>NC_090371.1:245674739-247063739 GCF_036365525.1 Heterodontus francisci | reverse complement strand
GGGTCCCAGAAACCTGGGTGAATGAGGCCCATGATAAATGGCTTCTCCCTGAAAGTCATTCTTCCCTTGCCAGTGTCCCCGTCTTGATGACCCCACTTGTGACCTTTGCCCAGATGTGCATTGCCCTCCTTGTACTGGCCCCTCTGCAATGCAGCCAACTTACCCCTCGCTCCTGACACACTAAGCTCAGCCCTCCCTTCATCGCCCTTCCAAGCTGTCGATGTTTGCCCTTCCGATAGCCTCCCCTTCCATGATCTGTCGCCTTGATGTCACCTGTCATGAAACCCGTGTATCATTGATAAAATTGCATCTGAAAGATATAATTGCTTTCAATTGGCCATTTGACTATCTTAATTACCTGCCTGCTGCGTCGCCAACGGATGTCCGCCCTCCATATTTGCCAGGATGGGACACCACGAAACTGGACTTCCTGTCCAACATGTACCGTTCTGATTTTATGTCCCCCTGCACCTCCATACAAGTCTACACCATTCCCTTAAAATTCACCCCCACATGTTCTGCCATAAAAACTCTGGGGCTTATTTTTGAAAAGGATTTAAAAAAAATGTTTATAACTTTGCAGAACTGCTGCAATTTTGTGCAATACCATATCAAATGCTAAAAAAACGTCTATTCAAGATGCTTCACTAATCATGATCCCTTAAATAGCAATTAAATAGACACCTAAACTGCAAAAATACCAAAAAAAAAGCAATCTGGCTGTTCAATGCACATTTGTTCAATGGAATGTTGGAATATTCCAATTTTGCCACAAGCCTGTGATTTTATTAGGAAGCACACCAGAAACACAAAACAATGACTGAGTGATTAGCTTCACAGGCAGAACACCAGATAGGGCTTCCCCAACCTTAAATACCTCAGCCCCTCTCCACGCAGCCTATGGGGAGACACTCAGACTTTTCTGTGGGAGTTTGTAGGTTCAGTGGCATCTTGCCAACACCAAGTTACTGACAAAGTTTTCACCATGGTATCACTGTGAAGCCATAATTCTCCTGTCTCCACCCCCTCCTTAATCCCCAGCAGGATATTCTCATCCATTCTTAACTGTTACCCTCCTTTCCTGATCTATCACAACAGCAGGCAGCAAAGGAGCAGGAAGATAATGATGATGGTGGTGATGAAGAGGATGATGAGTACCAAGCTGCCCAGGAGTTGCCACTGCCATCACTCAGGACAGCAGCAGATACAGGCCTCCGGTCATTCTCCTCACAGCATTGTGCCAGTGGAATGATGAGGGCAATGCCAAGCTGCACAAGATAAAGTTAACACAAGGCAAGGGGCACTGCAATCCCACGGCCCCTTTACACTGCATGAGAAGCCAATGATGTTCCATGATCCAGGTTCTTTAGGTAACACGTAGAAGGGGACTAGGATAGATGATGGAAAGGCAAGTGTAGGCACCCAGGGAAAGCATGATGAAGATTAGGGTGATTGTGCACACTTTCCAATTATTGTATTATGGTACACTGCACGGACATGGTGTTTTGTTATTTATGGAGGTTACAATAATACTGGAAAGGGTGCAGTCATTTGATGCTGACTTATTCACTTAGATGATGATTACAGTCTTGTAGAGGCATAGTGGGCAGATATATTGTTATTTGCTAGGGTGGGTAAGGTTTGAAGCTCTCTATTTGAAAGTGGGAGAGAAGGAAGTCAGCCTGTGGTGTCAAAGGTAGATTTTATTACACAAAGAGACTTCAGAAATTATCTGTGTTCTGAAGGCCCTTGCAACTGTCACTGAGGAGTCCTCCAAGAATCAGTCATCTTGATAGTCTCCTCCATGTAGTTTCAGTTCCAATTGAGCAAGGATTTTCTCATTGGCTACATGAAAGTCCAGCTCTTTCCCACATGTGAAACATTTAAACTGTAACTATTTTTAACACCTGATCTGGATTATCTCCCGACTTGAACAAGCAATGATTGTGGATTTTCAACACCCTGATGGTACTCTCAATCGCCAGCCTGGTAGTTGCATGTAACTCATTGAACCACGCATCTGCTGCTGTCAGGCTAATTAAATTCAGGTCATTAGCCATGTAATTGGGGATAGGCTTTGTCACACCAATTTATTTGGTTCTCTTCCCTGAAGAGGTCAGAAAGGACCTACATGGAGTTGACATTGAGAACCCTTTAATTGTCATTGCACAAAATTTGGAAATTGTAAGAATAGAAGATCTGGTTCTGTGTCTATTCTGTTGGTCCCCTAATGTTGATGCCATTGATGGCATCCTGAACTTTGGGGAAGCGAACAACCTCAGAAAAATCTATGACGTCATCTCACTGCTGCCCTGCTCTAATACCTAAAGTGATGAATTGGTCTGCCCTCCTGCAAAAGGTGTCGGCAACCTGACGAGAGCATGCCCATGCTGCTCCCTTGCTGATGTTTCAGTGGTTACCCCATGACTTCCTGAAGTGATCCTGTGCTGTATAAGTTGAGAACGTTGGTCACAGCTGCTGAGAGAACAGTGCAGACCAAAGGGTGTGACCTGAGGTCTTCCTGCAGGGGTCAATGAAATTCCCAATTCTTTATTGAAGTGCTCTCTACTTATGTTTGCATGTGACCTATGCTGCCAGTATATAGTATGGGGCAGAGAGTACTTGATGAATGCATCATCCTTAAATGGTGCCCAACTCTCCTTAACTCCTATTCTATTTCTCCTCTTCTTCCTCTATGTATTGCCATACCTGCTCTGAGAAGTTCTGACTGTGAGTAAGGTCTGAATATATGCCAATGGGCTGATCCTGGCTGCATGCATTTGTAATTAGAAATCCAAAAATAGCTTTACAAGAAATTATTTCCCAGCTGTCAAAATCAATGTTTAAACATTCCAGACTGTTCAGGCTCAAAAACTCTTCACTTCCACATTGACCAGTTGATTCAGGCTGCTGCTACTATCTCAGCCTAACTTAACCAGAGTGTGATGGCACTGCAAACACAGGAAACTCTCTTCTGCTACTTCATCGGTGCTCACTGATGTATGCAAATTAGGGGAGTGAGAACTTGGCAGGCGGATCTCAGGAAGGCTCAAAAAGCATGAAGTAACTTGGGGGAAGTGTTTTAATGGGGCAAATTGACTGGAAACAACTGATACACCTGTCTAAATAAAATCTCCTGCCCTATTATTTATGCACTGCTAATGCATTGAAGACAGTGTGGAAATACACACCCAGACAGTTGCATCTTTAAGGGAGGCCCACTGTTTCTGTGGTACAGTAGCCAATACATGTAATTGACTGCACAATCAGAATATAAAAATTGGAAATGTCTCTTGTGGATGGATTCACTTTAATCTGTGTCAAAACCACTACCCAGCAATTAATTTGAACAAAAGATATTTGATAATTAAGCCCCATTGAGGTAGATTTTTGTCTGGGTTGATACTCAGTGCCACAATGACACTGTGTGACTGAAGACCGAGGCCCTAGAATTGCTAGAAGTCTCACTTCTCAACTGCATATTCAGGATGAGCTGTCGCCACCTGTTGCGTTTCCTTGAGTGTGTTTGGGATCGTTTTCTGAAACAATGGGCAGAATTTTAACTGCCAAGGTGGAAGAGGGGTGTGGTGTGTTGGTTCATTTGCAGGTGGGGTTTAAATCCCATACATACTCGCAAGTTGGAAAACCCGCCATGATCCTGTCTACTTCTAGCTTTTACCAGGCACGTTCAAGGCATGTGGGAAACTCTCCTGCAGCTGTTGGGTCAGTCATATCCAATTAATTGTGGCTTTAACCCAGGAGCAGAGCTTTAACAGCCAGCACACGGGCTACCTGAACTGTGCAGAACTCTTCAGGGTCAACAAGGTAAAAGCACAGCAGGGAGTCATTGATCAATGAAACTAACAAGCTGGAAAGCCATTAAAGAGTGAAATTGCATAGCTGCTGCCCTGCCTGTGGGAAAATGTGCTCACAGGACTTCTTCTGAGGGAGTACTTGCACTGCTTTAAAGGTAATTTACAACTTTTTGGAAGTCATCTCACCTATCTTGGACATTGTCCACTTTGATCGGCACTTGCCTGCTGTCAGCCTTCGCTGCAGCATGGAAGCAGCTTATGCAGCAATAATATGGACCTCTGATAAGGAACAAGAGGAGCAACCATACCAGCACCATCAGCAGCAAGAACAACAACAAATAATCTATCAATCTCAGTCTTGAACGTACTCAATGAGAGAGTCATTGCCTTCTGGGGCAGAGAATTCCAAAGATTCACCACCCTCTGAGTGAGGAAATTCATACAAACATATGAATTAGGAGCAGAAGTAGGCCATTCGGCCCCTCAAGCCTGCTCTGCCATTCAATAAGATCATGTATGATCTGTTTGTGTCTCAAATTCCACTCTCCCATCTACACCCGATAACCTTTGATTCCCTTGCCTAACAAGAATCTATCTACCTCCACCTTAAAAATATTCAATGACCTCGCCTCCACCACCTTCTGAGGCAGAAAGTTCCAAAGTTGCACAACCCTCTGAGAGAAAAAATTTCTTCTCATCTCTGTCCTAAAAGTGCGACCCCTAATTTTAAGAAAGTGCCCACTAGTTCTGGACTCACCCACAAGAGGAAACATCCTTTCTACATCCACCTTGTCAAGACCATTCAGGATCTTATATACTTCAATCACGTCTCTCTTCACTCTTATAAGCTCCAATGAAAATAAGCCCAGTCTGTCCAACCTTTCCTCATGAGACAGCCCACTCATTCCAGGTATCAATCTAGTAAACCTCCTCTAAACCACCTCCAATGCACTTACATCCTTCCTGAAATAAAGAGACCAAAACTGCACACAGTATTCGAGATGTGGTCTCACCAATGTACTGTATATCTGAAGCATCACATCCTTACTTTTATTTTCAATTCATCTCATTATAAAGGATAGAATTCCATGAGCCTTATTTATGACTTGCTGTATCTGCCTACTAACGTTTTGTGACTCATGCACTAGAACACCTAGATCTCTCTGCATCTCAGAATTCTGCAGTCATTCTCCATTTAAGTAAGAATCTGCTTTTTTATTCTTCCTGCCAAAGTGAACAACTTCACATTTTCCCACATTATACTTCATCTGCCAGATTTTTGCCCACTCACTCAACCTATCTATATTAGTCTACAACCTCCTTATGTCCTTTTCACAACATACTTTCCTATCTATCATTGTGTCATCTGCAAATTTAGCTACCAAGCCATCATTCCCCTCATCGAAGACATTGATATAATTTGTAAAAAGCTGAGGCCCCAGCACAGATGCGGGACACTACTCGTCACATCCTGCCAATCAGAAAGTGACCCATTTATATATACTCTCTGTTTTCTCCAGCCAGCCAATCTTCTATCCATGCTAATATGTTACCCCCTACACCATGAGCTCTTATTTGGTGCAATAACCTTTTATGTGGCACCTTGTCAAATGCCTTCTGGAAATCCAAGTACAGTACGTCAACGGGCTCCCCTTTATCCACAGCACATGTTACTCCTTCAAAGAACTCCAATAAATTGGTTAAACATGATTTCTCTTTCACAAAACCATGCTGACTATTCCCGATTACCTTGAGTTTTTCTAAGTGCCCAGCTATAGCCTCCTTAATGATCGATTCTAACATCTTCCCCATGACAGACGTCAAGCTAACTGGCTTTTTGTTACCTGTTTTCTGTCTCCCCCACTTCTTGAATAGAGGGTTATATTTTCTACTTTCCAGTCTGATGGAACCTTTCCAGAATCCAGCGAATTTTGAAAAATTAACACCAACACATCTACTACCTCATTAGCCACTTCTTTTAAGACCCTAGGATGAAGCCTATCAGGACCCAGAGACTTGTCAGTCTGCAGCTCCATCAATTGCTTCGTACCATTTCCCTGGTGATTGTAATTTCACCAAATTCCTTTCTTCCTTCCACCTCCTCATTTACAAGTATTACTGGAATGTTTTTTGTATCCTCTATAGTGATGACAAAAGCAAAATACTTGTTCATTTCATCTGCCATTTCATTATTATCTACTATTAACTCCACATTCTCACTCTTTAAAGGACCAACGCTCACTTTACTTACTCTTTTCCTTTTTAAATACCTGTAGAAACTCTTGCTATCTGTTTTTACATTTCTAGCTAGCTTCCTCACATACTCTCATTTATTTCTCCTGATTAACCTTTAGTCATTCTCTGCTGTTCTTTATATTCTGACCAATCATCTGACCTGCCACTCATCTTTGTGCAATTATATGCTTTTTCCTTAGATTTGATGCTTTCCTTAACTTCTTTAGTTAACCACGGATGGTGGGTCCTCCCCTTAGAATTTTTCTTTATAGTAGGAATATACTTATCCTGAGTATTCTGAAATATCCCCTTAAATGTCTGCCACTGCTTTTCTATTGATCTGTCACCTAGCCTAGTAACCCAGTTCACTTCAGCTAGCTCAGCTTTCATGTCCACATAATTGCCCTTATTTAAGTTTAAAATATTAGTCTTAGACCCACTCTTCTCTCTTTCAAACTGGATGTAAAATCCAATAATATTGTGGTCGCTGCTACCCAGAGGTGCCTTTACTCTGAGGTCATTAATTAATCCTGTCACATTACACAAAACCATGTCTCTCTAGTTGGTTCCAGAACGTGCTGCTCTAAGAAACTATTTCGAAAGCTTTCTATGAATTCATCATCCAGGCTACCATTGACAATCTGATTTTTCCAGTTCATATGTAGATTAAAATCACTCATGATTATTGCCATCCCTTTATCACAAGCACCCAATATTTCTCCTTGCAAACTTCGTCCTACATTGTGAAAACTGTTAGGGGGCCTGTAGACCACTCCCACTAGTGACTTCTTTCCTCTACTGTTCCTCATTTTTACCCAAACAGATTCTACATCCTGATCTCCTGAACCAAGGTCATCTCTAACTATTGCACCAATGCTATCCTTGATTAACAGTGCTACCCCTTCACCTTTACCTAGCTTCCTATTCTTCTTGAATGTTCCTCCTCACCTCAGTCCTAAATGGCCTGCTCCTTATTCTGACAATGCTCCCTGGTTCTGAGACTATGTCCCCCCGTTCTAGACTCCCCAGCCAGGGGAAACATCCATGCATCTACCCTGACAAGCCCTGTAAGGATTTTGTATGTTTGAATGAGATCACCTCTCATTTTTGTAAACGCCAGAGAATAAAGGCCAAGTCTATTTAATCTTTCCTCATAGGACAATCCCTCCATTCCAGGAATTAGTTTGATGAACCTTTGTTGCACTCCCTCTATGGCAAGTATAACTTTCCTTAGGTAAGGAGAGCAAAATGGTACACAGTACTCCAGGTGCAATCTCACCAAGGCTCTATATCATTGCAGTAAGACATCTTCACTCCTGTACTTAAATCCCCTTGTAATAAAGGCCAACATACCATTTGCCTTCTTAATTGCTTGCTGTACCTGCATGTTAGCTTTCAATGATTCATGAACAAGGACACCTAAGTCCCTTTGAAGTTCCACGCTTCCACGCCTCTCACCATTTTAGAAATACTCTGTATTTCTGTGTTTCCTACCAAATTGGATAACCTCACATTTCTCCACATTGTATTCCATCTGCCAAATTTTTCCCACTTGCTTAGCCTCTCTAGATCCCCTTGAAGTGTCTTTGCATCCTCCTCACAACTCACACTTCCACCTAATTTGGTGTCATCTGCAAACTTGGAAATATTACATTTAATTCCCACATCCAAATCATTGATATAGATTGTGACTAGCTAGAGCCCAAGCACTGATCCTTGCAGTACACCACTAGTCACAGCCTGCCAAACTGAAAATGACCCATTTATTCCTACTCTCTGTTTTCTGTACATTAACCAATTCTCAATCCATGCCAGTATATTCCCCCCAATCCCATGTACTGTAATGTTGTTTACTAACCTCTTCTGTGGGACCTTATCAAAAGTTTTCTGAAAATACCACATCCACCAGTTCCCCCTTATCAATTCTGCGAGTTACATCCTCAAAAAACTCCAACAGGTTTGTTAAACATGCTTTCCCTTTCATAAATCCATGTTGGCTTTGCCGAATCCTACCATTATTTTCTAAGTGCCCTGTTATCACATTCTTCATTATAGATTCGAGCATTTTCCTTATGACTGATGTTAGGCAGGTCTGTAGTTCCCCATTTTCTCTCTCCCTTCTTTCTTAAATAGTGGGGTTACATTTGCCATCTTCCAATCTGCAGGAACAATTAAAGAGTCTTCAGAATTTTGAAAGATGAACACCAACACTATCATCTCTACAGCCACCTCTTTCAACACTCTGGGATGCCGATCATCAGGTCCAGGGCAGTTATCTACTTTAAGTCCCTCTAGTATTTTTTTAAATAATGTTAATATCTTGCAGTTCCTCTTTTACACTAGTCCGTTGATTCTCCAATATTTGTGGGAGATTTTTATAATTGTCCTCCATGAAGACAGACACGAAGTAGTTGGGTTTTTGTGCATCAAAGGAATGTATTTTTGTTGTAAACTATGTATTAGTTCTTTAAATGTTAGCCATTGCCCACCTACCATCATACCTTTTAATGAAGTTACCCAATCCGTCATAGACAATTTGCCCCTCATATCTTCATAGTTTCCTTTGCTTAGATTTAAGATCCTAGTTTCTGATTGAACAACAGCACTTTCAAACTTCATGTAAAATTCTCTCATATTATGGCCACTGTTTCATAAAGGCTCCTTTACAACAAGATTATTAATTAGCCCTTTTCATTGCATAATACTAGATCTAAAATAGCCCATTCCCTCGTTGGTTTCTCAACCTACTGCTCTAGAAAACAATCTGACATACATTCCAAGAATTCATCTTCCACAACATTAGTACTAATTAGGTTTACCCAGTCTATATGTAGATTGAAATTCCCCCATGATTATTGTATTACCTTTGTTACACGCACCTTTAATTTAGATTAGATTAGATTAGATTAGAGATACAGCACTGAAACAGGCCCTTCGGCCCACCGAGTCTGTGCCGACCATCAACCACCCATTTATATTGTGATTTACATTACCACTGCTGTTTGGTGGCCTATAAACAACTCACACCAATGTTTTCTGCCCCTTGCTGTTTCTTAGTTCCACGCAAACTGATTCTACATCTTGATCTTTAGAACTAAGTTAATCTCCCACTACAGTACTAATGCCCTCTTTAATTGACAGAGCTAAACCACCACCTTTTCCCAGCTTCCTGTCCTTCCTGAATGTTATGTACCCTTGGATATTCAGGTCCCAGCTTTGGTTTCCTTGAAGCCACGTCTCTGTAATGGCTATGAATTTCTATTTGAGGTGACAATTCATCAGTTTTATTGTGAATGCTGCGGGCATTCTGATATAGAGCCCTTAATTCTGCTTTTTTTTACTGTTTTTGTGAACTCTGGCCAGCTGCTGGCACACTCTTAAGTTTGCTATACTCTGATTATCATTACCTTTATTGCTGCCTCGTTATTTCCCTTTAATTTACTAAATCTTCCCCCACATGATCGCTTCCCTCCTCTATTTAGCTTAAAGCCCTCTCTCCTTGCCTAGGATTAATACTTGCTAGAACACAGGTCCCAGCATGGTTCAGGTGAAGTCCATTCCAATGGTACAGCCCCCACTTTCCCCACTACTGGTGTCAGTGCAACACGAACCAGAACCCACTTCTCCCATGCCAGTCTTTGAGCCATGTATTCATCTCTACAATCTTATTTATCCTATATGCCAATTTGCACATGGTTCAGGTAATAATGCAGAGATTATTACCTTTGAGGTTTTGCTTTTTAATTTAGTGCCTAGCTCCTCATATTGCCTATGCAGAACCTCTTTCCTAGTCTTATCTATGTCGTTGATACTTAAATGGACCACAACAACTGGATACTCTCCCTCCTACTACAGGTTCCTCTCCAGCCCTGAGCAGATGTCCTGAACCCTGGCACTGGGCAGGCAACGCAGCCTTCTGGATTCTCAGTCTCAGCTGCAGAGAACAGTGTCTATCCCCCTGACTATACTGTCCCCTACTAACACTACATTCCTTTTAACTCCCCCCACTTGAATGACTTCCTGTATCATGATACCATGGTCAGTCTACTCATCCACACTAGAGCCCTCACTCTTGTCCATACAAGCTGCAAGGACCTTATATTTGTGGCATAGTGGTAATATCACTGGGTTAGTAATCCACAACCACTGACCACCTCCAGGCGCGCATCCATTGTCTCTCGAGATAAGGAGGCCCAAAAGAAGAAAGAAGAGTAATCCAGTGACCTGGCCTAAGGCCCTGGGATACAGGTTCAAATCCCACCATGGCAGCTGGTGGAATTTAAGTTCAATTAATTAATAATAATCTGGAATAAAAAGCTAGCATCAGTAATTGTGCCATAAAACGATCATTGTTGCAAAAACCCAGCTGATCAGTAATGCCTTTTAGGGAAGGAAATCTGCTGTCCTTACCTGCTCTGGCCTACATGTGACTCCAGACCCACAGCAATGTGGTTGACTCTTAACTGCCCTCTGAAATGGCCTAGCAAGCCTTTCAGTTATCAAGGGCAATTAGGGATGAGCAACAATTGCTAGCCTTGCCAGCGATGCCCACATCCCATGAAAAGAATGTAAAAAATTGCAATGACTGAGGCTCCTCCCCTCCCACCTTCTCGATTCCCTTACCTGCCTGACTTGCAGTCATACCCTCCTGTCCCAGACTACTGACCAAATCAGACGACCCTATTCGAAGGGGTGTGACTGCCTTCTGGAACAAAGTGTCCAGGTAACTATCCCCCTCCCTGATGCATCACAGTATCTGGAGCTTGGCCTCCAGCTCACTGACTCTGAGCCGCAGTTCCACGAGCATTGGACGTGTTTGCCGTGGATCACACTAGCGTCCACGAGCTCCCACATACTACAGCCGCAACACATCACCTGCCTGGCCATCTCTATAATGTGTTAATTAATTGAAGATTAGGGTTACCCTCTAAGGACCTGGCTCGTGACACCTGTGAGGAGCCCTACCACTGATGACGGGGAAAGACACAAGCAGAGCCACGTGAGCTCAAGGGCACTCATAGGGCAAGCCATTTGGTTGCTGAAGATGCAATACAGGTGCCTGGACAAATCTGAGGGTGTCCTTCAGTTTGTACCAACAAGGGTGTCCAGAATGGTAATGGTTTGCTGTGCCCTGCACAACATTACACTGCAGAATGGACTGGAGCTTCATGAAGAGAAAGGTGAGGACTGCTCTGCATCCTCAGAGGAGGGAAAAAAGGAGGAGTCTGATGTGGACAGGGTTCCTGCAGCTGCTTTCCTTGTTGCCACAGAAGTCTATGACTGATTCATTCAGGTATGGTTCAGAGAACCTAGGTGTGTGAAGCTTTATGGAATAACAAAGCTGAACCCACTGCACCCCCATCACAAATGTAAATCATTCCCACAGTTGGAAATCCCTACATCACATTCACACCCTTTCCTCATCTTCCACTCAGGTCATACCATTCTCCTGAAAGCTAATGTCCATTTCGAAAATGTGAGTCAACAATGGAGATGAAGGGACAATTGGGGTGGCACAGTGGTGCAGTGGTTAGCACCGCAACCTTACAGCTCTAGTAACCTGGGTTCGGTTCTGGGTACTGCCTGTGCGGAGTTTGTAAGTTCTCCCTGTGACTGCATGGGTTTCCACTGGGTGCTGTGGTTTCCTCCCACAGCCAAAGACTTGCTGGTTGATAGGTAAATTGGCCATTGTAAATTGCCCCTAGTGTAGGTAGGAGGATGATGAGGATGTGGTGGGGAATATGGGATTAATGTAGGATTAGTATAAGGTGGTTGTCGGTCAGCACAGACTCAGTGGGATGAAGGGCCTGTTTCAGTGCTGTATCTCTCTATGACTCTAGTGGAAACTTGAAATAAGGTCCATGATTCATTTACATTTTGCAATAAATTAAGACACTGACATTTTTATGATCACCTAAGTAAAACCCTCTGTGCAACTAAGAAGTTTTTCCTTTTCTAATTACCTCTACTTGTGCAACCCCTGAAGTTTCACAAGAGCTAGAGGCAGGCTGCTCATTCCCCTGCTCTGACAGCTGAGATGCCCATGGCAACCTTCCTTTGGGTTCAGGAGACATTGAGGGCTCCGCCAAAGACTGCCCATCTGCAGGGGCAGACTCGGTCATCGGGGCAGGATGCAACATGTGGGGCTCTGCCTGGGGGGAGGGGAACAAGGGATGAGAGGTGGGACCACCTTAAACGGAGCCTCCACTTCCATGTGCCCTTTCTCCATCTTCCCTCTCATGGCCAACCACACTTTCCTGCTAGCCAACAGTTGGAGAGCACTTTGCTACACTTCAGTGAAGCACTGAATGGCCAAGGTGAGGCTTTCCTCAATTCTGCTTAAAGTGGCAGACAGAGAGTGTAACCCCTTGGTCCAGGGCAGCATATCCTCAGTTACCTGCCTTGTCTGATACTCCATTGAGGTGGGCACTCTTCCCATAGAGGTGGACATCAGTGCAAAGGCCTGAGACATCTTGAACAGAGTCTCCATTTCCATCTGCCCTTTGAGATGGATGCTCCAATCTCTCTCCAAGGGTGTGCAGTGCGTTTGAAAATGCTGACAGAACCTCACACATTGGGCTGAATTTTACCGGCTTCTCGACTCCGTGGGTCGCGGTGCGGGGCTGGTAAAATGCTGCGGGCAGAGGCCCGCCTTGACCCGTGACGTCGAGACGGGCCCGCCGCATTTTACCGGTGGCGGTGAGACCTCGTTGTGGGCCCCCCCCACCGCTACGCAGTGGCGGCACCACAATCAACATATGGTAATGGGTACTTACCTATGGTGATTATGCAGCCCACCACCTCTGCACCAACACTTCCAGATTTTTCGTTGAAGAGGCAGCCGTCACGTGCACGATTTGAAAAGCTGGCGGGTCCTCAGAGGCAGAGGCTGTCACCAGCGAAGGTAAGTTGTGTTATTCAGGGGTATCACTCTGCATTCTTAAAGGGAGGAGGGAGGGGTGGATGTGCAGGGTCTAACTCTGCATTCTTAAAAGGAGGAGGGATATTCAGGGGTCTAACTCTGCATTCTGAAAGGTAGCCACTGCAATTCCGCCCTCCGTAATGATTGGCAGCTCTGTACCATCGACTGGCTCTGTCATTGAAGGAGCAATGGCATTCCTGTATGTGGGGAGAGTGCCACAGATGGTAGGCGTGTGAAGCTTAAATGTCTTGTGGGTCAATCTATGCAGCATGTTCAATCTCTATGTGGTCATGCGGTGCCACTCTCAGTGGGAGCTATGCCGGGCAATGTTATGCTATACCACACAGTTGTTGCATGAAAGCACCTGATGTTCCACTCAACATCAATCTCTGCCCTGTCAGGAACCTCTGAAGCATTGAAGGAGCCGAGTTGAATTGCAACTTGAAGATGGGGATGGTTCACCCTATATTCATTAATGCGCTTCTTGTGAGGAACCATCTGCGCCGCAGGCAAAACCAACAGGCAGATGCAGCCCACAAAGATGCCACTGGTCATGAGCAACAGCACCCAAGGAGAGCTCACCACCACAGATCACCGCGCATCTACAGGTCCCGCATGACGTACCTGCAGATGTCAGAGTGCCAGTGTCAGAGACGACTGTGGACATCGAGAGAGGCGGTGACACATCTCTGTGACCTGCTTCATGATGACCTGCAGCCCAGGGGCTTCGGGGGACATCCTATGCCTGTGGCCCTCAAAGTGATAGCAGCTCTCAGTTTTTACACCTCTGCATCATTTCAGGGGCCCACCGGAGACCTTTGTGGGGTCACACAGTCAGCAGTGCACTGCTGCATCAGGGAAGTCACCGATGCCCTGTTCCGGAGGGCTGGTGACTATATTGACTTCACGACGGACCCTGGAAGCCAAGCCGAGAGGGCCACCAGTTTCTGCTCCATTGCGGGATTCCCACAGGTGCAAAGTGTCATAGACTGCACCCATGTGGCCATCAAGGCTCCTGCTGGGCGACCAGCTGAATACGTAAACTGTAAGGGCTTCCACTCAATCAATGTGCAGCTCGTATGTGATCACCGGAAGCGATTCATGTAAATCTGTGCCCGCTTTCCAGGCAGCTGCCATGACGCCTTCATCCTGCGGCAGTCGCATTTGCCGAAATGGCTCAGATGGAGGGGTGGCTTCTTGGAAATGCCAGCCATGGAGCTACAAAAGCCACCATTGAGCAGGCGATCGGCATACTTAAAATGCGATTCCGCTGCCTGGATAGATCGGGTGGTGCCCGACAGTACAGGCCCGAAAGGGTAGCTCGCATCATTGCTGTTTGCTGTGCTCTGCACGACTACACAGTCAATAGGGGGGATGCCTTGCAGGATGAGGAGAGACATGAAGAGGTCTCATTCTCAGACGATGATGAGCTGAGGTCTTGCAGCAGGGAAGGCACATGGGAGGACAGAGAACATCCAGGCACTGCATCCAGGGCGAGCAACGAGCTAAGGATGCATGGCAGCTCCTCACTGCTCAAAGGTTCTCCATGCCATAGGAACCATCATGGGCTCTGCACGCCACACAGCACCCTCATTCACCTGTTGTGCAGCAGTCACCTCTGTGGGCTTCTCGGACTCGCCTCTCTCCAGCTGCTATGTCACACTTGATGGACCTGAGAGGGATGAAAGACATGAATCAGAACTGATGTGGGGAAAGGGTAAAAAGTCACCATTGTGCAGATGTTCACATTTCAGTTAATGGTGACAAAAAAATCGACCTTAGTGATTGTTATGTGCCAAGAGATGGTGTGATTTATAATTCTGTCACCAGGTATCTGGGAGATCCCCATCTCTCCATCGCCAATGACCGTGCACTCCACCGATTGCCAAAACTGCCTCCTTCGCAGTTGTCACAGTGGCTATCACTGGAGGGTTACCACCAGTTCTCTGTCTCTCCCTGCCTGGAATTCTGCACTCTTTGCTACAAGGAAAGATAACACCAAGATGTGGGAGAGTGTCAGTGTTGGCTGTTCTGATGGTGATTTGAGGAGGTGCCTAGAGAGAGAGAAGTGTGTGAAGCTGCAAGGTGTGATGGTCTGAGGAGTGTTGTGCGTGAAAACGCTGGGGAAATTGGTGAGTGGGGATTGGCATCTGAAAGTGGGATGTCACTCATCTTTCCTACTCTCATTGAATTACTTAAGTCATTGCATTCAAGTTCAAGGAACCAAACTCTTGCTGCTCACTTCCTCGCCCACTTCCATCCACACATGCTTGCTTTGAGAGGCTGTCTGCAGAAAACAGCACTTCACTGCAGTCTGTCACAGCCCCCAGCAGGACCTCCAGGGAAGAGGCAATCTTTCCATATCTTACTTCTATTCTTGTGGTTGCTGAATCCCCAAAAATCAATGTAGAATTCAGCCAATCTGGTCCCTGCCAGAGTCCCTTTAACTAGAAATGCTTCCATTGCCCGGTGTAGGTTATCACACCCGCATTCTGTGATTCGTTGGGAAACACGGAGGCGAGATGATAGAATCATAGAATGGTTATAGCACAGAGGAGGCCATTCAGCCTGTCGTGTCCGTGCCAGGTCTCTGTAAGAGCTATTCAGCTAGTCTCACTCCCCTGCCTTTTCCCCATAGCCCTGCCATTTTAATTATCCATTTCCCTTTTGAAGCCATGATTGAATTTGCCTTCACCACACTCTCAGGCAGTGCATTCCACATTCTAACCACTCACTGCATAAAGAAGTTTTTCCTCATGTTACCTCTGGTTTTTTTGCCATTCATCTTAAATCAGTGTCCTCTGGTTCTTGACCTTTCTGCCATTTGGAACAGTTTCTCCTTATCTACTCTGTCAAGACCCCTCATAATTTTGAACCCCTCTATCAAATCTCCTCTCAACCTTCTCTTCTCTAAGGAGAACAGCCCCAGCTTCTTCAATCAATCCACTTAAATGAAGTCTCTCATCCCCGGAACCATTCTTGTAAATCTTTTCTGCACCCTCTCCAATCCCTTCATATCCTTCCAGAAGTGCAGTTAACCAGAATTGGACACAATACCTCAGTTGAGACTGTGCCAGTGTTTTATAAAGGTTCACCATAACTTCCTTGCTTTTGTACTTTATACCTCTATTTATAAAGCCCAGGATCCCGTAAGCCTTATTAACCACTTTTTCAAACTGTCCTGCCACCTTCAACGATTTGTGCACATATACCCACAAGTCCCTCTGCTCCTGTACCCCCTTTAGAATTGTACCCTTTATTTTATATGGCCTCGTCTCATTTTTCCTACCAAAATGTATCACTTTGGACTTCTCTGCATTAAATTTCATCTGCTGTGTGCCCGTCCATTCCAGCAGCCTGTCTATGTCTTCCTGAAATCTTTCATTATCCTCCTCAGAGTTCACAATACTTCCAAGTTTTGTATCATCTGAAAATTTAGAAATTGTGCCCTACACATCCAAATCTAGATCATTAATATAGATCAAGAAAAGCAGTGATCCTAATACCAAACACTGGGGAACCCCACTGTATACCTTTCTCCAGTCAAAAAAATTGTTCATCACTACTCTTTGTTTCCTGTCACTCAGCCAACTTCATATCTATGCTGCCAAAGTCCCTTTTATTCCATAGGCTTGAACTTTGTTGGCACTTTATCAAAGACGTTTTGGAAGTCCATGTACTCCACATCAACCACATTACCATTATCAAACCTCTGTTATTTCATCGAAAAACTCAATCAAATTCGTAAAACACAATTTGCCATTAACAAATCCATGCAGGCTTTCCTTAATTAATCCACATTTGTCCAATTTTTGTACTGGAGTATCATTTCTAAAAAAAAATACCAACATAAAAATTAGAAGCAGCAGTAAGCCATTCGGCCCCTTGAGCCTGCTCCACCATTCAATAAGATCAAGGCTGATCTGAACGTGGCCTCAAGTCCACTTTCCTTCCTGCCCCCCCAAAACCCATTTGTAGATCAAAAATCTGTCTAACTCAGCCTTGAATATTATTCAGTGACCCAGCCACTGCTCTTTGGAGTACAGAATTTCAAAGATTAATAACCCTCTGAAAGTTCATTATCATCTGCCATTAAAGCAGAATCCCTCATTTTTATGACCCTTTCTTCCTTAATATGGGTCTTTCTATTATTGGAGATACTATTTTTAAATGGTTCCAGTCGCATCATCTCTCATAAATTCTCATACAAGGGTTCTAACTTCAGAGATCTCATCCAGCGATCGATAACCATGCGTTTAAGTTGCTCAAATTCAGTGAAGGTTTGAGTAGGCCTTTTCAGCGTATTCCTGAATTTTTGTTGGTGTGCCTCAGGGACTAATTCATAGGTGTTTAAAATAGCAGTTTGGTTTGCTTATAATCTAAAGAGCTTTCCTCTGACAATATGGAGTAAGCTTCTTGGGCTCTTCTCATTAACTTGCCTTGTGAAAGGACGGTCCAAGGCTCTTTTGGCCACTTTAACCTGAGAGCAATTTTCTCAGAAGAGATAAAATATGATTCAGCCTCATCCTCATTAAACTTTGGCACTAATCATGAGTGTCTCAGGGGATCAAAGTTTTGCTCCGAATTGGGGTCAGTATTTGAATTGCTGGCAGTACCCTCACTCTGCAATTTCAGTCTTGCCCTGTCTAGCTCAAACTGCCGTGCCTCTCTTTCTCTTTGCATCTCTCTTTCTTCTTTCTTCTTTCCCTTTCCCTTTGCATCACTTTCTCCTGTTGCTCTTTTTCCATTTGAAACTCTAATTCTATTCTCCGCATTTCCATTTGAATTCTAGCTAAGGCTACTTTGTCAGTCTCAGGTTCCATGCCTGTTTCTTCTGTTTCTGGGACAATATCAAAATAACCAACTAGAGTTTTAAGGATCTCAGGCTTTCTTGCTTTCGGTCTTAAAGTTACCCCTACCTGGTTAGCTACAGTTTTTAGATCCTCAAAATTTAATGAATTTAATGCACTCCAAGATAACTCTTCTTGTTCTACAACTGCTTTGGCATCAAACGTGGCCATATCTCAAATGTTTTAGCACAGTAAAAATAAATATGAAAAAACCTGTTGATTTATTTTTTTCCAATTTATGATTATGTAACCTCCCATGTCCAATTCACTCATTTAATCAAATGTTTCAAATCCCAGATGCAGAGCCCCCAATCTGTCATTGACAGGTGGGTGATGATCAGGATGGTTGCCCCTTTTTCATCTCTCAATTGACCAAAGACAGTGTTTTGTTAAAAAAGTGTGTTTTACCATCTGAGTTTTTTAACGATCAACAGACAGACAAATGACAGGTTTTCTTATAAATTTAAATGATGAATGTTTGCTATACAATACTTGAAAATGTACACAACTTCACCCACTCTCATACACATGCTCACACAAGAAAAGATAGACATTAAAAGATAATATGCATTTAGGTCTGATGGTTTAAAAGTGTCCTCTGTCGAACTTACGTTACCCTGACGTGAAGACCTGAAACAAAGAGACCTGTATTCTTTTCTCGTGTTCACTGAAGAGGAAAATGGATGCTTTGCTGCAGATGCTTTTGTTCTATTCCAGCCAAAGGTCACTGGCAAAGCCCTGGTGTGATTTCTCGGGTAGGGAGGTCAAAGCCAAACTCCAGTCGCTGTCTACATCTAGTTCCACGCTGATAATCTCTTTGATGGCATAGATGAAGCACTACCTCTTCTTCCCAACATATATCTTTATTAAGCTCCTTATCAGAAACCTGCTTTCTGTCATGTGACCAGAGTTTCTCTCTCATTGCTCTCATAAATGGTGTCTGATGGTGAGACCATTGTTAGACAATGGAGTCTGGGTGTCACTCATCTTCATTCTCTCTTGATAAAGTGGAGTTTTTTCACACCCATTTTCTTGAGTTTGAATTTGGAGTCATCAATTCTGCAATGCCATTATTAACCCAATTTGTTGGAGAGAAGTACCCATTAACACAGAATGGGTCATTTACATTTTAATGCCTTCTGCAAGGCCTGTCTTGACATGAAGATTGGCTCAGGATTCTTGCAGTTACCATGTGCATTCGCAGTACAGGATAAGGTCACCTGACCTCTTTACTCAATGTAGTTTTATAGGAAAAGTGGTCGTTTTGGGTATGTTTCATTAGCTCATTATTATAGTTCATAGTTTCTCCTTGCGTGGGCATGACACTTCTCATAGAGTCTTTTTTTCTCAATGGAATATATCTTTGTTGAGTGTTATGAAATATCCCCTTACATGTCTGCCCTCGCTTATCGACCATCTTACCATTTAACCTATTTTCCCAGTCTACTTTAGCCAACTCTGTCTTCATATCTTTGTTATTGCTTTTATTTAAGTTTAAGACACTAATTTCAGACCCAAGTTTCTCATCCTCAAACTGAATGTGAAATCCTGCCATGTTATCTCTACCCAAACTGATTCTTCCTTGACCTTCTGAGCCAAGAACATTTCTCATGACTGTACTGATGTCATTCTTTATAATGGAGCTACACCACCTCCTTTTCTTTTCTTCCTATCCTTTTGAAATGTCAAAAAGCCTTGAATATCTCTGTAATGGCTATCAGATCATACCCATTTATTTCTATTTGTGCTATCAATTCATCTATCTTGTTATGGATGCTGGGTGCATTCAGTTGTAGAAGTTTTAATTCTGTCTTTTTACAATTTTTCCCTACTTTGACCCATTTTTGCTGGTGCACTCTTATGTTTGTATGGTCCATTTCTTCCTGTGACACTTTGGTTATCATCACCCATACCACTGCCCTGCACTATTGCTTGTCCTTTCTCTTTAACTTTTTAAAGTTCCCCTCACCTGAACCTGCATGCACCCCACCCCCCCACCCCCCGACTCCTGCCACTATTTGGTTTAAAGCTGATCTACAGCCCTAGTGATTTGATTTTCCAGGACACTTGTCCCTGCGCAGTTCAAGTAAATAAAAGCAAAATACTGCGGATGCTGGAAATCTGAAATAAAAATGAGAAATGCTGGAATCACTCAGCAGGTCTGGCAGCATCCGTGAAAAGAGAAGCAGAGTTAACGTTTCGGGTCAGTGACTCTTCTTCGGAACTGTCAAGTAAAGCCCGTCCCAATGGAACAGCTCCCTCTTTCCCCAGTACTGGTGCCAGTGCCCCATGAATTGAACTCCATTTTTCCTGCACCAATCTTTGAGCCACGCATTCAGTTCTCTGACATTATATACCTTATGCCAATTTGCTTATGGCTCAGGTAGTAATTCAGAGATTATTACTTTTGTGGTTCTGCTTTTTAATTTAGCCCCTAGCTGCTCATACTCCCTTTGCAGAATCTCCTTCTTAGCCCTACCTATGTTGTTTGTACCCACGTGGACCACAACAAGTGGATCCTTTCCCTGCCAATCCAGGTTCCTCTCCAGCCCTGAGGAGATGTCCTTAACCCTGGCACTGGGCAGGCAATGCAGTCTTCTGGACTCACACTCTTGGCTTCAGAGAACAGTATTTACCTCCCTACTGCAACTACATTCCTTTTTACTCCCCCAACTTGTAGCACCCCCCCCCTACCATGATGGTTTTGTCAATTTGTTCATCCTCCCTGCCGCCCCTGCTCCCATCCACACAGGCTACAAGAACCTTGTACCTGTTGGACAAGTGCAAGTGCTGAAGCCAGTCCAGTGCTACCTTTTGGATCCCCATACCTTCTTCACTCATAGTCACACTCTCCTATCCCTGACCATAGGCCAAATCTGAAGTACTTAACCTAAGGGTTGTGACATCCTCCTGGTACAAAATGTCCAGGTAACATTCCCCCTCCCTCATGCATTGTAGTGTCCGAAGCTCAGAGTCCAGCTCATCAACTCTGAACCGAAGTTCCTCGAACTGCAGACACTTACTGCAGATGTGGTTGCAGTGGATCACATTGGTTTCCATGAGCTCCCAGATGCTACAGCAGCAACATGTCACCTGTCCTGCCATCTCTATTTTATTTTAACAATTAGGGTTTCAAGTTTTGAAATATTACGCAGTTAATATTTGTAGTTATATTAAGTAGTATCACCAGTTAAGCTATAAGTTTAATAAGTACTAACATCTCTCCAAATATTGTTTAAACTACTGCCCGACTTTAGAGAAAACAAAACCCTAAAAATTCAGCAACCAATCACCTACTTGCTCACCTAATTAATGTCTTTAGTCCCAGCTCTCAGGTATCACTCCCTCTCTCAGACCACTCCTTATTTTGCAAAAGGTCAGAACAGCACCTCTTCCCTCACGATGCCGAATTCCCTCACTCACCAAATTCCTGAGATAAAGTACTCTGTCGAAGCTGTATTCGGTCAAGCTGCTCTCTGTGCTACTTACTTTCCCACCACCAAGGTTAAACTGACTGATCTGTAGATGCTGGGTGTATCTTTACACCCTTTTTTGAACAAGGCTGTAACATTTGCAACTCTCCAAGCACCACTCCTGTATCAAAGGGGGATTGGAAGATTATGGTCAGAGCCTCCACAATTTCCACCTATATTAAAATATCATGGATAGATACAGAAAATAAACAAAAAGGTTAGAACAGAATACAAGAGGGTAGAAGCAGGGTGGCGCAGTGGTTAGCATCGCAGCCTCACAGCTCCAGCAACCCGGGTTCAGTTCTATGTGCTGCCTGCGAGGAGTTTGCAAGTTCTCCCTGTAACCGTGTGGGTTTCCGCCGGGTGCTCCGGTTTCCTCCCACAGCCAAAAACTTGCAGGTTGATAGGTAAATTGGCCATTATAAATTGCTCCTAGTGTAGGTAGGTGGTAGGAGAATGGTGGGGATGTGGTAGGGAATGTGGGATTAATGTAGGATTAGTATAAATGGGTGGTTGTTGGTTAGCACAGACTTGGTGGGCCTGTTTCAGTGCTGTATTTCTCTCTCTCTCTCTCTCTGAACGTTATGCTATATCTATACAAAGCCCTAGTTAGACTGTTTGGTGAAGTGCACTTTACAAAGGGTACATTGGCCTTGGAGGGAGTGCAGCATAGATTTACTAGAATGACACCTGGCCACCAAGAGTTAAATTATGAGGAGCGATTATACAAACCAGGGCTGTATTTCCTGGAATTTAGAAGGTACAGGGTGATTTAATCACAGTTTTCATGATATTAAGGGGAACCGACGGGGTAGTCAGACAGACAGTGGGCTGGATTTTATGGGCCCCCCCGAGACGGGGTCAGAGGGCTCAGTGCCTCCCCATCGCCAAGTGATTTTGTCAGGGGCAGGATAGGCCAATGATGGCATTCCCGCCCAGAGGCCAGTTGAGGCCCTTCAGTGGCCTATTAACATCCATTTGAGGGCCCCTTTCTCCCACCGCTGGGATTTAACCAGTGGCGGGGAGTGCCTCTGCCACGAGGGGAGGTCATCTCGTAATATGAGGGGCCCTCCCTGCAGACTTGGGGGGTTGTTCCTCTTCCCTGGGCAATCTATGGCCCACGGAGGACCCCTGCTGGAAGTAACTCCATCTCCCTAGACCCCCTCCTCCTGCACTTAAAGCCCTCACCGGGGCTTTCCAAACTGGCCACGGCGACCCCACCTCATCTGCCTCTGGTCCAGGTCTCCAGTGCTGGGCCTGGGTCCAAAGCCTCTGCAGTACTGGAAGGGCCACTGCTCCGGTGGCATGTTGATACTGAAGAGCTGCCGGCCCTGTGATTGGCCAGCAGCTCTTGGAGGCGGGATCCCAGCACCCAGCACAAGTGCTGGAAAAATGTAAGATTGTGCCGGGAGGCTCAGAAAGGCTGAGGTGGGATTCCCCCCAGCCATTTCAGCCGACTCTGGGAGCCCTGCTGGTGCTACAAAATCCAGCCCAGCATTTCTGCTGGTTTGGAAGCCTAGGACCAGAGGGCATAGCCTAAAAATTAGAGCCAGGCCCTTCATAGGTGAAGTTAGGAAACACTTCTAAGCACAAAGAGCAGTAGAGGTTTAGAAATTTCTCATTGGTTGATGCTGGTAATGGGGTAAAGGCTGGTATACGGTGTTAGGTCCTGGATCAACCATGATCTCATTGAATGGCAGATCAACCTTGAAGGGCTAAATAGCTTACTCCTGTTCCTATGTTCTACAGATAGCTTGGTTTGAGGGTAAGCTCCAGGTTGGGGGGAATCAGATGGTGGAGGACAGATTGTGGCTTTCATCAGCTGTAAGAAGTACTGGGGAGCCAGGAGGATTGCTCCTACACCTCCTGGCTTCACATTGAAGTAAAGTTTTACTTACCTTTAATGTGCTGGCACTTGCTAGACCGCATGAAGGTCAGTGCAATCTCAACAGAGCAGGACTGGTGCCTGCTCTACTAAGGACAGCCCAGTTTTGCACAGGGGTCCTTCAACAGGCATTAGGCCCTTTATTGTTGTTTGTTTAGGCAACTGCTTGTAACACCTAAAAGTTGTGACGAACAAATTTAGCAATGGACCAAACGTTTGTGCAGGTTGGGTGCAAGCTATCCCACTGCTAAATTGCGCCTGTTTTACACTCAAAAAGTTGCAATGCATGTCAATTTTATGTCACAATCTTTTACATTTTCTTTTTCAAATATTTATCCACTTCACCTTTCAAAGCAATGATGGATTCTGCTTTCCCCACTGTTTCTGGTCGGATATTCCATATGCTAACAAGGCTCTCCAAAATAAAACAATTTTTAACTACTTAATTCATTCTCTCGGTGATAACAAAAAATATACCTTTTGGATACTGGCGCACAGTCAAAGAATAGTTTTTCGCTATTGTCTCTTCATGGCAGGGCGAATTTCCTCGGGTTTTCCAGCACTGCACCTCCAGAACTTTGGCAGAACTCAGTTAATGCATTTAAAAGGGTTTCTGCTGAATCTCCAGCTCAGTGGAGAAGTGCTGATGAAATTGTTCAAACAGTTTTGAATTCGTCCTTTTGATCTCTTCTTAACCTTCTCTATTGAGAAAAATCCCATTTCTGAAGTCTCTCCTCATAACACCTCTGTTTAGTTTAGAGTTTAGAGATACAGCACTGAAACAGGCCCTTCGGCCCACCGAGTCTGTGCCGACCATCAACCACCCATTTATACTAATCCTACACTAATTCCATATTCCTACCACATCCCCACCTGTCCCTATATTTCCCTACCACCTACCTATACTAGGGGCAATTGCTAATGGCCAATTTACCTATCAACCTGCAAGTCTTTGGCATGTGGGAGGAAACCGGAGCACCCGGAGGAAACCCACGCAGACACAGGGCGAACTTGCAAACTCCACACAGGCAGTACCCAGAATTGAACCCAAGTCACTGGAGCTGTGAGGCTGCGGTGCTAACCACTGCGCCGCCCCTTTTATTATCTTCATAAATTGCTTTTGCATCTGCTTAATGGCCTTGCATCTTTCCAACTGTAGAGTGCCTAAAACTGGACACAGTAGGGGAGATTTTCCACTTTCCTGAGACCAAGCCAAGGGATGAGGAAAAATTGGCCAAGGTCCTGTTAAGCCAAGTCCCCATTGTACTGCACCCTGGAATTTTCTACATTTCCCAACTGTACATAACTGGACCTGATTCAGTTGCAGGCGCATATTAAAACAGCAGAGACCAAGTGTTCCCGGCATTTCAAATCATTCTTCCTCGAAGGAGTACACCTGAAGAAGCTGTGCCCAAGGATCTGCCCTCAAATCCGCATAGTTTTTCAGGTTGAAGCAGATGCTCGTAAATATGTAGTTTTGCAACTGGCCTAGAAGAGAAAAATTATGGGCAGTTCTCTTGTTCTTCCTCTAAAGATGTATCACATTTTACCTCTTAAAAATTCATCTGACATCTATCTGTCCAGTCTACTAACCTTTCTATGTTAATGTATGCAGTGCACAGACTGAGAAAAGTCAAATTTAGTAATTCTGATAGTTAAACCATTAAATGGAGATGTTTATAGACAGATTGTAATATCCCAACAATGACATATTTTGCTACATGGGTGAGAGTTCTGTTGCACCCTCAGGTTGCCTATGGATTTCAAAAGGTATGACTCCCACATGAATTTGAGATGTCTACATCACAATAAAACAGTAATTGTTCATCCTGGATATAAACACAGCAGGTATAACGGCCCAAGGTTTGGTTCATAGGCAATTCAATCTGCTGATGGAAACTACTTTTTTTATGAACATAGGGACTAATTAGAGAAAGTTATAATTAACAGAAGAATAGTTATTACATCAGATACATCTAACCATGTAGAAAATTACCCATGAAACACAGAAGCAGCATAAAACTTCTCAAATGGGCACCAAACAGCTACCAACAGCCAGGCAATTCAGAAAGTTATAAATGAATCATACTAAAACAACAAAAAGCCAACCAATTACATAATTCAAAATAATTTTCCTGCAATTAGTTTCAGCAGTCGCATTAGAAACCAAAATTTGGGCTGGGCCCTGGTTCTCCCAGTGATAGGAAACCACGATTAGGACAAAGGAATACTTCGAAGGCAGCTGACACATTTATGGTATAAAAGTAACAAAGTGGAGTAAAACATAAGCTCTGCATTATATATCAGATATAAATTCTGACTTCTATCTGAGACATAACTGATAGGAAAAACAATCTAAGTAATTATCCATAAGAGATTACAATATATAACAATACAGTAACGATGCAACTTATACTACATAATACAGAATTAACCTTTGCTGCAGTGGCTACCATTTTTCTCAAACAATGGAACATAAAGTTCCAATCTCAATCTCAGAGAGATCTTTCTGTTCTCAAACCCAGTAACGTGTTTGGTCTCAATTTTAACAGGGAGATGGTGGGACTGGCCAGAAGGAATCTTAGTAAATTTTAAAACTTTATCTGTTGTTGTGCTCCTTGTGGACCTAGTGTTCCTCCCAGACCCTTCAAAGGATCCTTGGGCCTCTCCAGCCCTACCAATCCCCCGATCTTTGTTGAACCTGTATCTCTCACCACAATACGAGCAAATCCCCTCCAAATACTGACTGCTGGCAACCATTTCTACAGACCTTCAGCTGCAGTTGCCTGCCACTGGATTCCCACTCACAGCCACTGGCCAGGTAGTTAATCTGGGACCCTGCAAATATTTATTCAAAAGAGGTCCTGCCATTAATATCAGAAGGACCTCCATGTTCCCACCCGGGCCAGGTTTGTCAGGCACTATTGGTCTTTCCTTGCACCCTTCCCCGAGGCCAATGTTTCAATCCTCAACCTCAAGAACTTTGTGTCTGGTGTTAGCTTCACTAACACCTATCCTGGATTCTGGATTTCTTGTTTCCTGGTAGCAGAAAATGAACCCCTTGTATGTTGGGTATTGTCTGACTGGTAATGGATTTGGGGCAGAACCATGGGCTTGGTAGTGAATTTCTGCCCACCTGCCCTTACTCCCAGACCATGGTGACATACCCTAGAATCCTCCTCCCCATGTGGCTCTTGCCTTAGACCTAACCCTTGTGCTACTTATCTCTGGAACAGTTCCCTCCCCCCAACCCTCAGTGCTTCTTGTCCTGGGGCAATTAATAATTGGCAACAATTTACAACAAGTTGGCACTAAACTGCCAATCTAACTGAGAAGGATCAAAATGCTGGTTGATGTAAGAATCAGAAATGGCATTCTGTAGGTGGGAGGAAAGCACAACATTGGGACAGAAGAGAGGGACCTTCGCTTTGAATCTGAATATAATACAACTAATGCTGCTGACAGTATACCCAATTTCTTTTTACGTGTTGCATTCACCAACACTGTTATCTTTCTCCTTGATATTTCATCAGAATATTATTGAACTGTTCTCTCCCTGGCAATATCAGGACTGGCATTTTGAATTAGCAGTCTCAGAGGAACTACAGTGTTTAGGGCATCCTTAAGGAGGAAACAGTGGCTTGGGCATCTTTGGGGAGGGAGTAGAGGTAACAATGGCAACCAGGCAAGGAGCAGCCATTAGGTATCCTGAGGAAGGAATTAGCAGTAAGGATTAGCAATGGAGAAAAAGAAGTGGCTGGAGGCAACTTTGGGAAAAGCATAGAGGTTTGAGCAGGCTCTGAAAGGGCAAGGATTCAAGCTGCTTTGGGTAAATAGCAGCAATCAAGATATTAAAAACATAAGATCCCAAAATGTGTGAAATGAGGAATAAACCCAACAAGCATTCCTTCAACAGATTGTTTACAATCGGTCCAATCACACAATCTATCCCTTCACAAAGAAGTCAGTCAACCAAAATTGCAAAATACTCATCTTACCTTATCATACATAATCAGTTGCCTTTCTTGACATAATAAAATGGATCCACATTCCTGGCATAGAGACCCACAATTGCAACACAGATCAAGAATTCAGGCATGAAAGTTCAGCATATTCTGTGTAATTTTCTGCATATCATCAATTACTGGCAGCAATCTTGGTGGGTACGCTGCCCTCCACACCTGAATCCCTGATATGTGTTCATGTTGTGTACACTGGGAAAACAAATCTACTGTAAAACCTTCCCTAATACTTTCATGGTCTCAGGATCTATCATTTTCCATAGTGGATTCAATTACTTCTCTTTGTATTTAATTCTCAGCCTCATTTCTAGCCTGGAGTGAATTTTCAGGCCTATCTCTTGGTGAAAATGAGGTTGTAGTGCCCTCAAAATGGTGGGCAATCACCTACCACCCATTGGTGCTTTTATTCTGGCTACTGTAATGTTTCTCTGGGCCTGAATGGAACTGAATGATGGGAGTGCCCTCCCCAAAAGCGGTTGATATAGGACGTCAATTGACATTTTTGGACTGAACAGGGCACAGCGTGTACACACTTCATAGGAACATAGGAACAAAAGAACATAGGAAATGGGAGCAGGAATAGGCTATTAGGCCCCTCGAGCCTGCTCCGCCATTCAACTAGATCATGGCTGATCTTCTACCTCAACGCCATTTTTCTGCACTATCCCCATATTTTAGTTGCGTGGCTTCCAGCCTGCACAATGATCACAAAATTAGAATGGGTCTATCTGTATTGACTTGGGCCCCTCATTACTAAGGTACACTAAGCTGCTAAACCGCAGCTTCCTATAACTGCCTAGTCAAACATTTTCAAAAACTCTAAACTGCATTGAGTGAATTTCCATATTTACGCCGTTGTTCTGTGCTTCTCTTCTGAAAAGGTTATGCTGGATAATCGGGAGAAGCATCATGGAAATTCAATCCCTCAAATTCACAGATCATCAAAACCTTTGTGAATTTTGTGGGGATCGGGTTCATTTGCTTACATCCATATCTAGCAGAAATTCATTTCTATCAAGATTTGCGTATAACTGAATGAAATCTTTAAATGAAACATGAAAAGTGTGTAACAGTGTAGTGAATTGAAGAAAGTACATTTTAACTATACAGTGATATATGACGAGGCAGAGTGTGAGTATAACATCTGCGTACTGTGTTGCCACTGTTTAACCTCACAACAGCAGGAGTTCAGAGTAACACTGAAAATAAGTCAAGATCTTAAAAATGATCTGTAGTTCTGCAACTCAGATATTTTTCTAGTTATTAACAGCTTTCATATGAAGTAACAAAATGTCATCTAAATTAAACGTTTACATGAACATTCATAAAAAGGCAACCCGAGAGCAGATTCTTCTGCAAAAGCTACCGATGCAGCCCAGAAGAAAAGAAAACTTGTCATTTTAATTGGAATTGATTATTGTCTTAAAACTGTTTGTCAGCGACCTTACTAATTATTAGAATGTTTGCCTGTCATAAGATTTAGGGTGAAGGAGTTTAATCACAAATCGAAAAAAGGGGTGGAGGTGTTGCTGATATGGAAGTCCTTGAAGAATTGTGGAATGTGCTCGCTTGTGTTTTTTGACATGTGCAAAGTGTCAGGATGGAGAATTGCTCCTGTCAGTTGTTACTGTGTGCCTTGCAATTAGTGCCATCTGCTCTGCTCCCACCTCCCCGGAGGCAGCTCTCATTCTTTGCTGACTTCCTGCTGATGACAGGATAGTTCCTCCTTCCCTGCTGACCTTGTGTCACTCAGCACAAGCACTTTTGCCCTTCATTGCATTCCCCTACTGACTCAAATTCTTTGTGATTGTGTGTTGGCTGTATTCTCTAACCCGAAGGAGTGGGAAAATGCAAAATAAAGCAGCAGAAGCAGAAAAATAAATCATTGATGGAATTTTTGAAATCCCTCACTGACAAAAGCTTTTATCTATGACATCTCCTCATCTGCTTGTGTGAATCTGATCTTTAAATCTCGGTATTATTATTTAGCAAAGACAATTAAATCCTAATAAAGGGGAAGGTTTTTTATGCTATGAATACTTTATAGTAAAAGTAAATAGGGATCACATACAGGGACTCTACACTTGAATCAGAATTATTCTCAGATGTATACATTTTTGCTGGATTTACTGCTATTTGTGTAACAATGTATGATTTTTTAAAGTTTCTTTACTTCTGTAAATGGGAATATCCGAGTAAATGCAGGTGGTGCATTATTGAGAGGTTGACCATGGATTGCTAAAGATTTGGAGGAGAATTTTGATCTCCAGTGTTTCGATTTATCATTGAAATTGCCCAATCTACCTTGGCAATTGAGCTTGCCAATAGTCAGGATTAATTATAAAAGCTGAGCAGCAATTAATTGGATTAAGCAGATTTCTGAACAAAAGCAGGCGAGGACTGCAATAAACTCTGGATTATATTCCTGTGAAATACAGGCTACCCAGTGAAAACCATGGAATTTGATGACCAAGTACTGGAAATGATTGCTCAGGTTTGTCAGCTGTGGCTTCGTTGGTAGCACATTCGCCTCTCAGAAGGTTCTGGGTTCTGGGTCCCTGTCCAGGACTTAAGCACAAAAAAAAGGTTGACACTCCGGTGCAGTACTGAGAAAGTGCTGAACTGTTAGAGGTGCTGTCTTTTGAATAAGGCCCTGTCTGACCTCTCAGGTGGATGCAAAAGATCCCATGGCACTATTTCGAAGAAGAGTAGGGAAGTTATCCCTGGTGTCCTGGCCAATGTTTATCCCTGACTCAACATCACAAAAAAAAAGACTATCTGGTCTTGATCACATTGTTGTTTGTGAAAGCTTGCTGTGTGTGAATTGACTACTGCTTTTTCTACATTACAACAGTGAATACTTCAAAAGTACTTCATTGACTGAAATGCAAGTCTTTCATTTTATGAAGTGCCGGAAATGACAGCTACTTGGTAAGGGTCAGAAGAGCTCACTCCTAAAATGCAGCTGATTCAGCAAATTTGGAACATAGACTGCAGTCAGAGTTAATGCTTTTTGCAGGACTCAGCAGATCTGAATATAGGTCAGGAAGAAGATGACTAACCTAAAGAAAACTGCTGAAGGAAAGCTGCAGTATAGTTTTCTATGCTAAGTACCTGCCCCAAGTATGTATGCTATTAGATATGCTCTTATAACGTATAACTCATTTACGCTGAGCCAGCCTATGCACTCACAGAATCTCATTACAGAATCATGCAGCACAGAAGCAGGCCATTTGGCCCATTGTGCCTGTGCTAGCAATTTGCAGGATCTATCTAATTAGACCCACTCCCCTCCTCTTAACCCATAAAAGTGAATTTGAAATTTGTGCACTGCCATGGTGGGATTTGAACTCACATTATCCTATGTACTCTTTTCATGAGAGAAAGATAGCTGCTGAATGCAGCAACTTCTTATGGAAATGTAGTCAAATAGGAATATTAAAGACACTTGAGAAAGGAAATCCTTTCAAGACAACTTGATTGCATAATGCTTTGTTTAGTGTCAAACAGGATGGACACTGTGCACGCATCCTAGATTGAAGACTTTCTTTACTTGCAGGGGATGTAACGAAATATAGCAGAGCAAGGGACTATCAGGAGTCTCAAGCTCTTAAGTTCATTGGAGAAGGTCACCTTAGACATCATTGGTATGGAACAACATTGAAGGAATAGGCAAGAGGAAATTTTCAACTACTAGATTATAAAGAACTCAATGAGTGAATGAATCACTGAGCCCTGATAGCAGGCAACCTAAACAGTTGAAGGATGTCAGAGAGGAGACACTAGAGACTCTGGCCATAATTTTTAAAACTTTGTAGATGCAAAATGTACTGTGAGACTAGAGAGTTGCTCATGTAGCACTTTTTTTCAGGAAGAGAAAATGAATAAACTAGCTAATTCTTGGCCAATTAGTCTAATGTTAGCTTGCGGATGAAATTACGTATCCTGAGTTCTAAATGTGTATCACTATTTAAAAGGCAAAGTTTGCCAGCAATTGCTCATCAAGGAAGAAGTAATTGATTAAAGGGAACCAGTTAAAATAAAGTAGCTTGTTGAGATTTTGGCCATATCATGAGATTGATTGCAGGTATTTGAAAGAAAATGATAACTATTGTATTCAGGAAGCCTGTATTTACATTATTTTTGGAGAGAATTTTAAAGAGAATTATAATGCTATATCTGAAGGCTGCAAAATGGGTTGGTCAAATGGACACCCTATTTTATATGATGTACATGATCAAGCACAACAACAAAAACATGCATTTATATAGCACCTGTAACATAGTAAAATGTCCCAAGAAGCTCCACAAGAGCGTTATCAAACAAAATTTATAACTGAGCCACAAAAGGAAATATTAGGAAAGATGACCAAAGGCTTGATCAAAGAGGTAGGTTTTAAGGAGGAGAGAGAGGTAGCAAGGTGTACAGGTTTATGGAGGGAATTCCAGAGTTAAGGGCATAGACAGCTGAAGGCATGGCTGCCAATGGTGGAGCGATTAAAAATCAGGGATGCATAACGGGCCAGAATTGGATGAACGTAGAGATCTTGGAGGGTTTATAGAGTGGAGCAGGTTATAGAGATAGGAAGGAGCGAGACCATAGATGACTTGAAAATAAGGATCAGAATTTTAAAATTGTGCTGTTGCCAGGTGTGGTGCAAGTTAGAATACAGGAAACAGAGTTTTGGATGAGCTCAAGTTTAGGGACGATGGAAGGTAGGAGGCTGGCTATGAATGCATTGAAATAGAGTTACCAAAGGCATAGATGAGGGTTTCAGGAGCAGACGAGCTGAAGCAGGGATGGAGTTGGGTGATGCTATAAAGGTGGAAGTGGATATGTAGTCGGAAGCTCATCTCAGTGTCAAATATGACAATAAGGTTATGAACAGTATGCTTCAGCCTCAGATAGTTGCCAGATTGAGAAATGGAGTTGGTGGCTAGGGAACCAAAGATAATGGGGAGGAATTTTAATTTGGAGGAGTGTGTGGGTTTGGATGTCGTTGGGGATTAAAATTGCTAGGACTTCCATTCTATCAATGTTTAGTTAATGTGCAACCACAAAAAGATATTTATGCAGGTGTGTGCAAAATTCCCAGAGAGCTGCCATGATGCTTTCATCCTGCAGCAGCCCAAACTCACTGATGCCTTTGGACCTGCAAGCAGACTTAAGGGGTGCTAGGAGGAAAAGCATACCTACTTCAAACTCGGCTGATGACACCTGTCATTTCCCTGGTGGGAAAATTATTGGAAAAGATTCTGAGCAACAGGATAAATCCTCATTTAGAAAGACACAGATAATCAAAGACAGTCAGCATGGATTTGTTAAGCGAAGGTTGTGTCAGACTAACATGATTGAATTTTTTGAGGAGGTAGGAAGGAGGGTTGATGAGGGCATTGCATTTGGTGTAGTCTATGTGGGTTTTAGCAATATTTTTGATAAGGTCCCACATGGCAGACTGGTCATGAAAGTAAAAGCCCATGAGATCCAAGTTAGATGGCAAGTTGGATCCAAAATTGGCTCAGAGGCAGGAAACAAAGAGTAATGGTTGTTGGATGTTTTTGTGACTGAAACACTGTTTCCAGTGGGGTTTTGCAGGCCTCAGTAATAGGTCTCTTGCCTTTTGTGGTATATATCAATGATTTGGACTTGAATGTAGAGTGTAAGATTAAGAAGTTTGCAAATGATACAAAAATTGGCCTTGTGGTTGAGAACGACGAAAAAAACTGCAAGAAGATGTCAATGGACTAGTCAGGTGGGCAGAATAGTGCCATGTAGAGTTCCATTGGGAGAAGTCCGGTACCACACCATTAGCCAGAGAGGATTGGAAATGATGGTCAGAACTTCCACTATTTCTTCTTGTGCTTCTCTTAACAGCCTAGGATACATTTCATTCAGGTCTGGGGATTTATCCACTTTAATAGATGTTAAATCCCTTAATACTTCCTCCCTCACTATGTTAATTTAATCTAATATTTCACACTGCTCCTCCCTGGTTGCAATGTCCGTGTCATTCCTCACTTCTGAAAACAGAGGTAATGCACTTGGGAAAGGCTAACAAGGCAAGGGAATACACAATAAATGGTAGGATTCTGAGAAGTGTAGAGGAACAGAGGAACCTTGGAGTGCATGTCCACAGATCTCTGAAGGTGGCTGGACATGTAGATGAGGTGGTTAAGAAGACAGATGGGATACTTTCCTTTATCATCCGAGGCATAGAATATAAAAGCAGGGATGTTATACTGGAACTGTAAAAACACTGGTTAGTCAACAGCTGGAGTAGTGCGTGCAGTTCTGGTCACTGCACTTTAAGAAAGATGTGATTGCATTTGAAAGGGTATAGAGGAGATTTACAAGGATATTGCCTGGACTGGAGAATTGTTGTTATGAGGAAAGATTAGATAAGCTCAGGTTTTTTTTTTGGAACAGAGGAGGCTGAGGAGTGATCTAACTGAAGTGGATAAAATTATGAGGGGTCTGGATAGAGTGGATAGGAAGGCTCTATTTCTCTTGGTGAATGGGGTCCATAATCAGGGGACATAGATTTAGGGTAAGAGGTAGGAGGTTTAGAGGGGATTCGAGGGGAAATCTTTTCACCCAGAGAGTGGTGGGATCTGGAAATCACTGCCTGAAAGGGTGATAGAGGCAGAAACCTTCATAACATTTAAAAAGTATTTGGATATGCACTTGAAGGACCAAGAGCCGGAAAGTGTGATAAAACTGAATGGCTCCTTCTCAGCTGACGCAAACACGATGGGTTAAATGGCCTCCTTCCATGTTGTAAATTTCACTGATTCTATCACTGAATATATTCAATGACTCACCCTCCACAGCTCTCTGGGGTAGAGAATTCCAAAGATTCACAACCCTCTGAGAGAAGAAATTCCTCCTCATTGCCATCTTAAATGGGAGACCCCTGATTCTGAAACTGTGCCCCCTAGTTCTAGATTCTCCCCTGAGGAGAAACATCCTCTCAGCATCTACCCTGCCAGGACCCCTCAGATTCTTATATGTTTCAACAAGATCACCACTCATTCTTCTAAACTCCAATGAGTATAGGCTCAACCTACTCAAACTTTCCTCATAAGACAATCCTTTCACCCCAGGAATCAACCTAGTAAACCTTCTCTGAACTGCGTCCAATGCAAATATATCCCTTCTTAAATAAGGAGACCAAAACTGTGCACAGTACTCTAGGTGTGGTCTTACCAACATCCTAAATAATTGTAGCAGGACTAGCCTGTTTTTATAGTCTTTTATATCACCCTTGTAATAATACCAACATTCCATTTGCTTTCCTAATTACTTGCTGTACCTGTGTGCTGACCTTTTGCATTTCATGTACGAGGACACCCAGACCCCCTCTGTACCACAGCACTCTGCAGTCTCTCTCCAACTAAATGATATTTCGCTTTTCTATTCTTCCTACCAAAGTGGATAACCTCACATTTTCCCACAGTATACTCCATCTGCCAAATTTTTGCCCATTCACTTAACCTTTGCAGACTCTGTGTCCTCCTCACAACTTGCTTTCCCACCTATTTTTGTATCATCATCATTTGGCTACAATACACTCTGACTCTTCATCCAAGTCATTAATAATGACTGTAAATAGTTGAGGCCCCAGCACTAATCCCTGCAGCATCCCACTAGTTACGGTTTGCCAACCTGAAAATTAGCCATTTATTTCGACTCTCTTGTTTTCTGTTAGTTAGCCAATCCTTTATCCTTCAAATATATTATCACCAACACCATGAGCTCTTATCGTGCTGAATGTAACGCAACCATCGAGGGCGGGTATGGTGGCGTGGAGGTGGAGAATCGCAACGCAACTGTCCACCCCGAAATCCAGCATCGTGATGTTGGTTCTGGATTTTGTCAGTGATGGGAACCTATTTTAAATTGCTGAAATGCTGAATTACATGCATTAAAATATAATTAAAAACGATTTAATGATTTATGAGCGATTCTGTGAACTGCAGGCAGCACTCACGTGCATCCGGATTCACGACCGGTAAAACCTGGGGTGGCACTGAAGTGTGAGGCCACATTGCCGCAATGGGGAGGCAGCTTTGAGCCTTGCTGCATAGTGGAAGAAGGGGGTTTGGAAGCCTTTGTGGGAGTATGTTGCTGTGTGCTCTACTAGGGGGTCTGGGGTCCCAGGGGTTCTGCAAGGGGGTCTGGGGTCCCGGGGGCTCTGCAAGGGGGTCTGGGGGTCCTGAAAGGGGGCTAAGTTTGGATGTTGGGGGCTGCTTATTATAGGAATGGCTAACTGCTGTGTGATGGGTCTGTTTACTCACTCTGCTGGAACAGAGGGTTGGGCTGACAGAATTGTCATATCCTCAAACGGCAGGAGGCCAAATGGGTTAAGCAATATGCGAAGGAAGCAAGAGATGACTTGTTTACAGCCATCCTGGTGTCCATTCACAGAGAGTGAAATAAAGGCTCACCTTAATGCATGAACTCTGTCACCTCGGTTCCATTTGTGGTCGCCATCTCGACAGTGGTTGCAGAGTGTGCTAGTGACCATGGGAGAAGATATGTAAATGAGGGGTCTCAATACATTGGCATGTTAATGAGGGCTGTGGCCACATTGGCATAGCCCGAAGGGGGAAGGGTGAGGTCAGCAGCTCACAATTAAGGTATAATGACATGTGACTTTCAGACAATGAAGCCGAATGATTTGAACAAAGGATTTTTAAATTATTTACCTCAGAACAGATATGCTACACCCATGCTCCTAAGCGGTGTGATCCCTGCCACAGCAACTGAGCTGGAGGCAGACTGCTGATCAGGCTGCCCCTTGGCCAATGATAACTGTGTTTAGTTTAGCACTGAAACAGGCCCTTCGGCCCACCGAGTGTTGCCGACCATCAACCACCCATTTATACTAATCCCACACTAATCCCATATTCCTACCACATCCCCACCTGTCCCTATATTTCCCTACCACCTACCTATACTAGGGGCAATTTATAATGGCCAATTTACCTACCAACCTGCAAGTCTTTTGGCTTGTGGGAGGAAACCGGAGCACCCGGAGAAAACCCACGCAGACACAGGGAGAACTTGCAAACTCCACACAGGCAGGACCCAGAATTGAACCCGGGTCGCTGGAGCTGTGAGGCTGCGGTGCTAACCACTGCGCCACTGTGCCGCCCTAAATCTTTTTGGAGGACAGAGGAATTATATAAAGCACAGAGCTAACTATTTACTAACTATTTATATAAAGCACAGAGCTAACTATTTACAGAGCTGCCTCTTGGTGATACAGTTACAGAGTGAGACTGGCATGTAGTCACATTACTGCATCCTGGTACTCAGATCATTAGTATACTAAGATCTTAAAGGGACATCACTCTTAAAGGCAATCACACAACATCCCCCTTCTTTCCGAAGATAAGTCTCATATGCTCAAAGTAAAAGTACACAAAATTAGATAACAAAGATTGTGAACTTTACAAGTATAGAGGCTCAAATGTCCATATCTCATCTCGGTGGTTTGGCAACTCTTGCTTGGGGAGTTTGCATCTCATCTGTTGCTGTTCTTTCTGAAGTTTCTCCCTGTCTGCATTCAGTTTCTGTTGCTCTGCATTCAGCCTGTTACATACTCTTTTCCTTTTCTCAAGGTGACTGCTTTTGAGGCCTTGTCATTCTTGGAAGGTTCCAGCACCTCATCTCAAAGAGCCAATAGACAATGCTTCAATTCATTCCTCCTCTGCCTCTTCAGGGCATTGCGTGTCCTTCGCCTCTCTTCATCCTCAGTGTCTGAAGGCTTGGGGCTCAAGGTCGAGGACTTGTTGGGGGAGTAGTACTTGGTCTCATGGAGATACTTGTCCATTCTGGCTCATTGAGGTGCTGGCAGTTCTCTAGGGAGTCGAAGTAAAGGTGCAGCATAGTTGTGCTGTTGCTGTGTTTACAGACTGCACCGTTTGATGCTGGCTAGAGTCTGCAAGTGGGTTCCAGTCCTTGGAAATTTCCCCTTGGCAATGCTCTTGTGGATGGTTATGATGTTGAGGTCCTTACACACTGGTATTCCTGCCATTGCTGGTCTGCTCATGTCTACCAGGTAGAATGTTTGTGGTTTCCATGCTGACTTCTTCGCCACTCTCTCGATGGAGGAAGCCATGAGCTCATAGGCCTGAGACATGGCAGCTGTCATGGCATGGATGGACTCCTCCATCATCCGCTCATGGCTGTGCATGACCTCTGGCATCTCCATTGGATGTATCCTTACTTCTCTCTGCAACTCCAGCTTGCCCTGCGCAGTCAACACCAGAGGCTCATCATCATCCTGGGGCTCAGCATGGGCCTGGCCACCCACGTCCTCCGACTGTCGGAGGCCTCAGCTGTCTCAGCCCCAACCAGCTGCACAGGTGCCTGTGTGGTGCTCTCACGAGCTAGTGACTCTAATTCTAAAGCTGAGTGGGCAACCACCGAGGTGAAAGTATCTATGCTGGTGGAGGGTACAAGAGAGTCATCAGATGGTGCATCCATGAATGGTCTTCCTCCTCAGAGGTGGACAACTGTCCTCCTGTGGTTGCAGACCCCTGCGAACAGCAACCTGCATGAGAGATCACAAACATGTGGGTTAGGCTGTGCAGATCTCCTGATGCCAACTCTGTGTAATGTGGGGCTGCAACATTAATGCGCATGCCAACAGGAGTCAATCCTCACTCTCGATGAGTCAAAGGCCTATTTCTGTGCTGTATAACTCTATGACTCTATGATTCTTGCACAGGGACTACAAGCTCCCCATCTGATATTGTATGGCCACCCTGGGTGCACGCCAGCTCCAATGCCTCTTCCTCAGCGGAGATGGTGAGTGGATGCAGATCTGGGAGTCCTCCACCAGTCAGACCATCTCCCTCATATTATGGGCCCTCTTTTCCTGCAAGAGGAAGGATGGCGATAGTAGAGAATGGCAGACAGATCAACATGTCAGTCCTGCTCATGTCAGCCCCTTGTCCCCGACTGGGGGCTCGATGTATCTCACACCGACACTCGCTGTCAGGGTAGTTAAGGAGGAGGTGAGCTATGAAGGAAAGTGATCTGTGGCCGAGGCACCATGCATCTGTCAAGAAGAGACAAAACCCTAGCCATTCAGCCAAAGCCACAGTGCTGCTACCCTCCCCATGTCGTGCAACCGCCCGAGTTGACACGTGCTATGCTCAGAAAGGCGATTGGTATGGAGCACTAACCTTGGCAGAATACAGGAGGTCATTGACCCTCTTCCTGCACTGGACCCTGTTGTGCTTGGTGACCCCACGGCTGCTGACCTCCTCTGCGATTTCCACCTAGGCTTGCTTGGTCAGGCAGCATCACCTCTTCTTGCCATCACGGGGGAAGAGAACCTCCTGCCTTTCCCTTGCAACCTGTAGGAGGATCAGCAGAGAAGCATCACCATGGGGCCACCCAATGTCTTACCTCGGCCATCATCATCTGCCCTCCTCAGGGGGTGAGGGATGCAGGCACCAGTCAGATTGAATTTTAGGCTGCACAAAGCTGGCAATAAATCCAAGGCTTTTAAATATGACCAGCACCTGCTCCAGAGTCATCTGAGGCCTTAATCAATGACTCACGTCCCGCCCCAAACATGTAACTGAGAGGGGGACCTGCACCTCCACCGCGTAATAGCGGTGGGGCAGCCGTCCACATGATGAACGTGAATGGCGCCCTTTTCTGGGCCAGCAGTGGCCTCATTAAATTCAGCCCATCTTGTGCAGTATCCTTTTATGTAGCACTTTATCGAATATCTTTTGGAAATCCAAATACATTACATCTACTGGTTCCCCTTTATCCACCCTGCTTATTACATCCAGAGCTGAGAGCTAGACTCACTTAAGGCAGCTTCTTGGATGCAGAGGGCAATATTTTTTGAGATCCCATCACAGATCAGTCTTCTCTCATCAACCCTCCCATTGTCTAATTAAAATCCTTGCTCTCTACAGCTAGCTAAATTATCCTAATCCTGAGTCTCAAACATTAGCACATTACTTGTTCCTCACTGTACAAAACATCTAAACACCAAACAGTCTTTACATTGAATGTTCCACTGATTTGTTATGAATATCAAAAAACATTAATTGTTACTTGCACCATTCACACCCTTGTGACCACACCACTTTTCTCTGCCTTAGTCAAATACTTCCAATCTGCCACTTAATCTTTTGGTTGGATGTGGCCCTTCTCTCAGACTGATTCTTTGTTATAGCCTACTTCGCAGCCTGGGCCTGCAAAGCTGAAGGCTTCTGCGGGATGCTGACTGAGTACTTCTCGATGCTACAGCTGAGAGGAAGCAGACTCAGGTGCGCGCAACGGCTTCTCCACTGGTACTCGGAAAGGATTCTGATTACCAGCAAGCAGCAGAAGTGTTGTCTTCACAGAATCAAAAAGATTTGTAAGTTCCTGATAGAGAGTAGAGTAAACCAAATAGGCTCTACCCTCCAGTCCCTCAGAGATTTTCCCTACATACTTTGCAATTTAGTTGACACGGACCTCTCCAAACAGGTACCCAAGACCTGAAGTCTTTCATTCAGGACCTTCACATTGAATCACATTGAATTAACTGACTTGTCTGCATCTCTCATGAAACGGGAAGGATTTCAGGATGACTGCAATGAGTTGAAACTCTCTTACATGTTGATGCATAGCAGTGCACTATTCCAGCCACCTGTCACACATCTTGGGAGAGGCAACTCAGAATATCCATTTATGTTTGATGTTAACAGCCTTCATTTGATGGCAGAAATCATGAGATCCTGCCTCAAACCTATCAATGTTGGGGTCCCCAACATATCATTAACCTTCTCACTCTCACACATCAACGCAGATACTTTCACCAGGAGATGCAGCTAGTGTAAGTAGGAAATAACACCTAGAGTACAAGGAAGCTGGCGAAGTGGACAGGAGTAAAGATGAAGCAATTCATCATCAGAGACTACAGAGGCAGTTGTCTACAATTGGGAGTCATTGGACTCAGATCTCATGGGTCCTGGCTTGAATATTCAGGAGCATCATACCTATATGCAGGTTTTGAGGTCACTCCACAGCAAGTGTGCCAACTTAAAGGTGTGATTGTAGAGCTTACAGTCCGTATTTGCAGTATCAAGGAAGCATTTAGCACATTGAAGACATTAAAATGAATTGCATGAATGGTTTGGAGATGTCATGAAGGTGGCAGAAATGTAGTAATGATGGCAGCTTAATTGGAGTCTGTGACTGTCTGCACCTCACAAATGTTTCAGATGCCTCCTTCCCTACAGAAGCCTAGACTAAAGCTCTGAAGGATTGGATAGCACCAGCACTCTCGCCTCTGAGTCAGAAGGTGGTGGTTCAATTACCACTCCAGTCTTAATTGCAAAAATCAAGGCTGGCAATCCAGTGGTGTGCTGCACTTTTACAGGCACTGTCTTTCAGGTGAAAATGTTAAACTGAGGTCCTGTCTTCCCTCTTAGGTGGATGTAGAAGATTCTATGGCACTATTTCAAATAGCAGGGGAATTATCCCCAGTGTCCTGGCCAATATTTATCCCTCAATCAACATAACAAAAAAAGATTATCTGGTCATTATCACATTGCTGTTTGTAGGAGCTTGCTTGCTGTGCACAAATTGGCTGTTGCGTTTCCTACATTACAACAGTGACTACACTTCAAAAATACTTCATTGGCTGTAAAGTGCTTTGGAACATCAGTGGTCATGAAAGGCGCTCTGGGTCTAGTTACAGGACACACTCTGTTGGGACTTTTCAGGATCTGATTGGAACCATCAGATCTGCCATCTTGCTGATCAGTGGCCACCCAGTACTGGGCCCGCTAGAGTCAATATTCATGAGGCTGCCCTTTCTCAGGCCAGCAGAGGATGCAAGGTCAGCATATTCCCCCATCAGTCAAATAGATATAGGGAGCTGGAGCAAGCTGCCCACACAGACACACAAGAGATGTAGTCCACAGTGGATCCTTTCCATGATCAAGCTGTAATGGGAGGAGGGCACAACAAACAATTTTCTGTATAAGTGTAGCCAGCCACTTCTCATGATGCTGGCATTCAGTTTCCACCTAGGAAAAGCACAAGAATAGCAGAAAGAAAAACACATTTAAACACCCTTCAGAGGCAGTGAGAAGAAATAGCAGCTTTTAATAGCATAGATTTTTCAGAATTGCGCAGTAAGAGACATTGCACTTTGATTTTTTTCTGTTATTCCTGGGACTCATGATGTCTTGCAGGGTTTTACAGTGGCATGTTGTGTCACGAGGCTCTAGGCTCTTTCCTGAATTAAAGGTTTGGAATTATTTGGGCTGAGGGAAATGTGTTCATTGTGACAACAGTAGATTTTTAAACAGATCAGAAAGGATCAGTAATAATCTGTGTAAGACCCTACATTGCAACCGGCAATGAAGAGCCTTCTGAAGAATGCTCTTCACAACACGATTACATGATCCTCTGCCTTCAAGAATTTGGGCACACCTTCTCTGGCACTCACTATGGAGTCTCAATCCATGAAAGGAAGGGATAAGCTGTCTGTAACCTTGACTTCCTTCCCTGAATAGATCAAGACTGGAATTCCTGAGCATGAAGGTGTCATCACAGGTTGCCTGCAGATTGGGTATTCACATGTGGAATTCTTTGTAGCTGGTCACAGACAATTTGCACATTAGGAGAGGATATTCTTTTCAGCTGAGAAAATTCAAAGGATTGACCATTGCTTGCTTGCATTGCAACTTGAGTACTATCTATGGCATGCTGAACTCTGAGGAACAGATTCAACATAATAAAACTATGTAAGCTCTATCATGCCTAACTGCAATTTCAAAGGGTATAAATTCCCCAGTTCGCCTGAAGATTATATCTGTGACCTGGTGAATGCATGCCTCATTGGCACCTTGGATGATGTTCCTTGGTGCTGCTTGAAAGGAGCTTGTTGCAAAAATAAATGATTATGGGTAGCGAGTTTGACAGCCAATGGCAGAGCTGTTCAGGGTGATGTTCCGATTATAGAAAGGACATTAAATCCATAGAGAGCACATACAATGTAGATTCAGCTGGAAGATGAGGGGGATGAGAAACTCTCGCTGTGAGATATTTGAGATACTAGGACTATTTCCATTGGATAAGGAAGGCAAAGAGGATATTTAATAAAGTTTTATTAAAATTCTGACGGGTTTTTGTAGAGTGAATAGGAAAAAACTATTTCCTCTGGGTGGGCAGTTAGTGACAATTTGTCATCAATTTAAAATAATTACTAGGAGAATGAAATGTTAGGAGACTTTTTTTAAAACAAATGGCTGTTGGAGCATGGAGTGCTTTTCCACAGGGAACAGTTGAGGCAGAGGCATTCCATCTTTTAAGGGAAAATTAAATAAATATTTGAAACAAATAAAGGAATTATTTAACTAATTAAAGTGTGCACAATTATGAGTGGCCTAGATAGTGTAGATAGGAAGGACTTGTTTCCTCTAGCGGAGAGGTCAATTACCAGGGGGCACAGATCTAAGGTGATTGATAGAAGTATTAGAGGGGACATGCGAAGAAACTTTTTCACCCAGAGAGTGCTGCGTGTCTGTAATGGCCTCTTTCTGTGCCCTAATTTTTCTATGGTTCTGTGGTTATATGGAGACTGTAGGGTAATGAAATTAGTTTGAATTGTTCTATAATAAAATGGGCACAGGCACTGAATGGTCTCTTTTTTTAATTCATTCATGGGATGTGGGCGTCACTGGCTATGCGAGTATTTATTGCCCATCCCTAATTGCCCTTGAGAAGGTGGTGGTGAGCTGCCTTCTTGAACCGCTGCAGTCCATGTGAGGTAGGTAAACACACAGTGCTGTTAGGAAGGGAGTTCCAGGATTTTGACGCAGCAACAGTGAAGGAACGGTGATATAGTTCCAAGTCAGGATGGTGTGTGACTTGGACGGGAACTTGCAGGTGGTGATGTTCCCATGCATCTGCTGCTCTTGTCCTTCGAGGTGGTAAAGGTCATGGGTTTGGAAGGTGCTGTCTAAGGAGCCTTGGTGCGTTGCTGCAGTGCATCTTGTAGATGGTACACACTGCTGCCACTGTGCGTCGGTGGTGGAGGGAGTGAATGTTTTTGGATTGTGTGCCAATCGAGCAGGCTACTTTGTTCTGGATGGTGTCAAGCTTCTTGAGTGTCATTGGAGCTGCACACATCCAGGCAAGTGGAGAGTATTCCATCACACTCCTGCCTTGTAGATGGTGGACAGGCTTTGGGGAGTCAGGAAGTGAGTTACTTGCCATAGGATTCCTAGCCTCTGACCTGCTCTTGTAGCCACGGTATTTATATGACTACTCCAGCTCAGTTTCTGGTCAATGGTAGCCCCTAGGATGTTGATAGTGGGGGATTCAGTGATGGTAATGCCATTGAATGTCAAGGGGAGAAGGTTAGATTCTCTCTTGTTGGAGATGGTCATTGCCTGGCATGAATGTTACTTACCACTTATCAGCCCAAGCTTGGATATTGTCCAGGTCTTGCTGCATTTCTACACAAACTGCTTCAGTATTTGAGGGGTTGCGAATGGTGCTGGACATTGTGCAATCATCAGCGAACATCCCCACTTTTGACCTTATGATTGAAAGAAGGTCATTGATGACGCAGCTAAAGATGGTTGGGCCTCGGACACTACCCTGAGAAACTCCTGCTGTGATGTTCTGGAGCTCAGATGATTGACCTCCAACAACCACAACCATCTTCCTTTGCGCTAGGAATGACTCCAACCAGCAGAGGGTTTTCCCCCTGATTCCCATTGACTCCAGTTTTGCTAGGACTTCTTTATTTATTGATGCAGCACTGAAACAGGCCCTTCGGCCCACTGAGTCTGTGCCGACCATCAACCACCCATTTATACTAATCCTACATTCCCACCTGTCCCTATATTCCCATACCACCTACCTATACTAGGAGCAACTTACCTATTAACCTGCAAGTCTTTGGCTGTGGGAGGAAACCGGACGAAAACCCACGCAGACACAGGGAGAACTTGCAAACTCCACACAGGCAGTACCCAGAATTGAACCCGGGTCGCTGGAGCTGTGAGGCTGCGGTGCTAACCACTGCGCCACTGTGCCACCTTGATGCCATGCTCAGTCAAATGCTGCCTTGATGTCAATGGCAGTCACTGTTAACTCACTTCTTGAGTTCAGCTCTTTTGTCCATGGCTGAACCAAGGCTGTAATGAGGTCAGGAACTGAGTGGCCCTGGCGGAATCCAAACTGAGCATCACTGAGCAGGTTATTGCTAAGCAAGTGCTGCTTGATGGCACTGTTGATGACACCTTCCATCACTTTACTGATGATTGAGAGTAGACTGATGGGACGGTATATAACCGGGTTGGACTTGTTCTGCTTTTTGTGTACAGGACATACCTGGGCAATTTTCCACATTGCCGGGTAGATGCTAGTGTTGTAGCTATATTGGAACAGCTTGGCTAGAGGTGGGGCAAATTCTGGAGCAAAGGTCTTCAGTACTATTGCCGGAATCTTGTCAGGACCCATAGCCTTTGCAGTATCCAGTGCCTTCAGTTGTTTCTTGATATCACGCGGATTGTATCGAATTGGCTGAAGTCTGGCATCTGTAATGCTGGGGACTTCAGGAGGGGGCCGTGATGGATCATCAACTTGGCACTTCTGGCTGAAGATTGTTGCAAGTGCTTCTCTGTTCTAAACTTCAATGGATCTATGATGAAGCTGGTGATCTCCCCCAAACTCTGAGCTAGAACAGTCTTGTACTTTGTTCTCTGTACTCACTCAATATTACAGAGGCACACCTGTATCTCTCTCTCCATAGACTGAGTATGAGAAGATCAAACTTGTGTAGCTGTAGCTCGTGACAGCTTCATTGGTGAAACAAAGGCACCTCACACATGGCTCCCAATGATGTTGAGGTATGCGAAGTGCTCCCTGAGAACCTGCTGTGGATATGGCCTCTTGTGCAGTACCCTCCTCCTTCTTTCTTCTCCCAGTTGCTCCTACTCTCTCCTGTCTTCTTGTCTGCTCCCCTTTGTCCTTTAAACCCAAAAGGCAGACCAACTGGACAACCCATGACGGCAGTGAAATGGTTTTCAAAGCAGACAAAAGCAGTCCAGCACCAACAAAGAGTTGTGAACTGTAATAAGGGGCGGAATTGTATGTACTGGGGGAGGGCGGACTCGGGTGTGTTAAAGCCCAAAAAAATGATACCATATGGGGAACCTGACATGCTTGCACTCTTTTATGCATTTAACAGGGGCATGTTCGGAAACGAGCAAGAAATCCCCTTGAAGGTATCAGGTCAGATATTTAAATATGTTAAATGCCAATTACGTGGCAATTTAACCTCCCATTCTGGCTTTAACTGCCAGCGCATGGGTTTCCCGAACTGTGTGGATCTCACCAGGATGTACAAGGCAAGAGCACAGCCGAAGGTCATTGATCAATGAAACTGACATGCGAGAAGCATAATAGAGAAACAGAACAGCTGCAGTCATGCCTATGGGAAAGGCTTATACTCTTAACATTTGTCTTGAGCACGAATTCCCTGATTTACAGGACCGGAACAATTTTTTGGAAGTCATTTGATTCCTGCAATGAGAAAAGGCTGAGAGTTAAGAATGTGAGAAATGAACTAATTGCTGAGGCTGAAGGGTAAACATTTGAGGTGGGTGACTGTGAGGATTGGGTGAAAGAGGGGACTAGGATGTGGGTTAGTGTGAGTGCTGTCAGTTGAGATGGAGATTTGAGGAGGAGGCTGGAGAGAAGGTTATGTATGTGAGGAAGGTGGTCGGTCAGAGGAGTGCTGTGCAGGAGAATGCTAGGGAAGTGATAGAGTGATGGTTGGCAGCTGATAGTTGTAGGACACTTGGCTTGCCAGGCCTCAAGGGGTCAGTAAACCTTTTGCAGCACTGGATCCAGGTCCAGTGCTCCTGCTCCTACTGCTGCTGCTCACCACCTCTGCAACTTGCAGTCATGCCTGCTTGGTGAGGCTGGCTGGCCTTCTCCTCCTGTCCTCAAGGAATAGGACTTCTCTTCTTGCCCTTACTGCATTCAACATAACCTCGAGGGATGAGTCTGAGAGCCTGGTGGGGTGGTGGCCGCCTTCCCATGTCTTGTCTCCATTCTACCAGTTTCCTGCTTCCAACTTGTATCTTCAATATCTCACTCAGTACTGTCATTGAGAGCCCTCCAGGGATCCTTTTAATAGAGATCCTTCCATGCCTGTCATCCCTCCCATCCACCCTCCCTGACAGTTCGGGCAACCCGGAGGCAGGATGATAATACCAGGACTTAGTGAAAGAGCCTCGGCAAAGCCCACTATTTAATCAAATGGGTTCCCAACCTGGAAATGGCCCTATCATTTCAGCAGGAACTAAGTTGATAATACTAAGAAATCAGTTGTGGAAGGCAGAAAATAGGCCAAAACCCAGAAATTAACCAGTGGCTCTCCCAATGCTTAGAATGTGGCACACGGGACAGCACCAAATTTGCAAAGACAGATTTCCAGGATGAACAGCCTTTTTTTTTGATGAGGTGTTGATGGGGGAGGTGGGATGGGGGAGGGGAGTGCAGTTCGGTTAAAGGATGGAGATGGGATCAGCACATTGGCCTTTTGAGTCTCAAATTCTCAGGAGGGGTTAAGCTGTATGGTCCCAATGGAAGGTATGGAACATTCCACAAAACAAAATTCAAAATAGATGCATCACCTTCTTGAATCATCAGTTTGCAATGGGTGTTGAGTGACTTGGGTGCTCGTCAGGGAAAGAAACTGCCTTGTGGAAATTGTGGAAAATGATTGTAACTTGCATTGCAAATAAGGCAACTGAAACTTGTGCAATTTCGGTGCACAGGCTGCTAATGGCCTCATTGCTCCCTGCTCACAAATCTCTGTGCTCAGTGCATCAGGCATGGCCTCAAGGCTGCATGCCTAATAACATAGTGCCCCAGCCCAGCACCCCAGCACCTGAACTGCTACAGCACTTAGTGCCACATTACTGGTCCTTGGATCTGGTACATCAGCATGGTCCTATAATCACCATCTCAAACAGATGGAACTGATAACGGTCAGCCAGGAGAGTCAAAATTCATATTAGGAATTTGATTTTTCGAACTACAGTGAGTTAACATAAACAGCTGGATTTTAATCTGTGAAATCAGGTTGATACATTCTGATTTCAGTTCCTTTGCCCGTCCTGCAGAAGCCTGAAGCAGCCATTACCTGACCCACCCACCAGGCATGATTCAAAGTATATCTTTATCTAAACCTTTCAAATGGAAAATGTGAATTGCTTCAGACTGTCCCAATTTCCATTCATTCAGACTGAAATGAACCAGTATTCAGTTCCAATATGAACATACATATGAGTATACAAAAAGATGGACAGAGAAAGATCAGCTGGCCTATCGGGTCTGTTCCATTCAACCAAGTTTCAACTAAGCAAAACGACACTCAATATTTTCCATCCACTAACAGCCATGTAATCTCCTGGGAGAGGCAATAAAAACCCTGTGTCAATTTGGGGGAAAAGAAGTCCGGTTATGAAGGAAAACAATGAGTTCCAGGAGTCAATAGTAGTGACCATGAGGTACATTACTCAACTTTACATCTACCTTTTGTGCACAGGAATATCAGCCTCCTTCAGGAATTTGTCCAGTTCCTTTTGATTATTTGAGCAAATCTGCATCCACAGCACTAGACAGCAACCTGCTGCAAAGGTCAATGACCTTCTGTGAAAAAAAACTCCTGATACTTAACATAGTTCTATGCTTGTGTAGCTTGTGCACATGTCCCCTCATTCTCCCTTGCTTATCCAATTCAAATAATCTGTCCATATGTATAAAGTCTAGTTCCTTTATTATTTTAAATACTTTAATCAAGTCTCGCAAAGTCTATCTTTGTCTAGAGTAAGGAGACTCAGATCACTATTGTGTTGTGTTATTAAACTAGGTATTACTCTAGTGGCTCTCTTCTGAACTTTTTCTAGGGCCTCTGTAGCACCATGTGAGGGAACCAGAATTTGGTGCAATGGAGGTAATTTTAGCTTAGCACACCAGCAGAAAACTGCCAGGATCGGATCAACCACCCGTTTTACACCCAACCCAATTTTACTTTTCATTGACTTCAATGCTTATATGCTTTCATTATAGCCTTGGCACTGGTCATGGATCCTTAGAGACACTGTAACAATCAAAACTCTTTTCCTTTCAAGAGACCGTAATTCAAAGTTCAGCAATGGTGTAGACATACTTAGCATCAGCCTTAGCCACGGGCATCACACTACATTTGCCAACATTAAATGTCATCTGTCAGGTGCAAGCGCATTCTCCTATTGCATCTTGATCAGATTGTAATCTTTTCTTCTTTGCATCATCCATGAACCTGCAGGGCCCCCCATATCCTTATCCAGTTCACTGAGGGGGAATAGCCCTAAGACCAACCCCTGTGGGATTCACCAGCAACTGATTTCCACGCTAATAATAACCCTTTTCCTACAAGAATGCAACCAACCACTTATCCAATCCAGGATCTGCCCTCCAATCCCACAGGATTCCTTCTTTCTTATATAGCAATCTATTGTGAAGCAACTTATTAAAAGCATTTTGAAAGTTCATAGATACAAAGTCTACGAAGCCGCCTTTCTCCATCGACCAGGAACCTCCTTGAAGAATTCAACCAAGTTGATTTCCAGAAGCCATGTTGCATGCCCCTAATTGTTCCTTCCCTGTCTAGGTGGTAATATAGGAAATCCCTAATTATCCATTCTAACAACTTTCCTACAACCAATGTCAAGCTAATGACCCTGTAATTTCCAGGCTCTGACTTGTTGAACTTCTGGAATATTGGGTCATTAGTCCCACTGCAGTCATCGGAAATAATCCCCGGTGCCAGTTACCTGTTGAATGTATGTGAACAAGAGGCTCATAGGCACAGCTCCCATTTTTTAAGCAAGCTCAGGTAAATGCTGGCTGCATCAGCATCTTAATTTGATTTACGACCCCTCATTTTCTTAAAAATCAGATCTACTTTGACATTAATAACTTAGGTATTAACTACACACTGAATTCATAATAAGTGAGTACAGTCCACAAAAATAAAGACTGATTCAAAGTAACCATTTTAAACTTCCACCATGTCCTTCCTTGAGGAATCCTTTAGTGGCCTTATGCAGTCCTGCATCACCCTCTGATGCCTAACATAACTAAAATATGATATTATTAATATTAGTTGCAGTCCTTCTTTGAGTGCACAACAAAAAAGATGCATGCAGTGTATACCAATATATTCAAAAGCAAAAGAGTGACCAGCTGAGCTAAACTGACAAAGACATGGCTTGTTCCCTTGGATTTTCTGCAAACAACATCTCTGTATTATTCTACTCAGTAGTCAGGAGGCCATTTGTTTTCTCACATATGACATTTCACAGCCTTGATTTTAGCTGCTGCCAGTCTGTTCAACTGTATAGCCAGCTCAGTTGCCAGTGCAGATCTGTTTTCAAGGAACAAAATTATTTTGTGCATATAGAAAAACAAATGTTTCTAATGTACATCACATTATCAATGATCGCAGAAACTTCCCAAAGTATGAATCGATTGTGCTGTTATGTGTGGGTAAACATGGCAGCTATATTGCCAAGTCTCACAAGCAAAAATAGGAACACAGGAACATTGGAGCAGGAGTAGGCTATTCAGCCCATTGAGCCTGCCCCACCATCCAATATGATCGTGGCTGATCATCCACTTCAATGCCTTTTCCCACATTATCCTCATATCCCCTTATGTCATTTGTATTTAGAAATCTGTCAATCTCTGCTTTAAACATACTCAATGACTGAGCTTCCACAGCTCCCTGGGGTAGAGAATTCCAAAGATTTACAACCCCCTGAGTAAAGAAATTTCTCCTCATTTCTGTCCTAAGTGGCTTCCCCCTTATTTTGAAATTGTGTCCCCTGGTTCTAGACTCCCCAACCAGGGGAAACAGCTGCATCTACCCTATCTATCCCTTTAAGTATTTTGTAGGTTTCAATGAGATCACCTCTCATTCTTCAAAACTGTAGAGAATACAGGCCCAGTTTCTCCAATCTCTCTTCATAGGACAGTGCTGCCATACTGGGAACAAGTCCGGTGAACCTTCGTGGCACTTCCTCTGTGGCAATAATATCCTTCCTAAGGTCAGGGGACCAAAACTGCACATAGTACTCCAGGTGCGGTGTAACCAAGGTTCTATACAATTGAAAAAAGACTTCACTACTCCTGTACTCAAATCCTCTTGCAACAAAATCTAACATACCATTAGCCATCCTAATTGCTTGCTGCACCTGCATGTTAGCTTTTAGTGACTTATTGACAAGGACATCCAGCTCTCTTTATACATCTACACTTTCTAATCTCTTACCATTTAAGAAATACGCTGCACATCTATTCCTCCTACCAAAGTGGATAACCTCACATTTTTCCACATTATATACCATCTGCCACGTTCTTGCCCACTCACTAAGTCTGTCCAAATCTCCTTGAAGCTGCTTTGCATCTTCCCCACAACACACTTTCCCACCTAGTTTTGTGTCATCCACGAACTTGGAAATATTACATTTGGTCCCCACATCCAAATCATTGATATATATTGTGAACAGCTGGGGCCCAGGCATTGATCCCTGTGGTACCCCACTAGTCACAGCCTGCCAATGTGAGAATGACCCATCTATTCCTATTCTCTGCTTTCTGCCTGTTAACCAATCCTTAATCCATGCCAGTATATTACCTCCAGTCCCATGTGTTTTAATTTTGCTAGCCAACCTCCTGTGGGAGACTTTATCATAAGTCTTCGGAAAATCCAAGTGTACCATGTCCACCAAATCCCCTTTATCAATTCTGTTAGTAACATCCTCAAAAAACTCCAACAGGTTTGTCAAACATGATTTCCCATTCATAAATCCATGTTGACTATGCCCATTCAGATCATTATTATCTAAGCGTCCATTTATCACATCCATTAGAATAGATTCTAGCATTTTCCCAATGACTGTTGTAAGGCTAACAGGTCAGTAATTCCCGGTTTTCTCTCTCCCTTCCTTCTTAAATAGTGGGATGACATTTGTGACCTTCCAGTCTGATGGAACTGCTCCAGAATCTATAGAATTTTGGAAGATGATCACCAATGCTTCCACTATCTTCATAGCTACCTCTTTCAACACTCTGGGATGTAGAATATCAGGTCCTGGGGACTTGTCAACCTTCAGCCCCAATAATTTCTCCAATACAACCTTCTTACTAATACTAATTTCCTTTAATTCCCCCGAATCCCTTGGATCTCTAATCTGGGAGATTTCTTGTATCTTCCTCAGTGAAGACAGACTCAAAGTAATCATTTAGCTTGTCAAGCATTTTTCTATTCCCCATTATAAATGAGATGAATAGACTGTTTCTAAAAGCTGGTCCTCGAAGAAACAATAGCCAGGAAATTGGAGAACTCCCTGTTCATCATACAATGGTATGGGATATTGAATACCCATCTAAACCAGACCTCAGGAGTTATTGTCACTGGCAGCGGGGCAAAACATTGATGGCAGTAGCTGAGACACCCACCCAATTTACCTTTCCATTCTACTGTTGGTTGTCCACATTCACTAAAGGACAACCCCTCTGGCAGTTCACTACACCCTTAGGGCAGGATTTCAATTTTGGGGTCAGGACCCCGAGGTGGCGTTCATTTCTAGGTTCAGACCCTGCACCACATCAGCAATGCTCATGCTTTGATATTTTAATTAAAAATCAACTTAATTTTCCCAATTAATGGCAGCAGGCGCAGAAAGGAGATGGGACACAGGAAGCAGCAGGTCCAATTTAAAGGGCAAGCGGCAGCCATTGCTGCAGTTTGCGTTTGTCTCAATGATGGGAGGAGAAGCTGAGTAGTGGGCAATGGGTAGGGAGAGCCCCATGCCAGGGCAGCCACCCACCCCCCCCCCCCCCCCCCACAATTTTTCGGACCTTTCAATTGAGGTGTTGCTGGAGCGGGTGAAATCATGGAGGAATATCCTTTCCCCAACCAGTGACGTGAGAAAACCTACAAGGCTCACCAAGAAGGCATGGCTGGAGGTGGCTCATGTGAATAGCAGCAGAGGAGTGGTGAGAAGGAACTGGGCCCAGTGCAGGAAACATTTCAATGACCTGCTTCGGACTAGAAAGGTGAGTCCAAAGATAGATCCACATGGCATGCCTCCTGGTCAGCTGTCACCAGACTGCAAAAGAGAGGGGCATCCTGAGGGCACATAGGGTTCTTCTGACCATAGGAGAGATGTGTGCTCAGCAGCATTGAAGACCCATAAGCATAGTTCATAACCTGAGTGCTTGTGGACAGTGGGCTAAGTAAAGATTGTAAAATCAAATGCAAAATTAAAAGCTGCAAGGGGTGAGGGAGAGAGGCATTATTTAATGGCATCTTTCTTCACTTCACAGACCAAACGGGAGAACAGCGCCAGAGAGAGCAAGAGGTCACGTTTGGATGCAGGGGGCCCTCAGCTTGTGTTACTAATATATTTTGAGGAACTGGCCTTGATCTGACCGGAGTGGCAAGCCACCGGGACATTGGAGATGGTGAAATGAGAGTTCAACATAAAGAATGGCAATCCTCTCCGAGCAACACGTCGTCCCTGTCATTATTTTAAGCAGCAGAAGCATCTGTGCCGATTTCTCATGACCAGCTTCTCTTATGTCTCCCACAGGGTCAGCTGCAGACAGGGAGGAGTTGACATGCAGCCAACATGTTCTGGAGAAGTCAGAAGAAGAGGACCATCAGATCCTGCAACATCACATCTTTCTTGTGCACCCTCCACAGCACAGAGACTTGCACCTCGGTAGGTCCTTGCACAGTATTAGAAACCATGGCACAGGGTGAAGCACACGTCACTTCAGAGCAGGAGAAGACAGGGGAGGCAGAGTCAACTGTGGGAAGTCCCCTTGGATGATGGAGGACAGGCACAGCCCTGCTCAGCAGGGTGGAGATGCAGAGCCTCGGGAGTTACAAAACAGGTAGCTCTCCCTGGGGAACCAGAGTGTGATATGTGCTCATGTCCAAAGTCCATTCATCTCATGTGCTCCACAATATCTCAGTGCTTAGAGCACATGGGCCCCTCCATTGAGAGAGTGGCCAATCTCATGGAGAGCCATATGCAGCAGCACTCAGAGTGGATGCAGGAACAGCACACTGACAAGCACAGAATACATGCCGCAGTCTGTAGCATTGACTGGTCAGTGGCACAAATGGTGCAAAGAAGCATGGAGTGGATGCCAGTTGGTGGTTCCCTCTAGCAATTAAGGGTGCCATGAAAGGACTGAAAAGGTGACAGATGGTAATGGAGGAGCCATCCATCACTGGGCTCAGTCATCATCATCCGCCACCTGGCCCCTTGATGGTGGAAGCATCTGTAGAGTTATGCCTCGTGACCGAAGCTGCCCCTACAGTGATGCTGGTGCAACGGCCTTTGGAGGCACTCCTCCAGCAGCTCCATGACACAGACAAATGCAAAGAGCATCTCAGTACCAAAGAGGCACTAGCGAACAGACTGCCACCACTTTATTGTCAGCCATAGGGGGAGCAACTCGTAGGAGTGGCCGTGAGCAGAAGCCACTGCATCAGTGGTGTCATTTTGTGGGTCACTTGGGTGTTTCTATTGTAAATGGTATTAAACTATTCTGCAATAAAGCACTAACACGGACCTGTGTGCTTCCATTTTATCAAGGCAAACAGTAGAGAATAGAAAATAAGGGTTAGCAAAACAGTGTGTTGGGGAAGTGTGTGTCAGGTGAAGACTATGAAACCTTGGAGTGCTTGTGCCATTGCAAGGTTGCTGACTTCTGTTCTTGTCAGATGCTTGCTCTCACTCAGATGAGGGAGACTCTCCTCTCCACTCAGGTGAAACGTGTCTGCAACAGAATGGCCCTAGCGTCTCTATCATCCTGATGAGCACTTCACCTCCTGAGCCTACTACCATGACTCCCTACAAAGCATGGAAAACATTCTCCAGTTCCCTTTCAGCCTCCTCCTCATCCTTGTCTTCCTCCTCTGAGGAGCTGTGCCGTTCCAGCATTTCCCCCTCTTCAAGGTCCATACCTCTCTGGAGGGCCATGTTATGGACAGCACAGCAGACTACCATCGGGAATGTACTGGAGGGCGCCATCCAACCCGTCAAGGCACCTGAACCTCATCTTCATGAGGCCGATAGCCTGCTCAATGATGACTTTTGTGCTCGGGTGGCACCAATTGTCAAGTCTCTCAGCCTCCGTGGCAGGGTAACGCACCAGTCATCAGCCATCTTCTCCCGGGATAAGCCTGATCCACTAACAGCTTCCACGGATTTCCGATGGCTCCATGAAGAGCTGCGACACCTGCAATCGAGGCATCGTGGCAGCTTCCAGGATGGTGTGCACACACTTGCATAAAGCGTTTGCTGTGGTCACATATCAGCTGAACATTTAGGGAGTGGAATCCATTCCTGTTGAGTAATCTCCCTTGCTGGTTAGTTCGTGTCTTGATGGACACATGACTGCAATCAGTGATTCCCTGCACCTGAGGGAATCTGGTAATGGAGGAAAATCCCACTGCTTTTGAGCTTGAGTGCCGCAATCCACCTTGAATTCAATATGATTCCCTGCTCTCTCGAAAAGAACATCTGTTACCCCAGTGATGCAATAATGTGCTTCGGCCTGCGAGATGCCACCAATGTCCACTGCCGCTCCTTGGAAGGATCTGGTTGCAAAAAAGTGCAAGGCCACTGTGTCTTTTACAGCCACAGGAAGGCCATGGTGATGGTTCTTCTGAACCCTTGGATGACCATCAATGCAGACACACAGGTCAACAACCATCTGCCTGGGCAGGGGCGGCCTTCTGCAGCACTGGCGTTCCAACATGTCCAGTTGGCAGTAGATCCTATGCTCAGGGTATTGCCTCATTGCCATCCTGTTCCTTGTTCCTCACCTCTGTGCCACTGTTGCCCAGGGGTCTGCCTCTGTTCCTGCAGATGCTGTTCCTCAACACTCGTCGATCCAATCTTGGTGTAGCCTAATTCCATTTCCTCTTATGTCCTTCCTTCCTTTCAATTGGAATGCGCTGTCTTCCAGAACCCCAATCTCACGAACCCGTGAGGCCCATAAACAGAGACCCGACAAACCCCACCTCAAAGCCGTACCCCCCACCCCCCTGCAAAAATGCCCTTGCAAAGAGTGAAGAGATATTATAGATAATTCTCATGATGCTGTACAACTGGTTGCCTGTGAATGAGGGCATTTCTCTGAGCCTTCCCTCTTCAGTGGTGTCTCTTGCTGCTGCCCCACTGTTCTGACTTGCCCCCCGCTGTGTAAGTGCCTCCTCCTCCCTGGTGTGGTCGAGACCCTGCGTAGATCTTGTGCCATATAAAGAAAATTCCAAATTAGACCTTAACGAGCTGACAAACTCGGTAAGAATATTAATTGGCCATTTATCCATTTTGGGAGGGTTGCCTCTTCTCACTCTCCTCAGAGCCTTTTACACTTTGAGCGTGTCGATTTCGCCTCAGGAAACCAGCACGCCAAACCAAGGGGTGGGTTTAAGCGAATGCCCACCTCTGTTTCACCCTTGCATTTAAATCAAAACCCAGCCCCAAGTGTTTACTGAAGTGTCATCTTAAATAAGGGTCATTTGGGGCGTTTGAACCCATAACCTGATTGGGGATGGTGGTGGTTTGGGTGGAGTCGGGGGGGCTGTGATGTGGTACGAGGCGAGGATAAGAGTAACACTAATAAGAAACTCTCATCCATGCTTTTGTTATCTCCATACTCAACTATTCCAATGCTGTCTTGACCAGCCTCCCCTCTTCCACCCTCCATAAACCAGAGCTCATCCAAAGCTCTGCTGTCTGTATCCTAACACACATTGGGTGGAATTTTATAGGCACTGCATGAGCAACTTTGGTGGCATGTGGGGTGATTTAAATCAAGCGTTAGTTTTTTTTTGGATTTCTGACAGCGGGATTTTTTTAGCAAAATTAAGTCAGTGGTGTGTTTGCGGCGTTCCGGGACTCCCCCTGAACAGTGGCGGATTGCAGCTTTGCATTCATTTCCATACCACGAATAGTCATTATCCTACACTGAGCTCCAATTAAGTCCTACCTGTCAGATTAAGTTAACGGCGAGCGTTCATTTAAATGTGGCATGCAACAGCCGGGTTTATGCAATTGTGTCGGAGGTCAGTGTTTTTTCTTTCTTGAACTCTTCGGTTCAAGGAAGGCCAACATTGAAATGGATGCTTGGCTCCAGGCTTGGCACCAGCAAGGGTGATTCTTCTCAGGGAATGGCAGTGAAGGCATAAGGCAGGTGTATATGGAGGAGCTGGGGAGGCTACTCATGGAGGACAGGGTGGGGTTACCGGGTGCATGGAAGAGAAGGGGAGGGAGGAGGGGAGTGTCCAGGGTATGTAGTGGTTGTTATTGCTGCTGAAGCTGGATGAGCACGGATGCGGGGGGTGGTGGGTTGATTTGAGTTTTACAGTCAACAGATGGTCATGAGGGGCCTAAAGGAGGGATGAGTGCTGTTTATGTCAGGGATCAGTCAGTGGGGTAAATTCAGGGTACTGTGTGGCAGAGGGAATGGTCACAGTCAATGGGGGCAAATGGATTCTGTAGGGGGGAAGGTTGAGACGTAGGGTTGTGTATTCTACAAAATCATAGGGAGAGGAACGGGACTCGGCATTAACATTAAGGTGGATTTGAAGAGGATTTAGGGTCAGAGGCGGCATTTCGATGGCAACTGAAGTAGGGACAGGGCGGAGAGATGACATGAATAAATTGATTATGACACTGTCCAAGGTAATGGGGGAGGTTCAATGGTAACAGAGGGAAGGGTTAAGGTTGCATTGAGTGGGTCAAGGGTGATGGGTGCAGGCTGGAAGGTGACAGGAGGAGATTGAAAGGTAAAGAAACTTGCCTTAAATTACACACACACCATTTTCTCGAACGATAATGCTAACCACATGGCCACTCAAGGATTGCAAGGAGAGTGGGAGGAGACAAATGACGGTGGGTGGGATATCCACCTGGCTGCAATTTTAAGGCACATAAAAGAAAACTGCTCATTGCTTGATGGTTCAGCTAACTTGAAACAGAAGGCTGAATTGGAACGCCCTGAAAAGCAGCAGCGACATTGACCTCATTTACCCGATTTGTCTAATATCATGGAAAGCAAAGCAGGGGCAGCAACTAAGAAGGGCTCTTTTCCCTCATTGCATGATGCCTAAATACCAGCAACAGGCAGAACAAGAAGGTGAGGATGCTCCAAATGATAACATTGAAGAACGGCCTTATCGAAGACGGGCACTGGCACATCAGCGTGTCCTGAGGGCAAAGACATATTACCTTCAAATGTCAGAGTGGCAATGCCAGAGATGCCTAGCGATATCATGTGAAATGGTCACAGAAATTTGTAGGATCCTGCAGCATGACCTGCAACCACTTGGCTTTGCTGGGTATCCCATGCCAGTTGCCCTCAAGGTGACAGCTGTACTTAATTTTGTTGCTAGCTTCCAGGGATCAAGGGGTGACATACGTGGCATCTCGCAGTCTGCGACCCATAGGTGTATCAAAGAGGTGGCCAATGCCCTATTTCGTCATGCCAATGATTTCATCTACTTACCCATAGACAAGGACAGCCAGGTAGCAAAGACTGTGGCCTTTAGCACCATTGCTGAGGTCCCTAGAGTGCAAGGGGTGATCGACTGTACTTATGTGGCCATTAGAGCTCCCTGGGAACAACCTGCTGCATCTGTGAATTGAAAAGGCTTCCACTCTTTGTACGTACAACTGTTTTGCGACCACAGGAGAAGAATTATGCATGTTTGCACACGTTTCCCAAGCAGCTGTCAGGACTCATACCTTTTGAGGAACTCACAGCTGCCAGCAGTTTTTGATGAATCAGTCGAAGTAGACGGCCTGATCCTGGCTGACAAGGGTTGACGACACCTGTGCGGCATCTCCAAAGTGTAGCTGAAGAGAGATACATGCTGCTCACGCATCCACCAGAGCCATCATCGAACACCATTGGCATGCTGAAAATGCACTTCCACTGCCTTGATAGTCTGGATGGGCTTTTCAGTATGCACCACAGAGGGTGTCATGAATAATCGTTGTCTGCTGTGCATTACACAACCTGTCAATTAACGTGGCAACTTTCCGCAGGCGGAGGGACATCAGTCCTCCTCAGACGAGGATGACATGAAGATGGTGAGGAGGAAGGCAACAATTCAAACAATGCCATTATAAATAAAAGGGCCATGGAGAGACATGCAAGAGACATCAGGGAAAACCTCATATTTGCACATTTCAGCCAACATTAAGCCACTTCGTAAAAGAACGTTGGGAGGAGAAAACAAACATTCTCCAAATATGCCTGAGGTCTTAATCATTGCTGTAATCCAAAAGAAGGGCTCTTCTGACAACAGCACATGAACCTGCAATACAGATGTGCCTCGCGGCCTGTATGCTATCAATTTCATTAAAAACGACCTGCGTCTCCATTGGAAATATTATACTGCATCAAGGCATTAACCGGCACACATAGGAACCTACATGTTGCAGCAGTTTAATGAGACTGGCAGATCAAATCTTCTCTCGGCCACGATGGAACCGAGAGCACACCAATGCAAGGTAATTAAGGGAAGGACTGCAGAACCACGAATGTAAGGCATGTTGGTAGTGAAAAAATTGAAAATTATGCAAATGACAAACAGCCATCATTTAGGACTGAAGGCTAAAATCAAAATGAAAAATGGACACTGGACACTTTCTGAAAGACATTGTAAGCATCAATGCGTTCCTGGCACATGCCTCCAAAAAACATTTTCCTTTTCAAATAAAACAAAGCAAACAATTTATGAGCATGCAAACATTAAAGTAAATAAATATATATTGAAACTTCAGCAATATGTGCACAATATTTACAGCACCCATGCCACCTTCATGCTCAAAATTGTTCTTTTTACATTTTATACCACTATGTCTAGGCGCTACCTCGACATTAACAGCTGAGGTGGAGGCAGTCTGCCCAGTGCACTGCCCGTTGCTCTGGATGACCATGGCGGGTGTCCTCTGGAGCAATAGGGCCTTGATGGCTCCATCCTACTGGGGGACTGCAGCAGTGGTGTTTGAGTATCCCCCCGTGCTCGCCTGCTGGAAGTAAGGGAGTCAATGTAGGAGGGGAGGATGAGACGCCGCTTACCCTGGGAGTGTCCTGAGAGGAAGGCCCCAGGGCAGCTGGCATGCGTTTCTCCTCCATTTGTGTGCACAATGGCACCTGCCTGTCTCCCTGAGGGGAAGGAGCACCTGGAGGGAGGTCTAGGTTCCTTGTCCCCCTCTCGCTTAGACTCTGCTGCTAGGAGACAAGGGCAACAGTGATGGAGTGCAGGTCAGATCATACATGACTCAAGTGCTCACCCTGACTCGCCATGGAGCTTGCCAAACTCTCGACTGAGGAAGCCATTCGCACAAATGCCTGGGACATGGTAGACCTCATAGCTTGCATGGACTCCTCCATGGCACACACAAAGCCATGCATGACCTCAGGCATCTCTGACATATTTTCCATATGGCTTTGCTGCAAATCCAGCAGACTTCTCATTGCAATAAAGAGAGGATCATCATCAATGTGGGGCTGAGCAGGGGCCTGGTCCCCAGCAGTCCTCCGATTGTCAGGGGACCCAGCTGGCACATGCTCCCTCAACTGCTGGGACATGTCTGTGTCGTGCAGACCAGCTTGTGACCCAGATTCTAATCTTAAACTCCCCTGCAGATGTATCTGCGCTGGTGGAGATGGAAGAAGAGGCAGGTGATGGTGCACCCTATGGGGCATTGTATTCATCTGCCTCCCCAGAGGAGGAGTCTTGAGCCTCGCAGCATTCTGCGACTTGAGTGCGGGCACCTGCAGTGGAGACACAAGCAGAGACACATGAAAAGGAGTTCCCAGATTTCCTTTGTTTTGCACATATGGCTGCAAGACTGAAGATGACACTTCATCCTTACGCCTTGAGGATCCTGCCTCGTCATTTGCGATTGCCCTGCCTCCCTCCTCTCTCGCAATTTCTGATGCCTCCTCCTCAACTGGTGTCAGCATCCTGATGCCTGGGACACCTCCACCTATCTTAGCACACTTGCGCTGGTTGTGGATGGATTTATCCTGCAGGAGACAGTGCAGATTTAATGACATGTCAAAAGATGCATCACAACCATTGTATACATGCATCAATATCGCTCATTCCAAGGTGGTGTTTGCACAACACATCCAAACACATAATCAATGCCAATTGTCATCTTTGCGCACAATCATTTACTGTATGGCACCAAGGCTGCTCACGCATTCCAATATGTTCCCCGCCTATCCTCTGTCTTAAAGACACGGAGACAGGAAGAAAAACAATGGAGCAGCTTCACCAAGACCACTTACCCTCGCCGATCTGGCAAGTCATTGATATGTTTCCAACACTGAACACAGGTTCTGCGTATCACCCCACAGTTTGAGACCTTCTCCGCTACCTCCATCCAGGCCACCTTGGTCAAGCAGGAGGGTCTTCTGAGTTCATCTGCAGGGAAGAGGATCTCCTGCCTTTCCCGGACGACCTGCAGGGTGGAATCACTGAACCATGGGGAGGGACGCTGCCTGCTGGCTGACATTTTCTTTGCTTTTGCTGCAGGCAAAAAAAAAATGGGGAATTGGTGCTGAGTTTGAAAAATTAAGGAAGGAAAAAGCAGTTACAAATAAGTAAAAGTTTTAATTTTGTTAACTCTGAAGATTCTTACATAACACGAGGGCTTCTGCTCTTTGAGGCTTGAAACACAGAATGCTTTATTGTCATGGCAATCATGGTACTCGACCAAGTGACGGCGGGTTCCACCAATCAAAGGCCATCCCCGCTGTATGATTGCACGTGTCTCCCATGCCCGTCGCCGCATCATTCATTTACATATAGAATTGCAGGGGTTACAGGACAAATGACGGAAGTGGAAGTTACGCCAACTTCCGGTCCCGCCATTGGGAACGCAACAGGACTCATAAAATCCCAGTCATTAAGTCCCATCCTCCCATTATGCCTGTGCTCACTAAGCAACATTGACTGCCAGTTCACCAATGCCTCCATTTTAAAATTCTCATTCTTGTGTTCAATTCGCTCAGTGGCCTCACCGCTCCTTAATTAACCTCCTCCAGCCTTACAACCCACCAAGAACTCTGTGTTCCTTCAACTCTGGCCTCTTGTGGACCCATCATTTCATTCACCCCATCATTGGTGGCCATGCCTTCAGCTGTCTAGGCCAAAAGCTCTCGAATTCCTGCTTTCAATGTATTCATGTCTTCTATTATGCAACACGTAAGTAGAATATTCCGTAGTTCCAATGGTAAATGTTACAAAATGCACTGAAGAGAAAAGTGAACAATTGCATTCAACTGCAGAATGTTCCTATTGTAGTGTTCTCTGAAGAAAATAATTGCTTGTTTTCCAATGGCCCATTACTTCTGTCAGTGCATTAGGAGGGTTAATTTATTTTTTATTTAGAGATAGAGCACTGAAACATGCCCTTCAGCCCATCGGGTCTGTGCTGACCATCAACCACCCATTTATACTAATCCTACACTAATCCCATATTCCTACAACATCCCCACCTGTCCCTATATTTTCCTACCTCTACTAGGGGCAATTTATAATGGCCAATTTACCTATCAACTGCAAGTCTTTTGGTGGTGGGAGGAAACCGGAGCACCCGGCGAAAACCCACGCAAACACAGAGAGAACTTGCAAACTCCACACAGGCAGTACCCAGAATTGAACCCGGGTCGCTGGAGCTGTGAGGCTGCGGTGCTAACCACATATGATGTCACAAGCTGCTACATGAAATAATCATTCCCAACCCAATCCCTAAATAAAACATTTTGTGTCATTCCTGCTGCTCAAATTGATTTCCCGCAGGATAATTCTGAGCTTCAATCCGTATAGGATATGACACTTATTCAATTGAAATGATATCAAATGCTCATATACAAAGAAAAAGTAGTCAACTGTTACATTTTCAAGGCCCACTGAAAGAGAAGCAATGAAGGCAGTTACTATTATGCAGTGTAATGTTGTATGATTGATTCAGGAAGGTACTCAAAACAAGCAACAGGATGTATGGTTGTTACTGTAGAACTGCCAGTTCAGAACCATAAAGCGGACAGCCTTAAAATACCATTTCTAGGTTAAACCACAGACAGGAAATATTTAGTGTTTAGTTGCAAATGCGATTATATGAATACCAAATGCATCCCTAAACAATTGCATTCACATGTGGTGAGTTCACAGGCTCTGAGGCACTGATTGTGGTGTCAGATGACTCCAATGCAGGTGCTGGCACCATGTTTATAGTGTTGCCAGCCCTGTTTATAATGCTCTCCTTCAGTGTATCACTGATTCTGGATTGCTGCTGGACCTGGAGGAGGTGTTGGACCTCCTGGAATGTCCCCCCCCCCCCCCCCCACCCCAAACCCGTAGAAGAACGTACCACCATTGGCACAAAGTGAGAGCAACCTGGCACCATGGCTGAGGCAATACACACCAGTTCATGAATGCCTGTTCCCAGAGTGGAACTATTTTAAATTGGAATAAAATAAAGGGTGAAGATGATTTTTTTTCCTTTGCTGAGAATGTAAGCTTAGTTAATATGACATATCGGCATACAGAAGTGTAATTAAGAGAAAAATAAATAACTAATGATTATTTTTAATAAAATAATTAATCCTCCCAACTATATAATTCAACCTGATAGTGCAATACTGTTGTGATTTAAACTGATGTAACTTCAATGGGCAGACTCACAAGTTAAAAAAACTGAATAGTTCAGTTGCTATGTGCATACCCAAGGCTGAACTTAGTGACCCCATCGCAGGTCCTGGTGGCAGACTCGGAAGTGGGTGCTGTCGCCGCCTGTGACACATGTTGCCGACCAACCGCGATCACACAGCGGGCAGCCACTTATCACAATGGAGACGCGGAGTCAGTCCAATCACATGACAAGGACAGACTCCGAGGCAGTGATTGCAATGTCAGATGACTCCAATGTAGGTGCTGGCGCCATCTGTAAAGCATTGCCAGCCCTGCTTATAATGCTCCCTTTCAGTGAATCACTGACTCTGGATTGCTGCTGGACCTGGTGAAGAGGTGTTGGAGCTCCTGGAATGTTTCCCCTCCCGCCAACCCGTAGAAGAACGGACCACCATTGGCACAGACCAAGCAACCTGGCACCATGGCTGAGGCAAGACACCAGGTGGCCCCATGGTTCAGTGATGCCACCCTGGAGATTCTCCTCCAGTCTGCAAGGGTGGTTGGGGGTGGTTGGGATTAAATCAATGGCGGGCGGGGATCACATGAGTTCTGAAACCCAGCCGTTGATAAGTGGTGCCACGGAGGCAATGCCTCAGTGTCACAGCAGGAAGAGGAGCAGTGGGTAGAGGAAGAGGGGGAAGCGGAGGCCATTATTTGCCTGCAGTGCTGGGCACTCGGCATGGGTGGGCTCATTCTCGGGTGACAGGGTCGGGTGGGCATACTATCGGGTGCTGGGCTCTCTGCAAGGGTGAGCACTGAGGAGCATTAGCACGTATTCTGAGGGGAGTAGCAAAGGCAAAGTTGCCAAGCAAATTCATCTCTGCAAGGACAGCCCTTTGGAGGGATACTGATCAGATGGAATTGGTCTAACTGGGCACCAATTTAAATTACAGTCCTGCCGCATTGAGGCAGCGACACCGCCCTGGAGCTATCCCCCCACTGACAAAATCCAGAACCGACATCACGACGTTGGGTTTCTGGGCAAGCGCGTCCATCTCTATTCTTCGGTCCCCCACATCTCCATTCCTGCTCCTGCTGTCCTCACAAAATTCCGCTGCCAGAATGCGACTGAGCCATACTTGAATAAGGGGGTTTCCTGTAAGAAGTGATTGAGTAGAATGAGCCTATGCACTCTGGAATTTAGAAGAATGAGAAGTGATCTCATTGAAACATACAAGATCTTGAGAGGACTTCACAAGGTAGAGAGACTGTTTCCCCTGGCAGGAGAGTCTTGAACTAGGGGGCATAGTCTCAGGATAAGATCAGCCACTTAGGACTGAGGGAGGAAACATTTATAGGCTCAGAGGGTTGTGAATCTTTGGAATTCTAAGGGAATCAAGGAGCGTAGCAATCAGGTGGGAAAGTGATGTTGGGGTTGAAGATCAGCCATGATCTTATTGAATGAGAGAGCAGACTCAAGAGGCCGTATAGCCTACTCCTGCTCCTATTTATATTCATACAAAGGTCCCAGGCCCAATCCCTACTCTCTGCTAAGTTAGCTGATCTCAGGAAGCATAGCCATCATTATAAAGTATCTGCACATGAATAACATGTGAGAAAAGGATTGTCTGTGGTGGCCCTGTGGTACAGGGGATTCATCGTCCAGATGAGCATATGCATCACGAAAACTTGGAGCAAGATACTTTCACCTGTCAAACTATAACCCAGCATGACATACGGCCTACAAGAGAGAAGTCATGGTATAAGAGAACACAGAACAACATTCTTAATGCCATGCCAGTGCAATGTTCCAAATATCAATGTCTTTTGTGACTCAGCTGGTAGTATTCTCACTGTTGAGTCAGACAGTTGTGGGTTCAAGTCCCACTGCAGGACTTCAGTACAAAATTTAGGCTGTCACTCCTGTGCAGTACTGACGGAGTGATGCACAGTCAGTCAGAGGTGTTATCTTTCAGATAAGATGTTAAAACTGAGGCCCTAGTGGCTTCTCATGTGGACGTAAAAAGATCCCATGGCACAGTATCAAAGAAAAGCAGGGAGTTATCCCTGGTATCCTGGCCAATATTCATCCCTTAATCAACGTCACAAAAACAGATAATCTGGTCATTGTCACATTGTTGATTGTGGGAGCTTGGATGTGTGCAAATTAGCTACAACACTTCAAAAAGTACTTCATTGATTGGAAAGCACTTTAGGATATCTGGTTGTCATGAAAGGTGCTATATAAATAGGAGTCTCTTTTTAAATTGCATTGTATCACGGGCCCCCTGGTATTAACTGTTCGCATGGCTCCCTAATCTAGAATTACAAAAGAAAAATGACTTAATTGAAAGTAGTAAAAGTATAATTGCTGTAGCAGTTTTTTCACAGCCAGTCAAGAGGTCAGAGCAATGCCAACTGGAAGTGAATTTTCTGCTGCTACTGTCAAAGTTCACAGTGAAACTAAAGCGCTGCAACTGCTTTTCCACTACATTTTTTTCTTTTCATTTTTTTCTCCTGAATTTTACACTGGATTGCATGATACTTGTTACAATGTTCTTTTGCAGAAACATACATAAGGAACAATAGGACTGTTGGCATTGTTGTGCCTACTGGTATAAGATTATACAAGGTGGATAACAGCCGGGCAATGGTGCACAGTGGCTACCATTGTCTGAGGTACCAATGGGTTTAGTATTTATGCATTGCTTAAAAATAAAGCGGGATAAATTTTTGACTTCATAACCTAAGTGGTAATCTGGCAGAGCAGAAATTTACCCCAGTGGCCTTTTATATAGTGATTGAAGCATTAAAGTACATTGCATTCAAAAGAAGTTTTTACTCGATTTTACTCAATTTAAAAGAAATCTAACATGAAACTAGAAATAGAAACTGAGGTTAGTTTTTGTCTTCACTGGCTGAGCAGTAAACTATCAGAACAGATTGCCCAGCCATTGTAGACCCACCTGACGTTCATTCCATTGGCCAAATGAAAACTGGATGCATTCCTACCCCACCCAGTGGTAGAGGCAAAAATTTACTTCATGAATTTTATCTAAGCATCCATTCCTAATTAAAGTATTGGCATCACACCTTTACTGGCTACTGCCATAATCTCAGGTGGTGTCGAGGCATTCTATGTTTCTGGCATAGTCAGGAATTGCTGTGGAGTAGCCACATTAGTGTGTGGGAAGTTTGACCTGTAAAAGATTCTATACCTGCTACAGTGCAAACTATTAAGATGCAGCAGTTGCACTGTTTGTTTAGTTTATATCATATCTAATCAGAAATTTTTTACGGTTGGCTGCAGATATGATTGTGTCACTATGCATTTCAGTGTAAAATGGCATGTGAGCCGCGAGCAATGCCATTCATGCTTCAGGGTTTCGTCAAGAGAGAAGTACAATGGTAAATTTTATAAATGACGGCATCATTGCACCACCTATCACATCAGCATCAAATATAAATTGTTAAAGTTCATTAAACCACAATTAAAGGGATTCTTATAAAAACTACTGAATTATAGGCTGATTTGCCATGTAGAAAGGGCAGAATGCAAGTTCCACCTCCAAAGTCAATGAGACAATAAATAAATTAGTCAGCATCACAATCCCCTATGTGTGAGTTTCATATTGCATGGCCTACCTGCAGCAACAAATGAATTATGCCATACTCAAAATCACTTGGTTTGAACCAATTAGGTTTTATGAAGTGAGTCCTTGAAGCTGCTGTGTCAGATCAGACTACATTTAGCCAGCCTCCCTTTACGTTATATAACAAAGACTGATTTTGCCAAGAATATAATACCCTATTAGGTTTATGGTTGTAAGGTGTGTGTTCATTTACTGCAGAATCAAGCACGTATTAATCTACTCCAGAGTAGCTAATAAAGTTCAGAGTTAATCCAGACAGCCATAAATGCACTTTATGTCCCCTGCAATATGAACCATTGCCAAGTTCACAGTCTGATGTTTATTAGGGATAGGATGACATTTATATTATATAAAACAGTCACACTGTTAAATGTTATGAATCACAGTTGTTTGTAGGACAGATTGACAATGAAGACACTATTCTTCGAGTTAAGACAATCTAACATATACTTCTAATGAGGTGCACTCATCAGTTGATCTAATGCCCATCCATTGGCTGTGGCTACAGTCAGCTAAATTGGTGAGAAAAACAATGATTATGCCCAGTCTTATTTTACAGTTACTGGTGTCCTTGATAATTTATAAGGGTTGGCAGCAGTCAGCTTGGTCCTGTATACAAGATGTTGGAAGGTGACAATAAACACTGAAAATTATCATAAATCCAATAGGAAACTAGGATGCAGTGCAAGGAAAGATGATTATTAGTTAAGAAGGGTTATTTTAACACATATCACTCACTTCTAAGGTTGCCTTTAGAATGCTGTGTACAGCTTTAGGCAATTTACATTAAAAAGAACATTAAACTTAGTAATGTTCAACATATTGATCCAGAATTTTCTGTCAAAATAATGATGAGGGTAATGATTCTTGCTGTTATTTATGGGTAAACGATACAGCAACTTCAGGTGAGAAGCAGGTTTGCGGTTGAATGCGAATATCCAAAAAGGTGCAGTCTGAGTTGCACTGCTCCACTGTTAGCTTTGCAAAAACAACATTGCGCCCTTATTTCTCCAAGAACTAGTTGTATTTTCTCACTAAACTTAAAACAGAAAGTTTTAACTGGACGAGGAGTGATAACACCTTGCCGCTTAATGAAGTCTCACCGCCTGACTACACCTTCCACCACTAGCCCCGTCAAGACCGTTGTGGTGCTTATCACCACATCGCACCTTGGCCTGACCCCCTACTCCTCTGGCACTTTCCCCTCCTTTGAGCATCTCACCTTGTTCCACCCCTCTCACCTCTCATTCCCAACTGCCTTCCCAAGTACGATAAAAAAATTATCACTGAGATATCTTCACTTCTTTCCTCTCTCAGCCTCTGCACCAAATGACTTCTCATCCTCGATTATTTCAATCTCCATCTCAATTTACCATGTCCTCTCTCCTCTGAGTTCACTGCCCTCTTATCCTTCCTAAATCTCTCCCTCCATGTAAACTACCCAACACATATTCACAGCCACCTCCTCAATCTTGACATCCCACATGGTTATATCAATTATAGATAAGGCCATCTCTGATCACTTCCTTATATCACTCTCCACCAACATCCCCTTTTCCTGACCCAACCCTACCTCATTCTGTACCCAACCCTGAAAAAATTATCCATCTATTCACTTACACTTTCAAAATCTCAGATATCTAGCCTTTGGTCCTCTGTTCGCTATAACATTTCTGCAGCTATTGATTTGCTCAATCGCATACTCACCTCCACCTTGGATGCATTAGTCCCCAATAAAAAGATCAGTCTCTCTCTCACCCTGGCTGATACCCTCATCTCCACTCCTTTAAGTCCAAGGGACGCAATCTTGATAGGACATGGCAGACAACTGGTTTACTGATCCACTGTCAGATCTGACTGGAGCACAGAATCGCAGAATTGTTACAGCACAGAAGAAAGCCATCCGGCCAATCGTATCTGCACCAGCTCTCCAAATGAGCAATTCCCCTGCCTTCTCCACATAGCCCTGCATATTCTACCTTTTCAGATACCAGTCTAATTCCCTTTTGAATGCCTCGATTGAATCTGTCTCCAAAATACTCTCAGGCAGTGCATTCCAGATCCAAACCGCTCACTGCATGAAGAAGTTTTCCTCATGTCGCTTTTGCTTCTTTTGCCAATCTCTTTAAATCTGTTCCCTCTCATTCTCGACCCTTTCACGAGTTTTTCCCTATCCACTCTGTCCAAAGCCCTCATGATTTTGAATACCTCCATCAAATTTCCTCTCAGCCTTCCCTTCTCCAAGGAAAACAGCCCCAACTTCTCCAATCTATCTTCATACCTGAAGTTCCTCATCCCTGGAACCATTCTTGTGAATCTTTTCTGTACTCTCTCCAATGCTTTCACATCTTTCCTGAAGAGCAAAGCCCAGAACTGGACGCAATACTCCAGCTGAGGCTGAACTAGTGTTTTATACAAGTTTAACACAACCTCCTTGCTCTTATACCCTATTCTCTATTAATAAAGCCCAGGATACTGTATGCTTTATTAACCACTGTCTCAATCTGTCCTGCTACCTTCACCCTCCTATTTCTCATCATGCTGCCCATTGGCAACATCATCCCAAAGCACAGCGTTACTTTTCACAAGGATGCTGATGACACTTAGCTCTTCATCACCACCACTTCTCTCAGCTCAACTATTGCTGAGTTATCAGACTGCTTCCCTGACACCCAGTCCTGGATGAGCAGAAATTTCCTCCAATTAAATATTGGGAAGACTGAAGTCATTTGTTTTGGTCACTGCTCCAAACTTCATTCCCTAGCTACCAATTCCATCCCTCTCACTGGCAGCAGTCTGAGATTAAGCCAGTCAGTTTGCACTCCGAGATAAATTTCCAACCTCAGATTCATGCCCTCACTATGACCGCCTATTTCCATCTTTGTAACTTGGCCTGACTTCACCCCCCCCGTTTCAGTTCATCTGCTGCTGAAAACCTCATTCATGCCTTCGTTATGTCTAGACTTGACTATTCCAATACACTCCTGGCTGGTCTCCCACATTGTACCCTTCGTAAACTTGAGGTCATCCAAAACTCTACTGCCTGCATCATAACTCACACCAACTCCTGTTCCCCTATCACCCCTGTGCTCGCTGACCTACATTGACTCCCAGTTAAGCAATGTCCTGATATTAAAATTCTCGTCCATGTTTGCAAATCCCTCCATGCCTTCCTATTCCTGTAATCTCATCCAGACCCACAACCCTCCAAGATATCTATGCTCCTCTAATTCTGGCCTCTTGGGCATCCCTGATTTTAATTGCTCCACCATTGGTGGCTGCACCTTCAGTTGCCTAGGCCTCAAGCTCTGGAATATCCTCCCTATGCCTCGCCACCTCGCTTTTCTCCTTTAAGACACTCCTTAAAACCTACCTCTTTGACTAAGAGTTTGGTCATCTGACCCAATATCTCCATTATGTGGCTCGGTCTACTTTTTTTTACAATGCTCCTGTGAAGCGCCTTGGGATATTTCATTACCATAAAGGTGCTATATTAATGTAAGTTGTTGTCATTTCAAGTGGAACAACCCTTTTAATGGAATGATAAGAATTAGTAGTTGCCAAACAACCTCACAGCCACAGAAAATTAACTATTACAGGTCTCATTTCTCATTTCTTCAGATTTTGAATTTTTCGGGGAGAATTTAAAAATGTCAATTCTTTTTAAAATGACTTCTAACTTTTCTTGTCTTTTTTCTCTCTCTGTTAGTTCAATTTTTCTTTCCCTCTTAATTTCTCCTTCTGTACCTGATTTAACATTGGATGCACTCTCGTCCTCAGTCCTTCCTATATTTATTTCCTTAAATTTCATTGGTTAAGGAGATATCCTGTTGGTTGCTCTGTTCACTCAAGTCCAGGATGCTTGGTTTCCCTCCCTGCACCATTAGCAGCTTGCATTATTAGCAACATTCTGGGCAAATATTTTGTGAGCTGAAGGGTGCAGGGGAAAGTCTAACTAATGGCAGACACCCTTAGATGCCCTGCTAGGGAAAATTCTGGTGCATTGTTACAGTCACTTTAAGGCACATATTCTTATTCTTCTTTGGCCTCCGTGTCTCAAGAGACAATGGGTAAGTGCCTAGAGGTGGTCAGTGGTTTGTGGAGCAGCGCCTGGAGTGACTATAAAGGCCAATTCTAGAGTGACAGACTCTTCCACGGGCGCTGCAGATAAAATTGGTTGTCGGGGCTGTTACACAGTTGGCTCTCTCCTTGCGCTTCTGTCTTTTTTCCTTCCAATTGCTAAGTCTCTTCGACTCGCCACTCTTTAGCCCCGCCTTTATGGCTGTCCCCCAGCTCTGGCGATCACAGGCAACTGACTCCCACGACTTGTGGTCAATGTCACAGGACGTCATGTCGCGTTTGCAGACGTCTTTAAAGCGGAGACATGGACGACCAGTGGGTCTGATACCAGTGACAAACTCACTGTACAATGCGTCCTTGGGGAACATGCCAAGTTGCTCATCTAGTGCTGAAAGAATAGAAAAAAGTATATAAATGAGAAGAAAGCCTTAGAGCATGTGTGTTATTTCTCTATTAATATTTTACTGAAAAATATTCACCCTAATGATGTAATTATGCTGCTGTTTTTGCATCAATGCACAGCAATTTTAGTTGCAAATTATCGTGTAAAGTAGCAGTATAACTTTGGTGTCAGGTCCCGACCTAAAGCCAAATGGTGAGAGACCCCCTTGAAAAGCTTCTCCCACTCTGCTCGGGCTTCACAACAGCTGCAGCAAGATGTAAAGCTGCATTTCAAAAAGTATCCAAGAGTCTGTCAGACGTCCTGGAAACTTTTAAAACTTTGAGTAGAATGTTTTAAATGTGATGCGAAAGTCAGTACACCCACTTTCAGTCCTCTAGCATTAGGAGTAAACTGCTGGGAAAGCATTAAAAGTATGGTGCTCTGTTGTCACTAAGCATCAGTCACACTCATGTCAGCAGGCATTATAATAAAGGTCTGTCAGCTGCTTATCGCAGCCAGGAATCAGTGTAACAACTGCAGGTAAATGGTTGAAAATAGACTGAAAACAGGGTGATTCCAACAGACAGTTACAAGGATCATCTAACAGAATTTAACTTGTTCTGAATGATGAAAGAAGGATTGGGAGAAGTGATGATCTGGAGTCTGGAGCTACTCAGAGGCACATGTGCAGATAATTTCACTTAAACTGCAGAACTAGTGGAAGTCGTAAAAGATTGGAGATTCTTGAGGAAAACTTTAAAAGTTGGAAAGAAAAGAAAGACTTGTATTTATATAGCACCTTTCATGAGCACCGGACATCCAAAAACACTTTGCAGCCAATGAAGTTCTTTTTTAAAAAGTGTATTCTCTGTTATAATGTAAGAACCATGGCAGCCAATTTGCATGCAGCAATGTCCCATAAACAGCAATATGTTAATGACCAAATAATCTGTTTTTATGATGTTGATTGAGAGATAAATATTGGCCAGGACACCTAGCAGATATTATTGTTCAGATTATTAGCCATGTAGGTTAAGTTTACAATAAAATAGATTAATGCTATGACATAAATACTTTCATAAAAAGCAACCTGGACCAGTGCTTGGTCTGGAAGGGTTTTGTGTTCTAGACCTAGATGAACAAAAGTTCTACAGTAAGTCTGAATTTTGTGGCGCCAGCAGGGCTTCCAGTACTGGGCCAAAAAGGCAGGGTGAACCCCATCTCAGCCATTTTGAGATCCTCCAGTGCAATTGTATGGCACCCGGGCAACTAACAGCCCGTTACCGAGATTCCCTGACCCATTAAAGACAGGGATTCCACCTCCAAGAGTTTCTAACTAATCAGGTGGCCAGCAGCTCAGTAGTATCAGCAACACCACCAGGAGCAGTGGCCACTGCTGGTACTGCAGAGGCCTTGGAACCAGGCTATTATTGGACCGGTGTCCTATGCTTTGATATTGGACCCAACTCCTGGCTTTAAGAAGCACAGTATCATCAGCCACAGCTCTGTAGATAATCATAGAATGCTACAGCACAGAAGGAGAGCCATTCTTCCCATCATACTATGCCGGCTCTTTTAAAGTGCTATCCAATTAGTCCCATTATTATACTTTTTCCCCATAGTTCTGCAATTTTTCCCTTTCAAGTATTCATCCATATTATTAAATCTGCCTCAACTCCCCATTCAGGCAGATCATAACATACTATGTAAAAAAAAAACACATCTCACCTCTGCTTCTTTTGCAATTACCTTACATTTGTATCCTCTGGTTACCAACCCTTTTAAGTTGGAAATAGTTTCCCCTTATTTTCTCTATCAAACCCTTCAAGATTGTGAACATCTCTATTAAATCTCCCCTTCGCCTTCTCTGTTCTAAGGAGAATAACCCCAGCTTCTCTAGTCCCTCTACTGAAACTCTACATCCCTGGTACCATTTTTGTAAATCTCCTCTGTACCCTCCCCAAGGCTTTGACATCCTTCCTAAAGTGTGGTGTTCAGAATTGGAAATAATACTCCAGCTGGGACCTATCTAGTTATTTATAAAGGTTTAGAAAAACATCCTTCCTTTTGTGCTCAATGCTTCTGCTTATAAAGCCAAAGATCCTGTATGTTTTTTTTTTTAGCAGCTTTATCGACAGGTCCCATCACCTTCACAGATTTGTGTACATATACCTTGTTCCTGCATCCCCTTTAAAATCGTACCATTTGGTTTATATTGCCAGTCCTTACTCTCCCTACCACAATGCATTACTTCACACCTCTCTGCGATAGATTGTATGCCCAATGTCTGTCTCTGTCCTCTTCACTGTTTACTACCTTTCTGTGTTTCATAATATCTGCATACTTTGAAATTATGTCCAGTATACTCAAGTCCAGATCATAATATATCAAAGAGCAGTGATCCTAATACTGATTCCTGGGGGACACCACTGCATACTTCCATCCAGTCTAAAAAACAAATGTTCTGCTGTCTCTTAGCCAATTTTGGATCCATGCTGCTAGTGTCCCTTTAATCCCATGGACTTCAATTTTACTAGCAAGTCTATTATGTAGCACTTCATGTGGATAAGGTGAATTTATTAAACAAGATTTGCTGAGACATCAAAGCCACATATCAAATGTTCTATTGAAGTACAGTTGCCCAATCAAATTAAAATCAGGCATGCTGAGGTTAAATTTCCACTCCAAATTATTGACTAAGTATCGTAGATGCTTTGATTTTCACACTCTGTCCAGTGACACTTGTTATATCCATCATTTTTAACCATTATTACCATAACATAGTAGAAAACAACAAAGTTCGTAGATATTCTGAAGGTTGGATCAAAGTCAACTATAGATAACTGCAGAGCAGCATCTCTATAATCATGTCAAAATTCATGGGCATCATATTGAGTGAGAAGGAATTGCAATATCTCAATCAAAACCACATTCAACATGATCACCAAATTAGCTTTAAAGCCAACTTGGTCAACTTGTGGAATTCTCAATCTCAAGAAAGTGACCACAACAGCACCACTAGAGATTGGCATGCTTATGCCAGTAGCACGTAAGCAACTATAGCTGGACATCAGTATTATGTGTTAATCCAAAATGTGTGCCTGTCTGCCAACAGCGAAGCTTTGAACAATGCTTTTGCCTTCAGAATTTACTTTTAGAAAATGCCATCTACTAAGACTTTGTCTCTTCAATGTAGAAGCTGGGTTAACCATTATTTACTGTATCACTGTTGCTAGTGCACACATTCAATAATGGAGTAACAGGGGAAAAATCTTAATTTTACCGCCTGGATATTAAGCCGTGCCTGGGCAGTGTACAGAAAAGATTATCACGTGGGAATGAACTTGTGCCTGTAGAGGGCACGATCCAACCTTTCCTCCATTTAAATGAACGAATAGAAAATAGGATGGCCTCTATTATGGGTTTGCAATCTATTTTGCCCAATTTTACTCTCCGTACTCAACATCAGACAATGCTTAGTGCTTAGGTGGTAAAGATCATAAGCTACCTTTATATACAAACAATGACATGTAGGAAAAGATCTTCTACCCCATCCAGCTTGTCCCACACAATCACAATTCATTATGTATCATAATATATACATTCTCCACCTCACCCCATACCATGTTATCTCCTGAGAGGGGTGAAAAACCAGATAAAAACCAGGCCAATCTGAGACAAAGAGATCTGTCTGACTTCACCTAGGCAATCTAAACTAGTGCAGGCGATCACTCTGGCTCTGGTAATTCTATGTACTACCTACATTTAGTATGAGGTGATCTCTGCACTCGCCCGGAGCAAATTATTACTTGAAGGAATTCAACAAATCAGTATCCACCATACTAGCCAGCAGCCTGTTCCAGAGGTCCACTACTCTGTGGAAAAAGAACCGCTCCTGGCATCTAACCTAGATCTGACCTTATACCACTTAGACCCCTGGCCATTTGGCATAATTTCCCCAAGTCTATTATATGCTTGCAACAACCACCATGGTCACAGTTAAAACATTCTTGTAAATGTCACAATTGTGTTTAGCTATGTCCAGTTGTTATGTCATGTAATGTGCAAGAAAAAACAAAAGGACACAATTCTACAAGTCAGAAATTTGGGCCTCCATTGGACTTCTCCGTCATCAAATGCAAATAAATTTCAAATTAGTAAGAACATTGACGTTTTCCATAACCCTGTGCTGTCCAATATTTGCCAAATTTAGCCAACAGTTTTGACCCAATCACTTTTAAAACAGTTTTAACGTTAATTGTTATGAAGACCCCCACCTGCCAAGAAAGAGCCAGATTAATTTTGTCATATGAACATCAATTTTTATCAGTTTCTGGAGTGAAGAGATGACTTGTTTAAAGAGATCAGCAGCAGCTGGAAGAACATTTGCATACTAAGAGACAGTGCTTGGAGAGACAAAAGAATCGCTCACTGATTCAATTAACAGAGATTGGACTGGGCAATGGGCACTTGTTGGGGCAAGAGGCAGCCCGACACCCTCTCCCCCCACCCCCTCCCCCACTGAGAGCTTTGGAATTCACAAACATAGCAGTGGTTAAGCATCTGGTCACATGACTAACCAGCCAGTCCATGCTTTTTGAACTAGACACAGGACAGTTTGATCAGACTGCAGATTGCAACTGAACCTGGAACATGAGAGCTTCTCTCCTGACTGTCTCTGTCTCACTTTCTCACAAGCTTCCGGACCCACTGAAGACACATAAACCTCAAGAGAGAAAAGAGTCCTACATCGAAACAAGTTAAGCGTGCATTGGGCCACAACGAACAGGAGACTTATCAGCAACCAAAGATTCCACGTTGAACTCAAAGGACCGTAAATAACTACCAGATATTGTCTCAAACATTTCCCCCTTATTTCTTCGACTTTTTCTGTCTCTATCTGCATTTGTGTTTATTGCGTATGTATGCTAGCATGGTTACGTCACGTATTCGTAGCTCTTACTCAAATTAGAGTTTAAGATTAATACACTTCCACCTTTCTTGTTTAAATCTAAGAAAACCTGTCTGATTTCTTTGCCTTACAATTTGAAAGCAGTGAACAAGGATTTACTGAGGAGGAGCTAAAAACTTAGAGTTTTCAAAATTAAACTCAGTTATGGTTAAACCAGGCAAAGGCTGACAGGGAATCCCTAGACCCCAGTCTCACCTGATTGTAACAGAAAATTGGGGGCTAGCGTCCTGGAATTTACCCACAAACAAATGAGAAATTGGAAGTGGGAAGCCAAATTGATCCCAATCAAAAAAGAGAAAAGATTTCAATACAGGTTTCTTGTGGTTGTGTGTGCTTCAATACTAACATGTCTGTGACTGAAGTTGGTAGCTCCCCAAGCCAGGGTGAAGTAACTTGGGATAAGTTAAAAGGATTGTCTATGGAGGAGTTGAGAAAAATGACGGAGCAGTGTGGGATCACTGTCCATGCCAAGGCTAGGAAGTCTGAACTCCGAAGCCTAGTGGCTAACCATTTTTCCCTTGAATCTGAAGATGCAGAAACAGGGTTAGAAACAGAATCCGACAGGGTATTGCAAACAAAGACACAATTGGAACAGACGAAACTTGAATTAGAAGACAGGGAAAGAGAAAGAGAGAGAGAGGAGAAAGAAAGAGAGAAACAGGAGAAAGAGAAAGAGCCTTCCAGAAAGAATGCGACGAGAGAGAGCTGAGGTGACTTGAGTTAGCTAGGGGGCGACAGAGTAACCCCAATGAAAGCATGGCCAATATGGAGGAGCGAAATTCAGGGCTGGGTACAGAATTGGTAAAACTCTCCCAACTAATCCCAAAATTCAATGCAGGAGACATGGAAGCGTGTTTTGTGTCTTTTGAAAAACTGGCAAGGCAGTTAAAGTGACCAGCTGAAGCTTGGACTCTCCTGCTACAAAGTAAGCTAACTGGAAAAGCCCATGAGGTTTATTCCCTGTTGCCAGATGAGAGTTCATCAGATTATCAACTGACTAAAAATGCTATCCTCAGGGTATATGAGTTAGTACCAGAAGCCTATCGCTAAAAGATTAGAACCCTCAAGAAGCAAGCTCATCAAACTTACCTGGAGTTTGAGAGAAATAAGCAGCTGGCTTTTGACCAATGGCTGAGGGCTCTTAAAGCTATGAAAATCTCAGAGAAGTAATTTTATTCGAGGAATTTAAAAACTCTCTCTTACTCTCCATAAAGACACATGTCAAGAAACAGAAGGTTCATCGAGCCTGGCAAGCCGCAGTGTTGGCTGATGAGTTTGCTCTCATTTATAAGTCAGTTTCCCAGGGAAAAACCTTTCCTAATCACCCCCGCAAATCCAAAAAGGACAAAGGATGGGAAGATGATAGAAGTCCAGGCAGTCCTGGGAGGGAAAGAAAAGCAGGAGACACAGGGAGCCCTCCTCCAGCCAAAAATGAAGGTGCTGTAAGTAGGAGTGAGATCTGGAGATCTGTGTGCTTCCATTGTAATAAAGCAGGGCATTTAAGAGCTGACTGCTGGAAAGTAAAGGGAAAACCTGTAGGGTTAATCAGGGCACACCCACTCAGTGATGGAGAAGGGACCCTGATGGAAAGTACAGCAGAACAAGCTGTGGCTTTAACTGCAGTAAGAGTGAGACCCAGAAAGCTTATGGGTGCAAGTGAAGGAAAATTTAATAGGATTCCTGAAGGTTATCAGGGTTTTGTGTCTGAAGGGAGAGTGACCCCATACTCTTCGAGTGGGACAAGCAAGCCCATAATAATTCTCAGGCACACAGGGGCCACTAGATCCCTTTTACTGGGAAAAGGCCTGACTTTTCCCCCAGAGAGGGCAAAGGTGGTAGCTTCCCCAGGAAAGAAAGACAGACCACAGGAGGTCAGAGAAACAGGGTAGTGGCAGGAGTTTCCCTGAATATATAGTGAATCAGGCCATGATCAAACCAGTTCCCCCAGAGACTGAATTGGCTCTACAGGGAGATGACCACGAGGTCTATCTGTCTGAGACTTTCTTTGGAAAGTTAGAAGACTCAGGGAATTAGTTAAATGGATCTTCCCTAGCTGAGGCTCAGTGAGCTGAACCAGTATTGAGAGAGTTAGCACAGGCTGTCCAGTCTGAAATTGAAACAGAGGGAGTTCCCGATTGCTACTATTTAAAGAATGAAGTACTGATGAGGAAGTGGAGTTCTCCTCAGAGACCTGAGATCAAGGAATGGACAGTGGTTCAACTGTTAGTGGTGCTTCAGAGGCACCAGAGAAAAATATTAAGAATGGCCCATGAGAATACAGTGGCTGTACATGTCGATATATGAAAAACTGCCCGCATAAGGCAAAGGTTTGACTAGCCAAAAATCCACAAAGATGTGGTGGAGTATGTAGGAGTTGCCACATGTGCAAGGTTGAGGGAAAACCCCAGTCTACAGTGAAATCTGCACCCTAAGTCTGTATCAGTGTTTGGAGGACCCTCCAGCAGTGGGCTGGTGAACTGTAAGGGACCCCTGCCGAGAACAAAAGGGGAAAGGCAGGCACAAGGCTGGAAAAAGGTTAGAAAAATAAGGTGAAAAGGGACCAAGAGGGCAAGTTAAAGGAAGTCTGGGAGAAATCCCAAATAGAAACCCTTACTGTCCGGTCAGCCAACCCCGAAATATTTGAGGTTAGACCCCACATCCTCCTATGTAAATGCAGACACTAGAAGCACCCCGCCAGAGTGGCTAACAGCATTTACAGGAACCTGCAGAGACACAGAAAGTCCTCAAGAGGGCAGAGAAAAACTGTGAGGGTGATGCTTCACCTAGTCAAAGTGCCACAGAGAAGTGCAGTAGAATCTGAACAAATACCTGCAAGCAGGAGTGTCCCAGAGAACAAAGGGAAGAGTAGCAAAGAATCCACCCCAACTAGTCAGGAGAAAGGGGAACCAGCCATCCCATAAGGTGAAAAGCCCTTGCATGACTCATCAAAGCACTGAAGAAGAGTTCAGAGTGCAACCACCCACTGCCACCACCCCTGAACAGAACTCCAACCTAGGGCTAATTAAATCTAACCCTCCCCCTGCGGACCTCAACAAGAACAAAGACACCCTAGGCAGTCATGGGAATGTGCAAACTTAAAAACTTCCCCAAAAACCACATGTTTATTGCGATGCCTAAAGGGCATTTCAAAGCAGCACTGCTAGCAGGAAAAGACAGGCTGTAACAACTATTAGGATTTCTGAATGAATGAGAGAGGTGCATGTTTGTTTTCCTGTACCTATCCTCTCTCTAGTCCCTTTTAATGAAATGCCCTTTTAAAAAAAAATCGCATTTCATTCCGTTGGGTGTGGAGGTGTCATGAAGACCCCTACCTGCCAAGAATGAGGCATATTAATTTTGTCATGTGAAGAAATGACTTGTTTAAAGAAATCAGCAGTGGCTGGAAGAACATTTGCAAACTAAGAGACAGTGCTTGGAGAGACAAAAGAATTGCTCACTGATTCAATTAGCAGAGATTGGGCTGGGCAATGGTGATCCACATTTTGTTGGGTAAGAGACAGCACTACACCCCCCTACCCCCCCACCGAGAGCTCTGGTATCCACAAACGTAGGAGTGGTTAAGTTAGTGGTTACACGACTAACTGGCTGGTCCAGGCTTTTTGAACTAGACACAGGACAGTTTGATCAGACTGCAGATTGCAACTGAACCTGGAACAAGAGAGCATCTCTCCTAGCTGGCTCTCTCTCACTTTCTCACAAGCTTCCAGACCCACCGAAGCCATATAAACCTCAAGAGAGAAAAGACTCCTACATCAAAACAAGTTCAAGCGTGCACAGGGCCCCAACAAACAGCAAGACTTACCAGCAACCAAAGACTCCATATTGAACTCAAAGGACTGTAAATAACTGCCAGATAATGCCTCAAACCTTTCCCCTTTATTCCTTCTACTTTTTCTGTCTCTATCTGCGTGTGTGTTTATCGCGTATGCATGCTAGCATGGTCGCATCGCGTATTCGTAGCCGTTACCTGAATTAGAGTTTCAGATTATAAATGTCCACCTTTCTTGTTTAAATCTAAGAAAACACGTCTGATTTCTTTGCCTTGCAATTTGAAAGCAGTGAATAAGGATTCACTGAGTGGGAGCTAAACACACGGTGCTTTAAAAAATTAAATTCTGTTACGGCTAAACCAGGCAAACGCTGAGAGGGAACCCCTAGGCCCCTGTATCACCTGGTCGTAACATTATTGGAAAGAAAAATCATGCGTGGTTCCATATGGGTATGTGATCTGTCTTCACTTTTGCTATGTGCTGTGCCCAGGTAATGTATGGTTCGAAATCAACTATAAATTCTGGTTGATGCTTTCTTACTTTCTTTGGTTCAGCAGCGGGTTTACAAAATTGTGGGACTGAATTTTATTAGTGAGCCGTGATTCGCGGCAGCGCGCTTTGAACTCAGTGGTTTTCTGACACGGATGTACCGCCGCCAAGCCCCCGCAATATTACGCGCGGGGGCTCATTTAAATAGAGGGGGTGGAGTGGCCACCTCCAATGACGTAGAGGGGGCGGCCGCCGTGTTCCGGCACCATTTTTAAAGGGCTTCAAGCCCTTCGCAAAAATTTTACGTTTTTAAAGGTGTATCAGAAATAATTATTTTTAATTAAATACTTAGGCGATGGAGGCCTTTTCCCAACGCCGCACCCCCCCCCCCCCAACACAATGGTCTTTTCATTGCCCTATATTAACATTTTATTCCCGACCCGAACACTCCCCCCCCCAACCTTCTCACATTTGCACTTCAACCCCTTCCCACCATCCCCACAGCCAATAAAAATTGTTTTCCCTGCTCCCCCACCCCTCCTGCCCTGAAAATTTTATTCCTCTCCCCTCCCCACCAGATTCTCACCTCAGAACTCCGTACAGAGTTCCGAAGGTGCGCGAGGTGTGACCCTGCCACCAGCAGGTAAGTTCATTCACATCTAATTTATGTTAATTTAAATATTTAGATGATGGCCTCACCGCCAAGCGGCAGGGGGGGACTGCACCGAGGGGCTGTTAAAATTCAGCCCGTGGAAACAATAATTCAAAATATTAGGGAATATAGTAGAATTATAGCATCTGATGGCTTTAATTGTAAAACTAAGAACAATACTTACACACTAATACATATTGAGCATAATTTTATAGAATAATATCCTGGAACTCACTGCCCACAAGGATGGTGCAAGCAGAGATGATCAATGACTTCAAGAGGAAGTTGGATGGCCACCTGAGAAAAACAGACTTGCAGAAATATGGGGATCAAGTCGGGGAGTGGAACTCACTGCATAGCTCCGTGGAGAGCTGGCATGGACTCAATGAACTGAATGGCCTCCTGTACCATAAATGACTCTTTGACCCTAACACGAGAATTGCTTCCGACGTCCAAGGCTGCTTACATAAAAACTGCATGATTAAATAAACCCATAATTATAGTAGTTAACAGTCAGAAAAATCTGCAAAAGTTCTTTTGGGAATGGTAATAATGCTGTTTGATAATTTTGTCAAGTTGAAGCCCATATTCTAACTTTACGGAATGGAGAATGGATGTACCCCATTGAAGAGTCCATTCTGCCATAACATATGGCCACTAAAGCATAGGAGTGTTTTGCTGCCCTTTTACTATGGGCTGAATTTTACTGGCCCCTTGACGCTGTGGGCCGTGGCGCAGGGGCCAGTAAAATTCTGCAGGGAGAGGCCCGCTTCGACCTGTGACGTCGAGAAGGGCTCACCGCATATTACCGGTGGCGTGGGGGACCTTAGTGCGGTTCCCCACCCACCGCCGCCTGGCGGCGGGCCCTTCGTCTGCATATTCAAATTAACATTAATAATATGTAAATAAATTTACCTGCAGGCGGCGGCCATCCCACGCCAATTTTGCAGCCGCCATTCATGCTTTGCGCACCTTCGGAACTTTGTACAGAGCTCCAAGGCGGGAACCTGATGGGGAGCGGGGAGGAATAAAATTTTCAGGGCAGGCAGGATGGGGGAGCGGGGAAAGCGCACTCGTAAAATTCAGCCCTATGTGTGTACTTGAGGGCTGGTCAAATTCTCTTGAAGGGTAAGGGTATGATAATGTAGTGGTTATTTAACTGAACTAGTAATCCAGAAGCCTGGACTAACGATCCAGAGAAAGCAAATGCAAATGTCACCATAGCAGTTTCAGATTTTGAATTCAGTTTTTAAAAAATCCAGAAATAAAAAGTTGATGCCTGAAAAAGTGACCATGAAGCTGTCAGATTGTTGTAAAAATCTAACTAGTTCACTAAAGTCCTTGAGGGAAGGAAACAAATAATTGTTGGCTTTGTCAGCGGCATCTGCATCCCAAGAATGATTTAAAAAGGATAAAGTGAGTTAGGACTATGCGCAGTATAAACTCTTTAGAATTCAGGTACACTTAAAGCAGTAGAAAGAGGAAAAATCTGACTTTAAATGAAGTGTTACCTAGCGAGTGGGAGAAGGAGCACGAGCCATTACAAATACCTACGGGGTTATTAAAATAAAATTTCATAAATGGTGTTCTCTTCTACTGCTTGACACAGAAGGAATTATGTATTCCCCTGTAGCAAATTCAGTCATATTTGTGCTATTAGGCTGTATTTATTTGCATTTAGCCACTGCTTACTACTGCACAGTTCTAGTCTTTGCGACAATACTAAAATCAGGGTTATTGGCACCAGACACCCTGAACATAATTTGAGTACAATCATCATATTTTTTACCAGTGCTCTCATGGATCAAATTGCTGACTTGAATTACTCTCCTTCAGATACCTTCTCAGCACAATGTCTTTCTCTCCCCATGTCCAGAGTTCTTCCCTGATAACATCTTTAAACCTACTGAGGAAGGTATAGTAACAAAATTCCTGGGCATGGCACACTACCCAAAAACTATTGTTATGTACTTTCATTTAATTTACAAATTGCTATTGATTTTCCAAAACTGATAGAGGGTATGGGAAAATTAATGTAACATTCCAAATTGCAATGAATTCCATTCAATTTAATGATAAAACTATAGAAGGTGGAAGTGAATTTCAGCAATGTTATTCTATGAGCACTTATATAAAAGTTCTCCCTCTGCTATTCTAAAAGAAGTTAGTAACCCACTTAAAAAGGGCAGCTTAATACCTCTATTAAAATAGCAGGGAGGAACTTGATACAAGCATTGCTGAATAACCACTGATAGGAAGTAAAGTGTATGAATAACAAAGAATGCAGCAAAATCTAGTATTGGTTAATTCCCTAAAAATTTAGGAAATATACAGTTGAGATATTCTAAAATATTAGAATAGCTGGGGTAGGTTTTATTGTACTCTAATATAGTCTGAGTGCCAAAAAGGTATGGAACTAAATAAGATTGAAATGCATGTGTGTGTGTGTGTGTGAGTGAGTGAGTGAGTGAAACCCTGGCATGCTAGTTCCAGATGTTAGACAATGCTAATCTCTAGTCTCTGGAGATAGGAGCTGTCAGCTGTACAGTTTGTGTCACTCCCAGTGGGTGACTTGACACAGGGCCCCCAGACCTTTGATATCAAAGACTACAGGACTATATTGGGAGCAGGGATGCATCCAAGCAAGCAGCAAAGCCTGTTGTGAAGCTTCCCTATAAGTTTTATTTGCTTAGGAAATTGCACATTGTATGTGTGTGGGGAGTGGGGGTAGGGGGAGGTATTTGCAGAAAGAATTTCTGGCACATGACAACAGTAGGACAGAGATTGTTGGTTTTCACTTTCATCCTCACTTTGGTTCAGTAAAAGTTTTAGTCTCACTTTAAACATGCCTGAGTACCACTGAAAAGAAAAAGCATTATTAGAAGAATGAATAAAAACAGAATTAAACTCCTGAAACCTTGCCATGGGCTACAATTTAAACGGTGCACATCACGGAGAGTGCAGGTGTGGATCATTTCTAACTCTATAATTTTTTTTGAAGAAGTTGTATAATTTCTTCATAAGTGTGGATCTGCTGAAATTTCCTGTTGTGAAATGGCAAGTCCCCTGATAAGTCGCAGTTATTAATGTAAATTAATTTTATTTGCAATGTTTATCTTTCAAAAATATCAATGTTCATCTTAATAAGTTAAAGTGCTTTTGAAAGAAAAGTTTGTTTCTTGTCATGTACTGTACAAATGTATTTGTTGCTATTTTGAATTGGGTGGAGGTAAAACATTATTATAACCCGAATGCATTGCCACAATGAATTGTAAATGAAAGAATGTCAGTCAGCCTCTGCATCTATCAATTTCTCATCCATCTGGAGGGAGGTCGATGACAAGAGCAACTTGTATTTATGTAGAGCCTTTAACATAGTTAAACCTCCCAAGACACTTCACAGGAACATTATCAAACAAAATTTGACAACAAGCCACATAAGGAGACATTAGGACAGATGATCAAAAGTTTGGTCAAAGAGGTTGATTTTAAGGAGCGTCTTACAAATGAGAGAGAGGTAGAGAGACTTAGAGATTTAGGAACAAAGATGCAAAGACAAAGTGAAATGCTACAACCTACCAACTAGAACTCTGCTTTTGCAGAATAACTGTGTCCCTTCCCTGAACCTCCCATTAGAAGTCTCAAACTCACAGCTATCTGTGCTGCATCCTTATAAACCTATCCCCCACCGCCCCCCCCTCACCCCCCCAACCCCACACACCCAAATCCGTTCCTCTAAAACATTGGGATGAAGCATGAGGAACTAACTGTGATGAATGCTCCTGTAATGTACTGCAGTGAACCTGCACTAATAAAATGGCAGAAGAATAGAAAATGCTCCTACAAACGCTACTGAGTTGGCATGACTGGGGCATAGAGAACTTAGAGCTTGTCTACATGATGCCAAGTGGACCTCACAGGGTTTTCTGATATCAGCCTTATTATGTATACACAGCAAGTTGTCAGCCCAGTTTGGACTTGCTGGCAGAAGCTTACTGTGAGGAGAATATAATGGCAGCTGCAGCTTTTACAGGGACTGATTCATTAGTACTAGGTTGAAAACTGGAATTGGCTGAGCAACAAAAGATCACCATTATTATCAGATGCTGTTTTGGAGGTGCTTCTTCAAGAAGTGCAGCTCCAACTGCTGGGAAACCCCAAGGCAGCCGCCTCACAGGAGAATAAAGTCTGCTTGGCAAGAGATGGCAGACATAGTAAATGGTGTACCAAACAGCCAAAGAATATGGGGACAGATAAATAAAAAAGATCAAAACCCACAGGATGTTTGCCAAGGTAAGGGAGTTCATCATACCAAGTATACTGGCAAAGAATGCATACAATGAAGAGCTAAACCGCGAGACTGCTTATTATGCCATTGGAAAACAGCTTTTACCAAGCTTACGTGCAAGCTTGTACTACAGCAGGAAACAATGAATTACTGCCACTTCAAATTGGAACAGTTGTCAACCTTACCATTTGAAAATGTGAGCCTACAGAACAACCTAGCTGCAAGATGAATGTTCATTTAATCACACACACTATGCTGAAGCTTGCGCACTGGAGTCTCACTCTCCGGGGGGAATTTTATAGGGCTTGCAAGAGTGGCTTTTGTGACAGGCAGAATGACTTAATTCAGTATGAGTCACCCAATGGTGGGTTTTTGTTTTGTAATTAAGTCAGCTGCATGTTTGCAGTGGTCTGGGGTTCACCCTGTACTGTGGCGGGTTTCACTGTTCCATTCATTTACATAGCATGAATACTCATTACCCTATCATTATTTCAAATTAAGTCCTACCTGCCAGATTAAGTTAGCGGCGAACATGAACCTTGTGGCACCTGGTCCACGTTCGCTTAAAGGTGGTGCGCACCAGTCGGCTTCGTGCAGTTGTGTCTGAGGTCAGTGGTTTTCTTTCTTGAACTCTTGTGTATAAGGAAGGCCAATATTGGAATGGATGTTTAGCTCCAGGCTTGGCACCAGCAAGGGTGATTTCCTTTACTGGGATGGCAGGGAAGGCATGGGGTGGAGGACACAGGGTGGGGTCTCAGGTGCCTGGAGGTGCAGGGGAGGGAATGTTGTTGCGTCCAGGGTGTGTACCAGGTGTTGTTGATGCTGCAGTTCGTTGGGGGGTTGTTCTGAGCAGAAGATTACAGTGATGGGCATGATGGGCCTAAAAGGAGGGGGACGTGCTGTCCACGTTGGGGTGCTGTGGGGTGAACTCAGGGTACTGGCGGGCGGAGGGTATGGGCACAGTCAGAGGGGGCATTTGGATTTGGTAGTGGGGGAAGGTCAAGACTTAAGGTTTGATATTTAATATCATCATAGAGAGGAGAATGGGACTCGGCAATGACATCGAGGTGGATTTTTGGAGGATCAAAGGTTAGAGTCAGCATTTCGATTGTCATGGATGGAGGAACGGGGAGAGAGACGGCATGCAAAAGTTTATAGTTATCTGGTCCAAGGTAATGGGGGGTGGTTCAAGGGTCACGGAGGGAAAGTGTAAGGTAACTTTGGGTGGGTCAAGAGTGATGGGTGCAGGCTGGAAGGTGGCAGGAGGAAGTCAGAAGGTGGGGAAAGTCGCCTCGATTGTCACAGGTATCATTTTGCCAAATGATACTGGAAACCATGTGGCCATTCAAGGATTGCAAATTGATTAGGAGGAGATCAATGATGGATGGGTGGATTTCAGGCTGGGTACAATGTGAGTCACATACAAGCTATCTGCTCATTATTTCAATTATAGAGCTCCATGGCAAAACATGGGTGATTTTTTACACTGATCTCATTTTAACAGTTGGAAAACTGCAAAGACATGGGTCACATACACCCAATTTCTCTCCTACCTCAGGAAGAAGAGCAGAGGATGTGAATTAGGAGGGCTCTTGCAGCACAGCAGCTGATGCCGCAACGCCAGTAGTGGGCAGCACAAGAGGGCGAGGCTGCTCAGAATGAGGCCATCTAGGGAAAACATTATAGAAGATGGAAGTTGGAGTGTCAGCGCATCCTCAGGACAGACTATTGTTACAACCAGGTGAGAGGGGTCTAGGGGTTCCCTCTCAGCCTTTGCCTGGTTAATCGTAACAGGGTTTAATTTGAAAACACCGTGTTTTTAACTCCTTGTTCACTGCTTTCCAATTGTAAGGCAAAGAAATCAGACAGGTTTCCTTAGATTTAAACAAGAAAGGTAGAAGTTTATTAATCTTAAACTCTAATCCGGTTAACGACTACGAATATGCGACACGACCACGCTAGCATGTATACGCGATAAACACACACGCAGATAGAGACAGAAAAAGTAGAAGGAATAAAGGGGAAAGGTTTGAGGTAATATCTGGTAGTTACAGTCCTTTAAGTTCAATGTGGAGTCTTTGGTTGCCGGTAAGTCTTGTAATTTGTTGGGGCCCACTTCACGCTTCAACTTGTTCCGATGTAGGAGTCTTTTCGCTCTTGAGGTATACGTGCCTTCCATGGATCCGATGACTTGGGAGAAAGCGAGAGAGAAAGACAGCCAGGCACGAGACTTGCTTGCTTCAGCTTTCAGTTCAAAACAGCCTTCTGAATTCAAATTGTCCTGTGACTAGTTCAAAAAACCTCAGGTTGCCCAGCAGGTTAGTCATGTGACTATGGTCATCAAACCTGCAGACAAGGGTGGTGCTGTTGTTGTATGGCGTACTGACCTCTACCTTGCAGAAGCACAACGCCAACTCACAGACACTTCCTCCTACTTCCCTCTGGACCATGACCCCACCACCGAACATCAAGCCACTGTCCAAAGGACTGTCACTGACCTCATCTCCTCTGGAGATCTTCCCTCTACAGCTTCCAACCTCATAGTCCCGCAACCCCGGACAGCCCGCTTCTACCTCCTTCCCAAAATCCACAAACGGGACTGTCCCGGCAGACCCATTGTGTCAGCCTGCTCCTGCCCCACTGAACTTATTTCTTCCTATCTTGACTCTATCTTTTCTCCGCTGGTCCAGTCGCTTCCCACCTACATCTGTGGCTCTTCTGACGCCCTACGTCATTTTGACAATTTCCAGTTTCCTGGTCCAAACCGCCTCCTCTTCACTATGGACGTCCAATCGCTTTACAGCTCCATCCCCACCAGGATGTTTTAAGGGCTCTCCGCTTCTTCCTTGAACAGAGGCCCAACCAGTCCCCATCCACCACCACCCTCCTTCGCCTGGCTGAACTTGTTCTCACATTGAACAACTTCTCCTTCAACTCCACTCGCTTCCTTCAAGTAAAAGGTGTCGCTATGGGTACCCGCAGGGGTTCTAGTTATGCCTGTCTTTTTGTGGGATATGTCGAGCATTCTTTGTTCCAGTCCTACTCAGGCCCCCTCCCCCAACTCTTTTTCCTGTACATTGATGACTGTATCGGTGCCGTTTCCTGCTCCCGCCCCGAACTGGAAAACTTCATAAACTTTGCTTCCAATTTCCACCCTTCTCTCACCTTTACATGGTCCATCTCTGACACTTCCCTTCCCTTCCTCGACTTCTCTGTCTCCATCTCTGGGGATAGGTTGTCTACTAATATCCATTATAAGCCCACCAACTCCCACAGCTACCTCGACTACACTTTTTCACACCCTACCTCCTGTAAGGACTCCATTCCATTCTCCCAGTTTCTCCACCTCCGACGCATCTGCTCGGATGATGCTGCCTTCCATGACGGTGCTTCTGAAATGACCTCCTTTTTCCTCAACCGAGGATTCCCCTCCACTGTTGTTGACAGGGCCCTCTACCGTGTCCGACCCATTTCCCGCACCTCTACCTTTCACCTCCCTCCCAGAACCGTGACAGGGTTCCCCTTGTCCTCACTTTCCACCCCATCAGCCTCTATGTCCAAAGGATCATCCTCCGCCATTTCCGCCACCTCCAGCGTGATGCCACTGACAAATGCATCTTCCCCTCCCTTCCCCTGTCAGCATTCCAAAGGGATCGTTCCCTCCACAACACCCTGGTCCACTCCTCCATTACCCCCACCACCTCGTCTCATGGCAACTTCCCCTGCAATCGCAGGAGGTGTAATACCTGCCCATTTACCTCTTCTCTATCCCAGGCCCCAAACACTCCTTTCAGGTGAAGCAGCGATTTATTTATTTATTTTTATTTTATTTAGAGATACAGCACTGAAACAGGCCCTTCGGCCCACCGAGTCTGTGCCGATCATCAACCGCCCATTTATACTAATCCTACATTAATCCCATATTCCTACCACATCCCCACAATTCCCCTACCTATACTAGGGCTAATTTATAATGGCCAATTTACCTATCAACCTGCAAGTCTTTGGCTGTGGGAGGAAACCACAGCACCCGGCGAAAACCCACGCAGTCACAGGGAGAACTTGCAAACTCCACACAGGCAGTACCCAGAATTGAACCCAGGTCGCTGGAGCTGTGAGGCTGCGGTGCTAACCACTGCACCACTGTGCTGCCCAATTTACTTGTACTTCTTTCAATGTAGTATACTGTATTCACTGCTCACAATGTTTTCTCCTCTACACTGGGGAGACCAAAAGCAGATTGGGTGACCGCTTTGCAGAACACCTCCACTCAGTCCGCAAGCAGGACCCTGAGCTTCCGGTTGCTTGCCATTTCAACACTCCCCCCTGCTCTCATGCTCACATCTCTATCCTGGGCTTGCTGTAGTGTTCCAGTGAACATCAATGCAAGCTCGAGGAACAGCATCTCATTTACCGATGAGGCACACTACAGCCTGCCGGACTGAACATTGAGTTCAATAATTTCAGAGCATGATGGGCCCCCTATTTTACTTTTATTTTTAGTTATTTTTTCTTTTTTTCTTTTTTTGCATTTTTTACAATTTTTTTTATGTTTATTTCATTTCATCTTAGTTTGTTCAGTTTGCTTACCCACTGTTTTTTTCATGTTTGTACTTGCTGCTGTTCAATCTTCAGTCTGTTAACACCCTATCTGTACTAATGCTTTGTCTTTCAACACACTATTAACATATTGTTTGCCTTTGCTCCATGACCTTTTGTTATCTCTTGCCCCACCCCCGCCTCACTTGCTTATAACCTTTGACATTTCTAATATTTGCCAGTTCCGAAGAAGGGTCACTGACCCGAAATGTTAACTTTGCTTCTCTTTCCACAGATGCTGCCAGACCTGCTGAGTGGTTCCAGCATTTATTGTTTTTATTTCAGATTTCCAGCATCCGCAGTATTTTGCTTTTATATTATTATATATATTAGTCATGTGACTAGCTGGTTTGACCACTTCTGTTTGTGGATTCTGCCATCTTAGCAGTCATCCTGGAATGTGAGTGTCCTCACCTTCAATGCCTGGTGATCACAGTCCAGGAAATAGTGGACCAGGGAGTAGTAATTTGTCTCTCCAAGCACTGTCTGCTAGTATGCAAGTATTTTTCCAGCCAAGTGTCTGGTGATTTATTAACAAGTCCTTTCTTCACTGTGGAACAGTTTAAAATCAATGTTCATATGACAAAATTAATATGCCTCATACTTGACAGCTGGGGGACTGCATGACACTATCTTTAGGCATCTGAGAGTCAATGCCAGAGAAGCCTGAAGATATCACGTGAGATGGTCACTGAAATTTGTGTAATCATTCAGCATGACCTGCAACCGTGTGGTTTGGTGGGAATCCCATGCCAGCTGCCCTCAAGATTAATGCTGCACTCAATTTCTTCACTAGCGATGCTTTCCAGGGCTCAATGGCCGACATATGTGACATCTCAGAGGCTGCTACTCATAGGTGCATCAAAAAGTTGACCAATATCCTATTACATCGTGCCAATAGATTAGATTAGAGATACAGCACTGAAACAGGCCCTTCGGCCCACCGAGTCTGTGCCGAACATCAACCACCCATTTATACTAATCCTACACTAACCCCATATTCCTACCAAACATCCCCACCTGTCCCTATATTTCCCTACCACCTACCTACACTAGTGACAATTTATAATGGCCAATTTACCTATCAACCTGCAAGTCTTTTGGCTTGTGGGAGGAAACCGGAGCACCCGGAGAAAACCCACGCAGACACAGGGAGAACCTGCAAACTCCACACAGGCAGTACCCGGAATCGAACCCGGGTCCCTGGAGCCTCACAGCTGCGGTGCTAACCACTGCGCCACTGTGCCGCCCAATGATTTCATCTACTTACCTGTAAATGAGGACAGCCAAGCAGCAAGGTCAGCAGCCTTCAGTGTCATTGCTAGCTTCCCTAGAGTGCAATGGGTGATCGACTGCACTCATGTAACCATTAAAGCTCCCTGGGACCATTCAGCTGCATTTGTGAATCGCAAAGGCTTTCACTGTTTGAACGTTCAACTGGTTTGCAACCACAAGTAAAAAATCATGCAGGTCTATGCTCACTTCCCAGGGAGCTGTCATGACTCATACATTTTATGAGACTCACAGCTACCAGGGATTTTTAAAGCGCCAGGCCAAGTTGACATGCTGGTTCCTGGGTGACAAGGGGTGCCCAATTTGGACATGGTAATGACACCAATGAGGCATTCCCAAAGTGCAGCCGAACAGCGATACAATGCTGCTCACTCATCCACCAGAGCCATCATTGAACACACCATTGGCTTACTGAAAATGTGCTTCTGCTGCCTTCACCAGTCTGGAGGGGGTCTTCAGTACAGACCACAGAGGGTATCATGAATAATCATTATCTGATGGCCACTGCACAACCTGGCAATGCAACGTGGACATATTTTGCATGTGGAGGAACAGGAGCAGCAGTCAAGCTCAGATGAGGATGAATATGAAGAGCATGAGGAGGAGGACAATAATGTGACGGAAAATTTTATGGGCGATGGAGAGATGTGCAAGGGACATCAGAGAAAACCTTATCTTTGGATGTTTCCACCAAGAGTTCACTTACCTAAGTGAAGTTCAAACGTTCGAAACTTCAATTTCACAGAATATTCAGATACCCCTGCGACCTTACTCATTGCTGTAATGTAGAAGCATGCCTCGAGGAACATCAACAATTGCACCTGAGCTTAGTGCCGTGTCTGTAATGAACTTCATTGAAAAATACCTGTGTCTCCATGTTAATAGTATCTTGCTTTTAGGCATTACCCCTGGAACATAAGACGTTACACTGTTACAACACTTTGATTATACTGGCGCATCAAAACCGATCAGATTACGAAGGTGCTGCAGCAGGTACTCTACAGGGCTTGTAGGAGAGGGCCGACAGAACTTGCATTGGAAGGCATGTTGCTATGGAATACTGCGAAAAATCTTCATGAAACAAGTAGCTGTCGTTGAAGCCTAAAGGCACAAACATAACTGTAACAACACAATGGTCATTCTCTAAAATCCTTTAAAAGCATAAATGCGTGCCAGCCATAAGGCGAGAATAATTATCCTTTTATGATCAAAAACTTTAAATGATATACGAGAATGTATGAAAACGTAAATCAAATAAATGTATTTCACACTAATATACTTTGAATGTACAGTATTACAACCACCCATGCTACTTGCGTGCTCATAATTCCTTAATTTTCCTTTTTCTATCACTATGTCTTGGTGCTTACCACAACATTAGTACCTGAGGTGGGAGCAGTCTGCTTATTGTGTTGCCTCATTTCCCTGGATGACTGTGGTGGATGTCCTCTGGAGGTATGGGACTTGAGGGCTCCATTCTACTGGGGATCTCCAGCACTGGTGCTTGAGTATCTCACTTGGACTCGCCTGATGGAGATAAGGAGGTCAATGTTGAGGGGAGGAAGAGAAACTGCTTACCCTGGGGGTGGCCTGAGATCAAGTCCCCGGGACAACTGGCACACGCTCCTCCTCCATCTGGATGCACGATGGCACCTGTCTGCCTCAATGACGGGAAGTGGCACCTGGAGGGATGTCCAGGTTCCTCATCCCCCTCTCGCTTAGACACTGCTGCATTGAGCCCATGGTTACAGTGATAGAGTGCAGGTCGGCTCGTACATGGGTCGAGTGTTCAACCAGACTCGCCATGAAGCTCGCCAACTCTCCACTGAGGAAGCTAAATGCTCATATGCCTGGAACCTGACTGATGTCATGGCTTGTATGGACTCCTCCATGGCATGCACAAAGCCACGCATGACCTCAGGCATCACTGACATATTTTCCCCATGATTTCACTGCTTTACCAGCAGACTTCTTGTAGCTTCAAACAGAGGATTATCATCAGCATGAGGCTGAGTAGGGGCCTGGTCCCTAGCAGTCCTCTGATTGTTAGTGGATCTGGCTGGCATATGCTCCCTCAGCTGCTGGGATGCGTCCGTGCTGTGCCCACCAGATTATGACTCTGATTCTAATCTGAAACCGCACCCCCCGCCATGGACCGTGTGGTTGTATCTGCGCTGGTGGAGGTTGAAGAAGAAGAGGCAGGTAATGGGGAACCCTCTGGGGAATAGGCAGCATCTTCTCCAGAGGCAGATTCTTGTGCCTCACGGCGTTCCGCTGGTCGAGTGTGAGAACCTGCAGTGGCAAATCAAACAGAAGCACATTGAGCATCATTACATCATGAGATTAACTACTGTGCCTACCCACTGTTATTTTTTCATGTTTGTGCTCTGAGCCAGGGCTGTTCATTTTTCTGTCAATTAACACCCTCTCTGCACTAACGCTTTGTCTTTCACCACACCATTGACATATCATTTGCCTTTGCTCCATGACCTTCTGGTCAGTTATCCTCTGTGACCTTGTCCTATCAACACTTTCCCTTTTGTTATCTCTTGCCCCACCCCCACTTGATTTGCTTAAACCCTATTACATTTCTAATATTTGCCAGTTCTGATGAAGGGTCACTGACCTGAAAGTTTAACTCTGCTCACAGATGCTGCCTGACCTGCTGAGCATTTCCAACATTTCTTGTTTTTATTTCAGAGTTCCAGCATCTGCAGTATTTTGCTTTTATTAAAGCAGGACTGGTACCCTGCCACTGAACTCATAATCTGACCCCCACCAACCCCATACCCAACACACACACAAGCATCTCACTGTGGCTGCAGTGTGTACTATCTACAAGATGCTCAGCAGTAGCTCTCCATGCTTCCTTCAATAGCATTTCCAGCTACACGACCACAATCACCCCATGACCAAGACGGACAATGTCACGGAAACGCTATAACATCCAAGATTGCTCCCAGCCATCAGTTTCGGCCAATACTGCCATTCCTTCATTATCCCTGGGTCAGTGTTGTGGAATTGTCTACTTAATGCCATCACGAGGGCATCATCAGCACAAAGCCTTCACCAGTTCAAGGAGAATAGTCACCATCATCTTCTCAGGACAACTAGGGATGAACAGTAAATACGGCCTTACCAGCATCACCTTCATCCCAAGAACAGGCAGGCTCCCTTAGAAGTGTGCAATTCTCCCCATTGATTTTCCTCTCTGCACTGTGCTCAGCCAACCCAATAAACCCAAGCACAATAAGAGGATATCTATTTCAATATCTAACAATGCACAGAAAAACTTACAATCACTTGTCTTACTTAAGGCTTATAAGTTTATACCCAAGTCTTCTAGCTCTGTTGTCTATGTTCAAGTCCTAGTTAAATAACCTGTATGACTAATTGTATTTGTGTTCAGTAGTTTCCTTTGCTTTGTTTGGACTGAATTCTTGAGTGCATAATTAAGCAAGCACGGAATGAAAAATTAAAAAGGTACTTATTTTATTTATATTCTATGTATTTCCTGTTCAAACAGAACATTTGTTGGCAAATCTGATATGCATTTATTACATTTAGTTTTGTTGCAATTTCTGAATTGGAAAATATTACAGTCAGGCCCCATTTGGGTCAGCTGTTGCTGTTTAAATTTTAAAATTGGAGACCGCACCTAGCAACCCAGCTGAGATGCTGCAAACCTCATCACATATGGTTAGCAGATCCAAGCGTCAGCTAGTTCTGGAACTCAAACACATAACACCAGTGGCATTACAGCGACCACACTCTGGCACTGCTCCATGTATGACAGCTTTTTTGTAATAAATTGATATTTTAAATATAACTGGAATTAAATGGTTTATAAATATAAATCATAAAGAACATTTGTTGCACATTTTGTTCCAATCTCAGATTCACTATAAAGAAAAAATGTTTCTGCTTCCATGCTTGTGGTTTTGCTCTTTATTGCAGTTATATTTTTCCTGTAGTCACGCAACAATACCCAGCCACTTATGAAAGACATTAGGAAGAAACAGTAAAATAAGATTATGGTAATTAAGTGCACAATTGGAAGCTAACATTAAGTAAATGGTGTGCTGTACTCTCTCTGCATAATCAAAATGCTCTTTTCTCGGCGGTGTTCTGATGGAGGGTCATCGACCTGAAACATTGGCCTGAATTTCTGCCCCCCACCCCGCAGGAGCGAGCTGGTGACAGGGCGGGTTGTAAAATTGAGTGAGAGGCGGAGGGGTGCCGTTCCCCATGCTTTCCCAACCCCGCTGCAAATTTACGAGAGGTGGCGGCAGCCAGAAACAGCCCGCCCACCTCAGGCAAATCAAGGCCCCTAAGTGGCCAATTAACTGCCACTTAAGGGCCTCCTCCCGCTGCCGTTGGTATTTTGCCAGTGGCTGGCGGGTGGCGCAAGCTCCCCAGGAACAGACCCAATAAAACCTGGCGGCCTCATTCCGGGCTGGGGGGGCCCTCCAGGCCCCATAGACGACCTCCCCACCCCCGGTCCCAACCAACCCCACTACACAACACTCTCACCCCCCACAAAATGACCCTCCCTTGCCTCATGGGGGCCCAGCTGATTGCCCCCGGTGAGGCTCCAGACACTTACTGTCTTTCCGGGCTGGCGTCCCTCTTGCTATTGAAGCTGGGTGCAGTTCCAGCTGTGGCCACTGCTCCTGATGGCGCTGCTGGGACTGAGAGCTGCTGGCCCACTGATTGGCCAGCAGCTCTTAGAGGTGGGCCTTCCTGCCTCACCAAATCATAGAATGGTTACAGCACAGATGGAGGCTTTTCGGCCCATCGTGTCTGTGCTGGCTCTCTGCAAGAGCAAATCACCTAGACCCACTCCCTTGCCTTTTCCCCACAGCCATGCAAATTTTTCTCTTCAGATAATTATCCAGTTCTCTTTTGAAAGCCTCGATTGAATCTGCCTCCACCACACACTCAGGCAGTGCATTCCAGATCCTAACCAATCCCTAAAGTCCGTCCGACATTTACAAGACACAAGTCGGGAGTGTGATGGAATACTCCCCACTTTCCTGGATGAGTGCAACTCCAACAAAACTCAAGAAGCTCAACACCATCCAGGACAAAGCAGCCCATTGATTGGCAACCCATGCACCACCTTAAACAGTCACACTCTCCATCAAGGGTGTTTAACCTCAGTGTTGGGAAAGCTTTTAGAAATGATCACCTGGGACAAAAAAAATTATAGTCACTTGGACAAATGTGAATTAATTAAGGAAAGCCAGAATGGACTTGTTAAGGGCAAATCATGTTTAACTAACTTGACTGAGTTTGTTGATGAGGTAACAGAGAGGGCTGATGAGGGTAATAGGTTGGTGTGGTGTACATGGACTTCATAAAGATATTAGATAGAGTGCCACATAAGGACTTGTTAGCAATGTTAAAGCCCATGGCATAAAAGGAATAATGACAGCATGGGTACGAAGTTGGTTAAGTGACAGGGAACAGAGTGTCATGATGAACGGTTATTTTTCAGACCGGATGAGGGTATACAGTGGGGTCCCCCAGGGATCAGTATAAGAGCAATTTCTTTTTTTGATCTATATTAATGACATATACTTGGGTGTGCGGAGCATAATTACAAAATTTGTAGATGACACAAAACTTGGGAAGTATTGTGAACTGTGAGGAAGACGGAAAAAGACTTCAAGAGGACATAGGCCGGTGGAATGGGCGTACACATGGCAGATGAAGCATAATGCAAAGAAGTGTGAAGTGATACTTTTGGTAAGAAAAACAAGGAGAGATGATATAAAATAAAGGATACAATTCTAAAGGGGGTGCAGGAGCGGTAGGCCCTGGGGTATATGCGCACAAATCATTGAAGGTAGCTGGGCAGGTTGAGAAAGTGGTTAGTAAGGCATACGGGATCCTGGGCTTTATAAATAGAGACATAGAGTACAAACAGAAAGAGGTTATGGTGAACCTTTACAAAACACTTGTTCGCCCTCAACTGGAGCATTGTGTCCCGTTCTGGGCATCGCATTTTAGGAAGGATGTTAAGGTTTTAGAGAGGTTTTACAAGAATGACTCTACAGATGAGGGGCTTCAGTTACAAGGATAGATTAGAGAAGCTGGGGCTGTTCTTCTTAGAGGAGGAGAGATTTGATAGTGGTGTTCAAAATCATGAGGGATTTGGACAGAGTAGATAGCGAGAAAATGTTCCCATTGGTGGAAGTGTTGAGAACCAGAGGACACCGATTTAAGGTTTTTTGTTGGGTGGAGAAGCCTTTGGTTCTTTTGACAACACAGGGAAAAACTTTATTATGCAGTAAGTGGTTAGGATCTGGAATGCACTCTGACAGTGTGGTGGAGACAGATTCAATCATGGCTTTCAAAAGGGTATTGGCTAATTATCTAAAGAAAAAAATGTAGGGCATGGAGAAAGGGTGGGGGAGTGTGATTAGCTGAGTTTCTCTTACAAAGAACCAGCACAGACATGATGGACCGAATGGCCTCCATCTGTGCTGTGACCATTCTATGATTTGTTTGAGATAGTCATTGGCTGGCATTAATGTTACTTGCCACTTATTAACCCAAGCCTGATTGTTGTCCAGGTCTTGCTGCATGAGGAACGGACTGCTTCATTATCTAAGGAGTTACGAATGGGACTGAACACAGTGCAAACAGCGAACATCCCACTTCTGACGATCTGATGGAGGAAAGGTCCTTGATGAAACAACTGAAGACGGTTGTGCCTAGGACACTCCCTTAATGGCTCCAGGATAAACGTGCCCCATCCGGTTTGGAAAGACACTTAGCATTTGGCAAAAATCAGCAAAGCGGTTGAGTGCTAAGTCCACCTGGTGCATTTGCAGACAACTGCTACTGTGTGATTCAAACTTCATTTTATTATGCAATGTAGCTAATAATGCTTGATACAGGCAGTTTAATTGAATGGTGCAGATAAATGGCATACCTGAAGGGTAATATTATCTTGAAGTAATATGTGTAATGGATAGTTTCGGATTGGCTTCCCATTAGAAACTCGACCAGATTTTTCCTTCCATTAGAGTCACTGGAATAATGATATTGCTCATTTTACACAATTTTCAATAGTTCAAATGATCTCCTGAATACTCTTTACTGGATCATCATTTTCCAAGGTTATCACACTGGCTTCACTAGTCAACCTATGAAATAACGCCCATCAAGAGCAAATTTTATAAAACCAATATATTATTTGTACGGGGACCTTAAGAAGCACCTCACCCCAACAAGAAGGGCCTTGAAAATGGCAACTCATAGAATATTTTTACTAACATCATCCTAACACCAGGGAACAACTAAATTCATTTCATGTTAGTTATAAATAAGTTTCTGGTTGAGATTCTGAAAGAGGAATAGTTAGGGCTGGATTTATTCAGAAGCTGCAGGTCTCGACGTCAGGATCGGAAGCAGGTGCAGCTTCCATCGGCACCATGAGCGGTTGGCCAATCAAGCAGCGGCTAAAAATTAAGGTTAATGAGGTGTGGGGGCGCCCAATGAAGTGGACAGGGCTGGAGGCGATGGTGGTGACGCCGGCATCAGCTGACACTGCGGCAGGTGCTGGTGCCATATTTTAAAGGGCTGCTGTCCCTTGCATTCAATGTTGCATTGCCAGCTGTAAGGATTTCTTCAGGGGCTAGAGGAATATAACGATAGCAGAAGGAAGACCCTGGGTGGCCCCACAATGCCTCCCTCCAGGTTCTCCTACAGGCTCTCAGGGAAAGATGGGAGGGCATCTTCCCCAGGGTCAGGAGTAGGAGAGCTGGGCACCGGACCAAGCAAGCCTGACTGCAGATAGCAGAGGAGGTCACTCCAAAGACATGGATACAGTGGCAAGTGGCTCAATGACCTAATTCAGGCAGAAAAAGCGAGAACCTCATGAACCGTTGACCTCTTTGGCCTTGCATTTGTCAGAGGAGGAGGGTGCATTGGGTGGAGTGGGAGTGCCCACCCAGACATGGGCAAAGGGGCAGTGCATAAAGACAAACAGCCTGAGGCATGGCGACTGTTTGCCATTGGAGACTCTCACAAAGTCCCTGGAAAGGGGCCACATGCAGGAGCCATCTGTGTGCCCCCATTAGTAACATTGGACTATCACCAGCTTATGTCTTGTCCTTATCCCCACTGGGAGACCAACAACATTCATCTTTGTGTCTGCAGGAGAAGATAGCACACAATCATAGAGAGTGGGCCAAGACCAGTGGTGGACTGCCAAATTTCCATGTTCTGAGCCCAGTGCTGACCTTCAGCACCACTTGCATTGGATTTCCACCAAGTCCGCCTGGGCAGAGCTTGTCTTGCATCATAATGCATATGTCAGTGGCGGCCTCCCTGGATAAGCAGAGTCTTCGGTGGCATGTCCTCTGGAACATCTGTAGGTAGTTGAGCTTTTCCCTGTACATCCTTTCTGGAGGGTAGTTTCTTCCGTGCAGAGGCTACGGCTTTCCCCTTCTCCATCATCGCTGTGGCGCCGCTGCCTGGACCTCCCTCCTGCTCTGCTGCACCTCCTCTTCAACAGAGTCCCCGAAGCCTGGATGAATGAAGTCCATGCTCGGGGGCCTCTCTCTAAATGCAAGGCCTTCGCTGCCAATGGTGCCACCTTCCCCCCACTTATCACCTCTGACAAAGTGGTACTTGGCCATTGCCCCCCTGGTATGGCAGCATTGCAGTGCTGGCACCTTTTCCCCCACTATTCAGATAAAAAGAAGAGGCATTGGCTGACCAGGAGCCAATGTAGGTTAGCAAGCTCCATGGGGGATTGGTGAACGGGACTTGGTGTGCGTTAGGATATGGTCAGTGTTTTGGAAACCCAGCGGTAGCCAGGATAAAATAGGGGAGCTGAGCAATAGCAAGTCATTTGCTGCAACAAATTGCTTGCCCTATACATGATGCAACAATGCAACTGGAGTTTCAGATCTATTCAACCATAAATTACAATGAATCACACCACTACCTTATTTTAAAAAATCTTAAAGCCAGTTGTTTCAATGATTCTCTGAGCCTGGCACTTTCACTACCTATGGGATTAAATGTGGCAAGTGCTTTCACAGTTCCAGTACAATCCATCTTCCCCCGAATCCCCCATGCCACTTTTAAATTTTATTTGTTTCTGGCTTCTCTTATCCCTCCTGCTGGTGCTGTCTGGATGTTATTAAATCAGGGTCTAGCCAAGGAATAATTAAACTCTCAAAGATGCAGGAACCAAGCATCTTGTAACATGTCCCATCTGCTTGCATTAAGTTTGGGGAAAATACTTAAGTTTGTCAACAAACTTGCAAGAAAGGGTATCTTTAGCATTTTTTTGGTATCATATTCACACCACTCAACATTTTGCACTTGTATTGACAGTGATTTAAATGTATACTGTTGCTTATGCTTGTAATAGACCGACACAATTAATTTGCAGCTTTGTGTGGATGAGTCATATAGCCTGTGGAGGATGGCATGCTGGTGATGCAGCTGGCTTGATTATGCCTCCATTTAAATTAATCGAGTATGCTCCCTGACTATCCTCCCCATCCAATTTTAGAGTCATGGGACAGAATTTTTCCAGCTCGCCGCCGCTTTCAGCAGCGAGCTTCAAAAACGGTGGGGCACACGCGCGAGATGTACTCCACAGAGCAGCCACGATATTGAGCGCGTGGTTCATTTACATGGCCGTGGCAGACTGCACGCCCCCGGTCACGTGGATGTGGCAGATGCTCCATCCCTGGCAATGGCATCTAGCACCACTGCGCAGGCACCGGACAGCATTTTTATAGGACTACCAGCCCTTCAGTTTAATTTAAATTTTTTTAAACAACAGGAAAGATAAAATTAAAGTGAAAAATTTAATAAAAGTTTCATTCCCCTCTCCCACATCCCCCCAAAATGACAAGAATTTATTAATTGCCCTCTCCCCGCTACAAAGTTACCTAGCGATCTTGACCTACCCCCTACAATGTTTATGACCTTTTACCTTCAACCCCTTCCCACCATCTCCTCCACCAATCACAATGGTTTTCCCCGCACCCCCCCAACAAAAACTTACCTGCTCTGCCGTTCCAACCAGTGTTCTGCCTCAGATCTCTGAATGGAGATCCAAAGGCGCAGGAGTTCCGGCAACCAGCCAGAATATCACAGCAGGACGGCCGGCGGCAGCAGGTAGGTGATTAATTCATTAATTTGAATTTATTAACATATGTAAATTGTGATGCCACAGCCGAGTAGCATGGGGGGTGGGGCGGGATGCCACAAGGCTTCACCGCCGCCAGTAATGTGGCGCAGGGCCTTCCTGGCATCGAGGCCCCGGTGGGCCTCTCCCGGTGGTATTTTCCAGGCCACCCGCCATGACTCCCGACGTCGGGGAGGCCGGTAAAATTCAGCCCATAGAGTCATTACAGCACAGAAGGAGGCCATTCAAACTATCAAGTCCATGCTGGCTCTCTGTAGAGCAACCCAGTCAGTCCTATTCCCCTGGTCTATCCACATAGCCCTGTAAGTTTATTTCCCTCAACTGCCCTAACAATTTCCTTTTGAAATCATTAATCGTCTCCACTTCCACCACTTCATAGGCAGCGAGTTCCGCTATACCTTACACTAAGATGATTGAATATGTCTGGCATAACAGGAAAATCTGTCCCCCTAAATCTCAAAGGCTTGCATCTTTCAGTATTTTTACTGAATGTCCATTATACAACACGATTGCTTCAGTCATTCCATTGTATTACAGTGAGTGGGAATTGTAGGAAACATCAGAGGGAGTCTTCTAAATCCTGGACTGCCTGTGAGTAACTTTACAGAGGATCTGACAACCTACATGTGACTCCAGACCCACAGCAATGTGGTTGACTCTTAAAAGTCCTCTGAAATGGTCTAGCAAGCCAGTCAATTGTATAAAACGACTACATTAAAATTGAAAAGGACTAAATCCAGACGCAATACCCAGCATCATCCTAGGCACTGGAAACGACAATGGCAAACCCAGCCCTGTCGACCTTGCAAGTGCTCCTTACTAACATCTGGGAGCTTGTGCCAAAATTGGGAGAGCTGTCCCACACATGAGTCAAGCAACAGCCTGGTATGGTCATATTCATGGAAACATATCTTACATGCAATGTCCCAGACATCATCACCATCCCTGGGTATGTCTTGTCCCACCAGCAGGGCAGCCTCATCAGAGGTGGCAGCACAGGGGTAAACAGTCAGGAGGGATTTGCCCTGGGAGTCTTCAACATTGACTCCAGACCCCACAAGGTCTCATGGCATCAAGTCAAACATAGGCAAGGAAACTTCCCACTGATTACCACCTCTCTCAGCTGATGAATCAGTACTCCATTTTGAACACCACTTGAAAGAAGCACTGAGGGTGGCAAGGGCACAGAATGTAATCTGGGTAGTGGTCTTCAATGCCCATTACCAAGAGTGGCTCAGGTAGTACCACTACTGGGCGAGCCCTGAAGGACATATCTGCCAGACTGTGCCTGCGGCAGGTAGTGAGGGAACCAACAAGAGCGAAAAATGAACTAGACCTTGTCCTCACCAATCTACCTGTTGCAGATGCATATGTCCATGACAATATTAGTAGGAGTGACCATTGCACATTCCTTATGAAAATGAAATTCCCATCTTCGTACTGAGGGTACTGTTATAGAGAGATGGTAAGGTGTGTGGGTGATTCCCACTGTTCACCTCCCAACTGACCACAATCGTGTTTTGTTTAAAAATGATAAGTTAGCACTTGAGTGTTTTACTTGCCAAATAAACAGACAATGACAGATTTTCTTGTAGCTTTAAAACAGAAGATTAACTAGTTATTGAACAATATTCATTCCCCGACATGTTCGCAACACCATTCATGCATTCACTCTCACATACACTGTCAAGAGAAGATAGATAGAAGGTAAAGGGAAGAGTTTCAGGTGTGGTAGGTGTTCATGGTTTATGGCAAACCTGGTGAATCTTCTAAATAGGACAGTCTCTTTTAAAGATGCAGGCTTGGGTGTTTGTTGTCTTGAACTTGTTGAGGTGTTGCAGATTTCTTGTGGTTAAGATTTCAGACTGGAGGTGGTGGTCACTTTCAGTTCTCTGCTGCACCAAGTTGAAGTGTAGAACTAGCAGCAGGGCTTCTTCTTGCTTAGGCTGGATCTTTCCACAGCCCTAGGTTGGACTGTTTTTCCATGATGTTGCTGTGATCTCTCTTTGTCTCCCTAGAGGGTTGTCTTTTAAGCTCACAGTTCATTATATTAGAATTTCTGGTACCTAATACATGACCTTCTCCCCTGGTATGATCACACAATGGATCAGGATGTGGAATACGTGGCCATCCATTAATGTTGGGATGAGTATCATTCTGGTGCGATATGTCTACTGCACACCTTCTTTGGTTTCCTTCTGGAACATTCAATTCAGAAATATTTCTTGATGGTTCCAGGATAGGTGCAGTCAACACCTCTTGATTTGGAATATATCCTTTTGTCCTTTTGAGACAGTGAAACAATTTTTGAATACACAGGCTAGGCCATCTGACCTTCAGTGGCTATTTTACAGCACATTGTCAACTTTTTTTTGAAAGGAAAAGTCAATTTCAAAGAATCCACATTGAATAAAGTTCATATCTTAAAAGTAGGAATATTATATGACTTTACTGGGCATGACAATACCCTCCATCATGTTGTGTGGCACTACCACAGTGCTAAATGGAATAGATTCGGAACAGATCTGGCAGCACAAAACTGGGCATCCATGAGATGCTGTGGGCCCTCAGCAGCAGCAGAATTGTATTAAATGACAATCTGTAACCTCAGGACTTGGCATATCCTTCACTTTACCATTACCATCAAGCCAAGGAATCAATGCTTTTTCAATAAAGAGTACAAGAGAACATGCCAGTAGCAGCACCAGGCATGCTTAAAAGTGGGGTGTCAACCTGGTGAAGTGACAACATTGTACTACATGCATGCCAAACAGTGGAAGCAGCATGCAATAGACAGGGTTAAGTGACCCCACAACCAACAGATCAGATCTAAGTTCTGCAATCCTGCCGCATCCAGTGTCGTGAATGGTGGTGGACAATTAAACAACTAATCAGAGGAGGAGGCTCCACAAATCTCCCCATCTTCAATGATGGAGGAGCCCAGCACATCAGCTGAAGGCTGAAGCATTAGCAACCATCTTCAGCCAGAAGTGTCGAGTGGATGATTCAACTCACAGTGGGCGGCACAGTGGCGCAGTGGTTAGCACCGCAGCCTCACAGCTCCAGGGACCCGGGTTCGATTCCGGGTACTGCCTGTGTGGAGTTTGCAAGTTCTCCCTGTGTCTGCGTGGGTTTTCTCCGGGTGCTCCGGTTTCCTCCCACAAGCCAAAAGACTTGCAGGTTGATAGGTAAATTGGCCATTATAAATTGTCACTAGTATAGGTAGGTGGTAGTGAAATATAGGGACAGGTGGGGATGTTTGTTAGGAATATGGGATTAGTGTAGGATTAGAATAAATGGGTGGTTGATGTTCGGCACAGACTCGGTGGGCCGAAGGGCCTGTTTCAGTGCTGTATCTCTAATCTAATCTAAAATCTAATCTAATCACCCTCCTCCTGAGGTCCCCAGCATCACAGATGCAGTCTTCAGCTAATTTGATTCACTCCACGTGACATCAAAAAACAGCTGAAGGCACTGGATACTGCAAAGGTAATAGTCCTGACAACATTCCGGCTGTAGTACTGAAGATTTGTGCTGCAGAACGAGCTGCGCCCCTAGCCAAGCTGTTCCAGTACAGCTACAGCACTGGCATCTACCTGGCAATGTGGAAGATTTCTCAGGTATGTCCTGCCTACAAAAAGTTGATACTGAAGCAGTCTGTGTCCATATGCAGCAAGACCTGGATAATATTCAGGCTTGGGCTGATAAGTGGCAAGTGGCATGTGTGTCACACAAGTGCCAGGCAATGGTGATCTCTAACAAGAGAGAGTCTAACCATCGCCTCTTGACAGTCAATGGCAGTAATGGCTGCTGTGGAGGAGAGGGAGAAAGAGCCTGAGAAGAGAATAGGAAATGGGCCAGCATTACAGCCAGAGGCACGGCGCCGTACTGAGGGAGCGTGCTGAAAGTCAGGCACCCTTTTTAACAAGCACTGGCCCGGGGAGCAGAGAGGAGGTAGAGAGAGGAAAGAGAGGTCTTGCTGCAAATGGACATGGACTGCTGAATCTTCCACCATTAATATCCTGGGGATTACCAGAAACTGAACTGGAGCAGCCACATAAATACTATGGCTACAACAGGAGGTCAGAGGCTGGGAATTCTGTGGTAAGTAACTCACCTCCTGACTAGGGATAGGCACCAACATGTTGCAATTTGGACATTTGACAAAATTATTGACTCAGCCATGGACATGGGGGAAATTAATCTGTATATAAAGTGTATAGCCAACCTAATGCCATCAAAACACAGTCCAATTTAAAACAAATTTCTCCCAATTTAGTGAGATACCTGGCGTGGATTTTGCTTGCACCAGTAGTCAATATCTGCCACACACTTGATCACTTGATGCAGTGAATTCGGATAGATGCCCATCTGTCAGGAGTGATCTTTATCTCTTTCTCTCCCCTCTCTCTCTCCCCACCCATGCCCGTCTCTCTCCCTGCCACCACCCTGCTTCCCCCCCCCCTCCTCTCTCTCTCTCTCCCCTCTGCTCCCCGGGCCAGTGCTTGTTTAAAAGACTACCTGACTCTCAGCATGCTCCCTCAGCACCACGCCGCACCTCTGGCTGTGTGATAGCCTATTTCTTGCTCTTCTCTCTCTCCCTCTCCCCTACAGCAGCCATTCCTGCTCACTCCCTGAAATTGGAGAAGGAAGGTTTTAAAGCGAGCAGGTGTCGGCAGAAAGTAATCTCTGTTACTGACTTGTTCATTTCTGCAGTGAAAGACAGAACTGCTGTGGGTAAATAAACCTCAATTGTTCTAAGCTGTAGCTTGTCTGGATGGGTGCAGCTCCAACAACATGCAGGAAGCTCGACACCATCCAGGATAAAGCAGCCCACTTGATTGGCACGCCATTCACCAGCTTAAACATTCACTTCCATTCCCCACCGACATGCAGCGGCAGCAGTGTGTACCATATACAAGATGCATTGCAGCAGTTCACCACATCTCCTTCAAAAGCACCTTCCAAACCTGCGACCTCTTACAGCTAGAAGGACAAGGGCAGCAAATGCATGGGAAAGCCACCATCTGCAAGTTCCCCTCTAAGCCACACATGATCCTGACTTGGAAATATATCGCCATTACTTCAATGTTGCTGGATCAAAACCCTGGAACTCCCTCCCTAACAGTACTGCGGGTGTGCCCACACCAGATGGACTGCAGCGGTTCAAGAAGGCAGCTCACCACCACCTTCTCAACGGTAATTAGGGATGGGCAACAAATGCTGGCCTTGTCAGTGATGCCCACATCCCATGAAGCAAATTAAAAAATAATTTCAAGTCATACTGCAAGGCACTACCAGTGGGATCCAAACACTGGAATCTTTTTAAAGAAACCAGAGTTCTGTTCTATCATACATCTGTTTCAAGCACATGCATTATCCCATAAACTTTAATTTGGTTTTTGCAAAGGTGTAATGTTTGGGGTGGATAATTCTCATCTTCTGGGCACCAACCTTGCGTTATGTCTTCTCTCGAAGAGTTGGGAAATGTTGATTTCCTCAAAACCGGTATGTTATGTGTAGTCCCTGTATGTAAAGTTGTTTAATTTTTGGGTGGTCCCTAAGGGGAGCAGTGACCCTTTCTACTGATAAAAGAGATGGCACTGCCTGCAGCTGTGTGAAGTGGCATGTGTGATGTTGCCAATGACTGGGAGAAATGAGCTCCCTCTGTAGTTGGTCATGATTGTATGTACTGTATGCCACTGCATGGTAACAGAAAACATCAGTTACTTTAGTGATGATTGAGTGAACTGTTCTCTGGCTGATTCCCTTCTGATTGATAAATATCCCAGGCAAGCTGCTTGTAATCAATGGCACCTTGGACCATGGGGAAAGCCTTATTGCCTCTTGTCCTGTTTCTCTCTGTCAATTGGGAGGGTGATGTAAGTGATTCTTGCGGTGTAAAGAGCCTCAGTGATGTTCTAATACATCTGTACACTGTGACCTGTGAGTTGTTGCTGATATCACCTGTTGCAGCCTGAAAGGAACCTGTGCTATAAAAGTTTAGTGTAAAGATCACCTTTAAAGCCACAGGCAGTGCTGCCCATGCCCTGGTTTGAGGCTGTAGTTGTGACTGGAGCAGGTGACATAGCTCGGTGACAGTCTCCTTGGTAAATTGGAGGCACCTCTTGCATTGCTCCTTAGTTAAGTCCTTGAGTGGCTTTGTAGTGCCAAAACAAATGTTCACAACACAGTTGTATTTCTGGGATGAAATATTTTACCAATGGTAAAACTAATTTTTGTTGCAAAAATGTAAGAAGCCATTGATAAACTTGCAGAATGTGTAACTGGCAAGTGAATTTCAGTATAGATAAGTGTGAGCTGGAGCATTTTGGTAGAAAAAATAAGGAGGCCACATAGTTTCTTGGAAAGTAAGGGCCGGGGGTCAGTGGTTAGGGTTGATGGGGGAGTGGGGGTGATGGCGTCAGTTCCGGTCAGGCAGAGGATTAGATCCCCAAAATAATGCCGGCGTATCAGAAACCTGACTTCATCCCTTTCACTTCTGGTTCTTATCGGGGCATGTTTTGGAAACGTGTGGGAAACCACCATGGAGATGTTAGGTTTCTAATTGAAATATGCTAAGAGGCAATTAATTCAAACTTTAACCCTATGTTCTGGCACTAATAGCTAGCGCATGGGTTTCCCTTAGCTGTGTGAAACTCGCTCAGTCAACAAGTTGAGAGCATAGCAGTGATTCATTGGTCTGTGAAAGTGACAGGTTAGAAAGCCTTTAGAAGACTGAAATTGCACAACTGTTTCCTTGCCTATGTGAAAGGCTTGTGCTCAAAGGAGTTCTTCCGAGAGTGTGCTTTCACTGCTTTACAAGTGATTTCTAAAATTTTGGAAGTCATTTCTGTTATCTTGGACTCTTCTCACCTCCATGTATGTGATCACTCTTTCCATAGAGTTTGACATCAGGGCAAACACCTGAGAATCATGGCACTCACGTTTGAGACGGATTCCTCCAATGTCTCTCCAAGAGTGCCCAGTGCCTCTGGAAGTGCTGTCAGAACCTCATACATCTTCTTTTGCTGCTCCAGAATAACCCTCTTCGTGGATGATTCTTGAGACTCCTCATCTGCATTCAGCAGTGCAGAGCTTGCAGCATCCTGTACCCTCCGATGGGAACTCTCCACTGCAGTCCATATCACCAACATCTGCTTCTGCTCAATTGTGATGTGTGCCTCACCAAGTGACAACCTAGCTACCTCTATTGGAGGCCCCACTGAGGTGTTTGAATGTGATCTGGTGAGGGAGGATGGTGGGGAAGCACGATGCTTTCTCAGAGTGCACAACATCCTTTGGGGATTCCTTGGTCTCCTCCTACTCCAGCTCATTTGTCACATTTGAAGGACCCGTGAGAAGGAAAGACATGATTTAAAAACTGTCTGTGCCAACCAACAACCACCTATTTATGCTAATCCTACATTCATCCCATATTCCCTACCACATCCTCACCATTCTCCTACCACCTACCTACACTAGGGGCAATTTACAATGGCCAATTTATCTATCAACCTGCAGGTCTTTGGCTGTGAGAGGAAACCAGAGCACCTAGCAGAAACCCACGCGGTCACAGGGAGAACTTGCAAACTCCACACAGGCAGCACCCAGAACTGAACCTGTGTTGCTGGAGCTGTGAGGTTGTGGTGCTAACCACTACACCACTATGCTGCCCGACACAGTCGCAGCACAAACGACTGTATAAGATGTTTTAAAACAAAAGGTGGACAGAAATTGGGTCTGAGCGAAGAAAAGAGACAAGGTGGGCAGATCTTCATGTCTAAGTAATAACTAATGCCCAGCATATAGCAATTGTAAATGTAAGACGGTATAAGGCATGTGAAACAATAAAAATGAAATATACAAATACTCCATGTAGTGTAACTAGATGTCACCAAGCTAACAATTTTCAGTGGATAGGGCCTGTCATAAAATTGGCATTGGGGTGAATCAGATTTGTCAATTTAAACTATGGGCAGCTTTGTATTGCTCTACTATTTATCAAACTATCACAATCATTTTATTGTTTTCACACTTGTGGGTAGAATTTCTGTTGTGATTCTCAAGATCTCCTGCCCCAAATTTAGTACAGGATTGACAAACCTTCAAAAATGGCATTTGAGACCTGCTGTGCAATCAACACAGATAGGCCTAGTCTCAACAAACATATCAGCCTGATCCTGGTGGAAGTGGGGCAATCCAAGCACCTGGACCCCCAAAAATCAAGTGCCCAAATTCTGTTAAGGGGGATGAGGAGAAGTTGAAGTAACCCCCTTTTTAAGAGAAGGGCTCATTTAATTCTTGGGGTCACCCAGTGCCTTGTCCATTGAGTCACCCAACTACCACTAACATTTTGGTGAGGCTGGGGTGCTTGGAGGTGGCACAAAATATCACAAGGAAGCTACTGTAGACCTTGGCCTCTGACACTGCAAATTTCAGCAGGGTCAGGGGTGAAGTTCTGCAGTGAGCGTGACGCTGGCCTAACTGCTGCTCATCTTCCTGGATGGAATTGCCAAAGCTTTTGGTTCAATTTGAGACTCTTTTCTCCCAGGGTACCTGTTCATATTTTATCAGTGCAGGGTGCTGCATGCCAGTTGCAAAAGAGCAGTTCTTCCTTTGCTGCGTTTGTATCATTTCATTAAGAAACAAAGCAGTAAGCTAATGCAAATTGCAAAATGATTTTATACACACCAGTCTTCTGCATTGATTCATGAGCATCAATATTAACCCCTGCCCCCATGATGGGCAGAAAAGGTCGGGGGGGGGTGGTCTTGAGTTAAATATGGGCAATGCGTCCTCAACACGGCACAAGTGTGCCATAGTTATTTTTATGGCGGTGAATATTGGGGTGTCTGAGTGTCCCACCATGAAGAGATGGGACAATTAATTAACATATTTAAATTGGACTTCCACAGTGAAATTGGGAGCCTGATTATAAAATGAACTGGTGCTGCACAACTTTGCCAGGGCTTGGGAAACCGAGCAGTAAAAGGGAGGCAGGAAGCTGTTTCCTCCTTGTGGGCCAGGAGGAGCAGGGGTTTTCTCCCCAGCCCCAGAGGAAGTTTACAGCCTCCCCCAGCCCCGATCGGCAGCCTCCCCTGCCTACCCAATCCTTTCGATTGCAGCCCTGCCATTTTCTTTGACCGTTTTCAGCTTCCCCCTGCATCTGCTCCACCTCCCTATAATTATTCCCTCCTTAATATCTCAGACACTGCTGTGAGCAAACCGGAGGTAAAATTATAAAGGCATTAAAACATTTTTTTTCATTTTTCTTTGAACGCATTTGCTTTATTCGTTATAAAAATATTGTAAATGGGAGAAAGATTTGTTTAACTAGGCAGCGAAGTGGTAGTTCATATGATGAAACCTCCAGGAGTATGTCCAATCAAAGTTGGCAACTCTGCCTAGGCCTGACCTCATTCAGCCCTCAGGCCTGCCTGTTCTGACACAGGGATATTTTGGAGAAAGGGCGAAAATAGGTAGTAAATGGGTGCTGTGCTAATGAGAGACACCTGTTTGAGGGTGTTATTTTAGCATGTTATTTTGTTCCTAATTGCTAATTTACCATAATTTGAACTGTCTGCAGCTGCTAAACCAGGCACCTGCAGATTTAACACTCAAGCACTGAATAGATGCAACTTTCATGAAGTAGTAAATGTGTGATCTACTCAGTCACTTCCACGGAAGGTGCAGAGTATGCTGGCTGGCACATTTCAGGATGGCTCAGGGACTGTGAGAGGGTGCACCAGTTTTTAGACATGGTATTGGAGCTCCTTGTGGAGAAGCTCCAGAGGAGGAGGGATGTCCTGTACCGCAGGGGCCAAAAGGAGTCGACCTCCCCTTCCTGGCAGCAGCAACTGCTGCACTGCCTGACCTCATGTCCTCTTTTCATTCTCCCTGAAGACCAAGGGGGTCCCCTAGTCAGAATCCCTTCCTCCTGGTGACTCCTATAAGGTGTCCAATAAGGTAGAGTAGCATAGCACTTGCTCTTTAATGTGCAGTCCTCAGAGAATATCTGGAATAAATGTTGCTAGAATGTTAGTGAAGTCTTGACAAAGGCTCTCAGCAAGTCTCCCAATTTATTTCAAAAGTTCACTTCAAACCTCCAGCAGCAAGTCAATAGTAAAAGGTGTTTTGCCTTTTAAGTAGCGATCGAAATCCTCTGCAATGTCTTGTTTCCTCCCAATCAGTAGGTCACTATTAGGAGTGGGTGTTCGGACAAATGCTATCCACCAAAATACAATAATTTCCTTAATGAATGCTAGTATGCAACTTAACTGGCAATCAGTCCCTAAACTATCCCCCGGGTGCCTATTCCGAGCACTCACTTTAACTCCTTTACTAAGATGGCGTATTGCACTAAATGGGCTAAAGTGGTGCTGCAGTTTGAGGTCCCATCTTGGTCACCTCAGAAGCTCTTTAGCACCTAAAGTATTACTTGAAAATTGTCCCAAGGGATCGCTCCCTGCACCTAGTTTGTGCCGGTAGGCTGACTCTATCTTCCTGATGAAAGTATGAAAGTAGTAGTCCCCCAACAAAGCAACACTCTCCATATTCTCATCCTTATATTTAAATCAGTTCATGGTCTCGCCCCTTCCTATCTCTGAAACTTTCTCTAGCCATATAAACTAATATCTTCTTGTTTGGCTTCATGGCAAAGTTTTTCTGATTACACTCTGTGAAGCAAAACTGGTTCAGTTTTCCACAATAAAGATGCGATATAAATGTAAGTTGATTTTAAGTTTCAGATATGTATATTGCCACAGAACTGTATTTATTTTCTCCTCGGATTAAAACAGTATGTGCCTTTAAGACTCTGTTTAAAATAAGTGTGCCTTTAAAATAAAAACTAAGAGGCACAGTGTGCCAGCAGTTGCACCTGTCCCTAGGCCACAGCAGGAGAGAGAGGTCACATGGTATACTGTAACAATTTGACTGTGTGTAAAAACCGGCTGAAAAAAGTTTTGAGAGACACCAGAGAAGCGTGCTGACTGAAGAAAAGAGCTGTCTATTTCTCAACAGAAATTCTACAAGGAGCTACAGGCCAAGTTAATTGCCTAAGGAGAAAAGAAGAGACCATTTGTATTGCTGGAGGTAACAAAATTAATTTTCTTTACTTCCAATCTAACAGTCTTTGCTTCAAGATTGACTCTCTCTTGACTGATTGTATTCTCTGGAATTGGCAGTAAAGTTTTGACTGAGAGACTGTTGGTTTTAAAATCCATGCGGATCCATTGCTATTCTCTTTGGCCTCCTTATCTCGAGAGACAATGGGTAAGCGCCTGGAGGTGGTCAGTGGTGTGTGGAGCAGCGCCTGGAGTGGCTATAAAGGCCAATTCTAGAGTGACAGGCTCTTCCACAGGTGCTGCAGAAAAATGTGTTTGTCGGGGCTGTTACACAGTTGGCTCTCCCCTTGCGCCTCTGTCTTTTTTCCTGCCAACTGCTAAGTCTCTTCGACTCGCCACACTTTAGCCCCGCCTTTATGGCTGCCCGCCAGCTCTGGCGGACGTTGGCAACTGACTCCCACGACTTGTGATCAATGTCACAGGATTTCATGTCGTGTTTGCAGATGTCTTTAAAGCGGAGACATGGACGGCCGGTGGGTCTGATACCAGTGGCGAGCTCGCTGTACAATGTGTCTTTGGGGATCCTGCCATCTTCCATGCGGCTCACATGGCCAAGCCATCTCAAGCGCCGCTGACTCAGTAGTGTGTATAAGCTGGGGATGTTGGCCACCTCGAGAACTTCTGTGTTAGAGATACGGTCCTGCCACCTGATGCCAAGTATTCTCCGGAGGCAGCGAAGATGGAATGAATTGAGACGTCGCTCTTGGCTGACATACGGTGTCCAGGCCTCGCTGCCATAGAGCAAGGTACTGAGGACACAGGCTTGATACACTCGGACTTTTGTGTTCCGTGTCAGTGCGCCATTTTCCCACACTCTCTTGGCCAGTCTGGACATAGCAGTGGAAGCCTTTCCCATACGCTTGTTGATTTCTGCATCTAGAGACAGGTTATCTAGAGACAGATCCATTGCTATACTCCTTGTTTAAAGAACTGTTTAACACCTGCTGCAGGCGAATGCCTATATACTAAGAGACCGTTTCATCAAATCCGTGTGGAGACTTCAAATGGCATCTAATTTTTTTTTACATTAGGATACTTCACCCATCAGGAATGTAACCCACAAAGACTCATAACCCAGTTATTTATTTATTCTTAAGAAACAGCTAATTTTTAAAACATAATTTTTTAAAAGAAACCAGTTAACCATGATTTATGAGTGCATGTGTGTGAACGGGGGAGTTAGGTTAAAATAAGAAGTTATAAGGTCTTTAGGAATAGAGTTTATCTTAAGAGTGTTTAAGATTTAGTTTTAATAAATAGTTAATTTGTTGTTGGCTAAAGATACCTGGTTTGGTCTGTTTTATTCTGGCGGTTACAAGAGTGTTTAATTTGGCTGCTTTCCGGTTGGGTGGAAAAACTTTAATAATATGCTGTGACCTGTGTAGTGCTGGGACTGAATTAACAGTGCATTGTTCCTGCCTCGAACGTAACAATATGCATTCACTAGTTTGTATACATACAGATGCTTAGATGAGGAATCAGTTGGTGAAGTGATTCACAATATAAATACGGCACAAAAGTTTGGCTCAATGGCAGCTGTCCACTTTGTCACTGAAAAAATATTGCTTAATTAAAATGACTTTTATCCTAATCTTGGTTTTTGGCTTTACTGTGAAGAACTGTCCAAGTTCAGATAAAACCTTCAGTCAGACCAAGATCTGCAATCACTCCTAGTTTTAACAATTGAAAACAATATACTAATAACTTGCTAATACCAGAGAGATCCTCTAATGGTCAGTTAAAAACATATCTTATTTTCCTGTTTTTTGAATAAACTGTTTATTTAGTGAGCAGATACAACAGTGAAAGCTTGGTCCCTCCCTGTTTCATGAATGCTAATTTCTGTCAAAATGTACAAATTAGGATGAGGAAAAGGTGTAAATGGGGCTCCAGATGTTAAAGGAAATTTTGAGTATTTGGTCAGAATCTAGGTTCTTCGTGGCGATGGGGCCTGTGAAGTTTGTGGGTGTTTGTCCTCTTGCTTTCCCTTAATGGGCTTCTTTCTTCCCACTCAAATGTCTGTCATAATCAGCAGCTAGTCTTTCTTTTGACCAGCTGTGAAATGAATTCTGGCTTATACTCTGAACCATAGCTCTTTGTTACTAATTAGCTTGGTGTTGGGAATATATAGCACATCTGTTCAAGATAGTTCTTTAGTTCCTGCTGCTGGACGGAGAGTCAATTAGCTGCATTTATACAAATATGTCAGCAGGACTTAACATTCTGCTCCTGCCCCAGAAACAAACATCCTAGACCTACAAATTGGATTGTGCTGCACCCATTTTACAGGTATAAAACAGGCGCCCAAGGGCCCAGTGTGGCAGGCATGCTCATTATGCCCATGATATTGATAAAGGCTTCAGCATTGTTGTCCCAGATTTAGTCCCTTTGCATATACAAATAGGAAGCCACAAACAGGGGTGAATTTGTTCACAACTGACCACAGCATGAGCCATGCATGCTACGATCAATATTCTCAGGAACATGGCACCCAAACCAACAATTCTTCAAGGGATTGCTGGGGCTGTCACTGAAAAGGTAAACATTAAGTTTTTTTTACTTACCTTATTGTGGAGCAGGAGCATTCCACCTAGCCCCACATTGAATTCACAGGCCGTTGCTACCAATCCTAATTCCTTCCCTTCCCCACCCACCCAGGACTTCCCTATCTTGGCTGGTGGCTCAGCCAGATTGGCTCCGTAACTTCTGGGACCGAGCAGCTGCATCTAATGCAATGACAGGTGCCTGAAGGTTGTAGGTAAGAAGGAAATGAGGCTGGTAGACTAATTTCCTGTGATCCTGCCACCACCCTTCTTAGGTGCGTTCAGTGTGCACTGTACCGAGATTGCACCCAAATCGTCACAATTCAATTTCTAGCCCATAGTGTCCATTAAAGGGTAAACATATTTCACGCTTTAACTGGATATGTTTCCTTGCATTGCAAAATAAAAAATAGGAAAGGCACACCATAATTTGAAAGAAAATTGATTGGATGGAATCATAGAATGGTTACAGGACAGAAGGAGACCATTTGGCTCATCATATCATATCCAGCTCTCTGCAAGAGCAACCCAGTTAGTCTCATTCCCCTGCTCGTTCCCCATATCCCTGAAAATGTTTTATCGTTGGGTGCTTATCCAATTCCCTATTGAAAGCCATGACTGAATCTGCCTCCACCACACTCTCAGGCACTGCATTCCAGATCCTAACTCACTCAATGTGTGAAAAAGTTTTTCCTCATGTCGCCTTTGGTTCCTTAAGACAGTGTCCTCTGGTTCTCAACTCTTCCGCCAATAGGTACAGTTTCCCTCTATCTACTCCATGTAGACCTTCATGATTTTGAACACTCCTATCAAATCTCCTCTCAACCGTCTCTTCTCTAAAGAGAACAATCCCAGCTTCTCCAATCTATCCAAGTAACTGAAGTCCCTCATCCCTGGAACCATTCTCATGAATTTTTTCTACACCCTCTCTGCAGCCTTCACATCCTTCCTAAAATGTGGTGCCTAGAATTGGACACAATACTCTAGTTGAGGCTGAACTAGTGTTTTATGAAGGTTCATCATAATTTCTATGCTTTTGTACTCTATGCCTCTATTTATAAAGCCCAGGATCCCATATGTCTTTTTAACTGCTTTCTCAATTTTCCTTGCCATCTTCATTGACTCGCTGTTCCTGCATGCCCTTTAGAATTGTCCCCTTTATTTTGTATTGCCTCTCCTCGATCTTCCTATCAAAATTTGTCACTTCACAGTTCTCTGGATTAAATTTTATCTGCCATGTGTCCATTCATTACACCAGCCTGTCTATGTCCTGTTGAAGTCTATTATCCTCCTTACAGTTCACACTTGTTACAATCGGGTAAAGAAAGATTTAAGGTCTTCCCTCTTGCCCCTCTCCTTGTTTGACCACAACAGAGTTTGCTTCTTTTTTAAAGTGGATATATTTGCCAATTCAGTGAGTGTTTAACTATTTACGTGCTATGATCATAAAAGAACCAATCGGACAGGGTTTCTTGAGTTTAACAAAGAAAGAGATTAGCTTTATTGGACTTAAACCAAGCTAAGTAAAATAATAAACTACGCTCCAACTTACGCGCACGCATGCACGCACACACGATAGATTGATTGGATTAGAGTCCAGGGCAATAAAAAGGGGTATACAGTCTGTGGAGTTCGGTGACTCAATTGCCTTCCAGATGAACTTGATGGTCCTGAGGCTTCTGGCCTGCAGATGTGGCCAGCTGATTTGGGATTTTCCTAGAGACAATGATACACATGGTTTCTTTCATGGGGTCTCTGTCTGCAGCAGTGATAGGCATAGGTGGTTACAGCCAGCAGGCAGGGTTCGAAACTTGCAAGGTGGACTGGAGAGAGAGAGAGAGAGACCCCACTTAAGGTCTTCTCTGGTCCATGTCAAGTTTCTTGTCTTCTCTGCAGAGACAGAAAAAACAGCTTAAACACATAGATGGTGGGGCCTGTCACATACCATCACTCAGTGTGTATTTCCTCTCACAACTTAACTCAGTTCATGTCTAGGAATTCCCTTCTCTCAACCAAGGTCCAATTGATCAAGTGATTAGGTTTGAGTGGTGCATCTCCAACAGTGTAATGTCCCAAGTGATTGCCTTTTACATCTTTTACAGGACAGGTAGTTCACTCAAAATTCCCCAGTCATTGTTCTGGCTGGGGACTGAGCAGGTACTACGTCTCCACCTCGATGCATTGGAATGCAATGTATTTTGATGCAAATTGTGGTGGCCATTGTAGCTGTTAGCAGTCACCTTTTATCTGTCCCTTTTATTCTTTTTTAAAAATTTAATTCAGGTTTCCAGCCAGTGGAATCAAAAAATCATCATTTGGCATAGCACGCTTTTGTGACACAATACTTCCAAGTTTTGTGTCATCTGAAAATTTTGAAATTGTGCCATGTACACCCATGTCTAGAAGTCTAGGTCATTAATATATATCAAGAAAAGCAGTGATCCCAGTATTGACCTCTGGGGACCCCCACTATATACCTTCCTCCAGTCTGAAAAACAACCGTTCACCACTACTGTTTCCTGTCACTGAGCAAACTTTGCATCCATGCTGCCACCGTCCCTTTTAGTCCATGGACTTTAACTTTGCTGGCAAGCCTATTAAGTAGCAAAAATCAAGGCTGCCACTCCAGTAGAGTACTTAGGGAGCGCTGCTCTGTTGGAGGTGTCGTCTTTTGGATGAGATGTGCCAAGGCCCCGTCAGCTTGTTCGTATGAAGTTAAAGGATCCCATGGCACTATCTCAAAGAAGAGCAAGGTGGTTAATCCCTCAACCCCCTCCATCTCCCTCCCCCTCGACCTCAACCCTGCAAAACCCCTCCTGCCATGACACACCTGTGGCTTGGGTCCCTTGATGATCCTGGACCTCGGGCGGGTGCACTACCAGCAGCTGCCACCACCTCTACAGTGGAATTGCTCAGTAAAAGAGCTGCTGGCCTCTGATTGGCCAGCAGCTCTCAGCAGGCGGGACTTTTGTCACAGGTCTTTAATCCTGGGTAAGGCCCGCTGCTGTCCACTTAATTGCCTAATTGGCACGTAATGCGGCAGGCCTTCCCCAAAGATGATGATGCGGGGCTCTCACTGGCTCTTCAGCCAGTGGCCAAGACCCCATTGCCTACATTAAATCCCCGCCAATGAGTGTTAACAGCTACCTGATCTTGGAGGGCATGACCCAATTCTGAATTCTGTCCTATGCTGACTTCTAAACATGCATATTTGACACCAGGTGGGGAGTTTTATGCTCTCCCCCGCGATGCCGAGATCCCGACATTGCCTCTTCTCCAGAAGGCCTGCCGACTCTAGTGCCCATCAGGCACTTAAGTCAACAGCGGCAGGTCTGCCACAGGATCAAGCACCCTGTCGTCGGAAGTCCCTCCCTTGGAGAGCTGCTGGCCAATCAGAGACTGGAAGCTGCAGCTCCACCATGGAGGCGGTGGCTGCTGCAGGAGGAGCACCTGCCAGAGGCCATGGAGCATCACTGGAACCTGGCCTCAGGTAAGTCAGGCTGGGAGGGGTCTTGCAGGGTCGGGGTCAAAGGGGAGGGTTGGAGGGGTGTCGGAAGCAAATGCAGGTTGGTGGCTCTCAGCAGGCCCCCACTTCTAGATGCCGGGTCCCTCGTTCAGGCAGGAAGTGCCTTTAAACAAGGGTCCTGCCACCCTCCAACTACCCCGCCTGAAGCCGGGAAGCAGCCCACACAGGTTCCTGCCACCATCCTGCCTCCGCCAAAATTTAGTCCTGGGTGGGAAGGTCTGTGAACATCCTTCCCACTCCGCTGCCAATTGAGACTCCTAACTGGGCAATTAATTCCTAATTAAGGGACTCTTCCCACCACAGCCACAATTAGCCATGTGGAGGGCGGCCCTGTCAGCGCAGAAGAAGCACGGCACGGAAAACCACCTGGGCTGCTTCCAGGCTCCGGGTGGGGGGCTCTTGTTTGAAAGCAGTTAGTGCCTGAACAAGGGACTCAGCGTCAGGAAGAGGGGGCCTGCTGAGAGCCACCTCCCTGCACTTGCTTCCGACACCCCTCCTCCAGTTTCCTACGACCCCTACCTGGCAAGACCCCTCCTGCCCTGACCTACCTGAGGCCTGGGTCCAGCAATGCTCCTTGGCCCCTGGTAGATGCTCCTCCAGCAGCTGCCACTGCCTCTGCGGTGGCGCTGTAGCTGCCGGTCTCTGATTGTTTGGCAGCTCTCCAAGGGCGGGACGTCCGGTGACAGGGTCCTTGGTCCTGTGGAAGGCCTGCTGCTGTCAATCTAAGTGCCTGATGGGGATGAGGCGACGCGGGGATCTCGGCATCACTTTCTCCAGATGTCATGATTCCTGCTGCTAGGATAAAAATCCCCCCCAGTTATAGAGATTAGGAGTGAGAGCACTGGCTGATAATTGCATTCATTAACCCAGGGATGGATGTTCCATGCTATACCACTGCACCTGAGATCGGACAGGGTACTGAAGTGAAACCATTCTGATCTGCGCTGCTCAGCTTTAATCTGGGCTGGAAACTCACAAAGTTAACCGGAAAGCTTAACTTCAAAGTGTTAGAAGTTGGGTACATATTGATAAGAACAAGTGCATCACTTATGACTTTATAAACAATATAACAAATACAAAGGATACTGGCATGTGAGATTCAATTTTCAGCAAAAATGAAACAGAAGGCTATGAAATATAAGCATCTTCCAAGAACATCAAGGTAGAGGCCAAAAGCAATAACTGGTAGGCTCAAGCCAGATTAGAAAGGATTTTACTACAAGGAAGCAGCTGAAGGTAAGAAATATGATTAAATTAATTAGAGTCTTCCTTAATTATTGCCTCAGTTGTGTTTTTATCTCACTGGCAATATGTTAACACTATTTGAACTGAAAACTGGAATATGTGGATTTGCATTTTATAGAATGCTACAGCACAGAAGGCGGCCATTCAGCCCATCATACCTAATGATGAACTGACATATTCTGCTTGTTAACAAGTGAGCAAGTCACCAACACTCTGAAATTTCACAGGCTTTCCTGGGTGATAACAATGGTCAGGCAATGTCTGCCTTGAAACTGCCACCTTTGAGCAAGTCAATCAGTGCATAGCTTCCTCTCTCAATGGTAAAATATATGGAACTATACTTCAATGTGTTCCTCTAACAGCACAGATGAGAGTGGGAACTCACTATATAGAAAACTGAGGGCCTGAAATTCCTCTGATGCTGAAAATGCAACAAAACAATCAAATCCAGTATGAATGCTCTTAGACCCTTCTAGGACAAATCTCCTCTTAGCCTTCACTGTTCTAAGAAGATAAACCCCGGCTTCTCTAATCTATCCATGTAACAGGAATCCCTCATTCCTGGAGTCATTCTAGTAAATCTCTTCTGTACTCTCTTCAAAGCTTTCACATCCTGCCCAGAGTGTGTTGTCCAAAATTGGGCATAATATTCCAGCTGGGGCCAAACTAGGGTGTGCATAACCTCCTGGATTTTGTACTCTATTTATGAAGCTCAGGATCCAAAGTCTTCATTAAGTGCTTTGTTAACTTGTCCTGCCATTCTGTGACACAGCGTATTGGTACATCGATCCACTCCACCACTGCACTAATGTGTAAAATTAGGAAAACGTTTTATGCTGGCAACTTTGGACCTGAAATTCATCCAGCCTCACACCACCAGCAGAAGTAAATAATGGCCTGACCTTGTTCCAAATCCCAGGATCGAGTTCATGGGGGAAGACACTTGGTCCATTCATAGCATAACTGTGGTTATGCTTTTGCTGGAGGCCAGCATTTCTGAAGTGGCACTTTGCAACTATGTGGAACAGCTGACCATTCTGACCAGAGATGATAAATATCAAATGAATGTAGTTAACATTGGGAGCAGGTGAGGCAGAACTCATAAGAAATCTGATTGATATCATGCAGCCTGTCTTATCTCTTTTGATGACATCTGTACAAAGGATGAAGCTCAGATGCAAGAAGCACTGCCCAATTGCTGGTGCAATTTATTGGCATAAAACACAAAGTCCTGGAGGAAATCTGAATTTGCACCTGCCTGGGCCTAGAAACTTCAAGGCCTTCACTGTATCTATCTCAGAATAGTCTGTCACGTAAACAAGGCCTTGGAGGTTTTAATGCAGCCACATTTTGGTAAGATGATTATATCAAACCCCAAAGGCCACAACTGTGATTCCAAGAAAAAACCAATACAAGTCAGCCTGCTGCATATGTTCTAAATTTATCAACAGACCGTACTGCTGGAAGCAGCTGTCTAAGCATTAACCCACCCTCCATTCCGGGTCGTAAATATATGATATAGCATACTCCAGAAAGCATTGTTAGAGATATCCTCCTTCAGTTGAAATGTTAAATGAAAGCCTTCCTTACCTGTTTAGGTGGCTCAAGTAGACATGGAAGATTCCATGTAATTATTTAAAGGTGAATGGGGAAATTACCTGTGTTCCTCAATCAACACCACCTAAACAGATTAACTGACCATTCACCCCATTGTGATTTGTGCGACTTTGCTGTGTGCAAAAGGGCTTCTACATTTACGTGCATAACAAATCATTGCACTCGAGTGTAATCCATTTTGTTCAGCACAAGATGTTGAAAAATGTAAGGTGCTAGCTAATTTCAAGCCTTTCCATTTCTTTTTCTTTCTCTCTCTCCTTCAGAACTGTATAACCCTTGTCAGGTGAGAGGGACGTCAGTTTCCTTTCACACTAAAGCAGCACCGCCTATTTCTCTGATATTTTATCCATTGTCCTCTCAAAAATTTATAAAACTTATCACAGAACAGAGACAGACAAAGTTCCAAAGCTGTCTAGCCATGTACTCAATTTTAAACATTAATGTGCAAACAACTTTTCTAAAAACAACTTTTCTGCTGTGATAACTGCTCTGCAAAAAAATTTAGTTCTTTGTTTTGATAATGAAGTTGCTTTGAAATGTTTGTCACTCATCTCTTTTCTCAAAGCTTGGAATTTACAAACTTTGTTCTGACATGGAAAACTTGACATTACTTTGCACCTTAACTTCCTTGTGAGAACTTAAGAAGGTGACCTGGAACAACTGACATACAGATACAAAACAACTATTCCGTGAGAAAATCCAAAATCAAAACCAGATCAAGGGCGAGGGGATGTGGAATGAGAAGTGTTCCTTTCTTGTCATTCCATGGAATAAGGATGAAATATAACTGATGTAATTACAATGTGATTATCTGGGCAACATTCATCAAAGGGAGAAATGTTAAATGGCACAAGAATGTCATTATATGGACTGAGAGGTAAGCTTAAATGGGGTCAATCTGATATATGTACTATTAATTTCCATCATGTAAAATGCAGCCCCATGCCTTCCCCCAGTTCAAACAGTAGAATAATCTCAAGTACCAATATGATGGCTTAATACTCTGGATCAGTATGTTGCAGTCTTAGTGAAATGGTTTGACCTACCGGGCTTTTCCAAATTGCCACAGGAAGGAGGAATTGTCTGAGCTGCTAGACTTTTCTACAGCAGTATTTGGGGAAAGGGAAAAGGTGAAACAAGACATGATCTGAGATTTTCCTCTTCAGATCAGAGTTCCAGCAGGGCAGAGTTTCCATCCATCCCTCCACTTTAACTTGAACTGGGACCTATATTCCTCTGTGTCATGGCTCATCAAATATGCAGGGTGAGCTCCTGGCAATATTCTGAAGAGGGAAATGCTGGCAGTCCAGCAATAGTACCCATAGAGGCAGGAAGTAAGTTAAAGGAGCAGAAATACCAGAGAACTGATAAGAGCTGCAGTTTTATAGGCCTCCTGAGAGACTGAGGCCTCCACAAGCAAGTCATCAAGACCAACCTGGCAGAAAATACGGCCACCTCACAACTGTTTCCCTCCATGGGGGTGAAGGGGAGCCAGGGGTGCCAGTTTCCATGTGGCAGTTCAAGGAAGTTCCTGTTCCCAACATTACTTCTGATGCGAGGAGTAGTCAATAGCAACCCAAGCTAGGAAAGAAATCCCCCTGTGGAAACCAGGCTGGGGGACAGGGAGCAGTTATAATGGAGGAGGGAGAGTGGTGATAGCTCTCCCTTTCCATTTTTCCACTTGGATTCCATCCAGAATTAAATAGTATCATGAAAGAGAATTCTGGCCATTTTATTGGAATACTTTGGGCCAGAAAACCTTTCCAAAGTACTGCCAACACCACTCCATAATTGGCATGTAGGATGTGCAACGAAGTTGCCGTAGGATACTGAAGTGGTCTAAGGTGCTGGACTTTTGACCAAAACCTTTATTTAGTAGCAAAAAGTGTTACTGGAACAATTCACCACATGAGAAATCTTCAAGTAAGGTGGGCAGACTTGGGTGGCAGTCAGCCCTGGAACTTCTTTTCAAATTGCACTCGATTGTTTCTGCTAGTAGGCTGTGAACTTCTGTATTTTTTTTCTTCGAACTTTTCTCCTTTAAATTTACTTAAACATAATTACTTACTTAATTTTTGGCATAGAGGATTACAAAATAATGCTTTCAGCTGAGAGACCTTGGTTAAAATTCAGCCTAACCATCTGGAGTAAGAAATCTGTTCGAACACGTGTATTCTCCTGAGTGAGGAGATGTAAGGGCCAAGAGTTAATATCATCCTTTGATTCCCAGGAGCTATGCCACCAACCTTTTTATGTTGTGGACTATGTTTTTATTGAGATTTGGCATCGTGAACCTAGCCTCGTAATTTAATGAGATGCACACGGTGTGTTGGACGAGCATACACTAATAGAGTTTTATGGGAATTCAGTTTTACCACAGCTCTATAAAATTACCCAAAGCAGATTTAAAATGTAACAAGGTTTTAATTCTTATGACTGTGTTTTTGTACTTCTTTTTATTTATTTATTTATTCACGGGATGTGGGCATCACTGGCAAGGACGATATTTATTGCCCATCTCTAATTGCCCTTGAGAAGCTGGCGGTGAGCCGCCTTCTTGAACTTCAGCAAATCGCATGGTGTAGGTCCTATCACAGCGCTGTTAGGGAGGGAGTTCCAGTATTTTGACCCAGTAATAATAAAGGAAAGGCAATATATTTCAAATCCAAGATGGTGTGCGACTTGGAGGGGGAAATGAGAAGTGGTGGTATTGCCATGCACCTGCTCTTCCAGATGGTAATCATCATGGGTTTGGAAGGTGCTGATGAAGGAGCCTTGGCAAATTGTCACAGTGCATCTTGTAGATGGTACATGCAGACCTGCTGCACCAGTGGTGGAGGGAGTGAATGTTTAAGGTAGTGGATGGGCTGCCGATTAAGCAGGCTGCTTTGTCCTGAATTGTATCGAGCTTGTGGAGTAGTGTTGGAGATCCCCCCCTCGATACCGTGGGGCTGGTAAAATCCTGTGGGGAGAGGCCTGCCTCAAGCCGCGACGTTGAGAATGTCCTGCTGCAAATTACCGATGGCAGGGGGACTCAGTGCGGCCCCCCATCGCACGGCGGCAGCACCCCAATTACAATATGTTAAACGGTACTTACCTCTGCAGATTATGCAGCCCGTCGCCTCTCCATTGACACTTCCTGACTTTTCGCTGAACGTGGGGCCGTCACGTGCTGTCCCATTCACGATTTGAAAAGCCAGCTGGTCTACAGAGGCAGAAGGTTTCGCGGCAGAAGGTAGGTTCCTTTTCAAGGGTCTCACTCTGCATTCATAAAGGGAGGAGGGAGGGGGGATTACAGGGGTCCCACACTGCATACTGGAAGGGAGGAGGGAAGGAGGATTACATGGGTCCCACTCTGCACACTGGAAGGGAGGAGGGAGGGGGGATACACAGGGGTCTCACTCTGCATTCTTAAAGGGAGGAGGGAAGGGAGATTACAGGGGTCCCACTCTACATACTGGAAGGGAGGGAGGGAGGGGGGGGGGATACACAGGGGTCCCACTCTGCATACTGGAAGGGAGGAGGGAGGGGGGATACACAGGGGTCTCACTCTGCATTCTTAAAGGGAGGAGGGAAGGGAGATTACAGGGGTCCCACTCTACATACGGAAGGGGTGAGGGAGGGGGGGGATACACAGGGGTCCCACACTGCATACAGGAAGGGAGGAGGGGGGATACGCAGGAGTCCCACTCTGCATTCATAAAGGGAGGAGGGAGGGGGTCATTACAGGGGTCTTGCTCTGCATTAGTAAAGGGAGGGGTCTGGGATTACTGAAGGGAAAGCTCTGCTGGCATGAAGGGAGGTACCCTACCTCCGTTAACAGTGTATGTCTTGTGTTTGTGAAGGAGCAATGGCACACTAGGCACCCTGTGTGTGGGAAGGGTGCCAGAAAGGGCAGGAGCATTAAGGTTATATGGATGATGGGGGCAATCGATTCAGAACAAAGAACAAAGAACAGTACAGCACAGGAACAGGTCATGCAGCCCTCCAAGCCTGCGCCGATCTTGATGCCTGCCGAAACTAACACATTCTGCACTTCCGGGGCCCATATCCCTCTATTCCCATCCTATTCATGTATTTGTCAAGATGCCTCTTCAACGTTGCTATCGTACCTGCTTCCACCACCTCCCCCGGCAGCAAGTTCCAGGCACTCACCACCCTCTGTGTAAAGAACTTGCCTCACACATCCCCTCTAAACTTTGCCCCTCGTACCTTAAACCTATGCCCCCTAGTAACTGACTCTTCCACCCTGGGAAAAAGCTTCTGACTATCCACTCTGTCCATGCCGCTTATAACTTTGTAAACCTCTATCATGTCGCCCCTCCACCTCCGTCGTTCCAGTGAAAACAATCCGAATTTATCCAACCTCTCCTCATAGCTAATGCCCTCCAGACCAGGCAACATCCTGGTAAACCTCTTCTGTACCCTCTCCAAAGCCTCCACGTCCTTCTGGTAGTGTAGCGACCAGAATTGCACGCAATATTCTGAGTGTGGCCGAACTAAAGTTCTGTACAGCTGCAGCATGACTCGCCAATTTTTATACTCTATGCCCTGACCGATGAAGGCAAGCATGCCGTATGCCTTCTTGACTACCTTATCCGCCTGCATTGCCACTTTCAGTGACCTGTGGACCTATACGCCCAGATCTCTCTGCCTGTCAATACTCCTAAGGGTTCTGCCATTTACTGTGTACTTCCCACCTACATTAGATCTTCCAAAATGCATTACTTCACATTTGTCCAGATTAAACTCTACCTGCCATTTCTCCGCCCAAGTCTCCAACCGATCTATATCCTGCTGTATCAACTGACAATCCTCATCACTATCCGCAACTCCACCAACCTTTGTGTCGTCCGCAAACTTACTGATCAGACCAGCTACATTTTCCTCTAAATCATTTTTATATACTACAAACAGCAAAGGTCCCAGCACTGATCCCTGCGGACCACTAGTCACAGCGCTCCATTCAGAAAAGCACCCTTCCACTGCTACCCTCTGTCTTCTATGACAGAGCCAGTTCTGTATCCATCTTGCCAGCTCACCTCTGATCCCGTGACTTCACCTTTTGTACCAGTCTGCCATGAGGGACCATGTCAAAGGCTTTACTGAAGTCCATATAGACAACATCCACTGCCCTTCCTTCATCAATCATCTTCGTCACTTCCTCAAAAAACTCAATCAAGTTAGTGAGACACAAAACAATGCTGCCTCTCGCTAATAAGTTCATTCGTTTCCAAATGGGAGTAAATCCTGTCCCGAAGAATCCTCTCCAATAATTTTCCTACCACTGACGTAAGGCTCACCGGCCTATAATTTCCTGGATTATCCTTGCTACCCTGCTTAAACAAAGGAGCAACATTGGCTATTCTCCAGTCTTCTGGGACCTCACCTATAGCCAATGAGGATACAAAGATTTCTGTCAAGGCCCCAGCAATTTCTTCCCTTGCCTCCCTCAGTATTCTGGGGTAGATCCCATCAGGCCCTGGGGACTTAATGCTTTGCAAGACGCCCAACACCTCGTCCTTTTTGATAACATGACCCAGACTATCTCCACTCCCTTCCCTAGACTCATCATCCACCAAGTCCTTCTCTTTGGTGAATACTAATGCAAAGTACTCATTTAGTACCTCGCCCATTTCCTCTGGCTCCACACATCGATTCCCTCCTCTGTTTTTGAGTGGGCCCAACCCTTTCCCAGGTTACCCTCTTGCTCTTTATATACGTATAAGAAGCCTTGGGATTTTCCTTAATCCTGTTTGCCAATGAATTTTCATGACCCCTTTTAGCCCTCCTGACTCCTTGCTTAAGTTCCTTCCTACTGTCTTTATATTCCTCAAGGGCTTCGTCTGTTCCCAGCCTTCCAACTCTTATGAATGCTTCCTTTTTTCTTTTTGACGCGGCTCATAATATCCTGCATTATCCAAGATTCCCGAAACTTGCCAGACTAATCCTTCATCCTCACAGGAACATGCTGGTCCTGGATTCTAATCAACTGACGTTTGAAAGACTCCCACATGTCAGATGTTGATTTACCCTCAAACAGCCACCCCCAATCTAAATTCTTCAGTTCCTGAATAGTTATAATTAACCTTCCCCCAATTTAGCACCTTCACCCGAGGACTACTCTTATCCTTATCCACAATTACCTTAAAACTTATGGAATTATGGTCACTGTTCCCGAAATGCTCCCCTGCTGAAACTTCGACTACCTGCCCGGGCTCATTCCACAATACCAGGTCCAGTACGGCCCCATCCCTAGTTGGACTATCTACATATTGTTTCAAGAAGCCCTCCTGGATGCTCCTTACAAATTCTGCCCCATCCAAGCCCCTAGCACTAAGTGAGTCCCAGTCAATATACGGGAAGTTAAAATCACCCACCACTACAATCCTGTTACCTTTACATCTTTTCAAAATCTGTCTACATATCTGCTCCTCTACCTCCCGCTGGCTGCTGGGAGGCCTGTAGTAAACCCCCAACATCGTGACTGCACCCTTCCTATTCCTGAGCTCCACCCATATTGCCTCGCTACATGGCCCCTCCGAGGTGTCCTCCCGCAGTACAGCTGTGATATTCTCCTTAACCAGTAATGCAACTCCCCCACCCCTTTTACATCCCCCTCTATCCCGCCTGAAGCTTCTAAATCCAAGAACATTTAGCTGCCAATCCTGTCCTTCCCTCAACCAAGTCTCTGTAATAGCAACAACATCATAGTTCCAAGTACTAATCCAAGCTCTAAGTTCATCTGCCTTACCTGTTATACTTCTAGCGTTGAAGCACTTCAGACCACCAGTCCCGCTGTGCTCAGCAACATCTCCATGCCTGCTCTTCCTCTTAATCTTACTGGCCTTATTTACTAGTTCCCCCTAGCTGGTAGAATCTTGATGTGGTCATGCTGTGCCACTTTGAGTGTTGGCCAAAATGAGCAATGCATGGCACACCACATAGTTGATCCAGGAAAGCAGCTGATGTACCCATCAACACCAATCCCTGCCCTGTTAGGAACCTTTGAATAAAGGAAGGGTTCAACATTATTTATCACATGGAAATAGGTATGACTTATTCTACATTGTGATCCTCTGCTCCTGAGGATCTGTATGCGCCAGAGGCAAAATCAACAGGCAGGTGTGATCCATGTAGAGGCCCCCGGTCGTGAGCAGCAGCCCCCAAGGGGAGACCACCATTATGGTTGCTGTGCATCTACAGGCCCCACATGACATGTCATTGGATGTCAGAGCACCAGTGTCAGGGGCAAATGGGCATGTACAGAGAGTGGTGACACATATCTGTGCCCTGCTCAAGGATGACCTGCAGTAAAGGCCTGCTCAAGTCACAAAATAAAACCCGACCCAAACCCAACGAAACCACATTGGAACCGAGCCCAACCTGGCCAGAGTCCCTCCATTTTCCACCCCGAGCCCAACCCGACCCCAGCCAGACCCGACCACCGCAATGTTCCCTTCACTTAGCTTCCAACTCCCAATCTGCTGGAAGCTACAGCATGAGCGTGATGACGTCATAGAGACGCTCATATGCTCACTGCGCAGACTCAGTTCCCTGCTTGATGTCCCGGAATCGCAGCTCAGGTAAGTTTTTAAACTTTTAACACTTACCTTGCTGTGTGTGTCTCCCCTCCAGGCCCCAAAAGGAAGCTGTAGGTATCCCAGAATCCAGACTCCCTTTCCCCCTTTCCAAACAGTTGACCACCCAGAACCTCTGTTTTCCCTGTCCCCACAGTTACTATGGGCCAAACTGATCGATTTTAATGGCTGCGCAGCTGCTTCTTGCCAATTTCCCAGCCACTTCCATCAGGAAGTCAGCCAGTAGTAGAAGCATGGCGTACAAAAGCCAGGAAGTTATTCTAAACCTATATAAACCCAGCTAGAATATTGCATTAAATTCTGGACACTACACCTTAGGAAGGATGTGAAGGCTTTAGCGAGGGTACAGAAGATATTTACTAGAATGGTTCCAAGGATGAGGGATTACAGTTATGTGGATAGGCTGGAGAAGTTGGGGTTGTTCACCTGAGAGAAGAAAGGCTAAGAGGAGATTTGATGGAGGTGTTTAAAATCATGTAGTTTACATAAAGTAAAGAGAAACTGTTTCCAGCAGCTTAGGGTTCGTAACCAGCGGGCACAGGTGATTGGTTAAAAAAAAAACAGATGCAACATGTGGAAAAAAAATTCTACACAATGAGTGGTTAGCATTTGGAATGCACTGCCTGATAGGGTAGTGGATACAGATTCAATAGGAGGCCTTAGAAGGGAATTGGATAAATACTTACTGAGAAAATAATTGTAGGGATATGAGGAAAGAATGGGGAAATGGGACTAACCGGATTGCTCTTCGAAAGAGCAAGCACAGACCAGATGGCCTCCTTTGGGCTGTACTATCATATTGTATTATATTTCAATGAGGTCTGACCATTAAAATCGGCTGGGTCTGTTGTTGCCGCACCTGGTCAGGCCGGCTGCTTACTAGTTTACTTTTTGGCCTGGAGTTAAGATTTCTCCCTCAATTTTGTCTTGCTCATTAAAACTGTGGACATATAGGTTACATGTTTGGACACTACTTATCTGATGGCACCATTTAAGGGCCATTGTTGGGACAGAGTTGAAAGAGCTTTACCTTCTCCCTGATCTATACTGACCTGAGAGTGCTTACTGCTGACAATGTGGGTGCTCGGAATGGGCAAGTGTTCCATTTAGTCTGCTTCAAATTGACAAGCACCAAAAAAGTTACCTCAGTGGCATAAACAGTTAACAGCGAGAACACATGAAGATTTCAACAAGCTGTAAGGAAAATTACAGCTGAGTCACACTGAAAAAGCCAAATAATTAATATGTTTTTACCTGCAACTTGACCTCGAAGAAAAATGAAAAATCACCAGGTGCATGTGTTTTGCTAGTATGTCCTTTCTGTAGCTCATGCATTTCCTGACACAGGTCATTTATTAAAATCCCAGACACTTTCAACCTCTTTATCTTTATTAGCTGCAATGAGTTATTATTAAAATATCTGGTTATAGTTTCTCTGCACTTATTTGAAGGCCGGGGAGACAAACAGAATGTGAGCATGTTAAAGGGAGGAACGGACAGAGAGAAAAGTGTGACTTTTTCAGGTATCCATCTCCCTGCTGCACTCCACCTACAAATATGCCTTACTGTGCAGCAAAATATAAGATGCCTTTTGCGAACCTATGGGATGAAATGGCATTTGTGCATGAGGCTATGTCCATGGTGAAATGTTCTCCTAAGATGGTGCCATATAAATCATCAAACATTTCTGAGCATGCCTTGTCTTATTTATTATGTTTTCAGAGAGTACCAACAAACCATCCTTATGGAGGTACCGCCATATCAGTTAAAGAGATTTCCATGCATCAGATTACACCCGGCTTGCACTCTGGAGGAATTTAGTATTAATCCTGATCCATTAAGCTGAGTTGGTTAGATTTTTTAATTAGCTTTTCAGAGTTATTTATCCACATGTTGAATTAAATCCACCTGGATTCGTATCTCTGCTGCTGAGTAGGCAGGCAGGCCAGCAACCTGTTTCAATACAATCCCTTTGTGGTGACAGCATAGAACATAGAACAGTACAGCACAGTACAGGCCCTTTGGCCCACGATGTTGTGCCGAACCTTTAACCTACTCTAAGATCAAACTAACTACCTACCCTTTATTATGGTAGGAAAGCATCTTTCCTTTATATAAGCATTTTTAATTTGGTAAACCTTCTAAACTGCTTCACAAAGGTGAAAAATCCATGCAGGGCAATGACGGGGAGGAGTTAGGGGAGGTGACCGAAGGCCTGGGTGAAGAAAATGAGAAAGGTCACACATGTGAACATTACCAATATCACTATTTATTATTAAGTACATAGTGCCTTTCATATTGAGGCATCTCAACTTACTATACACTAATTTATTTTTGAAGAGCAGTAATTTAGGCAAATTTTGAACAACAGCTATTTGACCATGATGGGGATCACAAACAAATTCAATCATCTTGTCCACACACATGCATTTCCAGCAGTAATCAATGAAGAGTAATATGGATCAGGAACATTGCAGATGTTATTGAATTTTAAGTATGTGTCAGCCTTTACTAAGACTTAGGTGAAAAGGGGAGATTGAGAAATGTCAGGCAAAATCAAACAATAGGAACAGTACATTACCCCTGTTTGAAGGCTGTCAAAATGGATGTGTAGCTCCATGAGGTGATTGAGAGGATGGCTGCCCTGCTTGGCATTGCATGGCACCCTTTACAGAGATGACACTAGGCAGTGGTTCAATTCAACACTAAGTACCCTGCCCACAGAACCAGAACAAGACAGCCTACTTCAAAGAGTTTCGCAAGGTAAAGCTACATGACAATGCTGGCATTATGTACATGGCCCAATATCTTATGCCACAAAGTATTGTCTGTCAAACTATTCCACATTTTACAGCCTACTCATGCAAAACCGTCCCACAAAACTGCACTTCTTTGTTGCATCTCATCAGTATTCATAGATCAGTAGGCGCACATTCAAGATGCAATGTGCAATTGAAAGTCTTGTCATTCTTACGTCTTCCCAGTGTGTAAAGCCGTAAGTAATTGTAAAAAAACCTGCCTGCATTATGTGTGATCACTTACTGGCACCCAGGCTGGTATGCGGGCTGTGCACATGTCTTCTTCCGTGCATGTGTTCCTTCAATTCTCAGCCTCTCAAGATTACTTTTCTGTTTGTACAAGAAAATAATACATCAAGGACACCATCTCATCCTGCAGAAAGGCCTCCCTAGTAAAGTATTGCTATTAAAGGAGTATCTCCTCGACATATCCTAGGAGCTCTGGCAACATCTGTGAATCATCATACTTGGATAACAGTGGATCTATACAACCTTACCTCAGGTGTTGACAGACCTCCCTCTGATCATTCTTCTGCAACTCCTCTTCAAATTTAAGCTGTCTGAAAGCTGGAGGAATTCTAGTCCGTCCTACCAGCAGAGGGTGTTTGAATTGAGAATAGAACTCTCCATAATGCAAAAAAAAAAGCTAAAATGAAGTGCCAAAAAACACCATGCACTGACTACAACAAATGTAAATGACAATACCTGCAAAGTAATAGCTCACACTTACTCCCAAAGCAACTAAACACAACTTCAAAAAAAATTAAGTTACCAAATATATGTATTTAAAAGTGGTCTTTAGATATGACATCGTGTTTAGGTCAGAAAATCAAATCCTAAAAAGCAATATTTTCAGACCAGTAACCAGGCCCACACATGGAAAATTCTGCACTGTGCACTTTCTGCAACACCCCTCCCTTAAATTTTCTGATCGCCATAGGCACATTGCAGTGACAAATTGCTCCTGGTTCAGTTTACTGCCACTCCAACATTTCTTCTCTCCCTGTTTAAAACTATTGATTCAGCACATTATTCATATTTTTCTTCTGATGTGTGATTATTTGTACTTATTTACATTGAGATATAGCTCCCATAGTTCAGTGCACTTACAAATTTGACTGTGTTCTATTGTGCCTGGTGGCTGAATTTTCAGACTCGACTGCCCACCTCTCTGTCCCCTTTCCTCCCACCACCTTATATTGCATTTCTGAAACCAGATCATTTATTTAGCTGAAACTTTAGCAACCCAATGGTCTATTCCAGAAAGGCAAGCAGTAAAGATTAGAATTGGAGCCTAATAGTTACATACTTTATCAACTTTTATTTACAGAGATACACATTACAAACATGCCATTCCTAACCACCACCACAGTTTCAGTCTGCTCCTATATATAGGAGTTCACATGAATCCCCACTTATTGCCCATCACCTGAATACAATTAAATAGTCAAATACTATACAATTAACACTTCAGCACTGATCCTTGTGACACTCCACTCAGTACCTGACCCCAATCAGATGCAGCTCCCCAAACTTGTAACAGCTGATTTCTCTCTTTCTACCAATTCCTTAGCCATCTCCAATAATACCCACTGCCTTAATCGTGTATCATAATGTCAATCTACTATGCATGAATTGAAAATTGTTTGAAAGAACAGAAACAGGTAGAATTTCCACAGGGATTCTCCCAACCTCCTGGTGTAACTTCGGCAGCAGTTGGCAGAGACCGGGCACAAATGGCTGTTTATGCTGTTTCTCCAGGTTTACCACCAATGTTACGATGAGAGATAGGAAGAAACCCTGTGGTAATTTTATTTGGATGCGTTGGGAGATAGTGATTATAATATGACTGAAAACGAATGTAATAACATGAAATACAATTATTTGGTAAAGTTTATCATGTTTTTTTAAAAAACAAAATTCACAAGTATATTTTTACAGATACAGATAAAATATTTAATAATATGATAAATTACATAACACAAAGTTTTCTGCATTTAACAACAAAAAGTGTTTAGTTCACTGTTAGCTCAGTGGATAAAGATACTGCCTGGTGTGTCATCATATAGCCATGCCCCTGAAAAGGTTTCAGTTCCAAACCATGGTCTCTGCTGAGTGCATTGCTTTCAGTCAGGATACTAGTTAGCGGGCAACAATTGACCATGGCAATCTTGAGCAAGAAAAGAGAAATATCTGCAAGGTCTCTTGCTCCTGATTGCCTTTCAATGATCTCTATTGGAAATACCGGTGTACATGAGCACAGGATTGGTCTTTGCTGTAGTGCCTATGAAGGAATAACTGGTCAGCACATACTGTCCACATTTATACTAAAGGAAGGCCATTGTGGAAAGTCATAGAAGATTGCCTGTGACCATGGACGCAGGCATGAGTCACCATTTGCAAGACGAGAGGGGCAAGATGAGAAAGCCACAGGAGACAACGATATCAATATCCATGGCAATTAAATTTAAATCTATGTGACAAAAGGCCAGTTTGAAAGTTAGGTGAAGCTGTATTTTGAAATGTATTAGCTACAATTCTATCAGGGAGTCATGGATTGGCTGCCAACCCTGTTTGCAAAGGGTCTACTTCATCAGCAAATTAGGCAGCCCTGCGCTGTGGGCAATTTGTTTACAATGTGGTAAGATTGCACCTTCTGAATCAATATGAATGCACAGATGAGTGTAAACAGCACCATTGAAAGCAACCTGTACATTATGGGGATTAGCTTCATTTGTATGCAATGAAAATTCCACTTTATTAACTTTTAACCTAGCTGACTCAACTATATTAGTCTCAACACACAAACAAGATCTAACTTTGCTTTATGTGCTTCACGTGAGTGCTATTCTTCAGTTTCTATGAATTTGAGGTATTTTTCTTCAGTGTAGTTATCTTGGCATTACAGATCAATGTCGTTGATAAAATGTAACAGCAGCAAATGATGATTACCAAAGGTTGAGACATGGAGTTCATGAACATCATATTGATTCAAATGGACTTTATTTGCCAATGCAATCAAACCAGTGCTGACAGCCCTCCAGTAATTATTTTTAAAACCCTGCCGACTTTCTGTCTCAAACTCAAAATCACTACATAATGGTACAGAGTTGTGCCTCAGTTACATTGATTAATTTCTGCCCCTTTTTACTGGGAGCCAAATAGCTGTTCAGTCAGTCCTCCCTGCATACTTACACATACATTCACCTCATATTTCAGTCTCTCATTAAATTCTACATAAATCTTATCAGCTGGCCTTCTGATACTTGTCAAAGGAAATCCATAACTTTTCTGCTGTTACGTAAATCTTAAAATTGTTATCTCAATGGCATCATTTTATGTTACTGGTTTTCTTCCAGAGTTGATTTAACTCTGGCTTGAATGCTGTGGTGCAAACTATTTACTTAGGGTCATCCGTCTGTTTAAAAAAAACTCACCCCTCCAGGCTCCAACTGACAGCTTCATCCTAGAGTGACTCCAGTTTTGACAGTGTAAGCGTAAGCTGAGAGCAGCACTAGAGTCTGCCTTTCATTTCCTCTAGTTAGTCCAAACAATAGAGGTCATTAAGAGGGTGATGTGAAGTCATTCTGATGGCCATTCTGTGTGCTTGGGCAACTAGCTTCTAGCATTTGATAGTCACCTAATCACAGAGTCAACACAAAGTCCATCTTTTTAAAACAATGTGCAGCCAGCTTCCACCAATAACCTATCACCCCTGTGCTCGTCAGCCTACATTGGCATTTCGTCCAACAATGCTTCAAATTTTCTGCCAGTCTTGGTGTTACCTCACAAATGGCCTCGTAGGTCACTGATGGCCTATTTGCCAGGGCTGGACAGTACATTCAGTCCACAACAGATAAGGTCCCGCAGGCACAGAGGGCAGTGGGCTTTGCCACCATTACTGGATTCCCCCAGGTGCAGGGCATCATTGTTTGCATCCATGTGGCCATCAAGTCACCTAATAACCAGCCAGTCAGATTCACCAACAGAAAGGGCTTCCACTCCCACAACGTTCAACTGAACTGTAACCACAGTAAGAGCCTTCTCCATGTGTGCATTCACTTTCCCGGCAGCTGCCATATTACTCCTTCATCCTCCACCAGTCCAGGCGGCTGCAGCTCTTCACTCCACCCCGCTTTCCGCCCCCCCAACAAAGTCTATGGATGGATCTTCGGGGACAAGGGATATCCATTGAAGAGGTAGCTACTCACCCTTTTATGTGAGCCCCAAATGGATGCCCAGACACGCAACAACCAGTGTCACCTACTCACTAAGACAACCATTGAGCAGGCCATCAGGCTTCTGAAGATGTGGTTCCAATGCCTGGACTGGTTGGGTGGAGGCCTGCACAACCCTCCTGCAAAGGTCTTGCTCATTGTGCTGATTTGCTGCACTCTTCATAACATGGCCCACTAGAGAGGAGTGGACCTTGAGGATGGTGGGGCCCTGGAAGGAGACAGGCCATTGGATGAAGAGGTAGGACAGAGGTGGGAAAGGAAGAAGATGAGGTAGCGGAGGAGGGGCTGCACAGCGCGGCACTGCACAGAGCGTAAAGGCTTGGTCTGGATGCCATGAATGTCAGGGCTCATCTTATTCAGGAATGTTTCAACTGAGTTATTCTGACTCAGGGTGAAGGCCATGATATGCAGGTGCCTGTGCTAACACATCCATTGAAGACACAGCCAGAAGCATCTAAACACTTAACCACCATCACTGTTGAGGAACCCTTGATCTTCTTCACCACCTCATACGATTTTCATGTTCTGCCATCAATAAAAGAGGTCTCAGACATTTGGCTTAAAGTGTCATATTAACATATTGCTCAGAAAGGAAAACAGTGCACATACATAAAAAGAAGACATCCCAGTAACCCACTCAGTGCTCTGTGCAACATGGTGACCTCCGCCCAAGGCGATTTCTAGATGGTGCTTCCCCTATGGTCTTGGAGGAGGTGGAGGCAGCTTGCTCACTTCTCTCTGCTTGCGGCTGAGATACACATGGCAGTTGTCCTTGTTGTGGAGGTGCCAGTGTGGGGAAGTTCCAGAGGTTGCTGCACATGCAACATTGCTGGAGCAGCCTCCGTCACCCGGTCCTGCTGCACAGAGGAGCCAAGGAGGCCGCGGATGATGATAGCGCCCCATGAGGGGTGACGCCCTCATCCTCCTCAGTGGCGCCCTCAGCCCTTGGCGGGCGTACCGGATGGCTGAAGGGGAGCACCAGGTGGGTGCAACTGGCATCCCTTCAAACAGCTCTCGACCACCAGTGCCACTGATTGGTGCAGGCTCCATAATGTGGCGTGCATCCTGTGGACATCAGTGTGCAGTCCCTGCATGCACTCCAGGTACTGCTGCATATGGCTCTTCTTGAGGTTGGCCACACTCTCAATGGAGGAGCTCATGCACTCATAGCCCAGAGTCATTGTGACTCACATGACCTGAATGGATTCCTCCATTCTCTGCCCAGGACAAGCAGGGCACTAGTGTGCAGGCGGAGGTGCCAGAGGCAGAGGCAGCTATGGTCAGTTCCCCTTGGAGAAGGCACTGGCTTTGGGAACTCCGACATGTGGGAGCACATCTGCTGCTGCTGGTCTAGGTACAGCCTTCTTTCCTGTGACTCCAGAGGCCCTGCATCTGTGCCCAGATGAGCAGGGCTGTGTCTGTCCTCCCTCCTCCAAGGGGAACTGACCACAGCTGCCTGTGCCTCTGGCACTTCCTCCTGCACACTAGTGCCCTGCTTGTCATTCAGTGCCACCCGATCTAAATGCACGCAAGAACTCACTGAGGTGACTGTATCTGCATTTGTGGATGGTGCGCTTATCAGGTGAGATGGTGCTTCTTCTGTTCCCTGGTGGTCATCATGGAGAAGGTCTCGTGGGGAAGATATCTGCACCTTTGGGAGGCACAAGAAGAGATCATGACAGCTGGTCTTGGAGAGCAGAAACCTCTGCAGTGCTGATGTTTCCCAATGCAACTCCGTGTTCGGCCTCCTGTCAGATGAGGTGGAGTGCAATGCACCCCCTTAATGAACTCATTGCCCTCTGTAATGACCATCTCCACCATGAGTGCCCATTTTGCCTGGGCCATTTCACGGCATAATGTGCCCACTTCTTCTGCAAGGACACAAGAGCACGATAAGGCACTACAGTCTCTGTGGCCAATGGCATTAGCCCTATTCATTAAAAGCTGCATGTTTCAGTGCCTGCAAGTCCTCAGTGGCACTATGGCCCTGAGCCATGCTGAGGGATCAGTTAAATGCCCTGGACACGCACTGCTCCCATGTTCAGGAGCAGCATAAACCCTGATGCTCCTCAGCTGGTGTGTCTGCTGGAGGGTGATTTCCCAGAGGTCTGTCCTGAGGGCTGAGGTTTGCATTTGCCAGGGCATAAGAGTCATTGAACCTTTCCTACACTGGATCCAGGTTCATCTTACAGTGCTTCTGCCCCTGACTGTGGCTGTGATTTCAACCCAGGTCTGTTTGGTCTGAATGGATGGCCTAGTCCTACCACCCTTCGGGAAGGGGACCTCCCTCCTCTTCCTCACAGGCTTCAACATGACCTCCAGGACACTGTGCAAGAAGCAAGTCACTGAAAGCTAACATGCAGGTACAGCAAGCAGTTAAGGAGGCAAATGGTATATTGTCCTTCTTTACAAAAGGATTTGAGTATAGGATTAAAGATGACTTGCTGCAATTATATAGAGCCTTGGTGAGACTGCACTTTGAGTACTGTGTACAGTTTTGGTCTCCTTACCTAAGTAAAGATATACTTGCCATAGAGGGAGTGCAACAAAGGTTCAGCAAACTATTTCCTGGGATAGCAAGATTGTCCTATGAGGAACGATTAAATAGACTGGGCTTTTATTCTCTGGAGTTTAGAAGAATGAGAGATGATCTCATTCAAACATACAAAATCCTTTCAAGGCTTGACAGGGTTGATGCAGGAAGGATGTTTCCCCTGGCTGGGGAGTCTAGAACCAGGGGACACAGTCTCAGAATAAGGGTCAGGCCATTTAGGACTGAGATGAGGAGGAATTTCTTCACGCAGAGCATGATGAATCTTTGGAATTCCCTGCCCCAGAGGGCTCTGGAGGTTCAGTTGTTGAGTCTGTTCAAGACTGAGATTGATAGATTTCTACATATTAAAAACACCAGTGGATGTGGGGATCATGCAGGAAAATGGTGTTGAAGCAGAAGATCAGCCATGATTTCATTGAATGGCGGAGCAGACTCAAAGGTCTGAATTGCCTATTCCTGCTCTTATTTCTAATGTTCTTACAAGGAGCTGCCCTGTCTCGGGTGCCAGGCCTATGACTCTCCTGAGACATCATGGAAGACAGCAAACCAGCTCAAAGCTCAATGAGAATCTTCTCTGCCCTCTTTCACCACTCAAACAGCAGCCACAGTAATAGCTGCCATGGTGAGCTTGAATCAGGCATGCACTTCAGCTGACATGCCTTCCTTCCTGCCCCCATGGCTGCTAATTGGCCACCAAATCTGTCTCCGCCCCAATTAAGGAGTCACCCCTGTGAAAATTGTGACTCAATCTTTAGGGGGTGGGTTCAGGACCAATTTTCTGCCCCCGACACGGAAATCCAGCCTCACAAGATAGAATTTCTGCGGAGGTTCTTCGACTTTAACTTTGGTGGGAGCTTGGTCGAAACCCCAGAAAAATTACGTAAACATTTATGCTGTTTCTCAAGGCTTTCTGCCAATCTTCCACTGAAGTTACAGCAAGAGATTGAGAAAGCCCCACACAGAAATTCCAAAACTTTGCTTGACCATCCAGCAGCTCTTTATTGGGTGGTGACCAATATTACTGTCCCCAACCTACATAGCACTTCCAGTGTGCCACACACTGAAAGCACCATTAATAGTCACTGGGCTAAATTTTTGGAGACTCAGTTACGAGCCCAAAGTCTCATCACTGAGGGTGGAGATCTGAGAGCCAGATGAAGAGGTCAGCATGCCTATTTCATGGCGTTCCTGATTTTCCTGTTATTTAATTTTAATGATCATAAAATCGGAGTGTGTAAATCAGGTGCACTGACCTCCATGCCCAATTCCCTATGCTGAGAGCAGAGTCTTTGAAAATTTATTATTTACTGCTTGGTCACTAATGTAACTTAGTAGTATTCAGCCAAGGATTTGTATAACTTTATTGTTTTTCATAAAACCTCTTTAACCAGGGCTCTAATTTTGCATTCTTAATTTTAATATTTAAGAAAGTAAAATTTGTTAAAATAGCAAAATTAACTTGTCTGTCAATAAATGCCATCACCCAGGCATTTAAAAGGGCAATGTCATCCTGAAGAGCAGTTAGGCAGGCTCATATGTATTGATTTAGAAAGAAAAGATAGCATTTACACCAATAAATGCTACCGTGTAACAGAAAATTTCATCTCATCATTTTAATGTGATGTAATTTGGAATTTGGAATCTGGGCTTTTTCACTCACCAGAGTGTGACAATGCCCCTTTAAGGGATTCATGCAATACTGCTTTTTGCACCCTGGTTTTAGGAATGCAAACTTTTACTAAGTATCAATGAATGTGCTCTTCGCTATTCACATCACTCTTTTCTATTTAATCAATCTTCTAATGTTAAATATTTACAATGAAAAATATGAACTAGAAACAGAAATATGAGACTGTTTGATACTGGAAGAGAACCGTGGCTAATCCAGGTCAGGTAGCAGGTCTTAAGGGTAAACATCACAGCCCTTTTAAACAGTCCAACTGTGTGAGGAACACCAGGCAAGTAGCATTACCGTGAATTGTGTCAATAGGAAGAATTTTAAAGGTTGCTGTCAGGGAGAGATTGGTGACCTGTGCTGTAAAAGGGAGCAGGCGTCATGCAGCCTGTAATTAACACAAGTAATGTGCATGTAACACTGAGCGCATTCAACCATGGCCTGGGCTGGGCTCCTGTTAAACAGGCTATCTGGAGCATCTCAACTTTCCACTGTTCATCTAATACTCATTGTGAAGTGGTAGTTTGTACTGTGATAACATTTCACCTTGAATAATCAAAGCATGGCCATTGGGAAAAGTCACACAGGTTAAAGGTTCTGCCACCGGGGGTTTAGTGGAGTCACCAGGCCTAGCTATGTTGGCTAAAGAGGCCAATTACTAATTTATAGCAAAAATGCTTTTTTAGCCCCGAGGAATTTCAGCCCAAGAGTACTAATCGCTTTATATATAACTTCAATACATTTTTTATACAAAGACTAGTGCTTTATACAATTTGGGAAATGACTGTGCATTAGTGAAAACTAGTGCTTCATTGGCATGGAATAGGGAATTCTCGAAAAAAGTGGAGTACCGGGCAGGAATCAAACACAATGGGATGTTTAATCACTGGAATAGAAGGCAACTAACCTTACTGAATCATTCATTTTCAGGCCTATTTATAGAGTTATAAGAAGCTTCTGACTTGAATTATGTCTGCCAATGGGAGCTTATTGTCTGGGGCAGATATAGCTAGCCCTGTTGCTACAGCAGGCCAAGGGGGAAGACATTTTTGGAGGTAGAACTTTAAATCCAATCAGGTACATACAGCAGAAGGCTGAAGAACATCAGTTATGCCTCAGTGTCAGTGCTCTCATTTGGAGATGGCTGGAAGGTGTGATCTGGAGGGCAGGGAGGAAGTGATCCCAGGGGGAGGATCATGAACAGATAAATAGTTGGCCTGAGGTTTTTTATGGGCCCAGGATGTCATTATTGAGCAGCCTCCAGCAGTCCATTTAAGATTAATGCTCAATGCCTAATACAACTAGGTGGAATATGCACAGTGCACATTCTATCCATTTGCACCTGATTTTCTTTTTCAGGGGTCCCACAATTGGCATAGGTCTTTTATTTGCAAATTAGGTCAATGCCTTGGATGACTAAAAGTGACCCAAGCCAATATGGCATTTGACACACATCTTTTGCAGTTGGGACATGAAAGCTCACGACTCAAAATTGCTCCCCCATATATGCTCCTAATACTTGTAACCTCTCAAGCCTCTATCTCTTCTTGCAGGTGTTACGGCCACGTGATGAGGGGTTTGGGTGGTTCCCACTGTTCAACTCTCACCTGACCACTGCAAGTGTTTTCTGTTATTAGGGTTTAACCCCTATGTGTTTTATTTTCTGTCAAAGGAACAGACAGCCATAGATTTTCTCGTAGGTTTGAAATAGAAGATTAATTATTTTTGAGCAATATATCTTATTCCGAAATTGTCGTAACTGTACCCACTCACGGATTCACTCGCACACACATATATAAGAAGAGACAGATAGAGAGAATAAAGGGTAAGTGGTTTCCAGGTGAGATAGGATTTCGGGGTTAATGGTAAACCTGTGAAATTCTCTTGGAAGTCAAGTTCTTGTTGGTTGCAGGCCTGAGATGTTTGTAGGTATCTCTTTTGGTGGAAAGTTCAGTTTGAAAACAGAGGCTGGAATTTTACGGCCCCCACACTAGTGGACTGGTGGTGGGGGGGGTGGTAAAATTGAGTGGGAGGTGGGAGGTACCATTCCCCACACCTTCCCGCCCCTCCTGCAATTTAATGTGGGGCGGCAGCAACAAGAAACGGCCCACACACCCCAGGCCAATCAAGGCCCTTAAGTGGCCAGTTAACTGCCACTTAAGGGGCTCCTCCCGCTGCCGTTGTTATTTTACTGGTGGCCGGCGGGGTTGGCTCAGGCCCCCAGAATGCTGCCTGGTAAAACCTGGTGGCCTTCTTGTGGGCTGTGGGGTGGGGTGGGGGGGGCTGTGCCTCAGGGTGGGCTACCCCCATAACCCAACCACCCCCACTGCACAATACTCCCCCCTCCCTCCTAACCAACCTCCCTTGCCTCGCCAAGGCCCGGCTCAATTGTCCCCAGCGAGACCCTAAAAACATACCTTGGTTCCGGGACTGTCGTCCCTCTTGCTTCTGTTGGCTGGGTGCAGTCCCAGCAGTGGCCACAACTCCCGGTGGCACTGCTGGGACTGAGAGCTGCCAGCCTGCTGATTGGCCGGCAGTTCCATTAGGTGGGATTCCCTGCCTCAGAGAACAAGGGCCTGGGGAGTGTAAAATTCTGGCGTGGTTCCCTAGGCCCGGCAAAGGCTGGCTCGCCCCCTGCCTGTTTGGCTGGTGGGCGGACCTCCTGCCCAACGTAAAATTCCGGCCAGAGGGTCACTTCTAATCCATTACTGCATAAGCTAAAAATGTAGAGCTTATTGCTTGTTGGATTTTCTCCCAGTCCTTATCTGAACAAGCTGTTTGGTGATGTTTCTTTCTGGGTGTCTCCCTTCAGAGAGCTACTTTTAAGGTCAAAATGGTCTTCCATCTTGCATCTGTTGGCAAACATGGATTCCCCCTCTCTGTGGTGAGCCACAAGGGCCAGTATGTGGCTACTTCACACCTTCTTTGTTTCAGAGGAACCCATTCAATTCAGGAATGTTTCAGGATGAGTGTAATTGGCACCCATCAACCTGATTAGGCATTCTTTGTTCTACACAATGTGGCAATGTTCGAATACACATGTGGCCATCTTTTGCAACATTGCCCATTTTTTAAAAAGGTAAAGTCAATTTTTATAACTCTTCAGTTTGTGTGTGTATTTTTTCAGCATTGCGCTTCTCATAAGCATGACACAGACCAAGGTAGATGAGAAGGGAGCAGATGTAAAGCAAGAGGGCTATCCAACATCAAGTACTGAGTTTCTTTGAAGATGACAAATCATAGGGTGAGAGAGCATAGAGTGATTGGAGAAGATGAAGTTATTGGCTCCCCTGAGCTCTGTGCAAATAGTTCTTCATCCTCACCCTACTCATTTACTCACCCATCTCTCAAAGGCATACACACCTCTAAAATGTCATGGGGTGCAATCTTTGAAGCGGTATCATGCAGCCAGTGTTCGAACATATGCTTCTTTTTCCTTCTTATGGTGCACAAGAAGGTTGCACTTCACAACACACTGCATCACTCATTCCTATAGCAGCAACACAGGTACATCCACCCTGGAGGATTTAGATTGTAGATGCAGTGGATATACACAGAGTATGAGTGGAGAGGAGCAAGTGGTGGTGGAGTGGGGGAACAGGAACCTGCTGGATAGTGGGTCAGTTTGCATTCTTCCACAGCTGCAGAGCTATTGGATTCAGATTTCACAGGGCCTAAATTTAAAAGAAGGATGCTATAGGAGCACTATAGTTTCCTGCAGCCATTAGAGAGCTTGTCAAGTACCCTGCATGGTCTAAAGACAAGGGTGGATGAGTTCACTTGACACATCTGCACATTGTAGCCTACCTTATAGTGCAGGCAGGGATATCTGCAACAAACCCCACAATGACAGAAGTCCTAAATACTGACGGAGTATTTTGAATGCTCAAACAGCTGCCCTAATCTACAATAAGCCGTCTTGTCTAGCAGCAATATGTAAGAGGATCAGATAGAGAAAACTTTAGGCAGTGTTTGCAAATCTCACCACTGCCCTCATATGGAGCAATGAACATGTTGATGCGATGCCCACGGGCATGCCCATGGCTGAAAAGGGCATGGATGGTGCTATTGTCTCGCAGAGTGATGTTCATGTGGTCCCTCCAGCTTCCCCTTAAATGACAGAAAATGTGGCAGAAATGGGCAGAGCCAAGCAGCCACCACAGCAGACAGTTACAGGAACATCTTGTGATGCAACACATGATGGCATAGGGCCACCTCCAACTCTAGAGGATGGCACAAAGACCCAGCAGCCAACCATTACTCCAACCATTTGGGTCTACCTAGAAGGAAACTAAGAATAGGATCTAAAAGATCACTATTAACATCCTGTGGGTCATCACTGACCTGAAACCTAACTGGGCCAACCACATAAATCTGTGAGTACAAGAGCAGTTTAGAGGCTGGGTGTTCTGTAGCAAGTGACTCACCTCCTGTCTCCCCTATAAGGCACATGTCAGAGAGATTTTGTGGAGCCGGCAGGGCTCCCAGTGCTGGGCGAAAAGGCGGGGGTGAACCCCACCTCAGACATTCAGAGCCACTCCCCCCGACTCTATTTAATGGCAAACGGGCAATTAACAGCCTGGCACCGGGATCCCAATCCCTTTAAAGAATTGTGTCCTGCCTCCAACAGCTGCCGGCCAATCAGAAGGCTGGCAGCTCCGTAGTATCGGCAGCGCCACTGGGGCAGCAGTGGCCACTGCAGATGCTACAGGAGGCCTTGGGAACCAGGCCCAGCTCTGGAGACCTGGACCCAAGGTAAGTGAGGGGGTGTTGCTGGGGCCTGCAGGACTGGTCCTGGCGATGGGGGAGGGAGGATGGGCATTGAGTACAGGGGGAAGGCTTTCAGGGAGGTGGGTTGTTTTCCGCCAGTGGCCCTCCGTGGACCACAGACTTTCCACAGAGGAGGGCCCCCCCACCTAAGACTGCAGGGAGGTCACCTCGCTTTACCCCGCATGGCAGTGCATCCCATCCCACCCCCCACCCCCCCTCCAGGGGAGCCCAATAAATCCAGCTGTGTGGGTGCACCTACAGCACATGAACTGCAGCGGTTCAAGAAGGCAGCTCACTCACTACTACCTTCTGAATGGTAACTAGGGATGGGTAATAAATGAAGCTTGCCAGCTTCACCCACATCCTGTGAATGAATAAATAAAATATATAAAGCATACAATACCACCAATTGGAAGCACAGGAGTAAACACACTTACGCATTACTGGATGAAGAACATATTTAGTTGCAATTTATTTCAATTCCTTCAGCGAGTTTTCTTGGGGTGATTTTATATGAGATTTTAAGAGATGAAAGGAATGGGATCTATGTTCAGTTACTGCATAGGCCAATGTTGAAGATGGTCTTTCAGCCAGTGAATCATGCTGCTGTAGAGAACACTGTTAATGGGGAGTCTGTGGGGAGTCTGCTGTGTAGTTCCTGCTAACAAAGTTCCTCAGGGATCACTTCTGGCTCCTCATCTTTGTTTTTCTCACTTCTATTGGCAAGTTGGTGTCTTTCTTCTCCACCTACTCCATGATTACATCTCTTTGGATGGCAAAGTTTTGCACATGCAGCAGACAATGATAATCTTGGAGACCTTGACAGGAATGTTTGGCATGTATATTGGAAAATGGCCTGCAGCCAAACTTCATCCCAGGGACAGAAATGCCAGTGGTTGTCAAGGTCATGCAGATCTATCCAGTCATCTGAAACACTGTTTGAAAATACTTAATACTTGTTCAGTGATAATCCTGGTGGTAACATGGGCCTTTATATCTGTCTAAAGGTGTTATAAGCTAGTACTCAGGAGGAGTGTCTTGTTCTCCGAAGAAAAGGTCTTGCAGTCTGTGCCTTGAATAATCCTTAAAGAGAAGCAAACAAGAGGAGAGAGCATTTACTATTTTGATGGTCATGAGTGACCTACGCATTGATGGAGTGGAAGCCTTTGCAGTTCATGAAACTAAAGAACTGGGAACATGGAAGTAGAAAATCTCAAGACTGGAAAAGACCCTAGGTCCAATTTATCATTCCTTTGTTCCCTTTGTTTCTAGACACAAGGTAAAGAAAAAAAGGAGTAAAAGGCCATTAAGCAAGGTCACTGTCCCCTTTACCACTTTCTTCCCAATGCTGAAAGAGCTCCGATTTTGAGAAGAAGTGGGACTTCGAATCTGAGAAGCTCAGACAACAGGAAGAAGATACCTGGAAGATGTTAAGTACCTTTGCTTCACAGCTGGTAGGCACAATCCTTGTGTTATGGATCCTTCTGGCTATTGTTCTTGGACAGCAGCCAGAAAGCTCCACAATCGGGATCCTTAACTACTATAACAGATTTTTCAGAATTGGATAGTTTTTTGCTCCTGTTTCCAAGTGCAAGGTCTTTCTCGGAAATGGGTCTATTCAGACAAGCAACTGACTTGAATGTAGAAATCTAAGTGCATTCAGGTCATTGTTGCCTTCACCTCAGATGCACTCCACCTGACTTGAATACACATGTGGGTATGACAGGGGAAGATCTTCCTTTATAGGTCCATTTGGTATGAATTCTCACTGACTGAGCAGTTGCACTGACTGAGCAGTTGCACTGACTGAGCAGTTGCACTAATGATGTGCTTCTCTCTGAGGTTCTTTTCAATTTTGACCTTGAAGAAACCTAAGCTTCTTGCTCCTATAACTTCCCTTGGTTAGCTATTCCACAAACCAATCACCTCTAAGTGAAGTAATGGCCCAGATTTTGGGATGGCACTCGCCATTGACCTCAAAAAAGTTTCGCACAAAGATCTAGCAAGCTCTGTGCTATCTGTTTCCCTTATCATGATGTCAATTTCATTCTGGCACCAGCTATAAAGGATTTCTGCCATCCAGCAACAGTAAAATCATCAAGCAGACTGAATAGGCAATCTGACTGAAGAGTACTCATAGACAGCAAACCAGGAAGTCAAAAAGAAAGAAAGATTTGCATTTATGCAGCGCTTTTAATGACCATCAGATGTCTCAAAGCACTTTACAGCGAATGAAATACTTCTAAAGTGTAGTCACTATTGTAATGTAAGAAATACAGCAGGCAATCTGCACACAATGAACTCCCACAAACAGCAATGTAATAATGACCAGATAATTTGCTTTTTGTGATGTTTACTGAGGGATAAATATTGGCCAGGACATCAGGGAAAAAGCACTGATTATCTTCACTTTTTAATCATTTTACAGAGAGCAAAATAAAGATTGGGGCATATACATGGGATTAAGATAAAAGCTGAAATATCATAAAGAAGCTTTAAGAAACAAAAAAAAATATTATTTTAAAAATCTATAATTTTTTTTGTTTCATGGAATTGAGAGGATGACACTGTAGACTTCTAAAATTAGTTTTTCAGGGCCAGAGACGTTGTTCAGCAATAATTATGACTTAGTATGCCATTAAAAATTCAGTTACAGTTTATTCAAAAAGGCATAACATTTTTAATGGTTTTTACTGAGAATAATGTATAAAAAGTTGAATTTCACATCAAATCACTGATTTCTTTGCTGGTTAAATCTGCAAAGACTGCAACAATGCACCCCGTGAAGGAGCGGGGTGTATCCCTAATAGCAACTTCTGGATTTCTGCATTTAACTGTGCAAGTGCAGACACCAGAAGTTGCTGTCAGTTTCACAGAGTAATAATGGCGAACGCTAACAGTTTTTTCATCATTACAGCGACAACATCCAGACCAATGGTTTCTTGCATAATAAAAACAAGAAATGCTGGAACCAATCAGCAGATCTGGCAGCATCTGTGGAAATAGAAGCAGAGTTAACGTTTCGGGTCAGTGACCCTTCTTCGGAACTAGCAAATATTAGAAATGTCAAAGGTTATAAGCAAGTGAGGCAGGGGTGGAGCAAGAGATAACAAAGGAGAAGGTGTAGATTGGACAAGGCCACATAGCTGACCAAAAGGTCATGGAGCAAAGGCAAACAATATGTTAATGGTGTGTTGAAAGACAAAGCATTAGTACAGATAAGGTGTTAATGGACTGAAGATTGAACAGCAGCAAGTTTCTTTTGGGCCTCCTTATCTCGAGAGACAATGGATACGCGCCTGGAGGTGGTCAGTGGTTTGTGAAGCAGCGCCTGGAGTGGCTATAAAGGCCAATTCTGGAGTGACAGGCTCTTCCACAGGTGCTGCAGAGAAATTTGTTTGTTGGGGCTGTTGCACAGTTGGCTCTCCCCTTGCGCCTCTGTCTTTTTTCCTGCCAACTACTAAGTCTCTTCGACTCGCCACAATTTAGCCCTGTCTTTATGGCTGCCCGCCAGCTCTGGCGAATGCTGGCAACTGACTCCCACGACTTGTGATCAATGTCACACGATTTCATGTCGCGTTTGCAGACGTCTTTATAACGGAGACATGGACGGCCGGTGGGTCTGATACCAGTGGCGAGCTCGCTGTACAATGTGTCTTTGGGGATCCTGCCATCTTCCATGCGGCTCACATGGCCAAGCCATCTCAAGCGCCGCTGACTCAGTAGTGTGTATAAGCTGGGGATGTTGGCCGCTTCAAGGACTTCTGTGTTGGAGATATAGTCCTGCCACCTGATGCCAAGTATTCTCCGAAGGCAGCGAAGATGGAATGAATTGAGACGTCGCTCTTGGCTGGCATACGTTGTCCAGGCCTCGCTGCCGTAGAGCAAGGTACTGAGGACACAGGCCTGATACACTCGGACTTTTGTGTTCCGTGTCAGTGCGCCATTTTCCCACACTCTCTTGGCCAGTCTGGACATAGCAGTGGAAGCCTTACCCATGCGCTTGTTGATTTCTGCATCTAGAGACAGGTTACTGGTGATAGTTGAGCCTAGGTAGGTGAACTCTTGAACCACTTCCAGAGCGTGGTCGCCAATGTTGATGGATGGAGCATTTCTGACATCCTGCCCCATGATGTTCGTTTTCTTGAGGCTGATGGTTAGGCCAAATTCATTGCAGGCAGACGCAAACCTGTCGATGAGACTCTGCAGGCATTCTTCAGTGTGAGATGTTAAAGCAGCATCGTCAGCAAAGAGGAGTTCTCTGATGAGGACTTTCCGTACTTTGGACTTCGCTCTTAGACGGGCAAGGTTGAACAACCTGCCCCCTGATCTTGTGTGGAGGAAAATTCCTTCTTCAGAGGATTTGAACGCATGTGAAAGCAGCAGGGAGAAGAAAATCCCAAAAAGTGTGGGTGCGAGAACACAGCCCTGTTTCACACCACTCAGGATAGGAAAGGGCTCTGATGAGGAGCCACCATGTTGAATTGTGCCTTTCATATTGTCATGGAATGAGGTGATGATACTTAGTAGCTTTGGTGGACATCCGATCTTTTCTAGTAGTCTGAAGAGACCACGTCTGCTGACGAGGTCAAAGGCTTTGGTGAGATCAATGAAAGCAATGTAGAGGGGCATCTGTTGTTCACGGCATTTCTCCTGTATCTGACGAAGGGAGAACAGCATGTCAATAGTCGATCTCTCTGCACGAAAGCCACACTGTGCCTCAGGGTAGACGCGCTCGGCCAGCTTCTGGAGCCTGTTCAGAGCGACTCGAGCAAAGACTTTCCCCACTATGCTGAGCAGGGAGATTCCACGGTAGTTGTTGCAGTCACCGCGGTCACCTTTGTTTTTATAGAGGGTGATGATGTTGGCATCGCGCATGTCCTGGGGTACTGCTCCCTCGTCCCAGCACAGTCATAGCAGTTCATGTAGTGCTGAGAGTATAGCAGGCTTGGCACTCTTGATTATTTCAGGGGTAATGCTGTCCTTCCCAGGGGCTTTTCCGCTGGCTAGGGAATCAATGGCATCACTGAGTTCCGATTTGGTTGGCTGTATGTCCAGCTCATCCATGACTGGTAGAGGCTGGGCTGCATTGAGGGCAGTCTCAGTGACAGCATTCTCCCTGGAGTACAGTTCTAGGTAGTGCTCAACCCAGCGGTCCATCTGTTTGCGTTGGTCAGTGATTATGTCCCCCGATTTAGATTTGAGGGGGGTGATCTTTTTGATGGTTGGCCCAAGAGCTCTCTTCATGCCATCATACATTCCTCTGATGTTTCCGGTGTCTGAGGCAGCAGCAAGTACAAACATGAAAAAAAAAGTGGGTAAGCAAACTGAACAAACTAAGATGAAATGAAATAAACAACAAAAAATGTAAAAAAAAGAAAAAAAAAACAAAAAATAAAAGTAAAATGGGGGGCCCGTCATGCTCTGAAATTATTGAACTCAATGTTCAGTCCAGCAGGCTGTAGTGTGCCTTATCGGTAAATGAGATGCTGTTCCTCGAGCTTGCGTTGATGTTCACTGGAACACTGCAGCAAGCCCAGGATAGAGATGTGAGCATGAGAGCAGGGGGGAGTGTTGAAATGGCAAGCAACCGGAAGTTCAGGGTCCTGCTTGCGGACTGAGCGGAGGTGTTCCTCAAAGTTGTCACCCAATCTGCGTTTTGTCTCCCCAATGTAGAGGAGACCACATTGTGAGCAGCGAATACAGTATACTACATTGAAAGAAGTACAAGTAAATCGCTGCTTCACCTGAAAGGAGTGGTTGGGGCCTGGGATAGTTTCTTGCATTCTGTCTGAAATTATTCCTTTTCAACTTATGCTGTGTTTTCTTGTTCTCTGATCCTGTATCAAACTAAATAGCCCTGACTGACTCTCCCCATCCTGAACTTTATATATTTGAATGCTCAACAAGAACAACTTGCATTTATATAGTGCCTTTAGTGTAGTAAAAAATTCCAAGGTGCTTCACAGGAGCATTATCAAATAAATCGACACCAGGCCACATAAGGACATATTAGGACAGATTAGGACCCGAAGAAGGGTCACTGCCCCGAAACGTTAACTCTGCTTCTCTCTCCACAGATGCTGCCTGGCGTGCTGAGTATTTCCAGCATTTCTTGTTTTTATTGGCTTTGCATTAATACTAGCTTAATTACAACCCTCATTCTAACAATCTCAGAATACCTCGTCAGGCAAACCCCCACCTGCCAAGACTGAGGCACAAATTATTTCGCCACATGAGCAAAAACTTAAAATTGCAAGCCCTGACTGGGAGGACAGTTGCATAGTACCAGCCAATGTTGAAACAATGGGGATCCAGTAGTTGCTTTCCCACACACAGAAGTGGTCAAACCAGTTTTAGTCACATGACTAGCTGGCTGGAGTTTTTGAATTTGAACTTCCAACAAAGAATTTGAACTCAGAACATTGTGTGCTCATGGACTGAGAACATGAGGTAGGGGATAAGGTTACAGGGACGCAAGAGGGCACTGGCAAGCAAGAACTTGGTTTAAAGTGTGTCTACTTCAACGCCAGGAGCATCCGGAATAAGGTGGGTGAGCTTGCAGCATGGGTTGGTACCTGGGATCCTGATGTTGTGGCCATTTCGGAGACATGGGTAGAGCAGGGGCAGGAATGGATGTTGCAGGTTCCGGGACTTAGATGTTTCAGTAAGAACAGAGAAGAGGGTAAAAGAGGGGGGGGTGTGGCATTGTTAATCAAGGAAAGTATTACAGCGGCAGAAAGGACGTTTGAGGACTCATCTACTGAGGTAGTATGGGCCGAGGTTAGAAACAGGAGAGGAGAGGTCACCCTGTTGGGAGTTTTCTATAGACCTCCGAATAGTTCCAGAGATGTAGAGGAAAGGATAGCGAAGATGATTCTCGACAGGAGCGAGAGTAACAGGGTAGTGGTTATGGGGGACTTTAACTTTCCAAATATTGACTGGAAATACTATAGTTCGAGTACTTTAGATGGGTCTGTTTTTGTCCAGTGTGTGCAGGAGGGTTTTCTGACACAGTATGTGGACAGGCCAACCAGGGGCGATGCCACATTGGATTTGGTACTGGGTAATGAACCCGGCCAGGTGTTCGATTTAGATGTCGGTGAGCACTTTGGCGATAGTGATCACAATTCGGTTAGGTTTACCTTAGCGATGGGCAGGGACAGGTATATACCGCAGAGCAAGAATTATAGCTGGGGGAAAGGAAATTATGACGCGATTAGGCAAGATTTAGGATGTGTAGGATGGGGAAGGAAACTGCAGGGGATGGGCACAAACGAAATGTGGAGCTTATTCAAGGAGCAGCTAATGCGTGTCCTTGATAAGTATGTACCTGTCAGGCAGGGAGGAAGTTGTCGAGCGAGGGAGCCGTGGTTTATTCAAGAAGTTGAAGCGCTTGTCAAGAGGAAGAGGGCGGCTTATGTTAGGATGAGACGTGAAGGCTCAGTTAGGGCGCTTGAGAGTTACAAGCTAGCCAGGAAGGATCTAAAGGGAGGGCTAAGAAGAGCAAGGAGAGGACACGAGAAGTCATTGGCGGATAGGATCAAAGAAAACCCTAAGGCTTTCTATAGGTATATCAGGAATAAAAGAATGACTAGAGTCAGAACAGGGCCAATCAAGGATAGTAGTGGGAAGTTGTGTGTGGAATCAGAGGAGATACGGGAAGCATTAAATGAATATTTTTCGTCAGTATTTACAGTAGAGAAAGAAAATGTTGTCGAGGAGATTACTGAGATACAGCCGACTAGGCTAGATGGGATTGAGATTCACAAGGAGGAGGTGTTAGCAATTTTGGAAAGTGTGAAAATAGATCAGTCCCCTGGGCCAGATGGGATTTATCCTAGGATTCTCTGGGAAGCCAGGGAGGAGATTGCAGAGCCGTTGTTGTTGATCTTTATGTCGTCATTGTCGACAGGAGTAGTGCCGGAAGACTGGAGGATAGCAAATGTTGTCCCCTTGTTCAAGAAGGGGAGTAGAGACAGCCCTGGTAATTATAGACCTGTGAGCCTTACTTCGGTTGTGGGTAAAATGTTGGAAAAGGTTATAAGAGATAGGATTTATAATCATCTTGAAAAGAATAAGTTCATTTGCGATAGTCAGCATGGTTTTGTGAAGGGTAGGTCGTGCCTCACAAACCTTATTGAGTTTTTCGAGAAGGTGACCAAACAGGTGGATGAGGGTAAAGCCGTGGATGTGGTGTATATGGATTTCAGTAAGGCGTTTAATAAGGTTCCCCACGGTAGGCTATTGCAGAAAATACGGAAGTATGGGGTTGAAGGTGATTTAGAGCTTTGGATCAGAAATTGGCTAGCTGAAAGAAGACAGAGGGTGGTGGTTGATGGCAAATGTTCATCCTGGAGTTTAGTTACTAGTGGTGTACCGCAAGGTTCTGTTTTGGGGCCACTGCTGTTTGTCATTTTTATAAATGACCTGGATGAGGGTGTAGAAGGGTGGGTTAGTAAATTTGCAGATGACACGAGGGTCGGTGGAGTTGTGGATAGTGTCGAAGGGTGTTGTAGGGTACAGAGGGACATAGATAGGCTGCAGAGCTGGGCTGAGAGATGGCAAATGGAGTTTAATGCGGAGAAGTGTGAGGTGATTCACTTTGGAAGGAGTAACAGCAATGCAGAGTACTGGGCTAATGGGAAGATTCTTGGTAGTGTAGATGAGCAGAGAGATCTTGGTGTCCAGGTACATAAATCCCTGAAAGTTGCTACCCAGGTTAATAGGGCTGTTAAGAAGGCATATGGTGTGTTAGCTTTTATTAGTAGGGGGATCGAGTTTCGGAGCCACGAGGTCATGATGCAGCTGTACAAAACTCTGGTGAGGCCGCACCTTGAGTATTGCGTGCAGTTCTGGTCACCGCATTATAGGAAGGATGTGGAAGCTTTGGAAAGGGTGCAGAGGAGATTTACTAGGATGTTGCCTGGTATGGAGGGAAGGTCTTATGAGGAAAGGCTGAGGGACTTGGGGTTGTTTTCGTTGGAGAGAAGGAGGAGGAGAGGTGACTTAATAGAGACATACAAGATAATCAGAGGGTTAGATAGGGTGGATAGTGAGAGTCTTTTTCCTCGGATGATGATGGCAAACACGAGGGGACATAGCTTTAAGTTGAGGGGTGAAAGATATAGGACAGATGTCAGAGGTAGTTTCTTTATGCAGAGAGTAGTAGGAGCGTGGAATGCCCTGCCTGCAACAGTAGTAGACTCGCCAACTTTAAGGGCATTTAAGTGGTCATTGGATAGACATATGGATGAAAATGGAATAGTGTAGGTCAGATGGTTTCACAGGTCGGCGCAACATCGAGGGCCGAAGGGCCTGTACTGCGCTGTAATGTTCTAATTCTAATTCTAATTCTAATCTCCTCTCCTGTCTGCCTGCTCCATGTCTTTCCCACAGAACTGAATCTTGTGAAGACACCTAAACTCAAAGAGAGAACAGTGTCCTACGTGAACAAGGTTTGAGATGAATACCGGGCCCCAATGAAATGCAAGACCATATCTTCAATCAAGGACTACAGTGGGTTCAAGAAACAGTAACAAGATATTGCCTCAAACTGTTCTACTTTATCTTTTCTTCTGCTCTTTTCTGTCCCTATTTGCGTGTGTTTATCACATGTGCATGCTGATCTGGGCATGTCGTATATCCTTAGGCATTAACCACATTAGAATTTAAGTTTAAGGTTTAATAAATTTCATCTTTCTTCTTTAAACCAAAGAAAGCCTGTTTGTACTCTTTTCCTTGCCTTATAATTGGAAGGTTGTGAATTTGCCTAACAGTTGTAAATTAATAAGACAGTAAGACAGGGCAATTCGGGTTGTCATGTCACTGGTTTCCCAGAGCTCAGGGACATATAGGAAGAACATGGAGAGACAATATAGAATAAAGGGTACAATTCTAACAGGGTGCAGGAGCAGAGGAACCTAGGTGTATATGTGCATAAGTCATTGAAGGTGGCAGGACAGGATGATTGCGTGGTTAATAAAGCATACAGTATACTGGGCTTTATTAATAGGGGCATAGAGTACAAGAGCAAGGAAGTTATATTGAACTTGTATAAGACATGAGTTCGTCCTCAACTGGAGTATTGCGTCCAGTTCTGGGTCCGCACTTTAGGAAAGACGTGAGGGCATTAGAAAGAGGACAGAAGAGATTCACAAGAATGGTTCCAAGGATGAGGAATTTCAGTTCTGAAGATAGATTGGAGAAGATAGGAATGTTTTCCTTGGAGAAGAGAAGACTGAGAGGTGATTTGATAGAAGTATTCAAAATCATGAGGGGTCTGGACAGAGTAAATAGAGAGAAACTGTTCCTATTCGTGAAGGGCTTTCAGCAATCTCCGTGGCTCCGAGAGGCTTACCTGCAGCAAGGAGGACATTGGGAGGAGCAACTGTTGCAAAGGAAAAACAAGAGACTGCGGGTGAAAGGACTGGAGGAGAACTTAAAGTGCTCTCAATCCAACAATTGAAAATAAAACAGAACCCCACCAGAACCTGCTTACAGCAAGGGAAGGGAGAAGGAGCCGCATGGCCCCCTGCTTCTCAGAGGACTCCTTACATGTCCTCCTCTAGGCGGCGCCTGAGGCAAGGCAGGAGGTCCTCTTCCTACCCGACGGAAGGAGGAGGCCTCCCCAGGTCACTAAGAAGGCGTGGCTGGAGGTAGCGGAGGAAGTCAGCAGCCGCGGAGCAGTTAGGAGGACATGGCTCCAGTGCCGCAAGCGGGTGAATGACCTTCTGCGCTTTGCCAGGGTAAGGGGCATTCCACAGTCATCTCAGCTTTTTTGTGACACGGGAGGGTCATTGGGTGCTGATGCTGCAAGTTTGAAGCCATCCATGGTCAGTGATTGGCTGCAGCCATGCCTTGGGCCGTATAATGGGCACATCTGTGACGCACAGTGGTCCAGATGTGTTCCATCCGTGCACTTCACGGCATTGGTTTGAGATGCAGCACTCAGCCCAAGGGGTGAATGGGTGATCTTTTAAGTAATATGCCTTAACTAATTGTTTTGTGCCTACACAGGAGAAGAGGGCACATATTGCCCAAGAGAGGTCCCGCACTGGTAGTGACGTGGCCGACCTGGCATATTTGAGCAGACTGGAGAAGGATGCATTAATGCTAGCAGGGGAGGATGGAGGATGCACTATGGCTGATGGCAAGGCCGGCGCACCTGGCCAGGAGCCTGAGTTCCCGGTGTTTGGTCGAGGGGGTTGTGGGGTGGCTGTGGTGCGGCAATTGTTTCAGGCACTGAAGGTTGCTCTCAAACTTAAAATCACACAGAAATGCCCACAATGCAATCTATAACATGTCCTCCAGTTAGGAGTGCTGATCACAACTGATCATTCTGATTTTCCCTGCAGGTGAAACACAGAAGCGGCCAGGAAGCATCTCCAGGGCTCATCCATCCACCTCTGAGGAGGAGGAGTGGAGCTCAGAGGGTGCAGCATCACATCATCTCCCCGCACCCAGCACCAGCTTCGAGACATTCACCTCGGTTGAGATGCGTGTCTCCTCGGATTCGTGGTCACAACCTGCTGTTAGCACCACACAATTGCCCGACCAGCTGCCAGAGGCAGTATCGGCCGATGCCTCTGATAATCGGAGGACTGTGGGAGGCCAGACCACTGCTGAGCCACAAGCTAATGTCGAGCCTCTGCTGACATCCATTCGGCGGGAGATGTTGCAGGTGCAGCGTGCGGTGGGTGGAGATCTGGCGGAGTTACCAGAGAGTTTGCGTGCTATGACTCAAACTTTGGAGATGTCCATCCAGGGCTTGAGTACCGCACAGTCCCAGTCATCTGTCCATCTGGCTTCCTCCATTGACAGATTGGCGATGCAGTGGAGGGCCCGATCCTGGAGGCCAAGCATCACCTCACAGAGAGAGTGGGCTCCATGGACCAAAGCATTAGAGATGTGTCTCTGATGCTCAAGTGACATTTGGAAGCTGCTCATCCCTCTGAGGTTAGCAGAGAGGACCAGTTGAGCCTCGAGAGGGCACAGGGGCATCAGCAGATTTCATATGGGAGCTCTTCTCAGGGCGCTCCTATTGCATCCTGCAGCTCCTTGTCCCCTCTGCCAGTGACATCAACACCGCATCCTCCCAATGTGTCAGAGGGTGTTCCTGAGACTTCTCAGGGTCACCTTGAGATGCCGCGGCCCGCATGGCCTCGGGTAGAGGATGCCGGCTAAAGTCATCCAGAGCAAAGCAGCAGCTTGATCAGCCACCTACCTCTAATGTGGTTGGGGGCGAGAGATCGTCCACACGGGTAAGCACTCACAAACATTTCAAAAAATCAGAGTAACAGCACTCCAGGGTCACTGGTGCAATTTGTAAATATTTATTGGATGTATAAACGTACTAAAACTTATTAAATTTTTCACTTGGCTTTTTCATATGTTACAAGTCATTGCTGATGTTGTAGGCGGGCTGGTTGGTATGCATGAGAAGGATTATTTGAGAAGTGGCACATTTGGGCTGTGTGATGTTTGATGGAAAAGTGGCCCATATCAGCTGAGATTTTTCCCTGAAGGTGAGTGTCTCTGTGCTTCCAGCTTCTGTTAATGCTTCATCTCAGACTGCCATGTGTGTTTCTGGTTGCTGAGTCTCTGTTCAGGAAAAACGCCTGAGTATTAGATCCTCCAAGTCTCCCTTGCACTTAATTCCCCCAGACCTCCAGCTCCCTCTCCCTGCCGTTCAGTTGGCTGCGGCCCCTCTTCCTCATCTGTATCACCATCTTCGTCTGTCGATGCCTCACGCTGAACTTGATCATCCTCCAGGGCCTCTCCCCTCTCCATCGCCAGGTTATGTAAAGGCGCAGCAGACAACAATAATTCTAGAAACCCTTGCTGGCGGATATTGGACGGCTCCACCTGCCCCTTCGAGACACTTAAATCTAATTTTTGAGAAGACCTATCATCTGTTCTATGGTCACTCTGGTGGTCGCATGGCTCTCATTGTAACATTCCTTTGCCTCATTCCTCGGGTTCCTCACCGGTGTCATCAGCCATGTCTTCAGCGGATAACCCCAGTCGTCAAGTATCCATCCTTGCAGGCATTCATGAGGGCTGAATAGTGCTGGGAGTTCCGGAGAATGAATGCGTCATGACTGCTTCCAGGATAACGAGCAAACACCTGCAATATTCCCTTACGATGGTCAATGACAATTTGAACATTCATTGAGACCCAGCCTGCTGGGTAGGCTCGTCTCCTGACAGGTGGTTACACCCGGACCACTCTGTCACCTTCTCCCCGTCCCCCATTACGAGGCTGCACTGGACCAGAAGGTTGCAGGTTCCTCTGGCCAGTTGTCCTCCTGTCCTTCCTTGGGGCGTAGTCCTCATCATTAGATGAGCCACCTACAGAATGGGCAATTCCCATTGATGCTGTGTTCTAGACATGCAATTAGTTCAGGTATTACCAGCCTGCTGTAAGGACAGGTACACACAACCCCCTCCCCTTCACCCAATAAATCAATACTGCTGGGGCCCGAACAGGAGTAACTAACACTCAGATGACTCCTGCTGAACCAGCTGAAACTATCCCAAACTTAAAAGATTCTCAAAGATATCAATGAACAAAGAACCAAAAAAAAGTACCCCCAACTCCTTCATAGAGACACTGCCTGCTGCTCTTTTAAAGCTGCTGGGTTCCCAACACGTCCTTCAACTCATTTGACTGCCATAAAATCTGAGAGTCGACATAAAATGGCTATCAAGTGCTTTATTAATGACGTCAATTGGCCTTTAACTGACTCTAAGCAGATGGCGAGCGGTCCAACCCAACATCAACACCCGCCATTTTACGTCTCGGCTCCCTCGGAGGACTCTTGTTTAATACGGTAAAATTCTGGACGGTGTTGTAATCACCTCCATTTACTTTACTAGTGTTTTACTGGCAATTTAACATTAGTGTAAAACATAACTAAATATTTTTGTCACTCATTGGGAAAAGTGTTTGAAATCTTTAGTCCAATGGTAATATGTAGTAACTAAAATGTCCGGGGAATAAAAGTAAATAGGACTGACACAGATGAACAATGATGGGAATACTTTGAAAAGTTGCTGACTGTTCTCTTCTTATGCTCACCTGAAATAGGCTCTTCACTCACTAAAACTGTAAAGGGAAGCTGGGGTGTTGTAATGAAGGTTAAAACATTAGAAGAAGTCACCAATGATCAGGCAGCACGAATGAGGGGAATACTGGAAACAAATCTCATACTATCAGTGCATTCCTTAGAAGTTGTTCTGTTTTTCTACTCAGTAGAGTTAGTTGGCCAGTGTTATTTTTCAGCACTCTCCGGGCACATTGGGGCATATTATGTGTCCTGAAATGATGCAAAATATTCCAGGAAATATGCCTCAGTTGTTAACCATGGGTTATAACTAAACAGTAATTCCACGCATAGATGCATTAGATAAAGAAAGATTTTACATGTGCCTACCAGTAGTAGTCTTGGCAAAAATGACAAACCTCAAAGGAAAAATATGAATTAAAGACCTGATTAACAACTTTAGGCTATAAATTACTTGATGACTTTAGCAGGCGGACACTTAACACATTCAGGTGATTTTTGCTCATTCACCATTTTACAGAGGAGTTAACCCTTTCTTTTAAAAGAGGTAATGACGGCACTGAAGTTGTGATGGCGTGGTATCATACGAACCCGGTAAACTCTCCAGTCATTGATATCGGCAACATTAATTTGTAGTTTTTTATCATTAATGAATTTCCTGAAAAAAATGCCAAAGAAGTAAGAGTTATGTTTTCGGAGCCATTTATTAATGTAATGAGCATGATTAGATTTTTTGAAGAGGTGATTAAAGCAGTGGGCATGAGACTGTCTATGGCTGTTACTTATATGGACTTCCAGAAGGCATTTGATAAAGCCCCTCATAGGAGACTGTTACGTTGAAGGCAAATTATTGACCTGGTTAGGAAACTGGCTAAGCAGCAGGAGACAGAGAGTAGAGATAATGAGCAGGTACTCTAATTGAACTCCACTGGTGAGGTGAGAGTGATTGCCCTTGACATCGAGGCAGCATTTGATCGAGTATAGCATCAAGGAACCCGAGCAAAACTGGAGTAAATGGGAATCAGGGGGAAAGCTCTCCGCTGGTTGGGGTCATACCTAGCAAAAATGAAGATGATTGTGGTTGTTGACGGTCAATCGTCTCAGTCCCAGGACATCACTGCAGGAGTTCCTCAGGGCAGTGTCCTAGGCCCAACCATCTTCAGTTGTTTCATCAATGACCTTCCCTCCATCATAAGGTCAGAAGTGGTGATGTTTGCTGATGATTGCACAATGTTCAGCACCATTCGCGACTCCTCAGATACTGAAGCAGCCCGTGTCCATATGCAGCAAGTCCTGGACAACATCCAGGCTTGGGCTGATAAGTGGCAAGTAACATTCGTGCCACACAAGTGCCAAGCAATGACCATCTCAAACAAAGGAGAATCTGACCATCTCCTCTTGGTGTTCAGTGGCATTACCATCACTGAATCACCCACTATCAACATCCTGGGGTAACCATTGACCAGAAACTGAATTGGACCAGCTGCATAAATGCTGTGGCTACAAGAGCACGTCAGAGGCTGGGAATTCTGTGACGAGTAACTCACCTCCGGCCCTCCCAATGCCTGTCCACCATCTACAAGGCACAAGACAGGAGTATGATGGAATACTCTCCACTTGTCTGGATGGGTGCCGCTCCAACACCACAAAAGAAGCTTGACACCATCCAGGACAAAGCAGCCCGCTTGATTGGCACCCCATCCACAACCTTCAAAATTCACTCCCTTCACTACCAACACACAGTGGCAGCAGTGTGTACCATCTACAAGATGCACTGCAGCAACTCACCAAGGATCCTTCGACAGCACCTTCCAAACCCACGACCTCTCCCACCTAGAAGGACAAGGGCAGCAGATGCCTGGGAACACCACCACTTGCAAGTTCTGCTCCAAGTCACACACCATCCTCACTTGGAACTATATCAACATGTCGCTGGGTCAAAATCCTGGAACTCCCCTCCTAACAGCACTGTTGGCGTACCTACACCCCAAGGACTGCAGCAGTTCAAGAAGGCAGCTCACCACAACCTTCTCAGGGGTAATTAAGGATGGGCAATAAATGCAGGCCTGCGACGCCCTCAACCCACAAGCAAATAAAAAAAATGTGACTAGCGGTGTCCCAAAAGGATCCGTATTAAAGTCTCAACTGTTCACCATACTCATTAATGACTTGGGTGAAGGGATAGAATGCCATATATACAAATTTGCCAATAACACAAAGACAGGTGGCATTGTAAGCAGTGCCGGTGGAGGGCCAAAGAGACTTAGGGGTCTAGGTACATAGATCATTAAAATATCTTGAACAGGTACAGAAAATCATCAAAAGGGCTAATGGAATGCTGGCATTTATACCTAGAGGACTAGAATACAACAGGGTAGAAGTAATGCTTCAGCTACTCAAACCCTGATTAGACCATACCTGAAGTACTGTAGGCAGTCCTGGGAACCACATCTTAGAAAATTATATATTGGCCTTGGAGGGAGTGCTGTGAAGATTTATTTACCAGAATGACACTTGGACTCCAAGGGAGAGTGTTATATGTTGGTTCTGTATGCTGCCACTGCATTGAGTCTAGCCAAAGACGTTCATGGACAGTAGTATTTAAACATTAATATTTATTTCATAACAGCTATATACACTCCACAATAGCCTATGTGATTCTTTCAAAAGCCACGTTTTGTCTGTCCTCGAGTTTCTCCCACCATGATCTCTTACATTATCGTGGGTGGTATTCTTTAGACTCTCTCAAGATTAACCCTTTCAGGCCCTTATACTACATCTCCCCCAAGTCTTTATCCAAATTTAGATTTGCATACATTCACTTTTTGTTTACTTACTACTCCATCTCCCCCAAGTCTCTGACTTCATAGATTCAATCTGTCAGGAAGCTTCACAACTCTCCCTGATCTTGCCATTGTCAGATGTGGAAGATTTCTAGTCTTTCTCTGACCTCTTGTGTCTTGCCTTGGATGGCTCTCGTTAAGGTTTGTCATGTTCGGTGCTTTTGAATTTCCGGTTCAATATCAGATTCGTCTAAATGTATAACCGATTGATGTCTTTGCTGTAAAGGAATAAGATTCCTTCTATTTCTCCGCATAATACCTTCTTCAGTTTGTAGTATATAAGAGTGCTGTTGATTCTCCTCTTTCTGGAGAATTAGTCCTTCTCTATTTTGGTATCGTGCCCATTCCTTTTGCCCTTCTGACAACTTCGGTAGGTTTCTGGTACAGTAACTCCTATAATAGTTCTGGGTTTGTTTCTTTCGATACAACTTCTCTTTGTCTTGTACTCTCTTACAATATGTGCTTTGTAACCCTGGAAGTAATTTCTTGGGTAGAATTGGAAGTTGCTTTTGAAGCTATAGTTCATGGTATATTTAGATTTTCAGAAAGCTTTTGATAAGGTCCTACACAAGAGGTTAGTAAACAAAATTAGAGCACATGGGATTGGGAGGAATATACTGGCATGGATTGAGAACTGGTTAACGGACAGAAAACAGAAAGTTTAAATGGGTCATTTTCAAGTTGGCAGACTGTGACTTGTGGGGTATCACAAGGATAAGTGCTTGGGCTCCAGATATTCACAATCTACATCAATGATTTGGATGTGGGGATTAAATGTAATATTTCCAAGTTGGCAGATGACACAAAACTAGATGGAAATGTGAGTTGCAAGAAGGATGCAAATACGCTTCAAGGGGATTTGGAGAGGCTAAGCAAGCGGGCAAAAATTTGGCAAATGGAATACAGTGTGGAGAAATGTGAGGTACTTTGGTACGAAAAACAAAAATACGGAATATTTCTTTAATGGCGAGAAGCTGAACTTCAAAGGGACTTGGGTGTCCTTGTTCATGAAAGCTAACATGGAGGCACAGCAAGCAATTAAAAAGGCAAATAATATGTTGTCCTTCATTACAAGAGGATTTAACTATAGGAGTAAAGACGTCTTGGTAAGATTGTACCTGGAGTATTGTGTACAGTTTTGGTCCCCTTACCTAAGGAAAGATATACTTGCCATAGAGGGAATGCAATGAAGGTTCACCAAACTAATTCCTGGGATGGAGGGATTGTCCTATGAGGAAAGATTAAATAGACTGGGCCTTTATTCTCTGACGTTTTGAAGAATGAGAGGTGATTTCATTCAAGCATACAACATTTTTACAGGGCTCGACAGGGTAGATGCAGGAAGGATATTTCCCCTGGCTGGGGAGTCCAGAACCAGAGGACACAGTGTCAGAATAAGGGGCAGGCCATTTAAGAATGAGACAAGGAGGAATTTCCTCACTCAGAGGGTGGGGAATCTTTGGAATTCTTTGCCCCAGAGGGCTGTGGAGGTTAAGTTGTTGAGTATGTTCAAGACTGCGATTGATATATTTCTAGATAGTAAAAACATGAAGGGATACGGGGATAGTGCAATGGTGTTGAAGTAGAAGATCAGCCATGATCTCATTGAATAGCGGAGTGAGTTCGAAGAGATAAATGGCCTAATCCTGTTCCTATTTCTTATGTTCTTATGTTCTTAAGTTTTCTTCTCATTAAGAGTTCTGATGGTGCTAATCTGCATAATAATGGAATAGTTCTGTAGGTCAGAAGTGATAATTGGAAATCTTTGTTTTTCTTCAACATAGCTTTAACGGTTCAGACGGCTCACTTAGCTTCTCCATTTGATTGTGGATACTTAGGAGAACTTATTAGATGAACAAATCCCCATTTTTCCACAAAATGCATGAAGTAATCATTTACGGATTATCAGATACTATCTGATCAAGTATACCATGAGTTGCGGAAACTTCTTGTAAAACTCTGATAACTGTTTCAGTTATTATTGTGTACATCCATTTAACCTCAATACATCTTGAGAAGCAATCGACTATAATTAGATAGAGTCTCCCATCAAAGAAGAATAAATCCATTGCCAACCGTACCCCCGTCTAGTTGGAAATTGGTTTGAAATTAGAGGTTCTCTCTGATTTGGTCTGTGACCTGCACACACGTCACAATTCAAAATCGGTTCTTCAATATCTTTGAAGATTCTTGTCCACCACACGGACACCTGAGCCCATGCTGTACATTTAGTTATGCCCATATGACCTTAGTATATGTTGTCCAAGATATCTACCCGGAGTGTCACTGGAATCACCAGTCTCTCATCATATACCAGCAAATCATCCACTATGGTAAAGCGGCTTCTATGTTCGAAGAAGAATTTCATCCTCTTATTATTGAAACTCTGTTGTGGCCAACCTTGCTTGCAATTTCAGCGAACATAGATGCATTCTTCACCTTGCCTCTGCGCCTGGCAAATTTGTTTGAGTCAATTTGAACTTGCCAGCCATTGTGATGCAGTGACCTGCGAAAATGACTTAATTTTGTTCAGAAAGTTAACATCTTATTGAGTAGGATGGTCAACCGTCACTCAAGACAATGCATCTGCTGTCGTTTGTTGCTTGCCCTGTACATATAGTCTTTCGTCGGTGAACCTCATGAGCCTCAACTGGAATCTCTGGATCTGTGGCAGCATTCAAGTGAGTTCCTTTTCATCGAATAAGATTTCCTCCTCTATCACGCCATATCTCATCTCCCTGTCAGATGATGCTCGTGATGTGTAATAAACAGGTTTTCGACATTTAAGGCTGGGATAGATAGATTTTTGACCTCGCAGGGCATCAAGGGATATGAGGAGTGGACAGGAAAGTGGAATTGAAGTCCAAGATCAGTCATGATCATATTGAATGGGCCATATGGGATACTTCTGCTCTTATTTTTTGTGTTCTTGTGTTCAGCTTTCTCTATAAGACGAAGGTCAATACAAGCTCTTTTACTTAAGGGTGAGAAGTCCTAATTTCTTACAACATACAGTGTTTCTAATATCTGCTTTCCCTTGTAATGAAGTGTTACCTGTAACATCTCCTTTACTTTAAGTTCAACCCTCCTGGACCATGTAACTGAGTTTCCATTGGTTGCAGAACGTTTGTGGAAAGCCACGGCTCTTTGTCTGATATGACCGTTACACTTGCTCCAGTGTCAAGTTTGAAATTAGTAATATGTCGGTTGGCATATATGTCTGCAGACTAAAACATAGAAACATAGAAAACGCCTGATTCGGATCATTGATATTGCCAAGAAAATGTTTCGATTGCTCTGCTGCAGGAAGTTGTTTAACTTCATTAACCACTCTATTCTTAAATGCTTTTCCTTTAGAATTTGAGGTAGTCGAGGTTTTATTTTGGCACATTTTACTGAAATGCCCTAGTTTCTACAATAAAAGCATTCTGCTCTATTTGCAGGACATTGTTCGCACCTGTGGGTACGTTTGGTGCCACATCGCTGGCAGAGTTTAATGGCACCCTCCCCCCACCCCCTCACCAACAGTGTACTTATTTTCCTGGTGCCTCTTTTTCAGCCCTCGCATGAAGGAATTGAACAGTTGCAGGAGGTTTCCTGAACCAAGGTCTTTCTTCACATTGCAGGACTGCTCTATTGTTCTTTCGGACCTCAGCATACTTCACCAGCTAAATAGCTTCATCCAGAGTGAGGTTTTCTTTAGACTGGAAAAAATCTGATTGGGATTCATCAGCAAAACCCATAACATTATGATCTCTTATCAATTCTGCTTTAATGTCTCCCTACTCACATCCTTCAGCAATTGTAAGTGCGGTAATAACAGAAAAAGGGAAAAGGAAAACACGAGGTTTCTTGTACATTACAGTAACATTTACACTACCAGAATGGCTTTGTCAATTGCTATGACCTTACTGGGCAGGGAGAACTTGTCCCTGATTGATTTACAAATCTTACCCAAGGCTAGGCTAAAGGAATTGGCAGCAAAGTTGGAATTGGAATTAAAACCAGGAGCTAAGAAAGCAGATATAATTGAAGTAATAGCACAGCATTTTAATTTGGAAGAAGGAAAAGGCAATCTAGATGATAATTCAGATAAATTAGCTAGAATTCAGTTATGGATGAAGCAGCTTGAACAGGAAAGAGAATTAGAAATGAAAAAAAACTTGAGTTTGAACAGGAAAAAGAAACAAAAAAGCTTGAACTATAACTTCAAAAGGAAAGAAAAAAGAGATGGAGAGAGAAAAACAAAGAGAGAGAGAAAGAGAAAAAGAAGACAGGGAGCAAGAAAGGGTATTTGAATTAAAAAAGCTAGAACTGAAAAAACAGGGTGGCCTTGACCTCGATGAAAATTCTGGTGGGGAAAGAACTGATTCTGGGTGGCACAGTGGTGCAGTGGTTAGCACCACAGCCTCACAGCTCCAGTGACCTGGGTTCAGTTCTGATACTGCCTGTGTGGAGTTTGCAAGTTTTCCCTGTGACTAAGTGGGTTTCCACTGGGTACTCTGGTTTCCTCCCACAGCCAAAGACTTGCAGATTGATAGGTAAATTGGCCATTGTAAATTGCCCCTAGTGTAGGTAGGTGGTAGGAGAATTGTGGGGATGTGGTCAGGAATATGGGATTAAATGTAGGATTAATATAAATAGGTGGTTGTTGGTTGGCACAGACTCAGTGGGTTGAAGGGCTTGTTTCAGTGCTGTATCTCTCTATGACTCCAGCCCAGGAGCCAGTGGAGAGCTGTTTAAATTAGTGCAAGCTCTCCTGAAGTTTGAGGTAAGGGACATAGACGCATTTTTCATTTCTTTTGAAAAGATAGCTAGACAGATGAAGTGGCCAAAAGGAAAGCTGGACACTGCATATGCGCAGCAGGTTGTTGGGCAGAGCTCATGAAGTTTATACCATGCTTTCTGAGGAGACTTCTGCAAATTATGAGATGGCAAAAAAGTCTATTCTCACTGCTTATGAGTTAGTCCCTGAAGCTTACCGGCAGAAATTTCAGAACCTCTGGAAACAGCCTGGGCAGACTTATATAGAATTTGAGAGGGTAAACCAAATTAATTTTGATCATTGGATGCGGACTCCAAAGGTAGAGGCCACATATGAGACCCTTAGGGAAATAATTCTCCTGGAAGAATTTAAAAATTCATTCCCTCCATTAGTAAAAGCACATGTAAAGAACCAGAAGATTTTAACAGCCAGACAGGCAGCCGAGATCACTGATGATTATGAGCTTGTTTACAAGCCCAAATCCTTTGTCCGTCACCCCCACAAACCCGAGAAGGATAGAAGGTGGGAGAGTGAAAGGAAGGCAAGTAGTCGGGGACAAGAAGGGACAGCTGGGAACGCCCCTGGATCTCCTCCTCAGGCCAGAAAGGAAGATGCTGAGGATGGAAATGAGGACCAAAAGCCACGTGTTCCATTGCCACAAGGTGAGACACCTTCATGCAGAATGCTGGAAGTTGCAGGATAAACCCGAGGGACTTATTGGGTATACAAGGTGTGACGGAAACCACACCGGCCAAATGGAAACATATTAATTTCATCACATGGAACATTATTTGAACTTTGTACTGGACATTGAATATAACTTGTTTAAAAAGACCACAGAGCTGAACAGCTGAAAACATGGCTTCACATTTGCATTCTGAGAGACAGTTGAATACAGAGACAATGGAAGTGCTCCCTGATTCAATTAGCGGGATGGGTTTTGTCAATAGTGATGATCAAAAGACATTGAGAGCCACTGATTTTGTAAGAGACAAACCTCCACCCCCCAACCACCCCCCCCCCCCCCCCCCCTCACTGAGCATGACTGGAGAAATTTGTTCGGCGGAGAGTTTCATCGGTTGACTTTTTTTTATTCAAATCAATAAACAAAACTCCCCAGATAATGCTGTTTCAAACAAAGAGCTGGTCACATGCCTTACCTGCTGGCCAAACTGGGAATTGATTGAATTGTGCCTCACAGAAAGATTTGAGGCAGAACACAATTGGAAGAAAAAAGAGAAGGAAGCACGTCCCTCCCTGTCTCTCTTTCTCTAGCAAAGTCCCAGGGACCCATGGAAGCAGCTTAAGCTTCAAGGCAGAGGACCTCTTCAGTCTTCTGGTACCAGTGAAACAAGTTTGAAAGTGTGCACTGGGCCCCAGCAAGAACTGCAAGACTTCAACTCCAGTCAAGGACTTCACATCCAATCCAAAGACAGTAACTGAATTCCATTTACTACTCCAACTCCTGCCCTTTATTCTTTCTCCCCCTCTCTATCTATTTGTGTGTGTGTTTATCTCGTATGCATGCTAGAGTGGTTGCGTCGCGTATTTTAGTAATTTTAGCCAAGTTAGAGTGGTAAGGTTAATAAGCTTACATCTTTCTTGTTTAAACCTAAGAAACCTGTCTGGTTTGTTCATTTACAATTGCAATTAGAGAGCAGTGAGTAAAAACTCACCGAGGTATTAAGCTAAAACATTAAAATATTTTAAAAGTTAAACCCTGTTAAAGCCAATCCAGGAAAGGGGCAAGAGGGGGACCCTAAGACCCCTTCCCCACTCAGTCATAACAAAGGCCAATGCAGAGAAAGGGGCCCTGATTGAGAGTACAACAGATTAGGCTATAGCTCTGACTGCAGCTGTAAGGCCAAGTATAAAAATCACTGTGAGTGAGGGTAACATGAACAAGATCCCTGAGAGTTCTAGGAAACTCTTGTCAAAAGGAAAAGTAACTCCTCATCCCTCAAGTGAGGCAGGTAAACCTATAGTTATACTTAGGGATACAGAAGCCACCCAAACTCCTTTTCTGGTCAAAGGCATAACTTTTCCACCAGAGAGCACGTTGAATGCCAAGGTTTTAGTGAATGGTATCGGCAGGGTGTATATACCTTTGTATCGGGTGCACCTGGAGTGTGACCTAATGTCTGGAACGGTAACCATAGGAGTTGTTCGTAGTTTGCCTGTAGACGGAGTTGACCTACTCCTGGGGAATGATTTGGCCAGAGTGAAGGTAGTAGCTTCTCCAGTAGTCACGGAAAGACCAAGTGAAATCAAAGAAACAGAGCAGTTGCAGGAAAAGGTTCCAGGAATTTTTCCTTCATGTGTAGTGACTCAAGCAATGACTAAACAAGTTTAATTGTTGGAAGTCAAATTGGCCCCACAGACAGATAGCCGAATATCTGAAACTTTCTTTGGGGATTTGGATAATCTGAAGGAAATGTACAGTAAGTCTTCTCTGATCAAGGCTCAGCAAGACAATCCAGAGTTAGGTTAAGTGGCACCATCAAGCACTAACTGAAGTTGAAGCAAAGGAAGTTCCGAAAGGCTACTATGTTAAAAATGGGATTCTGATGAGGAAATAGAGACCTCCTCACAGACATGCAGATGAAGAATGGACAGTAGTTCACCAGATAGTGATACCACCCAAGTATCACCAGGAAGTATTAAGGAAAGTCCATGAAATTCCTATGGCGGGACATGTGAGGATCCAGAAGACCCAATCACATTTAGGTCTAAATTTTTAATGGCCAGGTCTTTACAAGGCATGGTGCAGTTTTGTAAAATGTGCCATATGTGCCAGATTGTGGGAAAACTGTTTTTGGGGTACCATTTAGTAGGGTGTGAGTAGACTGTATGGGACCTTTACCAAAAACAAAAGCGGGACATCAATGTATACATACTACTATGGATATGGCTACTCGGTTCCCAGAGGCCACTCCCTTGAGAACAATTTCAACTAAGGTAGTGGTAGAGAAGTTAACCCAGTTCTTCACTAGATATGGATTACCGATTGCGATCCAATCGGATCAAGATTCCAATTTTGCGCCTAGCATTTTTCAAGAAGTTATGATTAATCTCAGTATAACACAGTTAAAGTCTTCAGCCTACCACCCACAGACACAAGGGGCTTTAGAACGGCACATCAGACCCTCAAAATGATGATCAAGCCATACTGTCATGAATATCCCCATGAATGGGATAAAGGGTTGGAATTTCTTTTGTTTGCCACCAGGGATTTACCTAATGAGCCTACCTGTTTTAGTCCTTTTGAATTGGTTTATGGGCATGAGGTAAGAGGTCCTCTAAAACTAATCAAAGAAAAGTTTTTAGCACAGAGGGACGAATCTTCAATGTTAAATTATGTATCTGTGTTCTGGGAACAGCTCACGAGAGCCTGCAAAGTGGCTCAGGAACACCTGAAAGCTTCCCAAACAACGATGAAGAAATAGGCATACAAGCATGCCAAGACCCGAATATTTCAACCAGAGGATGGGATGTTAGTATTACTGCCTTTACAGGGTGAACTGCTGAAAGCATGGTTCAGTGGACCATACAGAGTAGTCAAAAGGATTGGTAAAGTAATTTGATTGACACCTCAAATCGACAGAAAAAGAAACGGCTGTGTCGCATCAATATGTTGAAACAATATCATCACAGGGAGGTGGATAAGCAAGAACAGGTATGTCAGGTAGTAGGGCCAATGAAGAATGAAAGGGATAGTGAGGATGAGGCAGAAGGAGGCCTAGACAATTCCCAAATTGAACCTCCTACTATCCGGTTAGCTAATACGGAATGGTTAGTGAGATTGGACACTTTCATATGCTTTCATATTTAGATGCAGAACAATGAGAATACCTAACAAGGCTACTCCCAGCATTTAAAGGAGTCTGTAGGGACAAACCAGGATGTACAACCTTAGCCATACATGATGTAGATGTAGGAGAATCCTCTCTTATAAAACAGCATCCTTATTGCTTAGGTCCAGAGAAACAGGCCCAGGTAAAAGAAGAAATCTAATACATGTTGGGAAAGCACCTAATTGAACCCAGTCAAAGCATTACAGACTAAACCTGATGGTTCAACTAGATTTTATATAGACAACAGAAAGTTTAATGCAGTAACCAAGGCAGGCTCCTATCCAATTCCTCACTTGGAAGACTGTATCAAAGGAGTTGGCATTGCCATGCTTCTTACCAAAATAGATTTGTTAAAGGAATACTGGCAAGTTCCTTTAACACCCCGAGCTAAAGAAATATCGGCATATGTCACACCAAATGGTCTTTTCCAATGCCGAGTGATGCCATTTGGTCTAAAAATGCCCCAGCATCTTTTCAGAAACTAATGAACCAAGTGATAGCCAATATTCCTAACTGTGTGGTTTACCTTGATGATGTGCTGGTATACAATGACACTTGGAAGGACCACTTGGAACACTTAAATGCTCTGTTTAGAAAATTACAGTTGGCTGATTTGGTGATAAACCTTGCCAAAAGTGAAATTGCAAAAGCGTGGGTAACCTACCTTGGGTATATAGTAGGCCAAGGACAAGTGTTGCCAAGAACAGCAAAAGTACAAGAATTCCCTGCACCAAAGACAAAACAAGAAATCATGAGGATTTGGGGAATGTGTGGTTTCTACTGCAAGTTTGTACCAAATTTTAGCATTACAGCTGCCCTACTGACAGATTTGCCACAAAAAAAGAAAGCCAAGATAGTGTGGTCAGGAGAGTGCCAGGCATTTTCTGAGAGGCTGAAAGCCATTTTGATGAATGAACCATGTTGGCTGCCCCAAATTTCACTAAGCCCTTCAAGGTAACAATTGTTGCTAGTGGGGTTGGTGCAGTCCTGTTACAAGACAATTAATCAGGTATAGAAAGGATACTTTTCCGAAAAGCTAAACCGACACTAAAAGAGATACTCAACAGTGGGAAAAAAAACCCTGGGCTTTTTACTAGCTCTTAAGCATTTTGAAGTATAAGTCCACCACACCTACAGAGAGACATTGGTATATACTGATCATAACCCACTAGACTTTGTGGAAAAATTCAAAAACCGAATGCCAGACTATTCCAATGGAGTTTACTATCGCAGCCCTATCACTTAGAGATTATCCATTTTGCAGGGAAAAACAAGATAAGTGCTGATGCTTTGTCCAGAATTTAACTTTGCTTTGAGTTATCTGAGTACAAAGATGGTATAAAGCAGAACTGTATTAGTTACAGATAAAGAGTGAATGAGAATGAGGGTGCAAATGTGCTTTAGTATTTTTTCATCTTCTGTGTTTTTCCACACTTTGTAATAAAACACATTTAAAAATGGCATGTCATTCCTCTGAGGATGGAGGTGCGATGAAAGTGTTTCAGTTTTTAATATTTTTTGAGGACTCATGTTTTAGAATTGTGGAGATGGATTCATTGGAGGACTGAAGTGTTTCCATAGATGCTGGACTTTTTTGTTAAAGGGTCACTGGAAGGACTCTATTTCAAAACATTTATTGGATGTCACATGTCTTCAGCTAAGTAACAGCAGGTGCCTTCTGACAATGGGAGTTATTCACAAGAAAAGTGACATGTCAAGATTTATGGCGCTTAAGAGTGGTTTCATTTTTGAATACTTTTTTGTGTCAGTTGGTTTTGTTGCCTGCTGAAAGAAACACCCAGCTCATCTTTTCTCCACTTCTCTGAGAAACCATGAAAAAATCCAGTGTGTGATAGCTGTAATGCCTGATGCCACATTTCTCCTGAAAAGCTTTTGGAAGATTTCCTCTCGAATCTCCTGTATGAACTGCTTCTGAAAAGATCCCAGTGATCCGTCTACGTGTACTCAGATGCCAGACTGTATGCCATCTGGAACTTAACATATCTTATCCTTTCTCTTCAAGAATTAACAAGTACTTTGGCCAAAACATCTTTATTTTTCCTTTAACCTGTGTGTATGTGTGTGTGTATGTTGGGTATTTAGGAGGAAATATATATAAATATATACTGTCATATTTCAAACTGTGTTAAAGCTTTACATTTTTATTGACTAAGTCTTGTTTTATAATACATTAATACTTTTGCTGTTTATTAAAGAATCCTGGTTGGTGGATTTTATTCCAAAACAAAAATAGAGTATATAATTGGCTGCATCGGTAACTGGGTAAACATTTAAATATATGTTTGACTGTGGGGAAGTGGAACCAGAGAAAGACAGTGTATTCCTCCTGCCTTGGTTGTAACATTATAAATGTGTAAGCTTGTCAACTAGCATAAGCCAATTGGGCATCCTGATGGGGCTTACCAATTGAGCCCAGAACAGAATTGGTTGGTTTCCACATGTAGACGCTTGAAGGACAGGGGTGTGAAATCAAATGGGAAGTGGGGCAAGCATGAGCTGGCAGTATTGCTCTGGAGATAGGAGGAGCAAGAGTTCCAAATTCAGGTAAGTGAAACCAAGTTTTCTTACCCTATCACAGTGGCCTTCGGTGATCCCTTTAAGGACCACTGGTTAGACTGCAATAGAGCCTGAAAAACCAGTCACAGCTAAGGACTTTAGGAACATAGGAACATAAGAGCAGGAGTAGGCCATTCAACCCATCGAGGTTTCTCCGCCACTCAATTAGAACATGACTGATCATCTACCTCAATGCCACTTTCCCGCGCTATCCCCCATCCCTTGATGCCATTAGTATCCAGATATCCATCAATTTCTGTCTTGAATATGCTCAATGATTGAGTGAGCTCCAACAGCCCTCAGTGTATAGAATTTCAAAGATTCACCACCCTCTGTATGAAGAAATTCCTCCTCTTCTCAGTCTTAAATGGCCCAACCCTTATTCTGAGACTGTGTTCCCTGGTTCTAGACTCACCAGCAAGGGGAAATATCCTATCTACATCCACCCTGTCATGCCCTGTAAGAATTTTGTAAGTTTCTATGACATCACGTCTCATTCTTCGAAACTCTAGAGAATACAGGCCCAATTTCCTCAATCTCTCCTCATAAGACAAGTCGCCATCCTAGTGATTAGTTTTTTGAACCTTTGCTGCATTCCCTCTATGGCAAATATATCCTTCCTTAGATGAGGAGACCAAAACTGTACACAATATTCCAGATGCAGTCTCACCAAGGCTCGACACAATTGCAGCAAGACATCTTTACTCCTGTACTCAAAACCCCTTGCGATTAAGACTAACATATGAATTGCCTTCCTAATTGCCTGCTTCCTAATTGTCCCTTTAAACATCAACACTTTCCAACCTCTCACCATTTAGGAAATACTCTGTCTTTCTGCTTTTTCTACCAAACTGGATAACAGTTGTGCAGTGGTTAGCACTGCAGCCTCACAGCTCCAGCAACCCGGGTTCGATTCTGGGTACTGCCTGTGCGGAGTTTGCAAGTTCTCCCTGTGACCGTGTGGGTTTTTGCTGGGTGCTCCGGTTTCCTCCCACAGCCAAAGACTTGCGGGTTGATAGGTAAATTGGCCATTATAAATTGCCCCTAGTATAGGTAGGGGAATTGAGGGAAGGTGGGGATGTGGTAGGAATATGGGATTAATGTAGGATTAGTATAAATGAGTGGTTGATGGTCAGCACAGACTCGGTGGGCCGAAGGGCCTGTTTCAGTGCTGTATCTCTAAATAAAAATAAATAACTTCACATTTATTCACATTATATTCCATCTGACTTGTTCTTGCCCATTCACTTAGCTGGTCCAAGTCCCCTTGAAGCTTAGATTAGATTTAGATTAGAGATACAGCACTGAAACAGGCCCTTCGGCCCACCGAGTCTGTGCCGAACATCAACCACCCATTTATACTTCTTTGCATCTTCCTCATAACTTACATTCCCACCTAGTTTTATGGCATCAGCAAACTAGGAAATATTGCATTTGGTCCCCACATCTAAATCATTTATATAGATTGTAAACAGCTGTGGCCCCAGCACTGATCTTTGCAGTACCCCATGAATAACAGCCTGCCATCCTGAGAATGACCCGTTTATTCCTACTCTCTGTTTTCTGTTTGTTAACCAATTCTCAATCCATACCACCAATCCCATGTGCTCTAATTTTGTTTACTAACCTCTTGTGTGGGACCTTCCCAAAAGCCTTCTGAAAATTTTTCCCGCAACAGCTCAGTTTACAAAAGCAGCCAAAGGTATTTCACATGAATGTGTGAACACTTGGATCCTAATATTTATGTAAGTATAAAATAAGTACTGCACTACAGTAGACTCTCAAAAAAATGAACACAATATCACTAACAATCAAAAGGAAAACTGAAACAACATTGAAAAGAGAACAGTAAATAATGATGAGATGATGGGCAGGCAAGTTAATTAAGGGTATGAGCAAAATTATAAGGGAATAGAAATTAGAATAATTATTAAACAATTATGGGTGCAAAATTCAGATCTGTAGCACTGCTAGATATGGTGGAACATTCATCATTGTGCAAAATCTTGAGAAGGGCATTCGTGCTGACATCCCCTGCATGTGCCAGAAGCTTCTGAACTTGTCTATCACAACGTCACACAGTTCTACCAGCTGATGTGACATAAAAAGCCAAATTTGGACCAAGCAGGTCCATTGGACAAATTTGTTTGTCAAACACCAAAGATCAAGTGTTCATCTACAAGAGGGGTCCAATACTAACATTACCTAAAAGCCAAGGTACCCAACTTGCCATAAGGTAATTTTGAGTAACATTTTTTTCATTCATGAGCTGTGGACAACGATGGCAAGGCCTGCATTTATTGCCCATTCCTAATTGCCCTTGAGAAGGTTGTAGTAAGCCGCCTTCTTTAACCACTGCAGTCCACGTGGTGTAGGTACATCCACAGTGCTGTAGGGTGGGAGTATCAGGATCCTGACTCAGCGACAGTGAAGAAACAGCAATATAGTTCCAAGTCAGGAATCTGTGACTTGGAGAGGAACATGCAGCTGGTGGCTTTCCCACGAATCTGCTGCCCATGTCCTTCTAGGTGGTAGAGGTCGTGGATCTGGAAGGTGCTATCAAAGGAGCCTTAGTGAGTTGCTGAAGTCCATATTGTAGGTGGTACACGCTGCCGTCACTGCGCGTTGGTGGTCAAGGGAGTGAATGTTTAAGGTGGTGGACAGATTGCTAGTCAAGTGAGTTGCTTTGCTCTGGATGGTGTCAGCTTCTCGAATGTTGTTGAAGCTGCTCTCATCCAGGCAATTAGAGAGTATTCCATCACACTCCTGACTTGTGCCTTGTAGCTGGTGGACAGGCTTTGAGGGGGTCAGGAGGTGAGTTACTCACCATAGAATTCCCAGCATCCAGCCCTTCTCTTGTACCCACAGTATTTGTGTGGCTGGTCCAGTTAAATCTCTGGTCAATGGTGACCCCCCCAGGATGTTGAGGGTAAGGGATTCAGCAGTGGTGATGCCATTGAACATCAAGTAGAGATGGTTAGATTCTCTTTTGTTGGAGATGGTCATTACCTGTCGCTTGTGTGGCACAAATGCTACTTGCCACTTATCAGCCTAAGCCTTAATGTTGTCCAGGTCTTGCTGCATGTGGGCACTAACTGCTTCATTATCTGAAGAGTTGCGAATAGAACTGAGCACTATACAATCATCAGCAGACACCCCCACTTCTGACCTTGTGATCGAGGGTAGGCCATCGTGAAGCAGCTGAAGATGGTTGGGCCTAAGACACTACCCTGAGGAACTCCTGCAGCAATGTCCTGGGGCTGAGATGATTGGCTTCCAACAACCACAACTATCTTCCATTGCACTAAGCATGACTCCAGACAGTGAAGAGTTTTCCCCTGATTTCCATTGACTTTAATTTTGCTTGGGCTTCTCAATGCCACACTGGTCAAATGCTGCCTTTATGTGAAATGCCGTTGCTCTCACTTCACCACTGGAATTCAGCTCTTTTTTCCATGTTTGCATTAAGTCTGTAATGAGGTCTGGAGCTGGGTGGTCCTGGCAGAATCGAAACTGAGCATTGGTGAGCAGGTCAACAACAAAAAACAGAAAAGCTGGAAATATTCAGCAGGTCAGGCAGCATCACAGACCTAAAATATTAACTCTGTTTTTCTCTCCACAGATGCTGCCTGACCTGCTGAGTATTTCCAGCATTTTCGGTTTTTGCTTCAGATTCCCAGCATCCGCAAGTGTTTTGCATATGTATCAGCGAGCAGATTATTGCTGAGTAACTGCCACTTGATAGCACTGTAGATGACACCTTCCATCACTTTACTGATGATTGAGAGTAGTCTTCTTTCTTTTGGGCCTCCTTATCTCGAGAGACAATGGATACGCGCCTGGAGGTGGTCAGTGGTTTGTGAAGCAGCGCCTGGAGTGGCTATAAAGGCCAATTCTGGAGTGACAGGCTCTTCCACAGGTGCTGCAGAGAAATTTGTTTGTTGGGGCTGTTGCACAGTTGGCTCTCCCCTTGCGCCTCTGTCTTTTTTCCTGCCAACTACTAAGTCTCTTCGACTCGCCACAATTTAGCCCTGTCTTTATGGCTGCCCGCCAGCTCTGGCGAATGCTGGCAACTGACTCCCACGACTTGTGATCAATGTCACACGATTTCATGTCGCGTTTGCAGACGTCTTTATAACGGAGACATGGACGGCCGGTGGGTCTGATACCAGTGGCGAGCTCGCTGTACAATGTGTCTTTGGGGATCCTGCCATCTTCCATGCGGCTCACATGGCCAAGCCATCTCAAGCGCCGCTGACTCAGTAGTGTGTATAAGCTGGGGATGTTGGCCGCTTCAAGGACTTCTGTGTTGGAGATATAGTCCTGCCACCTGATGCCAAGTATTCTCCGAAGGCAGCGAAGATGGAATGAATTGAGACGTCGCTCTTGGCTGGCATACGTTGTCCAGGCCTCGCTGCCGTAGAGCAAGGTACTGAGGACACAGGCCTGATACACTCGGACTTTTGTGTTCCGTGTCAGTGCGCCATTTTCCCACACTCTCTTGGCCAGTCTGAACATAGCAGTGGAAGCCTTACCCATGCGCTTGTTGATTTCTGCATCTAGAGACAGGTTACTGGTGATAGTTGAGCCTAGGTAGGTGAACTCTTGAACCACTTCCAGAGCGTGGTCGCCAATATTGATGGATGGAGCATTTCTGACATCCTGCCCCATGATGTTCGTTTTCTTGAGGCTGATGGTTAGGCCAAATTCATTGCAGGCAGACGCAAACCTGTCGATGAGACTCTGCAGGCATTCTTCAGTGTGAGATGTTAAAGCAGCATCGTCAGCAAAGAGGAGTTCTCTGATGAGGACTTTCCGTACTTTGGACTTCGCTCTTAGACGGGCAAGGTTGAACAACCTGCCCCCTGATCTTGTGTGGAGGAAAATTCCTTCTTCAGAGGATTTGAACGCATGTGAAAGCAGCAGGGAGAAGAAAATCCCAAAAAGTGTGGGTGCGAGAACACAGCCCTGTTTCACACCACTCAGGATAGGAAAGGGCTCTGATGAGGAGCCACCATGTTGAATTGTGCCTTTCATATTGTCATGGAATGAGGTGATGATACTTAGTAGCTTTGGTGGACATCCGATCTTTTCTAGTAGTCTGAAGAGACCACGTCTGCTGACGAGGTCAAAGGCTCTGGTGAGATCAATGAAAGCAATGTAGAGGGGCATCTGTTGTTCACGGCATTTCTCCTGTATCTGACGAAGGGAGAACAGCATGTCAATAGTCGATCTCTCTGCACGAAAGCCACACTGTGCCTCAGGGTAGACGCGCTTGGCCAGCTTCTGGAGCCTGTTCAGAGCGACTCGAGCAAAGACTTTCCCCACTATGCTGAGCAGGGAGATTCCACGGTAGTTGTTGCAGTCACCGCGGTCACCTTTGTTTTTATAGAGGGTGATGATGTTGGCATCGCGCATGTCCTGGGGTACTGCTCCCTCGTCCCAGCACAGGCATAGCAGTTCATGTAGTGCTGAGAGTATAGCAGGCTTGGCACTCTTGATTATTTCAGGGGTAATGCTGTCCTTCCCAGGGGCTTTTCCGCTGGCTAGGGAATCAATGGCATCACTGAGTTCCGATTTGGTTGGCTGTATGTCCAGCTCATCCATGACTGGTAGAGGCTGGGCTGCATTGAGGGCAGTCTCAGTGACAGCATTCTCCCTGGAGTACAGTTCTAGGTAGTGCTCAACCCAGCGGTCCATCTGTTTGCGTTGGTCAGTGATTATGTCCCCCGATTTAGATTTGAGGGGGGTGATCTTCTTGATGGTTGGCCCAAGAGCTCTCTTCATGCCATCATACATTCCTCTGATGTTTCCGGTGTCTGAGGCCAGCTGAATATGGCTGCATAGGTGTTGCCAGTAGTCGTTTGCGCAACGCCTAGCTGTTCTTTGTGCAGTACTTCTGGCTGCTTTAAGTGCTGCGGATGTTAAATCGCTGGGGGCTTTCTTGTAGTTCAAAAGTGCAATGCGCTTAGCGGCTATGACAGGTTCCAGCTCTTCATTATGAGATTGAAACCAGTCTGCATTTCTCTTCGCACTTTTGCCGTAGGTGGTCAAAGCTGACTCATAGATGGCGTCTCTGATGTGGGCCCACTTGGTCTCAGCATCCCCTGTGGGAGTGTTTTGAAGGGCTGTTACAAGTGAATTTAGAAATTTTTGTAACAGCTGTGGGTGAGAAATTCTGCTCGTGTTGATGCGCGGGTGGCCCTTCTGCTTGGAATGATGCAACTTCTTTGGTCTGAGTCTAACCTTGCTGCACACCAGGGAGTGGTCGGTGTCGCAGTCCGCACTGTGGAAGCTGCGTGTGATTTGAACACTGTTTAAGGCGGCTCGCCTTGTGACAATGAGGTCTAGCTGGTGCCAACGACGTGATCTTGGGTGCCTCCATGAAACCTGGTGACAGGGTTTAGTGTGAAAGAACGAGTTGGTGATGCAGAGGTTATGATAGGTACACAACTCAAGCAGTCTCTGCCCGTTCTCATTCATCCTTCCAACGCCATAGCGCCCAAGGCAGGAGGGCCATGAGTCATGGTCGGCCCCAACCCTGGCATTAAAGTCCCCCAGCAGGAATAGGTGTTCGGTGTTGGGGATGCTGCTAATGATGTTATGGAGTTGTTCATAGAACTGGTCTTTAGCTTCAGGTGCGGAACAGAGTGTTGGAGCATAGATGCTGAGTAGGTGTACTGGACCAGAGGTGGTGAGCAGTCGGATGGACAGTATGCGTTCCGAGCCATTTGAGGGAGGCTCTATCATGCTGAGCAAGGAGTTTCTGATGGCGAAGCCCACTCCATGCTGTCTTGGTTCTTCAGGATCCCTGCCCTGCCAGAAGAAGGTGTAGTCTTGCTCTGCTAGAGAGCCACTCGCGGGGAGGCGAGTCTCCTGAAGTGCTGCAATGTCCACATTGAGTCTACTGAGCTCGTTGTTAATGATGGCGGTCTTCCGAGAATCGTTGATTTGTGTAAGGTCTTCCGACAGGCCAGGACACATAGTTCTGACGTTCCAGCTTGCAAAGCGAAGGGCTGGTACCTTATTTCCTTTTTTCATGTTGTTTGGTGCGGTGTATCAGTCCACCTTTCGGGCAATGACCCTGAGCTCCAAGCACCCATTGAAGCAGGCAGACTGTGGCGGGACAGAACCTTATTGACCGGGGGCTGCCCGGTTTGAGGCGGGCGGTAGCTGTCCAGTGAGGTGCAATGACCTCTCCCACCGACAAAGGCAACCCGTGGCGCCCAGTTTCTACGCCAATTTATCTGGACTTATAACCCGTAACTGCTGCCTTCCGTGTTGTTTCAGTCGCTGTGAGGCAACTATGGAGTGACCTCTCCATGGCGCATGCCTGGGCAAATTTATGGAGGTTGAGAGTTGCCCAGTCGTCAAAACCCCCCTCTCGGCCTTTCTGGTGGGGTCCAAAGGAGTGCAGGACACGACGTTTGGCACCAGTATGGCTGCAGGAACTGCCGGAAACATGCCAAAGGTGACACATGACCGCCTACGGGGTTCCGCTCCGGATTTTCTGTTAGGGTTTACTCCCTTAGCCTTGGTCTCTCCCGAGACGCCCACAAGGCAGTGGGGTTGTTGGGGCCCCTACACAGGTGTAGGATGGTGCCGGTGGGAGGAGGGGATGCAAGGGGGAGGGGTAGAGGGAGGGGGTGGGGGGGGGGTGCAGGGGAAGGGGGTGCAGGGGAAGGGGGTGCGGGGTGAAGATGGTGCGGGGGGGCGGGCTGGGACGGGGTTGTGAGGGGGTGAGCTGAGAGGGTGGAGCAGGGAAGGGGACGGGGGTGGGGGGGGGGGTGGAAGGGGGGTAAAGGGGGGGGGAGGGCGGGGTGGAATCTGGTGCAGGTAATAAGCCATTTCCTCAGTGCCCACCATCGACGTCCGGAAAGCTCATCTACGTCCTTCGGGAGGTGAAGCATCATTTGGCAGACTTAGAGGTGATTACATTTGCTAAGGGTTTTTTTTTTGCAGTGGTTTAAATAAAGGCATGCAGCATTGCCGACAGTGCGCTGCAGATGCTCTCCGAGCCATCTCCCGCGGGCGCTTTGAAGTTGCGGCCGGGGGGGCCGCTCGTGGATGTTTTGGGTGTTCGGGGCACCTTTTCACAGGACTTCTCTCGGGTCCCGCAGCTCCTTCTTCACCTCAATGGACTTACCGCATGCCGTGGCTGCAGACACTCTGGACTGTGAAGACAGCAGGATCGGAGATTAAAGTATCGGCAGCTGTTCTCGTCAGTTTCATCCGGATCAATTTCATTGAGAATCTAGAGAGTAGTCTAATGGGGTGGTAATTGACTGGATTGGATTTGTTCTGCTATTTGTGGATAAGACATACTGGGCAATTTTCCACATTGTCACATAGATGCTAGTGTTGTAACTGCACTGGAACAGCTATTGCAAAGTCTCTGGAAGTACGCATATGGACATACGAATTAGGAGCAGGAGTAGGCCACTCAGCACCTTGAGCCTGCTCCGCCATTCAATAAGATCATGGCTGATCTGATTGTAACCTCAACTCCACATTCTCGCCTACCCCCGATAACTTTTCACCCCCTTGCTTATCAAGAATCTATCTACCTCCGTCTTAAAAATATTTAAAGACGCTGCTTCCTTTTGAGGAAGAGAGTTCCAAAGACTCACAACCCTCTGAGAAAATTTTTTTTTCCTCATTTCTGTCTTAAATGCGCCACCCTTCATTTTTAAATAGTGACCCCTAGTTCTAGATTCTCCCCCAAGGGGCAACACCCTTTCCACATCCACCCTGTCAAGACTCCTCAGGATCTTATATGTTTCTATCAAGTCACCTCTTACTCTCCTAAACTCCAGCAGACACAAGTCTAGCCTGTCCAACCTCTTCTCATAAGACAACCCGCCCATTCCAGGTATTAATCTAGTAAACCTTCTCTGAATTGCTTCCAACGCATTTACGTCCTTCCTTAAATAAGGAGACTAATACTGTACACGATTCTCCAGATGTGGTCTCACCCATGTCCTGTATAATAGAAGGATAACCTCCCTACTTTTGTATTCAGTTCCCCTCGCAATAAACGATAACATTCAATTAGCTTTCCTAACTACTTGTTGAACCTGCATATTAACCTTTTGCAATTCATGCACGAGGACACTGTTACGACCCGGTGAGAAAGGGGTCGAGGGTTCCCTCTCAGCCTTCACCTGGTCTTACTGGAACAGGGTTTAATTTTAAACACACCGTGTTTTTAACTCCCCCTTAGTGAATCCTTGTTCACTAACTTGCAATTATAAGGCAAAGAAACTAGCCAAACAGGTTTTCTTAGGTTTAAAGAAAAAAGGTTGAACTTTATTAAACTTAAACTGTAATTCGGTTAATGCCTATGCATACGCGACGTGCCCACACTTGCATGCATATGCGATACACACATGCAGATAGAGACAGAAAACAACAGAAGAAAAAATAAAGTGGAAAAATTTGAGGCAATCTCTGAAGAGGGTTGTTGTTACGGATCTTCGAGCTCACTGTAGAGAACTTGATTGTAGGTAGATCTTGCTTTTTGTTGGGGCTCAGTATTCTTCTTAAACCTTGTTCGCTGTAGGAGATTTTTCTCTCTTGGGGTTCATGTGTTTTCAGTGGATGTGGAGTTCCATGAGAAAGAGATGGGACCAGACAGGAGGCTGTGGCGAGCCAGCCAGGAGAGGTCTTTTCAGTCCAGGAGCAAACAGACACTCTGAGTTCAAACTGTTTGTACAATTCAGAAAAACCCAGGTTGCCAAGCAGGTTAGTCATGTGACCAGTTCTGATGGAGGGTCACTGACCTGAAACGTTAACTCTACTTCTCTCTCCACAGATGCTGCCAGACCTGCTGAGTATTTCCAACATTTCTTGTTTGTGTAGTCATGTGACTAGCTGGTCTGACCACATCTGTTTGTGGATTCTCTGGTCTTAGCTGACCCTGGAATGTCTCTTCTTACACACAATACCTGGTGCTCAAAGTCCATTGTGGGTTAAATTGGAGCAGGGAATAGCCCCCTTTGTCTCCACAAGCACTGTCTGTTAATGTGCAAATGTTTTTCCAGCCAAGGGCCTGGTGATTTCTTTTTTTTAAACAAGTCTTTTCTTCACTTCAGTAACAGTTTACAAATCAATGTTCATGTGACAAAATTAATGTACCTCATTCTTGGCAGGTGGGGGTCTGCATGACAACACCCAGATCCCTCTGCATCTCAAAGCTCTGCAGGGCATTTAGATAAAATGCTTCTTTTTTATTCTTCCTGCCAAAATGGACAATTTCACATTTTCCCACTTTATATTCCATTTGCCAGATCTTTGCCCACTCACTTAACCTATCCATATCGCTTTGTAGCCTCCTTATGTCCTCTTCACAACTTACTTTCCAACCTATCTTTGTTTCATCAGCAAATTTAGCAGCCATACCTCCCGTCCCTTCATTCAAGTCATTTATATAGATTGTAACAAGTTGAGGCCCCAGCACTGATCCCTAAGGCATACCACTCATTACATTTTGCCAACCAGAAAATGCTCCATTTATGCCTACTATCTGCTTCCTGTTAGCTAGCCAATCTTCTATCCATGCCAATATATTATCCCCTACACCATGAGCTTTTATTTTCCGCAATAACCTTTGATGTGGCACCTTATCAAATGCCTTCTGGAAATCTAAGTACAGTACATCCACTGGTTCCCCTTTATCCACAGCACATGTTACTTTTTCAAAGAGCTCCAATAAATTGGTTAAACATGATTTTCCTTTCACAAAACCATGTTGACTCTGCCTGATTACCTTGAATATTTCTAAGTGCCCTGCTGTAACATATTTAATGATAGCTTCTAACATTTTCCCTCAGACAGATGTTAAGCTAACTGGCCTGTAGTTTCCTGCTTTCTGTCTCCCTCCCTTTTTGAATAAAGGACTTACATTTGCTATTTTTTAATTTAATGGAACCTTCCCCGAATTTAGGGAATTTTGAAAAATTAAAACTATCTCACTAGCCACTTCTTTAGGACCATAGGATGAAGTCCATCAGGATTCGGGAACTTGTCAGCCCGCAGCTCCAACAATTTGCTCATTACCATTTCCTTGATGATTGTAATTTTCTTGAGTTCCTCCCTCCCTTCCATTTCCTGATTTACAATTATTCAGGGATGTTACTTGTATCCTCTATAGTGAAGACCGATGCAAATTACCTGTTCAATTCATCTGCCATCTCCTTGTTTTCCCTCATTAATTCCCCAAACTCACATTCTGCAAGACCAATGCTCGCTTTACTAACTCTTTTATTTTTTAAATATCTATAGAAACTCTTACTATCTGTTTTATATTTCTAGCTAGCTTTCTCTCGTACTCTAATTTTTCCCTCTTTATCAATCTTTTAGTCATTCTTTGCTGTTCTTTATATTCTGTCCAATCGTCTGACCTGCCACCCACCTTTGCGTAATTCTCTGTTTTTTCTTTAAGTTTGATACTATCTTTAACTTCTTTAGTTAACCACGGATAGTGGGTCCTCCACTTGGAATTTTTATTTCTTGTTGGAATTTCTTTGTATTCTGAAATATCCCCCGAAATGTCTACCACTGCATCTCTATCGACCTATACCTTAGAGTCTTGCAGCATCCTTACAAGAAGAGCAGAAAACTTGATGACCTATCCACAAAAAGGCTCCAATAGGTAAGAGGATTGCAGTTGCAATGCCTTTCGGTCTGCAGCACAGCAGGGAGATGGAGCAGAGACTGCGGAATGGGCAAGTTGTGGATGCCCTCTGACAAGTTGGAGTCAGACTCCTCCATGTTCCTTGACACTAATAGGAAGCTGTCTGGCAGGCCAGCCAAAGTATCCAGCAGCTCATTGTGCACACCCATCAGTGTTCTCCTGATTGCTGTCCTATCCAGCTCCTCATCTGAGTTCCCTACAGCAGGACTCGACTGTGACTTCACCCTCTGGTGAGTTGGCACATGAGCCATTCTTCACCCCTGGTCTGATTGCAGCCCACTCGTACCTGGGGACTGACCAAATGCTGATTCTATACTACCTCTTAAGGTCTGAGTAGGTGACTGTGACAGTCAGATCAAGTGATGGGGCCTCTTCATCAGTGCTGTGTTGTTGCTCTCCCTCAGCTGTAGCTTAGCAGTTACCAGAAACAGAAAATCAGAATATGAAAACAGAAAATCAGAAGAGGAAGTTTGGGGTGAAGGAAGTGGGTGTAGGGTGGTAAGAGGTCCATGGTTGCACCATCTGCAGCTTGCACATCATGCCAGATAGCAGGATGATGGTGAACCGAAGTTAAGAAGGGTGTTACAGCACGTGGTGCAATATGGGTGGCTCCCACTGTTCAACTCCCCACCTGACCGCAGCAAGTGTGTTTTGTTATTAGGGTTTAACCCCTTTGTTGTTTTATTTCTCAAATAAACAGACGGTGGCAGGTTTTCTTGCTGGTTTAAAAACAGAAAATCAATGGTTTATTGATCAATACGCTTTATCCCAAAATTGTTGCAATCGCATCCACTCAAGCATTCGCTCACACACACCCACGCGCGCGCACACACACAGAAAAGAGACAAGTCGAGAGGAAAAGAGGGGAAAGTGATTTTTAGTGGGGGTGAGATCACAATAAACCTGTTGAATTCTCTTGGAAATCAAGTTCTCATTGGGTGCAGGCCTGAGATGATTATAGATTGCTCTTTTAATTGAAGGTTCAGTTGGAGACGGTGGATCACCTCTAGTTCACTGCTGTCTAGTGTAGATGTAGGATTCTGCAGCAGGACACGTGCCTTCTGGTTTGCTGGAAAACAAGCTGCTGGTTGTTGCTTTGTCTTCTTTCTCTCCCTCTCAAGTTGCTCTCTCTCGGCTCTCTCTCTAGTCTGTCTTTTTTAAGGTAAAGCTGTGTTATTTCTCATGTCCTGGTAGGAAATAAAGGTTCATTTTTCAAAAGACAAAGTCCATTTTATAACTCTTCAGATTTTGTTCATGATTGTTGCATCATCACACTTCCTGTGTGTGTGAGAAGGGGCATAAGGTAGGAACATTCCATCATCCTGAAAGTTCTCAGCATCATCAGATGCCATGCATTCCACATCAGCCAGTCCCATGATGCGGAGAACCATTTCCTCCATTGGACTCAAGAGATGCAGGCAACCTCGTCCTCAGCCAGCTGAGATCTGCTCCCTTCTATTGTGCACAACCTTGTCCTGCAAGAGAAAGGGAATAATGTCAGTAATTGTGTAGCATTGTGTTTGGATGATGTTCCTGCCATGGCAGAATAGCAGGAGGCATGTGGAGGCAGCAAGAGGTGGGTGTGAGACTGGCAGCATTGGTAAGCATGTGAGAGTAAGGTGGAGTATCTGGATCTTATGCATGAAATTGAGTGCTAGGGAGTGCTGCTGGGTGAGTGATGGGGGTGTGGTGCACTGAGCAGCATAAGAGGTTGGTGGGGCAGTGGGTAAGTGATGTCATGTGAAGATGCGCACACTGACCTTGACCACCTGCATGTGGTCATTAGACTTCTTGTGGCACTGCTGCCAGGTCCTCAGGTAAAGATGCCGGTAATTTACCTCCCTGGCCACTTGCTCCCAATGCCTTCTTAGGGTTGTCCTTTAGGGCCTCCCTGGCCCTTCATCGAACCATGATGTCTCTCTTCTTGTCTATCTCCACCACTAAGGCCTTGAGCACTGCATTTGTGATCCTGGAGCTCTCTCCCTGCCCTGGTGTTCCATTTTCCTTGTTTAGACTAGCAACAATAGTATTCAAAAGCAGCCTCCTGTAATTTAGTTCAGTTTCCCTTTAAGAGGGACAGACTGCCTTTAGGAAGAGAAGGCTGGCTGCACTACTTGCTACTAGCACACAGTGCTCGACTCCCTGCCGAGTGCAGAGGCAGGCAGCAGTTCGATGCTTTCTTTGGCCTCCTTGTCTTGAATGACAATGGATAAGCACCTAGAGGTGGTCAGTGGTTTGTGAAGCAGCACCTGGAGTGGCTATAAAGGCCAATTCTAGAGTGACAGACTCTAGTGACAGGTGCTGCAGATAAAATTGGTGTCAGGACTGTTACACAGTTGGCTCTCCCCTTGCGCTTCTGTCATTTTTCCTGTCAACTGTTAAGTCTCTTCAACTCGCCACTCTTTAGCCCCGCCTTTATGGCTGTCCACCTGCTCTGGCAATCACTGGCAACTGACTCCCACGACTTGTCGTCAATGTCACAAGACTTCATGTCGCGTTTGCAGACGTCTTTAAAGCGGAGACATGGACGGCCGGTGGGTCTGATACCAGTGACAAGCTCGCTGTACAATGCATCCTTGGGGATCCTGCCATCTTCCATGTGGCTCACATGGCCAAGCCATCTTAAGCGCCGCTGGCTCAGTAGGGTGTATAAGCTGGGGGTGTTGGCCGCCTCGAGGACTTCTGCGTTGGAAATCCGGTCCTGCCACTTGATGCCAAGGATTCTCCAGAGCCAGCGAAGATGGAATGAGTTGAGACGTCACTCTTGGCTGACATACGTTGTCCAGGCCTTGCTGCTGAAGAGCAAGGTACTGGGGACACAGGCTTGATACACTCGGACTTTTGTGTTCCGTGTCAGTGCGCCATTTTCCCACACCCTCTTTGCCAGTCTGGACGTAGCAGCAGACGCCTTTCCCATGCGCTAGTTGATTTCTGCATTGAGAGACAGGTGACTGGTGATAGTTGAGCCTCGGTGGGTGAACTCATGAACCACTTCCAGAGCGTGGTCGCTGATATTGATGGATGGAGCATTTCTGACATCCTGTCCAATGATGTTCGTTTTTTTGAGGCTGATGGTTAGGCCAAATTCGTTGCAGGCAGCCGCAATCTTGTCGATGAGTCTCTGCAGACACTCTTCTGTGTGGAATGTTAATGCAGCATCATCAGCAAAGAGGAGTTCCCTGATGAGGACTTACCGTACTTTGGTCTTCGCTCTAAGACGGGCAAGGTTGAACAACGTGCCATCTGATCTTGTGTGGAGGAAAATTCCTTCATCTGAAGACTTGAACGCATGTGAGAGCAGCAGGGAGGAGTTCTATGCTGCAATCCAGTAAATGAGGTGGCAGCACCAAATTTGTGTGCTGCCTACCTCCACCAGAACCAATGTGGGCAGAATGCAAATTGCAACACCCCCCCCACCCCCCCCCCCCCACCCCCCACCATTACCGAATAACGGCCAGACAAATTTTTAGCCCAATAACTGTATAACAATTCAGCAGGACAATATAAGGGATCCTAATTCAATTGGTCAGATGCTAGCTGTGCATTTTTCCAAAGGCCACAAGAAATACAGTTTTGAAAAAATGTACTTCACAGCCAGCATCACCTCCCACAAACCACAAATTTGGCCAAGTAAAACAACTAACACATGTTTTCAAAGTAGACACATATAAATCATATTAATGTACATTTTGAGGCTGTAAGGGGAAAATATGGACTTTGGGCAGTAACAGATCTTCGACTGGTACCTCTGGTACCAGAGTATGCATGTATTGTGTCTCTTATTAGCTTGATAAAAGTACATTAATGATATTTCTGACTGACTATCCAGACCTGTTCAACAGGCTCCACTTATTGGCAAACAGGTCGGTTGTGAAATTCCTTGGAGCTGCTCCTGCTCTCCAACAGTAACTTTGCCGAAAGTACAGCGATGAGCAGGAGCCATTATAATGAAATTCTCAGAGGGCTGTCAAAAAGATCTTTACAATACATATAGCAGACTAGCATTGCAGAGTTTGGCAACACGATACTTTCACATCTTAGTAGAAAGATATGGCCACCATACATAAGATGCGTGATCTCAGTTCATTGGCCTCTTGGGTGGAACCAAACTCAATACAAATGCAAGAAAGGCCAGACCATTACAGTTCAGTTTGGTTTGTGTTAATGTGAACATTCCAACTTGGGGTTTCAGTCCAGCACCAATGTTTTAACTGAAAACTGAGATCAATTTCATATTGTGGACCTGCACAAGAAGTTGAAACCGTCAAGAATTAAACCCTGCTGGCTGGTAGCTTAAGTATTCAAGCCAACCCATCTGTCTCAACTGTTATGCCACATTCTCACTTTCAGATGAAGTTCTTAACTAGGGGAGCCCTTATTTCAAAATTAAATGAAAAACAGAAAAATTGAAGATTATTATCCTCAAATATTAAAATTGAGAACATAAATCTTACGTTAACTATCAGTGCTCTAACTGAGTTGGGAAGTCTCAATCTGGTAACTAGTAGATGAAAATCCACAGCACATAGCTGATCACAATGTGATATAATTAGTTGTCTCATTCAGATGCGATGTTCTTGGACTTGAGTGTGGTTTAGCCGAGATTTTGGTATATGAGGCAAAGACAGAGAAAAAGACTGCAGCTCCTGAACGTAAAGGTTTCTCTTTAATTCCTCTGTCTTAGTTTCACTTTCACTTTTCTAGCATGTGTGTTCCACAGCAGCCTCTGGAATGCACAATGCAATTGCAATCTCAAAACACAACACTATATCCCTCCCCTTCTTAGTAAGAGAGACATAGCATGTTTCAATGGTTTGTTTCTAAACATTTAAACAATAAACTCAAACATAAATAGTTCAACACGGAGCAAGTAGGATATCATCTGACATCAGGTGTGGTCTTATTTGACTTAGGTTCTTCATCTGAGGAGTCGATGTTGGAATTGGATTCAATGCTTGTGAGGGCTTTGAAGAATGACATGTTTCTTGTGATGGTTTGTGAATCGTGCTTAGCAGTGATCATTGATCCTTTTGTGTTGGTCACAACAAATGGCTGGATGTTGTAAGGGGCTGTTTGGTTTCCAAGACGACCATCACATTTCATGAGTACTTTATCTCTTGGCTTAAGTGCTGTAGCTCTAAGTTTCATGTTTTGCTCTGCTTCTGTTCTCGATCGCATTCATATACATATTGATCATTAGCTCTGCAGGGTAGCTCAGGTAGACGTGTACCCATAGGATGTTCAATGATGAGTGGAGCTGGAGGTTTTCCAGTAGTCAAGTGAGGAGTCGTTCTGTAATTACAAAGGAAGTGATATAGTTCTTGCTTCCATGATTTGCTTTCAGCTGTAGCTGGTTTCAAGGTTCGCATAAATCTCTCGACTTCACCATTAGATTTTGGCCAAAGGCGTGTGATTTTCCGATGAGTGAACCCTAGGTAGTTCACGAATTTGCTGAACTCATCGCTGTTGCATGGAGGTCCATTGTCACTTCTTACCATTTGAGGGATTCCAAACAAGGCAAAGATCTGGTCAAGCTTTGGATAACAGCTTTTGTTGAAGTTGACATAATTAATTTCACGATTGGAAATCTGCTATAGTCGTCAGTGACAATGAACAAGTGTTCATCTGTGGAAAAATCTATGAAATCAATGCTAACTTCAATCCATGGTCCTGGAGGTAGTTCCACATCTTAAGAGGGTCAAGAAGATTTGACATTGTGGTTGCTTGACATGGTAAACACTGATTGACTTTATGCTCGACCATGCGGTCAATTCCTGGGAACCGTACCTTTTCCCTAAGGAGTTGTTTGGTTTTGACAATTCCCCGATGTCCTTCCTGTGCTATTCAAACAACACATTCCCTCAATGAGAGTAGAATGACAATACACTTGTTGCATTATGTGAGATCAAATGTGGTTGCAACAGTGAGTTCATTTTGAACATTGTGAAAACCTTGTAGTATTTGAGCGATTTCAATTGTAGACACTTTCTCGATCACGTATTTCCAGTTTCGAGATTCCATAGCCTTCATACATAATTACAAAGCCTCATCTTATTCTTTTGCTGCTTTGATGTTGGCTAGTTTTAGTGACTTTGGCACCGCATTTATGCTTACATAGTTAAGATGTCTGAAGGTAGCATCCTAGGCCCAACCATCTTCAGTTGCTTCTTAACGACCTTCACTCCATCATAAGGTCAGAAGTGGGGATGTTCACTGACGATTTCACAATGTTCAGCACCATTCATGACTCCTCAGATAATGAAGCAGCCTATGTCCAGATGCAGCAATACCTGGACAACATCCAGGCTTGGGCTGATAAGTGGCAAGTAACATTCACGCCACACAAGTGCCAGGCAATGATCATCTGAAACCAGAGAGAATCTAACCATTTCCCCTTATTATTCAATGGCATTACCATTACTGAATCCCCCTCTATCCACATGCTGGGGGTCACCATTTACCAGAAACTGAATTGGACCAGCCACGTAAATACTGTGGTTACAAGAGCTAGGAATTCTGTGGCGAGTAACTCATTTCCTGACTCCCAAGTGTCTCCTCATCATCTACAAGGCACAAGTCAGGAGTGTGATGGAATGCTCTCTAGTTGCCTGGATGGGTGCAACTCCAACCATACTCAAGAAGCTCAACACCATCCAGGACAAAGCAGCCTGCTTGATAGGCACCCCATCCACCACCTTCAACATTCACTCCCTTCACCACCGATGCACAGTGGCAGCAGTGTGTACTATCTACAAGATGCACTGCACAAACTCAACAAGGCTACTTCGAAAGCACCTTCCAAACCCACGACCTCGACTACCAAGAAGGACAAGGGCAGCAGAAGACTGCAAACACCACCACCTGCAAGTTTCCTTCCAAGCCCCACAACATCCTGACTTGGAACGAGATCGCTGTTACTTCACTGTCGCTGTGTCAAAATCCTGGAATTCCCTTCCAAACAGCACTGTAGGTGTACCTACACCCCAAGCATTGCAGCAGTTCAAGAAGTAAGCTCACCACCACCTTCTTAAGGGCAATTAAGGGTGGGCAATAAATGCTGGCCTGTAGACTTGGATGGTCCATAGTTGCAGATGGTTTTCAAACTTGTGATGTTATCTGGAGAAAGAGAGGGAGACACACAGCCCCACTGGGATTCTGCCTGGTTATCACTCAAAGACTGTCTGCTTCAAAGTCTCAGGAGCTTGTCTTCTGTGTGTAACAAAAACTCCCAGGGTGGCACAGTGGCGCAGTGGTTAGCACCGCAGCCTCACAGCTCCAGCGACCCGGGTTCAATTCTGGGTACTGCCTGTGTGGAGTTTGCAAGTTCTCCCTGTGTCTGCGTGGGTTTTCTCTGGGTGCTCCAGTTTCCTCCCACAAGCCAAAAGACTTGCAGGTTGATAGGTAAATTGGCCATTATAAATTGCCCCTAGGTAGGTGGTAGGGAAGTATAGGGACAGGTGGGGATGTGGTAGGAATATGGGATTAGTGTAGGAATAGTATAAATGGGTGGTTGATGGTCGGCACAGACTCGGTGGGCCGAAGGGTCTGTTTCAGTGCAGTATCTCCAAACTAAATTACACAGTCTGGGGAGATGGTCACATGGTCCTCTCAATCCCCTTTGTTTTTATTAAGGTCCAAATTCTAAAACACAAACCTCTCTCAGGTGGTATTATCAGTGTTTACCCCATCTCCACTCATGAATGCTTCAAGATGGCTTTGAATGTCCGGCTAATGAGGGTGATATGGATAATCTATTCAGTTAGCCAAAGCATTGTCCTGGATGGAATTCTTGTTAGACATGTGTCTCCAATTTGATATCCTGGAATGTGAGGTATTTCAGATGCAAATTGTGGTGACCATTTTGGCTGCCAGCTTTTTAAAAGTTAATTGTCAGATCCAAGTTCCTTTTTAAAAGTTTAATGTAGGTTTCCAACCAATGACTTAAAACTCCTCATTTGGTATAATATGTTTTCTTGACAGCTGCTGAGCTGACTCCAAATTTGAGCCTCTTGCATCAGAAAAAAACAATATGAGTGGAGAATGCAGTCAGAGATCTTAATTCTTCTTCAAGCTCTGTTTGATGGTATTTGCATTGAGGTCAAGTTTAGCAAAGTGTTGAGCACCATTCACTTTCTCTATGAGGCCATCGATTGTCGGTGTCAAGTGTCTTTCTCATTGTATGTCTTGGTTTGGTGATTGCATATCAACGCAGGTTCAAATCTGCGTCTCGTTCTTGGGTTTCTTGATGATTTGCAAGGGTGACACCCAAGGGGTAGACTCATTCCCAACCTTCTCAATAATGTCAAGGCCAAGTAGATGTTGAAGTTCCTTCTCTGTCTGTTTCCTGGCATGCAATGGTATTCGTCACCATTGATGCACAATTGGTGGCACATTAAGGTCGATATGCAGCTTGCATGTAACACCTTTCAGTTTGCCGATACCAGTGAATCGATTAATTCGTGAATGTTTTTGTTATGCGAAGGAATCGTGTATGTGACAGCAATCTTGTGCAGATCTGTTGCTGTGTAAAAACTGGCAAGCATGTCACACTCTCCAGATATGGTATAGACTAGAGCATTTGTTCTAGTCCCTTTGAATGAGACTGGTGTTTCAAAAGTTCCGAGGATTTTCAACGGTTTGTCACTGTTGTAAAGGAAAATTTTCATATTCCCTGGTTTGCAGAGAATGGGGCAATCCTGAAGTTGGTTGAATGTTTTGTCTCCTATGACATTGACTGATGTTCCTGTGTCTATGAGAGAATCTATGTCCAGGCAGCCAATGGTTACAGTCACACGTGGCTGTTTGCTGTGTCTGAGAGAGAGGTCAAAAGTATGTATAGGGTCATCTGCCTCTACTTGGCGACATTCTCTTGCCCTTTTTGCTGTGGTACACATACATGGCACCCTTCCATTGGTATTGGTCTTAGTTGTTGATTTTGATGATGAGCAACAAACACAAGCATAGTAGTTGGGTTTTCCACAGGCTTTGCACTGTTTACCAGTAGCAGGACACTCTGTCCAGTATGGGTAAGCACCACCATAGTGGAAGTATTCTTTGGATAAGTCACAGCTCCGTTTGTGGGATGGCTGTTGTTGCTTTGCAGGTGGTTTCCTGGTAAGTGAGTGATGAATAGTGTTCACAGGAGTTAAAATTGGAGTGTGGTGGTTACCATTAGCAGCCTCAACTTCATTAGCTTTGAACTCTGGGAGCAATGGCTATCTTGCTAACTCCAGCAGCTCTGACAGCATTCTGTCTTTATTGAGTGCTTTTCCAGTGTAGTTGACTGGAGAGATAGCTTTGAACTATTTGTGTTTTGATTTTCCGTTCGACATGTTCAACATCACCGTAGTCACATCTTGTTGCTATTTGCCTCAAATGCATGCAATATTGGTCAATTGGGCCTGCTGTGGTTCGGTCAGGTTCGGGTCGGATTCTTTTTCCCGACCTAAAGCAGACATCTATCCGGGATCATGTTCCTTTTCAAAGGAAACTTCTCTGCAGTGATCAGATATTATATATATTTTTTGATTGGATGGTTATTTTGGAGAGTTTGCTATGTGAGTATACATGGTACAAAATTCCTGTGTGTCACTCGAACACAGTCTGCAACTCAAAATGCTGTCTGTAAAAATAGACAAAAGTTTCCAAAATTTTCATACCTGAAAGGAATGTTTCCATTTTTTTTCATCCTTTTTCTCTTTACCACATTGCCATTGTGATGTCCTCAGGACTTGAGTGATGTTTAGCCAAATTTGGTATAAGATATGAGACAAAGACAGAGAGACAAAGACTGCAGGTTGCTGAACGTAAACGCTTTTCTTTTATCCCTCCATCTTAGTTTCACTTTCAGTTTGCTCACATGTGTTCTACAGCAGCCTCTAGAATACACAATGCGCAATGCACTTGCAGTTTCAAAACACGACAACACTACATCAGAAAATGCACAAAAGCTAGTTAATAATGATAAATAAAATGTTGCACTAAAGCAGTAACTTTACTCTCGAGGATAAATTCAGTGATCCCATCATCCCAATGTAGAGTTGCACTTGAAGGGAGTTTGGGTTGACGAAATGATTATCTCAAGAAAACAAGCTATGCTGAATGAAGATTTTTCATCCAAAGTACATTAAATTTTTCAAAAGGAATGCTGGAATCCTACATTTAACTTTTAAAAAACTGGCAGCCAAGGTGGTCACCACAATTTGCATTGAAATACCTCACTTTCCAGGACATCATAGTGGAGACACATGTCTAAAAAGCTCTCATTTAGGACAACGGCTTGAACAGTTGAGTAAATTATCTAGTATCTCCCTAATTAGCAGGACATTCAAAGCCATCTTGGATCATTCACTAGTGGACTCATACCTCCAGTTGGTAAACATTGAAACAATACAACCTGAGAGAGATTTGGGATTCTTAGACTTTGGATCTCAATTAAAGAAAAAAAAAGTACTGAGAGAACCATGTGACAGTCTCTTCAATCTGTGTGAACTTGGACTTTCTGTTACACACAGCAGACATGTTTTGAGAGCTAACCAGTGCAAGACCCCGGTGGGGCTATCTCTCTCTCTCTCGCTCTCTCTCCAGATAATATTGCAAGCTTTTGAAATCTGTCTGCGACTGTGAAACATCCAAATCTTTCATCACTACAGACAGAGACCCCAGAGAGAAAGCCACCTACATCACCGTCTCCAAGAAACCCTGAACCAGGTGAACCAGCTGCAAGTGCACTTCTACCAGCCAGAGACGTCAGAACCACGACTTCAGCTGGAAGACAACTGAATAACCAGACCCCAGAGACTGTATATTATTATTATTTTATTTGGACTCTAATCCATCCATTATTACTCCGTAACCTATTTGTGTGTGTATGATTCTCATGTATGTGTGTGCATGTGTGTATGAAAGCTGGAGCGCAGTTCATTATTTTCAATTAGATCAGGATTTGATTTTTAAGTGCAATAAACTAATTTCTTTCTTGTTTAAGCTCAAGAAAATCTGTCTGATTGGTTCTTCTATGATCAAAGCACATAAAGGGTTAAACACTTACTGACTTGGTAAGTACATCCACTGTTTAAAAGAAATAAACCCTGTTGGGTTCAGACAAGGAGAGGGACAAGAGGGGAACCTTTTGATCCCTCCTCACCTGATCGTAGCAATTACAAAACTAGGATCATTTATCTGCCCTGTACTCCTCTTGTGTGATCAGTGAATTAACCCTCAAATTTAAGCAAAGGTCCCCTGACATGCCAATGATTGATACTGGTCTGGGGTAAATAAGGTGAGAACATGTTCCATTACCCAACTCTGCTATATTTTACCTTGGTAAATACAAAATTCCCTTTTGAAAAAATAAATAAAAGTAAGTACATTTTTTTAAATGGATTTATGTTTGCCAAGCAGTTGATTTGCACTGGCTACATTTAAGATTTTCTTTCAGACAGGCTCCTTTAGCGTAACAAAATCAACAAATTCTGAAGCTTCAAACCAGGCCAATTTATATTTCCAATGTTGCCACAAAGTTCAGCAAAATAATGAATAAGTGACAATGTTGTGATAATTATTTCACAAAAGTTGATAAATATCATAAAAATCGCAAGTGCAGTTTTTACCACATTTGAGTTTGTGGAACTGCTTAATTTATAAAATTAAGAAAGCTAGAAGAGGGACCAAATCCCACAGGACAGTAATAAGGCTGACAAATGTAGGGCAGAAAATCAGGTATTTCAATAAGTAGAAATTAGGGACTCCAATATTGGGTTTTAAAAATCTGTAGATTGTACAATGGAATGACAATTTTTGAGGTAGAAAGTCCCAGTGGTATATGTTAGAGTAGGAGATAGTGTGGTGAGCTATTAGGGTTCATTTTTCACTTCACCAACTGGGCAGTAATCTGATGGACCCAATCGCCTACCCATTCTAGAACAGCCTAATTTTTATCCCATTGATTCCAATGAGTGAGCAATCTGCTCCTCGAGATTATTACTCCAGCAGTGCAGATAAAAACTTTGAAAAATGTGGTAATGCACTGGCTGGGAAAAAAAAAATGACAGATTCACTGCCCTTACTTCCAGGGTTTCTTATGCACTACCCGAACTCGTCCCTGCCACCCACACACCCCACTACACCCAGCCCATCGCAAAGTCAAAATTCAGCCCAATAATTTGGCAGAAAATTCATTAGCATTGGGAAAATTTTGTGCTAATAAAATAAAGTCAGCATGGATTTGTTAAAGGCAAATCATGTTTGACTAACTTGATCGAGTTTGTTAGTGAAGTAACAGAAAGGTTTAATGAAGATAGTGCAGTTGATGTTGTGTATATAGACTTTCAAAAGCAGTTTGACAAAGTACCATTGTACCACAGTACCAACGACTTGTTAGCAATATAAAGCCCATGGGATTAAAAGGGCAGTGGCAGCCTGGATACAAATTGGCTAACAGACAAAAAACAGACAGTAGCGATGAACACTTGTTTATCAGACCAGAGGGAATTATACACAGTGGTGTTCCCCAAGGTCAGTTTTAACATCACTGCTCTTTTTGATATATATGAATGACCTGGATTTGGATATACAGGGAAAAATTTCAAAGTTTGCAGAAATGTAATAAACAATAAGGAGGATAATAACAGACTTCAGGAGGACATTGAGAGACTGGTGAAATGGGCAGACACATGGAAGATTAAAATTAGCACAGAGAAGTTTAAAGTGATACAGTTTGGTAAGAAGAATGAGGAATAGCAATATAATCCAAATGATACTATTTTAAAGGAGATGCAGGAACAGAGAGATCAGGGGGTATATGCACACAAATCTTTGAAAGTGGCAAGGCAAGTTGAGAAGGCTGTTAAAAAAGCACATGGAATAAAGTACAAAAGCAAAGAAGTTAGATTAAATCTATATAAAACACTGGTTAGGCCTCATTTGAAATAATGTGTTCAATTCTGGGCAGCATACTTTAGGAAGGGTGTCAAGGCTTTATTGACAGTGCAGAAAAGATTTACTAGAGTGGTATCAGAGTTGAGGGACTTCAATTATATGGAGAGACAGGGAAAGCTGGTGTTATTCTCCTTAGAGCAGAGAAGGTTAAGAGCAGATTTGTTAGCGGTGTTCAAAATCATGGATGGTTTTGATAGAGTAAATAAGGAGAAACGTTTTCCAATGGAAGAAGGGTAAGTAACCAAAGTCCACAAATTTAAGGTGATTGGAAAAAGAACCAGAGGTTGCATTGGAAAATATTGTTGTCATCGCATGTTGTTGTGATCTGGAATGCATTGCCTGAAATGATGCTGAAAGCAGTTTCAATTGTAACATTCAAAAGAGAATTGAATAAATACTTGAAGGGAACCAGTTAGAGGGCTACGGAGAATGAGCAGGGTAATAGGATAAATTGTATACCTCTACCAAAGAGTTGGCACAAGCATGATAGGCTGAGTGGTCTCCTTCTGTGCTGTAAAATGGTATGATTCTATAAAAACACTTTGTAAAAAGCTTATAATATGAATCTAACCTAAAAATTGTTGATTGGGTTTAGCTCAGTCTTAACCTTGTACTAATATCATTCTGAAATTGTAGTGCTAACATTATTTAGTGGCAATATTAATTGTCAATATAATTCACCCTCCATTGGCATGAATAAACAAGTCCCCTTTCTTTCCATAATGGTAAGTCACAGCAATGGGATTTTAATGTTTTTACTCTGATACCTCTATGGTCACCTTGGAGGCGCACAGTGGGGCTTTAACAAGGTAACTTCATTGCAAAGTGATCCACATTGGTTCATTGAGTGTCAATCCAGGAACAATGTTAGATCAGTACTTAAATATTACCAGAAACCATTTATTCAATCATCATATACATCTGAAGAAACCATGGGTGTCCAAGCTTTACATGTGAGGGGTCACATTACAATTTTTGTCCAACATAGGGGGCCGGTGAACAAATTATGGAAAGATAAAGGCATTAGAAATTTATCTTACTATTAATCAAAACAACAAAAAATGTGCATTTTTGTGAACAAGCTTTAAACGTGAAAACTAGTTTATTAACTAACTTTCTTGTCACTACGTTGAACACTGTTTCGATAAGTATTATGGGTAAATGCTGTTCGGGATAGATACCGGGACTCCAGCTCTCACTCCCGGTTGAAGGGGCTCTCTCTCTTCCCCTCTCTCTGTCTATCTCTCCTTGGGTCGATCTCTCTGCCTATTTCTCTCTACCCCCTCCTTTATTTCCCCTCTCTTTCTTTCCCCTCTCTCCCTGTCTATCTCTCTCCTCCTCTTTCTCTCCCCTCTATGTGTCTATCTCTTGTCCCCCTCTCTTTCTCTCCCTCTATCTGTCGATCTCTCTCCCCTCTCTCTGTCTATCTCTCTCTCCACCTCTCTCTGTCTCTCTCTCTGTCTCTCTCCCTGTCTATCTCTCTCTCTACCCCTCTCTCCCCTCTTCCACTTTCTCCCTGTCTATCTCTATACTTTCTCTTTACCTCCCCTCTGTGTCCATCTCTTGCCTCCCCTCTCGTTCTCTCCCCTCTTTCTGTCTATCTCTCCCTTCTCTTTCTCTCTTCTCTCTGTCTATCTCTCTCCCCTCTCTGTGTAGCTCTCTCTCCTTCCTCTCTCTTTGTCTATCTGTGTGTGTGTCTTTCTCTTTCTCCCCGCTCCCCCTCTCTTTCTCTCCCCTTTCTGTCTCTGTGTCTCTCTCTCGCCCGCTCTCTCTCTCCTCTCTCTCTGTCTCTCTCTCTCGTCGCTCTCTCTCTCTCCCCTCTCTCTGTCTATCTCTCTTCGCCCCTCTCTCTCCCCCCTCTCTGTGTCTATCCTTCCCCCCCACCCTTTCTCTCTCCCTCTGCTCCCCAGGCTGGTTTAAAGGGCTGCCTGACTCTTTTAAGTGATGAAGAGAATATAACTACCCTAAAATTGATGGGAGCGGAATAGGTAGGGTCAGGATAAGATTCGAGGATGCAATAATCAGATGCACAAAGACTGACGGGTATCTCTACAGTGTTATGCTCATACCGTATGTGAAGGAGGATAGTTCAGATGCTTGGGATCAGGGACAAGAGTGGCAATGTCCTCAATTAGAGGCGGGATCCAGAAATAGCCTTGTAATTATCCCCACCCACAAAGCAGTGTATCACCAGGTAATTCCAGATGTGGTCCCTGACATTTTAAACTTAACTGATTTAGTATTGCCTAAACAATACAGTTAACTCTAGGGATGATACAGCAGGTTTTTGACCAGAATTGGGAAAAGGCTACTTTGTCCATAAGTGTAGAGGACGTACAGAATGCATTCCTCCATGTCAACAATACTAGAAATGAAATGAGTCATACAAGAAGTAGGCGAAAGAGAGTCTTGGTAAACGTTGGATTCACTGGTTTTAATACAGCCACCTCAATGATTAACTCTGGATTGGCAGCTTCACAGATAAGTTACGAATAGTGTGGGAGAAACTGAAAAATATACTCAGTAAAGAGAATAGCATTGAACATGAAGAGCTAGGAAAGGATCAGATAATGGTTGAGCACCTCCAAGACATTATATATGCTATAGAAAATCATGTTTAAAAAATTAATGACCTTATCCGAGAGGACAGAAAGGCTTCTGACCAGGCAGCTCATAATGATGTATGCGTCATGTACAGGAATTGTTTGGTAGAACAGTTCAGAGACAACCTAGAAGTTATCAATGAAGGATGTCTTCCACTTGGGTAACAAATATATATTTATCAAGTCGATCCCGTTATCAGCATGATGCAGAATTATGTAAAGTTAGGAGTTTGACTGAGGCTCACCCAGTCAAGCACGAATGCCACAAGGTGGGGAACCAGAAGCTATTGGGACAAGTAGTACAGATCCCCAGTCTTATGAATCGAACCATGCCTAATCCTCTGTTTAGAGCAGAAAACATAGGGGTTGTGAGGGGAAGTGTTATTAATTGATTCCTGACAGCACCCCAATGGTTGATCTGGCTAGAAGAACTAACTCGGATAGAACCAAACCTACAGGGATGCAGAACAAGAGAACAAGCAACGATGCCTTCATTTGCCCTCATGATTTAGATGATCATTCAAGAGACACATGTGGTTTCAATTGGAATGAGAAGGGGCTCAACTGTACTATGGAAGTTACAGGTCCATCAGATGTGAGAATGAGAACGGCCCTTAGAAGACTATTACCATCACGGGTCACTTAAATGGTCAATCAAACCTGGGACCTACTGTATTACACCTACCAAAACCACAGTGATAGAGGGAAAAACCCTCCTTGCCATTGCTACGCCTGACCAACAGGTCATATGAGTAAAAGGTGGCTTGAGCATAAAGCTAGAGGATTATGTCACTAAATTTGGGTATGACATCCCTGAACTACCTATAGCCTTACCAACATTAATAAGTCAAGTGAATGCCCCCCAGCACCATTATTGCATGCTAGAGCAAGGAAATAAAGCTATAGCCATGGAAATTCCAGGGGTAGGGGATACAACACATTGATGGGAAATAGGGTTGAACATGGAAATTCCCCGGATTAGAATAATTTCACATGTATTGGTTATAACCCAGTTATTGGCGCTAATATGCTTACTGCTGCACACTTGTTACTTGAAGCACCTGGTGTGCCAGAGAAGATCACAATTAAACATGATCACAGCACAAAATCTCTTGGAAATAAGTAAATATGGAAGTTCAAAGTAATCAAGAATTTAATTTGAGGGGCCAGCATAAATGCCTTGTCCTCAAGGTGGGGGTATTGTAAGATAGTTCACTGCTTGGTGTATTGCTTCAAACCCACTAAGATCACCCAGATAGGGAATTATATCATGTTCCCTGTACCTACCCATAACATCACTGTAATCAGGGTCAACTTTGGAATGCAGGAGGAAGCACTGAAGGCAATAATTCAGTGGAGACACCCCATACCTCCTCTATTCTTAGATTTAAAATCCATAATTAAAATACTGTAAGATCCCAGAACCACTTGTTTATGATGTGACAAGACAATGAACGAAGAGAGAAAGGAATTGAAAATCTAAGAAATAGACATAGGTGGGAAACAGTTGTGAATGCAAGTCAACATCCCTGGCTCAGAACTATTTCTACTCTGTTCATGTTGGTACAAACGATGATCACAATTGTAATAATAGCCATCCTCTATTGCTTGAGAAATCTTACCTCAAGATTGCCGAAGTGCACTGAATTGAGCTGGAACTCAGCTCTTGTGTCTAAAAGAAAGTAATAGTCAATGAAAAGTAGTGAGGGATCAATATATTGTCATATATTTCACCCTCAAACCGAGGAGTTGTAAGTAGGCTTGGGGAGCTGGATTTTTGGCTTAACTTGACCATTTTCACACTGTATCCTCTGTAATAACTTAACAAGGTCAAGCAATCCATCTTAATACTAACATGTGACCAAAGAAGTCACTTTTGTGTCTTGTATCAGCAACTGTATTAATCAAATTAATGTATTAAGAAGTAACCTGTCAAGAAACAATGATTACAAAGCAATGGACCTTGATTGAGTTGTAATTAATGAATTAAGAATCATGCTAGAGAGAATAGGCTTTAATTTAAAAGTATTAAGTTTAAAAACTAAGTCTTAAGGTGTAAGAAATTCAGTAGTAGTAGGACTTTAAGTCACTGTGACATAAAGTCAGCAGAAAAAGTATTGTGACCCTGTTAACATTCATTAACTTTGCTAAAAAAGAATCAATTTCTGTACAAAATCATACTGTCCAAGGAGGTAACAACTGTAATGAATAGATCTCTTCATAGGTTTTTATCTCAATTATTGGCAAAATGTTTTATCGATTAAGCCCCAATCAGAGTAGGGTAGTAGCTGACATCACAGGGCCTGGACCAACCATCGGGCAATCTACAAAGGTGGTCTGATGGCCAAAAAGGGTATAAAAGAACAGCTATTGAACATGAGAGGCAGCACGAAACATCCAGAAGAAGAAAGAAGAGCATCTTCAGTCAACAGAACACAGCAAGGGAAATAAAGTCTGTACCGTCGTCACTAAGTGGGCTTCTGCCAAGGTTCTGAGGAACAGACTGTGACTATTGTCTTTGTACTGAATATAAATTACTTAATAAATCTGCTACACTTATGGCAACATATAACTGTACCCATAGTGGTTTGTTGTAGTCACGGACAAGTCACCCTGGTTGGATTAAATTGAATCCTGAAAGTAGCAGGAAAGCTATAGCTCTCTTAGCACCACTCCGCCCCACGTCACTGGCTGTGTGCTGGCCCACTTACTGCTCTCCCCTCAGCCTGCCTCTCCCTCTCTCCCGCAGCAGCCATTCTTTCTCCCACTCACTCCCTGAACCGCCCGAAAAGAGCAGGGGCGGCTGATCCCAGTGCACCTGCATCATGAACCACCAATCAGCGCTCACCCTGCCCGGTCAGCCTGCTGCAGTCCCACAGGATTGGCGGACCAGATCAAAACCTTTGGAGGACCGGATTCTGGCCCACGGGCCGTATGTTAGACAACCTTGGAATAAACCGAAGGCTCTGTCAGCTATGGCCTTTTTTAAAATTTGTTTTTTTGTGGGTTGTGGGTGTCACTGGCGAGGCCAGCATTTATTGCCCATCCCTAATTGCCCTTGAACTGAGTGGCTTGCTAGGCCAATTCAGAGGGCATTTTAAGAGTCAACCGCATTGCTGCGGGTCTGGAGTCACACATAGGCCAGACCAGGTAAGGACGGCAGATTTCCTTTCCTAAAGAACATTAGTGAACAACATTCGACAATGGTGTCACAGTCACCATTAGACTAGCTTTTAATTTACCAAGGACAGTAGCAAAATTAGATTCATCCAATGTGATCAAAATAAACTTGCCAATGCTGAAAATCTGAAAAATAAAGAGAAAATGCTGAAAATGCACCCCAAGCCTATTAACATCCAAAAAAATTCATGCTTCAGCTTGAGATCATTTATCAGTTCCGACAATCTCAATACAAAATGTTAATCAGAATATTATAGAGGTATGCGGCACAGCTGGAAACATAGACCACAAGTTTCTCCACACAAACGATTTTTGCTGGTGGGGATCATTTCCGGGTTCTGATCCTACTTGTGTCAGCGGCGCACCCTCCGGCACAATCTAACAGGAGGTGGCCAATTACCAGGCCGCCTCGGGATTTGCTATCCAATTAGGGATAGCAGTGGATATCGGGTATTGGAGAGCCAATCAGAGCAGCTGAAGGGAAGGGCGGCCAGCAGCCCCACTGAGAATAGTGTGTGCTACTCATGGGGCAGGATGTCAGAAATGCTCCATCCATCAATATTGGCGACCACGCTCTGGAAGTGGTTCAAGAGTTCACCTACCTAGGCTCAACTATCACCAGTAACCTGTCTCTAGATGCAGAAATCAACAAGCGCATGGGAAAGGCTTCCACTGCTATGTCCAGACTGGCCAAGAGAGTGTGGGAAAATGGTGCACTGACACGGAACACGAAAGTCCGAGTGTATCAAGCCTGTGTCCTCAGTACCTTGCTCTGCGGCAGCGAGGCCTGGACAACGTATGTCAGCCAAGAGCGACGTCTCAATTCATTCCATCTTCGCTGCCTCCGGAGAATACTCGGCATTAGGTGGCAGGACCGTATCTCCAACACAGAAGTCCTCGAGGCGGCCATCATCCCCAGCTTATACACACTACTGAGTCAGCGGCGCTTGAGATGGCTTGGCCTTGTGAGCCGCATGGAAGATGGCAGGATCCCCAAAGACACATTGTACAGCGAGCTCGCCACTGGTATCAGACCCACCGGCCGTCCATGTCTCCGCTTTAAAGACGTCTGCAAACGCGACATGAAATCCTGTGACATTGATCACAAGTCATGTGAGTCAGTTGCCAGTGATCGCCAGAGCTGGCGGGCAGCCATAAAGGCGGGGCTAAAGTGTGGCGAGTCGAAGAGACTTAGTAGTTGGCAGGAAAAAAGACAGAGGCGCAAGGGGAGAGCCAACTGTGTAACAGCTCCGACAAACAAATTTCTCTGCAGCACCTGTGGAAGAGCCTGCCACTCTAGAATTGGCCTTTATAGCCACTCCAGGCACTGCTTCACAAACCACTGACCACCTCCAGGCGCTTATCCATTGTCTCTCGAGATAAGGAGGCCAAAGAAGACTCAGGTATATGGAGAAGGGGAAGGCGATACAAGGCAGAGGGGCCAATGCCAATGCTGGAACCAGCAGCCACATCCTGACATCCAGTACAATCCATTCGATCTGTCTGCAGAGGAAACAATTCCATTTGAAAGCATTTACCAGCCGATGTGCTCAAAGTATGATTTGGCACCTTTAAAGTAACCTCAACATATGCCTATCATGGCACTCTGTCCTCCTGCGCTGCTCTCGCCTCCTGTGAGGAGACAAGCTGCAGACAAAGTGGGAGTCCTGTGCGATATCCAGAAAATATGATCGAAGTGCCAAAATAGGGGCTAATTGAACATTTAAATAACTTAATTGGCACAAGGCAGGGGAATGCGTAGGCAGCCGGCCTGACCTGTTTCTTTCAGAATTTCTCTGCTCCCCCGACCTACAAAGTTGTCTCCACAGGACTGTGAAGGTTCTGGCCATATTGCTTGAACGCGTTAGCTGACAGGCATGTAGAACTGTATTGTACAATAGTTACTGAAACTGAAAACCATTTACATCATCTTTATATAATAACAGCAAAATATTGCAGATGCTGGAAATCTGAAACAAAAACAAAAAGTGCTGGAAATACTCAGCAGGTCTGGCAGAATCTGTGAATAAAGAAGCAAAGTTAACGTTTCAGGTCTGCGACCTCATCTCATCTCGGCTTCAACACCACTTTCCTGGCCATTCTCCATAACCCTTCAACCCATTACTAATTAAAAATCTGTCTATCTCCTCCTTAAATTTACTCAAAGTCACGGCATTCTGCGCACTCTGGGGTAGTGAATTACACAGACTCACGACCCTTTGAGAGAAGTAATTTCTCCTCATCTCTGTTTTAAATCTGTTGCCCCTTATCCTAAAACTATGACATCTCATTCTAGATTGTCCCACAAGAGGAAACATCCTCTCTACGTCTACTTTATGAATCCCCTTAATCATCTTATATACCTCAATTAGATCTCCTATCATTCTTCTAAACTCTAGAGAGTAAAGGCCTAAACTGCTCAATTTCTCTTCATAAGACAAACCCCCATCCCTAGAATCAATCTAGTGAACCTCCTCTGAACTGCCTCCAATGTAACTACATCCCTCCTCAAGTAAGGGGACCAAAACTGTATGCAGTACTCCAGGTGCGGCCTCACTAATGCCTCGTACAGTTTCAGCAACATTTCCTTACTTTTATATTCTATCCCTTTAGCAATAAATGCCAAAATTCCATTTGCCTTTCTTATTACCTGCTGTACCTGCATACTAGCTTTCTGCGATCCATGCACGATGACACTCAGATCCCTCTGCACCGAAGCACTCTGAAGTTTCTCTCCATTTCGATAATAATTTGTATTCTATTCTTCTGACCAAAATGGATAACCTCACACTTATCCACGTTAAACTCCATCTACCAAATTTTGGTCCATTCACCTAACCTATCCATATCCATTTGTAAATTTCTTATTTCTTTATTGCAACTTACTATCCCACCTATTTTAGTGTCATCTGCAAATTTGGCTGTAGTACCTTCTATCCCTGCATTCAAGTCATTAATATAGATTGTAAATAGTTGGGGCCCAAGGACAGAGCCCTGCGGCACCCCACTAGTTACATCTTGCCAACCAGAAAAAGACCCATTTATCCCGACTCTCTGTTTACTGTTGGTTAGCCAATCCTCTATCCAAGCTAATAAATTGCCTCTAACCCCATGTGATCTTACCTTGTGTATTAACTTTTTGTGTGGCACCACATCAAATGCATTCTGGGAGTCCAGATATACTACATCTACAGGATCCCCATTATCCACTTTGCTTGTCCCAGCTTCGAAGAACTCTAGCAAATTAACCAAACACAATTTACCCTTCATAAAACCATGCTGACTCTGATGGATTGCGTTTTGACTTTCTAAATGTCCTGTTATTACTTCCTTAATAATGGATTCATAGGAAGGTCTCTTAGGTCTTCGATTAGATCTACGAATTTGAGGTTGTGGATCTGTTTGGTCAGCTTGATGTGGTGGATTATCAATATAATTCAGAAGAAAAGGAAATGTATCCTCATAATCACTATCCTCAGAATACCCTGGTCTGCTCCCTATTAAACGTCTTGTATTCCACCTGCTGTTGTCAGCCAACAGATAAGCATTTGTACTGAGCAAACGTTTAATCTGCTTTGGACTTGATACTGATGAAGCAGGTGTGTGGTCGTGATTTGGCCATTTGATTCGAACCCAATATTCAACTTTAAACTGTGCTTCCCTAGTAGCTGTACATTTGTAGAAGTATGTTTTTGCTTTATCTTGTCGCCATGCATCTGCTTTCGTTCTGACCTCCTCATGAATTGGTCATGGTGGCTTGAGAATGGTGAGTGGCATGTGAAAGTTTTGACCTATAATACGTTTGGCTGTTGTCTTGCCAGTTAGCGAGTGTGGGGTGGATCAATATGTGTGGAGTAGGATGTGAACAGACTGTTGGAATGTTCTCCCCTCTGCCATACTAGCTTTCAGACTTTCCTTTATCAGCCTGTTGAACCGTTCAATGCCGCCATTCGATTGTGAGTTGTAGTATGACGTCAGCTGATGATGGATTCTGTAACTGGCGAGGAATTCCGTGAATCGACTTGAGATAAACTGTGGTCCATTGTCTGCAGTGATGGTCTCTGGCAAATCCCATTTTGTAAATAATTTGTCCAGGATGTCGATGACTGAAGTGATTGTAATGGAACTTCTTGTAGCAATTTCCGGCCATTTGCTGTGGAGATCGTGCACAACAAACAGAAAACGTTGATTCCGAGGGACTGCTTGCACTTCTCCAAAAATATCAACTTGATGTTATTGCCATGGTTTCATTGGCCATGGAGTCGGTTTTAGAGGTGCAAGACAAGGCTTAACAGATTTTGCACTGAGTGTACAAGCTACACAGTCCCTAATGAACTCTTCTATACGGCAATCTATTCCTGGCTGACAGACTGCTTCACGGGATAGTTGTTTCAACTTAACACCCAGATGTCCTTCATGGGCAAGATGCAATACACATTGCTGTTGTGCCTTTGGAATAACTGCCCAAAACCACGTGCAGTACAGTTATCGCCAAACAAAGTGAGTTTGTTGTGTACTCTGTAAAACGGGATCAGTTCTTCTCCTATATCACGAGGCCACTCAGATTTGAGGTGTTGACTTACTTGCTTCAGTACATCATCTGCTGCTAACTCTGTCTCCAATTCCTCTCTTGTCACGCGCGAAATCATTGCGATCACGTAGTCTTCAACGTCGCAGGTTGCTGTGCTGTCGCTAACACTATCTGCGACAGTGTTATGGCTAAGCATATCTGCTACTCAGTTGTGCGAACCTGCAAGGCACTCTACCTCAAAGGTATACAATGTAGACCAGATCCCGATGTAACTAATAATGTAGTCAACGCTTTGTGATCGGTGCGAAGAGTAAACTTTCTACCAAAAAGATACATGTGCCAACGCTCGCATGCATAGATACAGGCTAGTGCTTCCTGCTCTACAGTAGAATATTTACGTTTAGTGTCCGACAATGGATGTGGCGCATAAGCTATTGGTCGTTCACATCCATCAATGGACTGTGACAGTACAATTGCAATACCCGATGCATCTGTCAGGATATACGTTTCCGCCTGTGGGCTCAAGTGCGTGACGACTGGTGAAGACGCTGTCTTCGCCTTTAACTTTTCAAATGCTGATTACTGTGCGACAGTCCTCTTTACGAAGTAGCCTCTTCAGAGGCTCCGCGATCGACATGTAAATCATAATGAATTTATGATAGAAGTTGGTGATACCTAGAAACAATGCCAATTCTTTCACATTAGACAGTGTTGGAAGTACATGAAGGGCTTTGGCATTGTCATATGGAAGAATTAGTCCAGCTGCTGTCACTGTAATCTGGAAAGTCAATCTCGGTGCCACAAAAATGCAGTCGTCCTTGTTGAATGTCAAATTGTGTTTTACAAGTCGAGTGAGCACTGCTGATAATCGTTGATCATGTTCAGCTTTGTCCTGACCGTGTCGTCCCCTCAACATCTGACAAGACAGAAGGAACTATCTTCTGGAATGCGCTAGGTGCTGAACTTAGGTCATATGGCATTCTTCGGTACTGAAACACACCTTCATGAGCAACAAAAGCTGTAAGATATCGGCTTTGTTCTGCTAGAGATATCTGAAGATAACTCCGTCGTATATCAAGTTTCATGACCTCTGTGGAGTCATGAAATGCTGCTCATAGTTCTTGAATTGTAGGAAGTGGATACTTGTATTGTATGATAGCCTTGTCAATGCATGGTCGAAGTTCACCATTTTCCATCATGCAATGGCTATATTTGATATCCACGGTGATGAGTCGATTCGTTCAATGAAACTGTCTGCTTCTAGCCGTTTCAGCTCCTGTGACACTTCAGCATGGATTGCAAATAGCAACCGTCTCAACCGTCTGTGAAACTGGTCGAATTGATGTGTTGATGTGAGGAGCATGACAGTACCCTTTAATCTCCCCAAATCCAGTAAATAAGGAAGGATACTGGTGTGTATAATCTGCATTATCAATCCCATTAATGTGTGTTCAGGTGGGGTCAGCATGTTTGAATCCAAGCCTATCGAAAAGGTTTATCCCCATAAGGCTTCGGCCTTTAGCTACATAGAACATGAATCTGTCCAGGGTGATGTTGTTGTAATGTACTGGAATTGTGAACATCCCCAAAACTGGAATGATAGTGTTGTCATAAGCTTGAAGAGTGTCTGTCGCAGGACTGAGAGAGAATTGAGAAAAATACTGATGGTAGAGTTTGTCACACAAAATAGATACTTTCACGCCAACATCAATAAAAAGTAACACTGAGATGCCTGTGCGCTCGACTGAGCACTCCTTAAAGTAACCTGGTGCTTTACTTTTGGGATAGAATATACATGTTGTACCTCACTCTCAGGAAGGGACTTCCCTACGTGTCGAACCGATGAAGTATTTTCCTTTGATGACCTGTACATCTTTGCAAAATGGTTCCGCTTTAAACATGAGTTACACTTTTGCCCTTGAGCTGGACGTGGCATTGTAACTTGATGAGGATTTCTGCAATTTGGGCACAGTTTTGCAGATAACTAACACGATGGGGCACATTTTGCTGAGGTTTTCTTGGCCTTAACCCTTGCACGGAAGCTGGTTGGGAAAGCTGTGTCTGCATCCCTGAGTCTAAGGGTGCAACTGTGTGTAACCCCCTTGAATCTAACATGGCAGATTCGATCTGGACTGCTAAGATTATGACTTTCCCCAAGGTAAATCATCATCCTCAATGAGAAGATATTCCCTAATTCGTGGAATTGAAGTCTTTTCAATTAATTGGTCGCAAATCAGTTCGTTGGTTAGTGTGCTAAATTTACATGTAGATGCCAATTGCTGTTATGCTGTCACGTATTGTTTAATGGACTCACCATGTCCCTGGGATCTCTGGCAGAATGCGTATTGCTCTATCATGTTTTTCTTTGGCCCAAAGTATTTTTCGAGAGCACTCACTGCCATATCGAACGTCGATGTATCTTCTGTGAGCTGCTCAAAGACACACTGTCCTTCTGCTGCCCCTAAGCAATGTACGAATATTTCTTTCCTATGGTTTGCTGTTATATCTTGTCTGTCCATCCCTGTAGCGAACAAGTAGGTCTTGAACCCCAAAATCCATCATTCCCAACTCAAAGGAGGATTTCCTGGCATTGGAAGAAAAAGTTCTGGAACTGGTAACGCCAAATTTTGTTCACTCATCTTCGTCGCCAAGTTTTTGTTATGCTTACGCTGGGTTACTGGGTTTAGTTTCGATATCCAATTTAACTCTGAGCAATGCAGATATCACACTTGTATTAAATAACCAACTGGTTTATTTAACACACATTAACATGAACTATAAAGATCTTACAGACTTTGGCTGTAAACGTCTTGACAGCAGCTTGTGGCTGTGAGAGCAGATTCAAACTTTCTGATTTCCGGAAGCTTCTGGTCTCTCTAGCTCTACCCAAAGGCTTAAGTAATCAAAGCAGTGAACACAGACCAAAACCATCAAAATCAGATCAATCAAACAGTGCGGGGTGAAAGATTCTATTTTAATTTTCAACTACCAATTGTCTTAATTTTCAATAGGCATTCGGCAGACATAAATCACCCACATTATACATTTGTATCATAACTATAGCAGTAGGTGAAGATGGATTTTAAGTTAAACATCAGTTGGATTGTGCTTTTCTGTGAGACTTTTTTAAATTATTGCTATATACACCACAAATTGCTAGAACTAGGGTCTGACTCCAGTGAACAAATACAGTGAGTTCCATATCTCTACCATCACATACAAAATAACATTTTAAAAGGCACGTTGCTAGTTTTGGAAAATAAGAACATACAGGAAGCCAATGGTCAAATATGACCAGGTTTCTGATTAAACTGAACCAGGTCACAAGAACTCTACATGCGAGTGGACCTCCAGACATAAGCACACTCTTTTTTGCAAGATGGAAATCCCTCACCACTTCCACAGGAACTGATTTCTGAGAAAACAATTCAACCACATTTTACCAGTTTGATTTAGCAGTGATGTTTGGCACACTTAGTAGCTTTACAGTCTGCAATTTAAAGTGACTATAATAAAATCATTGAGAAACTGGAGAAGTGTTTGTTTGGAAACAGTGTCTGATCTTTTCTCAAAGTTTTGTCAACGCTAAGACCTAGGCTCCCAAAGGAAGCCCTGGGTGTATGCACTGCCAAAGATTAATCAGTTGGTGCATGAGGTGTTCCCAAGATATATGGAGGCAGCAATCCAGATAAAATGGTGTGAATGTTATGCTGCTGGCTTGGACCCATCCCGACAAACTAAATGCCATGAGCATAGAGCTGTAACTTCTGAAGAAGGAATCACCATAGACAGCCAATGGAAAAGAAGGCTCAAAAATAACTATTAAGCATTTTGAATTCACTGAGACTGGAAGCTGTCTCAACATCTTCCGCACTACGCTGAGAACAGAAGACATGTACCATCAGCATTTTACAAACTACCACTTCTACCCCTATGAGTATCATGTGATTAAAAATAATCAAAAATCTTACAATTTGCAGGAAGCAGCAGGGAACTGAGATAAAACAACTGAGACAAAAATCAAAAGATCACCACAATATATGATAGAAAAAGTATTAGTAATGGAAAAATAGAAGAAAACTTGAATTCAAAAAGCTCAATAGAATGTAGTCAAATTTGCAGATAACACCAAATAAGTGAATGTGATGAATTATCCAGGCAGCCACAAAATGGGTTTGATAAAATATGTAAATAGATAAACTTAACACAGACAATATTTCACATCAAAATAAAATATGGGTGTCATGCATGTTCTACAAATGCCAGAACAGCTATGAGAAAAGTTGAAAGAGACCAAGGGATGTTAATGGGTTCATTGCTGAATATTATTGCAAAGCAGTGATCAATGAGACAAATAAAATGCTGAATATATTACAAATCAGTAGAAGTTATTGCAGCTCATGTTTAAACTGCACAGTATTCCAATGTCTAGTTCTGTTCACACAAGGAAACAGTGAAATCCTTGAGCCAGTTCAGGAAGAGCCATAAGACTGGCAGAGTTATAAGGAAAGACTGGAAAAACGTTGTATTTTCAATCTTGAAGGGAATCAAATGAGTGGAGACATGATAGATGTATATATATATATATAGTACTAAGCATCCTATGGCAACACCTATGCAGTCATATTCAGCTGGCCTCAGACACCGGAAACATCAGAGGAATGTATGATGGCATGAAGAGAGCTCTTGGGCCAACCATCAAGAAGATCACCCCCCTCAAATCTAAATCGGGGGACATAATCACTGACCAACGCAAACAGATGGACCGCTGGGTTGAGCACTACCTAGAACTGTACTCCAGGGAGAATGCTGTCACTGAGACTGCCCTCAATGCAGCCCAGCCTCTACCAGTCATGGATGAGCTGGACATACAGCCAACCAAATCGGAACTCAGTGATGCCATTGATTCCCTAGCCAGCGGAAAAGCCCCTGGGAAGGACAGCATTACCCCTGAAATAATCAAGAGTGCCAAGCCTGCTATACTCTCAGCACTACATGAACTGCTATGCCTGTGCTGGGACGAGGGAGCAGTACCCCAGGACATGCGCGATGCCAACATCATCACCCTCTATAAAAACAAAGGTGACCGCGGTGACTGCAACAACTACCGTGGAATCTCCCTGCTCAGCATAGTGGGGAAAGTCTTTGCTCGAGTCGCTCTGAACAGGCTCCAGAAGCTGGCCGAGCGCGTCTACCCTGAGGCACAGTGTGGCTTTCGTGCAGAGAGATCGACTATTGACATGCTGTTCTCCCTTCGTCAGATACAGGAGAAATGCCGTGAACAACAGATGCCCCTCTACATTGCTTTCATTGATCTCACCAAAGCCTTTGACCTCGTCAGCAGACGTGGTCTCTTCAGACTACTAGAAAAGATCGGATGTCCACCAAAGCTACTAAGTATCATCACCTCATTCCATGACAATATGAAAGGCACAATTCAACATGGTGGCTCCTCATCAGAGCCCTTTCCTATCCTGAGTGGTGTGAAACAGGGCTGTGTTCTCGCACCCACACTTTTTGGGATTTTCTTCTCCCTGCTGCTTTCACATGCGTTCAAATCCTCTGAAGAAGGAATTTTCCTCCACACAAGATCAGGGGGCAGGTTGTTCAACCTTGCCCGTCTAAGAGCGAAGTCCAAAGTACGGAAAGTCCTCATCAGAGAACTCCTCTTTGCTGACGATGCTGCTTTAACATCTCACACTGAAGAATGCCTGCAGAGTCTCATCGACAGGTTTGCGTCTGCCTGCAATGAATTTGGCCTAACCATCAGCCTCAAGAAAACGAACATCATGGGGCAGGATGTCAGAAATGCTCCATCCATCAATATGGGCGACCACGCTCTGGAAGTGGTTCAAGAGTTCACCTACCTAGGCTCAACTATCACCAGTAACCTGTCTCTAGATGCAGAAATCAACAAGCGCATGGGTAAGGCTTCCACTGCTATGTTCAGACTGGCCAAGAGAGTGTGGGAAAATGGCGCACTGACACGGAACACAAAAGTCCGAGTGTATCAGGCCTGTGTCCTCAGTACCTTGCTCTACGGCAGCGAGGCCTGGACAACGTATGCCAGCCAAGAGCGACGTCTCAATTCATTCCATCTTCGCTGCCTTCGGAGAATACTTGGCATCAGGTGGCAGGACTATATCTCCAACACAGAAGTCCTTGAAGCGGCCAACATCCCCAGCTTATACACACTACTGAGTCAGCGGCGCTTGAGATGGCTTGGCCATGTGAGCCGCATGGAAGATGGCAGGATCCCCAAAGACACATTGTACAGCGAGCTCGCCACTGGTATCAGACCCACCGGCCGTCCATGTCTCCGTTATAAAGACGTCTGCAAACGCGACATGAAATCGTGTGACATTGATCACAAGTCGTGGGAGTCAGTTGCCAGCATTCGCCAGAGCTGGCGGGCAGCCATAAAGACAGGGCTAAATTGTGGCGAGTCGAAGAGACTTAGTAGTTGGCAGGAAAAAAGACAGAGGCGCAAGGGGAGAGCCAACTGTGCAACAGCCCCAACAAACAAATTTCTCTGCAGCACCTGTGGAAGAGCCTGTCACTCCAGAATTGGCCTTTATAGCCACTCCAGGCGCTGCTTCACAAACCACTGACCACCTCCAGGCGCGTATCCATTGTCTCTCGAGATAAGGAGGCCCAAAAGAAGAAAAGACTAAGCATCCAGAATAGTACGTTAAATTAAACTGTCGCAGAATAGGGGACTCAAATTGTGCAAAAACAAAAATTAGAACTGGGATCAGAGGGTTCCTCTTCACGCAAGGAGTTATTGATATGAAAAATCGGTTTTCAGGCAGGATAATGGACGCAAACATCTGAAACCATTTAAGAAATGGTTGGATTCTGTGATGAAAAGGACTGTGGGTTATTTCTGGATGGATGAGCTATGATAGACTAATTTATATTCCTCATCTGTGAACTGCCAACTTGTGAAAAAAGACCTTATCTGATAGTCAAACTCTTTGTCTCTCACCTCTCCACCTCAATATTTGTTGCCTATCTCAGCAAAACTACTGTGATCAGTACTCATTCAAATTTATCTCTTGTTCATTCTAAGCTCAAAACATGTCATCCGAGTTGCGCTTTCTCCTTTCTATATCCAATTGGGTTGAGATCAAAACTCACAGAGCTCCCCAATCCCATCGGAAATCACCACTAGTCATTCTTAGCCACCCATACATACAAATTCTGCAGGGAACAAAGCCTAGGTCAGCAACATCCTTGTTAATTACCATCACTTCCTGGATCCATGTGGAAGGCAGCAGAAAGTGCCAAGAGGTTCACCTTCTCTCCCTCCATTTCACCCCAAGAACTTAGCTAAACCAAGTCCTTCAGTGGAACTGTTCTTTCAATCTTCAGAGCTCTTCTACTGCTTTAATATCATTCCTGCCTTCAATATGGTGCTCTAACAGCATTCCCACTGCAACATCACTGGCATTTTCCCCAAGGGCTGCTGGCAGGCTCCTTTCTGGTGGTGTGAATCCTGCTGGGAGCTTGTCATGCATCAGAAATTACTCATTACTCTCAATCAAGGGAAGTAGGTTGGGGTCAGGGCAGAATCAGGGAGCAGGCAAATTCTCACCCTGCCACTACCCCACCACTTGAAGGAAATCTCTATATGTGTCATTTCATTGAAATTGTTAACCCCTTTAAAATAGTGCACTATGTGAAAATATTTAACTAACAGGGTGGCACAGTGGCGCAGTGGTTAGCACTGCAGCCTCACAGCTCCAGCGACCCGGGTTCAATTCTGGGTACTGCCTGTGTGGAGTTTGCAAGTTCTCCCTGTGTCTGCGTGGGTTTTCTCCGGGTGCTCCGGTTTCCTCCCACAAGCCAAAAGACTTGCAGGTTGGTAGGTAAATTGGCCATTATAAATTGCCCCTAGTATAGGTAGGTGGTAGGGAAATATAGGGACAGGTGGGGATGTGGTAGGAATATGGAATTAGTGTAGGATTAGCATAAATGGGTGGTTGATGGTCGGCACAGACTCGGTGGGCCGAAGGGCCTGTTTCAGTGCTGTATCTCTAAAACTAACATAGCATTAATTGTTTTGATCAGATGTTATTCCATATATTACGTTCTATCTCAGAATTAAAGCTTCCAATCGCCAGTCTCACTTGATGCTTGCTAATATTGTTCTCATATTCTTTCCTTCTGTATTCACAATTTAATGTAAATAACATGCTTACGGTCTTGCATACTTTTGGTATGTTAAATATGGGGATTGTGACCACTCTTGATCTTTTCTTCAGTGAATACAAGTTTACATTTTAGCAACTTGTTCTCTTAACAGATTAATTGTGACTGATTTCCATGGCCTCTGCCTGATGGGAACAATGCGATAGCAGGTCAAAATGGCAGTTTATTCTTTATTCATTTATTCTTTCACAGGACGTCGGCATTACTGGTTAGACCAGCATTTATTGCCCATCCCTAATTGCCCTTGAGAAGGTGGTGGAGCACACCTTCTAGAACCACTACAGTCCATGTGGTGTAACTACACCCACAGTGCTGTTAGGAAGGGAGTTCCAGGATTTTGACCCAGCGACAGCGAAAGAATGGCGATATAGTTCCAAGTCAGGATGGTGTGTGGCTTGGAGAGGAACTTGCAGGTAGTGGTGTTCCCATGCATCTGCTGCCTTTGTCCTTCTAGGTGGTAGAGGTCGCGGGATTGGAAGGTGCTATCAAAGGAGCCTTGGTGAGTTGCTGCAGTGCATCTTGTAGATGGTACACACTGTTGTCACTGTGCATCTGTGGTGGAGGGAGTGAATGTTTAAAGTGGTGGATGGTGTGCCAATCAAGTGGTCTGCTTTGTCCTGGATGGTATTGAGTTTCTTGAGTGATGCTGGAGCTGCACTCATGCAGGCAAGTGGAGAGTATTCCATCACACTCCTGACTTGTGCCTTGTAGATGGTGGACAAACTTTGGAGAGTCAGGAGGTGAGTTACTCACATAGATTCCCAACCTCTGACCTGTTCTTGTAGCCATAGTACTTATATGGCTGGTGCAGTTCAGTTTCTGGTCAATGGTAACCCCCAGGATGTTGATATTGGGGGATTCAGCAATGGTAATGCCATTGAATGTCAAGGGGTTGGATTCTGTCTGTTTGAGATGCTAATTGCCTGGCACTTGTGTGGCGCAAATATTACTTGTCACTTATCAGCCCAAGCCTTAGTGTTATCCAGGTCTTGCTGCATATGAACATAGACTGCTTCAGTGTCTGAGGAGTGTTGAATGGTGCTGAACATTGTGCAATCATCACTGAACATCTCCATGTCTGACCTTATGATGGAGGGAAGGTCATTGCTGAAGCATCTGAAGATGGTAGGGCCAAGGTCACCACCCTGAGGAACTCCTGCAGTGACGTTCTGGGACTTACTGCTCAATTCTCAAACCCGGTATTGCTGCTGCTAATCATTTTCTGGTCTTTGCATGCATGGCCCAGGCCCCTGCCTGTTTGAGCTGGAGCATACTTGTAATAAGGTATCGCAGGTCCGATGATGCACATAGGACCCACCCAGATTTTGAGAGATCAATGTGCTTGCTCTGCCCAAGGAATCGAATGACTTAACCAGCGGTCCTTAAAGAGACCACTGCAGATTGCTCAGAAAAATTTTAAAGATTTTTATGGGGGGGGAGAGGATCATAAATGCTCCTTTTGGCTAAACAAAAATCTTCCAGCTTTCTGCCAGCTCATCTGTGCCCACCCCCACCCCACCACAATTGCCTCACCCCTTTTAGGCTCTACTCCACTGAAGAGTCATTCCCGCCCCTGACCCGTGAGGTACTTCTGAGCATTGGTACAGTATTCACAGCCTGCTGGTGATAATGAGGCCAGGCTCTCAAAATGGCTGGGGTCTTGTGGCAAATACCTCAAGCAGGTGGTGCAAGTATCCCTCATGCTGCCCACCAAAAGCGAAAAGCTACTCTGTTCCATTCATTTTCCTCTAACCCCACTCCAATTCATCAATATTATTTATAAGGTTTGGTGTCCAAACTTCTTCATAATATTCTATTTGTGGTTGTACCACGATTTATAGAATAGCATATTAAGATTAAAATCAAATGCCCTTGAGACCATCAAATACCTTATTAATTCTGGTGTTGACAGCCTTGTACAGATAGGCAGTTCGATGAATGGATAATAGTCATGTCCAAATCTTTTTCCTTTTCCACTTTTGCACACACATTATTTCACATCACAAGCTGTCTACTGTTCCCTAGCCGATTTAATACATTTGTTCAGATCTTTTTGAATGTTATCTCCACTACATTTATCACCTGACCACATAGCTTGGTGCTATCAACAAAGCTATGTACTGGAAATACACTTTACACTGCCTACACATTATGTACCCTGACGTAAAATTAATATATTTGTGGAACACCTAAAAATTTTAATCAAAGCTAATTATTTCCTCCCTCGTTCTTTAGAAGATTCCATTGTAGAACAGATAGTTTCTGCATAATCTATTTCAACTCCTTCATTGACCATTTCACAATCCACTTATCAAAAAGAAAGAAACAAAGTCAGATCCTGATAAAACACATCAGCGTCACTAAGCAGTGATAAACCTCATTAAAAGCTTTGAGAATCTTATAGCAAACTGCTTTCTGTTCATTAGTTTTTGCTCAGAGAAAATTGATTGCTGCTAAATTCTCAATCTCTGTTCAAAGATAGAATAATACTATTGATGATGAGTACAAAACTAAAGTAGAAGCCCTTAACATTATTCGGGAGTTCAATGAGCTGCAGGAACTGCAACTCACTGGGAGGCTGGCCTCTTCTGACACATCTGATGAGATGCTGAAATGGATATGCAATTTCCTCAGAGGCACAATCAGTAGGTCATGAAAAATAGATTGTCATCACTATAGTTTCAGAAGCATTTCCCAGGGAGGGTGATTGCTTTAATTCTGTTTCTCAACTTCATCAATGGTGAATCTGCCAAAAGAGATGTTTGCCTTTGTCACTAATACTGCACAGAGCATTTAACACCCCACTTAAAAGTTAAGCAGTAACCAGATCATTACTGGCAGATATAGACACAATTAAACAGAAGATAGACAAACAGTGGGTTACCTGAGCTCTGATTCAATAAGGCGTTAGAGAAAGAAAGACCGCGATGTGACCCATTCACCTCAGCACTATGAGTGTTAGAATTTACCTTGATGCAAACATTGATTTCCCTGGTTTGAGTAATGACATCTGAGTTGTAATTGCAAGGAAGGAAAGAAAATTTGCCGTGACACCAAACTTGGAGGTGTGGCAAACAGTGAGGATGATATGAACTGCCTGTGACAGGACATAGATAGGCTAGCGGAATTGGGCAGACAGATGGCAGATGGAATATAATACAGAAAAGTGTGAGGTGATGCATTTTGGCAGAAGGAATAGGGAGAGGCAAGAGATACATAAAGAGTATGCAGGAACAGAGGGATCTGGGGGTGCATGTGCATCAATCTTTGAAGGTGGCAGGACATATTGAGAGAGTGGTTAGTAAAGCATATGGGATCTTGGGCTTCATAAATAGAGGCATTGTGTGCAAAAACAAGGAAGTTATGTTGAACCTCTATAAAGTTCTGGTTAGGTCCCAACTGGAGTATTGAGTCTAGTTCTGGTCACCACACTTTAGGAAGAATGAGAGGATCCTTAAGAGGGTGCAGAGGAGATTTAGCAGAATGGTTCCTGGGAAGGGGGATTTTAGTTAGAAGGTTAGGTTGGAAAAGCTGGGGTTGTTCTCCTTAGAGCAAAGGGGATTGAGGGGAGATTTGATAGAGGTGTACAATATTATGATAGGCTTAGATAAGTGAGACAAGAAAAAACTGTTCCCATTAACTAATGGTAGAAGGACTAGGAGACACAGATTGAAGGTTTTGGGCAGGAGATGTAGAGGGAATATGAGGAAGAATGTTTTAATGCAGTGGGTGGTAATGACCTGGAACTCGCTGCCCATAAGCAGAGACAATCAATGATCTCAAAAGCAAATTGGATGGTCACTTGAAGGATATAAACTTGCTGAGCATCGGAGAGTGAGCGGGGGACTGGCACTGACTGCTCTGCGGAGAGTCAGTATGGCCGCGTAACCTCCTTCTGTGTATGACTCTTTGGCTTTAAAAGGTAGAAAAGAAGGAATGCTTAAGAAACTTTGGATCTAGCTGTCACCATTGATAACCTCAGTGTTCCATAAAGCTTACACTTAACTTACAATAACAATGTAAGAAAGCATCAAACAAGAAAATTTGGCAATCATGCTTATCCCTTCCATACACCATGGGCTAGATTTTTGAGTCCTGCCGGTGTGGGATGGAGAACGGAGGTGGGCGGGAGTCTGAAACTTTCTGGCTTCCTAACGTCATTCCTAGCACCTGCCATAGTCACTGGGTGGTGGGTGGGGGGGGGGGGAAGGGGAAGAACGGCCCTGTGACCCTACATGATCCATGATGAAGGCAAATTAAGATGGTTAAAGAGCTCATTATGTGCTCATTATGGGGGATGTCATGAAAATGTGCTATGCTGAATTGAGGATTTTTAAATCATTGGTTGGAAACCTACATTAAACTTTTAAAAAGGAAAGCTGGAATCCTACATTCAACTTTTAACACTGGCAGTTAAGATGCCCACCACAATTTGCATTGAAATGCCAAGGCATCAAATTGGAGACGCATGTCTAAATAGCTCACATCCAGGACAATGACTTGAAGAGTTGAGTAAACTATCTGGTGTTGCCCTCATTAGAAATACATTTAAATCCATCTTGGAGCATTCATACTAGTGGAGATGTACCTCTGGGGGTAAACATTGAAACAGTAAGACCTGAGAAAGATTTGGGATCCTTAGACTTTGGATCTCATTAAAGTGAACAAAAGAATACCCTGAAAGAATCATGTGATAGTCTCCCCACTCTGTGTTAAAACTTGGAGTTTCTTCTACACACAGCAAACAAGCTTTGAGAGCTAATCAGTGCAGGACCCCAGTAGGGCTATCCTTCTCTCTCTCTCCCTCTCCAGCTATACTGCAAGCTTTGCATCCTGTCCAAGTCTATCATCGCTACATACAGATACCCTGGGAGAGAAAGCCACCTACATCACTGTCTCCAAGAAAGCCCTGAACCAGGTGGACCAGCTGCAAGTGCATTTCTACCATCCAGACACTTCAGAAACACAAACTCAGCCGGAAGACAACTGAATTACCAGACCCCACAGACTGTATTTTTTTTGTTCTCGACTCTAATCCAAACAAACTCTTCTTCATTACTCTGTAACCTATTTGTGTGTGTGTGATCCTCACGTATGTGTGTATGTGTGAAAGCTGAACCGTAGTTTATTATTTTCACTTAGATCGGGATTTTATTTTAATTACAATAAACTAACCTGTTTCTTGTTTAAACGCAGGAAAACCTGTCCAATTGGTTCTTTTATGATCATAGCTCATAAAGGGTTAAACATTCATTGAATTGGTAAACACATCCACTGTTTAAAAAGGAATAAACCCTGTCGCAGTCAAACAAGGCGAGGGACAAGAGGGGTGCCTTTCAACCCCACCTCATCTGATCGTATCAAGGATGTTGCGATATTCATGGGGGCACACGGGCTGCACGTGCTGTCTGGGGCAGACCAGGTGAATGGAGGTCGGTACACAATGGGGAACCAGTCATGGCCAACCCAAGGAATTAGCAGGGTGCCATAAAACAGTGAATATTGTGGAGGAAGCCTCAGAATTAGGAAACAGGTGCCATCGGCTCAGCGCAGTTGATGGGGAGAGTGGGCAGTAAGCGCTCAGGCAGTGCAAGGTGATGGGGCATAAGAACTATACCCCAACAATAAATTGCAAAAGAAACTAAAACAGTGTATTTGGTAAAATATGAGTCTCCTAGCAGCTCAATAATTTGATGTTAGTTTCACTTCCAGCCTTGGTTAGAAGTGACAAAAATAACATAACTTCATTTAGTTTAGTTTAGTTTAGAGATACAGCACTGAAACAGGCCCTTCGGCCCACCGAGTCTGTGCCGACCATCAACCACCCATTTATACTAATCCTACACTAATCCCATATCCCTGCCACATCCCCACCTGTCCCTATACTTCCCTACCACCTACCTATACTAGGGGCAATTGCTAATGGCCAATTTACCTATCAACCTGCAAGTCTTTGGCATGTGGGAGGAAACCGGAGAACCCGGAGGAAACCCACGCAGACACAGGGAGAACTTGCAAACTCCACACAGGCAGTACCCAGGATTTGAACCCGGGTCGCTGGAGCTGTGAGGCTGCGGTGCTAACCACTGCGCCACTGTGCCGCCCTATTTATAAATTCTATTTATAACTTCTATTTATAAATAGAAGGAATTCACTGTGTACTCAGCCATAATCTTGGTGGCTCATGACTTCTTCATTGGAAGGCCACTGTCTACTGTTACGACCAGGTGAGAAAATTGGGGATACTCCAGCACTCAGTGTAAGCATGAGCTCTCCCTCTCTGTGTTTACAGCTTTTATAGTCGTCTTTACGGATGGCACTGGACTTTGTATGGAAGATCTGGAGAAATATTTTTGAGCCAGTTTGGTGTTGATATTTCACAGTAAAATCCATAATACTGAACAGATAAAAATCTACGTATTGCTGAAAAAAGAGACATGCTGTCGAAGCTTTTCATCTTGCACTGATCAGGACAGATGTAAGAATGCCAAATTTCAAAGGGCGCAATAATTTATACGACATGAAAAAAAGGTGATGATACGTTGGCAAATAGACTCTAATTGGTCGAGGCATTGCCATTGTTATGACCTGGTGAGAAAGGTGTCTAGGGGCTCCTCTCAGCCTTCACCTGGTCTTACCGTAACAGGGTTTAATTTTAAACATACCATGTTTTTAGCTTTCCCTCGGTGAATCCTTGTTCACCGCTTTCCAATTAGAAGGCAAAGATGGCCTGCATCCAAGGGTTTTAAAAGAAGTGGCTGCAGAGATAGTGGAGGCATTGGTCGAAATATTCCAGAACTCATTGGATTCTGGGAGAGTCCCAGCGGATTGGAAAACCGCTAATGTGATGCCCCTGTTCAAGAAGGAAGGGAGACAAAAAGCAGGAAACTATAGGCCAATCGGCCTAACATCGGTCCTTGGGAAAATGCTAGAGTTCATTATTAAGGAAGAAATAGTAAGGTAGTTAGAAAAGCTTAACGCAATCAAACAGAGTCAACATGGTTTTGTGAAAGGGTAATCATATTTGACAAATTTGCTGGAATTCTTTGAGGATATAACAAGCAGAGTTGATAAAGGGGAACCAGTAGATGTAGTGTATTTGGATTTCCAGAAGGCATTCGATAAGGTGCTACATAAAAGATTATTGCACAAAATAGGAGCTCACGGTATTGGGGGTAATGTATTAGCAAGGATTGAGGATTGGTTAACACAAAGAAGACAGAGAGTCGGGATTAATGGATCTTTTTCAGGTTGGAAAGATGTAACTAGTGGAGTGCCACAAGGATCAGTCCTAGGGCCTCAATTATTTACTATCTATATTAATGACTTGGAGGAGGGGGCAGAGTATAATATATGCAAATTTGCTAATGAGGGTATGATGTGATGAGGACATAAGGAATCTGCAAGGGGATATCGATAGGTCGAGTGAGTGGGCAAAAACCTGGCAGATGGAGTTTAATGTAGGAAAGTGTGAGGTTATGCACTTTGGCAGGAAGAATCAAAAGGCAGACTATTATTTAAATGGAGAGAGACTCCAAAAAAGTGCAGCCCAGAGGGATCTGGGTGTTCTTGTGCATGAAACACAAAAAGCTAGCAGGTGCAGCAAGTAATTAATAAGGCAAATGGAAATTTGGCCTTTATTGCTAGGGGGTTGGAGTTTAAAAATAGGAAAGTCTTGTTACTGTACAGGGTGTTGGTGAGGCCACACCTGGGGTACTGTGTACAGTTTTGGTCCCTGTATTTAAGAAAGGATATATTGGCAATGGAGGCAGTTCAATAGAGATTCACTATACTGATTCCTGGAATGAAGGGGTTGACTTATCAAGAATGGCTAAACAGGTTAGGCCTTTATTCTTTAGAGTTTAGAAGATTGAGGGGTGATCTTATTGAAACATACAAGATTCTGAGGGGGCTTGACAGGGTAGATGTTGAGAAGGTGTTTCCACTAGTGGGGGAATCTTGAACTAGGGGACATAGGTACAGAATAAGGGGACACTCATTTAAAACTGAGATGCGAAGGAATTTCTTCTCTCAGAGGGTGGTAAATGTCTGGAATTCCCTACCCCAGAGAGTTGTGGAAGCTAGATCACTGGAAGTATTTAAAGAGGAGATAGATAGATTTTTGAAATATCGGGGAGTTGAGGGCTATGAGGAGCTGGCACGAAAGAGGAGTTGAGGTCTGGGGCAGATCAGCCATGATCTTATTGAATGACGGGGCAGGCTTGAGGGGCCGAATGGCCTACTCCTATTCCTATTTCTTATGTTCTTGTGTTTGTATGAAACCAGCACAAACAGGCTTTCTTAGATTTAAAGAAGAAATGTTGAAATTTATTAAACTTGAATTTAAACTCTAATTCGGTTGACGCCTAAGGATACACAACGTGCCCATGCTAGCATGCATATGCGATACACACATGAAAATAGAGACAGAAAAGATCAGAAGAAAAATAAAGCGAAAAAGTTTGCGGCAATATCTAAAGAGTTTTTGTTACGGTTCTTCGAGCTCACTGTAGAGTCCTTGATTGTAGGTAGATCTTGCTTTTTGTTGGGGCCCAGTATTCTTCTTAAACCTTGTTGGCTGTAGGAGACTTTTCTCTCTTGGGGTTCATGTGTCTTCAGTGGATTCAGAGGCTTATGAGCAAGAGATGGGAGCAGACAGGAGAGATCTTTACACTCCAGGAGCAAACAGTCTTTCTAAGTTCAAACTCTTTGTGTCCAGTTCAAAAAAAACCCCTAGAACAGCCAGTTAGTCATGTGACCAGCTGGTCCAACCAGTCCTGGATTGTATCATCTTAGCATTCTCTGGAATGCCCCTCTTACACACAATACCTGGTGATCAAGGTCCATTGTGGGTTGAATGTGTCAGGGAATGGACCTTTGTCCTTCCAAGCACTGTCTGTTAACATGCAAATGTCTTTTCCAGCCACGGATGATCTTTTTAGCATGTCCTTTCCTTGCTCCAGCAACAGTTTAAAATCAATGTTCATGACACAATTAATGTGCCTCATTCTTGGCAGGCAGGCACCTAGCATGACATTACATTACAGCACACAGAAAGTTAAAGAAACAAACTGTTTCAAAGTGTTTTTCTAAGCTTACAACCTGTCTGTTACAAAGGAGCTGGTTGCTGTTTATCTCCTCCTCCATATTTCCCTGCCAGATTACCTCTTATCTCAAGGCTATTGCCAGCTGGTTCACTTCCTAAATTCAAAGCCTGGATGCCGAAAGGGCTGTTGGCTGTCACAACTCGTGGTCATTCTTATCAAGAAGTTTCACAACTTTATCATTGTATAAATAAGCAGTTACATCCTTCAGGAATGCTTCCTGTTCAAGATGTTGGGCAATGTACTTTAAGACTTCACCACAATCCAAACATATTACCTTCAAAGTCAATGTTGCGAAATGAAGCTTTGAACAAGCAAAGCTTTGTCCCAGTCCTCATAATACAACTAGCAATTTGAAAAAAATATCTTGAGCAACAAATATAGTTACAATTCAATTTAATTCAAAATTAATGCCTTATTAAAGTACAGCAAAATTGAGATCGAACCGGAGTAAAATGAAAGGAGATGTTGACATAAAAGAGAGAGAGGAGGGGGAAGAAAAAGGGGACAAGCCAACCTGTACCATGCTAATGCCTAATCCATAGCTTCTTGATTAAGTTGGAAGGCTTTGAACATTATTGGAACAATTCAGGTAGATATGAATAAAGCATTCAGGCATGGCTTATAATTTAGGTGTTGATTCGGGCTGAGTGAACTGAAATTAGTTCAGAGGTTTATCCAAGCTCAGCTAAAACCAGAAGAAACCCATTAGAGGTAATGTGAATGTTTTTTGCAAGCCAGGGAACAGGTGATCGAGAATCAGTCATTCGCTTTACACTCACTCAATTTTCACCTGGCAATGAGTTCAAATTATCCCAATAATCACGCCTATCCAGATCTACACCTCCATTTCTGCTCTCCACTCCTGTCTAGGCCGGAATATAAAATTACCTCTAATGAGCTGAAGTTAGATGAATTTCAACAAGATCTGTTTCTACCATTCCATTGAGGGCTCAAGCTGTTAAATGCATTATTAACAGTCAGAAATCTCTCATTTGCATAATTTGTTCTGGCTAGGCCCTATTTCCTGTATTCCCCTCTAAATGGGGACAGCATGGGCATCACATTGGAAAGCCCCTTGCCCGAGGGAAATGAAAAATAAAGGAGAGCAGAGACAGCTAGTGCCTGCAATTAGGGAAAGGCTAATGCAAGACCTGCCATTTTAGACCACTCTACAGCTCTTTGGACATTAACAGAGAAGCTGTTACAAAAGCAAAATATGTGGACAGTGAAAATCTGAAATACAACCAGAAAATGCTGGGAAACATTCAGCCAGCTAGGTAGCGTCTGCGAGATGACAGAAACAGAGTTAACGACCCCAATATTAAAAGGGAGGTGGAGAGGGAGTAGCGGTGGGGGTTGGGAGGGATGGAGTTTTGTGGTTGTGAAAGCCAGAAGAACATGTTTCCCTCAGGTCCTGCCAAAATTAACAGTGTGACCTGATTACCATTTTGGAAATGCAACTGTAACCAGCCAGATTCCAAGGCTGGATGTCTGTCAAGCAGGTGGGCATTCACCACCAGGCCTCAACTGGGAGCAGAGAGGAGGAAGGGAGAGATCGGAGCTCAAAGAGGAGATTGATGGCGTGGTCGGGAAGATCAGGGGAGATAACATCAAATGGAGAGGAGGTGGGGACAGAGCGATTAATCAAGGAGAAGAGAAGATCGTGGGGAGCCATGGAGGACATGATAGGCAGGCGGCAGAAAGAGATAGCGCACTGTGGAGGACATTGGAAGGACATCAGGTCATGGGGGAGGGCTTAGGTCCAATCACGGGGGAGGTTACCAGGTTTGTTTTGGGGAAGCACTCCTGTGCCTCTGGCCCACAAGCAATGCTGGAAAAGCATTTACCTGTTCCACACAGCAGTCATCACCTCCCTTTTTCTGCCGTGCATCCTGAGGCCCAGGAAACCCATCTGGCCAACTTTAAAGCTGGAACAGGGAATAAAAACTGAGGCATGCGGCCTCATTAAAATATTCAAATGAGCGACCCACCTCCTGGGAGCAGATTGATCATCTATCCCCTAATCCTGCCTCCGTTAAAACTAGGTGAGTGGGTTCCAGGCGACTTGGGTGCTGGTGTAAAATTTTTTATATTTTTACTTCCCACCCGACCCAAATTCACCTGTTTTGGGAGGTTTAGGTCGATTTCCTTTCATTAGAACTGGAAAATATAATAAAGAACAGTCAGCATGGATTTTAAAGTGTAAGACCATGCTTGCCCAATCTTATTCAATTCTTTGAAGAAGTAACAGAAAGAGTAGACAAGGGTAATGTAGTACATGTAATATACTTTGATTTTCAAAAAGCCTTTGATAAGCTACTGCATAGTAGACTCTTAACTAAGGTCACAGCATGTGGATTCAGGGGGTAAGTAGCAGAATGGAGAGCAAACTGCCTACAAAGCATAAAACAGAGTGAAATGTAGTTACTAGTGGAAGATGGAAAGTGAAGGTCCACACTGGGACCACTGTTGTTGACAATTTATAGAAACAATTTGGACTCACGAATCAGCAGTATGATTTCAAAATTTGCAGATTGCACCAAATTTGGGGTATGGTTAATTCTGAGGAAAACTGCAATAAAATACAAAAAGACATTAATAAACTTGCGTAATGAGCATGTAAATGGAAAATGAATTTCAATATAGATAAGAGTGAAGTGGTGAATTTTAATAGGAGGAATCATGAGGCCACATGCTGCTTGGAAAATAGGAATCTAAATTGGGTAGAGGAGCAAAGGGATCTTGGGTACTGATTCACAAATCTTTAAAAGTGTCAACACAGATTAATAAGACCATAAAAAATTCAAACAAAACATTGGGGCTCATTTCTCGAGGAACAACATTGAAAAGCAGAGATGGTATGTTAAACTTGTATAGAAACTTGACTAGACCACAATTAGAATAGTGCCACAATTCTGTTCTCCACATTATAAAAATAGAGGCACGAGAGAAAGTGCAAAAAGATTTACATGGCGGCTCTTTCCTGTAGAGTCATGGAGAGATACAAAACTGAAACAGGCCCTTCGGCCCACCGAGTCTGTGCCAACCAACAACCACCCATTTATACTAATCCTACATTAATCCCATATTCCCTACCACATCCCCACCATTCTACTACCACCTGCCTACACTAGGGGCAATTTACAATGGCCAATTTACCTATCAATCTGCAAGTCTTTGGCTGTGGGAAGAAACCGGAGCACCCAACGGAAACCCACGCAGTCACAGGGAGAACTTGCAAACTCGGCACAGGCAGTACCCAGAACCAAACCCGGGTCACTGGAGCTGTGAGGCTGCGGTGCTAACCACTGCACTGCCCTTTTTTAAATATTTATTCATTTAGAGGTACAGCACTGAAACAGGCCCTTCGGCCCACCGAGTCTGTGCCGACCATTAACCACCCATTTATACTAACCCTACATTAATCCCATATTCCGACCACATCCCCTCAATTTCCCTACCACCTACCTACACTAGGGGCAACTTACAATGGCCAATTTACCTATCAACCTGCAAGTCTTTGGTTGTGGGAGGAAACCGGAGCACCCGGCGGAAACCCACGCGGTCACAGGAAGAACTTGCAAACTCGGCACAGGCAGTACCCACAATCGAACCCGGGCCGCTGGAGCTGTGAGGCTGCGGTGCTAACCACTGCACCACTGTGTAAAAAAGAAAAAGTTGACCTAATAGAAGCTCTTAAAATTGTGAAAGGATTTGCTAGGATTGACAGATGTTTCCAAATGGGAGAGTCCAAAACTATGAGCCATAGCTATAAATAGTCACTCATAAATAAAGAATTTTCAAGAAACTTCTTTCCCCATAGTGGTTAGAATATGGGGTCTTGCTACCACATGCAGTAGTTCTGATGAATAGCATCGAATCTTTTAAGGGAAGCTAGATAAGTGCATGAAGGAGAAAGAAATGGAAGGATATGTTGATAGAGTGAGATGAAGTAGAGTGGGAAGATGCTTGAGTGGAGCATAAACACTGGCATAGACTATTTGGGACAAACAGACTACCTCTGTTCGGTAAATCTTTCTGATTCGATGTAATGCACTCAATTACCTAAAATATTGGGGGGAATAGTAACCCTTCAGAATAGGTAGGTTGGGGTAGGTGAGTAGTTAAAATAACTGATTTTTGGATCATGGCCGCAACCTGACTCCAATGAACCCACTTCTGGATGTAGTGGAGGTGCGTTTGTTTGCCTGCAAGTCACCTACTCGTTGAAGTCAGGGCTTTAATTACTGCAGGCAGGCAGGTATTTATTGCTGTAAATAATGTCCTTAGGAAGACATTGATGAACCCTTTATAAATTGAATTTTACTTAAAATTAACTTTAACATCACCAGTACTGGTTTCCTGGGTCTTAGTGAACTGACAAGTAAAGCAGAGGTGAAATGAAGCCAAAGTTCAGGTGAGTATTCAAACTCTGAATAAAAGTTCACTTATTATAGATGGTGTCACAGTTCCCTCTGGCAAATGTTTGACAGAGTATGTGTAGACACAGCTTTTACTAAAGCTTTTTGGAGGTTTTCAAATTGACAAGGTAAGAGCATAAGAAGATAAGAAATAGGAGCGGGAGTAGGCCTCTTGAGCCAGTTCCACCATTCAATGCAATAATGGCTGATCTGATCTTGGACTCCACTTCACTTTCCTGCTTGTTCCCTATTACCCTTGATCTCGGCCTCGACAGCTCTCATGGATAGAAAATTCCAAAGATTCATAACTCTCTGACAGAATAAATACCTCCTCATCTCTGATTTAAATGGCCAACCCCTTATTCTGAAACTATGCTCCCTAGATCTAAGTTCCCACATGGGGGGAAGCATTCTTTCAGCATCTACCCTATCAAGCCTTCTCAGAATCTTATATGTTTCAATAAGATCACTTCTCATTCTTTTAAACTCCAATGAGTGCAGGCCCAAGCTGTTCAACCTTTCCTCATAAGATAACCCCTATGTTCCAGGAATTAACCTCGTGAACCTCTGAACTGCCTCCAGTGCAAGTATATCCCTCTTTAAATAAGGAGACCAAAACTGCGCACAGTGCTCTAGGTCTGGTCTTAGCAATGACTTCTCTACTTTTACGTTCCACGCACCCCCCCTTCTAATAAAGGCCAACATTCGATTTGCCTTCCTAATTATTTGCTGTACCTGCATGGAACTTATTGTATTTAATGTATGAGGACACCAGGTCCCCTGTACTGCAGCTTTCCAATAGACTCTCTCCATTTAAATAATATTTTGCTTTTCTATTCTTCCTACCAAAGTGGATAGCCTCACATTTTCCCACATTATATTCCATCAGCCAATTTTTTGCCCATTCAATTAACCTGCCTATATCCCTTTGATGTCTCTTTGTCTCCTCCTCACAGCTTGCTTTCCTACCTATCTTTGTATTGTCAACAAATTTGCTACAATGTACTCGGTCCCTTCATCCAAGTCATTAATGTATATTATAAATAGTTGAGACCCCCAGTACTGATCACTGTAGCATCCCATTAGTTACAGTTTGCCAACCTGAAAATGACCTAGTTATCCTAACTCTGTTTCCTGTTAGTTAGCTAATATATTACCCCCAACACCATGAACTCTTATGTTGTGCAGTAACCTTTTATGTGGCATCTTATCGAAAGCCTTTTGGAAATCCAAATACACTACATCTACTGGTTTTCCTATATCCTCACTACATTCTCAAAGAATGTCAATAAATTTTTCAAACATAATTTCCCTTCCATAAAACCATATTGACTTTGCTTGATTGCATCAGATCAGGATGGGAGGCGTGTTGCATGTGTTTGACAATACATCTGAGAGGAAGACCATCACTATCCATGGCAGCAATGACATGCTGTGGTAGGATCAGCTCATGCACAGGAGGGAGTTACACAGGTGAAAGGTGCACTGGAGGGGGGTGCATTGGAGGGAGGTGTACAGGGGAGAGGTGCACAGGATGGTGGGTACACAGGAAAGAGGTGCAAAGGAGAGCAGGTACACAGAAAAAATGTGCACAAGAGAACGGTGCACGGGAGAGGAGTCAAAGTCACAAGAAGCACTACCCACATCACAGGGTTTACAGGCAGAGGCTCAGTTTTCTTGATTTCTCAGAAGACCAGTGCTTCTGCAGGCTGAGGTTGCCACATCAGGTGGTGACAGAAATCTGCAGCCTACTATAAGAAGGTTTTCAGTCTACTGGGCTTGGTGGCCATGCATTACTAGTGGCTACGAAGGTCACCATCATTCTCAATTCTCTTTCCTCTGGCTATTTCCAGGGTGCTACCAGAAACATTCTGATGGTCTCACAATCTGCTACATATTGTCAAGAAAATCCCATATGTCAAATGAGAATTATTAATTTCATCAGTTGGAAATTTACATTAGACTTTTAATTAAAAAAAACACTACAGTAACTTTTAAAAAGCTAGCAGCCAAGATGGCCACTGCAATTTGCATCTGAAATACCAGGAGATTGAACTGCAGAAGTCTGGGGACCCCTGGACCCAGAACAATGGCTTGCTCTAAGTAATTGAATTACCTAGGATTCCTTCATTAGCATGGCAATCAAGGCCATACTGACACATTGACTTTGAAACAGCAACCCCCCCACCCCCCACCCCCCCCCCCCCCCCCCCACCGAATGTAACTATTGGCATCCTGGAACCTGTGGAGCCAATTCTGAATCTTATATCTCATTAAAAACAAAGGGGATTGAGAGAACTATGTGACCGTCTGTCCATCTCTGCAAAAACAGGAGTTTTATTTCACTCAGAGAAGACAAGGAGCAACTGAGACTGCAGCAGCAGAGAATTTTGCATGCTTCCCTTTCCCTTCCTTTCTCTCTTTCCACAAAAAACATCGTTTGAAAACTGTCTGTGGACCCTCCAAGCCTACAAACTACTACAGCCAGTGACTGGGGAAGAGAGCCAACTACAATTCTGCCTTCAAGAAAACCCTGAGCAAAGCAGGCCAACCACAAAGTGCACTTTGACCAGCGAGAACTTCAAGAATACAGCTTAAGCTGAGGACTACTGGATCATCCACTTCACAGACTGTACTTAATTTCCATTTAAACTGGACTTTAATCCAACCACCAAATCTATTTTTCCCTCTGTAATCTGTTTGTGTGCATGTAATTCTCGTGTGAATGTGTGCGTGATTGTGTAGCATTCTTTTGGTATTTTCAAATTGAGTTAGAGTGTTAAGTGTAATAAATTTAACTCTTCCTTGTTTAACTCAAGAAAACCTGTCCAACTGATCCTTTCACGATCACAGTAAATGTAAAAAGGTAAAATACTCGCATAGGTGGTTTGCACAATCACTGTTTTAAAGGAATAAACTCTGTTGTGGTCAATTAAGAGGAAGGGCAAAGAGGGGAGCCTGAGACTCCCTCCTCACCTGGCTGTAACAACATAAATACATAAGACAGATGACGGATGGATTTTTCATCTCTCTGGCTGGATTACCTCAGGTACAGGGTGCCATTGGTTGGATAAAAGTGGCAATTGAAGCACCACCACCGTAACCACACAATTTTTATAAATCACGAGACATATTCGTCCATCAATACACAGTTCGTGTGCAACCACAAGAAGAGATTCATGTAGGTCTGCACCAGATTCCCTAAGAGCTGTCATCATACATTCATACTGCATACTGTGTTTCAGGAACAAGACTTAAGGCCTGGCTCTTAGAAGACAAACTTGGCTCTGTAAGGAACCCCACCAATGAAACACAGGAGCACACCAGATGTGTCATATAGCAAGCCATTAGTATGTTGAAGATAAGCTTCAGGTGAATCACAATCAATTCCTGGCAAGAATGGAAGACTTATTAACACCTCAACAATGCCATAAGCTAAGCGCCCGTCACTGTGAGGGAAATTACATTATCTTTATGCTGTGTAAACAGCAGGGGAGGAGATAAGGAGTGGTCTCTGACCTTGCAATTCTGCACTGCTCAGGAGATTGAAAGACGAAGATAAAGAGGTATGAAAGACCAGGTGGCTCAGCAAGCTAATAACTGAAACTATGGCTGAGGCCCAGGCATGGGATAGCATGACTGGAACACTATAAGAAAGGACAACATTGAAACACAGGCACTGCAGTCAGGTGAAGAAGAACGGCGACCGGTCATTCCCAAATCCAGGCCTACAATCAACACGGTACCAGCCAGCTGCGTGGGTGATTGTAAGTTTCAATCAAATCATACTGTGGTTTTGTTGCTCGAATAAGCTAACAAATTTAGGTTGAGCCAAAACCTGTTTGTTGTATGTATTTTATTCTTGTAATTCCGGGGTTCAAGAATCATTGTAAGGAGGAAGGGAACAGAAACCTGTACAAAAGGTTCATTTCACCAATGCTTTCACATTAATAAACAGGAAGGGATTGCATTCTATAAATGTGGAAGTTGAAGGAAGAGAAAAATGAAAGAATGATACTAGCAGGCTCAGGTTTATTATTCATGCCTGTATGTCCATGTCAATTATTCAATGTGTATCAACGACTTCAGATTAGTGGGATTTCCTCCAGTTTTTAGCCTCACCTTTCCATTGTGGATTCCATTTCCTGCAAAGATGAAGACATTGGTGAAATGCTGACTATTTTCTGAGGCTTGCCCTAGCTAAAGAATTAATTGCTGTATGTTCCTAAACAAGAATGCAGAACATGCAACATGTAAGTGGGTTCTGGGGGAATGTATCATGGTTCCGTCATCTCTCATTCAGATCAGTTAGAGGTTTATGTGGAAGGTGAAAGGTGTTCCATGCTTGCATTTGGATTGTCCTGTGTTGATGTTGAAAAGGGCATAGTTCCTCCTTCACACTGCATTGTGTTTCAAGAGCTTCCTAACTTTTCATTCTGTAAATGACAAACCTGAGTCTGCTGATTTCATTCTTCCATTTTTTGGTACTACCCTTACAAGGTTGAATTACAGGCATCAGCTTAAAAGAATGTTCCTCTATTTTAGCAAGTTACGATCAGTAGATCCACAACAGCAGCTGCCGAATGCCACCAAGAAGATGTGTTCCACATGCTAGCCTTCACTGAATGCACTAAACCTTGCAACAAAAAGACTAGCCGAACCTGGAGATCCATCAAGGAAAGATTCATCCTTCAAGAACGAACCCCACCACTTCTTGCTTCAAAATGTAACATCCTTATATTATGTCTTTCTCATATCATACTTTAGATAAGGCAATATATTGTCATTAAAGGAAACCTACTCACCAATAACCTGCTCACCAATGTTCAGGTCAGATTCACCAGAATTACTCAGCTCCTGAGCTTGTCGCAATTAGTCAAGGTATGCTCCCTTGAAGGGAAAAAGTAGGGCAAACAAATCCAGAGCTCCCTGGATGACAAAATAGGTAGAGATTAAGATAAAGAAGAAATCTTATGACAGATGCCAAGTAGAAAATACTATTGAGAACCAGGCTGAATATAGAAGGTCCAGAAAGGAAGTGAAAAAGCTCCTATGGCCAGGTGAGAAAGAGGTCTAGGGTTCCCTTTCAGCCTTCACCTGGTCTTTTTAAACAAACTGTGTTTAGCTACCACTTGGTGAAACCTTGTTCACTGCTTTCCAATTATAAGTTAAAGAAATCAGCACAAACAGGCTTTCTTAGGTTTAAAGAAGAAAGGTGAAATTTTATTAAACTTAAACTCTAATTCGGTTAACGCCTATGAATGCATGACGCACCAATGCTAGCATGCATACGTGATACCCACATGCAAATAGAGACAGATAAGAGCAGAAGAAAAATAAAGTGGGAAGATTTGAGGCAATACCTGAAGAGTTGTTGTTATGGTTCTTTGAGCTCACTGTGGAGTCCTTGCTTGTAGGTAGGTCTGGTTTTTTGTTGGGGCCCAGTATTCTTCTTGAAACTTGTTCACTGTCGGAGACTTTTCTCTCTTGGGATTTATGTGTCTTCATTTGGTTTTTGGAGTTCCGTGAGAAAGAGATGGGAGCAGACAGGAGAGGCTGTGGTGAGCCAGCCAGGAGAGGTCTTTTCAATCCAGGAGCAAACAGATTTCTGCAGGCTCTCAGTTCAAAACTGTACAATTCAGGAAAAAAACCCAGACTGCCAAGTAGGTTAGTCGTGTGACTAACTGGTCTGACCACGTCTGTTTGTGGATTGTATTGGAGCAGGGGATAGCTCCTTTGTTCCTAAACACTTTCTGTTAATATGCAAAAATGTCTTTCCAGCCAGGGGCCTGGCAACCTCTTGTAACAGGCCTTCTCTTCTTCCCAGCCACAATTTGAAATTTAATGTCCATGTGGCAAAATTAATATGCTTTATTCTTGGCAGATGGGGGTCTGTACGACAAAGCAAATAAGAGAAACAAAGAGAGAGCATGAAAAGAGACTGGCAGCTAGCATTAAAGGAAATCCCAAAGTTTTCTATAGGCATATAAATAGCAAAAAGGGTGGTAAAAGGAGGAGTGTGACCAATTAGGGACCAGAAGGGGTTTTACACATGGAGGTGGAGGACATAGCTGAGGTATTAAATGAATACTTTACATCTGTCTTTACCAAGGAAGAAGATGCAACCCAGGCAATGTTGAAAGAGGAGGTAAATCAGACACTGGAGGGGTTTAACATTGATAAAGAGAAAGTATTAGATAGGCTGTCTGTACATAAAGTGGATAAAATACCAGGGCCAGATGAGATGTATCCAAGGATACCGAGGGAAATGAGGGTAGAAATCGCAGAGGGACTGGCCATAATTTTTCAGTCTTCTTTAGACTCGAAGGTGGTGACAGATGACTGGAGAATTGCAAATGTTACGCCCTTGTTTGAAAACGGGTGTAAAGATAAGCTCAGCAACTACAGGCCTGTCAGTTTAACTTCAGTGGTGGGAAAACCTCTAGAAAAAATAATTCGGGACAAAATCAATAGTTACGTGGACAAATGCAAGTTATATAAGGAAAGCCAGCATGGATTTCTTAAGGGAAAATCATGTTTAACTAACTTTCTAGAGTTTTTTGAGGAGGTAACAGAGAGGGTTGATGAGGGCAATGCTGTTGATGTGGTGTACATGGACTTTCAAAAGGCATTTCATACAGTGCCACACAACAGACTTGTGAGCAAACTTGTAACTCATAGAATAAAAGGGACCGGTAGCAACCTGGATACAAAATTGGCTGAGTGACAGGCAACAAAGAGTAGTGGTTAATGGATGTTTTCCAGGCTGGAGGAAGGTTTGCACTCGAGTTGCCCAGGGATCAGTGTTGGGACCCTTACTTTTCCTGATATATATTAATGACCTAGCCCTTGGTGTACAGGGCACAATTTCAAAGTTTGCAGATGATATGAAACTTGGAAGCATTGTGAACTGTGAGGAGGACAGTGTAGAACTTCAAAAGGACATAGACAAGTTGGTGGTCTGGGCAGGCAGGTGGCAGATGAGGTTCAATGCAGAGAAATGTGAAGTGATTCATTTTGGTGGGAAGAACATGGAGAGACAATATAGAATAAAAGGTATAATTCTAAAGGGGATGCAGGAGCAGAGGGAACTAGGTGTTTATGTCATAAGTCATTGAAAGTGGCAGGACAGGTTGAGAGATCAGTTAATAAAGCATACAGTATACTGGACTTTATTAATAGGAGCATAGAGTACAAGAGCAAGGAAGTTATGTTGAACTTGTATAAGACACTAGTTCGGTCTCAGCTGAAGTATTGCATCCAATTCTGGGCACTACACTTTAGGAAAGACATGAGGGCATTGGAGAGAGTACAGAAAAGATTCACGAGAATGGTTCCAGGGATGAGGAATTTCAGTTATTAAGATAGATTGGAGAAGTTAGGACTGTTTTCCTTGGAGAAGAGAAGGCTGAGAGGTGATTTGATAGAAGTATTCAAAATCATGAGGGATCTGGACAGAGTAGATAGAGAGAAACTGTTCCCACTCGTGAAAGGATCGAGAACGAGAGGGCACAGATTTAAAGTATTTGGTAAGAGAAGCAAAAGTGACATGAGGAAAAGCTTTTTCATGCAGCGAGTGGTTATGGTCTGGAATGCGCTGCCTGAGAAGGTGGTGGAGGCAGGTTCAATTGAAGCATTCAAAAGGGAATTAGACGGTTATATGAAAAGGAAGAATGTGCAGAGCCAGTGCAGACATGATGGGCCGAATGGCCCCCTTTTGCACTGTAACGATTCTGTCTTTCTGTGAATTTGAACCAAATATGAACAGATGAGCTGAATGATGGAGGAGAAGTGACAATCGCCTCCCTTAGTATCAAAGCAACTAAGGAGCCATAGAAAAAGATCAACGGAGAGTCAAATGGGGATATCCTCCAGTGACTGGAATCATAATGTACACCAAGAAAGATGGTTGTGGCTATCAGAGGCCAATCACTGCAGCCCCAAGACATTTCAAGGCACCAACCTTGGCCAAACCATCTTCATTTGTTTCACCAATTACCTTTAACTCTGCTATAAAGTCTGGAGTGGGGCTGTTGACTGAGAATTCTTATTTCCTCTGATAATGAAACAGCCCATATCAGTCTACAGTAAGACTTGGACAACATCCAAGCTTGTGCTGGCTCATGGTAGGTGGCATTCACCCCACCTAAGTGCCAACAATGACCATCTCCAACAAGAAAACACCCAACCACCACCCTTTGGCTTTCAATGGTACCATCATTATGAGGTTTATTGTTATTCCCTGTCCTCAGGATGTGAGCAATGCTGGCAAGGCTGCAATTATTGCCCATCCTGGGAGGCACCAGAAATTTAGCCAGACCACTTATATAAACACTATGAATATAAGAGTAGAGTAGAGGCCAGGAACTCTTATGAGTGGCTCTCCCTTTGAACCCTCAATGCCTCATTAGCATTGACAAAGCTGAATTTAGGAGTGTACTGAAATATTCATTACTCACCTAGATGAGTACAGCTGCAACAACACTCAATAAGCTCATCACCACTGTGAACAAAGCAGTCTGCTTGATTTCTGCTACCACTGAACCCAATATCTACCCTCTCTACTACCAGCACGCTGCAGCTACAGAATGTACAATCTACAGAATGCACTACAGTAGGACCTCATCAAGCTTACTTTAGCTGTACCTTCCGGCCCTGTGACCTCGATCTTTGAAAAGGAAAAGTGCAGCAACGTCATGGAACACCATCACCTCCAAGTTCCCCTCACACACCATCCTGAAGTGGACATATTCTGCTGTTCCTTCATTATCATTTGGTCAAAATCTGGCAATTTCCTACCTGACATTATTGTGAGAGCATAATCAGATAATTTAAGGTCTACGCATTTTCTGATTTGTATGGGAAGGTAGTTCACCATGAGGATGGCCATATTGGGTGACCAGTGTCAGTAGTGTGGGGCTGGGGTGGTTGGAAGCACGAGGTCATGTGATAAAATCCACTCCTGACATCCAGGGTGCATGCGGTGCTAATTTAGGCAAGTCGGCCCAAGCACTGGGAGCACTGCACTGCTGAATCAATGACAGAGATTTTTGTATTCTCTTTGAGGCCATGATGCAAATGTACATGGGCCTTATTTTAGTTCTGAAAATTCTTTGAATGTATGTCAATTGGTTCCACCACAAATTTCCTATGTTTTCTCACTGGTCCACTCTTAATGCATCTCTTGTCCATTTTCAATTGCCATTACTGGGGTTTCTATATGATAGGGGAGGTGGTGGCCTGGTGGTAATATCACTAGACTAGTAACCCAGAGGCCCAGGCTAATGCACTGTGGACATGGGTTTGAATCCCACCACGGCAGATGGTGGAATTTGAATTCAGTTAATAAATCTGGAATTAAAAAGCTAGTCTGGTGGCGACCATGAAAACATTGTAGATTGTTATAAAAATCTATCTGGTTCAAAGAACAAAGAACAGTACAGCACAGGAACAGGCCATTCGGCCCTCCAAGCCTGCCCCGATCTTGATGCCTGCCTAAACTAACACCTTCTGCACTTCCGGGGCCGATATCCCTCTATTCCCTTCCTATTCATGTATTTGTCAAGATGTCTCTTAAACATCGCTGTCGTATCTGCTTCCACCACCTCCCATGTCAACAAGTTCCAGGCACTCACCACCCTCTGTGTAAAAAACTTGCCTCACACATCCCCTCTAAACTTTGCCCCTCGCACCTTAAACCTATTTCCCCTAGTAACTGACTCTACCACCCTGGGAAAAAGCTTCTGACTATCCGCTCTGTCCATGCCGCTCATAACTGTGTAAACCTTTATCATGTCGCCCCTCCACCTCCGTCGTTCCAGTGAAAACAATCCGAGTTTTTCCAACCTCTCCTCATAGCTAATGCCCTCCAGACCAGGCAACATCCTGGTAAACCTCCTCTGTACCCTCTCCAAAGCCTCCATGTCCTTCTGGTAGTGTGACGACCAGAATTGCACGCAATATTCTAAGTGTGGCCTAACTAAGGTTCTGTACAGCTGCAACATGACTTGCCAATTTTTATACTCTATGCCCCGACTGATGAAGGCAAGCATGCCGTATGCCTTCTTGACTACCTTATCCACCTGCGTTGCCACTTTCAGTGACCTGTGGACCTGTACGCCCAGATCTCTCTGCCTGTCAATACTCCTAAGGGTTCTGCCATTTACTGTATACCTCCCACCTGCATTAGACCTTCCAATATGCATTACCTCACATTTGTCCGGATTAAACTCCATCTGCCATTTCTCCGCCCAAGTCTCCAACCGATCTATATCCTGCTGTATCCTCTGACAATCCTCATCATTATCCGCAACTCCACCAACCTTTGTGTCATCCGCAAACTTACTAATCAGACCAGCTACATTTTCCTCCAAATCATTTATATGTACTACAAACAGCAAAGGTCCCAGCACTGATCCCTGCGGAACACCACTAGTCACATTCCTCCATTCAGAAAAACACTAATGTCCTTCAGGGAAGGAAATCTGCCATCCTTACCTGGGTCTGGTCTACATGTGACTCCAGACCTAATCAATGTGGTTGACTCTTAAATGCCCGTTGAAATGGCCTAGCAAGCCACTCAGTTGTATCAAACCACTACATAGTCTAAGAAATTGAATCAAACCGGACGGACCACCTGGAATCGACTGAGGCACCAGAAACAACAACAACAAACCAAGCCCTGTCAACCCTGCAAAGTCCTCCTTACTCATAACTGGGGGCTTGTGCCAAAATTGGGAGAGCTGTCCCACAGACTAGTCAAGCAACAGCCTGGCATAGTCATGCACACAGAATCATACCTTACAGACAATGTCCCAGACACTGCCATCACCATCCCTGGGTATGTCCTGTTCCACAGACAGGACAGACCCACCAGAGGTGGTGGCACTATGGTATACAGTCAGGAGGGAGTTGGCCTGGGAGTCTTCAATATTGACTCTGGACCTCATGAGGTCTCATGGTATCAGGTCAAACATGGGCATGGAAACGTCCTACTTATTGCCACCTACTGACACCCGTTGACTGATGAATCAGTATTCCTCCATGTTGAACACCAATTGTAAGAAGCACTGAGGGTAGCAAGCGCTCAAAATGTACTCAGGGTGGGGGACTTCTAATGTCCATCACCAAGAGTCGCTTAGTAGCACCACTACTGACCGAGCTGGCCGAGTCCTAAATGACATAGCTGTTAGATGGGTCTGCAGCAGGTGATGAGGGAGCCAACAACAGGGCAAAACCTACTTGACCTCAACCTCACCGATCTACCTGTCACAGATGCATCTGTCCATGACAGCATTGGTTGGAGTGACCACCACACAGTCCTTGTGGAGACAAAGTCCCGTCTTCACATTGAGGGTACCTGCCATCGTGTTGTATGGAATGACCACCATGCTAAATGGGATAGATTTCAAACATATCTAGCAACTCAAAACTGGGCATCCATGAGGCGCTGTGGGCCATCAGCAGCAGAAGAATTGTATTCAACCACAAACTGTAACTTCATGACTTGGCATATCCCCCACTCTACCATTACCATCAAGCAGGGGGAACCAACCCTGGTTCAATGAAGAGTGTAGGAGGGCATGCCAGGAGCAGCACCAAGCATACCTCAAAATGAGGTGCTGAGTATTTGACCTACTGAGTATTTCCAGCACTTTCTGTTTTTATTTCAGATTTCCAGCATCTGTCGTATTTTGCTTTTATCCTAAAAAGGTGTCAGCCTGGTACAACACAAGACTACTTGCATGCCAAACAGTGGAAGCAGCATGTAATAGACCGGAGTAAGCGATCCCACAACCAACAGATCAGATCTAAGCTCTGTAGTCCTGCCACATCCAGTCGTGAATGGTGGTGGACAATTAAACAACTGCCAGGAGGAGAAGGCTCCTCAAATATCCCCAGCCTCAACAATGGGGGAGCCAGCACATCAGTGCAAAAGATAAGGCTGAAGCTTTTGCATCCATCTTCAGCCAGAAGTGCCGAGTGGATGATCCATCTCTGCCTCCTGAGGTCCCCAGCTTCACAGATGCCAGTCTTCAGCCAATTTGATTCATGCGACATGATATCAAGAAATGGCTGAAGGCATTGGATACTGCAAAGGCTATGGTCCCGGACAACATTCTTGTGCTCCAGAACAAGCCTGGCTCCTAGCCAAGCTGTTCCAGTACAGCGACAATACTGGCATCTACCCGGCAATGTGGAAAATTGCCCAGGTATGTCCTATGCATAAAAAGCAGGACAAACCCAACCCGGCCAATTCCCGCCCTCTCAGTCTCCTCTTGATTGTCAGCAAAGTGATGGAAGGTGTTGTCGACAATGCTACCAAGTGGCACATGCTCAGCAATAACCTGCTCACTGACGCTCAGTTTGGATTCTGCCAGCTCCTGATCTTATTACAGTCTTGGTCCAAACATTGACAAAAGAGCTGACCTCCAGGGGTGAGGTGAGAGTGATTGCCCTTGATTTCAGGGCAGCATTGACCAAGTATGGCATCAAGGAGCCCTAGCAAAACTGGAGTCAATAGGAATCAGGGGGGAAACTCTCCGCTGGTTCGAGTCCTACCTAGCACAAAAGAAGATGGTTGTGGTTGTTGGAGGTCAAACATCTCAGTCCAAGGACATCACTGCAGGAGTTCCTCAAGGTAGTGTCCTAAGCTCAACCATCTTCAGGTGCTTCATCAATGACCTTTCCTCCATTATAGGATCAGAAGTGGAAATGTTCGCTGATGATTGCACAATGTTCAGCACCATTCGCGACTCCTCAGATAATGAAGGAGCCCATGTCCAGATGCAGCAAGACCTGGGCAATATCCAGGCTTGGGCTGATAAGTGGCAGGTAAAATCCGTGCCACACAAGTGCCAGGCAATGACCATCTCAAACAAAAGAGAATCTAACCATCTCCCCTTGACATTCAATGACATTACCATCACTGAATCCCTCACTATCAATATCATTCCCAGCAGAAAAGGTAAGTCAACCGTGGCTCACAAAAGAAGTTAAGGATTGCATTAGGTCAAAGGAAGTGGCTTATAAGGTCACCAGAAAAAGCAGTAAGCCCGAGTATTAGGAGCAATTTAGAGTTCAACGAAGGAGAACCAAGAAACTCATAAAGGGAAAAGAGATTATGAATCTAAGCTAGCTAGAAACATAGAAGTGGACTGTAAAAGCTTCTTTAGGTCTGTGAAAAGGAAACAATTAGCAAGGACGAATGTGGAGACAGCAGAGTTTGTGGTGGAGAATGTGGCATGGCAGAGAGACTAAACAATTACTTTGTCTCTGTCTTCACAGAGGAAGGCACATAAAATTTCCCAGAAATAGGGACTTGTAAAAAAAATGAGGAACTGAAAGTAATTAGTATCCATAAAGAGGTAGTACACGAAGAATTAATTGGATTGAAAGTTGATAAATTCCCTGGACCAGATGAATTACATCTTCGAGTATTGAAGGAGGTGGCTAGAGAGATAGTAGATGCTTTGGTGGTTATCTTTCAAAATTCTATAGATTATGGAAGAGTTCCTGCAGACTGGAAAGTAGCAAATGTAACCCCATTATTTAAGAATCGAACAAGAGAGAAAACAGAGAACTACAGACCTGTTAGTTTGATGACAGTGATAGGGAAAATGTTGGAATTCATTACAAAGGATCAGATAACTGGACACTTGGAAAGTATTGTTGTGATTAGGCAGTCAACATGGATTTGTGAAAGGGAAATCATGTTTGACAAACCTGTTGGAGTATTTTGAGAATGTTACTTATAGCATAGTGTTACGATAAGGTGAGAAAGAGGTCTAGGGTTCCCTTTCAGCCTTCACCTGGTCTTACTGTAACAGGGTTTAATTTTCAACACACCGTGTTTTTAGCTATCCCTTGGTGAATCCTTGTTCACCACTTTCCAATTATAAGGCAAAGAAACCAGAACAAAAAGGCTTTCTTAGGTTTAAAGACGAAAAGTTGAAATTTATTAAACTCAAACTTAAACTCTAATTCGGTTAATGCCTATGGATACATGATGCGCTCATGCTCGCATGCTTAGGCAATTCACACATGCAAATAGAGACAGAAAAGAGCAGAAGAAAAATAAAATGGAAAGATTTGAGGCAATATCTGAAGAGTTGTTGTTACAGTTCTTTGAGTTCACTGTAGAGTCCTTGATTGTAGGTAGATCTTGCTTTTCGTTGGGGCCCAGTATTCTTCTTAAACCTTGTTCACTGTAGGAGACTTTTCTCTCTTGGGGTTCATGTGTTTTCAGTGGATTCAGAGGCTTGTGAGAAAGAGATGGGAGCAGACAGGAGAGAGATCTTCTCAGTCCAGGAGCAAACAGACTTTCTGCCAAAACAACAAATTCAAAAAATCAGATTGCCCAGCAGGTTAGTCATGTGACCAGCTGGTTTGAACATGTCCATTTGTGTATTCGGCCCTCTTAGCAGTCAACCTGGAATGCAATCTCCCCCACCTTCAAAGTCTGGTGATCAAAAGTCCATTGTGGGTTGAATGTGTCAGGGAATGGCTACTTTGTCCTTCCAAACACTGTCTGTTAATATACAAATGCCTTTTCCGGCCATGGCTGATCTGTTTAATAAGTCCTTTCTTCACTCCAGTAACAGTTTAAAATCAATGTTCATGATAAAATTAATGTACCTCATTCCTGGCAGCTGGGGGCCTAGCATGATAATAAATAAAGGAGAACCAGTAGATGTGGTGTATTTGGATTTTCAGATGGCTTTTGATAAGTTCCCACACAGGAGGTTAGTAAACAAAATTTGAGCACATGGGATTGGGGATAATATGCTGCAATGGACTGAGAATTGGTTAATAGACAGACAGAAAACAGAAAGTGGGAATAAATGGGTCATTCTCAGGAGGCAGACTGTTACTAGTGGGGTACCACAAGGATCAGTGCTTGCGCCACAGCTGTTTACAATCTAGACAAACGGCTTGGATATGAGGACCAATTGTAATATTTCCAAATTTGCAGATGACACACACCTACAAGGGAATTTAAGTTGTGAGGAGGATGCGCGGAGGCTTCAAGGGGATTTGGACAGGCTAAGTCAATGGGCAAGAATATGGCAGAAGGCATATAATGTGAATAAGTGTGAAGGGATCCACTTTGGTAGAAAAAACAGAAAGGCAGAGTATTTCTTAAATGGTGAGAGGTTGGGAAGGGTTGAAAGAGACCTTGGTGTCCTTGTCCACGAGTCACTAAAAGCTGGTTTGCATGTGCAGTAAGCAATTAAGAAGGCAAATGGTATGTTGGCCTTCATTGCAAGGAGATTTCAGTGCAGGAGTAAAGATGTATTGCTTCAATTGTATAAAGCATTGGTGAGACCGCAGCTGGAGTATTGTGTTCAGTTTTGGTCTCCTTATCTAAGGAAGGATATACTTGCCATAGAGGGAGTGCAATGGCGGTTCAGCAGACTAATCCCTGGGATGGCGGGATTGTCTTGTGTGGAAAGATTGCACAAACTTGGCCTATATTTTCCAGAGTTTTGAAGAATGAGAGGTTATCTCATTGAAACTAACAAAATTCTTACAGGGCGTGACAGGGTGGATTTGGACAGGATGTTTCCTCTGGCTGGTGAGTCTAGAATAAGGGGACACAGTCTCAGAATAAGAGGCAGGCCATTTAATACTGAGATAAGGAGAAATTTCTTTTGGGGTGATGAATCTGTGGAATTCTCTACCCCAGAGGGCTGTGGAAGCTCAATCGTTGAGTATGTTCAAGACAATACTAACGACATCAAGGGATATGGAGACAGTGGGGAAAAATGGCAGAGAGGTAGATGATCAGCAATGATCTGTTTGGATGGCAGAGCAGGCTCGACAGACTGAATGGCCTACTCCTGCTCCTAGTTCTTACGATCTTATGGGGGTCACCATTGATCAGAAACTGTACTGACCATCTACATTAATGCTGTGGCTACAAGAGCAGGTCAGAGGCTGGGATTTCTGTGGCAAGTAACTCACCTCCTGACGCCCCAAAGCCTGTCCACCATTTACACGGCACAAGTCAAGAGTGTGATGGAATACTCTACACTTGCCTGGATGGGTGCAGTTCCAACAACACTCAAGAAGCTGAATACCATCCAGGACAAAGCAGCCTGCTTGATAGGCACACCATCCACCACCTTCAACCTTCACTCCCTTCACCGTCGATGCACAGTGGTGGCAGTGTGTACCATCTCCAAGATTCACTGCAGTAACTCACCAAGGCTCCTTCAACAGTACCTTCCAAACCCACAACCTCTACCACCTCGAAGGGCAAGAGCAGTAGATGCATGGGAACACCACCACCTGCAAGTTCCCCTCCAAGCTACACACCATCCTGACTTGGAACTATATCGCCGTTCCTTCACTGTCGCTGGGTTAAAATCCTGGAACTCCCTTCCTAACAGCACTGTGGGTATACCTACACCCAAGGACTGCAGTGGTTCATGAAGGAAGCTCACCATCAGCTTCTCAAGGGCAATCATGGATGGGCAATAAATGCTGGCCTAGCCAATGATGCCCACATCCTACGAACAAATAAAAAAAAATGTTAAATCTGGAACTGATGAGTTTTTGCAAAGTTGTTTTTTGCTAGGATTTTGAGTGCCCTTATCGTTGTTCGCACATTATTGCTTGCACAATTTTTTTTCTTGTTTTTTTGCATCAAAGGACTCCTTCTGCACTGACCTTTAAGTCATAGTATTGTTTCAGTTTCAACCACACTGTTCAGCATGTGCCAGCCTATGGCAATTGGGGATTTGGAGGTAGATTTGAAGAGTGGAAGAGGACTTCATGTGGAGGGAAAAAGGCAGGTGAACTTACACTTCAGGCATCTATTAGAAATCATACTTGTAACTAAGACATCCTAGCTTGCCCAGGTTTGACCATATCTGCTTTCACTGTATTTGCTTTATCAGGAATTTTGTTCTGAAATATATTGAAACCTGACCTGCAGACAAGATTTAGCAGAGGGACAGCCTAACTTCTTGCTTTGAAAGCCGCCACAGCACGGAACTTCTATACCAATGAAACAACAGATAATTTCAATTAATTGCTATAAATTCCAAAGGTTTATTGAGATGATTGCAAAAATATAACACCCTCACCTAAAATTGTAGCCTTGCTGCGGAATGGAAGCCTGTGCATTTTGGTTGAGAAGCAGGTTTAAGGCCTGCTCACCTACAATATGCCTTTAACTCACTCAGCCGGTGCTTATACTACCAGTGCACCCAATTGCTCCCTAGTGAAGTATAAAAGGTGAAGGCAGATCTCCTCAGATCACAACATTGTCTTCGTATGGTTGACTAGCAGAACACAGGTTTCAGAACTTTGTTATCTTTTGTGTATCCAGTTGTAGTTTGCAGTTGCCTTTCTTTATAATGCTCCAAGTATTCATGGCCAGTTTCATCTTGTTTGACCTAAATGTCTTTCCATTTCTTGTTAGAATACAGTGTCATACCAAACATGCCAAAGTCGGGCACATTCATTAGGTAGAATGAATTTAACAATGATTAGGCTGCACGTTGCCCTAGGAGATTTGAATCATATAGTTACTGTGTCAAAATGTCAGTTAGGTTTTCAGCAACTTGGTTTCAATTAATTCCATGTCTTGTTTTTAGTCTTTTTAATGTGTATTGAGAATTCCTGTTGGACATTCTGAATGTGGAACTTGTATGTAGTCCACATCTGGTAACTCTTGCAGTCTATCATTTGTGCATTGCCTTAAAGATAGAACTAAAGTAAATGTCTCATAATCCTCACCTTTTTTAAAATTTCTGCCTCCGAGAATGAAACAAGTTGAATACTCATACATTAATTGCTCCTGTTGTCTTTTAGTAGTTTTTTCCACATAAAATCTGTCAAGAGTGCTGCATACCCTTGACAACTATTTTCAGAACAGCTCTAAATGTCTCTATGTTGCTAATGTCAATTTTCACCTTTTGACATTGGATGGTATTCACAAGTCAATTAAAAATACCTACTGTCTCAGATTTTAGGGAATAATTTAGGGAATAATCCTGCTTGATGATAATATCTGCATGTTGGACTCCATCGTATTGCAGGTTCTTCAGCATACTGTTCATTTCAGAAAATGAAACTTGGACAGTTTCCTCAACATTGTGTGTCTTGCATTGGTAATGTACCTCTTTTGCTCTAGCACCTATCATTTCTGCCTCAGTCATGTTACCAACATAAGATTCTCTAATTTTTATTAATGAGCCAGACATACAGTTGAGGTTGTGCATTTTAAGATTGCATAACGTCAGTGATAATGCTTATAGTGGTAGAGAAGGTACTTAGTCGAATTTGTCAGCGAGTTGTTCTTTATCATTGGACATTAGAGTGTGTGACAAAATCCAAAAACCCAGGCTGTGTACATCAATAGCAAGAGATTAATTCACTCAAAACATCCAACTGTTTTGCTATAACATTTATGAGCTAGTTTTGGTGACAGTGAGGTTCTGCGGGGCTCAGTACTAGGTCCCTTGCTGTTTGTGGTTTATATCAATGATTTAGAATTAATATGGATACTAGGACCCTGAAAACTGAATTGCGGTCTCACCCACCCATTTCGTGTTGGAAATGCGCCAGCTGACATTTCACATCAGCCATCTTCTTCGGTGTCCAGCGTTCCCGACTGAAATCAACAGGCAACTATCTAATGTGCAAATACGAGCCCTTCACTTGTTTAAGCACCCCATTAACATTTTCAATAACTTTAGTATGCTATTCTTTATTCCAAAATAGATCTACAAACATGGGCAGTCAGGTGGGTGCTATTTGCAGTGCTATTTAACAGGATCATCAGTTATTCTCAGGAAAATCACTGGTTTATTCAATTAATTACTAGTGTGATGCTTTGGCTTTTTGATTGTGTTGGGTGTTCTAGCTGGCATTAAATTTTCCAAATAAAGTATACTCCCACTTCAAATAGGCCTCTGGAGGTGCACTGGAAATTACAGTATGAAAGTGGCGGTCTTCCTGCTCACAACTTGAGCATGTGGGAAATCTGCCAATCAAACAGTATGAAACCCTAGTTTTAAAAAAGCCCCGCACATGAAATATGGGCATTTTCCTGAAAATTGCTGTGAGCTAGAATGGATCCCAAGGATAATTGACAAATATCCAATGGCAAGATTAAGTAAAGATCAGGCAGCCGTGAGTGTTACAGTGGCCCTCAGGTAAATGAAGAAGATCAAAAGCCGCATCTGAAAAGGGATAGGAGTCCATTAGGGACAGTGGGGTCAGAAATCAAAGGCTGGAGAGGGGGATTGGAATCTGGGGAAGAGATAGCAGGTTGAGGAGGGAGGGATTGAAGGCTCCGGTGGGGACGGGGTGCAGGGGAAGGGAAAAGATTTGAAGCCAGTCTAGGGGAAACTCCGGCATAGCAGGGTAGCAGTAATAGTGTTCAGGGGTTAGCAACAGCGATCCAGAGATAGGCCTGTGTTCTTTAAATGTGGGGTGGGGAGGAGCTCTCCTACTCCACTCGGCCTTAGCTTCAGATAAGAAAATTTCAAAAGCTTATCTTTAGATAGCAGGCAACTTACTGAGTACAGCTGGTGCTGGTGTCTTGCTGGGGGCAAGGCACAAAAGGAGGTTAAACCCATTATCTGCATATGGTAAGCACATCATGCCTTTGTTAGGTGTGATCCCTGTACAACATTTTTTCCCCATTATGGCTGGTGGCTTACTTTGGGCCTAAATGTGCATATGCTTCCTGGCAGCTTGGTAGGGTGGTTGGTGCCCAGAAAACAGCCGTTGCACAGGCAAAATTATAGGCCCGAGTATGGGCGGCACAGTGGCGCAGTGGTTAGCACTGCAGCCTCACAGCTCCAGCGACCCGGGTTCAATTCTGGGTACTGCCTGTGTGGAGTTTGCAAGTTCTCCCTCTGTCTGCGTGGGTTTTCTCCGGGTGCTCCGGTTTCCTCCCACAAGCCAAAAGACTTGCAGGTTGGTCGGTAAATTGGCCATTATAAATTGCCACTAGTATAGGTAGGTGGTAGGGAAATATAGGGACAGGTGGGGATGTTTGGTAGGAATATGGGATTAGTGTAGGATTAGTATAAATGGGTGGTTGATGGTCGGCACAGACTCGGTGGGCCGAAGGGCCTGTTTCAGTGCTGTATCTCTAAACTAAACTATATTGAATAAAGTCTGTGGCTGTTACTTGCTGATACACTTGGAGCAGAGGGGTCCAGTATCGCATGGAAATCCCAGAAGTAATTAGATTGCATCTGTCGGTGGCTTTTTATCACAGCTACTGCATTCCAATATTATTTACAGTTTTCCCAACCAATTAGGTTGACTGGGCATCATGATGACACATATGCACCAATCTCAACTCCAGTATTTAAAAGGGAACTCTAAACATGAAATTTGATGTGTTCTAGAGTTGAGATTGGAAGAAAGGGAATTGGCAGAATGGAATGCACGCAGTCAAAATGTGCTTCGCTTTTGTGATGCCTCCTTGGGTGTGATGCTAGGGGTTTAAGGGGCCCGCAGAAAGATCCTTCTCCCTCCTGAAGGGAGGAAAAAGCCTGGCTTTGAAAGCAAGAAGGCATGACTGGAAGGTAGCAGAGGAGGTTACAGTGCTGATAGAAGTTTAATGACCTATGTAGGACAGGAAAGGTAGCACATTTAACTACATCCTGATGTGTGAATCACGGCAACATCGGCACGATACATTCTCAAGCCGATTGCAGCACAGCACACCTCACACCAACCTACCTTACAGGTGCACGTTTCCCTGTCTGTCTATGCGCTTCCTTACACTCCCATCTGTCCATCCACCACTTACACTCACTCTCATTTCTATAACTCTCCTTCACAGTCACACTCAACAAATGCTCTCCATCCATCCAACCAACACATTCCATCGCTTTTACTCATAGATCTCTTCTCTCCCTCCTTCCGGGATAAGAGAGCACAGAACACGAGGGACAGGCAGGGAATCAGAGGTGGCCCTCCAACCATCTTGCAGCTGACAGCTGGAGAGAAAGAGGAGCTGTAGATCAACAGAGTCTCAGCATCCTTGGCCATTGGAGACAGGGAGATGGGGCCGTCCCGGTTACCTGGTGACAGAATTAAATATCAGACAACTACACGCCATATAACAGACAGTCATGTCAACTTGATGTCAGCAACAAGTGAAATATGATCATGCGTATTATGGTCACTTAAAGCATTCTTATCTTGACAGTTCTAATTCACGTCCCTAACTCCCACAGGGCCTTCAAGCATCCTGCAGGAGGTGGTGCAGAAGGACAACGACAATTGCTCAGAGAAGGTCACGCACTTTGAGGGTGTATCATCACAGGATTCATGAAAAACATGCACCAGCTCAGATACTCACAATTTGGTGAGACCAGTAAGGCAGACAGTTGTGTTTTCACCTGGTGACTCACACTTCACATGTGAGCAAGAACAGATGCTGGATACAGAGACAGCAGTGGAGAGTCTGCGTTAGAAGCCACAGGGCTCTCCAAGCTCTGCTCAGCTGGATGTAGGTGTTGCATTCCGGCGGCCATTGACGAAGAAGTTACTTCTGGAGTAGCAGTGAAGAATGTACAATACTGATGGCCAATTACCGCCCCATCAGTCGACTCTCGATCATCAGCAAAGTGTTGTAAGGTATCATTGACAGCACTATCAAGCTCCACTTAAACAGCAATAACCTGCTCACTGATGTTCAATTTGGGTTCTGCCAGGCCCACTCAGCTCCAGACCTCATTGCAGCCTTTGGTCCAAGCATAGGCAAAAGAACTGAACTCAAGAGGTGAGATGAGAGTGATTGCCCTTGATTTCAAGGCAGCATTTGACCGAATGTGACATCAAGGAGCCCTAGCAAAACTGAAGCCAATGGGAATCAGGGGGAAAACTCTCTACTGGTTGGAATCATAGCTAGCACAAAGGAAGATGGTTATGATTGTTGGAGGTCAATCATCTCAGCTCCAGGACACCACTGCAGGAGTTCCTCAGGGTAGTGTCCTAGGCCCAACCATCCTCAGCTGCTTCATCAATGATCTTCCCTCCATCATAAGTTCATATGTGGGGATGGTCACTGATGATTGTACGTTGTTCAGTACCATTCACAAGTCCTCAGATAATGAAGCAGTCCATGTCCATATGCAGCAAGACCTGGACAACATTCAGACTTGGGCTAATAAGTGACAAGTAACATTCACGCCACACAAATGCCAGGCAATGACGATCTCCAACAAGAGAAAATCTAACCATCTCCACTCGACATTCAACAGTATTACAATTGCTGAATTCCCACACGATCAACAACCTGGGGGTCACCATTGACTAGAAACTGAACTGGAATATCTACATAAATACCCACCTCCTAACTCCCCAAAGCCTGTCCAGCATCTACAAGTCAGGAGTGTGATGGAATACTCTCCACTTGCCTGGATGAGCATGGCTCCAACAACACTCAGGAAGCTTGGCACTATCTAGGACAAAGCAGCCCACTTGATTGGCACCCCATCCACCATCTTCAACATTCACTCCCTCCACCACTGATACACAGTGGCAGCAGTGAGTACCATATACAAATTGCACTGCAGAAACTCACCACACCTCCTTCGACAGCACCATTCAAGCCCGCAATCTCTCCCACATGGAAGGACACCAGTAGCAGATGCATGGGATCACCACCATCTGCAAGTTTCCCTCCAAGCCACACACCATCCTGACTTGGAATTATATCATCGTTCCTTTACTATTGTTGGATCAAAATCCTGGAACTCCCTCCCGAACAGCACTGTGAGTGTACTCACACCAGATAGACTGCAATGGTTCAAGAGGCAGCGCAACACCACCTTTGCAAGGGCAATTAAGGATGGGCGACAAATGCTGGTCTTGCCAGCGATGCCCACATCCCATGAAATGAATAAAAGAAGGCTTTCCAGCCACAATCTACACACTTGCAGAGAGATTGGCGGAGTCTGTCACGGCATGAGTAGCATGGTGTAGCAGGCCTTTGCGATGATGTTTTTATCCATGGGAAGAGTGGCTATCTGCGTGGAACACCAAAGGCGGCAATGAAATAAGTGCATGCTGGTCCTCACCAATGGCTTGTACACTATGGGCTGTATTTTTAAATCGCGTTGCCAGCAGTGGCAGCTGGTGTGCAAATGTTGGCCGTCCCAAATGTGTTCTTTGCGGCCGCGCCACCACAATTGCACGGCAGGTGGCCACTTACCAAACTGACAGCGACCATCCCCGCCACTCACATGATTGGAGCCGTGAACAGCTTCACATGATGTTAGATCAGGTGCTGGCACCATCTTTAAAGAATGCCAGCCCTGCATTTACTGTCCTTGCATTCAATACCAGTTTGTTGCCGCACCACCTCTTCGGTTTGCCGACAGTTTGCATCTCAGCCAACATCCCCCCGGGCATGATTACTAACATGACAGATGTAAGAGCAAGGGTGGCCCCACAGTTCAGTGATGCCTTCCTGCTCATTCTCCTCCAGGTTGCAAGGGAAAGGCAGCAGGTCCTCTTCCCCAGCGATGGCATAAAGAGGCCCTCCTGCCTGACCAAGCAAGCCTGGACAGAGATCACAGAGGAGGTCAAGAACAGTGGGGTCGCCCGTCGTAACTGGGTCAGCCAAGGTAAGTAGCGCTGTTCCAGATAGCTTGCTGTGATCTGCTTGCCCACAAGCGTAAAGACGCACGGTTCTAACGATTGGAAGCTCATAGCATAATAATGGCAGATGACTGACTGCATAAGGGAGACCAGTCTCCCTCATTTCTATCTTAGCCCAATTGAGACCCATGACAGATAGAGTCAGTATGAGAGCAGCGACATCCCCCAGGTGCATAAGAGGGGCCCATGTTAGCATTGACATGCTGTGGAGATGTTTGGAACTTAACAGTAACTGCATCCTTGATCTTTCAGGGGAACAGCAGGGAAGCAGCCAGGACCTTTGGCGGGGTGCCCGACTTCAGGCCGGAGAGGAAGCACTCGAATTAGCCGGGAACCAAGGAGCACGTGCTATATCGGACATCAAGCTCTGAGTCCCAGTTGAGAGAGTGATTATTGACAAACACAGAATGAACTGAAATGACATTTTATGTAGAAAAGCAATGCTGTCATCATTGCGACATGTGTACCATAACAGTTAAATGTATGTTCTTCACATTGTACCTTACAGGGCGATGCTGGCACATGCTGGCAGACACCGAGAAAACAATGGCAACCTCTGAGGATGAGCAACAATTAGAGGACACACCATCCCATGACACTCCTGCACCTTCCACCAGCGCAGATGCTCTCACCTTGGTGGGTATTGATTGGCATTAGATTCGGGGTCACAAGCTGGTGACAGCACCACACACACGTGCCCAAGCAGCTGGCTGAGGCAGAGAAGCGAGGCCTCTAACAGTCAGGGGACTGTGGGCGTCCAGGCCCATGCTGAGCCCCAGGCTGATGATGAGCCTCTGGTGTCGACAGCACAGGGCATGCTGGAGTTGCAGGGAGATGTAAGGCAACATCTGGCAGCGTTGCCAGAGGCCATGCGCAGTCATGAGTGGGCAATGGAGTCCATCCAAGCCTTGACTGCTGCCATGTCCCAGGCATACGAATGCATGGCTTCATCCATCGAGAAATTGGCAACCCTCATAGGGAGCCACATTCCACAGATGCGCCATGACCTGCAAACCCGTCGTCTTGGCCATGACTTCAATTCAGCGATGGCAGGGCGAGAGAAGGACTAGGAGCATGGAGAGTGTTCCCACTCCTAGTCCTTCTCCAGAGAGCAGTGAGGTTCCAACCAGCCTTGAGAGGAAGGAGGAGAGGCTGCGCTCCACATCTGCGGTCTCCCCTCAGGGTGATTTGAGTGTGGACATGGGCTCCTCAGCCCCTCTTCCAGTGTGTCCAGCTCCAGCAACCGTGACACCTGAGGGCAGTCCTGCACTGGTGCAAGAAACCTTCAGGCAGCCGGAGCCCTCCAGGGCAACCGCTGAAGTCATCCCAGGTCAAGGGGCATCCTGATCAGCAACCTGCCTCTAGTCCAGCTGCCGCCAAGGAGCACCCACCAACGTATTAAAAAGACACCTTGACACATATTGGTATTCACGGGTGAGACAGTTCTGTCATGTTTACTTCAATTATATGTGTTTTCCTGCCAATCAACAGCTTTTATTTTCTGCAAACTACACTCCACCTTGGAGTGCCTATGTGTCTTTCAATTACATCATAAGCCATATAGTATTGCCAATGTGACCACTGATATCATCAGCATGCCAATACGCATGATGTTTAATTGCACAAATGATGTCACATGGGCAATGGCTCAATTTATTGCTGCCAGTCATGCTGGAGAGATAGATGTAACAGAGGCAGAGGACTTCAAACTACATGCATAATAGTAATTTTTGTTAGCAAACATTTTTATTGAACTTTATGGATTGTGGAAACGCGCAATTATTAGACTCTGCCTTGCCTCCCTTGCGCACTGCTCACTATGTCTGGCCTCATCACTGCTCTCTGATTTCCCAAGCATGCTTGTCATTGTATGCCCTCTGTGTCCTCTTTGCCAAAGGATGTCTCATGCTCCAGTATTTCTTCATCTTGCATGGCCTCCCCCATCTGTAGTGTGATGCTGTGTAGGACACAGCAGACTAAAAGATACACGTAACCCAGAGTGGTGCATACTGAAGGGCTCAACCAGATCTATCGAGCCAGCAGAACCGCATCTTCAACAAAACAATGGCCTGCTCGATGGTCGCTCGGGTCGATAAGTGGCAGGCATTGTGATGCTCTTTCACATCATTGCTGGGGTTCCTTACTGGGTTCAGAAGCCATGTCATCAAGGGGTAGCCCTTATCCTCAAGAATCCACCCCTGAAGGTGAGTGTGGGGAGGGAAAAGGAGAGACACCTGGGACTGGCGAATTGTGTATGACCAGGAAAGGGCACACACTTGTAGGAAGTGCTTTCTGTAGTTGCACACTAGTTGGACATTGATTGAACGAAATCCCTTTCTGTTTATGAAGGCGGCTGGTTGGTCCATGGGAGCCTTGATGGACACATGTGTGCAGTCGATCACACCTTGGACTTGTGGGAATCCTGCAATGGCCCCAAATCCAATGGGCTTCTTGGTTTGACTCTCAGGGTCTGCCCTATAGCGCACATAGTCACCAGCTCTCCTGAACATAGAATTGGACACCTCCTTGATGCAGCAGCGCACTGTGGATAGAGGGACCCCACGCATGTCACCAGAGGATCCCTGGCATGATCCAGAGGCATAAAGGTTTAGGGCCACAGTAAATTTGAGGGCCACAGGCATAGGATGAGCACCAAAACTCATTGATTGCAAATCATCATTTAGCAGTGCGCAGAGGCATGTGACGGCCTCTCTGGACATCCACAGTTGTCTCTGGCACTGGCACTCAGACATCTGCAGGTAGGTCATCTGAGTCCTATAGACACACTGGCGTATCTGAGCTCCTCTGCGCCTTGGTGGCTGCTGCTGCTCGCATCTGAGAGCTTCCTCTTGAACCGTAACTGCCTTTTGGGCCTGCCTCCGGCAAAGATGACTAATCACAGCAAGGGGATCCAGGAAAACAGGGTAAATCATACCCAACTCTATCCTTCTTGTAACTTCGGATTCATTCAAAAGATCGAGTACACCTATCTGGGCAGAGAATTGTGTTCATTTCTGGTTCCGCAGTATTCCGGCATGAGCTCTATGGTATGGCTTGATATTGCCCTCACAACCTTTAAATAAGTGAAAGCCATCATACCATCAGAATACCATTTGAGTTGCCTGCACTGGATCCCTGAAACAAACCTACACTGTTTCCGAGTTCTGCCCCCACCCCCCAAACAATGTATCCACTTGCAGAGTTCCAACCTCCTCTCACATCTGCAGATTGACACTAGTGGCAATGTCCGATGTGAAAACAAATTCAGCAGCATAACAACGCATAACCTGCCTAACCTTTGCAGGCACCGAGGACTCTCGCCTCGGTGGCACTAGCTTTCAAAGGTTGGGCAAGTGAAGACACACGAGTGATGCACATCATGCAGAAGATTGCAAATGGCTGGTAGGATCACAGCGAATTACATTCAAAGTAATGCAAAATGAAAATCGGATCCCGACATTACAGCGTCGGGTTCCTTGGCAGATGAATCTGCGCCAATTCTCCAGCACCAACCCCCCCCACCCCCCCAACAACCACCCTGCCATAGAACTGCCTTCAAACCGGGCACAAAATCCAGCCCTATGAATGTCACCTTAAATAGGATGCACAAAACCCTAGCCTTGGCCATTCATTGCCCCACTGATCTGCAGCAAGGTGAGCTCCAGCCTGCTGCTAGCAGGCAAGTGAGACTGGGCCTTGAGAGGGATAATGGTGGAAGGGGACATTGAAGTGGGGACTCAGCTCAAAGTGCTTTCACTTCTCACCAATTGCACACCCCCGCTCTGACCCCCAGCCTATCAGTACCTTACCTGCTGCCACTAGTCATTTACCAGCTGCACCTTTCTATTCATTGTGCCCAGGGGCCTGGATCATCTCATAAGTGTTAATAATCACTCCCTGCATTTGAGGCAGCCTCTCATATATTGTCGTTATTGTTCAGTGGGAAAGTCGATGAAAGCAATGGTTAATATATCTGTGGATAGCAAATTGATTGATACCCCTGTGTTACCCTGGAAGGAGCCAGAGGCATAAAAGCTAAGAGTCATCGTGACCTTGGCTATTACTGCTGGAGGTTATGTGCAGCTTTCCTTTAAGCAGATGACACAACTGTATACCTGCCTCTCTGGTGATCCTGAACTTGCACAAACAGTTCTCCTCCATCATTACTAGGTAACTATGCCTAGGCCTGTAGATATGATTAGTTGCAAGATGGCACTTGCAACTAATCCAACTTTAGTGTTATCTGATATCCCTGGTGTTCCTTCTTTGTACTTCTTAATCATCTTCTGTCAATTACAGTGAGAGAGGCAGCCAAACTAAACCTCATAGCACAAAGAAATAAACATGCAGCTTTAAGGCATTCCTTTCCAGCAGAGAAAACCTTGCTTGTATTTAATGCCCGTTTTAAATGAGCAAGTTGGGCACACTGCTCATAACACTCGCTTGCATGCATTTTCTAGCAGGGTTCATTGAAAAACGGTCGTGAGTGGGAACCCCGGCTAATTTATTCCCCTACCTAATCCAGGGACACAGTAGATGATTGACTATTCTCCACAGCTGAACCAAATGGGATCTGCTAACCCAGATCAGGGACTAAACATGGAAACTTTTTGGACCTTGTGGCTCAGTACTGCATTGCATTTTGCATTTACCCATTAAGTCATCAAGGGATGCAGTAACTAAACTTTGTCCTGAGTCCAGAATCTGTGAAGGCCCTAGATCCCATTCTGGCAGTGTTAGGATTATGTTCCTTTAAAAACTGCTTCAGGAATAAAAAATACAGGATGGAAATGAATTTCAAAACCAGCTTTATAAAAAGGTGTGTTTTTATTGCCAGGAAAACAAATCAATTAACTGGTTTCATCTACAATTGTGAAGGAAGAAATAGATCAAGAATTAGCCACAGAGCCTCTAAATTGTGTAAATGTTGAGCTAAGACTCGTGCTAGTGGCATTAATGCCAAGTGTGCTGGTCTTGTTCAGTCAGCTGCGACCTGGAAGTAAATTTGTCAGAAGTCCCAGAGCCCTGGCAGCAAGGAAAATGGGCTGTTACCAAGATTGGTACATTAGAAGCTGGCATCATTGGCACAGATTGTAGCTCAATTATAGCAAAAAGCAGCTTGGAAAAAGCCTGGATTTCAGTAATACCTGCTTATCTGTCTGACAATTCAATTTGTATCATGCTGATTCACACAGACTTCAGTCTTCTGGCATTTACACAATATCTACTCTGAGAATCTGTCCTTGTGCTTGAAGCTGTGCTCTGGGAAGCTGGGTCAGAAGTAAGCAATTTCTGATCTGATTCTGTGGAATGGGTTGTAAATTTCAAAAATGAAATGTTTTTTTCTATACTCAACTAATACCTCAGCTAAGAAATGCAGCCTACTTTGAAAAGTGATTAGATGTATAGTCAATATAAATCCAGCTGTTGTGTAAACAAGGGCTTGTTGTAAGCAGTAACCCCCTTCACCTGCTACGAAAAATGGAATTTAAATGTCTAAAGTAATTTTAAAAGATTTTTGAAAACCATCATTGTAACATACTTTGATATTAAGTACAATGTTTTGTAAATGTTCAATTCTTTGATAAATATTTCACTTTAAGGGAGACAGAAGTGAATTACTTAATGATCACCTGCAATGCAGTATGAAAGAAATCCCACTTGTTCCACCTGTAACAGGTGTTCACAGCTGGCTGGAGGACAAGGCTGGAGGCAGCAATCTACCACCAATTTGCATCCTGAACTCATTTAAAATCTACAGTACTACTGAGATTTAGAAGGCACAAAATTACTTCAAGACATCCTGCCTGTCGCAATCAGTCATTTTCTAAAAATACCAACCTAGCCAATCAGATATGGCAAATGCATTGTAAAATGTATTTTTATTTGAACTCTGCATGTTTAAACAGAAGCTCTGTTTTTTTTGTTTATTTCTTTGAAGATTATATTGTAGATAGGTGCTCATTTTGTTTGATATTTCCCCGCCCCCCCCCCCCCCCCACCCACCACAGAATTAACCCTCAGTGGTTCTAACATGAATTTACAGAGAAAGAGGACAGTCTAAATATATGTGTACTACTGAGTAAATAAAATCTGGTTGAAAAAACTTGTATATTCACAGATGCATATTTTTATGTTTACTTTCAACTCAAACTAATTCATGTAACTTCTTTCTTCTTGGTTCCTTGTTTTGCAAAATATCCAAAAAATGTTAAGCTCTTACCTCTTCAAATAGAAATCCCTAATTTTAATAATACAGTATGTGAATCTTTTGCTGCCCAGACAGCAGGTTGCTGAGCAATTATTTTTCCAATTTTCTCTCCTTTCACCTGAAGCCTGATATGTGTTGTATATATTTTCACACAAGGTACCAGCCATCCTCCACTGTCTGATCCAATGGCCATTTGTCATGTGTTAGAATTGGTCTGTTAAACATTATGCACTGTTTGAGTAGTTTGGAGCATTAGAGCTGGGATCCAAGATTGGCTATTGTTGTTTGTAGCCAATGACAGTAACAATTACTAGATAGGAAGTGCAGTTGCTTTGAGGCATTAGGTTTCGGGGACTCCACACACACAAACCAGAATAACTCTAGTTAGAGACTCATTTAATTTCTGTGTGCCTCATAAGACATTTCATGAAAATTAGGGTTCCGTTTCACTTTTGATTGAAAATTATGATAGCTAAAAAAAAAATTCTTTCAGGTGTATAAATTTGTCACTGTTAGATTGAGAACGATCAGGAATGCAATATTATCCCTTCATCCAGTCTTCTTTATGGATATCAAATCCATAATAGCTGATCGTGGACACAAAATGAAAGCTCCACCTCCCAGTTCTGAGCCTGAGCAGCAGCTGGGGTCACTGCGGTGCTTTCGCTTGATAGAGAGCTAAGTGGACAGCATGTTTCTGGAGGTGGCCACTCCACAGCCTAAGAGTGAGCAAGCAGAGCGTGAATGGGTGATTGCCAGTCAGTCAAAGAGGACCAAGCAGGTAATGCAGGAGTCTCCTGAGTGCATCTCCTTCTCAAACTGGTATTCAGTTCTCAATACTGGTGAGAGTAATGGTTCATCTAGGGAACACAGCCAGAGCCAAGGCCACAGCATCATGAGTGGCTCAGCTGTGCAGGTGGGGAGAAGGAAGGTCAGGAAAGCAAGGGTGAAAGGCGATTCAATAGTTAGGGGAACAGACGGGCATTTCTGCAGCCACAGACTTGACTTCAAGATGGTATATTGCCTTCCTTGTTCCAGATCAAGGACATCACTGAGAAACTGCAGAACATTCTGAGGGGGGAGGGTGAACAACAAGAGGTCCTGGTCCATATCAATATCAATGGCACAGGTAGAAAGAGGGATGAGGTCCTCCAGGTAGCTTTTAGGGAGTTAGGAAAGAAATTAAAAGATAGGTTCTAAAAGATAATAATCTCCGGATTACTCCCGGCGCCACTCATTAATGAGTACAGAAATAGAAAGGTAGTGTGGCTGAATGTGAGCCTGGAGACATGGTTCAGGTGGGAGGACTTTGGATTCCTGGGGCACTGGGACCAGTTGTAGGGGTGATAGGACGTGTACAAGCCAGACAGGTTGCACCTCAATAGGATCAAGATCAACATCAGGGAGGTTTGCTAGTGCTGCTGGGAAGGGGTTTAACTAGCTTAAAAGGGGAATGAGAACCTGAGCATAGACTCAGAAGGCAGAGAAGCAAAGCTGGAAATAGAAGACAGAAAATTAGTAAGCAAGTATGGAAGGCAGAGGAAACAAAGGCTAGCAAATAGACAACAAAGGAGTTGTTCGTAATTCGTGGTATAGAGATCAAACATGGGCAAGGAAACCTCCTGCTGATTACCACCTACTGCACTCCCTCAGCTGATGAATCAGTGTTTCTCCATTGTAAGATTTTGGTTCAGGAGTCACAGATACCCAATGAAGTTGGTGTGGGGGAGGGGGGGTGGTCAGGGGTCAAGATCATAATGTGATTTTAAAGCAGTTTATTAAGAAGCAACTCTTTAATTAAATTGTATATTAAGAAGCAGCAGTTTAAATATGATGCTGCATAAGCTAAATAGACAGAAAGTTCATACAATTCATAACAGGTTGAACAGTCCCATATCATATGGTGGAGCAGAACAGTGCTGGCAGTGTTCCCCGATGGATGAAGTAGGTGAGGAGTTGGTGGTCTCTTCGGTCCTTGGGGTCCTCAGTCTTCCTGAGCTAACTAAAGTGTTAGGCCGGAGCCAGCATGGATCCACCTTGAGCAACTCTTTTCCATCTGAAGAAGACTGAAGATTTCCCTCCCAAGCACCTGTTTATATATATTCATGTACTTTATTTTAGTGGCTGGTGAGTGTACCATGTCAATCACTTGTTCGATTCCAATTGCCCAAACATCAAGGGACAGATACTCAAAGTAAACTCCACCCCTGCCCATCACTCTGCCCCACCGCCACCCCCCCCCACCCCCGAAGTCACCTTTCACCTCATCTCATGCTTGGTATCGTTTGTAACCTTCTGCCAGACACTTGTCGAGAGAGGGTACGGGGCTCCATCTTAGCTTCAGGAATGTCTTGTTTCAGAGTCTGTGCTAAGTCATGTCCTTGGCAGAGATAACATGCTGTCCTAGCTGCCTGTTATAAGAGTTTCTTCATAAGACGGAGAGTGAGCTATTTCTATAAGAAGCAATTAATTTCTTAAGGTTTTATAAGGTACATAGATAGCCACTTCTTACACCATGTTGAACACCACTTGGAAGAAGCACTGAGGGTAGCAAGGGCACAAAATGTACTCTGCGTGGGGACTTCAATGTCCATCACCAAGAGTGGCACTCGGCTCCTGACCTCATTACAGCCTTGGTGCAAACATGGATGTAGTTTAAGGATGTAAAAGGCAAATGCTGAAGCCAGTGAGAGCAACCCCTCCCACTGTAAGAGTGATGATGTCATAGTCACATGAGGTTAGGCTGGAGAGAAGAGAGAGCAGCACAAAGGATGCTAGTTTAGGAGGCTTGATGAGAGTGTATATAGTATTATGTAAATAATGAACAGTTCTTAGTTGACCTTATCCTGAGTCTCAGACTTTCTCCAGAATGTCCTTGTTACAATACTAAATACAACAACATCCACAAACATTCACTCCCGCCACCACCACCGCACAGTGGCAGCAGTGTGTACCATCCACAAGATGCACTGCAGCAATAAACCAAGGCTCCTTCAACAGCACCTTCCAAACCTGGAACCTCTGCCATCTAGAAGGACAAGGACAGCAGATGCCTGGAAACACCACCAACAGCAAGTTCCCCTCCAAGCCACACATCATCCTGACTTGCAACTATATCCCTGTTCCTTCACTGTCACTGGGTCAAAATCCTGGAACTCTCTTCCTAACAGCACTGTAGGTATACCTACCCCACATGGACTGCAGCAGTTCAAGAAGGCAGCTCACCATCACCTTCTCAAGGGCAATTATGGATGGGCAATAAATGCTAGCTTAGCCAGCGACGCCCACATCCCAGGAATGAATTTTTAAAAAACATGGTGGCACCGGTTAAAACGACCAACAGAATTTGAAGATCTCCCTACCTTGTGGAGAAGCACCAGGAAAACAGCAGATCGAGACAGGGGACTGCAAGGAACTCAGGAGCTGCTCCTTAGCCACAGATGGTGTGGACAATCAGTGAGAAAGCCCTACAGACTCTCAGAACGCACCAAGAAATGTAGGTGTCTGCATCGGTACATCCAGGTCAACAATCAGTCTGAGTTTCAGCACTGGGAGACGGCCATTGCTCAGCCAGACCGCAGAGAGAAAGCATGGGAAAGGTTGGAAAGTGCAGGAAGTCCCCAAAAAACTGTGAAAACCTCCATTCAAGCATGCAAGATTTTAAAACAAAGGGGAACACCCTTGGAAGACCCACTAAAGTGAAGAAAGTAATATGGATTCAAAATTACTGAACGTCAGAAAGATTTCACGATCTAGAACGACCCAATCAGGTTCAAAATTGGTCTATTTGAAGGAAGAGATTCCTAAGGTTTAGGATTGCTCCTCAACTCCATACAAAGTCAGAAGTTGAACAGATCAGCATCCTTTAACATTCAGTAGGTGCAATTGCGGACAATTTAATTGTGAGGCAAGGGGTAAAGGAGGCTTTGAATAAATTTGAAGATGCCCTTCAAAATTTTGATAAATATTTTAATCTTCACAGCAATAAAATCCTAGAAAGGGCCAAATTTAAGAAATGGGCACTGAAGATAGGTGAATGCGTCGATTATTATTTTAATGATCCACATCGTTTGGCAAGGGCACGTGAATACAGTGAATTAAAGGCAAAATTAATCAGAGACTTAATAGTTGTCGGCATAGCTGATGAATCTTTGTCAGACCTTTTGCTGTCGATGGAGGATTTTACAGTTGAAAAGGCCATTCACATTGTAAGACAGGCTGAAGTTTGCAAACAAAATATGGCCATTCTGTGGGCTGAAGACAAACTGTGAATGAGAAGAAGTCTAGTGACTGTACAGTTTGTGAAGCCAAGGTCTGAGGAAACACGTGAAAAAGGAGACATACACAGATGAGAAGGTGCATGACACCGAGAAACGGTGCCAGCGCTGTGGAGGCAGGAAGACCCACAGAAGGGTGTAGCATCCAGCAAATAAAGCTGAGTAAAACAAAACTGGATATTATGGGAAATGTGCCAGAGCAAAACTTCTTCACGCAAGAGTGCAAAGCAGAAGACTTTCACGCAGAGAGCAGTGAATCAAATGCATCAGTATCCAGAAGATGAATCACCAGGAGATTTCCTCAGATAAATAGATGACCCAAATCAAGGATTCTGGATGGTGGATATCAGTGTAAATGGATACTTCATGAATTTTAAACTGGACACAGGTGCTAGTGTCACAGTTCTGTCAGACCAAGAGCCATGGTTGATGAAACATTGTCTACAACCAGTGGATGTACAGTTGGGTGGTCCAGACGGGACACAACTGAGAGTAAAAAGCAAACTGCAAGCAACTCTCCAACACAGAGGGAGACAAATCGTGGAGACCTTGTATGTCTTGCATATCAAGAATTTTCCTTACTAAGTAGAAAAGCACGCTTAGACCTGTATTTGATCAAGAAGATAGATGAAGTCAAGCAAACAGGGCTTAAGAATCACTTCCAAACAGAATACCCGAAGCTCTTCAGAGGGCTTGGAATACCTCAAGACGGAGTACAGAATCACACTCAAGGAAAGGACCAGGCCAGTGTGTATCTTTACATCCAGAAAGATACCTCACCCATTATTAAGTCAAGTTCAAGATCAATTGGAAGAGATGGCAAGAATGGGCGTTACCTCTCCTGTAACACAACCAATGGAGTGGTGTTCAGCCATGGGTTCATGTCCCAAAACAGAATGGAACTCTGCATATTTGCATGGATTTAACACAGCTCAACAAAGCTGTAGTGTATGAAATTCACCCAATGTCCACAGTTGACAAAACTCTCTCAGAGTACCATGTTTACAAAACTTGATGCCAATCGTGGGTTTTGGCAGATACCCCTAGATGAGACCTCAAGATTACTGATTACATTTGTAAATGCCTTTTGGGAGATTTTGTTTCAACAGGTTACCGTTTGGAATAACTTCTGCACCAGGGATCTTTCAAAGGTTGATGTCTAACATCTTAGAAGGGCACAGAGGAGTTATTTCTCACATGGATGACATCTTGATACATGGGCAGTTAATAGAGGAACAGGACCAAAGAGTTGAAACAGTTCAAGATGCAGGACTTAATTTAAACAAGAAGTGCAATTTTTCAAAGAGCTCAGTTTGTTTCTTGGAACACATAGGCTGGAATTTTATGCCTCCCCACAGGAGCGGGCTTGTGGTGGGGGGGACTGGAGCATAGAATTGAGTTGGGGGGGGTGGCGTTCCCGACCCCTTTCTGCCCCCGCTGCAATGTTACCAGGGGTGGCGGCAGCAAGAAGCAGCCCGTCCACCCCAGGCCAATCAAGGCCCTTAAGTGGCCAAACAACTGCCACTTAAGGGCCTTCTCCCACCGCCGCTGTTATTTTACTAATGGCCGCCAGGCCCCTCAGTCCCCACGGAGGGACCCCCCCCTCCACCCCCAAAGCCCCAACTGCTCCCACTGAAATAAAGTCCCACCCAGCCAACAGACCTTCCCTTGCCTCGCCGGAGCCCGGCTGACTATCCCAGGTGAGCATAAAATCCTGGCATGGCTCGCCAGCCCTGGCAGGCTCACCCCCGACTTCTGGGCCAGTGGCCGGTGTCTCCCGCCCAACGCAAAATTCCAGCTATAGTGAACAGAGAAGGCATAAAGGCAGATCCACCGAAGAGAAGGCCCATTACAGAATTTCCTACTCCTACTCCTCCTGCTATTCAGCAGCTCCAAGATTCCTGGGAATGGTAGACCAGCTAGCAAAGTTTCTACATCACTTTGCACAGATAACTGATCCACTGAGACAACCCTCAGAAAACAGCAAGCATGGTGTTGGAATTCCCATCAGGAACAAGCATCCAGGAGAATTAAAGCAATGCTTATAGCACTGGACATCTTGCCACACTACAATCCTACACTACATACGACAATAGTGACAGACGCCTCCTCAACTGGGTTAAGGGCGGTTCTTTTTCAGGAGCAATAGATTCATATTCTAAGTGTTAAGAACGTTGTCAGACAGAGAGACATGGCATGCAGTATTAGAAAAAGTGACAGCCGTTACTTGGGCATGTGAAAAATTTTCCAACTACATCGTTGGTTTGAGTGTTGTCATCGAGACAGATCATAGACATTTGGTATCTTTGTTAGACAAGAAAGAGATGGCAAAAATGCCTCCAAGAATACAAAGATTCTGTCTATGATTGATGCGGTATACATATGAGACAGTATATGTCCAAGAGAGGTTGCAATTGTCAGCTGATGCACTTCCTAGAGCGACGGTAGACCATCCAACACAGCAGGATGTGAATTTTGTATGCGAGATAGAATCATATTTGCAACATACAGCACAAAATTGGCCAGCAAAAGAGTGAGGAGGACACTAGCTGCGTGAGGCAGTGCCAACGGCAGGACAGACCCAGCAGAGGTGGCGGCACTGTGGTATACATTGGGAGGGAGTCGCCCTGGGAGTCCTCAACATCGACTCTGGACCCCATGAAGTCAAACATGGACAAGGAAACCTCCTGCTGATTAGCACCTACCACCCTCCCTCAGCTGATGAGTTAGTACTCCTCCATGTTGAACACCACTTGGTGGAAGCACTGAGGGTGGCAAGGGCACAGAATGTACTCTGGGTGGGGGACTTCAAAGTCCATCACCAACAGTGGCTCGGTAGTACCACTACTGACCGCGCTGGCCGAGTCTGAAAGGACATAGTTGCTAGACTGGGTATGCGGCAGGCGGTGAGGGAATCAACAAGAGGGAAGAACATACTTGACCTCGTCCTCACCAATCTACCTGCCGCAGATGCATCAGTCCATAACAGTATTGGTTGGAGTGACCTCCCACCTGAACCATGTCTCCAGGCTCACATTCAGCTACCTTTCTATTTCTGTACTCATTAAGGAGTGGCGCCGGGAGTAATCCGGAGATTATTACCTTTTAGGACCTATCTTTTAATTTCTTAGGAATCTCTTCCTTCAAATAGACCAATTTTGAACCTGATTGGGTCATTCTAGATCGTGAAATCTTTCTGATGTTCTGTAATTTTCAATCCATATTACTTTCTTCACTTTAGTAGGTCTTCCAAGGGTGTTCCCCTTTGTTTTAAAATCTTGCAGGCTTGAATGGAGGTTTTCACAGTTTTTTGGGGACTTCTTGCACTTTCCAACCTTTCCCATGCTTTCTGCGGTCTGGCTCAGCAATGGCCGTCTCCCAGTGCTGAAACTCAGACTGATTGTTGACCTGGATGTACCGATGCAGCCACCTACATTTCTTGGTGCATTCTGAGAGGCTGCAGGGCTTTCTCATTGATTGTCCACACTGTCTGTGTGGACTAAGGAGCAGTTCCTGAGTTCTTTGCAGTCCCCTGCCTCGATCTGCAGTTTTCCTGGTGCTTCTCCACAAGGTAGGGAGATCTTCAAATTCTGTTAGTCGTTTTAACCGGTGCCACCATGTTTTTTTTAAATTCATTCCTGGGATGTGGGCGCCGCTGGCTAAGCCAGCATTTATTGCCCATCCCTCATTGCCCTTGAGAAGGTGATGGTGAGCTGCCTTCTTGAACTGCTGCAGTCCATGTGGGGTAGGTATACCTACAGTGCTGTTAGGAAGAGAGTTCCAGGATTTTGACCCAGATGTTTACCACCTGCCACCGCCTCTCGGCTGATGAATCAGTGCTTCTCCATGTTGAACACCAATTGGAAGAAGCACTAAAAGTAGCAAGGGCACAGAATGTACTCTGGGTGAGGTACTGCAATGTCCATCGCCAACAGTGGCTCAGTAGAACCACTACTGACCGAGCTGGCCGAGTCCGAAAGGACATAGCTGCTAGTCTGGGTCTGCGACAGGTGATGAGGGAACCAACAAGATGGCAAAACCTACGTGACCTCATCCTCACCAATCTACCTGCCGCAGATGTATCTGTCCATGACAGTATTGGTAGGAGTGACCACCACACAGTCCTTGTGGAGACGAAGTCCCGCCACCAATTGAGGATACCCACCATCGCGTTGTGTGGAACTATCACCGTGCTAAATGAGATAGATTTCGAACAGATCTAGCAACTCAAAATTGGGCATCCATGAGACACTGTGGGCCATCAGAAGCATCAGAATTGTATTCAACCACAATCTGTAACCTAATAGCTCAGCATATTCCCCACTCTACCATTACCATCAAGCCAGGGGACCAACACTGGTCGAATGAAGAGTGCAGGAGGGCATGCCAGCAGCAGCACCAGGCATACCTAAAAATGAGGTATCGGCCTGGCGGAGCTACAACACAGGAATATTTGCATGCCAAACAGCGGACACAGCATGTGATAGACAGGGTGAAGTGATCCCACAACCAACGGATCAGATCTAAGCTTTGCAGTCCTACTACATCCAGTCGTAATGGTGGTGGACAAATAAATAGCTAACAGGAAGAGGAGGCTCCAAATATCTCCATAGCCTCAACGATGAGGGGGCCCAGCACATCAGTACAAACACAAGGCTGAAGCATTTGCATCCATCTTCAGCCAGAAGTGCCGAGTTGATGATCCACCTTGGCCTTCTCCTGAATCCCCAGCATCACAGATGCCAGTCTTCAGCCAATCCGATTCACTCCGTGCCATATCAAAAAACGGCTGAAGGCATTGGATACTGCAAAGGATATGGGCCCTGACAACATTCCGGCAATAGTACTGAAGACTTGTGCTCCAGAACTAGCTGCGCCTCTAGCCAAGCTGTTCTAGTACAGTGACAACACTGGCATCTTCATGGCAATGAGGAAAATTGCCTAAGTATGTCCTATAGACAAAATGCAGGACAAATCCAAACCGGCCAATTACTGCCCTCTCAGTTCACACTCGATCATTAGCAAAGTGCTGGAAGGGGTCGTCAACAGTGCTATCAAGCAGCACTTGCTCAGCAATAACCTGCTCACTGACGCTCAGCTTGTGTTCCACTGGGGCCATTCAGCTCCAGACCTCATTACTGCCTTGGTCCAAACGTGAACTCCAGAGATGAGATGAGAGTGACTGCCCTTGACATCAAGGCAACATTTGACCAAGTATGGCATCAAGGAGCCCTAGCAAAACTGAAATCAATTGGAATCAGGTGGAAAACCTTCCACTGACTGGAGTCACACCTAGCACAAAGGAAGATAGTTGTGGTTGTTGGAGATCAATTATCTCAGTCCCAAGACATCACTGCAGGAGTTCCTCAGGGTAGTGTCCTAGGCCCAACCATCTACAGCTGCTTCATCAATGACGTTCCCTCAATCATAAGGTCAGATGTGGGGATGTTCGCTGATGACTGCACAATGTTCAGCACCATTCGCGACTCCTCAGATAATGACCTGGACAATATCCAGGCTTGGTTTGATAAGAGGCAAGGAGCATTCGTGTCACATAATTGCAGGCAATGACCATCTCAAACAAGAGAGAATCAAACCATCTCCCCTTGATGTTCAATGGTATTACCATCGCTGAATCACCCACTATGTTGATATAGTTACCATTTGGTTACCATTGACCAGGAACTGAACTAGACCAACCACATAAATACTGTGGGTGCAAGAGCAGGTCAGAGGCTGGGAATTCTGTGGTGAGTAACTCACCTCCTGTCTCCCCAATGCCTGTCCACCATCTACAAGGCACAAGTCAGGAGTGTGATGAAATACCCTCCACTTGCCTGGATGGGTGCAGCTCCAACAACACTCAAGAAGCTCGACACCAACCAGGACAAAGCAGCCCGCTTGATAGGCACCCCATTCACCATCTTAAATATTCATTCCCTTCACTGCCGATGCACAGTGGCAGCTGTGTGTACCATCTACAAAATGCACTGCAGCAACTCACCAAGACTCTTTTGACAACACCTTCCAAACACACGACCTCTACCACCTAGAAGGAAAAAGGCAGCAGATGCATGGGAACACCACCACCTGCAAGTTCGCCTCCAAGCCATGTTCCATCCTGACTTGGAACTATATTGCCATTCCTTCACCGTCGCTGGGTCAAAATCCTGGAACTCCCTTCTTAACCGCACTGTGGGTGTTCATATACCCCAAGGACTGCAGTGGTTTAAGAAGGCAGCTCACCACCACCTTTTCAAGGACAATTAGGGCTGGGCAATAAATGCTGGTCTCGCCAGCGATGCCCACATCCCATGAACGATTAAAACAAAACCTTTTCTTTGTCTTTTGCGGTATCAACTATTTACAAAGTACTCAGGAATTCCTTTTAGTTTTCTTGTTATAATAAAAGTCTTAAAATATGAAATCTTGTGTAATTCATTAAATTGATCTGGGGGTTCATATCTCGTATTTTAAAGTTAACGGTCTCACTGAACTCATAACAGCTAGGGACCAGCTCCAATTGCTGTTTTTTTGTACCCGATAGGAAGACTAGACATTTCAATTTCATCTAATCAAAGTATTGAAGTGACCAGGTCAAGTTATAGAATTCAGAACTCTCAACCTATCAGAATGCCCAATAAAAGACAGTGGAATTGAAAAGAATAATTCAGAGGTTAGTATTTTAGTGAACATAATAAACTAGTAATGCTTGATGCAATCAACAGCTCCCTTTTATCATGATGCTGCAGACTATGCCATCTCCAATTTATTAAAAAAATTTACATATTTTGCAAGACACAACACCACTCCTTTAAGAACCAGCTTTTGGTACAAATGTGTGCACAATAATTAAATTAATTATCTACTATGACAGAAAAATTGGCACCAATTTTAGCTAAACTTATGCTTGATATTGTGTAAATTTGCCTCCTTTAAATAGATCAGGCCTTTTGAGAAAATAATATAGTCACTAAAATAGCAGAAAAGGTTGGAAATGCACAACAGGTTGATCGGGATGTTTAGGAGAAAGAAAGCTTAATGTCTTGTTTGCAACAATTCATCAGAACTGGAGACATTCATGGTTTTCTTTTTACTTCTGATATTTTACCTACTCCATGCAAATAAAAGCATGGAACATTTCTGCATTATCAATAATTGTTTGGCAGAATGTGTGCTGAATTGAAAAAAAACAATCCAAAACATGCTAAGCCTCAAGGGATCATTCATTGATTTCGCTGATATCGTACAAATAAAATCATTGAGCAGTGAATGTGAAATCAAGTACTACCAGTCGTGTAAAACAGCACGGGCTTGAATTTCTATGTGGGTTTTCCTGATCACCTTCAATAACTTAAGCGGATATCTCGAGGAATCACTGGAGAACTAGTGTGGGTAGTGATTTCTCTGGCTCTTCTGCTGAAGTTACAGTGGACAATAAGGAGAACCCCCACAGAAATACAACCCCATAACTCGTTCATTCCCCTGCAACTAATGAGGTATGGAGGAATCTTCAAAAAGTGAGGCAGCTAAGTTAATGTCAGTAAATAGAATGTTATGGTGGGGTAGTTCAGACATATTAGTCAGGTAAATTTTATCTGTTATCACCCATTATTGCCTAGGCCGAGAGTGAGGAATTTTTAGTACTTTACTGTCATTGTCAATACATCCTCTCTGCTTTTCTCATTCCCTGTTCAGTCTGCTCTTACCTGTAGGAACTTGATCAGCTTCCATCAGGAATTTTCTGATTAAAAATGCCTGGGGGAAAGTAACCTTGTTGTTCTATTGGTAAAAAGCTCACTAAATCACTCAAAAGGGAATCTCCAGAAAACTCTATTATCTGAGGTGTTGCTGGCCGGAAAGAAAAAAAGCTGCTAGTATTTTAAATGGAAAATTGTTTTTTTCCCCCAAAACTCACAAGTAATTCCATGCGATATGTAGGAGGCTGTCATTTTGAGGGCAAATAATTGGTGATTTTGTTAGTTACAATGTTAGATCAAACAATTCCCTACCACCACCCCACTCTATGCACAAAGGCGTTTGATAGAATCATTCTCTCCCTTTGTGTTCTCTATCACCCACCACATACACAAATGAAAATAACAGGTCATTTAATTATTGCCCATGCTAAACAGACTGAGAACTATCAGGGATAATATAACATAGGATATTGCTGGTCAGTGGGTGGCCAGAATTATGGCAAAATTATCAGATTTTCGCTTTAATAGTTGTACTTATAGAACAGTTATATGCCTTAGCCATTTAACAAAGGTCATTTATTTTAGTTCACGAGGTATTGAGATTCAGTGCAAATTGATATATATTAGAATGTAGGAAAGTTATGAGACTGTAAAATAATTTTAGCTCATTCAATAACAAAGGCTTTCTGTAGCCAATTTTTACAGATCTTTATTCCTGGCTTCTCTAATGAATTAGAAATACATTCTCTTGTTCTTTAAATGCTTTAAATGAATTAGCAACCATCCTTTTCCCCATTGTTCATGAAACAATTTCATAAAACGGCAGTGTTGTGTACCAATGGGTGGTAAATTGGTCTAGGTAATGATCGGGTATAACAGATAAAGTGTACGTGACGAACATGTCTGAACTAACCCACAGTGATAGTTCTATTTACTGACATTAACTCAGCTGCTTTACATTATCAGACTTCCAGTTGCTGAGATGATGACAGTATTCACTTTTTAAACATTAGAATACCAACAGAAATAATTAATCATTATTATTTTAACTGTTTGATTATTAAAAGCATTGAATGAAATACTCCTGTTTGAATTAAAGAAACAAACAAACATTACATAGAAATACATAGAAGATAAAGCACAAAAGCATGCTGGCATTTACACTCCACTTGTGCCTCATCACACATTTCCTCATCCACCTCTACCAGCATTGCCCTCTATTTCCAAGGTCAATAAGGTCCTAACACATTCTTTAGTGTGTTTTGTGCATTGTTTACATCAATTATTGGAATAATAACAAAGCACATTTTCTTTCTGGTCTTTTGATGCTTAACGCACAACAAAAAAGCGCTGAACTCATTCCAAACCTGGACAGGGATATACAAATATAACCACTGTTGATGCACATAAACACTTCTCCTAGTGATGCCTGGGGCTGGTGGAGACATTTGCAGTAAGTAGGGAAATTGGGACGCTTGCCAGGCCCCATCTCCTGGATGGCATTACAGAGCAGAAAAGGGCATGGCTGGTAGACATCATGGCAGGAGTGAAGAGGAAAATTGAACTCACCAGAGCATGATGGTAGGCCCAATTTTTCCCTCTTTGCCACTGTTATCCCACCCAATTTTGGGTGAAATAGTAGAGGTAAATCTACCCACTTGGCTGGATTTTGTTGAGGTCCCGACTTCAGGATCCGTGGTGGGGTGGGGGGGTGCCGGAAGATTGTACCGCCAGTGGCCCGCCACAGAGCCCGACACCGGGGGTGCCATATCCGATCCTCCCGGTGGCGGCGAGACTCAGTGGCGACCCGCTCGATGATGGATAACAGGACCTGACTTTGAATATTGTTACGACTGAGGCAGGACTAATACACTGTCAATTCAGTCCCATTACTCGACAGGTCATAGTATAGTATTAAAGTTTTCCCACCGACCAGAAATTAGCCAAATTAAACACTTTATTGTCCCACCAGAATAAAACAGATCAAACCAGGTATCTTTAAACAGCAACAAATTAACTATTTATGAATAAACCAAATCTTAAACACTATTGAGATAAACCTATGTCTAAAAGACTTTATAACTTCTTATTTCTCTTAACCCTAATGCACACACACATACATTCAAAAACCAATGGTTAACCAGTTTAAAAATGATGTTTCTTAGATATAAATAAGTAGCTGGGTTGTGAGTCCTGGTGATTTACATTCCCAGTTGGTGAGGTGTCCCAGAATAGAATAATCAGCTGCCATTCAAGTCTCCAGGCGAATTTGACAAACAGTCTTTAAGGGATAGGCATTTAAAGCACTTCGATTGCAGCAGGCGTCACACAGTTCTTTCAACAAGGGATATAGCAACAAGTCTATTTGGATTTTGAAATTGGTAGTCTTTCAGTAGAAACTTTACTGAGAATTCCAGCAAACACAAACAGACAATAGAGAGTTACTCCTGAAGCAGAGATTTCTTAGAGTTTGGAAGTAAAAAAGGAATTTGTTACCTCCAACAATGCAAATGTTCTTTTCCAGGTTTTTTTTCTGTTTAGGCAATAATATAGCCTGTAGTTCAATGTAGTTTATCTGCTAAGACAGACAAAATGCTTCCTTCAATGTAGAGCCACTTCGCTGATTTCCAGTTCAAACTGGCTCTGGCTAGTCTTTACACAGTTAACTGTTACAATACAGTAGGTGGTCCTCTCTCTCTCCTGCTGTTGCCTAGGAAACAGGCTTGCTGCTGGCACACTGTGCCCAGAGAGACTGAGAGCAACTCTCAGTCTTAAAGGTACACTGTTTTTAAACAGTCTTAAAGGCACACTGTTTTTAAACAAAGGAGGAAAAAAACTGTTCCATGACAATATATAAATTAAGAAAAAGAGTACATTTAAATAAAATTGTCAGCAATCTTACCTGCTGCCCGGGATCTTCCAAGCGGTGGCTAGCACTCACGCGTCTTCACTTTCCCATCCAGGAAAAACTGGCGCCAGTGAGGTGGGGAAGGAGAGTACTTAGGATTTTCAGTGTAGTGGTGGGTGGGGGGGGCGTTATGGGGTCAAATGTGCATTAATAATGTAGGGGAGGAGGCGAAGGGGTGAACAATTTGAAACACTTTGAACAGTTTGGATGGGGGGAAAGGCCCAGTCTTGCATGGGGGAGCGCGAGAGGGCAACTATTATCTGTAAGTGTAATTGGGGGGGCAGAGGCGATTATTTTATTGCGGTGTACGGAGGGGGTACAGTTTTAATTATTCAAATTTAACGGCAGATCTGGCTGCCCTTTCAAAATGGCACCAGCGCCTGCGCACAGGAAGGTGACACCATTGCTGGCATCGCAAAGCCCACCCCCATCACATGATTTGGGGTGTGTAACTTGACCAGAGTATTATCTTGAGCTACAGTGCAATAGATCACAGCGGCATGGCGGCGCGCAGCCTGAACTTTTTTTTTGCCCACCACTGCTCCCGGTGGTGGGAAAATAAAATTCAGCCCACTCGAAGTTTTTTTCACCTCAGTACAGCAGTAAAAAGCAAAATTGGCCCTTTCTAAAGAACATTTGTCTTAGAATAATATCAGGAGTGCTGCTCCCAGCTCCACAGTACTCCTAAGAGCTACTGCCCTCTCCTGCTGTCTTTCTCCTCCTCCCAGGTCTGACTTGGGGCCAGTTGTCGCTGAGGCAAGCGGCACAAAATTGACCCATTGGCAATGGGCGGGCTGCTCCTGGAGGCCCAAGTCCCAATTTTGGGTAGGCCTCTGGCCTTGGTTTGGGACACATGCTGCCTGCACGCTGTTGGTTATGCACCTGAAAATGGGCCTTAGCCAATCTCTACCTCTTTATCTTTTAAAGGTATTTTCCTAAACCGAGCAACAAAAGAAACCTGGGCTGAGGGTGGGAATGATTTTTAACCCCCACCACTGCTGGGCAGCAACAGGGCAGTAAAACATTTGTGTGAGCAATAAGAATTGTGCAGATGTACTTACCATCCACTCACCACTTACTTTATGCCCGCTGCCATTTTGTATATTCAACCTTTCTTGTTAGTCAAAGTGCCTACCAGAAGCAGGCTGGAGCCCAAAAAAGGAAAGCAAATTTTGGTCCAATGGTGCAATTAGGACCCGTTGCAATATTGATGTAAAGAATCGGAGGTCCTGTCAACTCTCTAGTGGGTTTGATTCTATGGACAGCAGGGTGCAGTATTTAGAGAGATATTCAGCTGTAGGCACTCAGATTACTGGCAAGTGTACATTTGTGCGCTTTTTGGAGTTGAAATGATCTCTGACATTGGATATTGCTTGCTTTTGATAGGCTTACTCACTACGAATAAGGAGTCAAAACTTTATTATGGGTGCTGTACACACTGCAATGTATTGGGTGGAGGAAGAGAAGGAGGCAGGAGAGCAGCAACACCAACAGCAGCAGCAGAAGGTTCAACATCAAGTTGGCCCTGTGAGAAGATAGTAGTTGAGAAGGTGGGTCATAGAAGGCCATTCCCAGCCAAAAGCATCCATAGGAAAACTGTGACCTTTCTGGAACTCTCTGAGGAGCAGTGCTTAAGTAGCCTACAATTTGCCAGGCAGGTTGTTGTTGACCTCTAAAGCCCCCTGCTAGAAGAATTGCAGTCTGTTGGGCCAGGAGCCATGCCTTGTCAATGGCTGCAAAAGTGAGCACTGCCTTATTTTTTTTGTCTCAAAATCCTTCCAGGTTGCTACTGAGGACAACAGCCAGTCTACAGTCCACAAATGAAGGATCATGCAATCCTAGCCAAGTTTACAGGCAACTGTCATACTACATTCTCCTGTGGCAATCAAACATCCTTCCACTTTTCCACGTTACCAGGAATGTTTGAGGATAGCTACTTGGGGGCAAGGGCTATCCCCTTCCAATGTGGCTGATGGTAACTTTTTGCAACCCCTCCACTTCTGAGCAGTACAAATATATCTGGAGCCATAGGGCCACGAAGAACACATTGAGCTTACAATAGGGCTTATGATACAAAGTTACAAGTTCCTGGATGGGTCTGGAGACTTCCTTGAATATGCTTCCACATCACTGAGACCTGCTGCGTTTTAGTGAATATTGCTATAGAATCATAGAATCATGGAATGTTTACAGCACAGGAGGGAGGCCATTCAGCCCGTGGTGTCCATGCTAGCTATCTGCAAGAGCAATTTAGCTCGTTCCACTCCCCCGCCCTTACCTCACAGCCCAGCAAGTTATTTCCCTCCAGGTGCTTATCCAATTCCCTTTTGGAAGCCACGATTGGATCTGCCTCCGCCACACTCTCAGGCAATCCATTCTAGATACTAACCACTTGCTGTGTAAAAGCGATTTTCCCCCTGTCGTGTTTGGTTCCTTTGCCAATCACCTTAATTCTATGTCCTCTGGTTCTCGACCCTCTGCCAATGAGAAGTTTCTCTCTACTCTGTCCAGACCCCTCACGATTTTGGGCACTTCTATCAAATAGAAAAGCTGTATGCTATTTAGCTGGAGATTGTAGAACTCGGTGGTACAGAGGGAACTGGGTGTCCTGGTAAATGAATCACAAAAAGTTAATATGAAGGTACAGCAAGTGATTAGGAAGGCAAATGGAATGTTGCCATTTCTTGCAAGGGGAATTGAGTAGAAAAGTAGAAAAGTTTTACTGCAACTGTACAGAACCTTGGTGAGACCACATCTGGAGTACTGTGTACATTTTTGGTCTCCTTATTTGAAAAAGGGTATAATTGCAATAGAAGCAGTTCAGAGAAGGTTCACTCAACTAATTCCGGGGCTGAAGGGCTTATCTGATGAAGAAAGGTTGAACAGGTTGGGCCTACACCCATTGGAATTTAGAAGAATGAGAGGTGATCTTATTGAAATATTAAGATTCTGAAGGGACTTGATAGAGTGGTTACAGGGAGAATGTTTCCTCTTGTGGGGGAGACTAAAACTAGGGGACACAGTTTAAGAGTAAGAGGTCTCCCTTTTAAGATGGAGATGAAGAGAATTTTTTCTCACAGATGGTCATTAGTCTGTGGAATTCTCTTCCCCAGAAAGCAGTAGAGTCTTGGTCATTGAATTTATTCAAGGCTGAGGTAGATAAATTTTTCATAGACAAGGGAGTCAAGGGTTGGGGGGGAGCAGACAGGAAAGTGGAGTTGAGACCACAACCAGATCAGCCATGAGCTCATTGAATGGTGAAGCAAGCTCGAAGGGCCGAATGGCCTACTCCTGCTCCTAAGTCCTATGTTCCTATGTTCTTGTAAATATCCTCTCACCCCCATCTCTTCTCTAAGGAGAAGAACACCAGCTTCTCCAATCTATCCAAGTAACTGAGGTCCCTGGAACCATTCTCATAAATCTCTGCATCCTCTCTAAAGCCTTCACATTCTTCCTAAAGTGCGGTGCCCAGAGTTGGACACGATACTCCAGTTGAGACCGAACCAATATTTTATAAAGGTTCATCATAATTCCTTGCTTTTGTATTCTATGCCTCTATTTATAAAGCCCAGGATTCCGTATGACTTTTTAACCTTTTTCTCAACATGTCCTGGCAGCTTTAATGATTTGTGCACATATGTTCCCAGGTGTCTCTGTTCCTGCATTCCCTTTAGAATTGTACCATTTATTTTATATTTCCTTTCTTTCCTACCAAAATGTATCACTTTACACTTTGCTGCATTGAATTTTATCTTACTCATGTCTGCCCATTCTGCCAGCCTGTCTAGGTCCTCTTGATGTCTAAGACTACTCTCCTCACAGTATACAATACTTCCAAGTTTTGTGTCATCCACAAGTTTTGAAATTGTGCCTTGTACACCCAAGTCCAGGTCATTAACATATAACAAGAAAAGCAGTGGCTCGGGTACTGACCCCTGGGTGACCCCACTATATAGCTTCCTCCAGTCCATTCATCGCTATTCTCAGTTTCCTATTAGTCAGCCAATTTCATATCCATGCTGCCACTGTCCTTTTAATTCCATGGGTTTGAACTTTGTTGACAAGCATATAATGTGGCACTTTATCAAACATCTTTTGGAAGTCCATATACACAACATCAACCACGTTACCCTCATCAACAGTCTCTGTTACCTCATCAAAAAACTCAATCAAATCAGTTAAATAAGATTTGCTTCAAACAAATCCACACTTGTCCAAGTGACGGTTATTTTTGTCCCAAATTATTGTTTCTATAAGATTTCCCAACCACTGAGGTTAAACTGACTGGCCTGTAGTTGCTGGGTTTATCCTTACATCCTTTTGTGAACAAGGGTGTAATACTTGCAGTTCTTGAGTCCTCTGACACCAATCCCCATATCTAAGGAGGATTGGAAGATAATGGCCAGTGCCTACGCAATTTCCACCCTTACATCCCTCAGTATCCTTGGATGCATCACATCTGGTACTAGTGACTTATCAACTTTAAGTACAGCTGGCCTAATACCTCCTCTTTATCAATTTTTAGCCCATCCAGTATCTCAATTCCCTCCTCTTTTACTCTGACTTTGGCAGCATTTTCTTCCTTGGTAAAGAGAGATGCAACATACTCATTTAGTATTGCGGTCATACTTCCTACATCCATGCATAGATCCCTTTTTAGTCCCTAATCATCCCCATCCTCCTCCTACTAACCTTTTACTATTTATATGTCTATGGAATATTTTTGGATTCCCTTTTACATTAGCTGCCAGTCTCCTCTCATACTCACTCTTAGATCCTTTATTTCCTTTTTCACTTCCCCTCTGAATATCCTACATTTAGCCTCATTCATACCTATATTATCAACCTGGCATCTTTCCTATGCACCCCTTTTCTGCTTCATCTTACTGTCTCTTTCATCATCCAGGAAGTTCTGGCTTTGGTTGCCATACCTTTCCCCCTCATGGGAATGTACCTCATCTGTACACAAACCATCTCCTCTTTCATGGTAGCCATTGTTTAATTACAGTTTGCCTGCCAATCTTTAATTCCAATTTACCCAGGACAGATCCGTCCTCACCACACTGAAATTGGTGCTCCTCCAATTAAGAATTTTTATTCTAGATTGCTCCTTGTCCTTTTCTTGAGCTAATCCAAACCTTATGATATTATAATCACAGTTCCCTAAATGTTCTTCTGCTGATACCTGATCCACTTGACCCACCTCATTTCTCCAGAACCCGATCCAGCGTTGCTCATTGGGCTGGAAATGTACTGATCAAAGAAATTTTCCTGAACACACTCTCAATAACTCTTCCCTCTCTGCCTTTACACTTTTACTATTCTAGTTTATATTCGGATAATTAAGTCCCCCAATGTCATTATTCTATAGTTCTTGCACCTCTCTGTAATTTCCCTGCAAATTTGCCCCTCTATATCTTTCCCACTAGATACAGGCCCATAGTTTACAGCCAGTAGTGCAATGGTACCTCTAATGTTTCTTAACTCTCACCAAATTAATTCTGTCCTTTTCCCTTCCAGGTCATGCTCTCTCTCCAGCACTGTAATATTCTCCTTAATCAATACTGCCACCCATACTCCTTTCTTTTCTTCCGAGCTTTCCTGAACACCTTGTATCAGGAATATTTAGAGCCCAGTCCTGACCTCTTTGAGCCAGATCTCCATTATCACCACAATATCAGACTCCCATGTGATTTTTTTTTTTGTGCCTGCAGCTCACCAACCTTATTTACCATGCTTCATGTATGTAGGTTTACATACATGCACTGTAAACCTAATTTAAATCTAATTGCATTCCCTCTTAGTCTGACCCCACCTAATAGCTTACTATTTCTTACTCTAATGCTATATGTCGCTCCCAATCATTTGTGAAACTCTTTTCCCCTTTCTAATGCTATTTCCTGGGTCCCATCCCCCTGCCAAGTTAATTTAAACCCTCCCCAACAGCACTAGAAAACTACCCCAGAAGAACATTGGTCCCAGGTCTGTTGAGGTGCAGCCTGTCTGGCCTATATAGATCCCACCTCCTCCAGAACAGTTCCAATATCCCAGGAATCTAAAGCCCTCCCTCTTGCACCATTTCTCCAGCCTCAAATTCATCTGCTCTATCCTCCTGTTTATATACTCACTAGCATATGGCACCAGGAGTCTCCTTCCTAGCTCCCTAAAATCTGCCTGCGGGACCTCATCCTTCTTTCTAACTATGTCATTGGTATCAATATGGACTACGACCTCTGGCTGTTCATCCTCCCCTCTTAGAGTTTTGTGCAGCCCCTCTGTGATATCTGTGACTCTGGCACCAGGGAGGCAACATACCATCCTGGAATCGCATCTGTGGGCGCAGAAACACCTGTCTATTCCCCTAACTATTTATTCTCCTATCACTATTGCTTTCCCAATCTTTCTCCTGCCCTCCTGTACAGCTGAGCTACCCATGAAGCTATGGGCTTTGCTCTGGGGAATGCAGCCAGAGCCACCATCACTCTCCGCAGTATTCAGAACTGAATACCAGTTGAAGAGTGAGATGTACTCTGGGGACTCCTACACTAGCTTTCTTGTCCTGCTTGGCTGTCTGTCAGTCACCCATTCTTTCTCTGCCTACACACCCTTTAGCTGCGGACTGACCACATCTAGAAATGTCTCATCTACATAGCTCTCAGCCTTGCAGATGCAATACAGTGATGCCAGCTTCTGCTCAAGTTCTGAAACCCGGAGCTTGAGCTGCTCAGCTGACTCTTCCTGCACACATGGTTTCCAGGCTACAAGAAGTGTTCTGGAGTTCCCACATGTAACAGTATGTGCATCTGGTGTGACTGAGGCGCCCTGCCATGCCTCTATTCAATAGACTATTAAATAACTTATCAGAAATAATACTTAAGACTTTAAAAACAAACTTAAGATTTAAAACTTAAAATCACACTTGTTTATTCTAGTTCCTTATTTTAGTTCTTAGATCCTTACCTCAATACTTACCCTGGGTACTGATCTTAGTTCCCTCAGGTTCTACTGTTCATTTCTCATTGCACTGATTGTGACGTCACTCTGATGTCACTTGCTCAATTTCTGCCTGTGTTCCTCCTGGTCCTGGGCCTGCTCTGCTGTTATGCCTTTTATCCACTCCGCTCTCGCTCATCTCTCACTCCTCCTGGTCTCCTATACAGAGGGTATTGCTGCTGGAGGAGGCAGATTAAAAGAGGACTCATCATCTGATGAGGAACAGTTGGGTAAAGGCAAGACAGAAGCAGAGGAAGGAGGGCCACCACAACGTGTTGCAGCCAGAAATGCAAGGGATGAATTTGTAGCTCAATGCTTTAGGTGAATTACTCAGTCCACTCCCCTGAAAATTTAAACGAAGCCCAACTGTATCAACTATCACCTCAGTCACCGCTCTATTAATCCTTCATTGCATTACATTGAAACCAGGCAGCCAACTTTTACATGAGTGACAGACTGAAATAGCAGACTCAAGACCAAAATGCCAAAAGTGATGATGATTTTAAAATGCACCCAAACATAATCAGTTGCTCCCAATCATTAATCCCCAAATTCTGCCTTTTTTAAAAGAAGGGTTATTAACTCTGCTACTTTTGCGAGGTACTCCTCCAGTGAGTTCAACAATGCTGACGAAAAACTGCTATGCACGATATGAGGATCCTTGAGATGCCATGGCCTGTGATTTCCAGGAGCTCAAGCCAGTGAGGGCGCATCTGCAGACTGTATCTGTTCTGCTGCTGCCTGGGCAGTTTGTCCCAGTTAGGTTTCTGACTTCAGGGTGGGTCGTGGTTGAACGGATAGTGACAGAGCAGATGTGCTAACATCCTGAGAGAGGGCAACACTTGCCTGGCCCCTGACACCACCGTCATTCCCATGGGACTGCAGCTCATCACTCCTGCTGATCTGAAGGAGTGCAGACTGCAGAAGATGAGTGACATTGTCAGGCCATTGAATTACTTCCTGCACTGTATACAGGTCTTTGGGGTGATGCCGGTAGAATTCTGGGCTTTTTGAATACGACTGTTGGGCACCTTGTGGGGAAAGCACCTCTCTTCTGGCCCTGACCTCTGCCTACAACTCTCAGCAGGCATCTGAGAACTGGCGGGGTGGCAACATTTCCTCTTATTGTAGCATTCTCCAACATCGAACAAAATCAAACTATGAACTCAATACAGTGATTAAATTCAGTGAATGCAACCTCCATTTTAAGAGGTGCATTCACCCTTTAAATATGCTGCCTCAAGAATCCCCCTGGAATTATGTAAAATGATGAGCAGTCGGCACAGCAATCATATGATAATAAGGCCTGGCAGTTAAAATCAGCCAGGCTTCGTGCTGATGACATCATTCAGAATCGCCACTTCTCCCACTGTCCCCACTTGCACATATCCCGCTCTCCATTAAGATTGCTCCCGTTCCCTCTCTCGGAGCATTGATGTTATTGGAATAATACTGTCTCTTTAAACATTTCGGAACACATTGCCATATAATATTTAACCAGCAGCGCAATACTGAAGCAAGATCAAGATAAGAACTTGTTCAGTAAAAGCTCTAAATTGATTATTTCCTTCCCTCTGTTTACTTATCATGCAAGTTTTAGGTTCACTTCCGAAAATCAGCACTGCACAATGACCTTATTGTGCAGAAGCCAATTACCAAAGTCCTCCAAGCTCTAGATTAGGCACGTAATGGCTCATGTGCAACTGGGTAACATGACAATCGAGATTTTTCTTTTCTTTCTCTTACTTTTTTCACAAGAAATGGCAACATATGTCTGAGACAACCATTAGGAGTATAGCAGGACACAAAATAATACAACATAGTGCCAAAAATGAAGCCATGCTGTGCCAACTTCCAGATTATGTAGGCTTTCTTTTTCAAAAGGACCAAAGCATAGCTATTGAGTGTATCTGGTAATAAGTAACCAATTGTTTGCATGAGATGATTCTGGGTTGCCTGTGTAGACCTTTCATAAATCATTAACAAGGCGCTTATGCAACCAGCCATTGGTGGCTAATGTAGCCTGAATGTCAACTTGTTAGCTACAGTCTGCTGAACTTTTGAGCAAGAATGGCTTTTAAGTACTGCTGTGGAACTAATGGTGATTAAAAGTTGTAATTTGATTTGAATTGAATCACAATATGCAGTGATGTAAAGCAGCACCAGTGTTTAATGTGGGTCTACCTAGTCCATGTTTTTTTTAATGTTGAGTTGACTGAACAGTGGAATTGCTGGAATTAATTCTACAGGAGGTAGAAAGCTCCCCCGGTTTCAAGTTGGATCACAAGTAAAAATACTTCCACTGTCACTTTTGAAAAATGAAATGCATGTTTCGCGTTTTGATAGAAGACACGCTAAGTACAAAGAATCACAGTATTCTCCTTGTAAGCCCTTTTAAGCTCAGTGCAATGTTTTTAACAGCATGCAGCATCCATAGAGAATGCACAACAGCAACCAGCAGGACGTACACTTTATCCTGACAGTCTGGAAGACCTTGTAACCCACAAGTGTGGTAAAGTCACAAATAGATTTGAAGGTCTTATCCACAGGCAGAACTCCACTTCCTGTGTTTTTCTTAATTTAAACCACAGGTAGAATCGCAGAAATAAGGAATATACTGCTGAATAGATCGCATTTGACTGAAATAAATCGCAAATTATTATTCAGTGGCTTGTGCTACCAGCTGTCCTTATTTTAATTACCTCTTTGCAAAAGAGGCAAATAACTATATATCCTCTCTAACATATAGATCTGAAATTCATCCGTGACAGACATTCTGATGCATGCACTGGAATTATAGAATTTTACAAAACAGAAAGAGGCCATTTGGCCCATTTAATCGGTGCCAGCCGTTCTCTTACTCCCATTCTCTTACCATTTCCACGCACTTTTAATTTTTTTTCATTTCAAACATTTATCCATTTCCTCCTGTTCATAATAGAGCTTTCCAGATGCTCTCAATAATAAAAAAAACTCTCAGTCTTCATTCTTGTGGTAATCATCTTAAATTTTTGCTCTCTAGTCACTGACTCTCTGACCATTGGAAATACTGGGGTAGATTTTCAACTTACTGGCTAGTGGATCAGCCGTACATTATAGCTCAGCTCTGTACAAGAACTGAATATTTTACCTGATTCTTAATTATTGGGTATTTCCAACTCCTTTTAAGAGATAGAGAAAAGCATCACGGGAGCTGTCGCTTTACCCTGGCTCCTGTAGAAACACAATACCCAGAGTGAACCTCAACAATTGATTCTAGATGACAAACGGGCAGAAAGTTTATAAGTAACACCAGTGAGGTGTGAACAGTAGGGAAAAATGCTGCAAGTGAAAAAAATGAATGCCTTTTTATCTTTTTTTAACAGTTTAAGACATTAAGTAAAAACAATAAATTGAACTAACAGAATTGATAGGATGAGTTATTTTGTGTTGCCAAGAAGGCCGGAGCATGGCAAATAACAACCTGTTCAGAGTTCGAATTATAAGAGACTTAACACCAGGAAAATCTCCCTGTCACAGGACTATACCAATGACAGATTCAGCAAGAACTACAAATTCCCATGGAAAATAAGTTTGAGGAAAATATCTTTTGTATAATAATGAAAAGAAGTGTTTGGGTAGTGTTATGACTAGGTGAGAAAGGAGTCTAGGGTTCCCTCTCAGCCTTCACCTGGTCTTACCGTAACAGGGTTTAATTTTTAACACACTGCTTTTTTTTAGCTTGCCCTTGGTGAATCCTTGTTCACTAACTTCCAATTATAAGGCAAAGAAACTAGCCAAACAGGTTTTCTTAGGATTAAAGAAAAAAGGTTGAATTTTATTAAACTTAAACTTAAACTCTAATTTGGTTAACGCCTATAGATACACAATGTGCCCATGCTAGCATGCTTACACGATAAAAATGTTACACGGGACGGCACAGTGGCGCAGCTCCAGCGACCCGGGTTCAATTCTGGGTACTGCCTGTGTGGAGTTTGCAAGTTCTCCCTGTGTCTGCGTGGGTTTCTGCCGGGTGCTCTGGTTTCCTCCCGCAGCCAAAGGCTTGCAGGTTGATAGGTAAATCGGCCATTGTAAATTGCCCCTAGTGTAGGTAGGTGGTAGGGGAATTGAGGGGATGTGGTAGGAATATGGGATTAATGTAGGATTAGTATAAATGGGTGGCTGATGGTCGGCACAGACTCGGTGGGCCGAAGGGCCTGTTTAAGTGCTGTATCTCTAAATAAATAAATAAACACACATACAGATAGAGACATAAAAGAGCAGAAGGACTAAAGTGGAAAAGTTTGAGGCAATATCTGAAGATCATTTTTGTTACGGTTCTGCAAGCTCACTGTAGACTCATTGATTGTAGGTAAATCTTGCTTTTCGTTGGGGTCCAGTATTCTTCTTAAAGCTTGTTTGCTGTAGGAGACTTTTCTTTCTTGGAGTTCATGTGTCTTCAGTGGATTTGGAATTCTGTGAGAAAGCGATAGGAGCAGACAGACAGGAGAGGTCTTCTTCAGTCCAGGTGCATTCTGCAGTCTCTCAGTTCAAAGTCTTTGTACAATTAAGAAAAATCCTGGTTGCCAAGTAGGTTAGTCATGTAACTAGCTGGTCTGACCACATCTGTTTGTGGATTCTTTTGTCTTAGCTGACCCTGGAATGTCTCTTTTTATACACAATACCTGGTGCTCATAGTCCATTGTGGGTTAAATTAGATAAGAGAATAGCCCCTATTTCCCTCCAAGCATTGTCTGCTAGTATGTAAATGTTTTTTCCAGCCACGGCTAATCTGTTTAACAAGTCATTTCCTCGCTCCAGCAACAGTCTAAGGTCAATGTTCATATGACAATATGAATATGCTTCATTCTTGGCAGGTGCAGGGTCTGCATGACAGGAGGGACAATTGAGGAATAAACAAGCAAAAGTATTTGTTTCTTATGCATGGTAGGCAGAGCAAAAAATATATTATACAATGTAACTCACTGAAATATGAGAGAAAAGTAATTACATTGTTACGATCAAATGAGGAGGCGTCAAAGGGTTCCCCTCTTTTCCCTGTCCTTGTTTGATCACAACAGGTTTATTTCTTTTCAAAGTGGATACACTTTCCAATTCAGTGAGTGTTTAACTATTTATGTGCCATGATCATAAACAGAACCAATCGGGCAGGTTTTCTTTAGCTTAATAAAGAAAGAGGTTAGCTTTATTGCACTTAAACTAATCTAAGTAAAATAATAAAATATGCTCCAAATTTCTCACACACACACACACACACACACACAAACACACACACACACACACACACACACACACACACACACGTTACAGAGTGGGGAAGGGTAAATTGGTCAAATTAGAGTCCAGAAAAATAAAAAAGGGGTATACAGTCTGTAGAGGTTGGTGACTCAGCTGGCTTCAGGCTGAATTCAGTGGGCTTCCGACGTTCCTTTGGTGGTCCTTGATAATGTTGAAAATGCTGGTCCCTTTAATTAACCATGACTTACTTCAGAGTTAATAGAGAGCAGGTGATGCTCATTGCAGCTTATACTTAAGGGTTGGGATTTTCCCCAGTCAGGGGAGTTACTTCTGGACAGGGAGTTAGTCCAGAAGGGCAGAGTGGAAACTGATATTTGTACTGAACTATGGATTAAGAATAAAAGGGAGCACAGACTGTCTCCTGCTTCCTGATTTTGGTGAATGGATATCTGTCAATTGATCAGTCCTGAGGCTTCTGATTTGAAGATGTGGACAGCTGATTTGGGGGTTCTCCTGGAGACAGTACTGTGGTTGATTTCCTTCAAGGATCCTCTGTCTACCATCCCTGGTTGGTCACAGTGAACAAACAGGTTTCAAAGCTTGCAAGATGGATTAGAGCGAGAGAAAGGAAGGAGGGACCCCACTTGGGTCTTCTATCATCAGTGTCTAAATGCTTGACTCTTTACTGCAGAGAAAACATGACAGTTTTCCAGTGATTCAGGCATGGTGGTTACTAGTGTGTATTCCCTCTTACAACTTAATTAGTCCTTGTCTCGGGATTCCCTTCTCACAGCTAGGGACCATTTGTTCAAGTGATTAATTTAGAGTGGTTCGTCTCTACCAGTTGAATATTCAGGTAATGGCTTTGATGCCTGGCTAATGGGAACAGGATAGGTGATTCACTTATATTTCCCAGGTCATTGTCCTTGATGGATCTGTGCAGACATGCTATCTCCATAAAAAAGCCTTGGAATGTGGAAATACAGTGATGCAAATTGGGGTAGCCACCTTCAGCTGCAAGCATCAAGTGTCCTTTAATGGTTTCTTTCAAATTCAATTCAGGTTTCCACCTGGATTAAAAATCATTGTCTGACTTAAAGCACATTTTCGTGACAGTGTGCATCTAAGTTTTCTAAAGTGGTGGGTAAATCACCTTAGAAATATATCAATGATGGATATATCTTTCCATATCAGTAAGGTATGAAATAATTTACATTGTGCCAGCTATGTGCTTTATTTGGTCAGAATGTGCTGGCAAAATAATGGTGAGTTTAACGCGTATGCCGTTATTAATGTATCAATCGTCTAGCAATTTTTAATGATGAAGGGATACCCAGTGAGTTGCAACTTGCCAAAAATTGCTGGACAATTTGCTGTGCTCCACCATTAGCCTCACAAAAATGGAAGCTCACCTTCAATTTCCCATTGAGTTTCAAGGTACTTCTGCATTTGTGCATTTACAACTAATTAAACTTATTGCAGAATGATAGGGCTGGTATTTAACAGCTCCAGGACCCTTTAATACTTCGATTTACGTTCCTGTAATACCAGTCAATGGCTGGGATTTTACGTGACCTGGTGGGGAGGGGATAGCGGGACCGAAAGCAGGTGGCACTGGTGTTCCTGCTCCAATCCCCTTTCTCGGAGCAATCTCCGGTCGGCCAGCCAGCCAATTAATGGACAGCAAGCGGGATGGCCAACCATCCACTGGCCACAGGCAGAGACTAAGGTAGCAGCTGCATCACCAGTTGACACGGGTACATGTGCTGGCACCATCTTTAAAGGGCTGCCAGCACTGAAACGTTGTCTCAGACCCATCCTGCCCAGCAGCCTATGACCACCTTTGCAGCAGCTTCAGATCATCCTACCCACCAGCCTGTCAAGCAGCCTCAGAAGACATCCAGCCAGGAGTGTGGACCTGCCATTGGGAGAGGACGAAGAGGTCACTTCTGTCGCTTCCCCATTCTGAGCTTGCCCATGCAGGTGGCCATGAAGTTGCTGCTGAGTGGATCAATGTGCCTGCACCTCCCTCCCTCTCAGGTTCTCCTCCTCACTGGAGGACCCACCTCCTGAATGGATGATGCCCAAGACACTTGGTCATTGCTGGTCTGCAGGTCCACTCTGTCATTATTTCCTCAACAGTGCCCATCCCAACCCCCTCTCAATTGACAACCCTGCCAGGAGCTTGATGGCATGATGGAGGCTTGACTCCAGATCCCTGGCTCCTCAACTCCCCCTCCTCCATGCTACATGCTTTGGCCATGCTGCACCAGCCTTCCTGTCAAGGCGAACTCCCTGACCCCATGGCTGCCAAATGCAGAAATGATGTCAGCCGTCCCCCATTGCTGCAGTTAAATATCTGCCAGATCTCCGACACCCCATTGTCCCCTTGCACTCCTCTTAAAATTCAAATGTAAAATGCCGTTCAGTTGTGTCTTCAATAATCTTAGCAAGTTCTCAATTGCCAATTTTTTAAAAAGCGCACACCATTCTCACTCGACTTGCCATTCACTAGTGATAAAATGCGGACTTGCCGTGATGATGTTGGAGGTCGGTCCTGACACCACCCCATGCGATCTTACATTACGCCCCCGCACCACCCCCACCACCCCCCCCCCCCATCTCCGCCGTCATCTGCTTCAGAGCGGTAAAATCCCAGCCGTTGGCTGGAAATGTACCCCCCACCCTGCCCCACAGGAGCAGGCTGGTGGATGAGGGGAGCATAAAACTGAGTGAGAGGTGAGGAGGGGGCCATTCCCGATGCCTTTTCACCCTCGCTGCAGGGGAGGCAGCTGTGAGAAACAGCCTGCACGTCCCCAGCCAATCAAGGCGCTTACGTGGCCAATTAACTGCCATTTCAGGGCCTTCTCCCACTGCCACTGGTATTTTGTGGGCTGGGCAGGGGCCCTCCTGATCAGACACCCTGTGCCATGGAGGGCCCCCCCCACCCCCGAAGCCCCATTTTCCCCCAATGGAATAAAGTTCACCCCCCCCCCCCCCTAACTGACCCCCTTTGCCTCTAAAGAGTCCAGCCAATTGTACCCGGCAAGGCCCCAAAACGTACCTTCAGTTCCAGGGCCGACATTCACGATCCTGCTGTTGGCTGCTCCCGGTGGCGCTGCTGGATCTAAGGAGTGCTGGCCAGCTGATTGCCCAGCAGCTCTTGGGGGTAGTACTTCCTGCCTCAAGGAGGTGCAAGAACCGTCCAAGTCCAATTAAGGGCCTGGGGAGCATAAAATCCTGGTATGGCTCCCCAGGCCTGACAGAGGAGGGCTCGCCCTCACGTTTGGGCCGGTGGGCAGAGCTCCCCACCCCATGTAAAGTTCTGGCCATAGTCTCCAATCCAGAAAGGGAATATTGAAAATGGGGAGTCTCATTCTTACAGATGGTAAATTGTTCCTAGTTTCCTTTTTTTCTTAGTTTTCCTTTCTGTCTCCTTTCTCTCTCTCTCTTAATCTTTCATTCTTTCGCTCTATTTCTATTTCTCTACCTGATTTGACTCTAATTCACTTTATTTCCTTATCCATCATGCCTGTTATGTCTAAATTCTTAAATTTCATTGGTTAAAGAGATAGGCTGTTGGTCCTGTCATTCACCAAGATCCCAGATGCCCCGTTGCTCCTATTAGCAGCTCACACTTTCAACAATTTGCCTGCACAAAATTTTTTTTGGCTTAAAGGTGAGAGAAAAGTACAACTATTGGAGTATGTCACAAAATACCGCATTCCAGCAAAATCTGGGCCATTGTTTTATTCAATTTGCTGCATTGCAGTGATGGGCAAGCCTCTGTGGCATTTAAGCTGCCACATGATCATCCTAAGCATCAAAAATTGTGACTCCAATGGAGTGACACCACAGGTGATCCACTGGTATTATATAAAGTCCCTGCCACATATAGCAGGCTGTCTCTATGAATGAGATCTGCCCTCTATAAACCGAGTTGCAGCCACTGGGGTTCAGTATTTATCTTTCAGTTGCCCTTACAGGGGGTATCTATCTCAGCCAATTGCCTGCAAGAATCAGTGAATGTGACGAATTCTTGAAAGTGTTTCCAAGGAGATGCACTATAAACAATAAGTTTTAGCCTGAGGCAGGAGTAAGAATATGTGGCTTCAGCTCCAACTCCAGACAAAATGGGCAGGTCAGTGGCAGGTAAAAAAGAAATCCCTTAGAGAAAGAGAAAACCCACTGTCTGCTGGCAAGCTCCTGGTCACAAGAATCTGACATCAATCATTGGCTTACTTTTCAATAAAACGCTGGCCTCCGGCTGTTGCTGCACAAAATGAACAGAGCACTGGAGACGCTGTAACCGACAACTTTGAAATTGATGTTAATTCAAATGGTGGGTTTGCTCTTTGGCTGATATTAAAGCCTGCCCATTTTAAACGTTGATCTTTCAATTGGTGGGTATTATGTATTGGATAAGATGTGTGGAATAATCAGGCTTGATGGGCCAAACTGTTTCTATTTATTTTGGGGTAACTACCTGTAACTGTGTCAGAGCTAGGCACAGGTATTTGTCCATATTCATGGTTTTAGTGCATGTTGGCGGGGACCTCACACAGGTTTAATGCTGATGTCACACATGGGCAAGTTTCTGCATTGTTCCATCATTTTATTCTTGATGCTTGAAATTCAATCTGTTTGTACGTCAAAGAAGAAAGCAATAACATTACTTTCTTATGTGGTATTTGTAGTTTCAAATCCTCTCACTTTAATGGTACATTTACTGTTAGGTATAATGTTCAAAGACAGAGCAGTACAGACCTGCTCCAACCACCTTTAATGTATTCTCTGCTGATTTCTTTTATACCTAATAAATCAAGCTCATTTGCACATGATTGCTTTACAGTTTCTGTTTCATGTAACATAAGAGAAAACCTGTGGATAAAGGAAGCAGGTAAAATCAACGTCAGGTTATTGTTAATTAGATGCATCCTGTAGTCTGACTGACCTTTGTATTTTTTTCACATAAAGGAAAAAGCAAATGAAGATTTACAATGGATAACTTGTTTGGAATTTGGTATTAAATACAACATCCTATCTCAAGATGCCAGAAACATTCTAAACAACTCCTTCAAGATCTCGATAACCTTTTCACCATATTCATAAACTTATTTAAAGCAAAGCATTGGCAACAGTTCTCTCAGTTTTTGAAAATTACACAACATAGCTATTCATACAGTTGAGACATTAGCAGAGATCCCAGGAGTTGTTTCTTTTTTATTCATTCATTCATGGGATGTGGCTGTTGCTGACAAGGCTGGCATTTATTATCCATCCTTAGTTATCCTTGAGAAGGTGGTGGTGAAGGAACTCCCATATTGCTGTTAGTTAAGGAGTTCCAGGATTTTGACTCAGAGATGAGGAAGTATATTTTCAAGTTAGCATGGTTTGTGACTTGGAGTGGAGCTTGGCAGTGATGGTGTTCCTATGTGTCTGCTGCCCTTGTCCTTCTAGGTGGTAGAAGTCACAAGTTCTGGAGGTGTTGTCGAAGAAGCCTTGGTGAATTGCTGCAGAGCATTTTGTAGATGGTACACACTGCAGGCATGATGCACTGATGGTGGAGGTAGCGAACATTTATGGCAGTGGATGGGGTGCCATATCTGAAAGGTGCTTTAGAAATGCCCTAAAGTCATTGTTTATGAATCCTTACAATCAATCAAGTCAGGCACAGCAGTTAACTTAGGATAGTTTTTCAGCACCATCAGTGGCAGGGAGCAGAAACATTTGATGTGTCAAGTGTCATGCTAGGCCCCCACCTGTCAAGAATGAGGCACATTAATTTTTTCATGAACACTGATTTTAAATTGTTGCTGGAGCGAGGAAATGACTTGCTAAACAGATCAGCCACAGCTGGAGACACTGTGGAGCATCCGCAAGGCAGAGATCATCGTCGAAAGCACGTACAGGGAGGTGATCACACCGCAGGTAACGACTGCTTGGACAGAAAGGGAATGGGTGACCGCCAGGCAGAGTAGAAGAACTAGACAGGTAGTGCAGGAGTCCCCTGGGTCCATCTCCCTATCTAACAGATTTTCCGCTTTGGATACTGTTGGGGGAGTTAGCTTCTCAGGGGAATGCAGCAAGAGCCAAGTCTGTGGCACCACGGGTGTCTCAGCTGCACAGGAGGGGAGGAAAAAGAGCGGGAGGGCTATTGTAATAGGGGATTCTATCTTATGGGGTACAGATAGGCGTTTCTTTGGCCACAAATGTGACTCCAGGATGGTATGTTGCCTCCCTGGTGCTAGGGTCAAGGATAACATGGAGCAGCTACAGGACATTCAGAAGGGGGAGGGTGAATAGTCAGAGGTCGTGGTACACTTTGGTACCAATGACATAGGTAGAAAGAGGGATGGGGTCCTGCAACAAGAATGTAGGGAGCTAGGTAGCAGATTAAAAAGCAAGACCTCAAAGGTTGTAATCTCTGGATTACTCCCAGTACCATGTGCTAGTGAATATAGGAATAGGAGGATAGAGCAGACGAGTGGCTGAGGAGATGGTGCAGATCACTGGGTCTGTTTCTGGCGAAGGTGGGAACTGTACAAGTTGGACGGATTGCACCTGAACCGGAACGGGACCAACATCCTTGCTGGGAGGTTTGCTAGTGCTGTTGTGGGGGTGGGGGGGTTGGGGGGAATGGGATACAGAGTGGAGGTACAGTAGGGGGTGATGCACAGTCAAATATAGAAGAGAAACTGAGTCAGTCTGGAAGGTAGAGAAAATATAGACCTGTTAAGGCACAAGTGAAAAATGCAAGGCTGGATTGCATCTATTTTAACGCAAGGAGTCTTACTAGTAAGGCAGATGAATTGAGGGCGTTGATTAGCACATGGGAATATTATATTATTGCTATCACAGAGACATGGTTGAGTGAGGAGCAGGACAGGCAGCCCAATATTCCAGGGTATAGAATCTTCAGGTGTGATAGGGGAGGGGGTAAAAGAGGAGGTGGCATTGCTCTGTTGATCAAGCAGTCAATTACTGCAGTAAGGAGGGATGATATCTTAGAAGGTTCCTCAAATGAGGCCATGTGGGTAGAACTTAAAAACAAAAAGGGGGAAATCACTTGGTTGGGAGTGTACTATAGGCCTCCAAACAGTCAGGGAGAGATAGAGGAGCAGATATGTAGGCAAATTTCAGAGAGGTGTAAAAATAATAGGGTAATAATAACAGGGGATTTCAACTTCCCCAATATCAACTGACATAGTCTTAGTGCAAAAAGCTTAAAGAGGGCAGAATTCTTAAAATGCATACAGGAGAGCTTTTTGAGCTAGCACATAGAATGTCCTACAAGAGAAGGGGCAGTACTGGACCTAATCCTAGGGAATGAAGCCGGACAAGTGGTAGAAGTGTCAGTGGAGGAGCATTTCGGGGATAGCGACGATAACTCTGTAAGATTTAAGGTAGTTATGGAAAAGAACAAAGAGGGACCAGAAATAAAGGTACTGAATTGGGGGAAGGCCGATTTCAAAATGATAAAACAGGATCTGGCCAAAGTGGACTGGGAGCAGCTACTTGTAGGAAAGTCTACATCAGACCAGTGGGAGTCATTCAAAGAGGAAATAGTGAGAGTTCAGAGCCAACATGTTTCCGTTAAGGTAAAGGGTAGGACCAACAAGTCCAAGGAACCCTGGATGTCAAGGGATATAGAGGATTGGATAAGGAAAAAAAAGGAGGCTTACGGCAGATTCAGAGCGCTGAAAACAGCAGAGGCACGAGAGGAGTATAGAAAGTGTAGCGGGGTACTTAAAAAGGTAATTAGGAGAGCAAAGAGGGGACATGAAAAAACCCTGGCAGGCAAGATAAAGGAAAATCCTTAGGCATTTTATAAGTATATTAAGGGCAAGAGGATAACCAGGGAAAGAGTAGGGACCAAAGTGGCAATCTGTGTGTGGAGCCGAAGGACATAGGTGAGGTTTTAAATGATTACTTTTCATCTTTGTTCAGTATGGAGAAGGACGATGTAGGTGTAGAGATCAGGGAGGGCGATTGTGATATACTTGAACATGTTAACATTGAAAGGGAGGAAGTATTAGCTGTTTTAGTGGGCTTAAAAGTGGATAAGTCCCCAGATCCAGATGAGATGTATCCCAGGCTGTTATGTGAGACAATGGTAGAGATTACAGGGCCTCTGACAACATTTTCAAATCCTCTCTAACCACAGGAGAGGTACCAGAGGATTGGAGGACAGCAAATGTGGTACCATTATTCAAGAAGGGTATCAGGGATAAAACAGGTAATACAGGCCAGTGAGTCTAACAACAGTGGGAGGGAAACTATCGGGAAAAATTCTGAGGGACAGGATTAATCTCCACTTGGAGAGGCAGGGATTAATCAGGGATAGTCAGCATGGTTTTATCAAGGGGAGATCTTGATTGAATTTTTCGAGGCGGTGACTAGATGTGTTGATGAGGGGAAAGCAGTTGATGTAATCTACATGGACTTCAGTAAGGCTTTTGATAAGGTCTCACATGGGAGATTGGTTAAGAAGGTAAGAGCCCATGGGATCCAGGGCAATTTGGCAAATTGGATCCAAAATTGGCTTAGTGGCAGGAGGCAGAGGGTGATGGTCGAGGGTTGTTTTTGCGAGTAGAAGCCTGTGACCATTGGTATACTGCAGGGATCGATTCTGGGACCCTTGCTATTTGTAGTGAACATTAATGATTTAGACCTGAATATAGGAGGTATGGTCAGTAAGTTCGCAGATGACACGAAAATTGGTGGTGTTGTAAATAGTGAGGAGGAAAGCCTTAGATTGCAGGACGATATAGATGAGCTGGTAAGATGGGCGGAGCAGTGGCAAATGGAATTTAATCCTGAGAAGTGTGAGGTGATGCATTTTGGGAGGACTAACAAGGCAAGGGAATATACAATGGATGGTAGGACCCTAGGAAGTACAGAAGGTCAGAGGGGCCTTGGTGTGCTTGTCCATAGATCACAGGTAGATAAGGTGGTTAGGAAGGCATATGGGATATTTGCCTTCATTAGCCGAAGCATAGAATATAAGAGCAGTGAGGTTATGATGGAGCTGTATAAAATGCTAGTTAGGCCATAGCTGAAGTACTGTGTACAGTTCTGGGCACTGCACGATAGGAAGGATATGATTGCACTGGAGAGGGTGTAGAGGAGATTCACCAGGATGTTGCCTGGGATGGAGCATTTCAGCTATGAAGAGAGACTGAAAAGGCTGGGGTTGTTTTCCTTAGAGCAGAGAAGGCTGAGGGGGGACCTGATTGAGGTATACAAACAAAATCATGAGGGGCATTGATAGGTTAGATCGGAATAAACTTTTTCCCTTAACAGAGGGGTCAATAACCAGCGTGCATAGATTTAAGGTAAGGGGCAAGAGGTTTAGAGGGGATTTGAGGGGAAAAAAATTCACCCAGAGGGTGGTTGGAATCTGGAACACACTGCCTGAAAAAGTGGTCGAGGCAGGAACCCTCACAACATTTAAGAAGTATTTAGATGAGCACTTGAAATGCCATAGCATATAAGGCTACGGGCTAAGTGCTGGAAAATGAGATTAGGTGCTTGATGGCCGGCACAGGCACGATGGGCCAAAGGGCCTGTTTCTGTGCTGTATCACTCTATGACTCTATATTAACAGATAGTGCTTGGACGGACAAAGGACCATTCCCTTACACATTCAACCCACAAGGACCTTGATCACCAGGTATTGTGTTTAAAAGGAGCATTCCAGAGACTGCTCAGGTGATACAATCCAGGACTGGTTAGAGTAGGTGATCACATGACTAACTGGTTGTTCCAGGGTCTTTTGAACTAGCCACAGTGAGATTGAACTGAGAAAGACTGTTTGTTCCTGGGCTGAGAAGATTTCTCCTGCCTGCTCCCATCTCTTTCTCATAAGCTTCTGAATCCACTGAAGACACATGAACCCAAGAGAGAAAAGTCTGCTACAGCAAACAAGTTTTAAGAAGAATACTGGGCCCCAACGAAAAGCAAGATCTACCGATAATCAAAGACTCTACAGTGAGCTCGAAGAACCGGAACAAAAATCTTCAGATATTGCCTCAAACTTTTCCACTTTATTTCTCTATTTGCATGTGTGTATCGCATATGCATGCTAGCGTGGGTGTGTCGTGTATCCGTAGGCACATACGAATTAGAGTTTAAGTTCAAGTTTTAATAAATTTCAACTTTTCTTCTTTAAACCTAAGAAAACCTGTTTGTTCGGTTTTTTTTGCCTTAAAATTGGAAAGTGGTGATCAAGGGGAACTAAAAACACGATGGTTTAAAAATTAAACCCTGTTACGGTAAAACCAGGTGAAGACTGAAAGGGACCCCTAGACACCCTCCTCACCGGATCGTAACACAAGCAATACTTAAAGAACTTAAATATATTTAATTTCAGAAATATGGCATATAATTTTGGCTAAAACAGGAATTTATCATTTTGCCAGAGGTTCAAGCTGGCAACAATTATGAATAACCAGGTAATGAGAAGAAATTGGGCCTTGTTACACCCACTTTCCCGCCAGAAAATGGGAGTAAGAAAGACCAATTTCGAAGTGCAAAATCCAGTACCTGATCTGCAGCATCCGATCTGCAGCTGTATTACAGGCACCGCCATATTGGTAAAGGTGGCCTTCCAGGCATCCCTGTAAGTCACCTTAAACAGGTGTTAGCCGCCTTACATATGTTAATCATAGGATCATAAGAAATAGGAGTAGGAGTAGGCTATTCAGCCCCTCAAGCCTGCTCCACCTTTCAATAAGATCATGCCTGATCTGATTGTGGCCTTCACTCCACTTTCCTGCCAGAACCCCAGAACCCTTTACTCCCTTGTAGATCAAAAATCTGTCTAACTCAGCCTTGAATATATTCAATGACCAAGCCTCCACCACTCTCTGGGGAAGAGAATTATGAAGATTAACGATCCTCTGAGAGAAAAATGCCTCCTCATCTCCATCTTAAATGAGAGACCCCTTATTTTTAAACTGTGCCCACTAGTCCTAGATTTCCCCACAAGGGAAAACATCCCTCAGCAACTACCCTCTCAATCTTCTAAACTCCAATGAGTATCGGCCCAACCTGCTCAACCTTTCCAAATAAGATAACCCCTTCCTCCCAAGAATCAGGCTAGTAAACTTCTCTGAACTGCTTCCAATGTAAGTATATCCCTCCTTAAGTAAGGAGACCAAAACGGTACACAGTACTCTAGGTGTGGTCTCACCAATCCCCTGTACAGTTGTAGCAAGACTTCCCTACTTTTATACTCCAGCCCCCTTGCAATAAAAGCCAACATTCCACTTGCTGTCTTAATTACTTGCTGTACCTGGATGCTAACATTTTGTGATTCATGTACAAGGACATCCGGGTCCCTCTATATTGCAGCATTCTGCAGTCTTGCTCCATTTCAATAATATTCTGCTTTTCTATTCTTCCTGCCAAAGTGGACAACCTCACATTTTATCACATTATTACTCTGCCAAATTTTTAGCCACTCACTTAACCTATCTATATCTCTTTACAGACTCTTTGTGTCCTCCCCACAACTTGCTTTCCTATCTATCTTTGTATCATACACAAGTTTGGCGTCAATACAATCATTCCCTTCATCTAAGTTGTTAATATAGATCGTAAGTAGTTGAGGCGCCAGTACTGATCCCTGTGCCACTCCACTAGTTACAGTTTGCCAACCTGAAAATGACTCATTTATCCCGATTCTCTGTTTCCTGTTAGTTAGCCAATCCTCGATCCATGCTAATATATTACCCGCAACACCATAAGTTCTTATCGTGTGGAGTAACCTTTTATGTGGCACCTTATTGAATGTTCTTGGAAATCCAAATACACTACATCTACTGGTTCCCCTTTATCAACACTGCTTGATACATCCTCAAAGAACACTAACAAATTTGTCAAACATGATTTCCCTTTCATCAAACCATGTTGACTCTGCTTGATTGTATTCTGATTTTCTAAATGTCCTGCTATTACTTCCTCAATTCCTAATGATGGATGTTAGTCCGATAGTTTCTTTCTTTCTGTCTCTCTCCTTTCTTGAATAGAAGTGCTACCTTTGTGGTTCTCCAATCCACTGGGAGATTTCCAGAATCTAGGGAATTTTGGAAAATTACAACCAATGCATCCATTATCTTTGTAGCTACTTCTTTTAAGAGCCAGGGATGCAGGTCATCAGATCCAGGGGATTGTCAGCCTGTAGTCACATTGGTTTTCCTAGTACTTTCCAGAGTGATAATGATTGTTTTAAGTGTCTTGTGTCTTCTACTGTGAAGACAGATACAAAATATTTGTTCAAAATCTCTGCCATTTCCTTGTTTCCCATTAATTCCTAGTCTCATCCTCTAAGGGACCAACACTTACTTTAGCTACTCTTTTTCTTTTCATATACTTGTAGAAACTTTTACTGTCTGTTTATATATTTCTTGCTAGTTGACTATCATACTCTAATTCCTCCCTCTTTTTTTAGCCATCCTTTGCAATTTTGTTATGCTCACGCAAGGAGAAATTACAGCCGGGATTTTACTGAGCTCCTGACATTGGGCTCCATGGCGGGGAGGGGGGAGAGCCGAAAGATGGCTCTGGCAGCGGCCCACCATGGGCTCCAACACCAGGAGCGCCGGGCCCTATCTTGTGGGGCAGCACAGTGGCGCAGTGGTTAGCACAGCAGCCTCACAGCTCCAGGGACCCGGGTTCAATTCTGGGTACTGCCTGTGTGGAGTTTGCAAGTTCTCCCTGTGTCTGCGTGGGTTTCCTCCGGGTGCTCCGGTTTCCTCCCACAAGCCAAAAGACTTGCAGGTTGGTAGGTAAATTGGCCATTATAAATTGTCACTAGTATAGGTAGGTGGTAGGGAAATATAGGGACAGGTGGGGATGTTTGGTAGGAATATGGGATTCGTGTAGGATTAGTATAAATGGGTGGTTGATGGTCGGCACAGACTCGGTGGGCCGAAGGGCCTGTTTCAGTGCTGTATCTCTAATCTCTAATCTCTAACGCGCTGGGGAAGGGGGAACTTATGATTTTTCGAGCATTGAGGGTGGGAACGGGCTGTAATGCAAATTATTAGTTTAGGGGAGAGTGGGAAGGGGAGACCGCTACCACTTTGATCGTTTGTAGTGGGGGGGAGAGTGGGGAAGCTTAAGTGGACAGCGGCAGGCCTTCCATGGGACTAAGGACCCCGGCAACGGAAGTGGTGCCTTCGGAGAGCTGCCAATCACAGACCGGCAACTCTTCCACTGAGCTGCACCACTGCGGAGCCTGTGGCTGCTGCCGGTGGAGCACCTACCCGAGGCCCAGGAGCATTGCTGGACTAGACTACAGGTAAGTCAGGGTGGTGGGGCTCACGGGGTGGGGGGGGGAGGTGGGGTTCACAGGGCAAAGGGGCATGTCAGGGGGGTTTTAGCAAGGACAGCAGGGTGGTTCTCAGTGGTCCCCCCACCACCCGAAGCCAGGTCCCTCATTCAGGCACTAAGTGCCTTTTCACGAAGAACCCCCCCCCCCCCAACCAAACCCCCAACCCCCACCCCCGAAGCCACGAAGTAGCCTGCACAGATTTTCATATGAATATATGAATTAGGAGCAGAAGTAGGCCATTCAGCCCCTCTAGCCTGCTCCGCCATTCAATAAGATCATGGCTGATCTGATTGTGTCTGGGATTCCACACTCGCATCTACCCCGATAACCTTTGATTCCCTTGCCTAACAAGAATCTATCTACCTCCGCCTTAAAAATATTCAATGACCCTGCCTCCACCACCTTCTGAGGCAGAGTTCTAAAGTCGCACAACCGTCTGAGAGAAAGATATTCTCCTCATCTCTGTCCTAAAAGGGCGACCCATAATTTAGAAACAGTTCTGGACTCCCACACAAGAGGAAACATCCTATCCACATCCACCTTGTCAAGACCGTTCAGCATTTTATATACTTCAATTAAGTGTCCCTTAATCTATACTCCAGTAAAAACAGGCCCAGTCTGTCCAACCTTTCTGCATAAGACAACCTGCTCATTCCAGGTATTAATCTAGTAGACCTCTGAACACATTCACATCCTTCCTTAAATAAGAAGACCAAAACTGCATACAATATTTGAGATGGGTTTCACCAATGCCCTGTATAACTGAAGCATAACATCCTTACTTTTATTTTCAATTCCTCTCATAATAAAGGATAGTATTCCATTTGCCTTCTTTATTATTTGCTGTATCTGCATACTAACTTATTTGCGACTCATGCACAAGAACACCTAGATCCCTCTGCACCTCAGAGTTCTGCAGTCATTCTCCAATTAAGCAATACACTGCTTTTGTTATTCTTCCTGGCAAAGTGAACAACTTCACATTTTCCCACAATATACTCCATCTGCCAGATTTTTGCCCACTCACTCAACTTATCTATATCGGTCTGCAACATCCTTATGTCCTCTTCACAACATACTTTCCTACCTATTGTAATGAAAACCACACCTTCCAAGAATGAGGCATATTAATTCTATAATATGGAACATTAATTTTAAACTCTGACTGGACTGAAAACATGGCTGCACCTGCATTTTAAAAGGACAGTAGCTGGAAACATTTGCATTCTAAGAGACAGTTCCCTGGAGAAGACAATGGAACTGCTCCCTGATTCAATTAACCAAATGGATTTTGATCAAAAGACATTGGGAGTGTGACGGTCAGCATTCTAGCCCCCTACTGAGGATGTCTACTAAGACTGAAAGAATCCACAAAACTCAGTGGGTAAATTGTCCTGAAAAATAGAGCTAGTCACATGACTGGCCTGCTGGCCCAGGTTTGGTTTGAATTGTATTCACAGAACAGTATGGGTCAGACTACAATTTGAAGACAAAAGAGACTGCAAATGGATTTCAAGAAGACAGAAAAACATCAAAACAAGTTTGAAAGAGTGCACTGGGCCCCAACGAGACAGCAAGATTAAAATGCAATCAAAGATTTTTACATCGAACTCAAAAGACAGTAAATGAACACCAGCTATTGCTTCAAACCTTTCCCCTTGATACTTTCTGCTTTTCCGTCTTTATTTGTGTGTGTGTTTATCGCGTATGCATGCTAGCATGGTCGCATCATGCATTTTTAGCAGTTTTAACCAAATTAGTGTTTTAAAGTGAGTAAACTTACACCTTTCTTATTTAAATCTAAGAAAACCTGTCTGGTTGATTTCTTTGCCATTACAATTGGAGAGCAGTGAACAAGGATTCACTGAGGGGAAGCCAAAAACATGACGTTTTAAAAATTAAACTCTGTTACGGTCAAACCAGAAAAAGGTTGAGAGGGAACCCCTGGACCCCTTTCTTACCTGTTCGTAACATTATCTTTGTGTCAGCTGCAAATTTAGCTACCATGCCATCACTCCCCTCATCTAAGTCATTAATATAAATTGTAAAAAGTTGAGGCCGCAGCACAGACCCCTGCGGGACTTCACTCGTCACATCCTGCCAATCAGAAAAGGACCCATCTATGCATACTCTCTGTTTTCTGCCAGCCAGCCAATCTTCTATTCATGCTAATATGTTACCCACTACACCATGAGCTCCTACTTTGCTCAATAACCTTTTATGTGGCACCTTGTCAAATGCCTTCTGGAAATCCAGGTACATTATGTCAACGGGCTCCCCTTTATTCACAGCCCATGTTACTCCTTCAAAGAACTCCAACAAATTGAATAAACATGATCTCCCTTTCACAAAGCCATGCTGACTATTCCCGATTACCTTGGGTTTTTCAAAGTGCCCAGCTATAACCTCCTTAATGATCGATTCTAACACCTTCCCCACGATAGACTTCAATCTAACTGGCCTATAGTTACCTGCTTTCTGCCTACCCATCCCCACCCCCCCCCCCCCACTCACTCTTGAATAGAGTGGTTATATTTGCTATTTTCCAGTCTGATGGAACCTTTCCAGAATCTTGTGAATTTTGACAAATTTACACCAACGCATCTACTACCTCATTAGCCCATCAGGACCCGGGGACATGCCAGCCTGCAGTTCCGTCGGTTTGGTCAGTACCGCTTCCCTAGTGATTGTAATTTCATCAAGTTCCTCTCTTCCTCCCATTTCATGATTCACAGCTATTACTGGAATGTTTTTTCTATCCTCTATGTTTCCCTTGCGGCAAAATTAATTGACCGTTCACAGGCCTTCCTGCCCTGGTCTTAATTTTGGATAAGGTGGAAAGGTTGCGGGATGTGACCCCCACCACCAGCCACCAGCACCCCCTCCACCCCACCCCCACCAGCATACCATCAGATTTTATGCTCTCCTTGCCTCCAAACCCGCCGTGGGGGAGAACATAAAATTCCCCCCATGACGCTAATAAAAGCAGACTGCCTTCAGTTCGTTGAGAGGTGAAAAGGGAAACCACCCCGAGCATTTCCCACCTGTCTGTAACAGTTTCCAAAATTTTCCCAGTCTTCTGGCATACCACTAATCTTTGCAGCATTCTATGTCTTTTCTTTCAATTTGATATCATCCTTCATTTCCTTAGTCAGTCACAGATGGTGCATCCTTCTCATAGAGTTTTTCTTTCTCAATAGAATATATCTTCATTGAGAATTATGAAATATCTCCTTAAATGAGAGGCCTAATGCCTGTGTAAAGATTACTTCAGGAAATTAAGCAACGCTGAGCTGAGCAGGCACCAGTCCTGCTCCAGTTGGGATTACTTGGTCTTTTGGTGGCATGATCAGTGTTCCTTAAAGGGACCACTCGAGCCCATCACCAAAATCCTGGAGTTTTTGTTTTACTTAATTTTGTCTGAAGCCAGGAGGACCATATCTCTATAGCACTACAACAGGTCACTGTCGCCCCATGCTAGCCCTCCTCCTATTCTCCACCACCCATTCCTGACTTGTTTGAGGGCCACAACCAGTGCAGCAGTTGGCCCATATTGAAATGGAGCAAAATGACCAGCTGCCTGAGCTGCTCGACAGATATTAGCAGCTCATCTCAATTATTAAAATGAGGCCTGTGCCCAAAGCTTCAGGCTTCCAGCTTCTGGTGTGTCAAATAACTTAACCAGAAATGGGCCTGAACAAATTTATAAGCCAATCTGTCTCCCTGCTCTTCTTCAAACAATTCTAATGGATCTTTTATATTTACCCGAGATGGGTGATAGGGTCTTAGTTTAACATCACATCCAAAATAGTGCAGCTCCAACAATGTAGCACTAAACTATCAGTCTAATGTATTGTACCTGGCTATGAAAGCTACAGTGACCTGTTGGATTCACTGGTACATAAGAACATAAGAAATAGGAGCAGGAGTAGGCCATACAGCCGCTCAAACTGGCTCACCATTCAATAAGATCATGGCTGAACCTCTACATTAACTCATCTTTGCTGCCCTATCACCATATCCCTTGATTCCCTAAGTTCCCAAAAATCTATCTATCTCAGTCTTGAATGTACTCAACAACAGTGCATCAGCAGCCCTCTGTGGTACAGAATTCCAAAGATTCATAGCCTTCTAAGTAAAGAAATTTCACCTCATCTCAGTCTTAAATGGCTGACGCGTTATCCTGAGACTATGACCCCTAGGCCGGAAATTTTCGCTGGGCAGGAGGCCGCGTCCACCAGCTGAAAAGTTGGCGCCGAGCCTGCCTCCACCGAGCCTGGGGAGCCAGACTGGGATTTTTCACTCCCCAGGCCTTTAATTGGTCTTGAGCAGGACTTCCACCTCCTTGAGGCAGGAAGTCCCGCCTAATGGAGCTGCCAGCCAATCAGCGGGCTGGCAGCTCTTAGTCCCAGCAGCACCACTGTGAGCGGTGGCCACTGCCGGGACTACACCCAGCCATCAGAAGAAGATGCAGGACGGCTCTGGAAATGAAGTAAATTTTCGGGCCTCGTCGGGGTCAATCGGTCGGGCCCCAGCGAGGCAAGAGGGTTCGGTTGGGGAGTGGGGGGAGTGTTGTGCATTGAGGGCGGTTGGGGCTTCAGGGGCAGCCTTTCATGGGACGCAGGGTGCCCGACCCACAAGAAGGTTACCTGGTTTCATCAGGCAGGTTTTTGAGGCCTCAGCTACCTGCCAGCCAAGGGTGCAATACCCGCGGTGTCAGGTAGAGGGCCTAAGTGCCAGTTAATTGGCCACTTAAGGGCCTTGATTGGCCTGGGCCAGGCGAGCTGTTTCTCGCCGCCGCCGCCACCCTGCGTAAATTGGCAACAGGGGTGGGAGGGGGATGGGAACGGCCCCCCCCCCACTCTATTTTATGCACCACCCCCCACCCCCCTACCCCCTCCCCACCACCAGCCCACTTGTTTGGGGAGTGTAAAATTCCGGCCCTAGTTCTAGATTCTCCAGCCAGGGGAAACAGCCTCTCAGCATCCACCCTGTCAAGCCCTCTAAGAAGTTCATACATTTCAATGAAATCACCTCTCATGCTTTTCCAGAGAAGTTAGACCCATTCTACTCAAGTTCTCCTCATAGTACAACCGTCTCATCCCAGGAATCAATCCAGTAAATCTCCATTGCCAGGAGGCCCTCCAGACAAATATTGCATAGGCAGTGGGACCAGATAATTGTGGTAATCAATGCCCCAAGGACCTGGATGCTGCACTCCAAGAAGCTCAATGACCTCACACAAGTGGTCAAGGTCAGTGAATGTATTTTCAGCTTGCTCACACTGCCACATATTCGATTAGGACAGCCACATCACCCAAACACATTGCACCAAACCCACTGAGTTTAGAAGAATGAGAGGGGATCTCATTGAAACATACAAGGTTCTGAAGTGGCTTGTCAGGGCAGACACTGGTTGGAGAATCTGGAACATGGGACCCAGTCTCAGGAAAAGGGGTCGATCATTTAGGATTGAGATGAGGAGAAATTTCTTCACTCAAAGGGATGTAAATCTTTGGAATTCTCTACCCCAGAGGGCTGTCCCATTGATGAATATATTTAAGGCAGAGATAGACAGATTTTTGGTCTCTCAGGGAACCAAGGAATATTGGGAGCAGGCAGGAAAGTGGAGTCGAAGCTGAAGCTCAGCCATGATCGTATTGAATGGTGGAGCAGGCTCGACAGGCCATATGGTCTATTCATGCATCTATTTCCCATGCTCTTATGCTCTTATATTCACTGACGCGCTACTTTCTCTCTTGCAGGACAAGGTGGCGTATAACCAGAGGCAGCTGTGCCTAACTGGCAAGAACAGGCATGGCTGCATGTCCTTACTGCAATGGAGGAGATGGTGATTACCATCATAGGAGTGGCCATGACTGAGGCCACGGCCAGCAGTGGGGCTAAAACAAAAGGTCACAATTTGCTCATACGTAAAAGTTAGGCCAAACAGATCCAGAGCTCCCTGGATGACGAAAGAGAAAGAGAATAAGATGAAGCAAAAAAAGGCTGCCTATGGCAGATGTCAGGTTGATAATATAAGTGAGAACCAGCATATAGAAGGTTCAGTGCGTCAGTGAAAAAATAAAGAGAAGCAAAGAGAGAGTATGAGAAGAGACTCACAGCTAAATGTCACACCAACTTGCTTTGCTGAATGATAATTTTCTTTAATCCACTGACTGGAGATCTGAATTTATATTTTTTTTAAATACATTTCAAAAGAACAGATAAAAAGGATGACTTTGCTGGCAGCTTAGGATGGTCACCTAATTTGCAACACTATCCTACATTGCAAGGCTTGGGAAGTGGAGACAAAATGTCTGCTCATTTCCCAGCAAGAACCAAGACCCAGGAAGTTTAAGGGAACTATATGTACTTTTTAACAGGAGAGAAAGACTGCTAACTGCTATTTTTGAATCACTGAGGGACAGTCAAAACCACATTTGTGGTTTTAAGCTTGTGTCTTTTTGCAGCAGAGAAGGGAGAAGCTTCTGGACTTTGGCACATGCAGACCTAAGTGGTGGACTCCCTCTCTCCCTATTTCAGCTTGAAAGCTTCAAAACCTGCTTATTGAATGACCACCTTTGCATACTCCAGCTACAATCAGAAACACCGTTAGCACGTAGTTTATTCTTTCATTTATTCAGTTTAGGTACAATAAAGTGAACCTCTTCCTTTGTTAACTGAAGGAAACTGCCTGATTAGTTCTTGTTATGATCATAGCAAGTAAGTAATCAGACACTTACTGATTTGGCCAGTACATCCACCTTAAGGAAGAATTAAACCTGTTGCGGTCAAACAAGAAGAGGGAAAAGAGGGAAGCAGTTCAATCCCTCCTCACTTGACCATAACAGAAAGTTGGGGGCTCACATCTGGGATCAAACCCAAAGACAAATGGGAAAATGGAATTGGGAAACTAAATTGCTCCCAAGCAATAATTTTAAAACTTCAATACAGGTTTTTTTTGTGGTTTTCAGTGCTAGAGTACTAAAATGTCCACATTTGAGGCCAATACCTTCCTAGAACAGAGTGAAGTAATTTGGACCAGGTTAAAAGCACTATCTGTTGAAGAGTTGAGGAATGTAGCTGTGCAGTTAGAGATTACTATCCATCCAAAGCAAGGAAATCTGAAATCCTAAAACGTGTGGCCAACCATTTTAAAAGCAACACTGAAGAACTGGAGACAAGCATAGAATCTGAAACAGACAAAGTAACATTAGCTAAGATACAGCTAGAACGGAGAAGAGAATTAGAATTCTAAAGAGAGAAAGAAGAGAGAGAATTCCAAGAAAGGGAAAAAGAAAGAGCTTTCCACACAGAGAAGGAGGAAAGGGAGTTAAGGCAGCTCAAACTAACTAGTAGAAGACCCAATATAACCAGTGAAGGCACTACTAGTGAGGGAGCTACCCCTTGCTCAGGAGCAGGTGCTGGGCTCTTAAAGTTCTCCTAGTTGATACCAAAGTTCAATGAGGGGGATGTGGAATAATTTTTCTTCTCTTTTGAAAAGCTTGCAAAACAGCAGAAGTGGCCAGCAGAAAGTTGGACATTGTTATTGCAAAGCAAGCTAACAGGAAAAGCCCATGAGGTTTATTCGCTGTTGTCTGATGAGAGTTCATCAGACTATGAGATGACTAAAAATGCTATCCTGGGTGCATATGAGCTAGTACCAGAGGCGTACCACCAAATATTCCCAACCCACCAAGAGCAGCCTGAATAAACTTACCTCAAGTTTGAAAGAGTTAAGCAGCATTCTTTTGACTGATGGATACGGGCACTTAAGATGGAGTCCACTTATGAAAACCTCAGAGATGTGATCCTCCTCGAGGAGTTCAAAAACTCGCTTCCCCGTTCCAGAAGAAACGTGGAGGAGCAAAAGGCTTCATGAGCCAGGCAGGCAGCGATCCTTGCTGAAGATTATATAATTATTCACAAGCCCTTGCCCCAAGGGAAACCCTTCCCGAGTCACTTCCAAGAACCTGAAAAGGATAGAAGGTGGGAGGGTGATTGGAGAATGAACGGCCATGGGGGAGAGGGAGAGCTGGAAATACAGGGGGCCCTCCTCAGGCCAAAAAGGAAGATGCTGAGAACAGGTGTGATGCCCGAAAGCCTGGATGTTTCCATTGTAACAAGGCAGGTCACCTTCGAGCTGACTGCTGGAAGTTACAGGGAAAACCCATAGGTTTAGTCAGGGTACACCAGACCAGTGAAGAAAAAGGGGCCCTGATGGAAAGCACAGCAGACCAGGCTGTGGCGTTAATTGTGGCAGTAAAACCCAGTAAACCTACCACTGAGAGTGTGGGAAAACTGAACAAAATCCCTGAGAGTTACCAGGATTTTGTATCCAGAGGAAAAGTACCACTCGAGTGAGGCGAGTAAGCCCATAATCATAATTAGGGATACAGACGCCACCCAATTCCTTATGCTGGAAAAAGGCATGATCTTTCACCCAGAGAGCGCATTGAATGCTCGAGTGCTAGTAAAAGGTATCAGGGGAAGATATATGCCCATACCTTTATATTGGGTGCACCTGGCTTTTTAGCAAGAGGGAAATACTGCTAACTGCTATGTTTGAATCACTGAGTGACTGTCACGTGACAAACCCCTCCCCATCTGTGGTTTTAAGCCTGTGTCTTTTTGCAGCAGAGAAGGGAGAAGCTTCTGGACTCTGACATGTGCAGACCTAAGTGGGGGACTCTCTCTCTCTCTCTCCATTTCAGCTTGAAAGCTTCAAAACTTGCCTGTTGACTGACCACCTTTGCGTACTCTGGCTACAATCGGAAACACCGTTGGAGGAAATTATCCACATCGCTGTCTCCAAGAGACCCATCAAACCAGTCATCTACCTCTTCAAACTAAAAGCCTCAGGACTATCGAATTCAGCTAGAAGCCAGCCGAGTCACCAAATTCCACAGACTGTGCACCTTTTTTCATGGACTTTAACTCAATCAATCTACCTTTCCCCACTCTGTAACCTATTTGTGTGTGTGTAAACCTCTAGTGTGTGTGCATGAGTGAAAGTTGGCACATAGTTTATTATTTTCATTAGTTCAGTTTATGTACAATAAACTTAACCTCTTTCTTTGTTAACTCAAGAAAACCTGTCCAATTGGTTCTTGTTATGATCATAGCAAATAAGTAATCAAACATCTACTTAATTGGCCAGTACATCCACTTTAAGAAAGAATTACAACTGTTGTGGTCAAACAAGAAGAGGGAAAAGATGGAAGCTCTTCAACTGCTCCTCACTTGACTGTAATATAACATGAGGGAATCTAAAAGTATTCTATAGGCACATAAATTGTAAAAGGGTGGTAAAAGGAGCAGAGTGGCTGATTAGGGACCCAAAAGGGGATTTACGCATGGAGGCAGAGGGCATGACCGAGTTACGAAAAGAGTACTTTGCATCTGGCTTTATCAAAGAAGATACAGCCCAGGTCAGGTGAAAGATGAGGTAGTTGAGACACTGGATGGGCTAAAAATTGATAAAGAGAAGGTTTTCAGTAGGCTTAAATTTGATAAGTCACCAGGATCAGATGAGATGGATCCAAGGATACTTAGGGTAGTAAGGATGGAAATTGTGGAGGCACTGGCCATAATCTTCCAATCCTCCTCAGATACAGGGATGGTGCCAGAGGGCTGGAAAATTGCAAACATGACACCCTTTTTCAAAAAAGAATGAAAGGACAAGCCCAGCAACTACAGGCCAGTCAGTTTAACCTCAGTGGTGGGAAAGCTTTTAGAAACAATAATTCAAGACAAAATTATTAGTCACTTGGACAAATGTGGATTAATTAAGGAAAGCCAGCATTGATTTGTTAAGGGCAAATCGTGTTTAACTAACTTGCTTGAGCTTTTGATGAGGTAGCAGAGAGGGTTGATGAGGATAATACAGTTGATGTGATGTACATGGACTTCCAAAAGTCATTTGATAAAGTGCCACACAACAAACTTGTCAGCAAAGTTAGAACCTATGGAATAAACAGGACAGTTGTAGCATGGATATGAAATTAGCTGAGTGACAGGAAACAGTAGTTGTGAACAGCTGTTTTTCTCAGACTGGAAGAAGGTATATAGTGGGGTTCTGCAGGGGTTGGTATTGGGACTTCTGCTTTTCTTGATCAATATTAATGAACTAGACTTAGGTATGCAGGGCACAATTTCAACTTTTATGGATGGCACAAAACTTGGAAATATTGGAAACTGTGAGGAGGATAGTGATGAACTTCAAGAAGACATCGACAGACTGGTGGAATGGGTGGACAAGTGTCAAATGAAACTTAATGCTGATTAAGTGTGAAGTGATACATTTTGGTAGGAAGAACAAGGAGAGGTAATATAAAATAAAGGGTACATTTCTAAAGGGGTTGCAGGAGCAGAGGGACCTGGGGGTATATGTGCACAAATCATTGAAGGCTGCAGGACAGATTGAGAAAACAGTTAATAAAGCCTATAGGATCCTAGGCTATAAATAGGGGCATAGAGTGCAAAAACAAGTAAGTTATAATAAACCTGTACAAAACACTGGTTCAGCCTCAACTGGAGTATTTTGTACAGTTCTGGGTACCACACTTTCAGAAGGATGTTAAAGCATTAGAACAGGATGCAGAAAAGATTCATGAGACAGGTTGCAGGGATGAGGAACTTCAGTTATATGGATAGATTGAAGAAGCTAGATCTGTTCTCCTTAGAGAAGAGATTAAGAGGAGATTTAATAAAGGTATTCAAAATCAAGAGGGGTCTGGAGAGAATAGATAGGGAAAAACTGTTCCCACTGGCCGAAGGATCCAGAACCAGAAGACATAGATTTAAGGTGATTTCCAAAAGAAGCAACAGCAACATGAGAAAAAACAATTTTACGCAGCGAGTGGTTCGGATCGGAATGCACTGCTTGACAATGTGGTGAAGGCAGATTCAATCAAGGCCTCAAAAGAGCATTGGATAATTATCTGAGAGAAAAAATTTGCAGGGCTATGGAGAAAAGGCAAGGGAGTGGGACTAGGTGAGTTGCTCCTGCAGAGAGCTGGAACAGATACAATGGGCTGAATTGTCTCCATCTGCGCTGAACCATTTTATGATTCTGTAGGGGAATTTTATGCTTTCCCCATGGCTGGTTTGGAGGCAGGGCAAGCACAAAATTGGGTGGGATAGTAGCTGGGGGGGACCCCGCCACCTTTCTGCCTCACCACATGGGGAGCATGGCAAGAAAAACTGTTCAGGTTGCTTGCTGGCTCCAGGCAAGGGTCGCTGTTGGAAAGGCATCTAGTACCTGAATGAGGGACCCAACATTGGGAAAGGGACCCACTGAGAGCCAGTCACCTGCCTTGCTGCCAATACCCCTACACTCCCCTCCCCCATGACCCCCCACCTTGCGAGACCCCTCCCGCCCTGACCTACCAGTGGCCTTAGTCCAGCACCGCTCCTAGACCTCAGGTGGGTGCTCCACTGGCAGCAGCCACTGTCTCTGCAATGGCACTGCTCAGTTAAAGTGCTGCCAGCCTCAGAGGGCAGACTTCCGTCGCAGGGTCCTTGATCCAGTGGGAGGCCCACCACTGTGCACTTAATTTGTACTTGATTCAGCAGGCCTCCCACAGAAGGGACAATGCGGGGTTCCCATTGGCGCTTTTGCTGGAGGTCAAGACTCCCCCCTCGTCCGGATAATATCCCAGCCCATGATACGATCAGAATCCCCTTCTCACTTCCCACTTACCCCTCATCCCACAATCTATTCTGATTTACAGCTGCAGATGGTGTAAGCATGCACCTTTTGCTTTCCCCGCCTCCCCTCACCACAACCCTATCCCTGTGCCTGACTCCTTTCAGATACCCAAGCACTACAACCTGTGTTGGAAGAGAAAGAGATAGAAGAGCAGGATGGTAGTGATGAAAAAGAAAAACGTTACATGCTCTGACACTCGCAGCCACTGGCTCAGATACTGGCACTGCAGATACTGTAGAGGATAGTTCAGAGCCGGGATCTGCACATGGTGACACACGGGCATGAGTGGCCTGCAGCCAGGCAGGAGACAAGTGTAGCATAGGTGCCAGCTTTCCAGAGGGCAGGTTGCTCATGAGTTCTGCTGCAGAATACTGAGATGAGGACTTCAATGGGACGGCTTGCAGAAGAAGCCTGATGGGTATGTACAGCTAAATGCTTGGTGCATCGGCAGGCCTGCCAGAAAGGCTATGTTCAATGTCAAGGAGTATGGAGGAGCCCAGCACCAATTTGGCACAGGGCTTTGTGCAGAGCTTGGAGCCCATCCACTCCAGCATGGAAGTTTTGGCCAACTCCATGAGAACACTTGCGAACCCATCCGTGATGCAGCATCAGATGGCTCAGCTTCCATTGCAGCACAAGCAAATGCCACCCAACATCTGGATGCTGCAGTGGAAGCTCATACTAAAGCCATGCAAGCTCAGTCTGCTGCCATGCAAGCTCAGTGTGTGGCTTCACAGGCTCAGAACGCTACCATCACAACTGCCGATACCAGGGTTTGCAGGTATTTTTTATTCATTCCTGGGATGTGAACATGGCTTGCAAGGCCAACATTTATCCCTAGTTGCCCTCGAAAGGTTGCAGTCCATGTGGTGTAGGTACACCCACAGTGCTGTTAGGCAGGGAGTTCCAGGATTTTGACCCAGTGACAATGAAGGAACGGCGATATAATTTCAAGTCAGGGTGGTGCATGACTTGGAGGGGAATGTCCTCCAAGACATTTCTAGTATTGTTGTGGCAATGCCCCAGGAGAGTAACAGTGGCACCATGAAGCACAAACCTGCTGTCCTCTTTCAAGTGACAGCATTCATCCTCCTACCACTGTCATTTTCCCAGTGTCCTTTCCAGACTGCCAAATTAGACTGTTGCTGCCCATACCAAGGTGGTGCAATCCCAGGCTCAATCTTAAGAACATGAGAAGATAAGAAATAGGAGCAGGAGCAGGCTATTCAGCCCTTCGAGCCCGTTCCACCATTCAATGAAATCATGTCTGATCTTCTACTTCAACACTATTTTCCTGCACTTTCCCCTATCCCTTGATGTTTTTAATCTGTAGAAATCGATCGATCTCAGACTTGAACATACTCAATGACTGAGCCTCTACAGCCCTCTGGGGTAGGGAATTCCAATGATTCACCACCCTCTGAGTGAAGAAATTCCTCCTCTTCTCAGTCCTAAATGGCCTGACCCTTATTCTGAGACTGTGTCGCCTGTTTCTAGACTCCCTAGCCAGGGAAAACATCCTTCCTGAATCAACCCTGTTGAGTCCTGTAAGAATTTTGTATGTTTGAATGAGATCACCTCTCGTTCCTTTAAGCTCCAGAGAATAAAAGCCCAGTCTGTTTAATCTTTCCTCATAGGACAATCCCTTCATCCCAAGAATTAGTTTAGAGAACCTTCTAGGGCCAGAGCTGCTTGACACCATCCTGCAGTCATCCCTACTGCAGCCACTGGTGTGTCACAACATGGGAGCACTAGGACAGGCAAAGGCACACACAAGATAGGCACTAAGGGAACGCACAAGGGCGATCAGTTGATGTTTGGCTGCATTATAGCATGGTTTGATATATAAATTTGGTTTAGAATGCTTATTTTGTGGTGGCTTTTATTTTTGCATTGTGGCCAAGAGGTCAGTATCAGAGGGAAGGTAAGATGTGGGACTGTTGGTAAATGGGGAATTAGGATTGTGTTTTCTGCTATCGCAGTTGAATCAGTTGATCATGGACAGCCCAATAATTTCAGAGCATGACAGCCCTCCATTTTACTTTCATTTTTAGTTATTTTTTCTTTTTTTCTTATTTATATTTTTTACAATCTTTTTTTTGCATTTATTTCATTTCATCTTTGTTTGTTCAGTTTGCTTACCCACTGTTTTTTTTCAGGTTTGCACTTGCTGCTGTTCAATATTCAGTCCGTTAACACCTAATCTGTACTATTGCTTTGTCTTTCAACACACCATTAACATATTGTTTGCCTTTGCTCCGTGACCTTTTGGTCAGCTATGTGGCCTGGTCCAATCTACACCTTCTCCTTTGTTATCTCTTGCCCCACCCCCACCTCACTTGCTTATAACCTGTGACTTTTCTAATATTTGTCAGTTCCGAAGAAGGGTCACTGACCCGAAATGTTAACTCTGCTTCTCTTTTCACAGATGCTGCCAGACCTGCTGAGTGGTTCCAGCATTTCTTGTTTTTATTCCAGCTAGAAAGGAGCTGTGTCAGTCACCACCTCCCTTTTGTCTCCTCCTCCTCCTTTTTGTCCTCCTGTTTCTCAGCTAGTCACCATGCACCTAGTGGCAAGGCTGTGCCATCAGGATGGTGAGGTTGTGCAGCATGCAGCAGACCACCACAAATCTTGACACGTATTTTGCTGAGTACGGCAGGGCTCCTCTGGAAGAGTCCAGGCAGAGGAAGGGTTATTTAAGCACCCCAATGGCCTACTCAATCACAGTCTATGTGATGGCATGGTTTTTGTTGTATACATGCTGGCTATGTGTGTCTGTGCGTTGTGCACTGTTGTCAGGAGCCATGTCATCAAAGGATAGCCCTTGTCACCCAGTAGCCAACCTCTGGTTTGTCATAGTAACTCAAATACAGATAGCAAAGCAAACTGTCATAGAATGAAGGCAGCGTGAGTACTACCAGGATACCAGATGTTGACATGCATGACATAATGAGTATGGGGTCACACAGCTGCTGGACATTGAGGTAGTGGAATCTGTTTTGTTTGTGGTATATCTCAGAGTTGATATGCAGTGCCACAAAGTGATGTGCACACAGCCAATGGCACTCTGCGCCATCTGGAAATCTGCGATCCTCACAAAGCCACGTGCTTGCTCCACCTGCTTGTCTCTGGCAACAGACAATGAATTGAATCACGGAATTATTACAACGTAGAAGGTGGCCATTCAGCCCATCTTGTCTGCACCGGCTCTCCGAATGAGCATTTCATCTAATGCCATTCCCCCGCCTTCTCCCCATAACCCTGCACATTCCTCCTTTTCATATAACAGTCTAATTCTCTTTTGAATGCTTCAATTGAACCTGCCTCCACCACTCTGTCAGACAGTGCATTCCAGACCTTAAACACTGGCTGCGTGAAAATGTTTTTCCTCATGTCACTTTTACTTCTTATACCAATTACTTTAAATCTGTGCCCTCTCGTTCTAAATTCTTTCACGAATGGGAACAGTTTCTCCCTATCTACTCTGTCCAGACCCCTCATGATTTTGAATATCTCTATCAAATCTCCTCTCAGCCTTCTCTTCTCCAAGGAAAATGTTCCCAACTTTTCCAGTCTATTTTCATAACTGAAGTTCCTCATCCCTGGAATCATTCTTGTGAATCTTTTCTGCACCCTCTCTAATGTCTTCACATCCTTCCTAATGCCTTCACATCCTTCCTAATGCGCACAGATCACAGAATTGTTACAGCATAGAAGGAGGCTATTCAGCCCAAAAATTGTGTTCAACTCTCTAAGAATACCAAGCCTCAGTGACCTCCTTTATGAAACAGTGGACACCAAACTGGGAGATGTCGCAAATATTGCCTGGTTCAGCCTGGAAGGAGTCATAAAAGTTCATGGCTATGGTTGCTGGCAATGCTGCTCTGAGGCTGCAATTGTGGCTGCAGCAGATGGCAGATTTCAGTGACGATGTCCTTAGTGAAGCACAGACATCTGGCACACCGTTTCTTACTGAGGGTATGGTCGCCAGCTGATGGCTATTCTCCTCCTCCTCCTCCCTGTTCTAGCAGCTTGCCCTGCTCTGCATGGCCTCTGCTCATTCTTCCTGTTGGACCCTATTCCATGGAGAATGCCTCCTACAGCACACATGTCTGAGAGCAACTTCAATGTGTAAAGTTCAGTTAATCAAGACAACAACAGGAATCAAATACAAGTCTCACAAATATAGCAATCTAGCTTTAAGTGACAAGTTTTACAACTAGCAGCCTTCAGACCACCCAATGCCCACTTTGTACAAACACTCAGTAAATCAAGAGCTGTGATGCGAAAACTGCAGGAGGAATCGGGACTGGTACCAATTTACATAAGTCCAGATGGATAATGAAGCCAGCGTGTATGCATAACGTGGTTCGAAAGTCTTATATTCTTTTTCTTCAAAGAATCGGAAGTCTAGACCTGTTTACACTGAGGCCTTTCAAAGCACTGTACCACAATTGTACCATTTCAGAATCAGTCTATAATGTAGCTGTCGTGTTATTTCATAAAGTGGTAGGATGCTCCATTTAGCACCCTGAGTTTTCATTCACTGCTGAACCAGCTGAAGAAGTGGCAAGTCGAGGGAATGTATCTTCTCCCCAAGGAATAGAGAAATCAACAGGTAAATAGGTAAATCAATTTAGTGGCCAGTTGCAGAGTGACAGAATCAGAGGTTTAGATACTTTTTCACACGAAGGGTAGTAAAAATCTGGAACTCTATGCCCCAAACAGTAATGGAGGCTAGGGCAATTAGAGATTTTTACTCTACAAGATAATTTCTTTGCTACGTAAGGGTATGGAGCAAAGGCAGGAAAATGGAGTTGAGATACAGATCAGCAATTGAATAGTGGAGCAGGCTCTAAGGTTTGAATGGCCTACTTCTGTTCCTAATGTTCTTAAAGTGATAGTCTGCCCAGCCTCTGTTCTTACTATGTTCTTAAAGTGATAATCTGCCCAGCCTCTAGTCCAAGGAATAATGTATAATTTCAGAAGAATCTAATAATTAGGGAAAAATTACACTTAAAAATGGTGGAAGGGGTTTGTGCAGTTCTCCATTTTATGTTTAAAGCCTTGCTCCCAATCCCTGCGCCCAGACTTGCTTAGTGACGATGCCTTTAAATTTAAGTTCTTTTTTCATGCTTGGGGAGGTTTGGTCATTTTTGTTCAAAGACATTGTGGAAAGAAACTAAAGTTGGCATTGAGCCAATCTCTCTACATAATACATCTTAGGGTTGAAAATTTGTGGGCCCGTGATCCCTGTATAAAAGCAGGGATCCACCTGCCTGGGTCCTACAATTCTGACCCCACCAAGGTTTGTGGGGTAATGGGAAATAATCCAATTTAAATACATCAAGTGTGTGGCCACGTCACCAGTGGTGCCTGCCCTAGGAAACTGAGAAGCCCAATGGAGTGTGTGAGATCTGGGGTGGAGGGTGTTGGTGGCCTCTCAGAAAGAAAATACAAGTGTCTCCTTGGCCCACTTTGTAAAAAAACAAACTTTATCTGGAATTGTTTTTTTTCTTTTGATTCAGCCTGTCCCTGGCCTGGACTCCAAAGGTTGGTCTTACTTTTGCTTTTGGACAGCTGGTACACTTAATCTCACTCTGTACTAGATTGGGATGTCCCACCAGGCTGGGGATTCAGAAGCTCCTAGCCTGGGAGTCTCCATCACTCCTATGCCATTGGTCTTGTTTAGGGTGGACAGAGGGTCTATCTCTTCCAAGGCAGCACTGAAACTACCAGGGAAGGCTGGGACCTGCTGCACACCCTCCAAAACCATGGTGGCAGTGTGCTGGAAGGGTGTGGATTTTCAGCCTCCTTGAGTTTTCACACTGCTACTGGATTGGTCTGACATTGGGATGCAGAAAGGACTGCCGCTCATTGTAAGTTAGGTCAGGTTGGTGTTTTATGGTTATTGGTCTTGATTGAAACATTCAGAGATTGTTCACTCAAGATGAGAATGTTCAAAACTGAGCAAAGAAATAGTATAGAGCCATTGAACGTCACCAGCAGGTGAAATGCACTCTGAAGAAATATAATATTCTAATTGAACAAATTTTGGAGTGGGGAATCTAAGTGTGGGTGTATTGCTGCAGTTTTTTACAAGTTCAAAGTGGATGGAAGAATGGTAATCAGTGTTAGAGTTTACCTCCAATAATCAGCTATATCACAGCAAGTACATCTTTGGAGAATGTCTTCCTGAGTGTCTCAAGATTAGTGAGATTCATCTTGCACACAACAAAGCATGGGAAACATATCATTAAAAGTAATTTTATAGACACTCAAATAACATTGAGCTGGCAGCATTATACAGCCCATCGCTTCAAAGCTGAGTATAGGTGAAGCAAGATGCCGTTCCTTTTACCACATGACTGAAAACTCCTTAATACACCTGGGATGTTAAGATAGGTTTGTTTCCTGAGCCAGTAAAACAGGTTTGAATGAACCTTTTTCAGTGCAGCAAGTTAATATATGGCTTGGGACACCTGCACTGACCACATCCTGTAAGAAAGTTTATAGCTGGAAATCAGTAAACTTCACTGCATTGCCTAAAGGTGTTCAGTAATCAGGTTGTACTATGCAAAGGAACAGTTGCTCAATCCCTCCGTGTAATAAATCTTAAGCAAATGATTGCTTCAGCCAGCCCCTGCATTAGTGATTTAATACAGGTGGCCTGGTTTTCCTTTGTCAGCAGAACAGATTCCAGCTCCCGTCATAATTCATTCTGAGCTAAATATTAAAGATTATCACAATTTGTTTTGCAACAGCATTATTAGTCAACCTTTGCTTCTATGCTGTCATGATTTGAGAACAATCTATTTTCCTTCATCCTCACTTGATATCATTTCATACTCAGGTAAATGACTGAAAGTTAATCAGCTGCTATGCAGCAAGTCTATCAACACACAGCTCAATCTTGATAAACACATACTTGCTTTGCCAAGAAACTGGATTCTTTGATCAGAACTACACTTGGCTCAAGTTCCTGTCCATATAGAAGTGTTCCACCAGAATTTCTTACTTGAATCAGGACTTAATTAGAATATGTTTGCAGCAAACTTATCTGAACATGCGAAAATTCTCAGGCTATCAATAAATATTCAGTTGCACACATATTCCCGTTGCACAATTAAAGCTGCATAATGAATACATTATACAACATATGGGGGAGGACATTGCTCTTCGGCAGTAGCATGAAATGAGCGATAGTGAGTCGGCAGCCTATTTTACACCTCGTCTCATTTTCTTTTCCATTGAAGTCAAGCTGCCGATTCACTATCACTCATTTCACACTGCTGCCATAGACCAATTCCGAGATCTCTGTTGACAAGGATTAAACATTAAACTTGCATTTAATATGGGTCTTGACAGAATGATGCCAAACATGCTTCACTCTTCAGCTTTTATATTGTTCTTTGCTTTTGCTCCCCCGTTGGCTCATTAGAGGCCAATTTGTCAAATGGAGACTATAGGGGACATTTTAACTTCTGGGCAGCTGGCCAGTGGAACATAAGGGCCTGCTACCTGATGTTTGCAGTGGGGGGCCCGGTCCATTTCAAGGGACACACATCCAGTGAGTTGCATGCACCAATAAGCATCACACTGCAACTCACCAGCTCTGGGCCAATGCAATATTGAGCATCCAGGAGGCTGATCCAGCAAGCAGAATGATAGTTTTGCAGGGCAAGAGGAGGCTGATCACAGGTAGGTGAACTCAGAGCTGCATTATTCTTGTGGAAAATAATTTGAGACTTAACCTTTCGGGTATTACTGAACAGAGCAGTCATGGCATATGCTGTGCCCTGCAGACCTTCAAAATTTCATTGGGATTCATAAGATCCCAATTCACATAAATTAATGAGCTGCCCCAGTTAAGATGCCAGCAGAGCATGAATAGGCCGGTGAGTTGACCCACTCAATTTTAACTCCATTACCTCCCCATTTCCATTGGACAGAGGGAGTTTGAAATAGATCCTTATATGTTTGGAAGAGTAGGTCTGCATTGCTCGAATTGGTCATTGAAAGACATGTGGAAAAGTGACAGCAAAGAGCAATGCAAGACTTTTTTGCTATTTCTTTCGATTGCCTCAAGAAATGAATGCAGTGAGCCTGGAAGTTGACACTGAGCCAATCCCAGAAGCAGTATACTTGTATCACATTATTTGGCATCATGAGTTGAGCAGGCACACTGGGTACAATTTTCCATGTACACCCTGGTAGTGGGGATCCTTGTCCATTCTGTGATTCTGTGATAATATAACCCCCCACTGAGCCAGCTCAGCATGCTTAACAGACCACAGGAGGAGGCCATACATTGGAAGAACCACAAAAAGATGGAAGTTCACTGCTGTTGGCTTTTTGAAAGTTTGATCATTTACGCTTGCAAGTGCTATTAGCTAGATGACAGCACTCTGCAAAGATAAAAAAAAAGCTTAGCAGATTAACGGGTTGTAATTGCTTTTCACCATGAATGTTCGGCTCCTTGACTTGGTTATCACATCTGAACTGCAACGGAACAAATATGAATCCAAGTTGGCTAAAAAAACTGATAGAGGAGTGGGAAACTTCAAGAACACTCATCTCTGCTTGTTACTATTGGCAGTTTCAGTATTTGTAAAGTTTATTTCTGCCCATCATTGTATGTTGTAATCCAGAAAACTGCAGAGAAAGCCCCTTTTCTCCTGGGTGCAATGCACAAAAAGTCATTCAAATGATGGTACTTACCTTGAATTGCCAGCTTTGTGTCATAGTATATTCACTGTAACAGTAAAGGAATCTTTTAGATTAGAGATACAGCACTGAAACAGGCCCTTCGGCCCACCGAGTCTGTGCCGACCATCAACCACCCATTTATACTAATCCTACACTAATCCCATATTCCTACCAAACATCCCCACCTGTCCCTATATTTCCCTACCACCTACCTATACTAGTGACAATTTATAATGGCCAATTTACCTATCAACCAGCAAGTCTTTTGGCTTGTGGGAGGAAACCGGAGCACCCGGAGAAAACCCACGCAGACACAGGGAGAACTTGCAAACTCCACACAGGCAGTACCCGGAATCGAACCCGGGTCCCTGGAGCTGTGAGGCTGCGGTGCTAACCACTGCGCCACTGTGCCGCCCCTCAATCCTGTACAAGATTCTATTTACAGTAATACCACAAAAGTTGCAAGTACTTAAATCAAACCTCCATCTTTACAAAAGACCAGGAGCATAAGAACTGTCATACTCTACAGCTGCACATCAATACTTGCATTAATCCAAAAGGTCCCAAACAGAATCTAGCAGTGAAACCACACACATCAATTTTCCTGAAACTTTCTACTAAAGAGTGAAACACTGTACTTTCTGCACAGAGCTTAGCACATAGTTAACCATCAGTTCTTGACCTGAGGTGACTGGAGCATGTGCTAAGCTGTGAGAAATTTGTTGCACATTGGTCTCCAAGAACCCCAAAATTCCAAAGACCAATCTCATGAGATAGCTGCCCCAGCCATTAATTACTTCAAGTTGCAATGTTGTTATTCCACGTAAGAAAAAAATTAAGTCAGGGATTTCTTCAGAGCTGCTTCCTCTTCACTATCGCAACTTTGCTAGAAATGCAGCAGAAGCCCAGTTCCTGATTTTAACCGTAGGTGGGTATTGGGTGATTCGGTAGAAAGCTGAATTGGAAACTAAGCCTGCTGTTACAACAACTGGAGCCTGGGTTATTTTAACTCATGGGCCTCATTAAAATCTCACCAGCCGACTTCCTGCCTGTTTCAGGTGGGAAGTCAGCAGGAAGCAGCAGAAAATCGTGCAACCTGGAAACTGCCCACCAACACAAAGTAGATGGCAGGAAGTGGTTTCGGGGCCACCTCACTTATTCTTGTCTCCACAAGGAAAATGTTTTTAAAAATTTATCTTTTTGGGCCTGTTCTGGCCTTATTTCCTCTTCCGCTGTTTTGATCTGGCAGTAAAACCACAGCGGCTCCCCCTATCAGACTGCTAGTTAAAATTACAATTGGATCCTGATGATGTCACTGGACCCTGATCTGCATATTTAAAGAAAATCCTTGCTCACTTTGGGCAGGTGGCCTTACTGCCTTTTCATTAGAGCTGGTTAAAAGTTGAAATTGTGGATTCCTGCTGCCTTTCTAGTGGATAAGCAACCTGGGTGATTTCAATTGCCCACCTTCCCAGTTTCCACTGAGTTAAAATTGCCCCTAAGCAGGAGTTTCCATCACACTTTTGGCAAAGTTACAGTGGTAAAATGAGATCAGCTCTGAACAAATGCCTGGCCTTGAAGACTTGTACTAGAAGATAATAGAGTGACCAAAAGAATTGTATATGGACATGTTAGCTAATAACGAATACCACAATATTAACCATTTTAGCAGGAATTCTAATTAAGCCAACTTTCTTTGATTCTAAATTTGTAAAAATAGAATGATATCATATAGTTTGCACTCTGCCAAAACATAGGCCCGACTTCAAAGGATTATATCAAAGGTGTACTGAACGGTGTCTTGTAATGATCTATGTGCTTTTGTGTTATTCATATAAAAGTATTGAACAAGTAGGTGATTCCTCCACTTTAAAGAAAATTGTAAATTTATGGGGAGTCAACAGTTATAAGTGTCTGAGAATTATAAAGGCTTATTTCCCTCAGAATGAGTCTGATATGTTAAGAGAGGAATTCCCCAAAAATGAGATTTGTTTAACAAAATTGAAAATTTAGAATTTACTTCCTGTAGCAAAAAATGTTATAACATGTAAAGTCGGTAAAATAAGGGTGCATTTTATCAATTAGTGCTCCCAGACACAAAGTTCTACGGTACCTGCTGATCTCTGCGCACAAATTCCTAAAATGTGCTCCCAGCGGGAGCAGAGGTTAACAAAATAAATCCTATAATCTGAAAATCCAAAGTAGGAGTTGACTCTCATTGCCAGAGCTCCCCATGTCATCGCCGAAAATTCTTTGCAAAGAGGAAAACTTCGAAAAATGCAAGTTTCCACCAGCATTTTCTCAGTCTTTTTCTGGATCTTTGTCTTTATTTGGGGGACGATAAACGTGAATGAAGGTTATATCGTTCATTACTCCTCCTGTTCAGTTTTTGCGGTGTATTGTTAACTTTTCCATTGCTCACTCCTAATCAGTCCATGAGCACTCTAGGCCTTAAAATCTAGCTGTAACTATTTTCTAAGAAGTATTACATAACGTAATTACGATTGGCTAAGAGTCCTTGATCTGGACATCCAATCCCTTTGTGTAGTATTAACCCTAAAGGGGAAATTGTAATCTTTGTATTTCTAAACAAGTAAACGTCTTTTGTACAGTAAGTAAGTACTTATTGATATGATCATTTCATCACATATCAGGGTGAAGATAGTTTCTCTTTACATTAGTTAAAGCAGTATATTTTATTCTGTCCTGACACAATGTTGGTTAAAGCATTGTTCTAGTGGCCCAAGAATGTTTGTTGATATTAGTGGGACATTGAGCTGGATTTTATGTCGGGTGGACGGCAGTTGGCCACCGACGTAAAAGTCGGTAGCGAACCCGCTTCTGCCCAGCCCAGGGATCCAACCCGCATTTTACGGGTCCCCGGGCTTTAATTGTTCCGAGGCGAGACTTCCACACGTTTGAGGAAGGAAGTCCTGCCTCATTGAGCTTCTGGGCCGGCAGTTCTTAGTCCCAGCAGTGCCACCGGGAGCGGTGGCCACTGCTAGGGCTGCAGTCCAGCTGAGGACATGGAGCCAGGAGTCCAGGTCAGTTGGGATTTGCCTCGCTGGGCTAATCGATGGCCCCCCGGTGAGGCAATGATGGTTGTTTGGGGGGAAGGAGGGGTGTCTCGGGTCCTGGGTGTGGTTGGGGAAGTGGGGGCGTCCCTCAATCAGGCACCCTGTGCCCGTTTGTCCGGGACCCCCACGCCCCCAGTGCGCTGAGAGGACAGCAGGTTTCACTGGTGGCTTTTCACGTCTCCCAGACGCCCGCTTTCCATGGGTAAGATCCCCGTGGAGGGGAGCAAAGGCCCTTAAGTGCCCGTTAAGTGGCCACTTAAGGGCCTTGATTGGCCTGGGGCGGGCATCCTGTTTCTCGACCCCCCACCCCCCCGGCCCACGTAACATGGGACGGAGGCGGGAGCGGGTCAGGAAGGCCTCCCAGAGCCTCCCACTCAATTTTATGACCCCCCCCCCCCACCTCCCACCCACCCCACCGCCATCTGGCTTGCTGGGGTGGAATACAATTCCTGCCATTGTTATTATAAAAGTTTAAGTTTGCTTGATAATGCATGTGCAGAGAGAGGTCACTGGCACCCAAAATGCTTCTGTCGATTGTACATTGATCCAACTCATATAAAGATATTTTTTGTCTCTGACCTGGATCACAATAAAGGAACCAACACCCTGATGCCACTACCACTCCAAGTTGTACCTTAAGCCAAGGTTTCAAGCTAACATCCTCATGGAACCAACACCCTGATGCCACTACCACTCCAAGTTGTACCTTAAGCCAAGGTTTCAAGCTAACATCCTCATGGGTTTGGGAGGATAGTAGTTGGGGTGGAGTGCATCTAATAAACTAAGGTTGCCACTTGAAACTTACTTAGTTAATTGTATCCAAATCCTTTCTTTTCTCATCTTTCACCCATTCACATTCTACAATACATTCCTTAAGGTTCTGGGCACACCTGACATGCTTCATTATGGATTGGGCCTGTTCAAGTCATGTCCCAAGTGCACATGCCACACAAAGTTTAGAATGTGCTTCAGAATAGAAATACATTTTCTACTTAATTCAGACCTTCGGGTTCAAATTGGGGTGCAGAATGTCTCAAAGACAATAACTGACTTTTAACGGGAAGTCAAAGTGACAATTGTTCTTATCCATTTCTTCATTGCATGTAAAACCTCCCTCATGTGATCACAGGAAAGGAACTAAAATCGCAGGGTAAATCTTGATGGACTTCCTGCTGCAGCGTTCAAGAGCAGCATAGGGAGAAATCGGGAATCACGTTGCTAAGACATCCTCTCAACCACAATACTGCACATTATGCAGAATGGATCAAAAAAAGCATAGAGATAAGGGATGGACAATACTGAACTACTTCATTTTTGTAAACATCATTTTATATATAATATAGATGACATAACAATGAATAATGTCACTATGTGAGGTGAAAGAGTTAAATATCAACTGGATGGAATCAGTACATCTGCTCTTTGAGTTGTGCTTCAGGGCACCACTGCCAATGTCTTTGGACTTTTCTCATTCTTTTTACAAAGTTAAAAGGATGGATTTGCTTTCAGTAAGTCAAGGATCAAAGAATTTATTAAGTCATCACATGATCCACTGCTTTTTTACTCTTTTTGATAATGTTGTAATTTAAAACTGTGATGTTCAGTCTAAAAAGTAAGTAGTTTTACTGGCCATATTTCAGGTGTAATTTTTTCATGAAGAAATGTGTTAAGTAAAAGAGAGTTGTGGATATGTTTAGGCAGTCAATGCTGTGCTAATTAAAAGTTTTAAAAAGATCTAAGTTAATATTTGGTTGGGAACAATATTCAGGTTATAGGAATAGCGATAATTGAATGCTATGTGGAACTAGACAGTTTCTGAACTGCGTAAACTAGGCAACTAGCCTAAGATATATAATGTATGATGCAGGATGTATGGGTATTCTGGAGTTTTGGTTCCTTTACCCAGAGTGAAAGGTGTGGTGAAGGGGAGTGGGGAGGGATGTGGGTGGGGGCATCTGGCTACACTTTGCAGAACCTTTCCTAAGATTAAATGAATGATGTAAAGTCCATGGCAGATTTTATATGATCTCCATGGGCCAAATCACCTTTACTTAACCTTATTCTATATTTGTGCAGCAAAGGTAGCTACAAATGAAACTTTAAGAGAAGTGTCATCGTTAAAATCAATTGGCCTTCAGAAATCCAATTGGATTCAAATGGTGAAAAACAGCCAATCAGCTAAGAGCAGTAGTATCCATCAGAGAGAAACTGTCATATTGATGATGCAAATCTCACTCCTTGGTATTGATCCCACATACAGTAGTAAGAGAAGGTTCAACTCCCATTGCTAAGAATAGCAGTGATAGGAATGGCAATACTTTCCACCAAAAATAACCTGAGGAACTATTAGATGGATTTTTTAAAAACAAAATGACATAAAATATATAGCAGTTTTTTGCTGCTAACTTTATTAAGAGTTCAATGCAAAAATGTTAACTAGTACAGATTAAAATTTCCCACTTCTGCGAATGGCAGCCAATGATTTTCCCTCCATTTGAGTGAATAGGCAGAAAATTGCTGAGTGCAGAAGTAGAATTTCTACTCTTAGATGTTTTTAAAAATGATCAAGGTTTATTTTCAGAAATAAGGAAGAAATTCATATAAACGCTGAAATAAAGGCATGTGTAGGAACTGGAGAGGCCATAGCTGTGCTAAAGTTTGAAAGATGCCATGACATTGCCAAATGCTTTTTAAAAGTTAAGGTGTACCATATTGTACAGTCTTCAACATTCCACTCAGGATGTCCTCCAAAAAGAAAGACTTGCATTTATGTAGCACCTTTCATGACATCAAGATGTCCCAAAGTGCTTTGCAGTGAATTTATTGAATGGAGGGAAAATCATTGGCTGGTGATCACAGAAGTGGGAAATTTTAATTTGTACTATTTAACATTTTTGCAATGAACTCAGTAATAAAGTCAATTGCTGTATATTTTATGGCATTTAAAAAAAAATCCATCTAATATTTCCTTAGCTTATTTTGTCATTCCTATCACTGCTAGTCTTAAGGAGTTGAACCTTCTCCTACCACTTTATGTGGGGTCATTACCAAGTAGTGAGATCTGCATCACCAATGTGACAGTCTCTCACTGATGGATACTAATGTTCTTAGCTGAGTGCTGTTTTTCACCTTTTGAATCCAATTGGATTGCTGCAGGCCAATGGATTTTAATGATGAAATTTCTCTTAATAGGTATCTTTTCTGCACTAAATGTAGAATGAGGGTAAATAAAGGTGATCACTGTTGTAATGTAAATACTACAACCAATTTGCACACAGCAAGCTCCCACAAACAACAATTAAGTAAGTGACCAGATCATTTGCTTTGGGTGTTGTTTGAATGATAAATGTTGGCCAAGACACAGGGAGAACTTCCATTCTGTTTTTTGTATTGTGCATGGGATCTTTTACAACCAACCAAGAGGGCAGGTGGGGCCTCAGTTTAATGTTTCATATGAAAGATGACACCTCCAACAGTGTAGGGTTTCTACAGCACTACACTGAATGTCAGTCTAGATTATGTGCTCAAGTCTCTGAAGTGGGGCTTGAACCAAACACCTACTAACTCAAAAGCAAGAGCTACCCCCAAGTCACAGCTTACACCAAAGCCAATGTGGTTTCTCAAATCATATTGGCTTCTTTTTTTAGGTTACTGGCATAAAGATAATTCAGAAGTTTACACCTGAAAATCAATTCTAATACTTTATATTGATATAAGATCAATGGGACTGTAGTTATTTGAGTCTGCTTTATTAGCCTCATTGAAAATGAGCATCATGTTTAACCTGTTTCCAATCTATGAGGGTATCACCAGTGTTTATTGATTCCTTTACAATGGTCATCAATATGTAACAAATCTCATCCCTTGTCTCTATTACTACCCAAGCATAAATATTATCTATCTCTGGGAACTTATTTGTTTTGAGCTCTTGCTGCATGTCACTGTAACCTCTAGCTATACATCCTCATCACAAATACTCTATTCCTCTGACTCTGGCCTCTTTTGCCTCCTGTACCCTTTACCTCAACATTGGGAGTCATGCCTGTCATTATTTAGGTCTCATTTTCTGCAATTCTATACCTATAACACATTTTTCTCTAATTCTTTCTCTTTCTTTAAAAATCTCTGTAAAACCCACCACTACCACCAAGCTGTAATTACCTCTCCTAATAAAGCAACATTTGACTCAATAGCCATATTTCTAATGCCTTTGTGATGCACATCAGAACATTTTCTGTATTAAGCAATATAAATGCAAAGTTGTTTACTTGGATGAGTTCTGTCATTATTATTAGGTAATTTGCTAATTACTAGTGAATGACTGGAGGAAGTAATCATTTAGTTTATTAACTATAGTATGCTCAATCTTGGTTTTGGCCATTTTTTGTTCACACATCTTCCCAACTGCCTGCTTGCTGTCATGCTAGGCCCCCACCTGCAAAGAATGAAGCACATTAATTTTGTCATGAACATTGATTTTTAAACTGTTACTGGACTGAAGAAAGGACTTATTAAACAGATCAGCTGCGGCTGGAAAAGACATTTGCATAGTAACAGATGGTGATTGAAAGGACGAAGGACCATTCCCTGACACATTCAACCCACAATGGACCTTGATCACCAGGCATTGTGCATAGGAGGAGCATTCCAGAGACTGCTAAGGTGATATAATCCAAGATGTGGTCAGACCAGCTAGGCACATGACTAACCTGCTTGGTCACCTGGGTTTTTCTGAATTGTACAAACAGTTTTAACTGAGAAAGATTGTTTGCTCCTGAACTGAAAAGATCTCTCCTGTCTGCTGCCATCTGTTTCTCACAAGCCTCTGAATCCACTGAAGACACATGAACCCCAAGAGGAAAAAGTCTTCTAGAGCGAACAAGGTTTAAGGAGAATACTGGGCCCCAACAAAAAGCAAGATCTACCTACAATCAAGGACTCTACAGTGAGCTTGAAGAATGATAACAAAATCTCTTCAGATATTGCCTCAAACATTTCCATTTTATTTTTCTTCTCTTTTCTGTCTCTATTTGCATGTGTGTTATCACGTATGCATGCTAGAGTGGGCGCAGCGTGCATCCATGGGCATCAACCAAATTAGAGTTTAAGTTTAATAAGTTTCAACTTTTCCTCTTTAAACCTAAGAAAACCTGCTTATGCTGGTTTATTTGCCTTAATAATTGGAAATCAGTGAGCAAGAATTCACCAAGAATTCATCTAGCTAAAAACATGATGTGTTTAAAATTAAACCATGTTACAGTAAGACCAGGTGAAGGCTGAAGGGAAACCCTAGACCTCTTTTTCACCTGGTCGTAACAGAAATTTGAGGGGTACCAGCCTGGATTTTGCCCACAGACAAGTGAGAGAAATTGGAAGTGGGAAGCCAAATTGTTCCCAATCAAAAATGAGCAAGATTTCAATACAGATTTTCTTGTGGTTGTGTGTGCTTGAATATTAACATGTCTGCAACTGAAGCTAGTAGCTTCCCAAGCCAGGGTGAAGTAACTTGGGATAAGTTAAAAGCACTGTCTATGCAGGAGTTAAGAAAAATGGCTGAGCAGTGTGTGATCACTGTACGTGGCATGTCTAGGAAGTCTGAACTCCTAAGGCTAGTGGCCAACACTTGTTCCCTTGAATCTGAAGAAGCAAAAACAGGGTTAGAAGCAGACTCCGACAGGGTATTGTTAGGAAAGATACAATTGGAACAGAGGAAACTTGAATTTGAGGAAAGAGAGAGGGAGAAAGAGAGAGCCTTCCAGAAGGAACGTGAATAAAATGAAAGGCAGGAGAGGGAGAAAGAAAGAATATTCTGGAAGGAATGTGAAGAAACAGAGCTAAAGCGGTTTAAGTTAACTAGAGGGCAACAGAGTAACCCCTTTGAAAGCATGGCTAATATGGAGGAGCATAATTCAGGATTGGGTACAGAATTGTTAAAACTAGCTCAACTAATTCCAAGATTCAAAGAGGAGGATGTAGAAGATTTTTGGGTCCTTTGAGAAACTGGCAAGGCAGCTAAAATGGTCAGCTGAGACCTAGCCTCTTTTACTGCAAAGCAAGCTAACTGGAAAAGCCCATGAGGTTTATTCCTTGTTGTCAGATGAGAGTTCATCAAATTATGAACTGACAAACAATGCTATCATCGGGGCATATGAATTAGTATCCGAAGCCTAATGCCAAAAGTTTAGAACCCTCAAGAAGCAAGCTACTTAAACTTACCTGGAGGTTGAAAGAAGTAAGCAGTTGTCTTTTGACCAGTGGCTGAGGGCTCTTAAAGTACAGCTCAGCTATGGGAATCTCAGAGAAGTAATTCTGTTACAGGAATTTAAACACTCTCTCCCACTTTCCATTAAGACACGTGTAGAGTGTTCAGAGAGCCTGGCAAGCGGCCGTTCTGGCTGATGAGTTTGCTTTAATGTATTAGTCAGTTTCCCGGGGAAAACCTTTCCTAGTCACTCCCAAAAATCCAAAAAGGACAAAGGGTGGGAAGGTGATAGGAGTCCAAGCAGTCCTGGGAGAGAAAGAAAAGCAGGAGACATAGAGGCCCCTCATCTGGCCAAAAAGGAAGGTACCGTGAGCAAGAGTGAGACCAGAGACCAGTGTGCTTCCATTGTAATAAAGCAGGGCATTTAAAAGCTGACTGCTGGAAACTAAAGGGAAAACCTGTAGTGTTAATCAGGGCACACCCACTCAGTGAAGAAAGAAATCTGACGGAAAGCACAGCAGAACAAGCTATGGCTTTAACTACAGTAAGAGTGAGACCCAGGAAGTTTACGGCTGCAAGTGCAGGAAAAGCTAATAGGATTCCTGAAGGTTATAAGAGTTTTGTGTTTGAAGGGAAAGTAATCCCATACCCCTTGAGTGGGGCAAGAAAGCCCATAGTAATTCTCAGGGACATAGGGGCCACTAGGGGCGGCACAGTGGCGCAGTGGTTAGCACCACAGCCTCACAGCTCCAGGGACTTGGGTTCGATTCCGGGTACTGCCTGTGTGGAGTTTGCAAGTTCTCCCTGTGTCTGCGTGGGTTTTCTCCGGGTGCTCCGGTTTCCTCCCACAAGCCAAAAGACTTGCAGGTTGATAGGTAAATTGGCCATTATAAATTGTCACTAGTATAGGTAGGTGGTAGGGAAATATAGAGACAGGTGGGGATGTTTGGTAGGAATATGGGATTAGTGTAGGATTAGAATAAATGGGTGGTTGATGTTCGGCACAGACTCGGTGGGCCGAAGGGCCTGTTTCAGTGCTGTATCTCTAATCCCTTTTACTGGGAAAAGGCCTGACCTTTCCCCCAGAAAGAGCAGTGAACACCAGAATGGTGGTGAATGGTATTGGAGGGTAGTGTATGCCTGTACCTGTACACTTGGTGCACCTGAAGTGCGACCTAGTTTCGGGACTGGTGACTGTAGGGATTGTCCTTAGTTTGCCTGTGGACGGGGTTGACCTGCTCCTAGGTAATGATCTTGCAGGAGTGAAGGTGGTAGCTGCCCCTAGTAGTGAAAGAAAAACCACAGGATGTCATAGAGACAGGGCCATGGCAGGAGACAGACCCCTGCACTTCCCCTGAATGTGAAATGGATCTGGCCATCATGAAACCAGCTCCCCCAGAGGAGACTGCATTGGCACTGTAGGCAGATGACCAGGTTGGTCTGTCTGAGGCTTTCTTTGGAAAGTTAGGAGACCCAGGGAATGAATTAAATGGATTTTCCCTAACTGAGCCTCAGCGAGCTGACCCAGTATTGCGAGAGTTAGCACAGGCTGCCCAGTCTGAAAGTGAAGCAGAGGGAATCCCTTATTGCTACTATTTAAAGAATGATGTACTGATGAGGAAATGGAGGTCTCCTCACAGACCTGAGAGCAAGGAGTGGACAATAGTTCACCAGTTAGTGGTGCCACAGAGGTACTGGAGAGAAATAGGGTCCACGAGACTACAGTGGCTGTACATGCCAGTATACGAAAGACCAAATCCCGCATAAGACTACAGTTTGACTGGCCAAAACTCCACAAATATGTGGTGGAGTACTGCAGGAGTTGCCACATGTGCCAGTTTGAGGGGAAACCCCAACCTACAGTGAAACCAGTACCCCTAATCCTGTACCAGTGTTAGGAGGACCCTCCAGCAGAGGGCTGGTGAACTATAAGGGACCCCCACTGAAATCAAAAGGGGGCAGGCAGGCACAAGACTGGCAAAAGGTTAGAAAGAAAATGGGAAAAAGTGACCAAGAGGGCAAGTTAAAGGAAGTCCAGGAGGAATCCTGAATGAAAACCCTTACTGTCTGGTCAGTCTACCCCGATAAATTTGAAAAGTTAGAACCCACATCCTCTTATGTAAATCTAGATACTAGAAGCACCCCACCAGAGTTGCTAACATTTACAGGAACCTGCAGAGACAAAGAAAGACCTCTAGGCGGCAGAGAAACCGTGAGGATGATAACTCACTGAGTCAAAGTGCCACAGGGGATTGCAGTCAAGTCTGCACAAATGCCTGCAGGCAGGAGTGTCCCAGAGGACAAAGGGCAGATTAGCAAAGAATCCTCCCCTGCAGTCAGAAAAAAGAAAACCACCCATCCCTCAAAGTCAAAAGCCTTTGCTTGATTCAGCAAAGCACTGAAAGAGAGGTCAGGATAGACCCGCCCACTACTGACTCTCCTGAGGAAAAAAAATTACCTCAGCAGGAACAAAGACCCTAGGCAGCTATAAAAATGGGCAAATGAAAGAGAAACACCCCCAAAAAAAGAACCACATGTTTATTGGGATGCCAACAAAGGACCAATTTTAATAAGTTTTAGGATTTGTGAATGAATGAGAGAAATGCATGAGTTTTTTCCTGTATCGTATATTTTCTCTCAACCCTTTTAATGAAATGCACCTTTTCTCAAATTGCATTTCATTCCGTTGGGTGTGGAGGTGTCATGCTGGGCCCCCACCTGCCAAGAATGAAGCACATTAATTTTGTCATGAGCATTGACTTTTAAACTGTTAATGGAGTGAAGAAAGGACTTGTTAAACAGATCAACCATGGCTGGAAAAGACATTTGCATATTAACAGACGGTGATTGGAAGGACCAAGGACCATTCCCTGACACATTCAGCCCACAATGGACTTTGATCACCAGGCATTGTGCATAAGAGGAGCATTCCAGAGACTGCTAAGGTGATATAATCCAAGATGTGGTCAGACCAGTTAGTCACATAACTAATGAGATCCGAAGAAGGGTCACTGACCCGAAACATTAACCCTGCTTCTCTCTCCACAGATGCTGCCAGACCTGCTGAGTATTTCCAGCATTTCTTGTTTTTATTTGTTTTCTTGTCCAGCATTCGCAGTATTTTGCTTTTATTTTTGACACATAACTAACCTGCTTGGCAACCTGGGTTTTTCTGAATTGTACAAACAGTTTAAACTGGGAAAGTCTGTTTGCTCCTGAACTGAAAAGATCTCTCCTGTCTGCTCCCATCTGTTTCTCACAAGCCTCTGAATCCACTGAAGACACATGAAGCCCAAGAGAGAAAAGTTTCCTATGGCGAACAAGGTTTAAGAAGAATACTGGGCCCCAACGAAAAGCAAGATCTACCTACAATCAAGGACCTTACAGTGAGCTCGAAGAACCATAACAAAAACTCTTCAGATATTGCCTCAAATGTTTCCACTTTATTTTTCTTCTGCTCTTTTCTGTCTCTATTTGCATGTGTGTATCGCGTATGCATGCTAGCATGGGCATGTTGTGTATCCGTAGGCGTCAACCAAATAAGAGTTGAAGTTCAATAAATTTCAACTTTTCCTCTTTAAACCTAAGAAAGCCTGTTTGTGCTGATTTCTTTGCCTTATAATTGGAAAGCGGTGAACAAGCATTCACCAAGTGGGAGCTAAAAAGTGTGTTTAAAATTAAACCCTGTTACAGTAAGACCAGGTGAAGGCTGAAAGGGAACCCTAGACCTCTTTCTCACCTGATCGTAACATTACTGTTAAAGTACTAAAACAATTTCTTAATATTATATTTTGCACCTGCAGTTGTGGTTTCTTTTCAGGTCTTTCTTTGCCCATTGACAATCCTTTTCTGAGTGGAGATGAATTTAAGAACCTGCAGAAACATGTTAAAAAGGTTTCCCCTGCAGGAGTTTTTCCTCATTATTTCAGTCCTAATCAATTTGTTAATCCATTTGGGCGTATTCTTATTTAGTCAACACTTGCTAATATTTATCCTGCATTATGCCATCATATGTTTACTAAAGTGGCTCAGATAAGAGGAAAAAAGAGACAACTGTAAAGTGATCTAACATTAATGAAGGGGATTGATCAAATGGATCCACTAAACCATTCACCATCAAAATTAGGACAGAAAAATTAAGATCGTCGCCTCAATTTTTACACCCCAATCCCAATGGGCAAGAAAGAGTAGAACAAAGTGTTAAAATGGTGGAAAGAACGATCCCATTCCCAACCTGCTGCATTTCCAGCTACCATGACATTAATGCCAGCGAGAATCAGGGCTCATGAGTCTCCCACTATGGAGAGGTTGAAAGCTCATGAATATATGTAAATCAGTGTCCTATTATGCAATTATGAGCCAGATGTTATTTTAACTGGTGCAGCACAGCAAACATGGAGGTTAGAACATCATTAGTAGAGCCTGGTGGAATTCATTCATTGGATTGCAGACAGTAACTTTGTAGACAGTGATTTATTTTTGCAATTTATTGACTTCTTCCTCAAGAGTCAGAAGAAGTCATTGGTCCCAACTACTACTATATGAGGAAGTTGAACACCAAAACAATGTGCACAATGTCCTAGCCACCATAAACATCATGTTGGATGAGTGGTTGAGTAAGATGGGGAGATCATCACTTGGATGAATATTTCCAATTCAGATGAGTACTGGCATGGTAGATGTGCCAGAGTAATCTTATTCACCAGAGAGGGAATGGTATCAACATGGCATCGGCAATGGAAATCATGTGACCCAAGGACCAAGCAACAAGGGGGAAATTGGCCAGGTTACTCTAATTAGTACTATGTCTAATGCAAAGCCCATCATGCAAGCAACTAATTACTCAGGACAGGATAGTCTTGAGAATAGAATGTAGCTTTCATTCTATATATGAAGACTAATCACTTGCAGCCACAAAAAGATGCTCACCAGCAGTGAACTGTACAGGGGACATCAGGTATAGAATGTTGGAGTGCAAGCCAGAAGCCTGTCTTTCATATCAGAACGATGCATGAGACAATGTCATCAAGTTCCCCCTTCAAAGGCAGTGAGTTCTACACAATGAATGTCTGAAGATCTCTTTTCTTCTCTGCTACACTATCAGGGAGTATAACTGATTCCTCCACAAGCCACATGAACTAACTATACAATCATAGAAAGTTTATGGCACAGAAAGAGGCCACTTGGCCCATTGTGTTTGTGCCAGCCAAAAAACAAGCCACCTAGCCTAATCCCACTTTCCAGCATTTGGTCCATAACCCTGCAGGTTACAGCACTTGAGGCACATATCCAGACTCGTTGTAAATGAGTTGAAGGTTTCTGCCTCTACTACCCATATGGGCAGTTAGTTTCAAACCCCTAGCATGCTCTGGGTGAAAAAATAAATTCCTCATCTCCCCTCTAATCTTTCTACCAATCACTTTAAATTTATGCCCCCTAGTCACTGACCTCTCTGAATGAGCTAAATAGGCCCTTCCTATCCACTCTGAAGACCAAGCTGAAGATCCCAAATTGGACAAGCTAGCTTCTGGCTTCCAGGAGAGAAGCTACAACAACCAGGCACATAGAGACATTTCAACAGTGATTTACAAATACTCAAATGTGAGCTCTGACTGAACACAGCCTCCCTTGAAGAGATGCACTGGTGCTTTTAGTGGTGGCCAGATCTCCCACTGGAGATTGAGCGTGTGACTAGGCAGAACACCAGCAGGAGCGTAATTTGTCCAGGAAACCCGAGAAGTCCTACGTAAGTGAGATTTGGTCATTAAACTCAGCCGGGCCTCCATGTCCCCCGAAGTTGCTTACTTCATTCATTAACACGCACCATTCCTATTCCCGACTTAGAGTTGCAGCCTAAAAGGTAACAGAGTTAGTGAACAAGTTATTATAAAGGACAATTGAAGAAAAGAGGATAAATGGATTCAAGGGATAACCATATGTGTTTCTGGAGAAAGGAGGGATTGAGGGGTATGGTAGGTTGGCCAAAAGGTGTAGTTTTGTGGCCTTTTCTGTTCCAAAAGATTCCTATCTGAAAGCCAGGTCAACAAAGCAAGGAGCAGTGACTTTAATCAGTACCTTAGAGAATGGTGCAACCTAACTGCTGTAGAAATCAAAATTCCAACGGCCTGAGTATTTGGCAGGCTGTGCAGGCACATTTCATCGAGAGCAGCTTCTGTGTTATTTGGGCCTTAGCATTCTTTTTTGTTGCTGGGTCAAATTGGAACAATTTGACATTATGCACTTGGTCAATCACTCTGATTATTTGGTGGAGGAATGTGACCTCACTTTACCAGAAAGGTGATATTAAGTAAAACACAGTTGCTGGAAGGATAAGAATCTGATGCTGTTTGTCTTGTACAACTCATGTGAGTTGCACTGGTATTTCCTGAACTGCTAATGATGCCAACCTTAAAACCTCGATAATTGTTTACATCCGTTCTTAATGCTAGTTTTGAATTTTAGATTAGTTGCTATGTCAGCCCAAGATTTAGAAAGCATGCTCTCCATTATTGTTGCTATTGCCCTAAGTAAATGAGCCATCTGTTTCCAGTATTTTATTTAATTAATTATTTTCTTCCCTCGTTGAATGACCATCCAACATTCCCTCCCTCCTTGTCCGTTTTGTGTAATGCAGGTACAGCAAGTCATTAGGAAGGCAAACGGAATGTTGGCTTTTACTGCAAGTGGGATGGATTATAAAAGTAGAGAGGTCTTGCTACAACTGTACAGGGCTATGGCGAGACCACACCTAGAGTACTGCATACAGTTTTGATTTCCTTATATAAGGAGGGATATACTTGCATTGGATGCAGTTCAGAGAAGGTTCACTAGGTTGATTCCTGGGATGAGGGTTTGTCTTATGAGGAAAGTTTGAGCTGATTGGGCTTAAACTCATTGGAGTTTAGAAAAATGAGAGGTGATCTATTTGAAACATATAAGATTCTGAGGGAGCTTGACAGGGTACATAAGAACATAAGAACAAAAGAAATAGGAGCAGGAGTAGATCATAAGGTCCCTCGAGCCTGCTCTGCTATTCAATAATCATGGTTGATCTTGGGCTTCAACTCCACTTTCCTGCCTGCTCCTCATATCAATCAATTCCCTGAGAGACCAAAAATCTGTCTATCCTAGCCTTAAATATATTCAATGATGGCGCATCCACAACCCTCTGGGATTGAGAATTCCAAAGATTCGCAACACTTTGAGTGAAAAATATTTCTCCTCATCTCAGTCCTCAATGACCAGCACCATATCCTGAAACTGTGCCACATTGTTCGAGATTCCCCAGCCAGGGGAAACAATGTCTCAGTATCTACCCTGTCAAGCCCCTTCATAATCTTGAATGTTTCAATATCAACTTTCATTCTTCTAAACTCTAGAGAATATAGGCCCAATTTACTCAGCCTCCCATCATAGGACAACCCTCTCATCCCAGGGACCATTCTCTGTTCTGCCTCCAATGCAAGTATATCCTTCCTTAAATATGGAGACCAAAACTGCACAGTGGGCTGAATTTTATGCTTCTCTGGAAAGCAGGGTTTTAGGTGAGGGAGTGGGTGCAGAGAATCGGCATGGAGTCATCCGCCACAGAACCCGATGCCGTAATGCTGCGTTCCAATTCTGTCAGAGGTAGCGACATGCAATGGCAGCACTTCTGCACCGCTGTGACAGCATTGGCATTTGCTTATGTTAAACACTCGTTAGCATATGTCTGAATGCAATTTTTCACAATCTTACCAGGCGTTCGCAATCTTGTGTTGGACATGTGGTATTTACGTGCCTTCAGTTTCCTGTCTTTAAAAAGCTGGTGGCACCGATGCAAGAGTCCTCAGTGACTTAAAAGGGTAATTTACTTTATCCCTGTTATCTAGGAGAAGTGTTTCATTGGAAAACTCGGCAACTGCATTGTCTGTAAGGGGGGAGTTGGGAGAACTCTGTGAGTGGTTTGTCTGTGGGGGCGGTGGTTGTTGGGAGAACACTGCAAATGCATTGTATGTGAGGGGACAGTTGGGAGAACTCTGCAAGTGTAGATAAAAGCAAAATGCTGCAGATGCTGGAAATCTGAAATAAAAACAAAGTGCTGGAAATACTCAACAGGTCTGGCAGCATCTGTGGAGAGAGAAACAGAGTTAACGTTTCAGATCTGTGACCTTTGCTCATGGTTTAGGTAGTAATCCAGAGATTATTACCTTTGTGGTTCTGCTTTTTAATTTAGCCACTCATACTCCCTCAGCAGAACCTCTTTCTTAGTCCTTCCTTTATCATTCATACCCATGTGCACCATGACAACTGAATCCTTCCTCTCCCACTCCAAGTTGATCTCCAGCCCCGAGGAGATGTACTTAACCATGGCACCGGGCAGGTAACACAAAAACACAGCCTTTGGGGTTCATGCTGTCGGCTGTAGAGAACAGTATCTATCTCCCTAACTGTACTGTCACCTACTGCAACTACATTCCTTTTTACTCCACCCACTTGAATGGTCCCCTGCACTACGGTGCCATGGTCAATCACTCATCCACCCTGCAGCCTCTGCTCTCATATACATAAGCTGTATGAACCTCGAGGCTGAGGCTCCTCCATTGCTACCTTCTGGGTCCCCATACCTGCCTCACTCACAGTCATATCCTCCTGTCCCTGCCGACGGACTAAATCTAAAGAACCTAACCTGAGGGGTGTGACTGCCTTCTGGAACAAAGTGTCCAGGTAACTTTCCCCATCCCTGATGCATCACAGTGTCCGAAGCTCGGATTCCAGCTCATCAACTCTGAGTCAAAGTTCCTCGAGCTGTAGACACTTACTGCAGATGTGGTTGCAGTGGATCAGACTGGTGTCCACCAGCCCCCACATAATACAGCTGCAACACATCACCTGTTCTGCCATCTTTATTGTGTTTTATTTAACTAATTAGGTTCCAAATTTAGAAATATCACTCAACAGTTATCTGTAGTTATATTAAGTAGTTTAACTAGTTATGTTATAAATTTAATTAAATTGTTATGACCGGGTGAGAAAACAGTCTAGGATTTCCTTTCAGCCTTCACCTGATCTTTCTGTGACAGGGTTTAATTTTAAACTCACCGTGTTTTTAGCTCCCCCTTGGTGAATCCTTATTCACCGCTTTCCAATTATAAGGCAAAGAAACCGGCACAAACAGGCTTTCTTAGGTTTAAAGAAGAAAAGTTGAAATTTATTAAACAAACTCTAATTCGGTTAACGTCTATGGATACATGCTGCGCCCACGTGAGCATGCATACACGATACACACATGCAGATAGGGACAGAGAGAGCAAAAGAAACATAAAGAGGAAAAGTTTGAGGCAATCTCTGAAAAGGTTTTTTGTTACTGTGCTTCGAGCTCACTGTAAAGTCCTTGATTGTAGGTAGATCTTGCTTTTTGTTGGGTCCCAGTATTCTTCTTAAGCCTTGTTCACTGTAAGAGACTTTTCTCTTTTAGGGTTCATGCGTTTTCAGTAGGTTTTGGAGTTCCGTGAGAAAGAGCTAGAAGCAGACAGGAGAGGCTGTGGCAAGCCAGCTGGGAGAGGTCTTTTCAATCCAGGAGCAAACAGCTTCCTGCAGACCCTCAGTTCAAACTGTACAATTTAGAAAATAAAAACAGACTGCCAAGCAGGTTAGTCATGTGACTAACTGGTTTGACCACGTCTATTTGTGGATTGCATTGGAGAAGGGGATAGCTCCTTTGTTCCAAACACTGTCTGTTAATATGCAAACATATCTTTCCAGCCAGGGGCCTGGCAAACCCTTGTCACAGGCCTTCTCTTCTTCCCAGCAACAATTTGAAATTTAATGCCCATGTGGCAAAATTAATGTGCCACATTCTTGGCAGGTGGGAGCCTGCATGATAAAATACTTATATCTCCCTAGTACTGGTTTAAACTACTGCCCCTGTTTAGAGGGATAAAATCTTAAACTCACCAACCAATTACCTACCTGCTCATCTAATTAATGCGTTTGAACACTCACCAACTACTGGAGACAGAAAAAAAGGTATAAAAAGCAGTATGTACTTCCCCCTGTGCAACGATTTCCCAAGTTAGCACTTGTTCCCCGTCGCACTCAGTCCTTGTTGTCTCCATTCTGTGCTCCCACTGAGATGCTGAGAGGATGTTTCCCCTCATGGGGAAATCTAGAACTAGGCAGCATACTTTCAGAATTAGGGGTTGGACAAGATGAGGAGGCATTTCTTCTCTCAGAGGATCATGAAACTTTGGAATTCTCTACCCCAGAGAGCAGTGGAGACTGAGTCATTGAATATACTCAAGGCTGAGACAGACAATTTTTTGAACTATAGGGGAGTCAAGGGTAATGGGGAACAGGCAGGAAAGTGGAGTTGAGGCCAAGATCAAATCAGCCATCATTTTATTGAATGGTGAAGCAGGCTTGATCGAGGGGCCGAATGACCTACTCCTGCTCCTATTTCTATGTCCTTATGTTCTTATACCAGCACGCAGCAATTTCAACCCAGGAAACAAAAAGGAAGGAGGAAGGAGAGAGCCTGAAACTTCATGGAGATTAATATAAATATGACTCTATCTGAAATCAGGCATGCTGGGGATGGAATAGTAAGAGAGGGTTCCAAGAGACTTGGCAATAAAGCCTTAAACAGCTGGAACTATCATGAGACATTAGCCCACTCAGTTGTGAACCTTATCAAACCAGATAAGTTTACTTGGGAACATGAGGAACTGACATAGGGTAATTTAAATATCACAAGGAAGCCAAAGGATGAGCTATTGGAATGGTGCAAGATCTACCTGAGCAAAGGCTTAGAAGTTGACAGATGTTAGCTTTTGAGCATTGAGGCAATGACCTCAAGGATGCTTTCATGAGAAGTCTAATGCTGGGAGAGCGCCAGAACCATATGAAGACCCTACAAAGAATCTCTGGAGATCTGCAGAGTTCAATGCCATCCTCTACAACACTATCAGTGTTTCTCTAGAATACAGAGCATCCATCAATGAGTTCATTCCTAAGGCTTCCTGAAATGTAATACCATTGATATATTGAGAAATAGCTTAGTAGGGTTATATACCTTTATGACTCGGATTCGGATCTCAAGCGGTGCCGGCTTAAAAATGTGGGTTCCAGGGTTGCCTGCCGTTCCGCCTTCTCTTCCTCCTCCAACAAATAATGATAAAAATGGGAAACATGGTGGGAAAAAAATAGCCTCGCTCATTTTAGGAAAATGTTCCAAATAGAAAAAAACAATCTCAAAGGAGATTTTCAAATGAAACTGTAAACTTGTAATATAAGAAGCAAGAATAACACAAAATATCTAACCCAAAATAATGTGATTCTTTTGGGCCTCCTTATCTCAAGAGACAATGGATACGCGCCTGGAGGTGGTCAGTGGTTTGTGAAGCAGCGCCTGGAGTGGCTATAAAGGCCAATTCTAGAGTGACAGACTCTTCCACAGGTGCTGCAGAGAAATTTGTTTGTCGGGGCTGTTGCACAGTTGGCTCTCCCCTTGCGCCTCTGTCTTTTTTCCTGCCAACTACTAAGTCTCTTCGACTCGCCACATTTTAGCCCTGTCTTTATGGTTGCCTGCCAGTCTCTATTTAACAGCACAATGAAACCGTGAATCATTGTTAGCATCAACATCAACCTTCCTCAGGTACCGGTGTCAGCTGCGTTGTTTTATAGTGTACCCCATATACTATATATCACATACCACTCCTGTTCACTATGTACCATGCACCACATGCCTTGTGCCTTGCACCTTTCCTGATTGAAATTACATGTGGACCAGCTATTCCAAAGCATTTACAAAGAAAGATATTTGTGGTTGTTGAAGGCCAATCATCTCAGCCCCAGGACATCACTGCAGGAGTTCCTCAGGTTAGTGTCCTAGACCGACCTATCTTCAGCTGCTTCATCAATGACCTTCTGTCCATCACAAGGTTAAAAGTGGGGATGTTTGCTGATGATTAGACAGTGTTCAGTACCATTCGCAACTCTCACATAATGAAGCAGTCTGTGCCCGCATGCAGCAAAACCTGGACAACATCCAGGCTTGGGCTGATAAGTGCCAAGTAGCATTCTTTTTATTCTTTTATGGAATGCAAGCATTGCTGGCAGGGCCAGCATTTGCTGCCCATCCCTAATTGCCCTTGACAACTGAGTGGCATACTGACCCATATCAGAGGACAGTTAAGAGTCAACCATATTGCTGGAGTCATATGTAGGCCACCAGGTAAGGACAGCACACTTCCTCCCCTAAAGGACATCAGTGAAACAGATGGGTTTTTATTACAATTGATGATAGTTTCATGGCACCATTACTGAGACTAGTTTTCAATTCCAGATTTTCATTAATCAAACTAATTTTTATTAATTAATTGAATTTAAATGCCACCGGCTGCCTTGGTGGGATTAGGGCAATAGCCTGGATTACTAGATCAGTGACATTACCATTACAACACTATCTCCCTATCACAGAAATGTCAAGCAATGACCAGCTCCAGCAACAGAAAGTAATCCACCTTTCCTTGGCATTCAACAGCATTACAGTCTTCAAATCCCCCATCATCAATATCCTAGGGTCACTATTGAACAGAAACTTAACTGGATCAGCCACATAAATACTGTGACTACAAGGTCAGGCCCAATGCTGGGAATTCTGCAGCGAGTGAATCACCTCCTGACTCCCCAAAGCCTGTCCACTATCTACAAGGCAAAAGTCAGGAATGTGATGAAGTACTGTCCACTTGCCTGGATGGGTGCAGCTCCAACAACACCCAAAAAGCCTGACACCATCCAGGACAAAGCAGTCCACTTGATTGCCACCTGATCCTTAAATATTCACTCTCTCCACCACTAGCAGCATGGCTACAATATGCACCATCTACAAGATAGAATCATAGAAAGTTTACAGCACAGAAAGAGGCCACTTGGCCCATTGTGTCTGTGCCATCTGGAAAACGAGCCACCTAGCCTAATCCCACTTTCCAGAACTTGGTCCGTAGCCCTGCAGTTTATGGCACTTGAGGTGCATATCCAGACATCTTTTGAATGAGTTGTGGGTTTCTGCCTCTATTACCCTTACAGGCAGTGAGTTCCAGACCTCTACCACACTTTGGGTGAAAAGACTTTTCTCCATCTCCCCTCTCATCTTTCTACCAATCACTTCAAATCTATGCCTCCTAGACATTGACCTCTGTGCTAAGATAAATAGAAATAGGTCCTTCCCTTCCACTCTATCCAGGCCCCTCACAATTTTTCACATTTCAATGAAATCTCCCCGCAGCCTCCTCTGTTCCAAGGAGAACAATCCCAGCTTATCCAATCTTTCCTCATAGCTGCATTTTTCCAGTCCTGGCAATTTCCTCCTAAATCTCCTCTGTACCCTGTCTAGTGCAATTATATCCTTTCTGTAATGAGGTGACTAGAACTGCACACAGTACTTTAGTTGTGGCCTAACTAATAATTTATACAGTTCCAGCATAACCTCCCTGCCCTTCTATACCTCGGCTAATAAAGGAAAGGATTCCATAAGCCTTCTTAACCACCATATCGACGTCCTACTACCTTCAGGGATCTGTGGACATTCACTCCAAGGTCCGTGACTTCCGCTACACCTCTCAGTATTCTCCTATTAACTGTGTATTCCTTTTCCTTGTTTGTCCTCCCCAAATGCATCACCTCACACTTCTGAGCTGAATTCCATTTGCCACTTTTTTTCCACCTAACCAGTTCATTGATATCTTCCTGCAGTCTACAGCTATCCTCCTCGCTATCAACCACCCAGCCAATTTTTGTGTCGTCGGCAAAATTATTGATCATGCAACCTACATTTATGTCCGAATTGTTAATATACACCACATAAAGCAGGGGACCTAGTACTGAACCCTGTGGAACGCCACTGCAAACAGCCTTCAAGTCACAAAAGCGCCCATCAGCAATTACCCTTTGTTTCTTGCCACTGAGCCAATTTTGTATCCAGCTTGCTACATTTCCCTGGATCCCATGGGCTTTTTTTTTACCAGTCTGCCATGTAGGACTGTCATGCAGACCCCCACCTGCCAAAAATGAGGCATATTAATTATGTCATATGAACATTAATTTTAAACTGTTGCTGGAGTGAAGAAACGACTTGTTAAAGAGATCACCAGACATTGGGCTGGAAGGGCATTGCATACTAAGAGACGCTGCTTGTGGAGAAAAAGGACTACTCCCTGATCCAATTAACCCAAATGGATTATGATCACCAGACATTGAAGGTGTAAGGAAACGCATTCCAGGGCCTACTAAGATAATACAATCCACAAAGGAACAAAGTTAGCAGTCCTCCAGTCCTCCGTCACCACACTTTATCCAGTGAAGACTGGAAAATGATGGTGAGAGCATCCGTTATTTCCTCCCTGGATTTTTCTAACAGCCTGGGGTACATTTCATTCGGCCCTGGTGATTTATCCACTTTCGAGGATGCTAATCCCATTAATACTTCCTCTCTCCCTTTGTTTATCGCATCCAATACTTCACACTCCTCCTCCTTAACTACAATATCTGCATCGTCCCTCTCTTTTGTGAAGACAGAGGCAAAGTATTTTTTAAGAACAATATGCCCCTTATGGGCCCTACTCTTTCCTTAGTTATCCTCTTACTCTTAATGTATTAATAAAACATCTTTTGGTTCACCTTGATTTTGCTTGCCAATAGTCTTTCATGCCTTCTCTTTGCTTTCCTAATTTTCTTTTTGATTTCACCTCTCCACTTTTTATATTCTTCTTGGCTTTCTGTAGGATTGAGTTCTTGGTGTCGGACATAAGCTTTCCTTTTCTGCCTTATCTTACTGTCTAAGCACCTTGACATCCAGGGGGCTTTAGATTTGGCCATCCACCCTTTCTCTTTGTGGGAGCATGTTTACTCTGAAGACTTGAATCTCCCATTTGAATGTCGCCCACTGCTCTGCCACAGATTTACCTTCCAGTAGCTGCTTCTAGTCCACTTTCGCTAAATCACATCTCAGCTTAGTAAAATTGGCCTTGCCCCAATTGAGAACTCTAATTCCTGTTCTATCCTTGTCCTTTTCCATAATTATGTTAAAACTAACTGAATTATGATCATTACCACCAAAATGCTCTCCCGCTGCCAACCTTCCACCTGCCCAGCTTAATTTCCTAAAACTAAGTCCAAAACTGTGCCCTCTTTCATTGGACTTGCTACATACTGGCCAAAAATGTTCTCCTGAATGCACCTCCAGAATTCTGCTCTCCCAATTCCTTTCACACTAAAACTATCTCAGTTAATATTTGGGGAGTTAAAATCCCCTACTATTATTGCCGTATTGTTTTTGCACTTCTCAGAGATTTGTCTACATATCTGCTCTTCTATCTCCCTCTGACTATTTGGGAGGTTGGGGGGGGGGTCGGGCGGGTGGGGGGGGGGGGTGGAGGGCGCAATAGTACACTCCCAGCAGTGTGACTGCCCCTTTTTCGTTCCTTAGCTCAATCCATATGACCTCATTAGATGAACCTTCTAATATATCATCGCTCCTCACAGCTGTAATTGTTTCTTTGACCAAAATTGCCACCCCCTCCTTTTCTATCCCCCTCTCTAAAACGTCTGAAAACTCTGTAACCAGGAATGTTGCGCTGCCATTCCTGTCCCTCCTTAAGCCATGTTTCTGTAACAGCTATGATATCATACTACCACATGTCTATCTGTGTCCTCAGCTCGTCTGCTTTATTTGCTATACTCCTGGCATTGAAGTAGATACCATTGAGCACTGCCAAACTCTTTTTATTTTCTAACCTTTGTTCCCTCTGGCTTCCAGACTCATCCACTAAGTTTCTGCCTTCCATTTTCATTTCTGATTTTGTCCCAAATGAATCTACCCTCAGGTCCTCATCCCCCAGCCAAACTAGTTTAAACCCTCCCAACAGCACTAGCAAAACGTCCCACAAGGAACTCAGTCCGGACTCTGCTCAGGTGCAACCTGTTGGCCTGTACAAGTCCTATCTCCCCCAGAGCCGGTCCCAATGTCCCAAGAATTTAAATCCCTCCCTCCTGCACTATCTTTCCAGCCACGCATTCATCTGTCTTATCCTCCTATTTCTATACTCACTTGCACATGGCACTGGGAGTAATCCGGAGATTACTACTCTTGAGGTCCTGCTTGCTAATTTTCTACCTCGCTCCTTAAATTCTGACTGCAAGATCACATCCCTCTTTCGACCTATGTTATTGGTTCCAAAGTGGACCATGACTGCTGGCTGTTCACCCTCCAACCACAGGATGCTCTGCAGTCACTCAGTGGCATCCTTGACCCTGGCACCAGGGAGGCAACACACCATCCTGGAATTATGTTTGTGGCTGCAGAAGTGTCTATCTGCTCCCCTATCTATTGAATCACCTATTACAATGGCTCTTCCAGTCTTCCTTGTGCCCCCCACCACCTGTGCAGCTGAGCCACTCGTGATGCCATAGACTTTGGCTCTGGCTGCACTCCCAAGACAAACCATCACTCTCATCGGTATTCATTTACTACCAGTACCACGTGCAAGTCAGAGTAGAAATAGCAGGATATATCGGATGAATATGTGGCTGAAGAGATGGTCTGGGGGGAGGGTTTTAGATTCCTGGGATATTGGGACCGGTTCTGGGGGAGGTGGGACCAGTACAAACTGGATGGGTTACACCTGGGCAGGACCGGGACTGATGTCCTACGGGGAGCATTTGCTGCAGTGGTTGAGGACGGTTTAAATTAAAATGGCAGGGGAATGGGAACCTTTGCAAGGAGTCAGAGGAGGGGGGATCAAAGACAAGAACAAAAGACAGTAAGGGGAATAAGAAAAGTGATAGGCAGAGAAATCAAGGACCAGAATCAAACAGGGCCACAGTGAAAAATAGTGGGAAGGGGCCAAGTAATGTTAAAAAGACAAGCCTTAAGGCTTTGTGCCTTAACGCGTGGAGCATTCGCAATAAAGTGGATGAATTAATCACGCAAATAGATGTAAACGGGTATGATATAGTCGGGATTACGGATACATGGCTGCAAGGTGACCAGGGATGGGAAATGAACATCCAGGGGTATTCAGTAATTAGGAAGGCAGAAAAAAAGCAAAAGGCGGTGGAGTTGCATTGCTGGTTAAAGAGGAAATTATCGCAATAGTGAGGAAAGATATTAGCTCTGACAATGTGGAATCCGTAGGGGTAGAACTGAGAAACACTAAACACGCAAAAAACATTAGTGGGGGTTGTATATAGACCCCCAAACTGTCGTGGTGATGTTGAGAATGGCATTAAACAGGAAATTAGAGACGCATGCGACAAAGGAACATCTGTAATTATGGGTGTCTTTAATCTGCATATAGATTGGGCAAATCAAATTAGTCAATACCGTAGATGAGGAATTCTTGGAGTGTATACCAGATGGTTTTATGGACCAATACATTGAGGACTAAATCGAGAACAGGCCATCCTAATTGACAATCTAGTTGTGCGAGACCCCTTGGGGATGAGCGACCATAATATGATAGAATTCTTCATCAAGATGGCGAGTGATGTAGTTGATTCTGAGACTAGGGTCCTGAATCTTAGTAAAGGAAACTACAAAGGTATGAGGCGCGAGTTGGATTGGGAAACGTTACTTAAAGGGATGACAGTGGAAAAGCAATGGTAAACATTCAAAGAGCGCATGGATGAACTGCAACAATTGTTTATTCCTGTCTGGCGCAAAAGTAAAACGGGAAAGGTAACCAAACCATGGCTTACAAGGGAACTTAGAAATAGCATTAGATCCAAGGAAGAGGCATACAAATTCGCCAGAAAAAACAACAGACGTGAGGATTGGAAGCAGTTGAGAATTCAGCAAAGAAAGACCAAGGGATTGATTAAGAAGGGTAAAATACAGTACGGAAGCAAGCTTGCGGGGAACATAAAAACTGACTGTAGAAGTTTCTATCGGTATGTGAAAAGAAAAAGATTAGTGAAGACAAATGTAAGTCCCTTACAGTCAGAAACAGGGGAAATTATTATGGGGAACAAAGAAATGGCTGACCAACTAAATGCATACTTTGGTTCTGTATTCACAAAGGAGGATACAAATATCATACCAGAAATGTTGGAGAACACAGGGTTTCGTGAGAGAGAAGAACTGAAGGAAATCAGTATTAGTAGAGAAATGGTGTCGGGGAAATTGATGGGATTGAAGGCCGATAAATCCCCAGGACCTGATGGTCTGCATTCCAGAGTACTTAAGGAAGTGGACCTAGAAATAGTGGATGCATTGGTGGTCATCTTCCAAGATTCTATAGACTCTGGAACAGTTCCTACAGATTGGAGGGTAGCTAATGTAACCCCACTATTTAAAAAGGGAGGTAGAGAGAAAGCAGGGAATTATAGACCAGTCAGCCTGACGTCGGTAGTGGGGAAAATTCTAGAGTCCATTATCAAAGATTTTATAGCAGAGCACTTAGAGAACAGTGGTAGAATCGGATAGAGTCAGCATGGATTTACGAAAGGGAAATCATGCTTGGCAAATCTACTAGAATTCTTCGAGGATGCAACTAGTAGAGTTGATGAGTGGGAGCCAGTGGATGTGGTTTATTTGGACTTTCAGAAGGCTTTCGACAAAGTCCCACATAAGAGATTAGCTTGTAAAATTAATGCGCATGGGATTGGGGGTTGTGTATTGCAATGGATAAAAAATGGGTTGGCAGACAGGAAACAAAGAGTAGGGGTAAATGAGTCTTTTTTCGAATGACAGGCAGTGACTAGTGGGGTATCACAGGGATCGGTGCTAGGACCCCAGCTATTCACAAGATATATTAATGATTTAGATGAGGGAACTAAATGTAATATATCCAAATTTGCAGATGGCACAAAACTGGGTGGGAGGGTGAGTTGTGAGGAGGATGCAGAGAGGCTTCAGGGTGATTTGGACAAATTGAGTGAGTGGGCAAATGCATGGCAGATGCAGTACAATGTGGATAAATGTGAGGTTATCCACTTTGGTAGCAAAAACAGGAAGGCAGATTATTATCTGAATGGCTATAAACTGAGAGAGGGGAATATGCAATGATATCTGGGTGTTCTCGCATACGAGTTGCTGAAGGTAAGCATGCAGGTCCAACAGGCGGTAAAAAAGGCAAATGTTACATTGGCCTTCATAGCGAGAGGATTTGAGTACAGGAGCAGGGATGTCTTGCTACAATTATACAGGGCCTTGGTGAGGCCACACCTGGAATATTGTGTGCAGTTTTGGTCTCCTTATCTGAGGAAGGATGTTCTTGCTCTAGTGGGAGTGCAGCGAAGGTTTACCAGACTGATTCCTGGGATGGCGGGACTGATGTATGAGGAGAGATTGAGTCAGTTAGGATTATATTTGCTGGAGTTCAGGAGAGTGAGGGGGGATCTCATAGAAACCTATAAAATTCGAACAGGACATGACAGGCTAGATGCAAGAAAAATGTTTCCGATGGTGGGGGAGTCCAGAACTATGGGTCATCGTCTAAGGATACGGGGTAAACCTTTCAGGACTGAGATGAGAAAAAATGTCTTCACCCAGAGAGTGGTGAACCTGTGGAATTTGCTACCACAGAAAGCAGCTGAGGTCAAAACATTGTATGTTTTCAAGAAGGAGTTTAAAGGGATCAAAGGCTATTAGGCGAAAGCGGGAACAGGTTATTGAGTTGGATGATCAGCCATGATCATAATGAATGGCGGAGCAGGCTCGAAGGGCCAAATAGCCTACTCCTGCTCCTATTTTCTATGTTTCTATGTTTCTGTGTTAATACTGGTTGGAGAGCGAGATCTATTCAGGGGTCTGCTGTACAACCTGCCTAGTCCTTTTTGACTGCCTAGTGGTCACCCATTCCCTCTCTCCCTGTATACTCTTATGCTGTGGAATGACCACATCTATAAATGTGTTATCCATGTGGCTCTCAGCCTCACAGGTGCACTGCAGCGACACCAGCTGCTGCTCAAGTTCCGAAACCCAGAGCTCAAGCTGCTGCAACTGACGACACTTCCTGCACATATGGTTATCTAGGACCCGAGAAGTGTCCCGAAGTTCCCACATAGCAATTCCCATGAGCTGAGAATAAAAGGAAAAAATAAAAATACTCACCAACCAACCACTTACCTGATTCCCACTGACGTCTCACACTTGATTTTCCTTAGCACGCTGTCAGTCAGTTCAGAACCTGCAGATTGGTTAACTCCCTCACAGGCCCGCTTTTTATCCTTCTTCATTGTGTTAATTAAATCAAATTTTTAAATTAATTTATAGTTCTCCTCTTCACCAAACTCCCTCACTCACTCACCAAACTTTGCCTTCACACTCTGTGCACTCAAGCAACACTCAGAGACCTCTGAATTTATACTCTCCGTTCATTGGCTGCATGCATGAAATGGGAGAGCCTGATCTTGAGAGGACCTGTTGCTATTTAAAAGGGACATATATTCTGGCTGGAAGAACTGTTCTGCTACCTATCATTGAAGCTGAGAGAGGGTAGGCAAAAAGGTTTTCTGATGCTGCACTGGAGGCCTTAGTGCAACAAGTGGAAAGGAAGAGGGATATTCTTTATAACCCAAGGAGCAGGAATTCCCTGAGGCCAATGAGAAGGGATTGGGAGATTGCCAATACTAGGAGGTAAATACTAGGAGCATTGTTCCTAGGTCTTGTTGCAGTGCTGCAAGAAGTTTAATGATTTGACTCGAGTTGTTAAGGTAAGATGGCTAAGATATGGAGCATGCAGCAGACGACTTCAAATCTGGTTACCTGCTCGGAGCTGTAGTGCAAAACTCCTCAGGAACAGTCCAGGCAGTAGAAGCATTGTTTGAGGATGCCGGTTGTCTGCTTCATGATGCTCCTTTTGTCAGCGTGGCTCTTGTTAAAGGTCTGCTGTGCCGCTGTGCATGGGTGTCTAAATGGAGTTATGTGCCATGTACAGAGAGAATAGCCCTTGCTGCCCCATTGCCCACCTGTAGCTTGGACACGTGGTTTGAATAAAGGCAGTACAGAGGACTGATGCAGAATGAAGGAGATCCAGGATAACGGTACAGACCTTCATAATGCACTGCCTGTGGTAGCAAACCAGTTGTATATTGAGGGAATGGAAACCTTCCAATTGAATATTCCAGGGTGCTGATGTGGAGCATGCAAGGTAATATGCATGCACACAATGATGCATTGTACCATGGGAATGTCTGCCATCCAGGCAAAACCTCGCAGACTTGTTCTACTTTGCTCTCTCAAAAGGTATGGAGATGTAAGTGTTGCACCTCGGGGAGAGAGTCTCAGTGACCTCAGTGCTGATCCATCAGTGCACTGTGAACTGTGAGGTGTCACTCATGTCATCTGTATTAGCCTGAAAGGAGGAGGGTATTTCCAACATTTTCTGTTTTAATTTCAGATTTCCAGCATCCACAGTGTTCTGCTTTTGAATTAAAATGTAGGTACTGCGTGGTTATGTTATATATCACAGGCAAGGGAGCCTTCATGCCAATTAAATTCACATTATGCTGAGTGAGGTCAGCATGTGATGACCAAATAGCTGGGGCTGTTCAAAGTAGAGGTCATGTCCTGTACGCATCACATGGCCCTCATCTGCATAATATTCTGGCTGCATGCACTCCTGATGCAAGTATGAGCTCCTGTGCCAAAAGAAGACTGTGCAAGCAACTTGCCCACTATTTTGGGTTTTTAGGTGGCTGCATAGCACCTGAAAAATGGGTACAATGTAGCCCAATTTTTAGGTCCCTTCATTAGTTCCAAAGTTGCCTGTTATTTATCCTTGGTTTTCCAATCAAATGTCAGTTTCTCTTGATGTTGTAACTAGCAAGGGAATCCTTTTAAGCTTAAAGTGCTCCAATACCTATAGGGAAAGAAAATAATATTTGGGCCTACAAACTACCCCTATAAGAGAGATAGGACTCATGGGATAGTCTTTAAGTGTGAAATTAAATAGTACATTGAGGGCTGAATACAGGACAAAATGAATTGAAAACAAAGTTTAGGGGCATGCCACAGTGCCAGAGTTCATCAAAGTTAAAGTTAAATCCGTTACACTTTATAAGAATGACCCCACTTCATTTCAAATTCACTAAAATATCTGAGGAAATATAATGTGAAAACCAAGATGTTTATTATATAGATACGATCTGTATGTACATTCCTCGAATGTATCCATTTTCAAACTAACCCTTAGAATAGGAAATGAATTAAAAAATAGAGTACATGCAGGAAAACCTATCCCTCTGAGCAGCTGCTGTAAATAGACACCAGTCCAAAGCAACCATTTGCTCTCAGATCCTGCCCATTGAGTTAAATGGGACCACTATCAAACAACTATCTTCCGCAGTTATAGGGGCATTGTTATCTGGTTAAAAGTCTTCAAAAGCAGTTCCATTAAACTTGTGAGAAATGGAGATACTTGAGACCAGATCTCATGATGTAATGAAGTTATTGATTTGCCAATTGCTTTTACCAGTCTGAATTCGTAAGTCAAATATTTTTGAAATATTGCCAACCTACATGGTGGAGAAGAATTCAACATTTTCAAAGTAGTCCCAAAAACTCTTTATAAGTCTTTAACATAGCTGACCAGCATTTCAACCTGAAAAAAAGAAAATATGATACTCAGAGAATATTGAAATATTCCATAGGCTCAAACTTTCAATCATGCATTTTTCTACTACAGTACATTGAAAGAAAATATCTGGATGAACACACAGATGTAGGCTACTTACAAGCAGACGCCTCAGGCAATATTTTTGTTTGTTCATAAAAAAAATAGAAAAAACAGTTTTCCTTCATATTTTAACCCACTAACAAAATCTCAGGTGTGCATGTTTGTTTCCTTCAAGTGTGATTTGGCAATGCGTCCAGCAAATATTACAGTTCCAGGCAGACACTCACTGTTTTATAAGATACAAGTCTTCACAACTCCTTGTTGATGAAAACTGCTCTTAACGCCAATTAACTCAGCCACTGCACAAAGTATTTCATTATTTTGTAATTGAAATAATGGTTTTGCACAAACTAAAAAAATGTGGATGCTTATCTTTACAGAAAAGTTATCTCATTTATAACATCATATGAAATCAAGTTTTGCAAGTATTGTTGGAAATGATTTAACACCAACTATAATTAAGGAAATTACAATTCATTCAGAATGCCACCCATGTCCCCACTTGCCCAACATCCAGCATTTCCACTAACCCTGTTCTTTTCAAGTTCCACTGGTTCCTCATCGTGCATCGAATTAAATTGAAGATCCTCGAATTTCTCGATGGCCATGTGCCACTCTACCTCAGTGATTTCTATGGTTCAATTTCCTCTAGCTGGACATCCCTGCACCCCAATGCTCTATCATCAGGTTACTCTTTTCTTCCCTGCTTCCTTTGTTCCATTCTCTTCAGTCATTCCTTCTCCAGCTTTTACCTTTCTCCTTCTTGCTCAGTGTGCATCTGCTGAAGCACTTTGAAACACCCTTCATACTTTGAGACATATGGGAGTGCTATAGGAATGTGAACTGTTGTAAAGGTAGTTCATCCACATTCCCACTTGTCTGGTTCTATTCTTCATAGCCTATCATCTCATGAGACAATGATTTGTGCCATCGTGATCAACTCTGTGTTAAACATTGCCTGGTTCAGCTCAGGAATCCCACTCTGGCATGGCAGTCTCTGCCACACTTGCTGAAGATGAAGGCAGTGGGCTGAGAAGGTGCAGGATTCGCTGGCTTCTGTTTTCTCTGGACCCTCTTCTCATCCAGCTGAGCTTTCCATTTCTCTTTGCCTCTTTCAATGCCTCTCCAAATAGTCTCTAGAGGTCCTGGCCATCTCCAGCTTTCTCTCAGTTATCTGTGTCGATGTCCCCCATCTTCATATCTCACTTGTAGGTGTTTTTGTCATGGAAGTATGGACATCCAGCTGGTTGTGACTCAGTTCACCGTACCGAGGTCTTTGGATATAAGGCCGCAGTAGTTTGCACTGCAGCCTCACAGCTCCAGCGACCCAGGTTCAATTCTGGGTACTGCCTGTGTGGAGTTTGCAAGTTCTCCCTGTGTCTGCGTGGGTTTCCTCCAGGTGCTCCAGTTTCTTCCCACAGCCAAAAGACTTGCAGGTTGATAGGTAAATTGGCCATTATAAATTGTCACTAATATAGGTAGGTGGTAGGGAAATATAGGGACAGATGAGGATGTGATAGGAATATGGGATTAGTGTAGGATTAGTATAAATGGGTGGTTAATGGTCGGCACAGACTCGGTGGGCCGAAGGGCCTGTTTCAGTGCTGTATCTCAAAATCTAAATCTTATCTGATAAAGCTGGTCGAGCCATCACAGACATTTTGGCTTATTAATGAGTGTATGCTGATGGAATTAGCATGCATCAGGACCTCTGAGTTGGTGACCTTGTCCCGCCAAGAGATGCCAAGGATATTTCTGAGGCAGCAAAGGTGGAAACCGTTCAACCTTCTCTCCTGCCTAGTATAGGTTTGTCTAGGTCTCACTACTGTAGAGGAGTGCACTGAGGTAGACACACAATTTGGTGTTCTCCATCAGTTGCTGTTGTGCCACACTCTCTTACTCAGCTTGGACAGAACAGCTGCAGCTTTTGCAATGCACATGTTGATTTCAGCACAAAGTGACAGATTGCTAGTAATTATGGAGCCCAGATATGTGACGCTATCAATAACTTCCAGCGTCACATTATCAATACTGATTAATGGTAGCATGGCAACATCCTAGACCATAATATTCATCTTCCTGATCCTGATCTTTACAGGTGTGAGAAAGCCTGTCCATTTGCCACTGAACATGTTTCTTGGTATGGAATGCTAGTGTGGCATCATCAGCATAGAGCAACTCTCTGATGAGGACATGGTGCACTTATGATTTGGATCTCAGGCTGGCAAGGCTGAATACCTTTCCATGGGTTCTGGTCTGTTCTATTATCAATAAGATACATTTGTAATACATGCATTTCTCACAGTCAGTTGCAAAGATTTTCTTCTGCTAATGAACTTTCATTAGATTTCATTTGATGCCATTTAAAGCCCTCGCAACCTAAGAATAACAGAAAGCTCATATGATTGAAGATCAGGCTACTGCAAAACCAGTAGTCACCTTTAGGAAAGCAATGCAGGAAGGCAATGGGGGCAATTGATGACGGAAGGAAGCAGTAGACAGGGGAGAGGTGGTAGTTAGCGGTGGATGGGGATGGGGGTAGTGCTGGTGATTAGTGGGAAGGTAGCGACTATGATCAGGGAGAGGTAGAAGGAATAGCCAGAGAGAAGTAGCAATGATGAGCTCGGGACAGGTATCAATGGTAATCAGGGAGAGATAGAGGCAACAATCAGGGGGAAGGTCGGACCAATGATTGGGGGAAGGTAGTAGCCATGATTGTAGGGCAGGTAGGAGCAATGATTAGGCAGCAGGAGGTGTTGACCAGAATCAGTGGTGGTGGTGGGGTGGGCAGGTAGAAGCAATGAGATGGCTGTTGTTCTCCCCCAGGCATTGGGTTCCGCGGCGTGGGAGGCCTGATGATGGCTCTGGATGAGGCTCGCTACAGAGCTCGACACCGTGAGGATCCGGCCTGATCCTCCAGGCGACGGCAAGGCTCCATCATTCCCACCCCCCCACCCCCCCACACTGGGCGACAGGACCACAATTTAAATATTCAAATAAATACAATTATTAATTTTAAATAGACTTACCTGCGATCTTTGGCCTGGCGGCCAGCACTCCCATGCCTTGAAATTCCCATCAGGAGAAAAGTAGTACCACGCTGGTGGCGAGGGGGAAGGAGGTAAGTTAGTCCGTGTAGGGGTGGGTGGGGCAGGACAGGGTCAAATATATGTAATGGATGTAGGGGATGGTGGGAAGGGTTGAACCTTAAACTTGGTGCAGTTTGGGGAGGGGAAGGTCAGATGTAAAAGGTAAGTGTTTTGGGGGGGGAAGGGCAAATTGTTATTGTTATTGGGGGGTGAGAAAGGGGCATTTATTTATTTATTTTTGGGAGTAGGACTTTAAAAATTTAAATTGGGCGACAGGACTGGCTGCCCTTTAAAAATGGCGCCAGCACCTGCACACAGGCATCTGACACGATTGCCGGGGACAGGCAGCTCACCCCCTCCACGAGATTGGCGGGTGGGGTGGGCTGCCCCGGCTATTTAAATGAGCCACCACACTTGAGATTGCGATGACTCTATAGCGTGCGGCCCACACGAGATTAGTGGCGGTCTCTTAAAATCCAGCCCAATGACTATGGAGGGAGGTAGTGACCCCTGAGTGGGGGTAAGAATGGAGGAGCATCAATCAGTTGGAAGGTAATGACGAATATTAGGGGAGATAGCAAATTGCAGCCTGGGTGGGCGATGGGGGGCTGAAGATAACCATCACAATTTAGGGGAGTATATTCTGCAATCCATTTCTATCTCCCCACATATATTCCAATTTCAGGTGTAATTTCTGAAGATCAAGTGCAGGAATGGAGCAGTGAGTAGAATACCTGTCAGTTTAAAACTAGGCCTATCTCACATCATGTTCCAAGGTCAGCGCTATTAAATATGTAGGTGAGTTCTAGTTCATTGAGCTTGCCAAAGAAAGGCAGAAACTGAATGGTGGGACCAGGCAGTCAATTAAAATGGATTGTCTGAAATATCCATTCCATTCCGCTCGGTTCGAATTTGAACAGGATTGATCTTTCAGGCTCCTACCTGAATTAGCCTCATACATTTGTGGAAATCAAATTCATATGAGGTCAATAGGAGACCGATGCCTTCTTAACCACAGGAGTCAGTTGGGAGCCTGCCGTGGCTGTCCCGACAGCAACACTCTGATCTGAAGACCTAGGAGGCATTTCAGAGGCCCAAAAGTAAAGAGCTGACCTCCCATGCCCAGACTCTAATGCAAACCACTGACTGCCCTGGAACCTCTGCTCCCCACACTTACTTGAGTGTGCAGTCTCCGGGCTGTCCAATATCCTTTGCTTCTCACCAACTTCCCCTGCCACTACTATTTCAGGCAGAAAGTTGTCCATCAGCATGTTAACAAGACTATGCAATTGAAATTGTCTGCGCCTCCCACTGCCATTCCTGGGCAACAGATTTCTAGGGCCATTTTCCCAACTAGGAGTTAAAATTTCCATCTAAAGAGTCAGCTGCCCTTAAAGGTTGCTGGGATAATTTAAACATAACTGATCACATATGAGATCAAGAATAATTTCAGACTTTCTTATTGCTGCAACTTTTCAAAGTATCTTTTAATTCTTTCCAATACATTATGGGGCAAAAATGTATCTGGTAACAGCAACAACAACAATAACAAGAACTTGCATTTATATCGGTTCTTAAAAATTAAAAAAATCCTAGAAACGTCACAGAAGCATAATCCGACAAAATTGATGCTGAACCGAAGAAAAAGATATTAGAGAGGGTGGATATAAACTTGGATGGAGAGATGGGTTTTCAGGAATATCTTGATGCAGACGTTTATGGAGAAGATTCAAGAGCGTAGGGCATAGACAGCTAAAGCTACAACTGCCAATGGTAGGCTGACAATATAAATTTGGAAGCAGGAAATAGAGTTTGTGGCCAAATGATAAAGCAGCACACCACCGGAGCACCCCCCACCCTGAAATTGTGGTTCTGCTGCATGAGGTGAGGACGCTTGCCCTGTATAACACTCCAGGGCACCTACCTGAGGGATTGATGTTCAGGGTGCCTGGCAGTAGGTGATAGCCAGAGTCAACATTGTGTACAGTACCTGCAGGATCCTGCAACAAATGTAAAATAATGTAGATCTCCATAAGGAAGGGCCCAGAACAGGGTGCCCAACAGTAATATTTATCAGGTAGTTGGCCCAAATATGCATGCCACAAAGTGTTGCCTGTTACTCTGTTATATATTTGCCATTGGCCCTTGCCAATCTCTCACACATTACAACTCTTTCTCTGCTAACCATGGGCGTCCATCCTCCAATAGGGCACACATTCAAGCTGCAACTTCAAAGGTTTCAAACATGATGGTAACATTACATAATGGTCACATACTAATATCCAAGGCGGACTGCAGTTGCCCTTGCAGCAGATTGCAAGGGCCAGATTTTCAAAATGTGGTCGGGAACCCGACGCCCTGATGAATTTCAGGTCCCGAGCCCGTGCCTGAGCTGCATTGCTCTTGTAGCTATTTTTAAATAAAAATGCCCTAACTGGGCAGGAGGCAAGCTGGGCACCCATTTAGAGGTGCCAAGCACTTCCAGGAGGCAGGAGTTGCATGTCCTGGTGCTAGCTGCAAAGGCAGGCTCAGCCATGTTGGGGGCTGCCGCTGCCTTGCTGAAGAGAGCAAGCTTCTCCTTAGAGGACCCGCAGCGTGTCAGGGGATTGAACTTACAATGCAGCAAGATGACAGTAGAGTGCTCGAACCAGCGCAAGAAGGTCTAGGAAAGGTTAGCTTAAATTAAATGGAGAGAAAGTTTCTGATGTCCGCGGAGTGGTGCACCAGACTGCTCGGGTTCACCAAATTAAAGATTAAAAATTCTAATTATGACCCAACCGGCCCTTTAACAGGAGCTTAACGGGCTATTAGTTGGTGGCGAGCACGTTTCCTGTTCCCTCTCCCACCGGCCCTTTGAAAATTCAGAACTGTCCTGGAGGCATCAGGATCCCAAGACGATATCTGGGAGCACGATTTTGAAATCCCACCCACACTGGGTCCTGACACTACAGCTCTGCAAATGACAAAGCTGACATGTGGAGCCAATTGCTCACAGTCTGAAGGACCCAAAAAATTTCCCTTCATATATAACACATTTTTGATCACAGAATTAATTTGGTGCATCATTGCTCTCATGCTTTGTATCCTCTATTTTATGAGCTCCATTCATATATTACACTAAATAATTCTGGTACTCTGGTAACAGCCTCTAAAGACACTTGGGTATTAAAGCTAGAATCCATAATTGTTAATCATTGTCTTGTTATGCATTTGAAAGACGAGAATGTAGAGCTAACCAAGCAAGATTTCCCTGAATATCTTTGAAGAGGCTGATATTATCTTCCATTTCTACACCCTGTGTAATTATGGTATTTATTTAATGCTATCAGACAATGCGGACATTGCTAGATTTGTGGTAATCTCTTTTATGAATCCGAGCTGACTGGCTGAAGGGTTATTATTATATCAGCGTGAAGCTTTTAATTTGACAGATTGCTGTTAGTTAGTAAAGCATGGCAGCATTGCCTTATATATCAAACAATGAGAAACAGAATGTTTCAGCCATCAGGTTTCTCAATGGAAAATGGGATCTGTTGCACTGTACCTTGCAACATTCTGCAACCAAGAGCATAATACAAGGCCTGTTTCCTTTCTTCTACCAAGGACATTCTTGAGTAGTCACTCAGAGCTACCCTTCAGTTTTTCCATCCTTCTCTCCCTCCCTCTGTCTGGCTGAGGTAGTTGACAGCTCTGGACGCTCCATTTTCCTGCCAGGAATGAGGTGGTTCTTTCCTTTATATCTTGTTCCAAGTGGTAATTAACAAGCTGGAGAAGCCATTTATTCATACTTATCATATGAGTCTCATGAGTTGTCAAGATGTGAAAATTTTTATTTTTAGATTGAGAAATAGCCATGCTGAGCTGCGATATTCCCTGAGAGAAATCTGCTTTCACCTTTAATTTCCTTACTCCCAACATTGTGATATTGGAAAGAGCTATCAAACATGGTTCATATACATTTCACTGTTTGCAGGTCTCTAACGTAAAATGTTTCTATAATGGCTGCGTGACCCTATATTGCAACTTTCTAATATCATGGTAGAACATCTTTTATTAAAGAGGTCGTTATGTCATATATATCTGCAGACCCATCCCCAACAGTTCAGTGCTCTTAAGCCATATTCATGCTGCAGATCTGTTTCACGAGATGTTTGTAATTGTGCCTGAGGATCCAGGTGTTGCTTAATCTTCCCATTTATATATCATGGAATGGATTTCACAACATCAAAACAACCAAGAACTAACTGTATATGCACAAACTTGCACATGAGCGGTTACTCTTCTGTAATTGCAATTTATAACTTGATTCTGTGGCTGCTACAGCTTTCCCACTGGTCAATGGGTGCAAAATTGACCTGTATTACCTCCCGCCAAGTAGAAACTATGGGCAATGTGACATCTAAAAGGAACCCAGTTTAGCATTACTATTAGGGTAACATTACCTCTGAAAGCACTCCAGGCAAACAGAGGAGGCAGCTCCACTTTATTTTATTTTACTTCATTTTCTCCACTTGTTGCCCCTCCTGCATGAATACTGGGGTACCTGCAACACTCTGGTACCTTGCCAAGGTGACCAGTCCTCGTGTATAGTCCATGGGTGTTATCAGTTGATTCATTTATGGAAGATATCACAGCTGAGCCCAATCCTGTGCCCACCTGACGTTTCTAAAGGCCCTCGGTGATATTTTTGCTTCAATTCTTTTTACAGGAGTGAACATTTTAAACAATAGAAAAAATGTTCCAAAATGAAGCAGATATAATATTTGCAATGGCATATACTTGTCAGCATGGCAAACACAACAATGCCGCAGCTACTTTTTTGGGCCAGGCAGTGGCTAATTTTGCCAAAATAAGCAGTCCACCTGAAAACTCTGCTTAGATTAATTTTGCCCAAACATAGGGCTGGATTTTATCGACCCACCGACGTCGGGGGTCTTGGTGGAGGGGTCCGGAAAATGCCTCCGAGAGAAGCTGGCCATGGGCCTCGACACCGGGAAGGCCTGGCCCCATATTGCCGGGGGCGGCATCGCCTCATGGCGGCCAGCATCAAAATTTAAGTATGTAAATGTATTTAAAGTAATGAATTAAATACTTAACTGCTCCCACCGTCAGTTCTGGTGCCATATTGGTGGCGGCAGCCAGGTGGGGGAGCGGGGTCAACATTTTTGATTGGTCTAGGAGGTGGTGGGAAGGAGTAAAGTTCATAGTTTATGAAATTTGGTGGGTGATGGTTGGGATCACTGTGTAAATCTTTTGGGGGCGAGAGGGCAAGTAATAAATTTGATGGTCATTGGGATGTGTGGGAGAGGATCAGGATAACTTTATTTATTTCATATTTCTTTAAAAATTGTAATTAAATTGAATGGCTGGAAGCCCTCTAAAAATGGTGTTGGTGCCTATGCAGTGGCGCCTGACGCATTTGACGGGGATGGACCGCCCACCCCCTCCACGTCATCGGGGGCAGGGGGGGGGCGGTCCACCACAGCCAAGTAAATGAGCTGACGCGATATTAAACGTGGAGTAAAGCCTCTGCATGTAGCTGCCACCTTTAGCCACATCCTAAATTGGACAGAGATGAAGCCACGAGTGGAGATTAGGAACAAAAGGCTAAAAAATGGTGTGCGCCAATTTTCAGGCACAGGCAATGCAATTCGCGATCTCGCCCCGTCAGTTCCGGTGGAGGAAAACAGCATGCAAATTTGCCGCGCTTCCCATCGCTTTTCCATAGGGGTGCAAAGGGACGAGCATCTGCTGCGCTGCTGTCTGCTCCTGCACTCAGCAGGGAGCCAAGCAACCTTTACTCATCTCATGTGGTACAGCCAGTCTTCTCTTCTTAAAGGCAGCCTGTCCCTCTTCAAGGAAAGCTGCACTGAATTAGAGCAGGCCGCTGCTGAATGCATTTGCTGTAACTCTAAACAAAGAGAATGGAACACCAGGACAGAGAGGGGTATCCGGGGTCACAGAGGCTTTAGTGGTGGAGGTGGACAGGAGGAGAGATGCCATGGTTCCACTTGGGACCAGGAGGTCTTCAAAGATCACCCTCAGAAGGGACTCGGAGTAGGAGGCCAGAGGAGTCAATTCCGAGCTTAGAGGCCCGTGGATCAGGCAGCAGTGACACAAGAAGTCTAAGGATCTCATGCAATGTTCAAAGTCAGTGAATGCATCTTCACATGACATTTCCTACCCACCGCTCCACCAGCCTCTCATGCTACTCAATGCACCACAGCCCATCACTTACCTAGCAGCATTCCCTGGCACTCAGGATTCATGCATAACATCCAGAGACACCACCTCATACACTTTCCAATGCTACCAGCCTCATACCCCCTCTCACTACCCCTGCATATCTCCAGTTATTCAACTATGGTAGGAACATTACCCAAACACAGTGCTACACAATTACCGATACTCTTTCCTCACTCTTGTGTTATGACCAGGTGAGCAATGTGTCTAGGGGTCTTTTGCTGTCTTCACCTGGTCTTATCGTAACAGGGTTTAATTTTAAACACACTGTGCTTTGAGCTCCCACTTTGTGAATTCTTGTTCACAACTTTCCAATTATAAGGTAAAGAAATGAGCACAAACAGGCTTTCCTTGGCTTAAAGAAGAAAGATGAAATTTATTAAACCGTAAACTTAAAATCTAATATGGTTCACCCCTACGGATATACGACATGCCCACACTAGCATGCACATGTGATATAAATATGCAGATAGGGACAGAAAAGAGAAGAAAAGATAAGCATAACAGTTTGAGGCAATATCTTGTTGCTGTTTCTCAAGCTCGCTGTAATCCTTGATTGAAGATATGGTCTTGAGTTTTGTTGGGGCCCAGTAGCCTTCTTAAAACCTTGTTCATGTAGGAAACCTTTCTCTCTTTGGGTTTCATGTGTTTTCACGTGTTCTAGTTCCGTGGGAAGAGATGAAGGCAGGCAGACAGGAGAGGACATATTCTCAATCCATGGGCACATGGTGTTCTCAGTTCCAATTCTTCGTTGGAAGTTCAAATTCAAAACTCCAGCCAGCTAGTCATGTGACTAAAACTGATTTGATCACTTCTGTGTATTGGGGAAGCAACTGCTGGGCTCCCCATGGTTACAACATTGTCTGATACTATGCAAATGTCCTTCTAGTCAGGGCTTGCAATGTTAAGTCTTTGTTCATGTGTGAAATAATGTGTGCCTCAGTCTTGGCAGTTTGAGGGGTTTGCTAGACACTTGCATAGAAGGGAAGAGAGCAGACAGCCGAGGGACAAGGACGCCAGCATCTCCTAAGCTCTACAGAGGAGATGGTTCATGGGGCCAGCCATGACAGAGCCCATGGCATCAGACGTTGCAGGGAACACACACAATGATGATATGTTGCTACCTTTTGCCTCTTTTCAACTCCCAGATCACCCTCATCTTGCTACCTGGCATGATCAGCAAGCTGCATGTGGTGTGACCATTGGCCTCTTGCTTTCCACCCCATCCTGCTTCCCTCACACCAACCTTCCTGTTACGACCTAGTGAGAAAGGTGTCTAGGGGTCCCTCTCAGCCTTCACCTGGTCTTACAGTAACAGAGTTTAATTTTAAACACACCGTGTTTTTAGCTCCCCCTTGGTGAATCCTTGTTCACCGCTTTCCAATTATAAGGCAAAGAAACCAGCACAAACAGGCTTCCTTAGGTTTAAAGAAGGAAAAGTTGAAATTTATTAAACTTAAACTTCAACTCTAATTCGGTTAATGCCTATGGATACATGATGTGCCCCACACTGGCATGCAAATAAAGACAGAAAAGAGCAAAAGAAAAATAAAGTGGAAAAGTTTGAGGCAATATCTAAAGAGGTGTTGTTATGGTTCTTTGAGCTCAGTGTAGAGTTCTTGATTGTAGATAGATCTTGCTTTTTGTTGGGTCCCAGTATTCTTCTTAAACCTTGTTCGCTGTAGGAGACTTTTCTTTCTTGGGGTTCATGTGCCTTCAGTGGATTTAGAGGCTTGTGTGAGAGAAATGGGAGCAGACAGGAGCGATCTTCTCAGTCCAGGAGCAAACAGACACCCTCTGTTCAAACTGCTTATACAATTCAGAAAAACCTAGGTTGCCCAGCAGGTTAGTTGTGTGACTAACTGGTTTAACCATGTCCGTTTGTGTATTCTGCCATCTTAGCAGTCAACCTGGAATGTGAGCTCCTCTACCTTCAATGTCTGGTGATCAAAAGTCCATTGTGGGATGAATGTCAGGGAATAGCTGCTTTGTCCTTCCAAACACTGTTTGTTAATATGCAAATGTATTTTCCAGCCATGGCTGATCTGTTTAACAAGTCCTTTCTTCACTCCAGTAACAGTTTAAAATCAATGTTCATGACAAAATTAATATGCCTCATTCTTGGCAGGTGGGGGCCTAGCATGACACCATGAAGAATGCACCAGGGAACGTTATCCCCCACGCTTTTGTTTAATACGAAAAATCACAAAGCCTGGGCACGTTGGGCTGAATTTTACATGGCGGGTGGCCCAGAAAATTTTTCCGGGAGAGGCCTGCTTTCACCCCCAATGCCAAGAAGGTCCCGTCGCATTTTACCGATGGCAACGAGGCCTTGGTATGACTGCCCCCCCACCACCCGCGCCTTCATTATAATATTATACTTAAGTTAAAATCATTCATATTAACCTACCTTGCCCTGGCGGCCACCAGCTGGAACTCCGGAGTTCCGAGGCATGACACTGGTGGGGTGGGGGAGGAGCGAAATTTTCAGGTCGGGAAGGGTGTGGGAGCGGGTAAAACCACTCCAATTGGTTGTGAGGATGGTGGGAAGGGGTTGAGGGTCAAATGTTCTGGAAGTGGGTGGGTGAAAGTTCGGCATATTCAGAAGAGTGTTTTTGGGGGGGATATGTACATTTATTTATTCAGAGATACAGCACTGAAACAGGCCCTTCGGCCCACCGAGTCTGTGCCGACCATCAATCACCCATTTATACTAATCCTACATTAATCCCATATTCCTACCCCATCCCCACCTTCCCTCAATTCCCCTACCACCTACCTACACTAGGGGCAATTTATAATGGCCAATTTACCTATCAACCTGCAAGTCTTTGGCTGTGGGAGGAAACCGGAGCACCTGGCGAAAATCCACGCGGTCACAGGGAGAACTTGCAAACTCTGCACAAGCAGTACCCAGAACTGAACCCAGGTCGCTGGAGCTGTGAGGCTGCGGTGTTATCCACTGCGCCACTGTGCCGCCCCAAATGAGAACTCAGTGGGGCGGGGGGGTGGGGTGAGGTGGGTGGGGGAGAGGGGAATCAAAGATAAATTAAAATTTTTCTGCCGTTTGTATGCGCCTTTAAAAATGAAGGGCCTGAAGCCATTTAAAAATGGCGCCAGCACCTGTGTGGTGGCGCCAGACACCATTTCCTGGGACAGAGTGGCCGCCCCCTCTACGTCATCCATTTAAGTGAGCCCTCTCCTGAAATATCGTGGAGGCTCAGCGACGGCACATCCACACCGGAAGACCACCAAGATCAGAGCACGCCGCCATGATTTGTGGCGCACTCATAAAATTCAGCCCGTTCCTTTTGCCTGCAGAAGACAGGTCCTTGCATATGAATATATGTAGCTTCTAGCAAGCCTAAGTAAGCCACGTTGCGAGCCTGACTGATAATCGTAAATTGCTTGTTAGTACTTCTTAGCATGTCAGAAAGTGCTGTCCAATCGTGGAATCACATCGAATGTTAATCACATCTAAAAAATCTGTCAAAAATATTTAAAGTGAGAACAAAATCTTGAATAGTTGGATGTTGCTGTCCAGTTTACATAAAAACCAAAAAAGTAACAACCAGCTCAGAAATCAACCAATCAATCAAGCCAAAAGTAAACAGCTAAACGGCATCCCTAACCCTGCTGCTACTAACTCCAGTGAAAATTAGAGCATTCAGAACCTCGTGAACTGTCACCAGATTATATTGAGGTGGGGCAGGGAGGGGCGGGAGTTTTCAACTGCTGATCATACATTTCCTGCCTAAAAGGCAGGTGGCCAGCAGTTGAACATCCAGCAGGGACCTTGGGCAACCTTTTTCCTGCCTATTTCAATTTTCAGGCAGGCTTTTAAACAGACAACCCACACTCTCGCCTAACACAGGTGGGAGGATGTATAAACATGCACATAAGGGTGCTATGCTCTTGTAGAACCCTGATTGTAATCTTCATGGAGAAATGGGAAGGCATGCAAGGTGTATGCTGGTCCCAGTTTATCCAGACATTGAACGGCCTAACCAGCCTTCCTTAAACGGACCACAGGTGGCTGCTTGGAAAAGATCTTCCTTTTATTAGTTCTTTGTGGTGTCATGGGACTATTTATTGCCCGCTGCCAGTTAATTCACATCGAAAGAATTGTTTTACTGCATATTGTGCCAGTTGCGGTTACTCAGATATTAGCAACAATAAGATTGGGACCCAGTTGCCAGACCTTTTCGCCTTGCAGTCTAATCTATTGATTAGGACTGCGAGGTAGACTTTGCAGCTGCCAATGGACCCACTGCTGATCACAGCCAGATTTCTAGTGTCAGCCTCATTTTTCTCAAGGCTTCAAATGGTTTAACGTTTGTCCTTAGGGCTTTGACGCTGAGGGTAGTGGTGGGGGGAGCAGGAAATGGCTGCTGCTCCTTAAGCTGAACATCTGCAGCAGCTTAAAGGGCCAGGCAGCATTGCCAAAGTTTCAATAAGTATCATGTTCTCAGACATGCAATTAGAACATCTGCTTATGTCATGTATGCCTGTTAAGATGTTTATTCTGCAAACTGTAGGCATAATGTGGCTAATCCCTGTTAGGCAGTTCATGCTTAAATATCATACAGTGGCATTGAGTAGCTCAGACAATCATATCAGCAATTTGTCAATTATCATATTACCAGTAACAATGTGCTTCCAGTGGAAGTGAGGGCATTTCTGGAGTCTTCTAGTGCCTTTCGTTTGACTTTACTGTGCTCTGGTTATTTCCCTCAATTCTCCTTTCAATAACTAAAGTGGCTGCTGTGTCCTAAAGGTCATCTAGCAACACTGAAGGCCTGTTAATCGCAGGCATTCTTAGCAGACAGCGTTGCCAAGGTGATAATGACAGAAAGTGTGACATATGATGTTTATCTGTCATTATCGCCTCGTTTTAATGTGCTTGCCCATGTATGAGTGGGCGCTCCTGACAACCAGCTTCACTGGAAAATAAGTAGAGTTGAAAAATAGACAAGGTTCCAAATGTTACAGAATCCGCTGGATCTTCTGGCCCTACCCACCTCAATACCACCACAAATCCAGCAGAAAGACAGGTGAAAATTCTGCCTACTGCTTCTTCAATCTCCTGCTAGAGAGAACCTTAAAGGGAATTTAGCGTCAAAAATGTGTCAAGTTCTGAATTATTCATTGTTCCCAAATCAGTAAATCATAAATAATACCTTAAGGAACTAAAAGGTACCTGGGTCCCAAGGTCAAGCTGTGGTGAAACTAGTAAATATCATGTTCTCAGACATGCAATTAGAACATCTGTTTGTGTCATGGTATGCCTGTTAAGATGTTTATTCTGCAAACTGTAGGCATAATGTGGCTAATCCCTGTTAGGCAGTTTATACTTAAATATCAGACAGTGACATTGAGTGGCTCAGACAGTCATATCAGCAATTTGTCAATTGTCATATTACCAGTAACAATGTATTTCCACTGGGAGTGAGGGCATTTCTGCAGCCTTCAGGTTTCAGTTACATTGTTACTGTTAATTTCCTGATTCAGCTGGTTAAAATTAGAATGCAAAGCCATATGAAATGTACATATGGGCTAATTCAAGATTTTTTACATTGGGATTTTAAAGTTATTTTTCTTGAATTAACTTAAAAGCCAGTTAGCTCACTGAGGGAGTGCTGCACTATCTGTGGTGCTGGATGATGTCTGCCTGCTTGGGTGGGCAAAGAGGACATTATTTCGAAGAAGAGCAGTGGGACTGTCCCAAGTGTCTTGGCCAATATTCATTCCTCAATCATTATCACTAAAAACAGATTATCTGGTGAATTATCTCATTGCTATTGTGGGAGCTTGCTGTGTATACATTCTGCTACCTCTCCTACATAACAACAGTGACTACACCTCATAAGTACTTTATTGGCTATCAACAGCTTGGGACTTCCTGAGGTTATGAAAGGTGCTATATAAATGCAAGTCTTTCTTTGACTAGAATGTGATAATAATAACAAGGGTGTGGATTTGATCACTAAAGACTGGATTTTAAGAGCCCGCCGCCAACTTCGGCAGCGAGCTGAAAAAATGGTCTCCCGCACAGCGGCTCATTTAAATAGCCGGGGTGGCCCACCTACCCCCAATCTCGTGGAGAGGGCAGGTTGGCAATCCCCGGCAATGGCTTCAGCTGCCCGTGCGCAGGCACTGGCATCATTTTTAAAGGGCTGGTAGCCCTGTTGGTCAATTTGAATTTTTAAAGCAGTATCCCCCAAAATTTATACATTAAATTTCTAACATCCCTTTCCCACCCCCCAATAGCAATTACATTAACTATTTGTACTTTCCCCCCACAAAACACTTAACTTTTAAATCTGACCTTCCCCCCACCCGCCCCCTGCCAGACTGCCCAAAGTATAAAGTTCACCCCTTCCCACCTTCCCCTACACCCATTACATTTATTTGACCCTGTCCCCCCGCACTGAAAATCTTTACTCCTTCCTCCTCCCCACCAGTGTTATGCTGGCTTTCCCCGGACAGGGAATTGAAGGAGCAAGAGTGCTGGCCGCTGTGCTGAAGATCATGGTGGGCCCAGATGATTTAAGGTAAGTTGATTTAAATTTATACATGACAGTAATTTAAATATTTAAATCCAGGTCCCGTCGCCCAGCGGCAGGAAGGGCTGCCACAGAGCCTCTCTGCCACCGAGAGTATGGGGCTGGGTCTTCCCGGTGTTGGCCTCCATGACGGACTGCTGCCGGAACCATCTTCCGGCCCGCCCACCCCAACCCCGTCATGGAGCCGACGTCATGGGCTTGGTAAAATTCAGCCCTATATGTTTTGGATTGCTAGTCTGAAAAGGTAAGGTCAAATGAGTGAAAAACCTTCTATCCAAACTTATCTGCTCATTTGATTCATTTTAATTAACTGGTTAAAACAGGCCAGTGCAACAATACATTAAAAAAAATTATCTGGTAGTTTGAATTGAAATACTTTGAACAATCAAGAATAAACTGCATAAGCTTTCATGTCTACAAACTTTATCAAATGATAGTGATATTTATCAATAATTTCACTCATGAGACAGGCAAAGGAGCTGCTTTCTGCCTGATTTAAGGTGAGCCTAGAGTCAAGGGTGGGGCAGCAGGGGCGGGGTGTGGTGACAATATTGGCTCCCTGCTGATTGCTGTCGCTTCTAGAATTTTCCCACATAAATGACAACATTGAATAGGTTCATCCCAAATATCAGTACATTTAAAGTGGAAATAATGATGGGTTAATATCAGACTTTCAAAGGAAGTGCAATCAATCATGAGAAGATCAATTACACTAATAGGAACATGTAACAGGAGTAACCATTCAGCCCCCTTGGACCTGTTTCCACATTGAATTAGATCAGGGTTGATTTGTATCTCAACTCTATTTAACTGCCTTGGTTCCATATCCCTTAATATCCTTACCTAGCAAACATATATCAATCTCAATTTTAAAATTTTCTATTGACCTAACCTCACCAACCTTTTGGGGAAGGGTGTTCCAGATTTGTGTGAAGTGCTTCCTGACGTCACCCCTGAATGACCTAACTCCAATTTTAAGTTTGTGCGCCCCTGTTCTGGATTCTCCACAATAGAAAATAGTTTCTCTCTACTTACCATATCAAATCTTTTAATCATCTTGAATGCCTGCACTCCATAAATTTTTAATTTTTCTGGAGACAGCCAGTCCCACTCAGCGTTAGTAGGTGCTTAAGGCCTGCAGCCTGCAACATCCATATTCCACTTCCCGGAGGCAGGCTTCCTGGTACAAGCAGGAATCCCACCAGGAAGCCACTAAAAATATCATATGACACCAAACTCAGGAAATTCACCGGTGTCAGTTGTAGCTAGGTCAAGTTGACACAGCAACTTCATCCCAGCTTTTCCTCCAAGCATAACATCCGGCTATCATGACAAAGATGCATTTATATAATTCCAAGGAGGAGATGACCCAATTTGATGACAGCTATGAATTCTCAAATTATATTTTGTGGTAATACTTTGACACATTATACATTGACAGAAGGGAAAGGTCAACTGGGTTTACGTGCTGTAGTGGTATCCTACAGGAGGAGCTGTTTTAATCTGTTAATATTGGCAGTGATTTCTTCTATATATTTTGAAAGATTCACCAGTGGTATCAAAAACTTTCTTGCATTCAGACATGAGTGGACATTACTGAATTTGGCACAGGAAGAATAGTTGGGATTTTGTCCTGGGACAAGTTACCACTAGTGTTTTATAAATTTTGATTGGTTGGTAAAGGTAGTGTTAGGTTTCATATTTTTTTCTTTAGGTAGTCATAGTAATCAAACAGCTACAAACAGCAGGTCAGCAGAATTATTAATCCTTTCAAAATGATAACAGGAGGATTTAAGAAAGCATGGAATGAAAAAGGGCTTTTTAGTTCATTATTCCCTCTGCTTCCACAGACCCTTGGCCACAACCTACCCTTAATAAAATGATTCAAAATCTTTAGTATATATCTAAATGTTCACGTCAAACATTCCATTTACTCCAAACATCATGCAGAGGTATATTACAGATGTAAAAAGAAAAACATCCTATTTTGGTAGGATTTTAAACTATGGTTTGAATAAAGGATCTAACAGCTAGCAGTTTAAACATAGTCTATTGAGGTTGTTATTGATTTTAAGATGAGCAATGCTTGCCCATTTTGGGCATCTATTGGTAAATTGACTGATCCCACATTCCCAGCAGGGAGCCATTCTCGAAGAGAAACAGCACAATAGCACTGTTTCGTTTTCTCCAACATTGTCTCCCTTCAAGCACGGCTCCCTGTTGAGCGTGCAGAATGGGTAAATCTACACCCTGGTGTCAGCAACACATTTTCCCATTGCACGCATAGCATGATTAAATGGAGAGCAACATTTTCTCTATTCCAGCCAACAACATGTCAGTTTCCCAAAAATATTAAAATACCCAATAATGCACTGGTGCAAAATTTTCCACTGCTACCAGTCTCCATGATTTTGCCAATTTGTGCTGAACTGGGCACTCTGTGCTGTCGACCCCTGAGCACCAAAAACTGGATTTAGTCTGCCCAAATTCATTTCACAATGGGCCTTTACAAGCAGTGGAGATAGGAAATTACATACTAAAAACTCCATCGAGTTTTGAAGCCTGATCTCAAGGATGAGTCGACAGCATACTGAAATTCTTCCTCACATCATACTTCAGTTGGTAATTTATTTTAATGACCAAGAATTTTTCATGTTCCAAACAAAATAATGCTGTTTCCAGAAGTCTGGGACATGCCAGTGTTTTGATCTGATAGCTATGTTAACTCAAATGCCTGGCTGATCAGCTCTTGTTTTAAAGCTACTTGCTTTGGATGTTACACAATGATGTCCATGTCGCAGAATGGTTGCTGAAATACCCAAGGCAAACTCAAAGTCGAAAAATGTTACAATGTATTGGAATGCATAAATATATCCAATATGTATTGGAATACATACTGGTAGCTGGGCCTTTGAGCAGACGTAGCTACCAGTATCTGCTTCCAGATCATCCAGTTTGATGTTAATTGAGTCTTACCAAACAAATTTTGTTTAGCAAGATTTCCATTAATAATGACCCAGATCAACTCTAACCTTCCACATCCAAAAGTTCTCAACACATATTGCTACTTGTCTTTCTGAATGTTCAAGTTTGAACAAAAGGGGACTCCGGTACCTGTCAATTCATGACAACCTCACTGGATTATTATGTCAGCATTTCACACCTCCTCAAATTGCATGATGCTGGGAACAAAACTTCCAGAAATTCTAGATGTTTGCTGATTTTGAACAGATAACAAAACAAAAAAGTAGATTTACTTAGTATTGATTGACATTCCTCTGATTAACTTCGCACTCCAATTGATATAAATTGTAATAAATGTTAAAAGACCCTTCAAGTGCAAGAAACACTCTGCTCAACCAAGGGACTAGGAACTTCCTAATCATTCTTTGTGGTCTGATTGTAAGTTAGGAGGCTGAGCTCCAGTGCTTCAATAACATAGAAAGGTACAGAAGTGTTACTGAAACAAATACACAATTCACAGTTCATATCATATGACAAAGATGTACGAACTGGCCAATATTGCAGAATTTGGTCAGAAAGATTGTAAAATCTCCACAAATACAATTTTATACCAAAATGTCCACTTTCAGTTCCTAAAGCTGACAGAAAAATGATTATACTCTGGAAACAGAACTAGGAGGAAATAAACTGGTATTACTGTAAAGGGTGTTCAATAAGAAGGTGGATCAATTCAGGCTTCAGTTTAAGAAAAAAAATATTTGTCATGTTATGCTACCAAAGCAGTAGGAATGGAAATGGATCCTCAGCCTTCTCCATCACCCCTTCCAGAGTTTGTTGTTTTTTCTTTAACAAGGAGCAGCTCGAGTAACATGTGAAACATGCAGAACTGAGCCACGGGGTAAAGTGCACTGACCCTTGTGCACACAGAGGACAGCTAAAAACCACCTACTTATCTTCGATGTTTTATGTACTGCCTTTACTAGGGTCTTTGGGGCAGCATCTGACACCCACGCTGAACTTACACACTTCTGTATAATTGGTTGGTTCAGGTCAGTGCTGCTTCCCCTGAAAGCAATGCATTTCAAAAGTGCTTTTGTTCTGTCTTAATGCATTCTTATTTGTTTTTTCTAAACTGGTTTACAAACCTTTTTTTCAGATCAGTAGGGTGTAAAGCTGAAAAACATGGATCACTCTTGACCTTTTCTTGAGTCTGTTAAGTGTGTAAAAAAAATATAGATTTTAAATTATCAAGATGTCAGAATCAGCTTCATCAAATAAAAAAAAGAATGACTTGCATTTATATAGTGCCTGTCATGACCATGGGACGTCCCAACACTCTTTACAGCCAATGAAGTATTCTTGAAGTGTAATCACGGTTGTAAAGTAGGAAACCTGGCAGCCAATTTTGGGAACAGCAAAGTCCCAAAACAGCAATGTGATAATGAGCAGATAATCTATTTTTTATGATTTTGGATGAGGGATAAATATATTGGCCTGGACACTGGGGATAACTTCCCTGCACTTCTTGAAAATAGTGCCTTGAGATCTTTTGTGTTCACAGAGCAGGCAGATGGAGCCTTGGTTTAATGTTTCATCTGGAAAATGATAGAAATTAGCAAAGGGATGTTCTTCCAGTGGACCAAAGTGTTGCCAAACGAACATTTCTGTTCAAAGAGAAAGAAAAGGATAAAAAAAGATAATTATAAATGAGTCAACATAGGTAATGGATAATCTAATAGCTAAAATTAACACTCATCTAGAAAGACAGCGAGAGCAGGAGCAGAGCATGACCAGCAAGGGTATGGCATGTAGACCCTTATTGCAAGGGGCTTGGAGTCCAAGAGTAAGGAAGTCTTGCTACAACATACAGGGCTTTGGTGAGACCACACCTGGAGTACTGTTCATATTTTAAGAAGAATATATTTGCATTTGAGGTGATACAGTCAAGGTTCACGAGTTTAGTTCCTCGGATGAGAGGTTTGTCGTAAGATGAGGGGCTGAGTAAATTGGGCCTATACTCACAGGAGTTTAAAAGAATGAGAGGTGACCTCATTGAAACATACAAGATTCCGAAGGGGCTTGTTAAGGTAGACACTGAGAGGTTGTTTCCCCTAGCTGGGGAATCTAAAACACGGTGGCACAGTCTCAGGGTCAGAGGCTGATCATTTTGGACTGAGACGAGGAAAAATCTCTTCACTCAAAGGATTGTGAATCTTTGGAATTCTCTAACCCAGAGGGTTTTGGATGATCCATTGTTGAATAAATTTAAGGCTAAGGTAGACAGATTGTTAGTCTGTCAGGGTATCAAGGGATCTGGAGAGCGGGTGAGAAAGTGGAGTTGAGGTCAAGAATCAGCCATAATCGTATTGAATGGCGGAGCAGGCTCGAGGGCCATATTGTTTACTCCTGCTCTTATTTCTTATGCTCTTATGTTTCACAGCCATACGGCAAGGTGCTGAGAACACAGTCCTTATAAAGTATCAGCTTGGTCCTAAGGGTCAGCTTGGCGTTATTCCATGCATGCTTTGCAAGTTGGCCAAAGGTGGTAGCTGCTTTCCCTATGTGTGTATAGAACTCTGCATCAAGGGACAGATTGTCTGTCACCATGGACCCAAGGTAGCAGAGTTTGCTAATCACTACGAGTGGGGTGTTATTTAGTGTGATCAGGGGCAGAGATACAACACCTTGTCCCATGACCATGGTTTTCTTGACGCTTATAGTGAAGGAGAACAAGTTACAGGCACGGGAGAGACAGTCCATGCATCTTTGTAGCTGAGCTTCTGTGTGAGCGACTAGTACAGCATCATGAGCGTAGAGGAGTTCTCTGATCAGGACGTGCTGTGTTTTTGTCGTTGCTTTCAGCCTTGATAGACTGTCGAGCTTGCCGTCTGACCGAGGGCTGAATTTTACCAGCCCTCCGACGTAAGGGGTCGTGGCGATGTGGCCGGGAAAATACTTTTCGGAGAGGCCTGCCATGGGCCTTGATGCTGGGGAGGCCCCGCCCCATTTTACTGGTGGCAGCGAGGCTTCGTGTCGGTCCCACTACTGCTTGGTGACAGAACCTTAATTTAAATAGTCAAATAAATATTAATGAATGAATAATCACTTACTCGTCCCGAAGGCCATCTCACGCGAATATTCCAGCCAGAAGCCGGAACTCCCACGTCTTCACAATTCCGTTCGGAGAGCCAAGGCATAACACTGGTGGGGAGGGGGAGGAGTTTAAGTTTTCAGGGTCGGGGGGAGTGGGGAAAACTGTTCCTATTGGTTATGGGGATGGTGGGAAGCAGTTGAGGATCAAAGTTTCTGAAGTTCGGGGGGTAAGTTCGGGATCGCAAAAAATATTTTTTTTTGAGGGAGAGAGGGCAATTTACATGATTACTCATTGGGAGGTGGGAGAGGGGTTCAAAGTGCCATTAAAAGTTTAATTTTAGATTTTGGACAGTGGGAATTTAAAAAATTTAAACCTCACTGAAGGGGTTGAAGCCCTTTAAAAATGGCGCCAGTACCTGCACAGTGATGCCGGACACTGTTGCCGGGGACGGAGGGCCCGCCCCCTCTACATTATTGGGGGCGGTCGTTCCACCCACTCCATGTAAATGAGCTGCCGCGCGAAATATAATGGCGCGCTGTTTTTGAAGCTCACCGCCGAGATCAGCAGCAAGCTTTAAAAGTTCAGCCCCTGGTGAGCTAGTAGTTTCCTTCTTATAAACAGCAGTGGCCCGAGGCCCGGGAGCAGGAGCAGAGCGAAATTGGTGACTGGTGGGGGTATACAGAGGGATGACTGAGGCCCAAGAGCAAGAACAGCTGATAGAGCAGGAACAGACCAAGAGCAGTGCGAGGAACTAACTGGGAGCAGAAGGACAGTGTTCAGAAAGAAAAAGCAAAACAAAGTATGATGTCACAGAAAGCAGGTAGATGATTGGGCAGTGATTATTTCTCTTTATTTTCTCTTTATTTTTTCTTTTCTCTCTCTAAACTAGGGCATTGGGTTAAACTCGGAGTCTGGAAATTTAAAATTTCAATCAGGGTAATATAACAATGTGAATTAATAATAAAAGTATGAGCACAGAGGCAGTAATTAAAATTAATAGTTTAAACAAGTTACTAATTAGATAATAAAAGAGGGAACACAGTTTTTTTTTAGATCATGGTTGGGAAGCTGAGACCTGGTGCTTGTAATTCCTGTGCCGTGTGGGAACTTCAGGACGCTTCATGTGACTTGGATGACCATGTGTTTAGGTAGTATCTCCAGCTGCTTAAGCTCGAGTTCAGGGTTTCCGAGCTTGGGGCGGGGAAGCTGGAGTCACTGTGGATCATCAGGGAGGCTGAGAGTTTCCTGGATGATACATTCCAGGAGGTGGTCACTCCACAGGCAGAGACAGTTCAGGTTTGTAGATGGATGGCCATCCGGCAGAGTTGGCAGAGGCAGGAAGTGCAGGAGTCTTCAGTGTGTGTGCCACTCTCAAACAGGTACGCAGCATTTCAGACTGCTGGGAATGACAACACCTTGAAGGAGTGCAGTCAGACCATGGCCCCTGTGGGCAAGGAACTGCTCAGGAGGGAACAGCAAAGCAGTTGTTTTAGAAGATTCCATAGTTAGAGAGACAGACAGGTGATTCTGTAACCATCATTATAAGTCCTACATGGTGTGTGGCCTGCCCTGGTGCCGGGGAAAGGACATCATGGAGAGAGTGGAGAATATTCTGCAGGGAGAAGGGACTGAGTCGGAAGATGTAGTGTACATCGGTACCAACAACATAGAGAGGGCAGGTTTTGAGGTCCTATAGTCAGACTTTCAGGAGCTAGGGAGGAATTTAAAAAGTAGGACCTTGAATGTAGTAATCTCTGAATTACTCCCAGTGCCACTCGCTAGCAAGAATAGAAATAGGAAGATACGGACTTTCAATGGCTTGTGGCATCATGCAAGAGGCAGGGTTTCAGATTCTTGGGACATTGGAATAAGTTCTGGGGCAGCAGGCACTTTTTCAAAAAGGACAGGTTGCCCCTCAACAGGACTGGGATCAACGCCCTCATGGGGAGGTCCACTAGTGTGGTTGGGGAGGGTTTAAACTAAGTTGGTAAGGGGTTGGGCATCAGCATATAAAAGTAGAAAAGAGGGATAAGGTGCATAAAGTCAGAGTGTGATGGTCAGTACTAAAGAAGGGAGTCATACCATATTAAATAGGAGCAGACTAAGAAGAACTATGAGGAATACAAAGACAGGTTTAGAATGCATGTATGTAAATGCACAAAGTGTGGTGAATAACATTGGTGAGCTACTAGCACAAATAGCTGTGTGGAAATATGATGTAGAGGCAATCGCGGAAATATGGCTTAAAAATGGTGAGGACTTGGTGCTTAATATTCATGGGTACAAAGAGTACAGAAAAGATAGAGAAGGATAAAAGGGAGGTGGTGTGGCAGTACTGATTAGGGAAGACATTGTCGAGTTGGAAAGAGAGGATGTCCTTGCGGGGGAGAGGATAGAATCCAGGTGGTTATAGTTGAGAAGCAAAAAAGGTTATGATCACACTACTGGGGGTATTCTATAGGCCTCCATATAGTGAGAGAGAGATAGAGAAGCAAATCTGCAGGGAAACCACAGAGATGTGCAAGAACTATAGTGTGGTAATACTGCAAAACATTAGTTGCCCAAATATCGATTGTGATAATGTTGGAGTAAAGAGTAAGGAAGGGGAGGAATTTCTGAAATAAGTTCAGGTGATTTCCTTGGCCAGTATGTTCTTGGTCCTACTAGGAAGGGGGCATTGCTGGATCTGGTGCTGGGGAATGAAGTGAGCCAAGTGGACCAAGTGTCTATGGGGGAACACTTGGATAAGAGTGGCCATCGTATCATAAAGTTTAGATTAGTAATGTAGAAGAGCAAGGAACAATCTAAAGTAGAAATTCCAGATTGGAAGAGGGCAACTTCAATGCGATGAGAGGAGATCTAGCTAGGGTAAAATGGAACCAAAGACAGACAGGGAAAATTGTAACGGAGCAATAGGTGGCCTTTAATGAGAAGATATTTCAGGTACAGACTAGCAACATTCCAACAAGGGTGAAAGGCAGGGGATTCAAAGCCAGGGCTCCTTAGATGATGAGGGAAATAGAGAATATGATGAAACAAAAAGAGAGTTGTCTGTCAGGTGAATTCTTCAAACAAGATCCAGGCCAAAAACAAGTTGCGAGGGGAAGTGAATAGGAACATAAGACTGGCAAAGAGAGAATATGAGAATAAAATGGCAGTTAACCTAAAAGGGGATCTAAAATTTTCCACTGGCATGTAAATAGTAAGTGTGTCGTAAGAGGCAGGGTTGGGCTTATTAGGGACAAAGAGGGTAATATATGGTAGAGGCACAGGACAAGGCTAGAAGACTTAATGAGTACTTTGTATTATTGTTTACAAAGGAATAGTATGCTGACAAACTATCAGTAAAAGCAGAAATGGTAGAGATAATGGATGGGGTGAAACTTGAGAGCCAGGATGTACTGGAGAAGCTAACTATGCTTAGAGTGGATAGGTTACCCAGGAAAAATGGCTTGCATGCCAGGTTGATAAAGGAAATGGGGGTGCAGATAGCAGAAAGGCTTGCCATAACCTTCTAATCTTCCCTAAATATGGGGGGAGTGCCAAAGGATTGGAAAGTGGGAAATGTGACATCCTTGTTCAAGAAAGGTTGTAAGAACGTTCCTAGTAACTACAGGCCAGTCGGTTTTAGAAACAATAATCAGGGAAAAAATTAACAGGCACTTGGAGAGTTTTGACTGAATTAAGGAAAGCCTGCTTGGATTTGTGAAAGGCAGATCATGCTTGACTAATCTAATTGAATTTTTAATGAAATATAAAAGAAGGTTGATGAGGGGAATGCAATGGACGTTGTCTATGTGGATACAAAGTACCACATAAAAAGTTGGTTAACAAAATTTAGGCTCATGGAACAGGAGGGTCAGTGTCAGCTTGGATAGAATATATGGCTTAAGGACAGGAAACAACCAGTCATAGTAAGTGGTTGTTTTTCAGACTGGAGAAAGGTAGACAATGGTGTTCCCCAAGGATCAGTACCTGGACCACAGCATTTTTTGATATATATAAATGTCTTGTAGGACAGTGAGGATGATACAAATCAACTGCAACAGGAAATAGATAGGCTAGCAGAGTGAGCAGACAAGTGGCAGATGGAATTTAATACAGAGAATTATCTTTCCCCTTTGGCCTCCTTGTGTCGAGAGACAATGGGTAAGCGCCTGGAGGTGGTCAGCGGTTTGTGAAGCAGCGCCTGGAGTGGCTACAAAGGGCAATTCTAGAGTGACAGACCTTCCACAGATGCTGCAGATAAAATTGGTTGTCGGGGCTGTTACACAGTTGGCTCTCTCCTTGCGTTTCTGTCTTTTTTCCTGCCAACTGCTAAGTCTCTTCGACTCGCCACACTTTAGCCCCGCCTTTATGGCTGCCCGTCAGCTCTGGCGATCGCTGGCAACTGACTCCCATGACTTGTGATCAATGTCACAGGACTTCATGTCGCGTTTGCAGACGTCTTTAAAGCGGAGCCATGGACGGCCGGTGGGTCTGATACCAGTGACGAGCTCGCTGTACAATGTGTTCTTGGGGATCCTGCCATCTTCCATGCGGCTCACATGGCCAAGCCATCTCAGGTGCCACTGGCTTAGTAGGGTGTATATGCTTATACAGAGAAGTATAAGGTGATGCATTTTGGCAGAAGGGATAGGGAGAGGCAATACAGACTTAATGACAGTTCGAAAGAATGTGCAGGGACAGAGGCACCTGGAGGTTCATGTGCATAGATCTTCGAAGGTGGCAGAATATATTGAGAGTGTAGTTAGCAAAGCATATGGGACCTTGGGCTTCATAAATAGAAGTATTGAGTGCAAAAAGAAGGAATTTATGCTGATCCTTTATAGAACTCTAGTTAGGCTGCAACTAAAGTATTGCGTCCAGTTCTGGTTACCACACTTTAGGAAGAATGTGAAGGTCCTTGACAGGGTGCAGAAGAGATTTACTAGAATGGTTCCAGGGCTGAGGGATTTTAACTACAAGATTGGTTTGGAGAATCTGGGGTTGTTCTCCTTGGAGCAAATATGGTTGAGGGGAGATTTGTTAGAAATGTACAAGATTATGACAGGTTTAGGTAAGGTAGACAAAGAAAAGCTGTTCCCATTAACTGATGGGACAAGGGGACACAGATTTAAGGTTTTGGGCAAGAAATGCAAGGGGGATGTGAGAAAGAACATTTTTCACAGTGAGTGGTAATGACCTGGAAATCGCTGCCTATGAGGGTGGTGGAAGCAGAGACGATGAATGATTTCAAAATGAAATTGGATGGGCACATGAGGGAAATAAACTTGCAGGGCTTCAGAGATAGAGCCAGAGAATGGGACTGATTAGATTGCTCTGCAGAGAGCCAGCATGGACTCGATGAGCCGAATGGCTGCCTTCTAGGTCATAATGACTCTATGACGTGGGTTATTTATGGACAGCCAGCATGAATTCGTAAAGCAAAAGTCATGTCTGACTAGTGGCACAGTGGCGCAGTGGTTAGCACCGCAGCCTCACAGCTCCAGTGACCCGGGTTCAATTCTGGGTACTGCCTGTGTGGAGTTTGCAAGTTCTCCCTGTGTCTGCGTGGGTTTCCTCCGGGTGCTCCGGTTTCCTCCCACATGCCAAAGACTTGCAGGTTGATAGGTAAATTGGCCATTATAAATTGCCCCTAGTATAGGTAGGTGGTAGGGAAATATAGGGACAGGTGGGTATGTGGTAGGGATATGGAATTAGTGTAGGATTAGTATAGATGGGTGGTTGATGGTCGGCACAGACTTGGTGGGCTGAAGGGCCTGTTTCAGTACTGTATCTCTAAACTAAACTAAACTAATTTAGTAGTATTCCTTAAGGAAATAACAAATTGGCCCAGATAATAGCGGGCAGGTAGGCAGGGTGCAGGGTGGCTGGATGGGTGGGGATTTAGTGACCAGGAAATTTGGAAGTACATTCCCATAATTCCAGCTGAATTTAATGACAGGATCTGATTTTTTTTTTATTCTGTATTTCCCAGCCACAGTCGGGCAGATTGAAGGCTAGCTGGCTCCAGACCACAACCGGGAATCTGGCACAGGCAGGGAATCAGTCATCGGGAGAGGGTCAGTTGGATTGCAGGATGGGGGCTGTTTGCAGGTTTGCTTGTTGAGCCAAGGGAAATCACTCCACTGCTCTTCCTGACCCACAAGCAGTTGTGCAAATGCGCTGACCTGTGCTATCCAGCCCTTCACGCCTCCCTGCCTGCAGGTATTAAAAATAAAAGCAATGCTAAAATGGAGGCATTCAGGCTGTTTAAAATATTTTACTGACCGACCCACCCCCGACCTGCCTCCGTTAAAACCAGAAGTGGGCGGGTTGGAGTTGCGTTGCCCATTTTTTTGTTTTAGGGACTGACAGCACATTTAACTATAAGCTGCAAGCACATGCTGCTTGTGCAACTCAAGTTAAGGTTAATGATGAGTCTGTGTTAAAGCACCGCCAATACATTGGGCCAGATTTTCCTGGAGTCTTGTGCCATTGTAATGGCATAGCTACTTTGTTGGGACCCTTGAACAGCATGAAAGAAAGAATAAATTAAGAAGTAAATGGCTTACGCCATTACTTATGGCACTCTATATTTTCCTTGCTGGACTGCAATCACCCATAGCCATAAAGAGAAGCTAATTTTCAAAGCTCTTCCCGCCACGAATAACAATAGCTATTGGAATTTTGCTCACCAGTTTTTACACTTAAAAACAATGGCACTGGTGGCTTGCCTGTGGCATGAATTACAGATGAAGGTCATTTTTATTGATTGTTCATTCGGGGGAGGCAGTGGCAGAGTGGTAATGTCACTGGACTAGCAATCCAGAAGCCCAGGCTAATACTCTAAGGACATGGGTTCAAATACTATCATGGCAGCTGGTGGAATTTAAATTCAATTAATAAATCTGGAATTTATTAAAAAATGCTAGTCTCAGTAATAGTGACTATGAAACCATTGTCGATTATTATAATAACCCATCTGGGCCACGAATGTCCTTTAGGGAAGGAAATCTGCTGTTCTTACCTGGTCAGGCCCTACATGTGACTTCAGACCCACAGCAATGTGGTTGACTCTTAAATGCCCTCTGAGATGGTTTAGCAAGCCATCCCATTGTACCAAACTGCTGGAAGAAAGTCTAAAAGGAATGAAACCGGATGGACCACCCAGCATTGATCCAGGCACCGGAACAACAACGGCACACCCAGCCCTGTCGACCTTGCAAAGTCCTCCTTACCAGCATCTGGGGGGCTTGTGCCAAAATTGGGAGAGCTGTGCCACAGACTAGTCAAGCAACAACCTGACATAGTCATAGTCATAGAATCATACCTTACAATGTCCCAGACACCACCATCACCATCCCTGTCAGTGGGACAGGACATATCCCCAGAGGTGGCAGCACTGTGGTATACAGTCGGGAGAGAGTTGCCCTGTGAGTCCTCAACATTGACTCCAGACCCCATGAAGCCTCACAGCATCAGGTCAAACATGGGCACAGAAACCTCCTGCTGGTTACCACCTACCACCATCACCCACTCTTCAGCTGATGCATCAGTACTCCTCCTTGTTGGACACCACTTGGAAGAAGCACTGAGATGAGCAAAGGCACAAAATGTACTTCAATGTCCATCACTAAGAGTGGTTCGGTAGAACTGGGTCTGCGGCAGGTGATGAGGGAGCCAACAAGTGAGGAAAACCTACTTGACCTTGTCTTCACCAAATCTACCTGTTGCAGATGCATATGTCCATGTTAGCATTAGTAGGAGTCACTACTGCAGAGTCCTTGTGGAGATAAGGTCCTGCCTTCACAGTGAGGATACCCTCCATCCTGTTGTGTGTGGTACTACCACTATGCTAAATGGGACAGATTTTGAACAGAGCTAGCAGCTCAAAACTGGGCATCCATGAGGCACTGTGGGGCAGCAGCAGAATGGTATTCAAACCACAATTTGTAACCTCATGGGTCAGTATATCCCACACTCTACAATTACCATCAAGCTGGGAGTCACCCTTGGTTCAATGAAGAGTCCAGGAGGACATGCAGGAGCAGCACCAGGCACACATAAAAATGAGATGTCAAACTTGGTGAAGCTACAACACAAGACTACATGTGTGTTAAACAGCAGAGGCAGCATGCGATTGACAGAGCTAAGCGATCCCAAACCAACGGATCAGATCTAAGCTCTGCAGTCCTGCCACATCCAGTTGTGAATGGTGGTGGACAATTAAGCAACTAACAGGAGGAGGATACGGCTCCACAAATATTCCCATCCTCAATGATGGGGGAGCCCAGCACATCAGTGCAAAAGACAAGGCTGAAGTCCACCATCGTCAGCCAGAAGTGCCGAGTGGATGATCCATCTTGGCCTCCTCCTGAGGACCCCAGCAGCACAGATGCAAGTCTTCAGCCAATTCGATTCACTCCACGTGATATCAAGAAATGGATGAAGGCACTGGATACTGCAAAGGCTAAGGGCCCTAACAACATTCCGGCAATAGCACTGAAGACATGTGTTCCATAACTGGCTGCGCCCCTAGCCAAGCTGTTCCAGTACAGCCACAACACTGGCATCTACCCGGCAATGTTGAAAATTGCCCAGTTATGTCCTGTACATAAAAAGCAGGACAAATCCAACCCGACCAATTACCGCCCATCATCTAGTCTCGATCATCAGCAAAGTGATGGAAGGTGTCGTCGACAGTGCTACCCAGCAGCACTTGCTCAGCAATAGCCTGCTCAGTTTGACTTCCGTCAGGGCCACTCAGCTCCTGGCCTCATTACAGCTTTAGTCCAAACATGGACAAAAGAGCTGAACTCAAGAGGTGAGGTGAGAGTAATTGCCCTTGACAGAAGCAGCATTTGACTGAGTGTGGCATCAAGGAATCCGAGCAAAATCGGAGTCAATGGGGATCGGGGGAAAACTCTCCACTATTTGGAATCATACCGAGCACAAAGGAAGATGGTTGTGGTTGTTGGATGTCAATCATCTCAGTCCCAGGACATCACTGCAGGAGTTCCTCAGGGTAGTGTCCTAGGCCTAACCATCTTCAGCTGCTTCTTCAGTGACCTTCCCTCCATCACAAGGTCAGAAGTGAGGATGTTTGCTGATGATTGCACAATGTTCAGCACCATTCGCAACTCCTCAGATACTGAAATAGTCCATGCCCATATGCAGCAAGACCTGGACAACATTCAGTCTTGGGCTGATAAGCGGCAAGGAGCATTCACGCCACACAAGTGCCAGGCAATGACCATCTCCAACAAGAGAGAATCCAATCATCTCCCCTCGTCATTCAATGGCATTACCATCCCTTAATTCCCTACTATCAACATCCTGGAGGTTACCATTGACCAGAAACTGAACCTGACCAGCCATATAAATACTGTGGCTACAAGAACAGGTCAGAGGCTAGGAATTCTGCGGTGAGTAACTCACCTCCTGACTCACCAAAGCCTGTCTACCATTTACAAGTCACAAGTCAGGAGTGTGATGGAATACTTTGAGTGCAGCTCCAACAACACTCAAGAAGCTCGACACCATCCAGGATAAGGCAGCCCACTTGATTGGCACCCCATCCAGCACCTTCAATATTTACACCCTCCAACACCGATGCACAGTGGCAGCAGTGTGTACCTTCTGCAAGATGAATTGCAGCAACTCATCAAGGCTCCTTCAACAGCACCTTCCAAACTCGCAACCTCTACCACCTAGAAGGACAGGGGGAGCAGATGCATGCGAACACCACCACCTGCAATTTCCCCTCCAAGCTACACACCATCCTGACTTGATACTATATCGCCGTTCCTTCACCGTCGTTGGGTCAAAATCCTGGGACTCCCTTCCTAACAGCCTACGCCAGCGGTTCAAGAAAGTGGCTCACCATCACCTTCTCAAGGGTAATTAGGGATGGGCAATAAATATTGGCCTAGCCATCCGGTGAAAGAATAAAACAGATATGGGCCGGTCTGAAGCAGAGAACATGTTCCACATAGAATCTCCGTACTCAAATTCATGACACTCTAACAACGTGATCTAAATGGATACAGAGCAACCAGTCCCACTGAGGAGAGTTCGGCCTGCTCGAAGCAGTAATTTTGATGACTACTATATTTCATCTTTGCATAAAACCCAATTTTAAGACTTTACATTGACCCAATTTTAAGACTGTCCATATTTTTATCAAAGTATTGTCATCCGTTTCCAATTCATTGCCATCATCATTGTTCGTATTCTAGTTAGATTCACAGGAAAATATGGAGGAACTCATTGATGACAAATTGTCAACCTAGACAGCTACATTTATTTTGTATGTCACCAAACCAAGGCATTGCAGGAAGATCCAGGCCATATATCATTGCTGAAGTAGTAAAAGATTAGAGATATACCAGGGAAATCAGCAGAACCTAAGTCTACAATGGCCACACCGGGCATTGTGTTATAATTGTACATTCAGGCCCTGGCATACCTACCTGGCCATAATCAGAACAACAGCCTTTGCAACCAGCACATTATTACCAAGCCAGTTGCTGAGTTGTGCCATCTACTACAAGGCCACCTCCTGTTCCATAGACACAGCACTGACAATGCAACAAAGGTCACCACCACACTCAATGTCTCCTTGCAGGCTAACATCAGGATTATTTGCAGCAACAGCCAATGTGCTACCAACACATGTATCAAACTGTGGCCAATATGGTCAGCAGTTTCTTTTCTTTTTCCTATAAATGGGAGCAGGAACACACTTGCCCAATTCCATCACAATGGTGCAGTTCCCCAAGTACAGAGGTTATTAATGGCAGCCATGTGGCCATCTGCACAGCTACTCCTCTGCTATCACCACTTGCATCTCCTCACCTGTGCACTGTGACTCATCTCACACTATGTCCTTAACTTACTAACTATTCTTCAGGACATACATAGCTGAGCTGGTGTTTGCAAATACTGTTAAGAGGGATAACGGATGTTCTGACATGCTGTCCCATTGGCAGGCTCACAATGATGGAAGAGGAACAAGTGTTAAAGTGGTGGCTCCAAGACATCTTTCAAATGGAGCACTATTGCAAGATGCTATTGGGCCAATTATTCTTTTCTGGAAAGCCAGGTGGTGAAGGATAGAACTGGAACAAATCTTTACACACTTGTATTAGCTTTATTTACAGAGATACACATCACAAACATGCTCCTTCTTACCTAGCCACCACAGTTTCAGTCTTTTCCTACTTATGGGAGCACAATTAAATCTCCAGTTAATGCCAACCACCTGCATACAATTAAACACAATTAATGGACAATTAACATCAATTTTATGAATGCAAGCTGCAATCGCATATTTCATGAAAGCAGATCCGTTTGCTCATAAAATAAATGCATACGTATGATATTTTTCCAAGTGTGTGTATGCCTATGCATGTATGAGTGGAAAAGTGGACAAGCTATAACAAGAGTTTGGGAAGGCCTGCAGTTTCATTTTCCGTGGATGCTTTTAAAGTGAGTCATGGGCTTGTCATTTCTGGCTCCACCTTCAGCTCACGTATGTTCCTTGTATTGGGTGTCATCTTGTCATACAAGCAGAGAAATCATTTTAAGATATGTTAAAGGAGCCTGTCTACAGACTCAGTTACTCACATTTGTTTTGCAATTCTCTCTCGTTTTTGCTGGGCTTTTCTTTATCTATACTTGGCTGTTGAAAGACTACTAACAATTTTTGTCCCAAATCATGGTTACTTAACTTAAAGTGCAACATCCCTTTAAATTGCAACTGCAATCTCTCCCTCTGCTTTGGCAAGCTCATAGAGCAGGATCCAACCCACGCTGAGAGCTTGTTTTCAATATTAAATAAAGAGAATATTAACATTGTCATTATCATAGCAACATGACTAAAATTGGAAGCTAGGTACGAGGTAGAGAAAATAGAGTACAGAATAGGTCGTACAGATAAACCTGGGGAGCTACAACAACAACTTACATTTATATAGCACCTTTAACATAGGAAAATGTCCTAAGGCTCTTCCATAAAAGTATTGTCAGCCAAAAATTGACACTGAGATATTAGGAGAAGTGAGTAAAAGCTTGGTCAGAGATAAGTTTTAAGAAGGGTCTTAAAGGAGGAGAGAGAGATATAGATGCCAAGAGATTTAGTCAGGGAATTCCAGAGCTTAGGGCTGAAACGGTTGATGTAACGGCCTGGAATAGTGTGTCGAAGTGATTCTGGGATGTGCAAGAAGCACGGGAGATGTGAGACCATGGAGGGATTTGAACACAAGATTGAGAATCGGAACTGTTTGTGGACAGGGAGCCAATGTAGATCAATGAGCACAGGGCTGATGGATGAGTGCAACATCATGCTGTTTAGGATACAGGCCACAGAGTTTTGTATCAGCTCAAGTTTACAGAGGAAGATTGGAGGCCAGCCAGGAGAGCATTCGAATAGTCAAGTCCAGAGGTAACAAAAGCATGGATGAAGGTTTTAGCGGCAGGGGTGGAGATGGTCGATGTTACAAAGGAAATTGGGTCGGAAGCTCAGCTCAGGGTCAAATAGGATGCCAAGGTTGTAAAAAGTCTGGATTAGCTGGAGACAGTGACCAGGAAAGGAAATGGAATAGAGTCACATTTTTGGTGAGAGATGTTATAATAGCTTCAGAGAGGGTGGGCAAAGCAGCAGAAGCAGCAATGGTTTGAAGTAGAATGAATAGATATCACTAATGACAAGAGCAACAAAGTAATAATTGGCACCTGCTATCAACCACCACATCCAAGTGAACAAGTATACAGCCACATAGTGGGAGTAAGCAAGGAGGCTACAGGGAATCATAGAGTTGTAATTATAGGGGAATTCAGTATCCCTGAGATAAAGTGAACAGATCTGGGATAACTGAACAAGTAAAACTACAAGCAAGTCCATTGGAAAATGTATATACATGTTGGCAAATGCCAACATTTTGTAACATTTATCAAACTGTTGAGAAAGTACTTAGATGATTTACTTGAATTCTTCAAAATATTTTGATGTGATAGCTTGCTTCTAATTTAACACTTCTATTCAAGAAAGCAGGGAGACAGAAAGCAGGAAACTATAGACCAGTTAACCAAACATCTGTCATTGGGAAAATGTTGGAATCCATTATTAAGGAAGTAGTAGCAAGACATTCAGAAAATCATAATTCATGTTTGGCAGGGGGATACCTGAGGGTAGACTCAGTTGGGACTAAATCAGAAATGAAAATGGAAGGCAGAAAGTTAGTGGATGAGTCTGGAAGACAGAGGAAACAAAGGTTAGAAAATAAAAAGAGTTTGGCAGTGCTCAAGGGTATCTACTTCAATGCAAGGAGTATAGCAAATAAAGCAGATGAGCTGAGGGCACAGATAGACACGTGGCAGTAAGATATCATAGCTATTCCAGAAACATGGCTTAAGGAAGGACAGGAATGGCAGTTCAACATTCCTGGTTACAGAGTTTTCAGACGCGATAGGGAGGGAGGAGTGGCAATTTTGGTGAAGGAAACAATTACAGCTGTGAGGAGGGATGAAATGTTGGGAGGTTCATCAAATGAGGCCATATGGATTGAGCTAAGGATTAAAGAGAGGGCAATCACACTGCACTGGGACCGGTTCTAGGGCAGATGGGACCTTTACAAGGTGGTTGAGCTACACCTTAACAGGACCAGAACTAATATCCTTGCAGGGAGATTTGCTAGCGCTGTTGGGGAGGGTTTAAACTAGTTTGTCAGGGGGATGGGAACCTGAGGGGTAAATCAAATTGGAAGGAAGTAAAGCTGGTAACAGTAGGTAGAAAAGTAGCAAGTGACATTAGAAGGCAGGCGAAAAAAGGCGAGCATCAACTCGGCTTAGAACGCAGAATGTCAAGAAGACAAGGTTAAGGGCACGCTACCTGAATGCACAGAGCATTCACAACAAGGTAGATGATTTATTGACCCAAATAGAGGTAAATGGGTATGATCTAATTGCCATAACGGAAACGTGGCTACAGGGTAACAAGACTGGGAACTGAATATTCAAGGATATTCGACATTTAGGAAGGACAGGCAAAAAGGAAAAGGATGTGGTGTTGTGCTGATAATAAGGGATGGGATCAATACATTAGTAAGGGAGGATCTGAGATCGGAAGGAAAAATGTGGGTTTTGTTTGGGTGGAGCAAAGAAACAGCAAGGGGAAGCAAACATTAGTAGGAGTTGTTTATAGGCCACCAAGCAGTAGTGATAGTATGGGGCATGGTATTAATCAGGAGATTAGAGAAGCATGTAGCATGGGTAATACAGTAATCATGGGTGACTTCAATCTGCATATAGACTGGGTAAACTGAGCACTAATGCTGTGGAGGATGTGTTTCTGGAGTGTGTTAGGGATGGTTTTCTAGAGCAGTATGTTGAGGAACTGACTAGAGAACAGGCTATTTTAGATCTAGTGTTATGTAATGAGAAAGGGCTAATCAATAATCTTGTTGTAAAAGAACCTTTAGGGATAAGCGACCATAATATGATAGAATTTTACATTATGTTTGAAAGTGAGGTCGTTCAATCTGAAGCCAGGGTGTTAAATTTGAACAAAGGAAATTAAGACGTATGAGGGGTAAATTGGCTGAGGTGGATTGGGAAAATACATTAAAAGGTATGACAGTACTGTTACAACCAGGTGAGAAAGAGGTCTAGGCTTCCCTTTCAGCCTTTACCTGACCTTACTGTAACAGTTTTATTTGTAAACACGTAGTGTTTTTATCTCCCCCTTGGTGAATCCTTGTTCACCGCTTTCCAATTATAAGGCAAAGAAACAAGCACAAACAGGCTTTCTTAGGTTTAAAGAAGAAAGGTGAAATTCTATTAAACTTAAACTTAAACTCTAATTCGGTTGACGCCTACGGATACACGGCACACCCATGCTAGCATGCATACGTGATACACACATGTAAATAGAGACAGGAAAGAGCAGAAGAAAAATTAAAGTGGAAAGGTTTGAAGCAATATCTGAAGAGTTGTTATTACAGTTCTTCGAGCTCACCGTAGAGTTTTTGTTTGTAGGTGGATCTTGCTTTTCATTGGGGCCCAGTATTCTTCATAAACCCCTTGTTCACTGTAAGAGACTTTTCTCTCTTGGGGTTCATGTGTCTTCAGTGGGTTTTTGGAGTTCCATGAGAAAGAATTAGGAGCAGACAGGAGAGACTGTGGTGAGCCAGCTATGAGCAGTCTTTTCAATCTGGAGCATTTCTGCCGGTTCTCAGTTCAAAGAACTGTACAATTGAGAAAAAAAACAGACTGCCAAGCAGGTTAGTCATGTGACTAACTGGTTTGACCAGGTCTGCTTGGGGATTGTATTGGAGCAGGGGATAGCTCCTTTGTTCCAACACTGTCTGTTAATATGTAAAAATGTCTTTCCATCCAGGGGCCTGGCGAACCCTTGTAACAGGCCTTCTCTTCCTCCCAGCAACGATTTGAAATTTAATGTCCATGTGGCGAAATTAATATGCCTCATTCTTGGCAGGTGGGGGCCTGCATGCCTGTACATAGGCAATGGATAGTCTTTAAAGAAGTATTACATAATTTACAGCAACTATACATTCCTTCAAGGCACAAAAACCCCAAAAGTAAAGGCAGTCAACCGTAGATAACAAAGCAAGTTAAGGATTGTATAAGATTAAAAGAAAAGGTCTATAAAGTTGACAGAAATAGTACTAAACCTGAGAATTGAGAGGATTTTAGAATACAGCAAAGGGGTAGCTATGGAGATAATGGATGCATTGGTGATCACCTTCCAAAATTCTATAGATTCTGAAGCAGTTCCTGCAGATTGGAAAGACGTAAATGCCTCCCCCCTATTTAAGAAGGGAGAGAGGGAGAAAACAGGAAATTACAAACCTTACATCTGTCATTGAGAAAATACTAGAATCTATTCTAAAGGATGTAATAAATGGACACTTGGATAATAATGATCTGATTGCACATAGTCAACATGGCCTTATGAATAGGAAATCATGTTTGATGAACCTGTTGGAGTTTTTTTGAGGATGTTACTAACAGAATTGATAAAGAGGATGTGGATGTGGTATACTTAGATTTTCAGAAGGCTTTTGATAAAGTCCCCCACAGGAGATTGGTTAACAAAATTAAAGCACATGGGATAGGAGGTAATAAATTGGCATGGATTAAGGATTGGTTAACGGGCAGAAAGTAGACAGTAGGAATCAATCGATTATTCTTGCTTCAGCAGGCTGTGACTGGTGGGGTACCGCAGGGCCCCAGCTGTTCACAATATATATCAATGATTTGGATGTGGGAACCAAATGTAATATTTCCAAGTTCGCAGATGGCACAAAACTAGGTTGGAATGTGTGTTGTGAGGAAGATGCAAAGCAGCTTCAAGGGGATTTGGACAGACTTAGTGAGCAGACAAGAATGTGGCAGATGGAATATAATGTGGAAAAATGTGAGGTTATCCACTTTGGTAGGAGGAATAGATGTGCAGAGTATTTCTTAAATAGTAAGCAATTAGAAAGTGTAGATGTACAAAGGGACCTGGGTGTCCTTGACAATAAGTCACTGAAAGCTAACATACAGGTGCAGCAAGCAGTTAGGAAGGCTAATGGTATGTTAGCCTTTATCGCAAGAGGATTTGAGTACAGGAATAGTGAAGACTTGCTTCAATTGTATAGAACATTGGTTTGACTGCACTTGGAGTACTGTGTGCAGTTTTGGCCCCTTACCTTAGGAAGGATATTATTGACATAGAGGGAGTGCAACTAAGATTCACCAGACTTGTTCCCAGGATGGCGGGACTGTTCTACGAAGAGAGATTGGGGAAACTGGGCCTGTATTCTCTAGAGTTTCGAAGAATGCGAGGTAATCTCATTGAAACTTGCAAAATACTTCAAAGGGTAGACAGGGTAGATGCAACTAAGATGTTTCCCCTGGTTGGGGAGTCTAGAACCAGGGAACACAGTTCCAAAATAAGGGAGAAGCCATTTAGGACAGAGATGAGCAGAAATTTCTTTACTGAGAGGATTGTGAACCTTTGGAATTCTCTACCCCAGAGGGCTGTGGAAGCTCAGTCATTGAGTATTTTTAAAGCAGAGATTGACAGATTTCTAAATATCAATGACATAAGGGGACATGGGGATCGTGATGGAAAAAGGCATTAAAATGGATGATCAGCCATGATTATATTGAATGGCGGGGCAGGCTCGATGGGCCGAATGGCCTACTCCTGCTCCTATGTTCCTATAAGAGGATAGTGCACTTTTACCAATTACAAACAAAGGACTAATTTGTAAGTCATGTGATTTTGGCTTGTCATGGGGAAAAGGCACGCGTTGCAGGCCCATTGTAGAAGACATTTTTTCTCTTGAAGTGTCGTTAGGTGGATTCGACAGCCAGAGTCATATATCAAAGTCATTGCAGGATTCTCTTGAAGAGGTGGATTTTCAGCAGGTCATGAAGTTAGTTGCCTGTAGTCTCTCACCAGGAGGGTGGTTTTCTGTACTGGTTGACTTGAAAGGAAGCAAGCTTGGAGACTTTAGGACGTTGTAGTCTCCAGTTTTAAGTCTTAAGGTGTTCCTCTTTTGCTGCTGTTTCTGGAGCTGTTGTTTGCAAACCAAATAGTTTCTCCCTGGTGCTTGGAGGAATAAGATTCGTTATTTGTGATTAGTTTTGGTCAGGGGGCCACGTGATCAATACTTCTAAGGTTGAAGCCATTGCTACACAGTGGGGATGGATAGTGGCCATTCGCACCTACTTATGATTTAATTGTTTTCTCATAGCTCTCTTTGTTAAGTTTCGCGCTCGGAGACAATGAGTCTAGGAACCCATAGATATTGAGTTTTGGGTCAGACCACAAACAATAGGAGGTATGAATTCCACAGATGGTTTTGTCTTGGTTATGTCCATCCAAGGGAAGCACTCCACCCACGGTCATTCAATTAGGAACTTTCTGGATGCTTGTGATACTTCTGAATCTGGGCCAAAATTGCAAAAGTCACCTGACCCTCAGCAGCCATATTATGTAACCTTTTAATGTCCATTGTGGTTCATTTAAAAAAGAAAATTCAGCTCCAGAAGATTCTAGGCTGAATACAGTGCATGTTTAAAGTTATGTTAACTATATTCCATAAGCAGACCTTTAAAGGGTGTGCTACAAATTGTTCAGAGAAAAATTGCCAAAAACTTGCACAGAGAAGTCCATCATAGCTACAGTCATGCAGCCCATTGCAAATTTTGTCTGTTGTAGTTCTGAACAATAGAAAACATATAAAATAGTAGGCTCTGTACATACAGTGATTCTGCAATCTTGCATGCATGTACGAGCATATCTTGAGAATCTGCATGTACAAAGCCTCTGATTTACCATCATTATGGATAGATAATCAATATCTGTGCACGTCAGGTCCTGACATGCACACCCTGTAGACAGCGCTCCCCACTGGGATTCTCAGTGGCTCCATGAACAGTGTGGTGTGTTACTGGACCATACAACCCAACCACTTCCAGGTTCAGTTCTTGGTCTGTGTTGATTTAATTGATCTCAGATTGGCAGGCATGACAGTTTGTCTTAGCATCCCTAAACTGATTGAGGAATAATCGGTTCAGATTTCAACTTCTTACCATTATCCAGTGTCTCCCTGTTGGAAAGTATGGGAGAGTGAATATCAGTTAAGCATAAGTCACCACATAGAAGGAATGAAAACTAGGAAAAAAAACTGAATAGGAAACATTAAGTCACCATGATTCCGTCAAGTATAGTCCCTTTATAAATGCTTGCTGATATATTCAAAGTGCTGGTGCTATGTGTAGAATTAAAATTCTGTTTTCAATGCTTTGACAGTAGTTCCAGAAGTGCTAACACATATTAAGTTAGCATCAGAGAAAAGGGATAAAAATCAAACTTGCATTTTAGACATTTCAACTAAAGGTCATGATGGAGATAGGGTGCTCATAATAGTGATTCTGGAAAATACATCACAATTATTCTCAATCAAAAAGCTATGAGCGGGTGGGGGGGAGGGGTGCCGCACGGTGTTGATAACTATCCTGAACAACCTGCAGGATGGCTATCATCCCATCACTTTCAGCTGAAAGGTCAAGAGGACTGCTAGATGCAGATTGTCAGTAAATACGAATAAGCTTGAAGCCATTAAAAAAGTAACAAACAATAAATGACAAGGCATCTTAGATACAACCCTTCCCATCACATATATTTAGAGGCATTGCAGGAAAAGAAAGAATCTAGCACTAATACAACCTTTGAGTAAATGAAGAGCAGCTTGTGTGCCTAGAATTGACAAAAAGATACTAAACTAGTTTTATTTCTTGCTATCATACAAATTTTCAGTGGTTTAACTCCAAGTATTGCTCATTATTCAAAGCTGACAAGACTCCCAGATACCACAAAAATTCCTGCATGCACGGGAAAACTTAGCTTAAAGTTTTTTCTACTCCATCCCACCCACCCAGCCCACAGCTAGCACATGACAGCCTCCCTTGGCAGATGTGAGCACTCCAACTCCAAATGGTCCATTAGGATGGTGGCTTTCAACATAACTTAACTGAACAAGATGTGAAACAGCACATATTTATTTATTATTTTGCAGAGCAGCACTATAATTGCAATGCTTCCATAATATCTATAAGACAGTTTTTGACAGTGCACAGGAAGGTGTTTCAAATTATCCAAGGAACGTTTGGTTAAAAAAAAACAGGAGCTGTGTGTGCCAGGTACACATCTATCTTCCAGCATGCTTTAAGACTTTGTAATGCAATCTGTGCATAATCATAACAGCACTTCAGAGACTGAAGCACTGCTGCATTTTTGTATTTTATCTCTAAGCCTTTCTATCTTTAACTCTTATATACAGTTCTTACATTTCCATTCTGAGAGTACTTGCAATGTGTAAACTTCAATCTATTGCATATGCAGAGGTTGCAATGGAGATGAATTATTATAATATTGTAAAAAAGCCAATGTACAACAATAGTAGCACTGTTTGTGCTGCTCATAAATGTCATGCATGCAGTGAAAATGGAACTATTTAAGATAGTTGGCCTTTGCTGAGAATCTTGTTTACTTGAATATGCTGCGAGTAATGATTAAACTGAAAAACACATAAAATGTAAAACTGTCAGTTTGCAAACCAACTAGTTGACTAGACAGTGGGGGTAAATTTTAATATGCATGTTAAGATGGTGAAAGTACATGGTTTAGCACTGTTGGGCTAAAAAACATTTGTCTCTGTCTCATTGCATTTCCCCAGCACTTAGCTGAATACACCCACAGGCCCCTTCCTTGGCTCCAGTCAGACTCCACGTCTGATTAATGGCAGCTGGAGGTGTCCAATAATTCCCTTACCTTATAATAAACCACAAAAGTACTGTGGTACCCCTCAGGTCTCAATTTGTCCAACTGCTTTGACAGCCACAAGGCAGTGTTGCATTTCCTCTGTCTGTACTGAGCGGGAAACATTTGATCAGATACCTTAGATACCAATCCATCAGTTGAGGTAGTTAAATGACTAAAATTGAGTTAAGTCCTTCTGTAACATGAAAAAGGTCTTTAAACAAATGCAGGAAAGGGATAGCTCCTTGTTTTACGTTGTTTATATATGATAATTCCAACAGTCTTATGTTTCGCCCATGAGAAGCTGTTGCAATTAATTACACTAAAGGACTGGACAGTAAAAAAGGATGAATTATCATGTTTTATATATTGAAAATCATTAGGATAAATCATAACATTATTATTAGTTGGGATCGATATTTAGATCAATTTAAACCCAGCTGAAGTACAAATGTTATTAGGTTGTGCTTCTGGTACAGCTTTAATGATTGGATTGAACACAATCTCACCACAAGGAAATTCCCAAACTCAGTTTAGCAATTGGTCAGGAGGAGTAGGGGGTGGCAGTGCGTAGGTGGGAGATGGGGGGCAGTGGAGGTGGCAGGGGATAAGTGTGCTTTCTCCACAGAGAAAACTAAAGCATAAATCAACCTAATGCTTACTTCACAAATCTGATGTCTGGTTACAGTGTAATAATACAGAAGCCTGAGAGTACGTCACCTGCCTGTCCTCACAAGTAGCTCACGATGTAGCATGGTCACATACTCAATGAAGGGTGTAAAAAACATGAAAATAGATTTTTATTAGGTTGATCAAAGTATCAAGGGACACCCATGAGAGTAGCCTTAAACAGCATGCAAACTAGAATAGTTATAATCATCTTCTATCATTTACACCTTGTAATGCCCAAAGTCTTCACAAAGGAGGACACAAATATCATACCAGAAATGTTGGGGAACACAGGGTTTAGTGAGAGAGAAGAACTGAAGGAAATAAGTATTAGTAGAGAAATGGTGTTGGGGAAATTGATGGGATTGAAGGCTAATAAATCCCCAGGGCCTTATGGTATGCATCCCAGAGTACTTAAGGAAGTGGCCCTAGAAATAGTGGATGCATTGGTGGTCATCTTCCCAGATTCTATAGACTCTGGAACAGTTCCTACAGATTGGAGGGTAGCTAATGTAACCCCACTATTTAAAAAGGGAGGTAGAGAGAAAGCAGGGAATTATAGACCAGTCAGCCTGACGTCGGTAGTGGGGAAAATTCTAGAGTCCATTATCAAAGATTTTATAGCAGACCACTTGGAGAACAGTGGTAGAATCGGATAGAGGCAGCATGGATTTAAGAAAGGGAAATCATACTTGACAAATCTACCAGAATTCTTCGAGGATGTAACTAGTAGAGATGATGAGGGGGAACCAGTGGATGTGGTTTATTTGGTCTCTCAGAAGGCTTTCGACAAAGTCCCACATAAAAGATTAACATGTAAAATTAATGCGCATGGGATTGGGGATAGTGTATTGCGAAGGATAGAACATTGGTTGGCAGACAGGAAACAAAGAGTGGGGATAAATGAGTCTTTTTCTGATTGGCAGGCAGTGACGAGTGGTGTATCGCAGGGATCGGTGCTAGGACCCCAGCTATTCACAATATATATTAATGATTTAGATGAGGGAACTAAATATAACATCTCCAAATTTGCAGATGACACAAAACTGGGTGGGAGGGTGAGTTGTGAGGAGGATGCAGAGAGGCTTCAGGGAGATTTGGACAAGTTGAGTGAGTGGACAAATGCATGGCTGATGCTGTATGATGTGGATAAATGTGAGGTTATCCACCTTGGTAGCAAAAACAGGAAGGCAGATTATTATCTGAATGGCTATAAACTAAGAGAGGGAAATATGCAACAAGACCTGGGTGTTCTCGTACACCAGTCGCTGAAGGTAAGCATGCAGGTCCAACAGGCGGTAAAAAGAGCAAATGTTATGTTGGCATTCAGAGCAAGAGGATTCGAGTACAGGAGCAGGGATGTCTTGCTGCAATTATACAGGGCCTTGGTGCGGCCACCCTGGAATATTGTGTGCAGTTTTGGTCTCCTTATCTGAGGAAGAATGTTCTTGCTATTGAGGGAGTGCAGCAAAGGTTTACCAGACTGATTCCTGGGATGGCGGGACTGACGTTTGAGGAGAGATTGAGTCGGTTAGGATTATATTCGCTGGAGATCAGAAGAGTGAGGGGGGATCTCATAGAAATCTATAAAATTCTAACAGGACTTGACAGGGTAGATGCAGGAAGGATGTTCCCGATGGTGGGGGAGTCCAGAACCAGGGGTCATAGTCTAAGGATACGGGGTAAACCTTTCAGGACTGAGATGAGGAGAAATTTCTTCACCCAGAGAGTGGTGAGCCTGTGGAATTCGCTACCACAGAAAGCAGTTGAGGCCAAAACATTGTACGTTTTCAAGAAGGAGTTAGATATAGCTCTTGGGGGTGAAAGGGATCAAAGGATATGGGGCAAAAGTGGGAACAGGTTACTGAGTTGGATGATCAGCCATGGTCATAATGAATAGCAGATCAGGCTCGAAGGACCGAATGGCCTACTCCTGCTCCTATTTTCTATGTTTCTTTGTTTCTCAGCTGCCAGTTACATTGTTCACAAACTGTCCACAAAATGAAAAAGTTAACTCATTCTAAACTTGCCAGCGGAGAAATTCATTGACATTGCAGCCATTTTACCTGCATAAAGCAGGAGCCTAAGTGTCCAATATGGCAGGTGGTTTGTGCGTGCACATTCCACACTGGCAGTGAATCACCTGCCATGTTGGTAAAGGTCAAAACATAGGCACAGACAGTAGGCTCTTTGCGTATGCAAATTGAAGACCTAAAACCTGTTTCAGGACCCCTACTCGAAATTGGGCTTCGTTGAACTCAGCTGGCCTGCTGCATTTAGTACACTTAAGTCTATATGTGCCCTAAAAACAGTCCTAGGGCTAGGCTAGGGGCCTTTGCCAAAAAGGGAGTTTTTTTTAAATGTCAAAGACTGCTCTTCCCAGTTCAACAGCAGTCCTGAAGGCTGATGCTGGCCCCACTCGGCCTACTCCTTGTTGTCCTCCCACCCCAGGATCTACATGCTCCTGTTGAAAGTGGCCCAAAATTTAAATCTACTTTTGCTGACGATGCCTCGGGGCATCCTGTCAGTGTCAGTAGGTCGCTGGTCTAATTTAAATGAGGCCCAAAGCCCAATATCTAGTGTGCCTTTGACTACCTGTTCTGATACATGAAGTTGTTCCTTGCTCCCAGATTGTATTGACTAGCCAATTTAAACCCTGCCGATTTTACTTTGCAACAGCCCCATGCAGTGACAAGCACATGCCTGATATGACAAACAACACACTGTTACTGATCAGCAGGATATTTCATCACTTCAGGCACATTACCATATGTTAGTAGGAGAGGTAATCTAAAGTATTCATCAGCCTGAATAAGTTTGAATTTGGCCGTATAGAAGTTCTGCTAAAGTAACTTGAAGCAGAAAACCAGTACTTGGGATTTTCTAGTCATCACTATTAAATAATGCTTGTTACCCCTCACCACAGACATCACCATGCTCCTTCAAGCCCCACTTCCTCCTGCATCTGACCCTGGAAAAAACGCTCCCTCATTTGTCATTTACACTTTGGCACTTTCAAACTGCCAACTGCCTAGCCTTTGACCCCAAATGCACCAGGATACTTCTGTAGCTGTGTTACGACCAGGTGAGAACAGTGTCCAGGGGTCCCTCTCAGCATTCACCTGGTCTTACTGTATCAGGGTTTAATTTTAAACACATTGTGTTTTTATTTCCCCCTTGGTGAATCCTTGTTCACCGCTTTCCAATTATAAAGCAAAGAAACAAGCACAAACAGGCTTTCTTAGGTTTAAAGAAGAAAAGTTAAAATTTATTAAACTTGAACTTTAATTCGGTTGACGCCCATGCTAGCATGCATATGCGATACACACCTGCAAATAGAGACAGAAAAGAGCAGGAGAAAAATAAAGTGGAAAAGTTTGAAGCAATATCTGAAGAATTTTTTTTATGGTTCTTTGAGCTCACTATAGATTGTACGTAGATCCTGCTTTTCATTTGGGCCCTGTAATTTCCTTAAACCTTGTTTGCTGTTTGAGACTTTTCGTGGATTCAGAGGCTTGTGAGAAAGAGATGGGAGCAGACAGGAGAGCTCTTCTCTGTTCAGGAGCAAACAGACTTTCTGCCCAAACTGTTTGTACAAATTCAAAAAACTCAGATTGCCCAGCAGGTTAGTCATGTGACTAGCTAATTTGACCATGTCCATTTGTGTATTCGGCCCTCTTAGCAGTCAACCTGGAATGCAAGCTCCCCCACCTTCAACGTCTGGTGATCAAAAGTCCATTGTGGGGTGAATGTCAGGGAATGGCTGCTTTGTCCTTCCAAACACTGTCTGTTAATATGTTTTCCAGCCACGGCTGATCTGTTTAACAAGTCTTTATTAACTCCAGTAACAGGTTAAAATCAATGTTCATGACAAAGTTAATGTGCCTCATTCTTAGCAGGTGGGGGCCGAGCATGACAAGCTGTCAATTTGCTAAATTACTCTCTCTCTGCCACTTTTGACGCTCTTGTTCCTAATAAAGCCTTTACTCTCCCCATCCCAGCAGTTCCTGTAGCACAGCCCTTATTTTGTTTCACTCCCTCAAGGCAATGGGGCACAGACTGAACTGCATCTGATGTGTAACTGGTTTGCCATCCATCACTAGATTTAGCTGGACCACGTTAAACACTGTCACAGAATCACAGAATTGTTACAGCACAGAAGGAGGCCATTCAGCCTGTTGTATCTGAGCCAGCTCTCCGAAGAGCAGTTTACCGAGTGCCACTCCCCGCGCTTCTCTCTGTAGTCCTGCACATTCTTCCTTTTCAGATAACAATCCAATTCCCTTTTGAATATCTCGATTGAACCTGCCACCACCACATCCTCAGCCATTGAATTCCAGATCCTAACCACTTGCTGCATGAAAAAGTTTTCCCTCATGTCACTTTTGCTTCTTTTTCCAATTATCTTAAATCTGTGCCCTCTTGTTCTCGATCCCTCCAGAAATGGGAACAGTTTTTTCTCTATCTATCCTATCCAGATTTTGAATACCTCTATCAAATCTCCTCTCAACCTTCTTTTGTCCAAAGAAACTGCCCCAGCATCTCCAATCTATCTACGTAACTGAAGTTCCTCATCCCTAGAACCATTCTCGTGAACCTTTTCTGCACTCTCTCCAATGTCTACAGATCTTTCTTAAAGTGTGTTGCCCAGAACTGGACACAGTACTCCAGTTGAGGTCAAACCAGTGTTCTGTACAAGTTTAACATAACTTCTTTGCTTTTGTACTCAATGCCCTATTAAGGAAGCCTAGGATGCTGTATATTCTATTAACCACACTCTCAACTTGTCCTGCCACCTACGCACGTATACACCCAGGTCCCTCTGCTTGTGCACCCCCTTTCAAATTATACCCTTTATTTTTATATTGTCATTCCTCATTCTCCTCAGCCCAAACCACCCATTTCTCCAGGATCATTCTGGAATGTAAAGATAACTCCTAGCTTCTTTTCTGGACAACCAACAATCTCCCTAAGCTCTTCTTGCCTGCCTCCTCCACACCCACCTTGAACACGAATTGTGAGAAGTCCAGGGGCCTCTTTGTCATTAAGGTTGAGAACATACCTTCAGCTGCCTTAATGTTTCCCCTACTTCCCTTTTCCCACCAACCCAAGCAACCCCCCCCCCCCCGGATCCCCCTGCCCTACCCCTGAACCCACCTCTCTCTCTAGCTCTTCTAACATCTTCCCTCATTCCCTCTCCAAGCTCATCTTGTTCATGAGACCCACTTCCTACTCTCTAAACTCCAAACCACTAAGCTGCTGACCACTCACCTTCTCTTGATCTCTGTGCTAGCTGACATTGCAAATGATTCCCTCCCTTCAGAGACTGTTCCCCCTCACCCCACCATCATCAGCCCCTTTTCAAAAACCCACAATTGGACCCTCTGCCATCAAAAATTATTGATCCATCACCAGCATTCACTTCTTCTCCAAAATCATGTAATATATTATCTCCTCCTAAATCTATGTCCATCTTTGTTGCAACTCCATGTTGGATGCTCTTCAATCTGGTTTCCACCCTTGCCACAGCACTGAAACAACCAAAACTAAAGTCACAAATGACATTCTTTGTGACTGTAAAACAGTGTTGTATTATCTCTCCTCATCCTCCTTTGACACTGTCACCCACAGCATCCACTTCTCATGTCTTTCATCCATTGCCAGCTCCTTAGGGCTACCCCAGCTTTATTCCTATCAATCGTAGCCAGAGCATCTCCAGTAATAGCCTCTTTTCCCACCCCTGCATTGTTACCCACAGAGGTATCAAAGATCTATCCTTGGTCCCCTCCATCTACCTAGTCTATATCCTGCCTCTTGGCGACATCAACTGTAGACATCGGATCAGCTTCCACGTGTGTGTTGACGGTACCCAACTGCATTACCTCTTTTGTCCCCTCTACTGTTTCTGGATTGTCAGGCCACTATGCAACGTGCAGTCTTGATAATCCACAAAGCTAAACATTGGTAAAACCAATGCTGTTGTTCACTCCTGCCATCAGAAGCTCTGTACACTTGCTACCATTCCATTCTCCTCCCACCTCCAATGCCTTAAATGTAAAATTTTCATCCTTCTGTTTAAATCCCACTCTTTTGCCTCCCTTTCCTCCTTTAGGACCCTCCTTAAAACCTACTCCTTCATCTAAGCTTTTAGTCACTCCTCTTTGGCACAGTCTCCATTTTTACCTTACACCTTTGAAGCACTTTGGGAGATTTTTTTCTATTTAAAAGCACTAGATAGATGCAACTTGTTGTTGTTACAGTGACACAGAACCAATGATAATGGTCATCTCTTTACAGAGCTGACAGTAATGTCACCTAATGAAATATGTACCTTCAAGCAGATGAAGTTCCTAGCAAAGATATCACAAAATCCTTTCACCTACAAACCCTCCCAATCCACTCAGAAGGGACAAAAGAACCATTGTGAATATTGGAATTAGAAATATAGATCCAGTCAGGAGCTACAAGAGACAAAGTAAAGCTTCAAGTCAGTTCCTTTGTCAGTACCATTCATACGTGGCTACAAGGAGTGAAAACAGAGTTTAGAAGCCCAGTTTCATTTCACATATGCTTATTTCACCACACAGGATCCTTCATAACCAATGCCAGTGCATATCAGAATCAGCTGCTGTGCCTGCATAGGGAATTCACAGTTGTATCTGTACATGGTGAGACATCTGTCATGAGTGACTCGCAGCCAAGAGAAGGGACAAGGGTAGGACAGATTCCAGCTCGCCAAAGGATGAGGTTGCACATGCATTCTGCGACAGAGTTCTGCCCACTTGACCAGTCCATTGATATCTTCCTGCAATCTGCAGCTTTCTTTCTCACTATCAACCACATGACTAATTTTCGTATCATCTGCAAACTTCTTAATCACACCGCCTATTTTTAAGTCTAAATCATTGATGTATTCTGTACAAAGCAAGGGACCCACTACTGAGCCCTGCAAAACACCACTTGCAGTCACAAAAACACCCGTCAACTATTACCCTTTGCCACTGAGCCAATGTTGCCACTTTCCCTTGAATTCCATGGGCTTTTGCTTTTCTGACCAGTCTGCCATGTGGGACTTTTTCAAAAGCCTTATTAAAATCCATGTAGACCCAACAAACACACTCCCTTCATCAACCCTCCTTGTTACCGCCTCAGAAATTTCCATCAAGCGAGTCACACAAGACTTGTTCTTAACAAATCCATGCTGACTTTCCCTGATTAATCCGTGCCTTTCTAAACAACAATTTGTACTGTTCCTCAGAACATTTTCCAATAATTTTCCCATAAACAATGCTACAATGTTAGCAGTCCTCCAGTACCACGCCTGTAGCCAGAAAGAATTGGGAAATAATGGTCAGAGAATCTATTATTTTCACCCTTGCTTCTCTGAGCTGTCTAGGATACATTTCATTCAGGTTGGTGATTTATCTACTTTCAAAGATGCTAAATCCCTTAATATTCCCTCTCTGACTAGGTTTATCCCTTCCAATGTTTCACACTCCTCCTCCTCCTTAACCACACTATCTGCATAGTTCCCTTCTTTTGTGAAGACTGACAAAAAGTATTCATTAAGAACCAAGCCCACGTCTTGCACTTTCACACACAGGTTATGTTTTTGGTCTCTAACTGGCCCTACTCTTTCCTTAGTTATCCTCTAGCTCTTTATGTGTTTATAAAATACCTTTAGGCTTTCCTTGATTTTTCTTGTCAATATTTTTTCATGTCCTCTCCTTGCTTTCCTAGTTTCTTTTTTAATTTCACCAATGCGCTTTCTTGCCTTTTTTGCCTTATCCTACCCTGCATGCTCTTTGATATCCAGGAAGGTCTAAATTTGGAAGTTCCACTCTTTTACTTTCTGGAAACATATTTGTTCTGAACCCTCTCTCCTTCTTGAATGCCTCCCACTGCTCTGTCACTGATTTAACTTCAAGTAGCTGTTTCCAGTATACTTTGCCAACTCCCTTCTCAGCTTAGTAAAATTGGCCTTTCCCCAAATTAGAACTTTTACTCCTTTTCTATTTTTGTCCTTTACCATAACTGCGCTAAATCTAACTGAATTATGATCACTGTCCCATTACTACCCCTTCCATCTGCCTAGCTTCATACCCTAAAAGTAAGTCCAGAATTGCCTCATCCCTTGTTGGGCTTGCTACATACTGGCTAAAAACATTCTCCTGAATGCATTTTAAGAAATCTGCACCCTGTATACTGTAATGCAGGCCCCCACCTGCCAAGAATGAGGCACATTAATTTTGCCACATGGACATTAAATTTCAAATTGTTGCTGGGAAGAAGAGAAGGCCTGTTACAAAGGGTTGCCAGCCTGTTGGCTGAAGGGACATTTTTGCATATGAACAAACAGTGCTTGTAGACAAAGGACCATTCCCTGACACACACAATACACAAAGCCAGAAGTGGTTATACCAGTCAGTCACGTGTCTACCTGCTGGCCAACTTGGGCAGTTTTAAATTGTAGAGACAGTATTTAAACTGGCAGAAAGTTCTTTGCTCCTGGATTGAAAAAGACCTCTCCTGGCTGGCTCACCACAGCCTCTCCTGTCTGCTCCCAACTCTTTCTCATGGAACTCCAAAAACCAACTGAAGACACATAAATCCCAAGAGAGAAAAGTCTCCTACAGTGAACAACGTTTAAAAGGAATACTGGGCCCCAACAAAAAGGGCGGCACAGTGGCGCAATGGTTAGCACCACAGCCTCATAGCTCCAGTGACCCAGGTTCGGTTCTGGATACTGCTTGTGCGGAGTTTGCAAGTTCTCCCTGTGACCGTGTGGGTTTCCGCCAGGTGTTCCAGTTTCCTCCCACAGCCAAAGACTTGCAGGGTGGTAGGTAAATTGACCATTATAAATTGCCCCTAGTGTAGATAGGTGGTAGGAGAATGGTAAAGAATATGGGATTAATGTAGGATTAGTATAAATATGTGGTTGTTGGTCGGCACCGACTCAGTGGGCCAAAGGGCCTGTTTCAGTGCTGTATCTCTCTGTGACATCCTTTGACCCTGGCACCAGGGAGGCAATATACCATCCTGGAGTCACGTCTGCAGCCGCAGAAACACCTGTCTGTTCCCTAACTATTGAATTTTCTACCACTGTTGCTTTTCTGTCCTTTATCCTCTTCCCATGTACAAATGAACCACCTATGATGATGTGGACTTGGCTCTAGCTGTGCTGCCCAATGGGACCATTTGCCTGACCAGCATAAAACTGAATACTGACAGGGGGATGCACTGCCTGCCTGGTTCTCTTTGTCTGTCTGGTAATGACCTATTCCCTCTCTGCTTGCACAGTCACAGGGGACCATCTCCTGAATTATGCTATCCATGTAGCTCTCAGCCTCGTGGATGCACTGTAGTGATACCAGCTGTTGCTCAAGCTCCAAAACCCGGAACACAAACTCCTCCAGTTGACGACACATCCTGCACATGTGTTTTTCCAGGACATAGAAGTGGCCTGGAGTTCCCACATGATATTGGATGTGTATTCGACAGCACTGAGGTGCCCTGCTATCCCTCTATTTATTAGGCTACTATTTAACCTTAACAGAAATAAAACTTAAGGTTTACAAAACTAAGGGAATGTACAAGTGTGATTAGTTAACTTTTGTGTGCCATACGGCAATGTTTAATTTATCAATTTGGTTTGGAATGCTTGTTTTGTAATGAGCTTTATCATAGCATCAGGGCCAAGTGGACACTATGATGCTACACAACAGAGGGAAGGGGAGGTATGGTACTGCTGGCAAATGGAGAATTAAGGTTGTATTCACCAGTACTGCTGTCGGAGAAGTCGATCACAGACAGCCAAGCCCGAAAGGGGCATGTTGCCTCCTCCCTTCCTCCTGCTCCTCCTCCTCTTCTTCCTCCAATTGTTCCTCATCCTCCTCCTTCTCAGCTGGTTGCCGTACAACTAATGACAAGGACTGTGCCCTCATGATGGTGAGGCTATGCAGCATGCAGCAGTCCACGATGAAATCTTCACATGCGTTTTGCCGAGTACTGCTGGGTTTCTCCAGAGTCATCTATGCAGTGAAAATATTGCTTAAGCATCCCAATGGCCTGCTCAATCATATGGTAGCATGACCTTTGTTATATGCTTGCTACCCATGTGTGTGTGGTTAAGCAACTGAGTCATAAGCCTTGTGGTCAGCGAATGTGCTCAAAGAATGAAATGTAGTCAGCTCTCTTTACATAGAGTCTCAATTATCTCCCTAATGCAGCAGTGGACGGCGAACTGGGAGATATCATAAATATCACGAGCTTCAGCCTGGAAGGAGGAAGACGCATAAAAGTTCACGCCCATGGTCACCTTTACAGTCATTGGCAAGGCCGTCCTTGCCTAGCTCTGAGGCTGGAGTAAATGGTATATTTCAGTGAGCACCTCCTTAGTGAAGTGGAGATGTCTGACACAATGTGCTGGATTTTACCAAGACGATGACGCGGGCTCCGTGGTGGGGGGCGGAGGGAGGTAGGGGGGCCAGAAGCGGGTTGAGGAAGAGGCCCGCCTCAGAGGCCGACACCGGGAGCGCCCGGCCCAATCCTCACAGCGGTGGCAAGGCTCCATGGTGGCCCCCAAACCACTGGGTGACAGGACCATAATTTCCATATTTAAATAATTAACATGAATTAATTTACATTTACTTACCGGCATACTTCCGGTCCTGCCGCGATCTTTAGCATGGCGGCCAGTACTCCCGCACTTTCAATTCCCTGTCTGGGCAAAGCAGGCGTGACGGGATGGGAGGAATGGGATCAAATAAGCATCGTCATCAGTGTTGGGGATGGTGGGAAGGTGTAAACTTTCAACTTTGTGCAGTCTGGTGAGGGGAGGTCAGAATTCAAAGGTAAGTGTTTAGGGGGAGAAAGGGCAAATACTTAACTGTAATTTTTTGGGGGGAGTTGGAAAGGGGTGTTACAATTTTATTTTGTAAATTTTGTGGGGGAGTTCACTTTAAAAATTCAAATTTGCTGGCAGGGCTGGCGGCTCTTCAAAAATGCGCCAGATCCTGCACACAGGCAGCTGACGCCATTGCTGGGGATGGACAGCTCATCCCCGCCCCCTCCGCATGATTATGCCCTAGTATTCTGTTGCTAAGATGAAGCTGCACCCATTTAATACCTGGACTGCCAGCACCTGTAAAGGAGTGTCCATATAGCCTGATCAGTCCTGCCTGATATAATCCACCCTTCTAGGACTACCAGAGGCGCAGATAGGATAAAGCATATTATTTCGTAAAAGTCTTTGGTTCCCACTGAAGCCATTTGATGTTGGAGAAGAAAATCAATCCCCTCCTGGACTGAGTAACTTATGCTAGTAAAGGTTTAATGCTTTCAGTAAACCTCATAGTGATTAATGTAAGGTGAAGTGAGTTCCTCTGAGGTCTTTCAAGGATGGAAAGGGGGGACTTCCCAGGGAACCCCAGGAACTCCCACAAACACACCTCAAAAGAGTAAAGGGAGGCAAATGGAAGATGGGCTCATACTGCCAGCTTTAACCCTCCCAGCTGGAATTTGAGGTCCATTCTAAATGGGGGCAGAGTCTTGGTCTCCCCACCAGGATGGAACTCACACTCTCTTCCAAAACTAGAATTTTGAGGCCATAATATATAAAACGCTTTGTTCTTCATTAGATTTAAAAAGAATAAAATTCCATTTCGTGTTTGAATATTATTTGTAGGCCACAAGTCCCGACGTTGGGACCGGAAATGGGTGCATCATCCGTTGGGGCAATGAGCGGCCGGCCAAACGCGACTAAGTGGTAACCAGCCAATTAAGAGTTGGGAAGCGAGGCAGCCGTCCAGTGAGAGGATGGAGGCAGCAGCAGGGGTGGTGAAGGTGGCACCACGGAAGCTCAAGGCACTATATTCAAAGGGTTGACAGTGCTGCACGCAGTACTGCTTAGTGTTCCAGACCCCCTGCCTGCCTGACTGCTGCCTGATGTTCCAGAGCCCCTGATTGTCTGGTACTGTTTTCCAGAGCCCCTTCCTGACTGCTGACTGCTGTTCCTGAGCCCCTGTCTGACTGCTGCCTAGTTGAACACAGACCCTGCATTCAGGACTGCCAAGGATCTGATCAGAAGCCTGACCCCAAGATTCTGTGATGCCTCCCTCCAGACTCTCCTCCAAGCTGCAAAGGAAAGGCAGGAAGTCCTCTGTTGCAGGTGATGTCCCTTTGAGATCTTAGTATGCTAATGAGCTAAGTGCCAGGACTTAGTCATGTGACTCAAAGCCAGAGTCACTCTGCAACTGTAACACCCAGAGTAAGGTTCTGTAAATAGTTTGCTCTGTACTGTATATAATAGTTCAGCTGTAATAAACCTGTTTGAGATCTTCAACCAACCGGACTCCACGCATCTAATTTATGTTGCATCAGACAACATAAAGAACTGATTACATGGTGGCAGCTGTGGTGAGAAGACAAAGTCTAAGTTTGAAGACCACAGGCCAAACAGCCTGGAAAACAACCTTTCCTGCAGCCAAAAGAGAGAAAGTCCCACCGAAATACTGGCCCAAACAGTAGAAAGAAGCAAAAGCTGTAGAAGACAGAGCTCAAAACGACAGGCTGCAAGTAAATTCCTGCGATCTGCTGAGTCAAAAGAAAAAGCTCTGAACTGCTTAAAAAATTGATTTTTTTTATTTCAAAACCTCCTTGGGAGATAGAAAAAAACGGGAAAGACCCAAATCCTCTCCCAGGCTGATCAGGGTTGGCACCATTACAGGCGGCATCTCATTACAAAATAAAAGTGGAAAAACCCCAATCACTGCAGAGCCTCCATCCATGCAGCCAAAGTTTGAAAAAACTCATTAAATCACTTGAGCATGAAGATGCGCTTTCATTCATGCAGCCACAGCTATAAAAAAATCATTAAACCATTCGAGTGTGAAAAAGATACAGTAGGTCATAAGCAAACAGAAGACAGGCGCTGCAACAGGGCAACAGCAGCAAGGAAAGCACCAGAGACCTACGTAAATGCAAGCTGATACACAAAGTCCACAGAGAAACAAACCTGAGACAAGACTCAAAGAGAAGCAATTCTCAGACAGAAGATGAGCAAACATTCCATATTGAACCTGACACATCATGTTGATGAAGTCAAACAACTGGAAGCTTTTGCTACCATTAACATCTCGTGCCCAAAGAAAGCTGGCAAACACACACTCAGGGTTAAGATTAACACCGGCAATAGTGCAAATATCCTACTGGTCCTAATCCTGAAGGATATGTACCTGAGTCATTGGAAATCAATGATATAACCGACAAATGCAAAGTTATCTGCATACAATGGGTTACCCATCCCATGCAGTGGCACACTGACAATGCAATGCGGCTATGGCAAGTCGGCATGGAAACCAAAAATATTCTAATGGTGGACAAGAGCGGACCAGCGGTGGCATGACTACCAGAGTGTAAGGACCTCAACGTCATAACTATCCATGAGGTCACCAAGGTACCAATTACAGCAGAAGAGACCAAGGGTACCTGCATTGAGTCACAGTTCCTCCAGCATCTCAGTAGTTCTGGTTTGGAAAGTAACAGCCCCTTCTCAGAGACGCCACACCAAGAGAGTGAAGATGGTGAAAGTTCTTTGTCAACAGGCAGTGTTTTCTTGCACTCCAGCAACTCAGAAGAAGAGAATGACGTTGTCAGTACTGAGATGTTTTTATCTTAGGTGTTTAAGAGTTTAGTTTTTCTAATAAACAGTTAATTTGTTGATCTAAAGACACCTGGTTTGGTTCGCCTCATTCGGGGATTAATAGATTGTTCAATTCGGCTGTGGCTTTCTATAATTTGGAAAGTTTAAAGTGATATGTTCGGCGCTCTGTGGAGCGATGGGACTGAATTGACAGTGCATTGCTCCCACCACAATCAGAATCATAAATTTTGATTGGGGGCTTTTTCTTGAGTGGTCGTGTCGTAACAACCTACTCAACACTCCTGCAACCTCGAACTCACATCTTTGGTTGCACAAACTGCCAGCTATTCAATCATGACAGCCACATCAGCCAAACAGATTGCACATCCCTCTCTTTTGCAGGACAAGATAGCGCGCAGGCGTAGGCAGCAGGAACAAATCGAAGATATATAAGCACATCTTCATTTCCTAACTCCATGAAGGAGGCAGCACTGGACATTATATTGGGACACCCATTGCTGAGGCTGTGGCCAGTGGGAGGCCTGAAACCATCGAAGGTGAAGATATACTCATACCTAATCCTCCTTCTCACATCCCACTTCCCCTTCATCCCACACTCTCTTCTGATTTACAATCTTACTTGCCCCCACCCCTGCAACACAGCCTTACCCTTGTGCCTTTTTCCTCCTATCCAGGCAGTGGACGAAGACCAAGAAGAAAGTGATGATGAAGACACAGGACTGTCACATGATTTCACACTCACAATCACAAGCTCAGATACTGAGAATATCTTAAAGGATAAATTGTTCATAGTCTGAATGACCTCTGTTCATTCTCCAGGTCGTGCTATATTCCAAGGAGCATACCTACTAGTACACCTATGCTTGGGAGCAACTGGTTTGTGCAGAAGTTTTGAAGTCAGCAAAAAGTCCTTCAGCACCTGCCTCACCACTCCCTGTAGACCTTTGCAAATTACAACGACTGGAAAGCTCCAAATACTTAGAGAATTGTAGCAACAGCCAGAAGAAGTCAACCAGTAACTAACCTGTAAGTAGTTGATGATTCCTATAAATAGCATTGGTCAGGGCTCCTTCCTGTTGTTGAACGTGTGTTCAGCTGCACAAGGTTAAGAGACAGCATTAACTGGAGCACTGAGTTCCAAATGGCACTGCTACCTTTAATCAGTGAGGCACGCTGATTGATCTCATGATCTGCCTGTTCTGCCTACTTCCGGGAGACGTTCACTATGTGCACGTTAGCCCTGCACTAACATGGCTATTCACCCCACAAGTGTGCATACGCACTGTAAACACCATTTTGGAGCTCTAAGTGCACTCATAGCACCCAAAAAACTGGTGCTGACAAGCACAATTGCTCGCCTGCTGTTTTATGACTGGCTTGAAGGAGGTCTTCATGACGAGCCAGAGTGATTCTTCCTCCAATTTTTCTTCCTCCCTGTTATATATAACAATCTTAAAGTGAAGATCTACATTACTGCACTTGGTGATTTGAATTTTTTAAACATTGTAAACATTTTTTGGAGGGGAAATGTAAACCCACCCCAAGTACACGTACTATAACTATGATTTCCTGATAGGATTAACCATCCACTTTGTTTATCAAGAGGCTCCATTCAACATGGGTTGAACAGTAGAGTTACAAGTAGGTGCACTTCCAAATCTTTCCCCACCTCCTGTGCTGTACTTTGTGTTCACAGGCACTAAAGAAAAATAACAAAGCTGTATAGTTAAAAAAAAACGAGCGAGTTTAAACACAGGGAAGCCCAGGCTACGAGGAGAGAGTAGGCTAATCCCAGCAGCTTCCTATTTTTAACTCAATTGCAAATGATACAACTGATCAAAGGCAGGAACTCCTGGAGTGGTTTAGGCGTGCTGTATGGTCGCCAGAATTCTTCCTGATGATTTGTAAGCAGGAAAAGACTTTTGACATGAAAGACAGTTTAAACAGCAGAAGAATAGCAATAAACCAGCTGTAAAATGCTTTAGATTGCCCTTGAACTGATGAAAATCATTCTGAACAGTTTTCCTCAGTAATCTTTGGGTACCCCACTGGGGCATTTTTAGAAGTCGCATGCTTAGAATGCAGAGACTCAAAGGGAAAACACTGCAGTTATTCATTTTTCATGCAGTGTGGTTTAAGTGATGCTTTGATAGTTCCGTCAGTAGAAAAAAAACAGAAAAGCAATGTTTTTTGCAGGCAAAACATAAATTATATTTATTCCACATTTTGTGAAGGTTCAGTTGAGATATTGTAAACTGCAATACTTTTCTCATCAATTTTCCCTCTTCCCCATTTCTCCTGAAAGCATTAACTCCTTGTTGGCAGGTATGTAACCCACAAGCTTCCTCAAATACAATGGCAGTTTTAGTGTGCATATCGACCCTTCTTCATTCCAACAGCTAGCTTCAAGTCATAGCTCTGGTCCCACTTCTGAGCTCCAAGATAATGGGATGAATTTTTCCACTGGCATCAGGAACCCGACATTGGGACCACGTATTTCAGCAGTGCGCCCGCCGGTGCAACCTTACGTGAGGTGGCCTCCTAATTGGCTGTCTCCGCATTTACCAGCCAATTAAGGATGCTGGGCGGATCAGGGATGTGGGAGACTCAATGAAAGGGCCCGCAGCATGACTAGCTGTCAGCCCGACTGGGAGAAGTGAGCATTGTTGAGGCAGAATGTAAGCAAATGGGCATCTCAAAATGGAGGCGCTCTCGATAAACTACAGAAGGTTCCATAACAAAGAAGTCCCAGAGCTGTTCTTAGGGCCTAGGACACGACCCTGAGGAACTCCTGCAGTGATGTCCTGGGGCTGAGGTGATTGGCCTCCAACAACCACAACCATCTTCCTTTGTGTTAGTTGTGGCTCGAACCAGTAGAGAGCTTTCCGCCTGATTCCCATTGATTTCAATTTTACTAGGACTCCTTGATGCCACACTGGATCAAATGATGCCTTGATGTCAAGGGCAGTCACTCTCACCTCACCTCTGGAATTCAGTTCTTTTGACAATGTTCGGACCAAGACTGCAATGAGGTCAGGAGCTGAAGGGTTCCATTACTGTCTCCTAAATCCTAAACAATTACCAACCTGTATCACAAAGTTACCTCCGATTTTGTGTTTTTCAATTTTTCCAGGTAGCAATGAGGCATTCTTGTTGTTATTATGAAGACAGCTACCATTTAATGAAAAAGCTGAACATTGTTCAGGAGTATATTTCTCTATGATGAGTTAAATGTGTAGTCTATGGAAATAGACATTACAAACCAGGCCCTCAACTCTGCCTGAAATGCAAGAGGAGATTGCTGTGTCTTAAAGTTCATCACTGTAGTCTGGGCCTTTGCTTTGAGTGTTTGAATCAACACCTTGAAAGTAGGAGAAAGGTAGTTTCTTGAAAAAAAATCTATATAATAAAGCTAAGTGTATCTCAGTTAGGTCATTTGTGGGCAGTAAAAAGCACATCTCTTATACAATCTGCTTTTCCTCATAGATAATCCTGGTCCTCTAAAAATCAAACACCTTCTGACAGGTGCTATCTGGAATATCACATGTTAACCCTTTGATTCTGCTCATGAACTTGTCACCTTTCCAAATATTCAATATTCAGGCACAAGATCTGAATTTCCTTTTGAGCGCTTCAGACTATTTAATTCTTATATGTTTATTCCAACATGAACAGTTACTGTCTGAATGAACTCATCCCCTCTCTAGCTATAAAGATTACACAGTCAATGCCGCAAACATCACACAGACAATAAATCACGTAAGCTGTAGATTGTATGAAATATATCACATAGGAAAATAGGAATAGAGAAAATAGGAGCAGGAGTAGGCCTTTCGGCCCCTGAACCTGCGCCACCATTCAACTAGATCATGGCCGATCTTCTATCTTAACACCATTTTCCCGTTTGATCCCCGTACCCCTTCATACCTTCAATACCTAGAAATCTATCAATTTCTGTCTTGCATATACTCAATGACTGAGCCTCCACCACCCTCTGTGGTAGAGAATTCCAAACATTCACCACCCTCTGAGTGAAGAAATTCCTCCTCATCTCAGTCCTAAATGGCCTATCCCTTATTCTGAGACTGCGTCCTCTGGTTCTAGCCGACCCATCCCCCACCCCCCAGCCAGGGGAAACATCCTTCCTGCATCCACCCTGTCAAACCTGTAAGTATTTTGTATGTTTCAATGAGATCACCTCTCATTCTTCTCAACTCTAGAGATTACAGACTCAGCCTCCTCAAGCTCTCCTCATAACACCATCCCACCATCCCAGGAATCAGTCTGGTGAACCATTGTTGCACTCCCTCTATGGCAATTATATCCTTCCTTACATAAGGAGCAAACTGTACACAATACTCCAGGTGTGGTCTCATCAAGGTTCTAAACAATTGCAGCAGAATCACAGAATTGTTACAGTGCAGAAGGAGGTAATGCGGCCCATTGTGTCCTCACTGGTTCTCCGAAAGAGCAATTCCCTCAGTTCCATTCCCCTGCCTTTTCCCCATAATCCTACACATTCTTTCTTTTCTTATAACTGTTTAATTCCCTTTTGAACGCTTCAGTTAAGCCTGCTTCCACCTCGTTGTCAGGCAGCGCATTTCAGACCTTGACCACTCACTGCGTGAAAAAGTTTTTCCTCATGTCACTTTTGCTTCTCTTTAAATAAATCACGTAAGCACCAAATACTTTAAATCTGTGCCCTCTCGTTTTAGATCCTTTCAAGAGTGGGAACAATTTTTCTCCATTTATTCTGTCCAGACCCCTCACGATTTTGAAGACATCGATCAAATCACCTCTCAGCCGTCTCTTCTCCAAGGAGAACAGTCCTAACTTCTCCAATCTATCTTCACAACTGAACTTCCTCATCCCTGGAACCATTCTTTTCTGTACTCTCTCCAATGCGCTCACGTCTTTCCTAAAGTACAGTGCCCAGAATTGGATGCAATACTCCACCTGAAGCCGAACTTATACAAGTTCAACATAACTTCCTTGCTCTTGTACTCTATGCCCCTATTAATAAAGCCCAGGACATTGTATGTTTTATTGATCACTCTGTCAACCTGTCCTGCCACCTTCAATGACTTGTGCACATATATATTCTGCTCCTACACGCCCTTTAAAATTGTAGGACATCTTTACTCCTGTACTCAAAGCCTCTTGCAATAAAGGCCAACACATCACTTGCCTTCCCAATTGCTTGCTGCACCTGCATGTTAGCTTTCAGTGACTTATGAACAAGGACACCCAGGTCCCTTTGGACATCAACACCTCTCAATCTCTCACTATTAAAGAACAAGAACAAGAACAAAGAACAGTACAGCACAGGAACAGGCCATTCGGCCCTCCGAACCTGCGCAGATCATGATGCCTGTCTAAACTAAAGCCTTCTGCACTTATGGGGACCGTATCCCTCTATTCCCATCCTATTCATGTATTTAAATAAAAGCAAAATACTGCGGATGCTGGAAATCTGAAATAAAAACAAGAAATGTTGGAACCACTCAGCAGGTCTGGCAGCATCTGTGAAAAGAGAAGCAGAGTTAACGTTTCGGGTGACCCGAAACGTTAACTCTGCTTCTCTTTTCACAGATGCTGCCAGACCTGTTGAGTGGTTCCAGCATTTCTTGTTTCTATTCATGTATTTGTCAAGATGCGTCTTAAACGTCGCTATCGTACCTGCCTCCACCACCCCACCCGGCAGCAAGTTCCAGACACTAACCAGCCTCTGTGTAAAGAACTTGCCTCGCACATTCCCTCTAAACTTTGCCCCTCGCACCTTAAACCTATGTCCCCTAGTAACTGACTCTTCCACCCTGGGAAAAAGCTTCTGACTATCCACTCTGTCCATGCCACTCATAACTTTGTAAACCTCTATCATATCGCCCCTCCACCTCCGTCGTTCCAGTGAAAACAATCCGTGTTTATCCAACCTCTCCTCATAGCTAATGCCCTCCAGACCAGGCAACATCCTGGCAAACCTCTTCTGTACCCTCTCCAAAGCCTCCACATCCTTCTGGTAGTGTGGCAACCAGAATTGCACACAATATTCTAAGTGTGGCCTTACTAAAGTTCTGTACAGCTGCAGCATGACTTGCCAATTTTTATACTCTATGCCCCGACCAATGAAGGCAAGCATGCCGTATGCCTTCTTGACTACCTTATCCACCTGCAATGCCACTTTCAGTGACCTGTGGACCTGTACGCCCAGATCTCGCTGCCTGTCAATAATCCTAAGGGTTCTGCCATTTACTGTATATTTCCCACCTGTATTAGATCTTCCAAAATACATTTGTCCGGATTAAACTCCATCTGCCATTTCTCTGCCCAAGTCTCCAACCGATCTATATCCTGCTGTATCCTCCGACAATCCTCATCACTATCCGCAACTCCACAAAACTTTGTGTCGTCCGCAAACTTACTAATCAGACAAGCGACATTGTCCTCCAAATCATTTATATATACTGCAAACAGCAAAGGGCCTAGCACTGATTCCTGCGGAACACCACTAGTCAGAGCCCTCCATTCAGAAAAGCACCCTTCCACTGCTACCCTCTGTCTTCTATGACCAAGCCAGTTCTGTATCCATCTTGCCAGCTCACCTCTGATCCTATGTGACTTCACCCTTTGTACCAGTCTGCCATGAGGGACCTTGTCAAAGGCTTTGCTAAAGTCCATATAGACAACATCCACTACCCTTCCTTCATCAATCATCTTCGTCACTTCCTCAAAAAACTCAATCAAGTTAGTGAGACACGACCTCCCCTTCACAAAACCATACTGCCTCTCGCTAATAAGTTCATTTGTTTCCAAATGGGAGTAAATCCTGTCCCGAAGAATCCTCTCTAATAATTTCCCTACCACTGACGTAAGGCTCACCGGCCTATAATTTCCTGGATTATCCTTGCTACCTTTCTTAAACAAAGGAACAACATTGGCTATTCTCCAGTCCTCTGGGACTTCACCTGTAGCCAATAAGGATACAAAGATTTCTGTCAAGGCCCCAGCAATTTCTTCCCTTGCCTCCCTCAGTATTCTGGGGGAGATTCCATCAGGCCCTGGGGACTTATCTACCTTAATGTTTTGCAAGACACCCAACACCTCCTCCTTTTTGATAATGACATGACCCAGACTATCTACACTCCCTTCCCTAGACTCATCATCCACCAAGTCCTCTTTGGTGAATACTGATGCAAAGTACTCATTTAGTACCTCGCCCATTTCCTCTGGCTCCACACATAGATTCCCTCCTCTGTCCTTGAGTGGGTCAACCCTTTCCCTGGTTACCCTCTTGCTCTTTATATACGTATAAAAAGCCTTGGGATTTTCCTTAATCCTGTTTGCCAATGACTTTTCATGACCGCTTGTAGCCCTCCTGACTCCTAACTTAAGTTCCTTCCTACTGTCTTTCTATTCCTCAAGGGCTTCGTCTGTTCCCAGCCTTCTAGCCCTTACGAATGCTTCCTTTTTCTTTTTGACTAGGCTCACAATATCTCTCGTTATCCAAGTTTCCCGAAACTTGCCAAACTTATCCTTCTTCCTCATAGGAACATGCCGGTCCTGGATTCTAATCAACTGACGTTTGAAAGACTCCCACATGTCAGATGTTGATTTACCCTCAAACAGCCGCCCCCAATCTAAAATTCTTCAGTTCCTGCCTAATATTGTTATAATTAGCCTACTCTGCATTTCTGTTTTTCCTACCAAAGTGGATAACTTCACATTTTTCCAAAGACTTGCAGGTTGATAGGTAAATTGGCCATTAAAAATTGCTCCTAGTGTAGGTAGGTGGTAGGAGAATGGTGGGGATGTGGTAGAGAATATGGGATTAATGTAGGATTAGTATAAATGGGTGGTTGTTGTTCGGCTCAGACTCGGTGGGCCGAAGGGCCTGTTTCAGTGCTGTATCTCTAAATAAATAAAATAAATAATATTCCGTGTGCCGTGTTCTTGCCCATTCATTTAACCTGTCTAAATCCTCTTGAAGCCTCTTTGCATCCTCCTCACAACCCACATTCCCACCTCGTTTTCTGTCATCAGCAAACTCAGAAATATTATATTTGATCAGTTCCCCATTCTCACTATTCCCTCGGTTCTCTAGTATTTCTGGGAGGTTTTGTGTATCTTCCTCTGTGAAGACAGACATAAAGTATTTTTTTCGTTTCTCTGCCATTGCCTTATTCCCCACTATAACTTCTCTTGTCTCTGCCAGTATTGGTCCCACATCCAAATCATTGATATAGATTGTGAATAGCTGGGGCCCAAGCACTGATCCTTGCAGTACCCTGCTAGTCACAGCCTGCCAATCTGAGAATGACCCGTTTATTCCTACTCTTTGTTTTCTGTCAATTAGCCAATTCTCAATCCATGCCAGTATATTACCCCCATCCCTTGTACTCTAATTTTATTTACTAATCTCTTGTAACCTTATTGAAAGCCTTCTAAAAATCCAAATATCCCAAATCCAATGGTTCCCCCTCATCTATTCTGCTCTTTACATCCTCTAAAAACTCCAACAGGTTTGTTAAACATGATTTCCCTTTCACAAATCTACATTGGCTCTGCCCAATCCTACTATTATTTTCTAAGTGTCTAGTTATCACATCCTTTATAATAGATTCTAGCATTTTCCCTACTACTGATGTCAGGCTAACAGGTCTGTAGTTTCCCATTTTCTCTCTCCCTCTTTTTTTAAAGTGTGGGGTTACATTTACTACCTTCCAATCTGCAGGAACCACTCCAGAATCTATAGATTTTGGAAGATGATCACCAATGCATCCACTATCTCTCCAGCCACCTCTTTCAACACTATGGGATGCAGATTATCAGGTACAGGTAATTTACCAACGTTCAGTCCCATTAATTTCTCTTGTAATACTTTTTTACTAATATTAATTTCTTACAGTTCCCAAATCTCGCTACTCCCTTGGTTCTCTCGTATTTCTGGGTTTTTTTGTATCTTCCTCCGTGAAGACAGATACAAAATATTTTTTTAGTTTCCATGTCATTCCCTTATTCCCCATTATAAATTCCCTTGTCTCTGCCTGTATTGGGCCTACATTTATCTTTGCTAATTTTTTTCTTTCAACATAACTATAGAAGCCTTTACAGTTAGTTTTATGTTTCTCGCTAGTTTACTTTCATATTCTATTTTCCCTTTCTTTATCAGTTTCTTGGTCCTCCTTTGCTGAATTCTAAAATGTTCCCATTCTTCAGGCTTACTACTTTTTTGGCAACTTTATAAGGTTCTTCTTTTGATCTCATGCAAGCTTTAACTTCTCGTGTTAGCCACGGTTGGATGACTTTTCCTGTTGGGTTTTTGTGCCTCAAAGGAATGTAAATTTGTTGTAAACTATGTATTAATTCTTTAAATGTTAGCCATTGCCTGTCTACCATCATACCTTTTAATGTAGTTTACCAATCTACCACAGCTAACCTGCCCCCCATATCTTCGTAGTTTGCTTTGTTTAGATTTAAGACTTAAGATTTAAGATATAGTCAACTTCATGCATATAACATTACATAGAAAATATTACAAAGATAGCACAGACAACACATGTAGTCACCAAAATAAAACCATGTCGAAAATATCAGATTGATCAACAGACTTATTATGTGGCCAATATAACAGAAATTAAATAAACTATTACATAGATCACATAAGCCATCATATATTTTACATTAAGAAGGCAATAATAGATTGAAAATACAGAGACACCATTAAAGATATTATAGACAGTAATACAATCAATATCATTAAATCACACAGCTAACATCATACCTTTTTGTACTGTGCCACATATTGCCATATTGTGTAGACAATGATAGATTACTGCATCACATATTCAATGTTAGGTCTTGTGTCATAGCTTTGGGATTGAGTGAAATATTGCAATAATGTAAGTAATTGTAATTAGACTACCAGAACATAGCTTCTTGTTTTTCTTTTGTAAACAATCAGCTAAGTACTACCAAATGCCATTTTATTCTACTGCATTCAGACACATATGGCAGTGTTCCTTCTTACCATTATTTCCTGAACCATGTAGGAGTCTATTAATGGAAAAATCCTTTGACAAACAAAATATTCCTTTGATTAGTCACTTCTATTAAAGAAACTTGGGAATGAATCAATGCTTCATCGATGTTCCCTTTCAATAAATGATGTTATTAGAATACTTTTCATGAGCTGATGTTTATTTGACTGAATAGTGAATTATATTCTCCTTTTACCAAGTTATTTTTTGTGTAAATGTAAACTCAAAGAAATGATCATGCTAGTTTTTTTCTGTTTTGCGGGAATAAGCAACAATCTAGACAAAAACCATCCTTAAATCAATATTACCAAAGCACATTATCTGGCCATTCATCTCTTTTGTCGTTTGTGGGATGTTGCTGTTCACGAATAGGATGTTGTGTTTGCCTCCATAAAAGTGACTCCAGTCAAAGTATTGGTCGTTAGGCACTCTGGAACTTCCTGAAGACATAAGAGCCATTACCTAATTGGATGTTCTGTATTATCTCCAAGACAAAACACCCTGCTTCATCGGCACCCCATCCACCCCCTTAAACATTCACTTCCTCCACCATTGGCGTATAATGGCCACAGTGTGTACCATATACAAGATGCACTGCAGTAACTCGCCAAGGCTCCTTCGACAGCGCCTTGTCAAATCCGTGACCTCTTCCACCTGGAAGAACAAGGGCAGCAGGTGCATGGGAGCACTATGAGCTGGATTTTACCAACCCCTCTGGAGACAGGCTTGGAAGTGGGTGGGCTGGTAAATTTGCAGCAGACGAGATAGGGAAGGAAGCCCAATGTCTTCCCACTGCCATTGGATATTTGCAGCGGCAGGAACCTCAGTGGTGCGGTTGTCCACCCGGTGGCAGCCTCCCAGCGTGTTCCTGAGTGGGGGGGGGGTGGCCCTTCTTTATGGCCACTCCATGGGCCATGGGGGGGGGGGTGCGGGCAGCAGCAATGCCCACCTCGGCTAAGGCACTGCCAATGGATGGTGCACCCCCCTCAATTGACAGGGCCTGCCTGCCCAGCCCCAAAACAATACAGAAAAAACTTACCTTGTCTTCTAGGGAGCCTCATCATGGAGGCACCCTCTCCTTCCTACAGCCTCAGCAGTGGTCACTTCCATGGGTGGCACTGCCGAGGCTACCGAGCTGCCAGCCCTCTGATAGGGCCTGCAGCTCTGGGAGACAGGCTGCCCTCCTCAATTATAAAATGCCGCCCAGAGTCCCACCGCAGGTCTGCGTGGGTCAGGTCCCACTTTCAGTCCTGGAGGCGGGACTGCTTACCTTTTGAGAAAATCCAGCCCCACCACCCACAATTTCCCCTCCAAGTCACACACTATCCTGACTTGGAAATATGTTGCCGTTCATTCACTACCGTTGGGTCAAGAACCTGGAACTCCTTCTCTAACAGCATTGTGGTTGACACTACACCAAATGCACTGCGGTTGTTCATGAAGGCAGCTCACTGCCACCTTCACAAGGGCATTTAATGATGGATAATAAATGCTGGCCTTGCCTGCGATGCCCACATCCCACAAATGAATAAAAAAAATTATAAAATCTTAACATAGCCCAGATCATTTCCTTTAAGTTCATGACCTAAACGTATAATAGGACCCCTTATCCCAGATCATCATTCATACAATTAAAACTAGAGGTAGGTTGGAGGAATTATAGATGCCTGACATTATCTGCACTGAATCTTCCATAATTTTTGAAGTGAGTCTCACTTTAATATTTTGGACAAGTTCCAGGCATCAAAAACTTTGCCTCTTCGATTCTTCCCGGACTCAGTCCCAAATCCTGGGATCAAGTGCATTGCCATATTTTGAACAGGGGAAACAGAGGGGGCTGACCTTAGCAAAGAGAGAGAGATTGCATGACCCTGCCACAGTATAAATTGTCAAAGACTTTTAAAATATTTTTAAGGTTTAATTTTTAATTTTCTACTTTTCCAATCACTCAACATTTACCTTAAATTTTAGTGGTTCTACTTTTGCCAGGAGCAGGTCTTGGCAAGTGTGTATGCCTGATTCATATAAATAAGGTGTAATTGGCAAGATTTCTGGTGAACTATGTTATACCGACAGTTGTGCCACTTTCTCTGACATCCTTGCAGGGGGAAAGGGTCACAAGAAGTACGGTGCTCCCACTTTCATCAGAATTTGGAAACCCAGACACTCAGGTATGTCTAGCATGCATTTCCCATCTGTCACAATTGAAGAGTCACACTTAAATTTCAGTGTCACACATCAAAAAGAAACAAAGGAACTCAAAATGCCCAAACCAGAGTATCTGAAGCCCTTAATTGATCTTTATATAAACTCACCCACTGATTCAGCCACTTAACTGACTTCTAAATGAGCTTACAAAGTGGTTATTTATCAGAAATTAGATCTGATAGTCTTAAAGGGATACATACCTACACTTTAGTGAAATGATCTAAATTTGGATCTGCCACAGGTACCTTCCTGGGCTGAGGATTGCCAACTGCTTCATCTGAAACAACACTTAAATTGGCACACACTGGGGGTGACAGATACAAATATCCATTCTGTAAATGTCCCTTTAGAAGGAAAATAAACTTTGATTGACCTTATCCAGAGATTACTGAACAGCAATTAGACTTTGCAGCATCAAGGGGCACTGACTCACCTTGGCAACAGAATAATATATTGTATATTACATGATATACTGGCTTTCCTTACAAAATAGTATTTCATCTAATTTATGCTAAGTGATGCTACAAGACATCTTAGGGAATATTTTCCAATCTGAGTTATTTTAATGCTGGTTTTAAAAATAAAGCTGTTTGGAAAATATACCATCTGCTGTGTAATACACTTCCATCATGCTACAGATATCACATGCCAAGCATCACATTTTACCATAGGTGCATAACAATCTTAAGAGAAAGAAAGCCAAATAGTGACCTGTAACATGACATTTTTGTGTAATTCTAAATTGCCCTCTAATAATCTCAGCAGTTTAAAGTGTTGAGGATAAGTGCTGATAGGAAGATTTAAAGGGCTGTAGCCACTTAAAGGAAAGTGACAAAATGGTGTTAAGGGAAAAAATAGTCTTAGCCTTTGAAAAGACTGCAAATATTTTTAATGATTATTTGGCTGTTTCCAATCTCAATTTGGGACAAAAAGTGGCCAGTAAATAAATGTGGAGGCAAGTAGTGGAGTAGGTGGGCAAGTAATGGAGAAGCACAACAATCAAATCCCCTGCTTGGTGGCTGATGAAGTAGAGGTAGCCCTGCATGAGGTAATTGAGAGAAGGGTATTTCTGTCTGCACTGTGGTACCTTCACCATAGAATAGCATGCCAAAAAGGAGGCAAAGACAGAAAAGCTGGTGGCACTAATGATCTTGAATGTAACTGGTAGTGCCAGTCCCATGCTGTGGGTTGATGTCCATGCAGCAAATGGAGCAGCTTTTCAACTGTTTTCCTGTTAATGCACATGGAACCAGTTCTTTTTTTAAAATTCATTCTCAGGATATGGGCATCGCTAGCAAGGTCAGCATTTATTGTCCATCCCTAGCTGCTCTTGGAAAGGTGGTGGTGAGCTGCCTTCTTAAACCACAGCAGTTCCTGTGGCGAAGGTACTGTCAAAGTGCTGCTGTTAGGTAGGGAGTTCCAGGATTTTGGCCAAGTGACCATATGGCTTTATATGTCCAACTCAGAATGATGTGTGACTTGGAGCTCACTGTAGTCTTTGCCAGATATGTGCCAGGACCCACTGCTATCAGTGGTGGCATCATGGGTGGCACGTCCAATCAGGAACTGTTGGCTGTTGAGTTCCATGGAATGTTTCCTTTCAGATAGTTATACTTAAAACATAAAATGTTATGATTTGGATGTTTTCTTGCAAAATTAAAGTTAGTCAGGGCTTCATAGATATCATGACTGTCCTTGCTGGTTTTCTAGACTTTCAGAATCATGCAAATTTGAAAAAGTGCAGTTCTCTCTCATTCTGTTGCCAGTTGTGTATGGGAAAAGTGGTTGACGGGCTTACCCAAGCAAACAACATGGCAATTTTACCACAGGTGGCCTCCGAATTGACCACCTGTGAGCCTGCCATCCAATTAAGGATGCTGCTGGCCCAATCAGAGGGGAAGCCTCCGCAGTAGCACCAGGAGAGGTGGTCGCTGCTAAGGCAGATAGAAGATCTCAGAAGCTGCACCAGGTAAGTTTGAAAAGAATGCAAAAATAATCAGGAGGTTGAGGATCAGAGGGGAAACCCCTCCAAGGGACTGTTGGGACTGCGGGGGCTGCCTTCCCTGCTCACCACCCCCACTTTGGACCGTCAAGCCTCTGGCTCCAATGGCCCTGCCAGGCTGCTGCAGGGAGGACACCTCCATTTAGGTGGTGGCCTCCCCATATGGCAGAGGATCACCCTGCCATCAGAAAATGCTAAGAGCCCTGTAAAATGACCCCTAATTGGGCCTTTAATTACATTAATTGGCTGCCCGCCCCCTTGGAAAAAGGAGGTAGAGAGAAAACAGGGAACGAAAGGCCAGTTAGCCTAACATCATCCATTGGGAAGATGCTGGAAACCATTATTAAAGAAGTCTTAACATTGCACTTGGAAAAGCATAGTATGATTAGAACAAGTCAGCATGGTTTTACTAAAGGGAGATCCTGTTTGACAAATTTATTAGAGTTTTTTGAGGATGTAACTAGTAGGGTAGATAAAGGGGAGCCAGTAGATGTAGTATGCCTGGATTTTCAAAAGGTATTCGATAAGGTGCCACATAAAAGGTTAATAGGCAAGGTAAGGGCTCAAGGTGTTGGAGGTAATATGTTAGCATGGATAGAGGATCAGTTAACAGGCAATAATAAATGGGCATTTTCAAGTTGGCAGGCAGTGAATCAGGTGCCGCAAGGTTCAGTGCTGGGGCCTCAACTATTTATATTCTATATTAATGACTTGGATGAAGAGACAGAGAGTAATGTACCTAAGTTTGATGATGATACTAATCTCGGTGGAAAGGTAAGCTGCGGGGAGGATATAGAGAGGCTGCAAAGAGATAGAGACAGGTTAAGGGAGTGGGCAACAAGATGGCAAATGGAGTATAATGTAGGGAAGTGTGAAATTCTTCACTTTGGTCCTAAAAATAGAAAAACAGAATATTTTTTATAAGGTGTGAAACTGGTAAGTGCTAATGTTCAGAGAGACTTCGGGGTACTCGTACAAGGAACGCATAAAGTTAACATGCAAATGCAGCAGGCTATTAGGAAGGCAAATGGCATGTTAGCCTTTATTGCAAGGGGATTGGGATACAGGAATAAAGAAGTCTTACTAAAATTGTACAGGGCTTTGGTGAGACCGCACCTGGAATACTGTGCGCAATTTTGGTCTCCACATTTAAGAAAAGATATATTTGCCCTGGAGGCAGTGCAGCGAAGATTTACTAAATTGGTCTTTGGGATGAGGGGGTTGTCCTATGATGAGAGGCTGAGTAAATTGAGTCTATATTCTCTGGAATTTAGAAGAATGAGAGGTGATATAATTGAGACAGACAAGATTCTGAAAGGGCTTGATAGGGTAGAAGCTGATTGTTCCCACTGGTCAGGGAATCTAAAACACGGGGACACAGTCTCAGGATAAGGGGCCAATCATTCAGGACTGAGATGAGGAGAAATTATTACACTCAAAGTGTTGTGAATCTTTGGAATTCTCTACCCCACAAGGTTGTGGATGCTCCATCATCGAATACATTTAAGGCTGGGATAGATACATTTTTGGTCTCGCACGAAATCAAGGGATATGGGAAGTGGGCAGCAAACAAAGAACAAAGAACAGTACAGCACAGGAACAGGCCATTCAGCCCTCCAAGCCTGCGCAAATCTTGATGCCTGTCTAAACTAAAACCTTCTGCACTTCCAGCTCCGAATCCCTCTATTCCCATCCTATTCATGTATTTGTCAAGATGCCTCTTAAACGTCTCTATCGTACCTGCTTCCACCACCTCCCCCGGCAGCAGGTTCCAGGCACTCACCACCCTCTGTGTAAAAAAACTTGCATCGCACATCCCCTCTAAACTTTGCCCCTTGCACCTTAAACCTATGTCGCTTGTAACTGACTCTTCCACCCTGGGAGAAAGCTTCTGACTATCCACTCTGTCCATGCCACTCATAACTTTGTAAATCTCTAGCATGTCGCCCCTCCACCTCCGTCATTCCAATGAAAACAATCTGAGTTTATCCAACCTCTCCTCATAGCTAATACCCTCCAGACCAGGCAACATCCTGGTAAACCTCTTCTGTACCCTGTCCAAAGCCTCCACATCCTTCTGGTAGTGTGGCGACCAGAATTGTATGCAATATTCCAAGTGTGGCCTAACTAAGGTTCTGTACAGCTGCAGCATGACTTGCCAATTTTTATACTCTAAGTGGAATTGAAGCCCAAGATCAGCCGTAGGAACATAGGAACATAGGAGCAGGAGTAGGCCATTCAGCCCATCGAGCCTGCTCCGCCATTCAATACGATCATGGCTGATCATCCACTTCAATGCCTTTTTCCCACACTATCCTCATATCCCCTTATGTTATTTGTATTTAGAAATCTGTCAGTCTCTGCTTTAAACATACTCAATGACTGAGCTTCCATGCAACCACAACCATGATCGTATTGAATGGCGGAGCAGGCTCGATGGGTCATATGGTCTACTCCTGCTCCTATTTCTTGTGATCTAGTGTTATCCCATCTCCATTGCCTGTGACACCCTGAGCTTCAGCGCTACAGGTTTATGTCAGGATGGGGACATCAGTAGCATTAGCCAATTGGCTGTGCAAGATGCAGGAAGCATGTTACGGATGCATTGTTTCCACATAAAAATAATTTAATCCACTTGCCTGTGGACAACTAATGGTAGCACGACTAGGCATTTCAATTTTAGTGAGTGTCAGAATTCCCAAAGGTTCAAGCAGTTATCGATTACATATGTTTTTCCTTGTTCAATACCACAACCTAGATCAGTGGGAAAGAATTCCATTATCTTCATGAACAACTCATTTGTCATGAGTAGCATCATGCAAGTGAATGCTCACTTCGATGGGACTTCCCATAGTCCACCATTCCCACAGCTCTTTGACCCTGCAAGGCAAGTCACCTGATAGCAAAATCAAAACAATCCTGTACAGCCATGGCACAAAATATCACAAAATACACAGGACATGTGATGAACATCGATATAATGAGTTGCAGAGTCATAAGAAAGCGGACTTGTTGACATATTTTATATGTGCTCTAAATGCCTGAAGAGTTCTGGGGTGCTCAGCAATATAATCCAGTAAGAGTTTGAATGATTGTGGTTATGTGTCTCATGATGCACTGCATTGCCATATCACCAGTGAGTGGCCTAGGGATCAGCCACAGGATCAGAAACAGGTTGAAGCAGTTGCAGAGGACAACCTGTTGCCAGCTACATCAGACGTTCATCCTAATCTCAGTCAGGAAGTCTTTTTTTGATTGCCACATTTGGCCACTGCAGTCCTTTCCACATCTTACACCTTCTCTCCACAAAGATGCCAATAGCTGCAACCCCTTCTGTGTGCTCAACAACTCATTAAGCTCTCACTTATGCTATCTAATGAAAGCAAGTTCATCACTATTCTAAAACAATGTCTGCATACACAGCTTTAGCGCAATCATAATTTCATTATTAGCCCATACTCTATGTGTGTGTGTGTTTGTGTGTGTTTGTGTGTGTACGCACTCACAGATCTAGTGTTTCTTAACACTCTGCTTCCCTTTAGTGCCAGTGTGTGAACTACACTCTCAACCTTTATCTCGTGCTTCTCCTAGATGTTACTGGCATGGGTGAAGTGTATGAAATGGCTGGCTGCTGTATGTCAAGAAGAACGTCTTGAGACTGAGATGGTTCTCGTCTCACGTCAACAAGTCATGAGATGGAGCTGCTCCAGACTGTTACATAGATAACCTGACACTGCCTCTTTTCTTAGCAAATGTGTGGGCATAGCAGGAAGGCACTCTTCGAAGAGACAGGACCATCATCTTCCTATCATGCGATTAGTGCTGGGGACTGGCTCAGCATGGCCCTTGGTCTGCAGAAAAGTAAAGCTATTGGTTGCAGTGAGTTCAGAGAAGTTCCATGTGATGCTTGATGCAATTCTGCCCCAATCCTTTAAAGACAGAAATCTACAATCTGGCATCTCATGCCTCTATGACAGAAACCTAAGCATCTGTGAAGGATGTAAAGACTGCCCTTAAAGTCTTTCTCTTAATGGTCCCTGCTGCAGATGTCCTTAGAACTGTCACAGGTTGCTGGATTACAATGCTGTTTGTGCTGCTGATGGACTCTTCCATCTGGGCTAACATCACTCTATAGTGTCTGAACCAATGTGTGATGATTTGGAAGTAGCATTCTTTTAAATCAGGTCCCATAAACGATGACCTTCAATCTATTCAGCCAACAGGCATTATCTCCTAACTCTTCAGTTAGCAATGGTTTCCTGCTAATGTTTGGCATGCCAGCAGCTCCTACTCACTGATGCTCTGAGTGTCATCCTGTGCAATCCTCTCTTCCTAACTTTAAAGTCCCCCAGGGTAGATATCTCTGAGCAGGTGCTTGGTAGGGATGAAGTGACAAACTGATATTGCTGAATGCTGAGGGCTTTCTCTTTGTTTCTGCAGCACATCTAGAGGAGAAAAAGAGCAAGAGATGTTAGAATGATTTGCTGAAGATTTGCTCACCTTTAGTATCAGGATGTCTTTATAATATTGTTCACTGTCAGAAAATATAATATATAATAGGTAGACGAGCAGAATCTCATGACAAACCCTGGAGAAAGAAAAGGGGGGGAATCTTATGAGTGCTGCAACACTCAAAACGGCGGGACCAGAAGTTGGCATAAATTCCGCCGCAAATCCCAGCCCCCACACAATTTTGTATTTAAATTAGCCATGCGGCAGCAGGCACGGGGGACACATAGGATCATGCTGTGGGGGCAGCCTTTTATTGATGGAACCCAACATCACTGACACAAGCACTAGGACTGCCACAGGTATGAAACATTCTGGCCGGAATTTATCGGCTCCCAGCAACTCCGGGGCGGCCGGGTCGGAAGTGGCCAAGTAAACCGAATCCGCTCCACACCACCCGCCCAGCAGCATCGCGCGTGGGGCAGCCAATTAGCAGCCCCTTGGCATATTCGGTAACCAACAGGGCATGCATGGCCAGCTGAATCAGTGGATTTGGGGGCGTGGCCAATGTCAGCCCTTTAAAAAGGCAGACAGCAGTACAATGGAGCAGCCGCTCAGGGGAATACAACGGAGGAGGAGTTGTGAGTGTAACTGTCGAGGTGACCAACTGACTGGAAAGTCAAGAAGTGAAGGAAGACTGAGAGTGCCCAGGAGCAGGAAAGGGGAAAACATTTGCAGAAGAAATCCAGAGTGATGGAGAGGAGAACAAAGAACAAAGATAATTACAGCACAGGAACAGGCCCTTCGGCCCTCCAAGCCTGCGCCGATCCAGATCCTCTCTCTAAACATGTCGCCTATTTTCTAAGGTTCTGTATCTCTTTTCTTCCTGCCCATTCATGTATCTGTCTAGATACATCTTAAAAGACTCCATCGTGCCCGCGTCTACCACCTCCGCTGGCAACGCGTTCCAGGTGCCCACCACCCTCTGCGTAAAGAACTTTCCACGCATATCCCCCCTAAACATTTCCCCTTTCACTTTGAACTCGTGTCCTCTAGTAATTGAAACCCCCACTCTGGGAAAAAGCCTCTTGCTGTCCACCCTGTCTATACCTCTCATGATTTTGTACACCTCAATCAGGTCCCCCCTCAACCTCCGTCTTTCTAATGAAAATAATCCAAATCTACTCAACCTCTCTTCATAGCTAGCGCCCTCCATACCAGGCAACATCCTGGTGAACCTCCTCTGCACCCTCTCCAAAGCATCCACATCCTTTTGATAATGTGGCGACCAGAACTGTACGCAGTATTCCAAATGTGGCCGAACCAAAGTCCTATACAACTGTAACATGACCTGCCAACTCTTGTACTCAATGCCCCGTCCGATGAAGGAAAGCATGCCGTATGCCTTCTTGACCACTCTATTTACCTGCGTTGCCACCTTCAGGGAACAGTGGACCTGAACACCCAAATCTCTCTGGACATCAATTTTCCCCAGGACTTTTCCATTTACTGTATAGTTCACTCTTGAATTGGATCTTCCAAAATGCATCACCTCGCATTTGCCCTGATTGAACTCCATCTGCCATTTCTCTGCCCAACTCGCCAATCTATCTATATTCTGCTGTATTCTCTGACAGTCCCCTTCACTATCTGCTACTCCACCAATCTTAGTGTCGTCTGCAAACTTGCTAATCAGTCCACCTATACTTTCCTCCAAATCATTAATGTATATCACAAACAACAGTGGTCCCAGCACGGATCCCTGTGGAACACCACTGGTCACACGTCTCCAGTTTGAGAAACTCCCTTCTACTGCTACTGTCTGTCTCCTGTTGCCCAGCCAGTTCTTTATCCATCTCGCTAGTACACCTTGGACCCCAAGCGCCTTCACTTTCTCCATCAGCCTGCCATGGGGAACCTTATCAAACGCCTTACTGAAGTCCATGTATATGACATCGACAGCCCTTCCCTCATCAATCAACTTTGTCACTTCCTCAAAGAATTCTATTAAGTTGGTAAGACATGACCTTCCCTGCACAAAACCATGTTGCCTATCACTGATGAGCCCATTTTCTTCCAAATGGGAATAGATCCTATCCCTCAGTATCTTCTCCAACAGCTTCCCTACCACTGACGTCAGGCTCACCGGTCTATAATTACCTGGATTATCCCTGCTACCCTTCTTAAACAAGGGGACAACATTAGCAATTCTCCAGTCCTCCGGGACCTCACCCGTGTTTAAGGATGCTGCAAAGATATCTGTTAAGGCCCCAGCTATTTCCTCTCTCGCTTCCCTCAGTAACCTGGGATAGATCCCATCCGGACCTGGGGACTTGTCCACCTTAATGCCCTTTAGAATACCCAACACTTCCTCCCTCCTTATGCCGACTTGACCTAGAGTAATCAAACATCTGTTCCTAACCTCAACATCCGTCATGTCCCTCTCCTCGGTGAATACCGATGCAAAGTACTCGTTTAGAATCTCACCCATTTTCTCTGAGTCCAAGCATAACATTCCTCCTTTGTCCTTTAGTGGGCCAATCCTTTCTCTAGTTACCCTCTTTCTCCTTATATATGAATAAAAGGCTTTGGGATTTTCCTTAACCCTGTTTGCTAAAGATATTTCATGACCCCTTTTAGCCCTCTTAATTCCTCGTTTCAGATTGGTCCTACATTCCCGATATTCTTTCAAAGCTTCGTCTTTCATCAGCCGCCTACACCTTATGTATGCTTCCTTTTTCCTCTTAGCTAGTCTCACAATTTCACCTGTCATCCATGGTTCCCTAATCTTGCCATTTCTATCCCTCATTTTCACAGGAACATGTCTCTCCTGCACGCTAATCAACCTCTCTTTAAAAGCCTCCCACATATCACATGTGGATTTACCTTCAAACAGCTGCTCCCAATCTACATTTCCCAGCTCCTGCCGAATTTTGGTATAGTTGGCCTTCCCCCAATTTAGCACTCTTCCTTTAGGACCACTCTCGTCTTTGTCCATGAGTATTTTAAAGCTTACGGAATTGTGATCACTATTCCCAAAGTAGTTCCCTACTGAAACTTCAACAACCTGGCCGGGCTCATTCCCCAACACCAGGTCCAGTATGGCCCCTTCCCGAGTTGGACTATTTACATACTGCTCTAGAAAACCCTCCTGGATGCTCCTTACAAATTCTGCTCCATCTGGACCCCTAACACTAAGCGAATCCCAGTCAATGTTGGGAAAATTAAAATCTCCTATCACCACCACCCTGTTGCTCCTACATCTTTCCATAATCTGTTTACATATTTGTACCTCTATCTCACGCTCGCTGTTGGGAGGCCTGTAGTACAGCCCCAACATTGTTACCGCACCCTTCCTATTTCTGAGTTCTGTCCATATTGCCTCACTTTTCGAGTCCTCCATAGTGCCCTCCTTCAGCACAGCTGTGATATCCTCTTTGACCAGTAATGCAACTCCTCCACCCCTTTTACCTCCCTCTCTATCCCGCCTGAAGCATCGATATCCTGGGATATTTAGTTGCCAATCATGCCCTTCCCTCAACCAGAAGGTTCACCACAGCCCCCAGATTCTCAGAGGAATCACTGCAGGTCCTCCTGCAGGCGGTGGAGGCGAGGCGTGATGTATTATTCAATGCTGATGGCTGAAGAAGGCCCGCAGAAGTGACCAAGAGGGCCAGGCTGGAAGTCACTGAGGGGGTCAGCAGCCGCTGGGTGGTACGGAGGGCATAGCTCTAGTGCCACAAGCAGCTCAATGACCTGCTTCACTCTGCCCGGGTAAGGGGTACTCCTCATTAATTTCATTGTGAATGTGTCAGGGAAGGGTCAGTCTGTCCTAACGATGCAAGGTGGAAAGCAGCAATGAGCAGTCCTTGCCTGCTGCATTGTACTGGGACGCAGGATGGGCAGGCCTTGGATGCATGGTGATCCAATAGTGTTCAAATTGGGCACTGCATTGCCAACAAACCCAATGGGTGAGGGTGTGAGAGACCAAATCATATGTCTAAACTAGGTGTGCTTGTTTAAATAGGAGAAGAGGGCTCACAATGCCTGAGAGAGGTCCCGGACCGGTGGTGGCCAGGACAATCAGGCATACCTGACAAGTATGGAGGAGGATGCCTTGATGCTGGCAGGGAAGGACAGAGGACGCGCCGTGGCAGATAGTGAGGTTGGTGGTCCTGATCGTCAGAGTGAGTGACCCATAATGTGGTGGGAGGGTGTAAGGGGGGGGGGGTGGGGTTTGGGGAGCAGTTGAAGTCATGATGTCATCTGTGGTGCTGATCAAACTGATCAATCTGATTTTCCCTGCAGGTGAAACACATCAGCAGCCAGGAGGGGTTTCAGGGGTTCAACAGTCCCCCTCTGAACATGAGGAGATCTCCTCAGAGGGTCCACCATCACAGCATCGCACCTCACCAAGCGCCAGCGCAGAGACTTCCACCACGGTTGGGATTACTGTCTTTGCGGAAACGATGTCACTTATGGGTGTTAGCACTGCACAGTCGCCGGACCAGCCACCAGAAGCAGAACCGGCCAATGCCTCACACACTCGGAGGTGTGTGGGAGACCAGGCCAGTGTAGAGCCACGAGCTGATAATGCACCTCTGATAACATCTATTCAGCGGGAGATGTTGCAGGTTCAACATGCGGTGCATGAACATATGGAGGAGTTGCCAGAGATGCTGTGAGCCATAGCACAGACCCTGGAAACTTTCACCCAGGGCATGTCAGCTGCAAACTCTCAGGCACATGTCCCTCTGGCATCCTCCGTTGACAAATTGGCGGCTGCAGTGGCGGGGCCTGTTCTGGAAGCCATCTGTGATCTCAGGGGGAGTGTAGCCTGCTTGGAACAGGCCATCAGGGCACAAACTCAGGTGCACATGTGGCAGGTCGAGGCTGCACATCCCTCTGAGGTCAGCTTTGAGGACCAGTCGAGCCTCAGGTGGGCACAGGGGCAGCAGCCGATTTCACATGGAAGCTCCTCTCAGGGCACTCCTGATGCATCATGCAGCCCTTTGCTCCCTGCACTAGTGACATGTCAACTGCAAACTCCCAGGGTGTTAGAGGGTGCACCTGATATTTCTCGTGAGCACCCTGATATGCCGCAGCCTACACGACCACGAGCAGGCAGAGGATGTCCAACAAAGTTATCAAGAGCAGGGCAGCAGCCTGATCAGCCACCTGCCTCTGGTGAGTCTGGTGGTGAGGGATCGTCCACATGCAGGAGCACTCGCAAACATTTTAAGAAATCACTTAACATCACTCCCAGTTCACTGGGTTACCTTCCGATTATTAATTTGAATTGGACATTAGATCACTGTAAGTAAATTTGTGCTTTGAACATTTAACTTTGCTTATGTCATCCATGAGGTAGCATCAGACATTGTTGCGCTGCTGAAGCAGTTATGTATGAAATGTCACACACTTGGGTTGGGTTCATCGTGACATGATGTTGTTTTTAATCTGATCATCTCTTCCCTGTGATGTGCATGTCTTTCCCCTCTCGCAATCCCACAATGGCTCATCGCATGCCACAATGTGAAATCTTAGCATGGAGCGCTCCTTTCAAGAGAAACGCCTGTCTATTAGGGCATGCCGGGTCTCTCTTGCTCTTAATTCCAGAGGACATTCTGCTTCCTCTACCATGTCATCATGTGGGTGTTGCCCATCGTCCTCATTAGAAACTCCATCTTCATCTGATGATGCCTCACGGTTACCTTGAACCTCCTCAATGGCGTCTCCCCTTTCCATCGCCAGGTTATGCAAGGCACAGTAAATGACAATAATCCTGGATACCCGTGCTGGCGCGTACTGCAGTGCTCCACCTGAGCAGTCCAGACACCTAAATCTCATCTTGAGCAGGCCAATCATTTGTTCGATTGTCACTCTTGTGGCCGCATGGCTCTCATTGAAGCGTTCCTCAGCATGACCCCTTGGGATTCTCACGGGTGTCATCAACCAGGTCTTCAAAGGATAACCCCTGTCACCAAGTATCCAACCTTCCAGTCTGTCCAGGGGACTGAAAAGAGCAGGGACCTGACAGTTTTTGAGAATGTATGCATTGTGGCAACTCCCTGGGTACCGTTCACAAACCAGCATGATTCTCTTGCGATGATCACATACAAGCTGAACGTTCAATGAATGGAAGCCTTTTCGGTTAATGAATGCCACTGAATGACCTGCTGGTGATCTAATTGCCACATGCGTACAGTCTATCACACCCTGAACTATTGGGAACCTAGCTATTGTGCTGAATCCTCTTGCTCCTTCAGCCTGGCTGGTGTTGTCTGTTTTGAAACTAATGAAATTGTTAGCACATCTGAACAGTGCATCAGTCACAACCTTTATGCAGTGGTGCACAGCTGCTTGGGAGACTCCGCACAAGTTTGCCGACGAAGCTTGGAAAGAGCCACACGCATAAATGTTCAGGGCAACGGTCACCTTTAGAGCGACCGGCATTGGATGGCCACCGAGGCAGTTTGAGGCTACATCCACTGCTGCCATCTCACAGAGAAATGTCACGGTCTCACTTGACAGATGCAGCCTTCTTCTGCACTGGCGATCCGACAGGTGCAGGTAGCTCAGACGCGGCCGGTATACCCTGCCTGTTGCATAGGCGCATCTCCTGACATGTGTTCGCTCTTGCCCAACTCTGCCGCCTGCTCTCCCTCCCACATAATGAGGAGCTACTTGACCAGCAGCTTGCGTATGTCCATGCCAGCTGCCCTTCTTCCCCTGATTGGGGCATGGTCCTCCTCCTCTGAAGAGCTGCCTCCAGGATGCACAATTCCCATCATTGGACTGGTTACCAGATTCAATGATTAAATCTCTTAAGCTCCAGCTGTCAGGACCGGCACATACAACCCTCTTCCTTCCACTCACTGACTCAGGACAGATAGGTCCTGAGCTGCAGTGAGTCAGACTCAGTTGGAGCCCTCTGCACAAGCTACAAATGTCTACAATTTATATGACACACAAAATCTTTCACAGATAAGCAACACCAAAAACCTTACCTCCAACACCCTCACTGATCGCCTGCCTTCCGCCCTTTAAAGCTGCCGGGTCCCCAACATAATCACTGACCCACTTTACAGCTGTAAAATCCGTCGGCCCACGTAAATTCGCACTCAATTGGCTTCTCAACTACTTTAAGTACCTTCAAATTATTTGTGGTCGGGCAGCCAGCACCAACTCGATCGCGCCCAACCTCCTGGATCGTAAAATGGCATCTATGCGTGATGACGCCGGGGACCCGACCCGATGATATCAGGCGGCATTTTACCATCCGGACGCCTCCGAACTAACCCGATTACGGTAGGTAAAATTCCAGCCTCTGTGCTTGCACCCTCAATGATCAGCAGCTTTCTTTTCATGTAAGTATCTTCAGACTAACTTAAATTGAAGCTTTTACTTAAATCAAAATGTTTTTGATTCCCCTATTTGGTGAAAGTCACCACCAACTTCATATCATTTATTTTCCCTGCAGCCAAAGTAAATCAAATGTCAGCCAGCAGGCTGTGTGCCTCCCCACAGTTCAGTGATGCCTCCCTGCAGGTTCTCTTCCTGGCTGCCAAAGAAAGGCGGAAGGTCCTCTTCCCTGCAGATGGAGTGCAAAGACCCTCCCGCCTGACCAAGGCAGCCTGGATGGAGGTAGCAGAGGATGCCTCGAACTATGGGGTCACTCATATTACAAGGATGCAGTGCTGCAAGTGCATCAACGACTTGTTGGTACCAATGACATAGGTAGAAAGAGGGATGAGGTCCTGCAAAAAGAATTTGGGGAGCTAGGCAGCAGATTAAAAAGTAGAACCTCATAGGTTGTAATCTCTGGGTTTCTTCCAGTGCCACGGGCTTGTGAATATATGAATAGGAGGTCAGAGCAGATGAATGCATGGTTGGGGAGATGGTGCAGGAGGGATGGCTTTAGATTCTTGGATCACTGGTTCTGTTTCTGGTGTAGGTGGGATCTGTATAAGATGGACGGATTGCACCTGAACCAGAACGGGACCAGCATCCTTGCTGGGAGGTTTGCTAGTGCTGTTGGGGGGGTGGGGGGGGGCGTTAAACTAATTTGGCAGGGGGATGGGATACAGAGTGGATGCACAGTAGGGGGTGTTACAGAATCAAATATTAATGTGAAGCTAAGTCAGTCCGGAGGACAGAGTAAATGTAGACCTGTTAAGGCTCAGGCAGATAATGCAAGGCTGGATTGTATCTATTTTAATGCAAGGAGTCTTAGTAGTAAGGCAGATGAACTGAGGGCATTGATTAACACATGGGAATATGATATTATTGCTATTACTGAGACATTGTTGAAGGAAGGGCAGGACTGGCAGCTTAATATTCCAGGGTATAGAATCTTCAGACGTGATAGGGGAGGGGTACAAGAGGAGGTGGCATTGCACTGTTGATTAAAGAGACACATACTGTAGTAAGGAGGAATGATATCCTAGAAGGTTCCTCTAATGAGGCCATGTGGGTAGAACTTAAAAACAAAAAGGGGGCAGTCACTTGGTTGGGAGTGTACTACAGGCCTCCAAACAGTCAGGGAGAGATAGAGGAGCAGATATGTAGGCAAATCTCAGAGAGGTGCAAAAATAATAGGGTAATAATAGTAGGGGATTTCAACTTCCCCTATATTAGAGGGGATAGTATTAGTGCAAAAAGCTTAAAGGGGGCGGAATTCTTCAACAGTACTCAGGAGAGCTTTTTGAGCCAGCACGTAGAGAGTCCTACAAGAGGAGGAGTGGTACTGGACTTGATCCTGCGGAATGAAGCCGGACAGGTGGTAGAAGTGGCATTGGGGGAGCATTTTGGGGATAGTGACCATAACTCTGTAAGATTAAGATTGTTATGGAAAAGGACAAAGAGGGACCGGAAATAAGAGTACTGAATTGGGGGAAGGCAGAATTCAATATGATAAAGCAGGATCTGGCCAAAGTGAACTGGGAGCAGCTTCTTATAGGAAAGTCTACATCAGACCAGTGGGAGTCATTTAGAAGGGAAATTGTGAGGGTTCAGGTGCTGCAAGTTCCTGTAAAGGTGAAGAGTAGGACCAACAGGTCAAGGGAACCCCGGATGTCAAGGGATATAGAGGATTGGATAAGTAAAAAAAAGGTGGGGTATGGCAGATTCAGAATGCTGAAAACAGCGGAGGCCCTAGAGGAGTATAGAAAGTGTAGGGGAGTACTTAAAAAAGTAATTAGGAGAGCGAAGAGGGGGCACAAAAAATCACTGGCAGACAAGATAAAGGAAAATCCCAAGGCATTTTATAAGTATGTTAGGGGCAAGAGGATAACCAGGGAAAAAGTGGGGCCCATTAGGGATCATGAGGCAATCTGGATGTGGAGCCGGAGGACATAGGGGAGGTTTTGAATGATTACTTTTCATCTGTGTTCACTATGGAAAGGAATGATGTAGGTGTAGAGATCAGGGAAAGGGATTGTCATATACTTGATCAAATTAGCATTGAAAAGGAGGAAGTATTAGCTGTTTTAGCGGGCTTGAAGGTGGATAAATCCCCAGGCCCAGATAAGATATATCCCAGGCTGCTATGTGAGGCAAGGGAGGAGATAGTGGGGGCTCTGACACAAATTTTCAGATCCTCTCTGGCCACAGGAGAGGTACCAGAGGATTGGAGAACAGCGAATGTGGTACCATTATTTAAGAAGGGTAGCAGGGATAAACCAGGTAATTACAGGCCGGTGAGGCAACATCAGTGGTAGGGAAATTATTGGAAAATATTCTGAGGGACAGGATTAATCTCCACTTGGAGAAGCAGGGATTAATCAGGGATAGTCAGCATGGCTTTGTCAGGGGGAGATCGTGCCTAACAAATTTGATTGAATTTTTCGAGGAGGTGACTAGAGGTGTAGTTGAGGGTAAAGCAGTTGATGTAGTCTACATGGACTTCAGTAAGGTTTTTGATAAGGTCCCGTATGGGAGATTGGTTAAGAAAGTAAAGGCCCATGGGATCCAGGGTAATTTGGCAAATTGGATTCAAAATTGGCTTAGTGGCAGGAGGCAGTGGGTGATGGTAGAGGGTTGTTTCTGCGAGTGGAAGCCTGTGACTAGTGGTGTATCACAGGGATCGGTGCTGGGACCCTTACTGTTTTAGCGTACATTGATGATTTAGACATAAGAGGTATGATCAGTAAGTTCGCAGATGACATGAAAATTGGTGGTGTCGTAAATAGTGAGGAGGATAGCCTTAGTCTACAGGACGATATAGATGGGCTGGTAAGATGGGTGGAGCAATGGCAGATGGAGTTTAATCCTGAGAAATGTGAGGTGATGCACTTTGGGAGGTCTAACAAAGCATTGGATTATACAATGGATGGTAGGACCCTAGGGAGTACAGAGGGTCAGAGGGACCTTGAGGTGCTTGTCCATAGATCACTGAAGGCAGCAGCACAGATAGATAAGGTGGTTAAGAAGGCTTACGGGATACTTGTCTTTATTAGCCGAGGCATAGAATATAAGAATAGGGGGGTTATGATGGAGCTGTAGAAAACGCTGGTTAGGCTACAGTTGGAATACTGTGTACAGTTCTAGTCGCCACACTCCAGGAAGGAGGTGATTGCAATGGAGAAGATGCAGAGGAGATTCACCAGGATGTTGCCTGGGCTGGAGCATTTCAGTTATGAAGACCGACTAGATAGACTGGGGTTGTTTTCCTTGGAGCGGAGAAGGCTGAGGGGGGACCTGATTGAGGTGTACAAAATTATGAGGGGCATTGATAGGATAGATAGGAAGAAACCTTTTCCCTTAGCAGAGGGTTCAATAACTAGGGGGCATAGATTTAAGGTAAGGGGCAGGAGGTTTAGAGGGGAGTTGAGGAGGAATGTTTTCACCCAGAGAGTGGTTGGAATCTGGAACACACTGCCTGAAGGAGTGGTAGAGGCAGGAACACTTACAACATTCAAGAAATATTTAGATGAGCACTTGAAACGCCATAACATACAAGGCTACTGGCCAAGTGCGGGGAAATGGGATTAGTTAGGTCAGGTGCTTGATAGCTTGGGCGGCACAGTGGCGCAGTGGTTAGCACCACAACCTCACAGCTCCAGCGACCCGGGTTCAATTCTGGGCACTGCCTGTGTGGAGTTTGCAAGTGCTCCCTGTGTCTGCGTGGGTTTTCGCCGGGTACTCCGGTTTCCTCCCACCACCAAAAGACTTGCAGGTTGATAGGTAAATTGGCCATTATAAATTGCCCTTTGTATAGGTAGATGGTAGGGGAATATAGGGACAGGTGGGGATGCGGTAGGAATATGGGATTAGTGTAGGGTTAGTATAAATGGGTGGTTGATGGTCGGCACAGACTCGATGGGCCGAAGGGCCTGTTTCAGTGCTGTATCTCTAAATAAAAATAAAATAGTCGGCATAGGCTCGTTGGGCCAAAGGGCCTGTTCCTGTGCTGTAAAACTCTATGACTCTAAAGACCCTCCCGCCTGACCAAGGCAGCCTGGATGGAGGTAGCAGAGGATGCCTCGAAATATGGGGTCACTCATAGCACATGGATGCAGTGCTGCAAGTGCATCAATGACTTGCTCAGATCGGCGAGGGTAAGTGGTCCTGGTGAAGCTGCACCATTGTTTTCTTCCAAGGCTCCATGTCTTTAAGGCAGAGGGTATGCAAGGAATGCGTGAGCAGCCTTGGTGTCATTCACAAAATGACGTTGCGGCAAGATGAAGATTGGCATTGTTCATGTGATTGGATGTGTTGGTGAAAGCCAATGTAGAATGAGTGATGTTGATGCTTGCATGCAATGGTTGTGATGCATCATTTGCCATGTCATTAATTCTGCACTGTCTGCTGCAGGATAAATGAAGACACAATCAGTGTGAGCGTGCTAAGATGGGAGGAGGGGGTCCCTGACAGGCTGCTGACCACAGCTGAGGAGGAGGCGTCTGAGCTCTCGAGAGAAAGGAGGGAGGCAGGGCAAACAGAGATGGCGAGGCAGGAGCCACAAGGCGTAAGGATGAAGTGTCATTTCTGCTTTTGCAGCCATATGGTGGAAACTGAAGGAAATTGTGTGACCTCATGTGAAGCACATGCTTAAAGTGCCTCTGTTTGTGTCTCCACTGCAGGTGCCTGCACTCAAGTAGCAGAATGCCACGTGGCCAAGAATCCTCCCCTCTGGGGAGCAAGATGAAGCCAATTCCCCAGAGGGTGCACCGTCACCTGCCTCTTCTTCCACCTCTGCCAGCGCAGATATATCCACACGGTCCCCAGGGGGTTTAAGATTAGAATCTGGGTCACAAGCTGGCGGTCACAACACAGACACATCCCAGCTCATGGGTCCACTGAAGAAAAATTACCACCTTAGTTTGTTGCAAAGAAGTCGAAAAAAAGTTGTATTTTTTAGTATGTAGAATGGACAGTTTCCAAGGTGTTGGCATTGTTAAATTAACGCAACAAATGGCAACATATGTGGTACATAAATAGGCTCTAATTAGACATAAACCAAATAAATTACAATATATAAATGGTCAGAAATGTTAGGTATTTTGATCCAATCTGATCGAGAATATAATATAAAGAGTAGGATATTAGAGATCGTTTGCACATAGCAACATGAATGGGCATCAAATTCCCCAAGGTAGGGACCACTAACATTGGTTGAATAACCTACTGAAGAAGCAATGTGGTTAGATAAGGGTAATAATCAGCAAAGATATGAACAAGTAACAGAAGCTTTGAAACCCTTCTACTAACTTTTGTCATATCACTAAGTTTCATTTCAAATATAAACCTTTTTAATGTTTCTCACTATGAACGACAAACATAGCTGACATTCATTTAAGTGTTCAGTCTGTCTTACTGTTTTTAATCAAAAATGTCACTGCTACTATTTACCAGTGTGACTGCCCTGATTCTACTCAGTTTGGGAAAAGCTCATTGAGTACATAGGGGTGATCATTTATCAAGCATACTAACTTGCACGTCATTTACTGTTCTAATGAAAGATTACAAACCTGAAACATTGGACTGGATTTTCAAAGCCTGCCGCCGATGCTGCCATCTCAAGCGTGGCAACTCATTTAAATAGCTGAGGTAGCCCACACCCTCCCAGTCTCTTGGAGGGGGCAGACTATCCGTCCCCGACAATGAAGTCAGCTGCCTATGCGCAGGCACTGAAGCTGTTTTTAAAGGGCAGCCAGCCCTGCCATCCAATTTAAATTTTTTAAGTCCGACCCCCCCAAAATTAAATACACTTCTTATGCCCCTTTCCTACCCCCCCCAATACCAATTGCAATAACTATTTGCCCTTCCCCTCCCAAAACACTTACCTTTTACATCTGACCTTTCCCCCATGCTGCACAAAGTTGAAGATTCAACCCTTCCCACCATCCCCTACACCCATTTGGTACATTTGACCCCATCCCCCCCACCCCCAGCACTGACAATCTTACCTCCTCCCCATCCCCACCAGTGTGGCGCCTCATTTCCCTGGACAGGGATCTAAAGGCGGGGGAGTGCTGTTCGCCATGCCGAAGATCACAGCAGGCCCTCAGGATCGCAGGTAAGTCTATGTAAATTTATTAATTTTATTCATTTGAATATTTAAATTGTGGTCCCATCACCAGCGGTAGGGGGCATTGCCATGGAGCCTCACCACCGCCAGGAGGATCAGGCCGGGCTGTCCTGGCACAAAGTCCATGGCAGGCCTCATCCGGAGCCATCTTCAGGCCGCCCGCCACCCCCCCCCGCCGCCACAGAACCCACAAAATCCAGCCCATTCACTGTGTTTCTCCCTCCAAAGATGCTGCCTAACCTGTTGAGTATTTCCAGCACTTTCTGTTTTTACATCATTTATTGTGTTGGGTTATGCATTACAAGATATTGGAGAAATACTAACAGTTATTCTGATGTAAGTAAAATAGGGCAAAGATTTTCTCCATGCATTAGGTGTAACAAATTATAAACATGGGTATAAAGCCCATATTTATGATTTTGCTATAGCTAGCACATGGAGGAAATCCCTTCCTATAGGTAGATATATTCTTCAGTTCAAAAATGTTCTAGTTAATTTTAGATTAATTTCTGATAGTCCAGGCACATAATTAAGGGATTCTTGAGTGTAGATGGTATTTGAACGTATGGCTAAATACTAGAGAGTTGTGTATGTGACAAAATACTCAGTATGTTATGGGAAAGATTCTAAACGCTACTTTAGGGATGTTGCAACAGAAATGTAGGAGAAACTCATGGAAATTCTATCCCATTGTAACCACCCTAGGGTACAAACTACAATAGCAGAGTTAAGAATTGCTGAGAGCCTTTAGGTGGGGTGCGTAATGTAGCAGAGCAAATAGCATCACTCTTTCTTTTAGTCCTGCTTCACATTTTGTAGAAATCCTAAGAAGAATCCATAGAATTACAGTTTTAGTCAGATGTGGAATTTCCCTGGAAGGAAGTTTCCTTGATGGAAAGGTGCATGGCCAAGAGATGTTGGTGATGTCAAGAGCAGAGTAACTGCCAGCACTGGAGCCCAGGAGGAAGAGTTGTTTCAAGCATTACCATACTAGAATTCCAAATTATATTTGATATCTTTGTTGGACAGGAGATTGGAAGAGTCCACAGGAGATTAGATGTGTCCAAACTAAAATTCAACAAGTAATTTAGGAATAATGACTCAACACAAAATGTTGCATGGCCAGACAACTCAACAGTAACTCCAAGCAACCTATGCTTCGACTCAGAAGTAATTCCAATAAGCCTGTTTAAAATTTAACAGCAGACTCAACATTTCTGACAGTGCAAACAGCAGCTACAACAAATTCAACAAGATTGGGGTAAGTTCAGCAGGAAATACAAAGGAACTAGATGGAAACTCTGATTTGCTACAATGGATGTAAACTGGGTTGAGTGGCAAAACAGGTAACCATCAATATCATAACAGGTCAGGTACTGATAATCCATAGATGATAAGCAATCTACAAATAAAAATAGGTATATAATAAAAGCAAAATACTGCGGATGCTGGAAATCTGAAACAAAAACAAGAAATGCTGGAATCACTCAGCAGGTCTGGCAGCATCTGTGGAAAGAGAAGCAGAGTTAACGTTTCGGGTCAGTGACCCTTCTTCGGAACCGAACTGACCCGAAACGTTAACTCTGCTTCTCTTTCCACAGATGCTGCCAGACCTGCTGAGTGATTCCAGCATTTCTTGTTTTTGTTTCAAATAAAAATAGGTGATGTCTTGACCTGTAAACAAAAACAGAGGAACAAAAGAAAAATCTGGAAGAATTAATATAAATGACCTAGGGGATCATTGCTCATATAAATGATGCATATAAATGATGTGGAGTCAGGTATAAAGGGCATCATAGCAAACTATCAAACAGGCAGAGTGTTTATGTGTGAAAGGAGCAGTTAGTAACTTTGGTGGGCATAGACTGTAGTAAATTGGATAGATCAACTTCAGATGGAATTTAATGCAAGAAATGTAAGGTGATACTTATTGAAAAAAACAAGAAGGCAAAATATACACTAAAAACTAAAAAGCAGCTCACCACCACCTTCTCAAGGGCAATTAGGGATGGGCAATAAATGCTGCCCTGGCCAGCATCGCCCACATACCATGAATGAATATAAAAAAAAGTAAAACTTTAAAAAGAGTAGGAAAGCAGAGAGACTTTGGGGTTCAGAAACACAAATCTTTAAAAGGGGGAGGGCAATTTGATATGTCTATAAAAATAATCATTTGGAATCCTAGGTTCTATAGATTGTAGAGTATAAAAGCAAAGGGGTAATACTAAACCTGTACAGATCACTGTATAGGCTGCAATTAGAATATTATAACCAATTTCAAGCACACTACTTGAAGAAGGAGAGGGTTTAGAAAAAATGTACTAAGATGATACCAGGGAAGAAAGGGTTTAGTTATGAGGAGAGTCTAGAGAAACTGAAGGTCTTTTCACTAGAACATAGAAGGTTAAAAATGGATCTGATAGCAATGTTCAAAATCATTTCACTCCAGTTAAAAACTACAAGGTAGGTCAATCTGACACTCCAGTGCAGTACTGAGGGAGTGCTGCACTGTTGGAGGTGCCGTCTTTTGGATGAGAAATTAAACCAAGGCCCCGTCTGCCCTCTCAGGTGGACATAAAAGATCCCATGGCACTATTTTGAAGAAAAGGGGAGTTTGTCTCTGGTGTCCTGGCCAATATTTATCCCTCAATCAACATCACAAAAATAAACTATCTGGTCATTATCACATTGCTGTTTGTGGAATCTTGCTCTGCAAAAATCGGTTGCCCGTTTTCCTACATTACAACAGTGACATGCTTCAAAAAGCACTTCATTGACTGCAAAGCACTTTGGGATGTCCGGTAGTTACTATGAGCAAGATTAGACAGAGTCAAGAATAAGTCAGCAGAATGCAAAAATAACAATATATTCATTCCACTTCATCATAACTCCAAACTGTTTTTCTCAAACGTTGTTGCATTCATGCAGCCCCAGCCTATGTATGCAGTGCTGCTATGCAAATTGCAATAAATAACTTGGGAAGCTTTCTATAATCATACATAGATTCAGATAGCTGTTGGCTTCAGAATTGTCAGTCAGACATCTGAAATGTTTTTCACTAGAACATAGAAGGTTAAAAAGAGGTCTGATAGCAATGTTCAAAATCATTTCACTCCAGTTTAAAACTAGAAGGTAGGTCGATCTGACACTCCAGTGCAGTACTGAGGGAGTGCTGCACTATTGGAGGTGCCGTCTTTTGGATGAGACATTAAACCAAGACCCCATCTGCCCTCTCATGTGGACATAAAAGATCCCACAGCACTATTTTGAAGGAGAAGGGGAGTTTATCTCTGGTGTCCTGGCCAATATTATCCCTCAATCAACATCACAAAAACAGACAATGGCAGGAGATGTCTTGCAAACAGCAATGCCCTATGTCTTTTTGAATAAGAAGTACTGCGTATAATTTCCTTGGAGTTGTTCCTGTTCTGTCACCGTAACTTCCCCGAACAGTGGAAACTTCAATAAGTGGGGTGACGGTGGTGATGGCATCTGTAGTATAATGTAGATAAGCTGCTGCTGGGTAGATTATGTATACAGACCTTAAGATCATCACAGGATGTGATATCATGCGTCTGAACCTCGTGTTGCTCAGTGTTAACATAGCTGGCTTAGAGATAAGACCCCTGTAAATAAACTCCTGTTACTTTGACCCAAAGTCTACTATCTTCATTTAATAGTAACAGCACACCGACCAGTATAGTTTATGGTGACAGCGGTAAAAACAACTTTTGCGGGTAAAGACAGAAGAGATCGAAAACATCGGAGAGAAGCATGGAGAAATCGTTACCCTTACCAGAGAGCTTCAAGCGTGTGGTGGGGCCCAACTAGGCCGAGGCAAGGCTGAGTTGGATTTGAAGATTTGACAGGTATCGTTCTGTGTTGGGGCTAGCGGCATGAGCAGACAGGGACAGGTCAGTGTTTTACTTTACACCATGGGAGACAGTGCGATTGATATTTTAACTACCCTGGGGATCGATGAAAAGCAAACACCTTATGGTGAAGTAAGAAAACCCTTGGAGGGATATTTTAAGATCAGAAAGAATGTTATCATGGAAAGGGCAAAATTCAACAAAAGTACCCAAAAAGAACGTGAAAGTATTGATTCATTCATTAATGATTAGTATAAATTAGCAGAGGATTGTAACTACGGGAGTTTGCCAGGAGAACTGATTTGGGACAGAATAGTAGTCGGGGTCATAGATGTAGAGTTGTCAGACCAGCTTCAGTCGAAAGAGGATTTGACTTTGCAAAAGGCCATTCAGGTTAGGCTACACCTCATTGATCGTGAGGTGCTTATGGGTATCTTGAGGATGTGAACAGCAAAGAGATAATCTTTTAAAAACTTTTGAGCCCTGAAATTCCAGGGCAGGCTGCCAGACTAGCTAATCCTGGTATAAAAACAGAAAGTGCTGGAAATACTCAGCAGGTCAGGCATCATGTGTGGAGGGAGAAGCAGAGTTAACATTTCATGTCCATGACCTTTCATCAGAACTGGCAAAGGTTAGAAATGTAATTGGTTTTAAGCAAGTGAAGGGACAGGGGAAGAGAACAAAGAGGAAAGGTGTGTAATAGGGTAGAGGGCAGGAGAGATTAAATGACAAAGATGTCATGGGACAAAGGCAAAGGGAGTGTTAATGGTTGTGGTTAAAGACAAAGTATTAGTCCAGAAAGAGTGTTAATGGCAGAATAATGAGCAGTCTGTGCAAAAGCACAACATGAAAAACCAAGTTTAAGGCAAGCACGTGGTTAAAAAATAAAATAAAATTATTAACAGATGCTGCCAGACCTGCTGCGTAATTCTAGCACTTTCTGTTTTTATTTCAGATTTCCAGCATCTGCAGTATTTTGTTTTTATTTTAATAGTTAATCCCATGGTATTCTGCGATTTAAAGCATGAATTGAAGGTGCATAATTTCTATAATTTTTCAGCCTTTTAGAAACTGATTTCAATATTTGTTGTTGCCTGCAGGGCTGTTCATTTGTACCTTAACCCAGGTAGTGTTTTCCAAACAAATGGACCTTTTTTATTGGCTTGGCCCAGGTGCTGAAGTTATTTTAAAAAGCTTTGTGGGACTTTGACATTTGTTTCGAGATCAGTTTGGATCAATTGTTTTTGCCTGCAAGGCTGTACTTTTGGCCCATCACCCAGATACACTGGAGTGGATTTTAAGAGCCCACTGCCGAGACCAAGCTCATAAAATGGTGGACCGCCCGCTCAGGCCGCACGTCAAAGAGCCACCGCACTCTCAAGCATGGTGGCTCATTTAAATAGCCGGGGCAGCCCGCCCGCTCCAATCTCATGGATGAGGAGGGCTGTCCATCCCTGGCAATGGCATCAGCTGCCTGTGTGCAGGCGCTGGTGCCATTTTTAAAGGGCAGCCAGCCCTATTGCACAATTTAAAGCTTATACGATCAGGTAAGGAAGGGCCGAAAAGTTCCCCTCTTGTCCTTCTCCTTGTTTGACCGCAACAGGGTTTATCGCTTTTAAACAGTGAATATGCTTATCAATTCAGTGAGTGTTGAACCCTTTATGTGCTATAATCATGAAAGTACCAATTAGACAGGTTTTCTTGAGTTTAAACAAGAAAGAAGTTTGATTATTGTACTTAGAATTATAGGTAATATATTCAGAAGATTTGCTATCATTTCTCAGTATTTATGAATAATTCAGTTCAGATATTTGGCTGGAGCATTATTTGAAGGAAAAGTGATTTGTCAATACAAAGCATGGTTTTGCTTTTGGTTGTCTGGTGATTTTCTTTTTGTAATATCTACAATGTAGATATGAAAAAATGCAAATTAATAGTACAATTTCAAATTTAAAAAATCCTGATCTAAGTAAAATAATAGACTACACTCCAACTTTCACATACACACACACAAACACACACAATTAGGTTACAGAGTGAAGAAGATTAGATTGGTTGGATTAGAGTTCAGAACAAATAAAAGAATATACAGTCTGTGGAGTCTGGTAATTCAATTGTCTTCCAGCTGAACTGGAAGACAGTTTCTGAAGTTTCTGGCTGGCAGAGGTGGCCACCTGGTTCAGGGTTTTCTTGGAGACAGTGATGTAGATGGCTTTCTCCCCAGAGTCTCTGGCTGCAGCAATGATGGGCTTGGATGTTTTACAGCCCGCAGGCAGGGTTCAAACTTGCCTGGAGAGAGAGAGAGATCCCCACTTGGGTCACGCACTGGTCAAGAAAAAAAGGTGCTTGTCTGCTGTAGAGAGAAGAAAAACAAGTTTGCACACAGACGGTGAGTTTGTCACATGATGGTCTGAATTTTACCAGCCCCTCAATGCCACGGCTCCCGGCTGGGGGGAGGGGGGGGTGGTAAAATTCTGTGGGGAGAGGCCCGCCTCAACCCGCTACGTCAAGAAAGGCCCGACGCATAATACCTCAGTGTGGCCACCCCACTGCCGTCTGGCGGCGGGCCCTTCATCTGCATATTAAAATGAACCTAAATGATATGCAAATAAACTTACCTGCAGGCGGCGGTCATCCCACGCCGATTTTACAGCTGTCGTGTGTCCTTCACGCACCTTGGGAACTATGGAGTTCCGAGGCAAGCACCTGGGGGGGGAGGAGAGAGCAATAAAATTCTCAGGGCGGGGGGGTGGGGGGGAAGCGGCAAAAACAAATGCAATTGGGTGTGGGGATGGTGGGAAGGGTTTGAAGGTTAGAGGAAATAAAGTTTCGGGGGGGAAGGTTGTTATGGCAACTTTAATGTTTTTTTGAGGGGGTTGGACAAATATTACTCTGATTATTCACTGAGGGGGTGGGAGAAAGGAATTGAAGTGTGCATAACATTTTTATCAAAAATTGTTTAAATCTTGCCATTTTAACCATTGTAATTTAAGTGAAGGGCTTGAAGCCCTTTAAAAATGGTGCTGGCACTTGCGCAGTGACACCAGACGCTGTTGCCGGGGACATGGCGGCCACTCCCTCTATGTCACTGGGGGCAGCCGCTTCGCCCCCTCTATTTAAATGAGCCCCCATGCGTAATATCGCAAGGGCTGTTCGGCAGCACTACCATGTCGGAAGGCCACCAAGTTCGAAGCGTGCCGCCACGAAGCGTAGCATATGATGGCTCAGTGAATTCTCTCTTTTGCATCTTAATTAGTTCAGGTCTAAGAATTCAAATCTCTCTCGGGTCCCATCGTTTCAGTGTTTACCCTTTGAGGTTTGACTCCACGAGTGTTAATGTTCCAAGATGGCTTTGAATTTCTTGTTAATGGAAGTAAGGCAGGTAGCTCATTCAAAATTCGCAAGCCATTGCTTTGGTGGAAGATTAACCAGACATTCATCGCCACCTCCATACCTTGGTATGTGAGGTATTTTGATGCAAATTGCGGCGGCCATTTCAGTTGCAAGCAGGGATCCTTTTGTGAATTCTTTGTCTCCTGCTTTCTTTTTTAAGTTTAATCCAGGTTTCAAACCGATGGATGAAAAAAAATTCATTTGGCAAAGTAAGTGTTCATGACACCCCCACACTATGTCGAAGAAATGTGATGACAGGAGCATTTCATTATAAGGTCAAAGGCAAAAAAAAAACTGTATGCACACATTCATCTTCAAACACTAACTTCTCAATCTCACACTGCCGTAGCTATGCTCTGGTTTAGTTTTTTTTCATCTGGGATTGGGCATGAGCATAGCTGGGGCATTCCAGCTGCTCTGGCTGGGTTCAATCAGCTTGTTTTCCAGGATATACTGAATTTCGTCCCGAACACGGATCAGTTTCCTGGGACCTAGGTGATAGGGATTTTATTTTATGGGAGGGATCTCTCCTACATCCACATCATGTAGGGTTAGGGTTGTGCACCCTGGTTTGTCCCTGCAGATCCCTTTAAATGCTGTGAGCAGACTTGTTAGGGGTCCTCTCTGTTCTTCATTTAAATAGGTGAGTGCAGTGTCTAGTTTTCCTAACATTTGGGTGTTGGTTAACTGAAAAGTAGGGGGATCGATTTGTGAATTCTCCAGGCCTTCCTCTAACTCATCCTCACTTTCTTTTATGTCCTCCTCCCTCCTGACTGCTTGACCGACCTGTGCTTGTTTGTCCCCTTCCCAGCTGTGGTACTGCTTCAGCATATTAATGTGCCACAGCCTTTGATTTTTTCAACGGTCTGGGGTGTCAATTAAATAGTTCACTTTGTCAATTTTCTTTACTACTGTATAGGGGGCACTGAACTGGGCTTTCAGGGGTTCACCCTGTAGTGGGAGTAGTACTAACACATAGTCTCCAGGCCAGAATGTTCTGGCCTTGGCATGTTTATCTGCCTGCCTGTTCATATCTGTATATGAGGTTTTCAGGTGCTCCTGAGCCACTGCACAGGCTCTTGTGAGCCGCTCCCAGAACATCAAAATGTAGTCTAACATGGAAGGCTCATCCCTGTGTCCCTAAAACCTCTTCTTGATTAGTTTAAAAGGACCCCTCACCTCGTGTCTATAAACTAATTCAAAGGGACTAAAGCCTGTGGACTCATTGGGTGAGTTCCTGGTGGCAAACAGGAGAAATCCCAACCCTTTGTCCCAGTCATGGGGGTTCTCATAGCAATATGTCCTGATCATTGTCTTTAGGATCTGGTGGTACTGTTCCCATGCCCCTTATGACTGTGGGTGGTAGGATAAGGACTTTAGCTGGTCTATGCCCAGATTACTCATGATTATTTGAAAGATAATGAAATTCGTGCCCTGATTCATCTGGATCTTGGCAGGCAACCCATACTGGGTAAAGAATTGGGTTAGCCCCTCCACCACTACCTTGGCAGAGATAGTTCTTAGGTAATCGGGTAACCACATAAATAATGGTGAGAAGATACTGATAGCCCCCTTTGGTTTTTGGCACAGGTCCCACATAATCCACCAGCACTCTGCTGAAAGTTTCCCCATAAGCCAGTATGAGAATTAGGGATTCAGGTTTCATTACAGGTTGGGGCATCCCCACAACCTGGCACATGTGGCAAGTTTTACAGAAGTCCACCACATCTTTGTGGAGTTGTGGCCGGTCAATATGCTGTCTTATGCGGGCTTGGATCCTTCATATACCGACATGTCCAGCCATTGGAAGATCGTGGGCTATTCTTAGTATTTCCTTACGGTACCTCGGCGGCACCACTATCTGGTGAACTACTGTCCGCTCTTTATCCGCAGGACTGTGAGGAGGTCTCCAGTTCTTCATCAGCACCTCATTGTTTAAATAGTAGCACTCTGGGACTCCCTCTGCTTCAGCATGAGTTTGGGCAGTCTGTGCTAACTTTTTTAACCCTGGGTCAGCTTGCTGAGCCTCAACCAAGGAAGACCTGTTTAACACATCCTTTTGGTCCTCTAATTTCCCAAAGAAGGTTTCAGATAACCAGACAGTAGGGTCATCTGTCTGCAGTGCCAGCTCAGCCTCCTCTAATGGAGCTTTTTTGGCCATGGACCGGGTCACCACTGTTCTGTCCCCCTGACCTCTTTTGGTCTCTCTAAAATCTTTGGGGAAGCTACCACCTTCGCCCCCACCAGATCATTACCCAGGAGCAGGTCGACCCTATCCACAGGTAAACTAGGACAATCCCCATGGTTATTGGTCCTAAAACAAGGTCACACTCCAGGTACACGTGAGGAGAACTTTAAGAGCTCAGCACTTGGTCCTGAGCTAGGGGTAGTTTCCTCACTAGCAGTGCCTTCACCGGGCATTTTAAGACTTCCTGTAGTTAGTTCAAGCTGCCTTTACTCCCTTTAGAAAGCTTTCTTTTTCCCTTTCCTGATACTCTCTCTCCTCCTTCTCTCTCTGGAATTCTAATTCTCATCTCCGCTGCTCTAGCTGTATCTTAACTAATGTTACTCTGTCTGTTTCTAACTCTAAGCCTGTCTCTAAGTCTTCAACTTTAATTGCAAAATGGTTAGCCACAAGTTTTAGGATTTCAGGCTTCCAAGCTTTCGGATGGATAATAATCTCTAACTGCCCAGCTACATTCCTCAATTCTTCAATAGATAGTGATTTTAACCCGTAACAAGTTACTTTACTCTGGTCTAGGAAGGTACTGGCCTTGAATATAGACATTTTAGTACTCCAGTACTGAAAACCATAAGAAAACCTCTACTGAAGTTTTAAATTTTTGCTAGGGATCAATTTGGCTTCCCACTTCCAATTTCTCTTTGTCTTTGGGTTTTGATCCTGGATACGAGCCCCCAAATTTTTGTTATGATCAGGTGAGGAGGGGTCGAAAGGCTCCCCTCTTGTCCCTCTCCTTGTTTGACTGCAACAGGGTTTATCTCTTGTAAACAGTGGATATGCTTACCAATTCAGTGAGTATTTAACACTTTATGTACTATGAACATAAAGGAACCAATCAGACAGGTTTTCTTGAATTTAAACAAGAAAGAGATTTGTTTATTGCACTTAAAACCAAAACCCGATCTAAGTAAAGGAATAAACTATGCTCTTACTTTCTCACACACGTGTGCACACACACACACACACACACACACACACACATATGAGAATCTCACCCATACAAGTAGGTTACAGAGTGAAGAAGAATAAATTTGTTGGATTACAGTCCAGAACAAATAAAAAAATATACCGTCTGTGGAATCTGGTAATTCAGTTGTCTTCTGGCTGGTAGAGGTGGCTACCTAGTTCAGGGTTTTCTTGGAGACAATGATTTACATGGTTTTCTTCCTGGGGTCTCTATCTGCAGCAATGATAGACTTGGATGTTTTGCAGCCCGTAGGCAGTGTTCGAATTTATAGTGTTGCCTGGAGAGAGACAGACAGACAGACCCCCCCACTTGCGTCAATAAAACAGGTATTTGTGTGCTGTAGATAGAAGAAAAACAAGTTTTCACACAGATAGAAACTCTGTCACATGATGGACCAGTGTATTCTCTCTTTTGCATCTTAATTAATTCAAATCCAAGAATTTCAATTTCTCTTGAGTCCCATTGTTTCAGTATTTACCCTTTGAGATTTGTCTCCACCAGTGTTAATATCCCAAGATGGCTTTGAATGTCTTGTTAATGGAGGTAAGGCAGGTAGCCATTGTTCTGTTGGGAGATTAACCAGGCATTCATGGAAGGGAGGGAGGAACTCAAGAAAATTACTATCACCAAGGAAGTGTTACTGAGCAAATTGTTGGAGCTGCGGGCTGACAAGTCCTTAGGTCCTAATGGACATCATGTTTAGTTTTAGTTTAGTTTAGAGATACAGCACTGAAACAGGCCCTTCGGCCCACCGAGTCTGTGCCGACCATCAACCACCCATTTATACTAATCCTACACTAATTCCATATTCCTACCACATCCCCATCTTGTCCCTATGTTTCCCTACCACCTACCTATACTAGGGGCAATTGCTAATGGCCAATTTACCTGCAAGTCTTTGGCTTGTGGGAGGAAACCGGAGCACCCGGAGAAAACCCACGCAGACACAGGGAGAACTTGCAAACTCCACACAGGCAGTACCCAGAATTGAACCCGGGTCGCTGGAGCTGTGAGGCTGCGGTGCTAACCACTGCGCCACTGTGCCGCCCGTCATCCTAGAGTCCTAAAAGTAGTGGCTAGTAAGATAGTTGATGCATTGGTTTTAATTTTCCAAAATTCACTAGATTCGGGGATGATTACATTGGAAAATAGCGAATGTAACTCCTTTATTCACAAAGGGAGGGAGATAGTAAACAGGAAACTACAGGACAATTAACTTAACATCTGTTTTAGGGAAAATGTTAGAAGCTATTATTAAAGATGTTATAGCCAGGCACTTCGAAAAATTCAAGGTAATCAGGCAGAGTCAACATGGTTTTCTGAAAGGGAAATCATGTTTAATCAATTTATTGCAGTTCTTTGAAGAAGTAATATGTGCTGTGGATAAAGGGGATCCAGTGGATGTACTGTATATAGATTTCCAGAAGGCATTTGATAAGGTGCCATATCAAAGGTTATTGCGGAAAATAAAAGCTCATGGTGTTGGGGGTAACATATTGGATAGAAGATTGGCTAGCTAGCAAGAAACAGAGAGTCGGCATAATTGGGTCACTTTCTGGTTGGCAAGGTGTAACAAGTTGTGTACCACTGGGATCAGTGCTGAGGCCTCAAATTTTACAATTTATATAAATGACTTGGATGAAGGGACTAAATTTTTTGATGATACAAAGATAGGTAGGAAAGTAAGTTGTGAAGGTGACATAAGGAGGATACAAAGGAATATAGAGAGGTTAAGTGACTGGGCAAAGATCTAGCAAATGGAGTATAATGTGGGAAAATGTGAAATGTTCCATTTTGACAGGAAGAATAAAAAAGAAGCATATTATCTAAATGGTGAGAGATTGCAGAGCACTACCTATGCAGTGTTTAACAGGAAAAGGGCTCATGCAGGGGCGTACAAGCATGCATCGGAAGGTTGTGAATGCGTGCTATCCTGATGGCACACAGCCCAACCAGCTGATGCGATGCCAGGATAATAAATTTGGACCATGAAGGTCCAGGCAATGACTTTGTCAATCACTCAACAAACAACAAGCGTGAAGCTGCAAGATGGGCCCTGTGCTTATAGGACATATAGGACTAAGACACCCAAATTTCAGGTAAGATAATTTTGAAGAACTTCTGCTATCACAAACTGTCTGTAAGTACTCTGGAGTGTTTTTGGAGTTTTGTGAGGTCCTGGATTTGCCAGAGTGTGTTGCTGCCTCCTCACAAGGATGGCAGAGGAGTAGGTGAACTGTCCACACAAAGGCTGCAACAAGTATGGGGGCATCAGTTGTCATGCCTCTGGGTCTGCAACATTACAGGGAGATGGAGCAGATGCTGCGGAGAGGGCAAGCTCCACACCATGCCCTCTGCCAACTTGGAGCTGGACACCTCCATGCTCCTTGACAGTGACTGGAGGCTATCTGGCAGGCCAGGCAATGCACCCAGCATCTTGGTGTGCATGCCTATTAGTGTTCTCCTGTATTCCGCCCCATCAAAGTCCTCATCTGAGTCTTCTGAAGCAGAACTCAACTGTGACCTCACCCTCCGGTGAACTGGCACACGAATCATCCTTTCCTCCTATCTTGGCTGCAGCCCACTTATGCCTGATGGCTCACCACATGCTGATTACAACTTTCTACTTGCCTCCATGGTACGTGCAGTATTAGTATCTGAGCTGGTGGCTACAAGTGTGAGATCAAGTGCCAGGCCTCTTCATTAGTGCTATGCTGTTTCTCTCTCTCTTCCTCTTTGGGCTGCAATGGCTGGGCAGGCAGTAATTCCTGGGTGATGAAAGCAGGATATCAGAAGAAGAAGGTTTGGGTAAGGGAACAAGTGTGGGCTGGGAAGTAAGAGGATAAGAGGAACAAGAGATCCATGGTCATACCGTCGGCAGCTTGCACAACATACCAGATAGCAGGATGAGAGTGAGCTGGGTGTTGAGAAGGGGCATAAGACAGGAACACTCTGTCATCCTCAATGAACTCAGTGGAGCCAAATGGCACAGGCTGTTTTGCTGCACACTCCATCATTCTGAGAGCCATCTCCCCTAGGGGGCTCAAGAGTTGCAAGTGTCCTTGTCCCTCCACCAGTTCTGCTCTGCTCCCTTCTATTATCTGCAAACTTGTCCTGCACGAGAGAGGGCAGAATGTCAGAGATTATGAAGCACTGTGTTTAGGTAATGTGCTTACCATAGTTGAATAGCTAGAGGTATGGGGAGGCAGCGAGAGTTGGGTGTGAGGCTGGCAGCATTGTTGGTGGGTGAGGGTGAGATGGAGTATCTGGTTGTTAGACATGAATCCTAAGTGCCAGGAAGTGCTGGTGGCTGAGTGATGGGGTTTGGTGCATTGAGCATCATAAGAGGTTGGTGGTATGGTGGGTAAGAGACGTCATGTGAAGATTCATTTCAAGGTGAATACATGGGTTTAAGAGCTCTGTAATGTAACAAACAAAGGAATATCAGACGCAAGTATTGCGTTGTCATAGCTTTCTCCGCATTTCAGTGCTGTTGTGTCGGTGCACACAGAAATCAGTTTGCACTCAGCAATTTGTCAAACAGCATGTGCATGATTTTTTCACACAGAAGCTCATTGTATTTGAGTGTTCCTAGCACCAGATAGAAAAATTGCAGGTTATGTGACTTTGATGCACCCATCACCAAAAACCACCCCCAAAAATCTTTTTTGTCATTGAAAGAAACAAGAAGAAACAATTCTTTATGAGCTACAGAATTAAAATCCCCAACTCAAAAGATATCCTTTTTTCCTCACCAGTACTTAATCTTTTTCCTAGATTGTTTTTCTGTTTTACCTGAACTAGAATATTGTAATTCATTCTAATGATTAATTTAGTTTCCTAAAACAATTCTATGCTTACGTTTTATGAGGCAGAATCTTTGATTGCGCACACCTACAAAGATCAAAGGGACATCTTCCAGCTCTTGTAAATTTGCACTGCCTGATCTGAAAAAAGCTTGCTAGTCTCTAATTATAATCGTGCAAAAGTAATTAAAATAATTAATTATCTTCTGGATTAGATCACACAATATTTTCTTCCCACTTCAGCCAGTGAAAAACAGAATAAAAATCAACCCTCTCTAGTGATGAGCAATCCTAAATGAATGTTTAATTCGCCTCTTAATAATATCAGTAACAGGAACAAACTTTCTGAATCGGTTGTCACCTGCCTAGAAATCTGAGTGTCCCATTTTTGGATTCGTGGGCAGTGTAGGATAAGTACTCTGTGCCAGAATGGCGAACTCTGAGCCTCCCTGCTGTTCGACCTCAGCCCTCATGACAATAAAACCCGTGTAGCGCCACAACCAACTGGAGGAATGGAAAGGACTAGTAAAAAATTGGGCTGCTGTTACTGCCACAGCAGCCCTCAGGTAAATGGGTCCAGTCAGATGTGGAGCCAGAAGTCAGGTGTTGAGGATCGGGATTGGGGTGCGGGGGTGGGGGGGCCAGTGCCTGAAATCACAGCAATCAAGGGACCTAGTCACTGGTGTTGAGGCAAATGGGTGTAGGAGATCAGGAGTCATTAGGGCCAGCGGTGGGGGTGCAAGATTGGCAGTCACGGGGGTCAGGGAGGTAGGAGGTCAACAGTCATGGGGGCCTGGAAGAGGGTGGGAGATCAGGAGTTGGGGATCTCTGGGCTGGTGGAGTGGGTAAGTTACTTATTTTCTTTGCTGCAGGCGTTCTCTCCAGTCTGTTTCCCTGAGTGTAAACTGTGATTGTTTTACATCAAACATTTGTTGGAGAGGGAATCTCAAGCACAGACCAGGCCCCTTATCTGCATATGCAAAGAGCTTAACGACTGCTTCAGTCATTTGTAAAGGATGCCTTTTGTATGTCCCAGGATGGCGGGTGGCACACTTCCCGCTTCCATTTGGGGTCTTAGTAGGCCTTAACGATAGATATTGAACTTGTCACACAGGCATTAAAACAATATAAGAGTGTGGATTGGCCACTGTTATTGAAACCGCCCTATTTTCATTGATGCACAATAACAGTTTTATGCCTAGGCACCAAATTGAAGATCTATCCTAGGCTGTCTTCAGTGTGTGATTTAGGAAGATGGTGTTTTTCAGAGCTTTTGGCCGGGATGTGTTGTCAGAGCAATGATGAGGGAGTTCTGCAGTGCATTTGGGCCGTACTCTGCAAGTGTGACAATGTTAACAGGACAAAAAAGTTAAAGAATGTCCCATTCTTCAGGATTGTCCTGCTTCATCCTGATGAACACCCATAAATACAAAAAGGAAGAAAAAAAACAAAATTGATGATGATTTTTATTTATTCATTCAACCACAGCTGCTCCATCCTATAAAAACTGCAGGCATTACATGTAAACATGAGGCAATCTAAACAGAATGGTTCCATTTATAGGAAGTCTGGTGATTGGTTGTGGTGGATCAGTGTAGTACTAGCAGCTGGAAGCTGCTTCAGTGGAACATGCCTTTCCAATGACAAAGATCTATGCAACAATACTAACATGTGTCCATCTGCCATACAAAGCTGCATAGCAGAAAAATCAATAGCAGATTGGTTACTTGGGTTTTTCAGAAAGCCACAAAAGGCCTCCATGACCTCTTGAAGACACATGAGACAATAAATCTGTGACCCAGAGTTCCGGAATGCTTTGGGCAAGGTCAAGATGGCAAGTTTCCCACTTCCACAATATCAGATGTTACGGTAATTCCTTTCAGCTAATGTGTAAGGACAAAGGAATTTCTTAAAACCTCATCTAGGCACTGTGGAATCTGTTGAAAATGCTTGACAGCTGTGAGTTTTGGCTGCACTGCATCTGTGAATGGACGAGACTTGGAAGTTGTTGTGAAGGAATGACTATAAGCACTTTCCCCTCATACATTAACAAAACCCAACTCTGAACAAGAGTTATACCCCAAACATTAACTTGTCTGTTCTATGCATTGATGTTGACCGAGCTGCTGAGTGTTTCCAGTATTTCTGTTTTCTTTCATTTACAGTTTCAATATCTTCATGAGTTCGAAGCTATAGTGTTATCAAAATGCCATTGACACAGAAAAGGCTATCTTGAACGTATTTTGAATTAAGTTGGAATTTTGCTATATCCCCTAAATGGTGCAGTTACTCAATACAAGTTCAAATGTAGAATGTCATATATTTTTTCTTGTTACTTCTATTTGCAGATATGTCAGCACTTCCAACCAACAGAAACCATCTTTAGCTCCCCAGGATTCTGTAAGCTGGTTCCAAAACATAAATTCCACCACCATGAGAGTGTGCACACAAATTAAGGTCAAATTCACATAACGTCCTTCATGTTCAAGAAGTGCTGTTGAGTATTGATATTTTTATCTGTCAAACTTTTTGGATAAGATTCTTAAAATTTTCTTGTATGGATAGGAACATTAATACTTTGACGATGTCCATAAATATCTCCACGGAAAACAATATCACTGTCTGGGATGTCCTAAAGATGTTGAGGTAGATTTTCTCCTTACCACCTGGGCTTTAAGCATTATCTTTACAGGGACACAGGAAGGAAAATCTGGTGAGCAGGATCAAAGAACCCATTGAAATGAATGCAAGGAACATTAGTGGTTTCAGTAAGTGACATGTAACTCTTCCCACCTGATATTCCTTTCTGCAATCTGCCCCAGATGATACTTAACACTCAGACGGTAAAGATAATACCTATTGCAAAGGAGTGTTGTTTCTTAGGAGGCAAATAATATTGCACTGAATTGTTACATTATCCCTAAATGTTAAAAATTGAGACAATTGCTCACTGCCGGGTGTTCCTCGATCATCTGTTGTTACTTGAGTTTTATGCTTTTAATTTGCTTCTCAGACACAGCCTGGGAATGGACCTATGATGTACTAGTCCTTCCAACCCGGCCTATTTCATTGCAAGTTTCCACAAATGGGCTGTGGGGCACTATGTGATTTCCCAGCCAGAGGAGATTCTGTGCAAAACTTCTGTCCCCAACTGCTTTTAAGCATAAAGGCCATATAGTGGGACAAGTGTAGGTATATAGATTTTTTAACATTTAGAACCGTGAGATACCATGGAATTTAATTTCCCTTTAAGAGAGTTTGGCATATTTCCTAATCCTTATGTACAAGACTAAAATTCCCATCTGTTAAATTTATTAATAAAGCAGATATGAATGAAATATGGTGGACACCGTGAAGAAAATACTAGCAAACTATTTGCTGGTGTCTAGCACTGCTTTCAGGATCCCCGCCCCTCCAAAAATTAGATCATCTACAACTATACGTCATTGAAGGCTGATGTCAGCTTTGGCTCAATGGTAGCACTCTCACTCCTGAATCTAAAAGTTGTGGGTTCAGGCCCGAATCCAGGACTTAAACATATACTGATTTCTCATTGTAACATCAGTGGAGAACTGGTGTAATTAGCCAATATCACTAAAACAGATTATTCAATCATTTGTTTCATTGCTGTTACTGGGATCTTACTGGGTGCAAATTGGCTGCTGTATTTCTGTCCACTGTGACACTGTATTTCATTGGCTATAAAGTGCTTTGGGATGTCCTGAGATTATGAAAGGCATTTTAAATGCAAGTCCTTTCCAGCTCCAAAAAGAACATGCCTCTCATTAATGAGCTAAGATTTGTAAGAATCAGCTCATCAATCACAGACTGTGTGATATAGAAAGTTTATCCACAGGCAGAGGTTGCGTGATGACCGTGATGGGAAAACAGTAAACGGGAAGCCTCGGGGCACCAACGTGGCTGTAAATGAGGAGTTCCATCAAGTGCAGAAAGACTTGCTGCCATTTGCACTGAACTACCAATAGCAGTTAAGGTCACCACTACACCCTCAAATTTCACCCCTGATGTGGGCTGGGATAGCCGCACACCACAAAAAGTGCAAAAGCCAAATATTATGGATGCTGGAACTAATAACAGAAAATTCTGGAAATACACAGTAGGTCTGGCAGCATCTGTGGAGAGAGTTAACATTTCATGTCTGTGACCTTGCATCAGAACTGGGAAAAGTTAGAAATGCAATAGGTTTTGAGCAAGTGAAAGGGGGTGGGGCGCAGGTGGGTAAAGAACAAAAGGGAAGGTCTGTGTAAGGATGGAGGGTAAAAAACTTAAATGACAAATGGTTTCCGGGTGCAAGGCCAAAGGGAGCAGTAATGGAACAAGTAAAGAAACAATAGATGTGTCTAGAGGAGGTGTGAATGGCAGGATCCTGAATAGCTGCTGTCTGACAGCAAAGGAAATAAGAGAGAAATGAAAGAAAAAATCAAACCAGCAAAGAAAAACAAAAAAAATGAGGGCAGAGGTTATGCTCTAAAATTGTTGAACTCAATATTGAATCCAGAAGGCTGTAAAGTGCCCAGTCAAAAGATGAGGTGCTGTTCCTTCAGCTTACATTGAACTTCATCAAAACACTGTAGAAGGCCAAGGACGGACAGGTCAGAGTGGGAGCAAGGGGGGAAATTAAAATGATGGGCACATGGAAGCTCGGGGTCACACTTGCGGACTGAACTAAATTGAAAAAAGTACAAGTAAATCGTTATTTCACCTGGAAGGGGTATTTGGGGCCTTGGATGGTGAGAAAGGAGGAGGTAAAAGAGCAGGCGTTGCATCTCCTGTGCTTGCTTGGAAAGATGCCACAGAAAAGGGTGGAGGTATTGGGGTAACTGAGGAGTGGACCTGGGTATTGGAGAGGAAATTGTTCGTTTGCAATGCTGAAAGGGGAAGGCAAGATGTGGTGGCATCATGCTGGAGGTGGCAGACACAGCAGAAGGTGATCTGTTGAACACAGAGACTGGTGAGATGGAAGGTGAGGACAAGGGGAACAATATTATGGTTCTGGGAGGGAGGAGAAAGGGTAGGAGCAGAAGTGCTTGAAATAGCACAGACACGGTCGAGGACCCTGTCAATCACGGTGAGGGGGGAGGCCTTGATTGAGGGTAAAAGGAAGACATAAAGAAAGCACTAATATGGAAGGTAGAGAAACCGGAGAAATTCGAGGCATTGCCAGCACTGTCAAAACAGGCGAGAGACCTCAGGGCAGCAGCTTGTGATCTTCCCCCAAGTCACCTATTGTAGTCACTGCTTCCAGAAGCCCACCAAGCTTACCTTTAAATACCATGATTGGCCGACCACCCACTGCCACCCACCCCCCCCCCCCCACCCCCGCTGATTGTTTGACTCCCTCACCACTGCTGGTAATGTCCCATTCACCCCCCCCCAGCGATGTCCACCTCGCTTACCACTGCTCAAAATGTCCAATGCTGCTCAGATATTGTAAAGTCCTATTCATCCCCCACCACCACCTCTATATCGAACTCCTCCCAGCCCCCATCCCATGATATTGGACTTGCTCGACATCCGCTCCCCATTTGGCTGGCTCAGGAGGAAAACCTGTTGATAAAGGTTTTGCTGTTAAATTTGGTGGGATTTGTGGGATGCCCATAATTCCAGGTTTCCCATCCAAAAATCCCCCCATGCCCCCCCCTCCCCGCCCCCACTCTTTCTTGACTCTGAGTTATCATCAAGTCAAATGAGTCCCTTATCAGTTATATGGGAATGTAATGGATTGAATGCTTTCTGTCCTCTCTCTCTTTTTTATTGTCACCTGTTCAGTGCAATGATGTTAGCTGTCCTAGTATTGAGGATTTCCTTGGACTCTCTTGCAACATCACTCATCCGTATAAAACAAGGACAGGAGTTCCACGAAAAATGTGGTGCGTGAATGCAGCAACTGGTGTAGGACTGAGCCACACAAATGAAAAGGATCCTACATTCCTTCCCTAGTCTTTACTGAGTTGACTGATATCAACCAGGGCAGCAATGGAGTTGCTACAATTGGCAGCAATGTCCTGGAACTAGGGAAGGGAAAAATAGCCAGCGTTCCTGCCCATGATTGTTATCATGTTACTTGTGGATGGTACATACTTGTGTTGTTGAATGGAGACAGCACATGACTTGGCTGTGATATCCTCTGTAATTGAATAGCCTGTGACAGTCACTGAATGGTTCACACATGAAAAATAGCCATTTGGTTGAGATATTGAAGGGCAGCTGGTGCCCGTAGAATTATACTCTAGCACCTGTCGTGCCTTCAGCAGAGAGGGGAGAAAAGAAGAAAGTATTTGAAAAGAAGGACTTGCATGACCACAGGATATATTAAAGTGCTTTACAGCCAATGAATTCTTTTAAAGGGTAGTCACTGTTGTATTGCAAAAACACCAATATGGTTTGAGTGAAGAACTAATTATTTTGTTTTTTTTCTAATAAAAGACTTGATTTACAGCTCTAGATGCTGATCATAAGATAATCACGGATGAGGAAGGCCATTTGATTCACCCAGAGACGTCATAACGACACCCCATTATAGCATGCAATTGTTTCTTAAATGATTCCAGGAGATTTTCTCCTAACTTTATCTGGATATTTACCCCACATGTTGACCATATTTTGTGTGTGAAGAATTTTCTTGACATCTGTCCTGCAATTATCCTTCTCTAGTCTAAACCTGTGTCAGCTTGTTCTGCTTCCACAGTTTAATTTAATGTCATATTCTGGGTTATACTTTTCTAACCCCTTAACAACATGCAGAACTCTGGAAGATAATCTGTTAGTCACTAACTTTCTAGGCTGAAAAGCCAAAGTTTCTCCAATCTTTTCTTATAACTTTTACAAATAGGAATCTGTTTCCTGGTTAAAACAACAAAAAAAGAATTGGGTAAACAGAACATGTTAATAAGAATTGACTTTACTAGAAGTAGACATTGTAAAAAGTTTCTGCTTTTTTCTTCCCCCTCCCCTCTGGTTTCAACAAACCATTAACTACTGCCAGTGACAGCAGAGAAGGAATTTTCCCAGGCCAGGGGGTGCAGGGGGAGCGGGGGTTGGGTGGGGGGGGGGGGGGGGGGGTGCGGCTTCAGGGGCGGGGGTGGGGTGTTAGGAAAATTGCAGAAAATGCCATCCGGCCAGCATCTTGATGTGCTCCCACCTTCCATTTTTCCCAGGGGTGAGTGGGTTGGGAGTGAAGTGGGAAACCCTCTTGGCTGAGGCAGGAAGCCAATTGAGGCAATTAAAAGGGAAATTAAAAGGCATTTCACACCTCTTTCCCAATGGTGTATGGGTCACACGCTGTGACGGCAACTCAGCAGGTTAGAGAAGGCGGGTGCAGAGCAGAAAGTCAGTGAGGCCTAAAACTAACATGATGTCAGCACTATAAAAGTGGAAACCAATAAGTCTGAGGTCAGCCACAGTCAAAGGCTTGCTCTGACAGGAGCAGGTCCTTGAAGCTAATCTCAGTGATTGCATATGGGGAAAGCAATTTGGCGACATTTCCTTGAAGTGACTTGGAGACCTATAATGGGCGATTGACCTTTACGCCATTGAGCTTACACGGGGACCAGATCACCAGAAATAGCAGCAGGGCCATCAACTGCAAGAGGAGCAGCAATTGCAGCACTCTATGCAGACACATGCAGGTGGATGGAACAGAGGGGACGGACACAGGGCAGCACATTGGAGGAGGCGATACCCTCAGTAGAGGGTCGAGAGGTCAAGAGTCAACTTCCTGGACCTTTCTGAACAGCAGCGGTTCCAGACCTCTGTACCCTCTTGGAGGAAGTCCTAAGGTCAGTAGGTGCGGGTGTCCACCCATTGCCCGTAGCAGTTAAGATGACCTGAGTTCTCCTGCTCATTCCAGGCTCAGCTGCTGGTTTCTGCAGAATTTCACAATCAGCAGCCCCCAACTGCATCAGCGAGGTAACAGATGCCTATATTCTCTGAAGTTTAGAAGAATAAGAGCTGATCTCATTTGAATATGTATGATTCTTAGAAGGCTTGACAGGGTTGATCCTCAGAGGCTATTTTGCCTGGCTGGAGAGTCTAGAACTAGGAGTCATAGGGCGGAACCATTTCCGGGTCCCAACCTTGCTGGTGTCTGCTGTCCATACACTGCCGCTAACTTACGGGAGGTAGGCAATGTACAGACTGTCTCCGCATTCGCCATCCAATTAAGGATGGTGGGTGGGACTGCAATGCAGCATAAATGACCAGCAGCTTCACCAGGAGACGTGGGAGTTGCTGAGGCAGGTAGGTGAGCACAGGGGCCCCTCAAAATGGAGGCGCTATTGGTTAGCTGTGGAACATTTTTAAAAATGAAGGCCAAGTGGTGTAAGGGCCATCAGCATAGAGGGAGCACCCCTACACAGGAATGATTTTGGCCGCAGCTGCAGCCGTGTCAATGGGGGTTTGAGAGGAAGCGCCGATAGCCTTCTGACCTGCTGCTGGGAAGCCACCTCAAAGTAGTTGCCAGGCTCAGGACTCGGCAGGGGCCCCGTCAAATGCTGGAAAACCTCAGCTGGCCCTTGATTAGGGCCTTAGTTGGATCTGGCTGTCATGTGTTCTTTGTGAAGTCTGATAGGGACATCACTCTTGAAGTCATCATACAACAGGGGCTGCCAATTCTCCGGGCAACTTGGTCCTGAGAAACCAGCCTGGACATGGGACTTCATCAGAGAGCTGAGTCGATGGAGTTTTCTAATTCCTTCCCGGCAGACCTCCAAATCCTCACCCCACACCCTGTCTCCAAAGCCTCCTCCAAGGCGCTGGTAAGATTCTGCCTATAGTCTCAGGATAAGAGGTTAGCCATCTAGGACAATGAGAAGAAATTGTGAATCTTTGGAATTCTCTACCCCAGAAGGACGTAAGTGCATAGCTGATGAATATATTTAAGCAATCAATAGATTTTTGGGCACTATGGGAATTAAGGGATATGGGAATCGGGCTATAAAGTGGAGTTGATGTAGCGGTTCAGCCATGATCTTATTGAATGGTGGAGCATGTTCTATCGGCTGTATGGCCTACTCCTGCTCCTATTTCTTATGTTTTCATGATGGCACATCTGAGATTGATTGGGAGTAACGTTAACCCCTCCCTGCCCCCAACCACGAGCAGGAGAGGACTGGGGCAAATATGCAAAACCTGACCCCAACTTGCTGTGACACATCTACTTCTGTTTTAACCTTAGCAGGTTTGAGGGTGTCTGACTAAACCACTCTGGAAAGGCAGGCCCATGATTGTTATATGTTAATGAAGTTACGTTACTCAGATTTTAGCAGCCATTTGAATTTAACTCTGGTTAGTCTGGTTTCCTAAGGCTTGGGAAACCAGGCAGCTTAATGGAGGCGGGAGAAATGGATCCAGCAGGTCTATGATTTTTGAAGCACTGCTTGTGGGCCAGGAGGAGCAGCAGTGCTCCTCTGGACCCTTAAGCAGATCATCTGCTATGATCAGCTGACTCCTCCCGCCACCATCCGCAATCTCTCCTGGTCCTCCTCCCTCCTGTTTGTTGGCCAGATCCACATGCGCTCCAGCTCCTGCCACCAATACCACAATGTTTCCCAGCTGCCAGGGACCATCCCAGCCACCGTCTTCTATCACTGGCTTTTCTGCTGGTGGCTGGCCAGCCACTCAATCTGGCAGGTTGCAGGGTGGGAAACGGAGATCGAATTGGCAGAACCTTCGTGTTTCCAGGTTTGCTGGTTGCAAGCACACACCCCCACTTATATACACCTATTTTTAAAGGTGTTAATCAGCACAGCATTATTGCTTCACTTGGAAGTCCAATTCACAAAACCACAACTCTGGAATATTGCATTATGAGTTTGCTGGTTTTTTGACATAAGTACAGCACGTGGTGTTGGATTTTACCTTAGGCAGACAGGACTTCGCCACTGACTTTTTAACCCACTTCTGCCTAGCCCGGGGATCCGACCCGCATTTTACGAGTCCCCAGGCTTTAATTGTCCCGACGTGGGACTTACACCTGCTTGAGGGAGGAAGTCTCGCCTCAGTGGGCTGCCAGCCAATCAGCGGGCCGGCAGCTTTTAGTCCCAGCAGCGCCACCGGGAGCGGTGGCCACTGCTGGGACTGCAGCCCTACCCTACGCCATGGAGCCAGAACGTCAGGTAAGTTGGGCTTGCTTGCCGGGGGTTGATCGGTCGTGCCGGCGAGGTAAGGGTAGTCGTTTGGGTGGGGGGGGGCGTCATGGGTCCCGGGGGTGGGTTGGGAGGCGTTGGCGGCCCTCAATCAGGCACCCTGTGCCCGACTGCCATGGCAACCCCCCCCCCCACCCCAGCGCATGGAAAGGCTGACAGCTATCGCTGGGCAGCCTTTCACATCCCCAGCATGCCCGCTTGCCATGGGTAAAATACCCGTGGAGGCAGGTGAGGGCTCTTAAGCGGCTGTTAAGTGGCCACTTAAGGGCCTTGATTGGCCTCGGGCTGGCGGGTCAATTTCCTCCCTCCCCCCAACCGCTGTAAAGCTGGCCGGAAGTGGGAGCAGGGCGGGAAGGCCTCCCGGAGCCTCCCGCTCAATTTTTCACTGCCCCCATGCCACCATCCGACCTGCTGGGACAGTGTAAAATTCAGCCCATGGTATGGAATCAATACAAATATCATACCAACTACTTTGCAAGAACTATGGCCTGATTCTGGAAAGAATTCCCTGCAGTCTGGTCCCAATGAGCAGAGCCAAATTGGCTGATTGTTATACGAGCCTTGGATGAATCTATGAAGCAAAGTTGGAGGAATCGTTTTTGTATTTTTAGTTGGAAAAAGAGATAACTATCTATTCTGTCCATGTTTACTTCCGCAGTGGGCTCTTTTATTTGCCCTTCAAAAGAAATAGGTAAGGGCTTTTTGCAACATAACATTTTTGGAAATAAAGTTGGCAGCATGACAGTTTTTTAAAGGATATTTAGGTGCATTGTCGGCAACATCCAGATTTCCTACTGTGTCCAAATCAAAAATGGCTGCTGAACCACAACAAAAGATTTATTCCTACATTATCATGTAATTTCAACAAATTAAATATGGCAGCCTGAAATTCAAGAAAATTCTTATCTTTCTCTCCTGGTTTGCATCAAGAATTCAGCTGGTGCTATTCTAATAGAAAATGTATTCCCATCAATCCAGTCACTGACACTGCTCCTTCCAGACAGGGTTTCTCCCTGTTCCTTATAATTGTATTTTAAGTACTGTGTGTGGATTTCCAGAGTCTACCTTGTTGACTATGCTTCCTTTCCAGAAACAAACTAAAAGACATAGGATTTGGAATGTTATTAATACAAATGTAATTTTCACATGTCCTAAAGAAAACACAGACAGAACTACTGTGTGCCATCTGTGACTGCTCCTGCCTGCAGCCACTTTCAAAACAAGTTTTGTTCTTCATCTGAATGTCATTTTTTGTCTTGCATCATGTTGGTAAGTACAGCAATGGAAAAGTTTTGATTTCCGCTAATTGATGTTTCTCCAAGCGTTACAGAGAAATAATCCACAGGAGCCACAGAGACTTTCAGAAGGCAAAGTCGAATGAACTATCAAAGTTTAGGGTGGATTATCGTGAGCACATATCCAGCTGAATCTGATTTGCTGCTTTTATTCCATCACAAAGATGCTAAAAATAAAGCAAAAAAAACTGATTTGATAATCCTATCTATTATGTGGTCTTGTACTCTGTGTCACGCAAGTAACAGATAATCTATGAATGTTGGTTATGGCAGGGAAAGCCATGATTAGGTGGCATGTCACTCAGGCAGTAGATGTCAATTGAACACAGCAGCAGAGGTGTATGACTGCTCAATCTTTCTTTGAATCAATAATTTACTAGCCTTTAAAGCAAGGAAGAAAGAAGGATTTGAATTATTCTCTGTAAACTACTGGAATAAATATGAATCCCCCCATCCAGCATTCAACATTTTCCGCACACAAACAGTGAAAAGTAATGAAGGAACTCGTGTCTGCTATAGCTCAACAATAAATTATAGTTTGGATGTCTACAATTAAAACAGTTCATTTTGTTTTTTGACCTCCTCACTCAATTCTTACTCCACATTTTATTTCAAGAGATCAAACATTAAAAACAAATAGATTAGGGCCCAAAAATTCAGGAACATTCAATCACAACTGCAATGCCCTCCACCACAGACCATGCCAGAATGTGTAGGGTCAGTGGAACTCATTTGCCTGGGGACAACAAGACTCTGTGACATTTGGGGTTGATCTCAGAATGCTTTCCAATTAAGGGATATTGGGGGGGGGGGGGGCCTGTACTTGGACATGGAGGATTGTGCTCACAGCATCCCCCTTTGCCAAGAGGACTGCTCTAAAAAATGGGGAGAGGAAATTGAATAACCCTCCAAAACAGGCGTTAATAAACAATTAACCTGTTTCCGTTGCTTCTGATGTAAACTTAGTTCTTCCTGCTCATCTAAATTATTGTAGCTAAATGCGCTGCTGAGTGGTTATACACCTCAGCAGGGAGCCCAAGTTCGTGAGAAGCTCGCACCACTTAAAGCTAGCCTGCACTACTTAAAGCCAGCCTGCACCTCTTAAAGGGGAAGTGCATTCTGTCTGGAGCAGAAGTGGCTGGGCCAGAAAATCCAACCGGCAACAGGGGAGCGGGTGCACTGCAGTGTTCTCAGATGCTGCACTGGAAGCCTTGGTGCAGGAGCTGGAGAGGAAGAGCGAGGTCCTCTATCCACAGGGGACCAGAAGGCCCTCCAGACAGATATTGTAAAGGCAGTGGGAACAGATTAGCCATCACAGTCAATGCCAGCTGTTGAGCCCCAAAGGCTTGGATGCAGTGCCGCAAGAAGTTCAATGACCTCGATTAAGTATTCAAGGTCAGTGGCTGCATTTTCAAATGCCGTAGCCCACCAAATGCTCCACTAGCCTCAAACCACGTTCAATGTACTGCACTCCCTCACTCACCTACCAACAATCTCTATCAATCACGCCTCATATCGAACATTCATAGTTTCCCTTTGCCCTCACACACTTCACAGTGCTGCAAGTCCCACACCCATGTCTCACAGTTTGCACACACTGCCAGCTATTCAACCAGGCATGGCTGCCTGCCTTTACACCCATGGAGGAGATGGTACTTGCCATTATTGGAGCAGCCATGACCAAGGCTGTGGCCAGCAGCAGGGCTGAAAACATCAAAGATGACAGCACGCTCATACTTAATCCTCCTTCTCACATCCCACTTCCCCCTCATCCCACAATCTCTTCTGCTTTGAAGCTTCAGTTTGTGTAAGCATGCACCCCTTGCTTTCCCCTATCCCTGCAACAAAACTCTACACATCTGACTTTCTGCTTTCAGATACCCTAGAACTGCAACCTGGCCAGGCAGTGGTGGAAGAGAAAGGAGGTGGAAGAGCAGGAAGAGAGCAATAAAGAAACATCGTCACTCACACTTGCAGCCACCAGCTCGGATATTGGCCTTGCATGCACTTTAGAGGATAACTCTGAGGTGGGATCTGCACATATGAGCACACCAAACACAAGTGGCCTACAGCCCGGGCAGGGGCCAAAGGAAGCACAGCTGCCAACTCGCCAGGTTGAGGTCGCACATGAGTTCTGCTGCAGAGAACTCCGATGAGGATGTCGATGGGGTGGCCTGCAGAAAAAGATTGCTGGTTAGGCACACAGAAATTCTTGGTGCATTGGCAAGCCTGCTAGCAAATCTGCAGTCAATGTCAAGGATCATGGGAGAGTCCATCACTGAATTCGCACAGGACTTTGTGCAAATCTTGGAGCCCATCCTCTACAGCATGGAAGTGGTGGCCAACTCCATAAGAACACTTGGAGGCCCATAAATAATGCAGCGTCTAATGGCTGTAGTCTCAGCTTCCTTTGCAGCACATGTAGAAGTCACCCAATGTTTGGATGCTGCAGTAGAAGCTCGGACTGAAATTATGCAAGCTCAGTTTGCTGCCATGCAAGCACATACTGCTGCCATCTTAACTGCAGATACCAGTGTTCAAAGGGGCTTGCAGAGTCTCACAGCAGTCCAGCAATCTGTCCTTCAATAGTTTACAAGGATTGCTGAGGCACTAACCCAGGGGAATGGCAGTGGCACAGTGGAGCACAAACCTGCTGTCCTCTCTTGGGATGACAATGGTCATCCTACCACATCTCCCACTCCATCAGTACCCTTACTGTTTTCTCAGCCAGCCAGCCCAGACCGCTGCCACCAATGCCAAGATGGTGCAATCTGAAGCCGGGCCTTCTAGGACCAGAACTGGTCGAGGTCATCTTGCAAGGCAATTTGCAGTCTCCTTCACTAAGATTCAGCAGCCTTCCACCAGCCATGTTGCAGCCATTATGGTAGCATGGTGTGGGAGCACTAGGACAGGCAAGGGCACACAGCAGGCAGGCACTAAGGGAACGCACAAGGGTGGTTAGTTGAATTTTGTATGGAATATTGAATGCTTTGATTTAAAAATTTGGTTTGGAATGTTTTGTGGTGGCTTTTATTTTAGCATTATGGTCAAGTGAACACTGTGATGGTTAGTAACAGAGGGAAGGTAAGGCATGGGACTGTTGGTGAATGGGGGACTGGGATTACATTCACTGCTACCACACTCAGATGAATCAATCATGGATAGTGCAGTCAGAAAGGGAGGGGTTGGCTGTGTAATATTACACACACATATATGTAAACAGCTGCTGCACAAGCCACATCTAAACACATCTCACTCTGCCAGGCTATACCCACAGCTAAACTAAGCAAAAACCAAACTGACCACCATAGACATACATGATCTACAGTTTGAGGATGACTGCAGTGTTGTTGCCCACTCTGCACCAGATTTGCAAGCTGCTTTCAATCTCTTCAATTCTGCATAGAAGAGACTCAGCCTGTCCTTAAATGTTGCCAAAACAAAGCTCATATAACAACCCATACCAGGTCAGCCAAATGTTCTATCTCCCATATATGTTGAAAGAGAGACTTTAGAATATGTTGAGCACTTCCCATACCTTGGTAACCACCTGTTTCAAAAGGCCACCATTGATGAGGAGATCCAGCACCTGATCAGCTGTGCCAGCTCAGCCTTCTACAAACTACGGTAGTGAGCATTTGACAACAAAGACTTCCGCAAGTCAACAAATGTCCTAGTGTATACAGTAGTTGCCTTCACCACACTCTTGCACTGCAGTGAGACCTGGACTGTGTACCAGCAACACATAAGAGCGCTAGAGAAATTCCATCAGCAATGCCTCCGCCTCATCCTCCGGATTCAATGGAAGGACCATCGAACAAATGGTAGTGTCCTTCTTGAAGCCAGCTCCACAAGCATTTAGGCAAAACTCCTGCAAAACCAACTTTGATGGACTGGACACTGTGTCTGGATGGCCGAAAACCATCACCCCTGCCAGGTTCTGTTTTCTCAACTCTCAAATAGCCAGCATTCCAAGGGAGGACAAAGACAATTCTTCAAAGATACTCCGAAGCTCTCTTTGAAGCATGGCAGCATTGACGTTGATGACTGGGAGGAGCTTGCTACCAATCGTTCAAAATGGCGACAACTTGTCCATCAAGCTGCATCATGCTTTGAGTCTAAACACCTTGATGAAGAGGTAAAGCAGCGGCATAGAAGGTTTCCTCCCACAGCCGAAGACTTGCAGGTGATAGGTAAATTGGCTCTTGTAAATTGACCCTAGTATAGGGAGGTGATAGGGAATATGGGACTACTGTAGGGTTAGTATATGTTGGTCGGCACAGACTTGGTGGGCCGAAGGGCCTGTTTCAGTGCTGTTTCAGTGCAGAGTCTCATCGACAGGTTTGCGGCTGCCTGCAATAAATTTGGCCTAACCATCAGCCTCAAGAAAATGAACATCATGAGGCAGGACGTCAGAAATGCTCCATCCATCAATATTGGCGACCACGCTCTGGAAGTGATTCAAGCGTTCACCTACCTAGGCTCAACTATCACCAGTAACCTGTCTCTTGATGCAGAAATCAACAAGCGCATGGGAAAGGCTTCCACTGCTATGTCCAGACTGGCCAAGAGAGTGTGGGAAAATGGCGCACTGACACGGAACACTAAAGTCCGAGTGTATCAAGCCTGTGTCCTCAGTACCTTGCTCTATGGCAGCGAGGCCTGGACAACGTAAGTCAGCCAAGAGCGACGTCTCAATTCATTCCATCTTCACTGCCTCCGGAGAATACTTGGCATCAGGTGGCAGGACCGTATCTCCAACACAGAAGTCCTCGAGGCTGCCAACATCGCCAGCTTATACACACTACTGATTCAGCGGCGCTTGAGATGGCTTGGCCATGTGAGCCGCATGGAAGATGGCAGGATCCCCAAAGACACATTGTACAGCGAGCTCACCACTGGTATCAGACCCACCGGCCGTCCATGTCTCCGCTTTAAAGACGTCTGCAAACGCGACATGAAATCCTGTGACATTGATCACAAGTCGTGGGAGTCAGTTGCCAGCGTCCGCCAGAGCTGGCGGACAGCCATAAAGGCGGGGCTAAAGTGTGGCGAGTCGAAGAGACTTAGCAGTTGGCAGGAAAAAAGACAGAGGCGCAAGGGAAGAGCCAACTGTGTAACAGCCCCGACAATCAAATTTTTCTGCAGCACCTGTGGAAGAGCCTGTCACTCTAGAATTGGCCTTTATAGCCACTCCAGGCGCTGCTCCACACACTACTGACCACCTCCAGGTGCTTACCCACTGTCTCTCGAGATAAGGAGGCCAAAGATAGGAAGATCTCTAAATAAATAAATAAAATAAAATAAATAAATAAAAGGAAGCAAATCCTGCACTCCAGATCCACTACCTCATGGAAAATCCTGACCCATGTGCCCAAAGATCACAGGTCAAGAATCGGCCTGTTCAGTCACATGATGACCCGTGGCAGAAAAACGTGACCTTGAGTAGACGTTATCCTCGAATCGAGAGAAAGCCGACAAGGACACCCACAACTTCCTGGTCATCATTTCCTCCGGTGACCTTCACTTACAGCTTCTTAAGGTGGTCTGCTCTTAAGGTCATCCCACAACATCCCCCTTTTTTCCAAAGATAAAAGCATATGTACAATAAACAATGATATTGTGGTTTTGTCTAACTATACATGATTAAAACAAAACAAGTGAGTAAATTTAACACTCTCTAAAATGTGGAGGAGGTTTGCTTATTTGTGCCGATCTTGTTATTGTAAACCTCTTCCCAGAGCTGAGCTCGTCTTGATGACTCCTCTGAGATGTTAGTGACTCAGAACTCTGGTTGGCCCTTTCTTCCTCTGTGCTCATAGCTTCTGTACGTTCATCTTCAGACTTTCTCTTTGAATGTATCTGCGATGCCACAGGGCTGTCACATGTGGTGATGTACAGCTCTTTGAGTTGACTTCGGTTCCATCTGAGAATCACATCATTGGGTGTCTGGACCTTGTATGATCTGGGCTGGTCTCATATTCTCGCAACTTCTGCAGGTTACTAAGTTCCTGACACAGGATTGAGGACTCTGACCTTCTGTCCTACTCACAACCGAGCTAATTGTGGTCCTGCTTGCTTGTCATACAATGCCTTCATCTTCCCTTGTTTAGAAAGTTTAGAAAAATGATGACTGGCAAAATCACCAGTCACCGACAATTTGTCTGGCCTCTGGGTACTTGCTGCAACGACTGAGGCCTGAGGACAGACTCCCAGTCATATTGCCTCTGTGTCAAGACTCCCAGCCTTTGTGCCATCCTTTACATGGAATGACCCTATACACCCGACCTGGGTATTTTCTACCATCTTTGGTGTGTTACTGACTTCATGTATTGCGACAAATCGTAAATCTCGGCATACAGGAAGCCCTGCGACAGCTGGCCCAATTGTGTCTACAATATGAAACATTTGTTGTCGCCGTTTGGAGCTCCTGTAGCTGCACTGCAAGGTTATTATTCCAATGCACTTGATTGCACAACCATTGTAGGCAGTCAGCCTAGCCATGTTGAGTCATACCATAGATTCACATTTCTTTAAGTACATGTCCTTCAGTATACAGATGGGAAAAATATTTGCACTTGCTCCAATGTCAATTTTTACTCTGAGCTTATGCTTGCCACTCTTCTGTGGATATATAATCCCAATCATGGTTAATACCTCGGGTTGCATAATAGCACTGACATATTGATCTAAGTCAACTATGTGAAATGCCGCCTCACTGTTCACATGGTGCATTCTTCATCTGTGTCCTCCTGGCAATCTGTCTGTCTGCCAACCTGGTATACCTGCTTGGGCTTTTGTTGTGCGTTGGCATACATTTTGTTGAATTTGCCATCCTGTCTAGCAGATGTTCTCTCTGCATGTGATCTGCCGCCATTCCTGTGTGGAGTATCTGAGCTCGGCCTTCTGCACTGCCTTGCCCAATATTCTCGCATTCCACAAGCTTTACATTTGCCTGGTACACCGGACAACTGTGAATTGGGTGAATCAAGCTACATTTGCCAGAAGGCTTAGCAGACATATGAGCCTTGGTTAACTTACCAATAGTCGTAGCCACCCCCAACACTTGTAACGTTGGTGCTCAGCCATGATGGTTTCAAATTTCCTTCCATCATTAAGTAGTGCATCTATGGTGTGCCCTTTCTTCTTTTCTAGCAGGTCTTTTTAAAAGGCCTCTACTGGGTAGATGCAATTTCTAGCCCTATGACCCACTCTGACAACTCAACACCTGCAAAGTCGCAGTCTTGAGCTTTGTGTCAGTACCTTGCAACAAACTGGTCAATGGACTCATCTTGCCTTTGGCGGTAGGTCATAAGCTCAAGCCTATGTACTCGGAAATTTAGCTTCACCTTCAGTTGCTGTTCCAGGAATGTCCTAGGCTTGCTCGGATCCTTCTGATCCTCAGCTGACAATCCTGCTACATTGATCTGTTGCAGACCCTCGTTTCCCAGTGCAATCTTAATCTTGGTGGCTTGTTTTTCTGGTTCGCTCACTTCTTGATCCAGGAAACATCCATTCACTGTCGAAATAGTTTAAATTCAGATGCTATGTCCAACACCTTCCACTCTATAACTAGATATCTGAAAACCATTGTCTTAATGATCCTGCTTTTTTATAAATATAGGACTTTTAAAGGTTTCCGTTTTTGTGGGTACACTTTTTTTCTTGTTTAGACAGATTTGTTTTTGCAGGCTCGCCCTTTTAAGAGTGAGACTACATTGCATTTTTTTAAACAGAGAGAGCAACTCTTTGTCTGCAGCTTGCAGTACCAGCAGCTGCCACAACCAGGTTTTCTCACAGTGCTGTGGACCTCCAGTGGCACTGTTGAGTTCTTCTTGTTCTTTTTGGCTTAGGCCCCACTCACAAAGCAAAAAAAACCACATAAACTAAAACAGTAATGGCTTCAGCTACTGCTTTTCAAATATTTTGACCACTGCCAGATTAGTTGACAGCTCTGATACCTGACAAATTGCCTACTGTACTCAGAGTTTCAGCACCTCCTGGGGCCCTGGCTATAGAGTGGCTCACTGCACTGTTCTGGGGTCTCCTTCCAGCTGCTCTCCAGGATCTTCAGCTGCTCCAGATAAGTAACCTGCTGTTCTTTGTACTTTCATAGTGTGCTCTTCAGAAAAAAAAAACGTTACCACGATGTAATATTTGGTGGTCTTCAGAAAAAATATATCCCAAATGTTGCCAGCATAAAATATTTGATGGCTTTCAGAAAAAAATCCCACTGCTGCCACCATATAATATTATTTGTTCCTTTGGTGTGTGATCTATTTTGTTCCCTTGGTGTGTGATCCATTGTAAGACTCACAGGACTACAAGTAATATCCAAAGAAAATGTGTTTTTTTATTATATTTTAAACAAGAACATATATATATATAAAAACTGTTACTGCACGAGCCACATCTAAACACATCTCACTCTGCCAGGTTACACCCAAAACTGCCTGGTCATGGGTGACACAACATCATTTTCTCTGGTGTCCTTCACTTACAGTTTCTTAAGGTGGTCCTCTCTTAAGCTTGTCCCACAACAGACTGTCTCCCCCTTCTTATTTTTGCTCCTCTTCCTCCTCTTTCTCCACCTCAGCTGTTTGGTATACACCTGGTGACAATGTCTGTGCCCTCATGATAGTGAGATTGTGCAGTGTGCAGCAGACCATAACAGGTCTTGAGACATACTGTGCTGAGTACTGCAGAGCTCCTTCAGAGCAGTCCAGGCGGCAGAAGCATTGTTTAAACATCGCAGTTGTCTGCTCGGTCAAATTTTAAGTGGTAGCATGACTTTTATTATATGTGTACTGCATATGTGTGTGTGCATTATGCACTAAAGTCATGAGCCACGTGATCATTGGATAGCCCTTGTCGCCCAGTCGACACTTTCTGGCTTCTCGTGGTGGCTCAAATGCAGATGGTATAGCAGACTGTCGCAGAATGAAGGCATCGTGACTGGTGCCAGGATGACCTGCATGATGTGCTGAGTGTCATCACAGACCAGCTGGATATTGAGGGAGTGGAATCCCTTCTGACTGTGGTACATCTCAGAGTGGGCATGTGGCGCCCACAAAGCAACGTGTATGCAGTCAATAGCACTCTGCACCATGGAAAAGCCTGCAAACCTTGTGAAGCCACACGCTTGCTCTGCCTGGTTCTCTCGGATAAGGGAGAATGAAATGTATTCAGCTTTCTTTGAATACAGAGCCTCAGTGACCTCCCTTAGACAACAGTGGACAGTAAACTAGGAGATGTTGCAAATTTCACCCGCTCCATCTTGGAAGGGGATTGGAGCATAGAAGTTCATGGTCACTGTCACCTTCAAAACCATTGGCAATGCTGCCCATTGCCCTGCTCTGAGGCTGCAGTTCTGCCTGTAAAAGTTTCAGTGATTTCACAGATTTCGGTGAGCTGCTCCTTAATGAAATGGAGATATCTGACACACTGTTCCTCACTGAGGTTCAGGTAGGAAAATTGTTCCCTGAAGACCCTGAACAGATAAGGCCACATCTCCCATACCTCCTCCTCCCTTTTGAGCAACTTGTCGTCTTCTGTGCTGCCTCTGCCCCTTTTCCCTATCATGCAGCAGGCCAAGTGAGGATAAACTACTGCAACCACGTCTGGGAGAAAGTGAGCTGAGCAGAATCCTTGAAGTCCACACCAAGTCCTTCAGCACATGCCACACCAAAACCCTGTAGACTTCAGCAACTTTAAATAACAGTATAAACCACCAAACATTTCTACAAAGTCAACAGCCAGGAGAAATCAAGCAGCACCTAACCTGAAAGTAGTTTGTAGTCTTTAAATAGCTCTACTGGGGGTGTCCTTTCTGCTGCTGAATGCTGAATGTTCAGCTATGCGCAGTTAAGAGAGGGCGTTAGCTGGAGTGTTGAGCTCCAAAATAATGGCAACGTGACATCAAATCAACATCACACACTGATTGATACTGTGATCTGTGTGCTCTGCATACTTCCAATGCAGGCTCTCGGCATCCACCCTACCCAAGACTGAGTCCGGAGTGACTTGCCCAGAAGTGCTGCGAGCACCACAAATGACATTTTGGAAACAAAACGGCACCCATTGGGTCCAGTCCATAACTAAGGCCTGGGCTTCAAAATGGACCTCACAAACACCACTCCTGAGATGAGTATCCCTCTTTCTATTGGATATACCTTCGTTCAATCCCATGCCAGGGCCTGCTTGCAAATGTTCTTTTGCAAATATAGGCCAAAGGAAATGCTCAGGCAAGGTTTGTCCAAGGCCCAACCTAGATTCCAACCTTTCCACTGAAGTTGCAGTGGGAATGCACCAGAAGGACCTTTCAATTGCAATCCCTTTAAGTAGTTAATAGTCCAAATATATAAAATGTATATTTTATTCCAAAAAAATAAAAATTGTTTATGGTTTTCACACTGATATAGCACTGCTGTATATTCTCAGTACAACATTTACAGGAAGGCATATTAATGGCCATGTACTGCTTATCTGTACCAGAGTTTATAATGCTTCAAGGTCAGGCAGTACTGCTTTGCTTATGAAAATGAATAATGTATGTTCCCTACAAGGCCTGTAAAATGCATTATTGCGCCAAAAGTGGTGGATCATTTTACAGCACATTGCATTCCACAAGTCTAAGGATCCAAGCCACAGAATTCCACATTGTCAATTTTCTGTGAATTAAAGCAGGGACGTTTCTACTGCATTTGAGTACCTATGTATGTACAGTTTCCAGTGTTCAGCTATGTTGAGGGACTTCTATTAATAGTATGTCATTCCATTCTGTTATCTTTCCAATTGCTTGTATTATATAAAGAAGATAGAATAAGCATTTATACAGTATCTATCACATCTTTAGGACATCACAGCTAATGAAGAACTTTTGAAATGCAATCACTGTTGTTTGTAAGGAAATGCAGAAGCCAATTTGTACACAGCAGGGTCCCATAAACAGCAAAAGAGGTTAATGACCATGATAACCTATTTTGGTACTGTTGGTTGAGGGATGAATGTTGGCCAGGACACCAAGCCAAATGCCTGTTCTTCTTTGTAATAGTGCAAATGGCTCTTTTATGCTCACCTGCAAAGGCAAACGGAGCCCCAGCTTAATGTTCATCCACAAGATGGCACTTCCGAAATGCGGCTGTCTTTCACTACTGCACTAACATGTCAGTCCAGATTTTGTGTACAAGTCCTAAAGTGGGGCTGAAAACCTACAGCCTTCCCTCTCTTTTGCAAAAGTACAGCCACTGAACCAAGCTTAAACTTGCCATGCTTCTTTTTTTTGCTTGCTTTATGAACTTGTGGTAAGAGATGGCGATGTTGACACCAGAGCAAAAACGCAGTGCTACTAAATACTCCTTATAATATTTGTCTCAAAACGGCTGCTGCTTAAACATGCAGGAATTGCCCAATCTATAATTCATTGTCAAATCTGTCCAGTGTAATTTCCCAGTGGTGAATTCACCCGATAGCATGGCTTCACAATCCACCAAACATGGACCTGTCAGAAGCACAAAATACTGTGTAGGACCATGATAATGGTGATTCTACAATCCCTGATAGTACTGAGCAAAATAACCAAACAAAGCTATTTATTTCATGGGAGAGAGAGTTGAACAGGAACAGAAGAAAGTATCCTCCAAAGGGATAACTTCAGCAGGGGTAAAGGGGAAAACTAAATAACCAGGTACTCGGTGGGGCTGTGATATCTGACCCCCAGGAATTCATCTAACTTTACACAACTACACATATAATTATATATTCATGCCTTTGGCTCAGAACATGCAAAAATATCTATCCCTCTCCCAATTGAGCAATGGAGAGTGGTGCAATGAATTTCCCCGACTCCTCAGGAATTTAGGCCACGCAGGGCCAGACTTACATTTATACAGCGCCTTTCACAACCTCAGGAAGACCAAAAGCACTTAACAGCCGATGAAGTACTGTGAAAGTAATAACTGAAAAAAAAATGCAGCAGCCCCAAGGGAGTGGTGACCAATCGCAGAGTTTTGGAGGAAATGATCCTCATTGGGGTGGGGGAGAGGTCCAATCCCAGGGGCCCAAGCCCTGACCCAGTGGTGGGGGGCCTTGTCCAATCCTAGGGAAGTTCGATCTTAGCTCCGGGGGCGAAGGGTTGGTGTCTGAACCAGGGATGGTCCAATTCTGGAACCATAGAAAGGTCTGCCCAAGTCCAGTGGAAGTAATCCCTGACCCCAGAGGTATCTGATCCTGGAGAGGGGATCCAATCCTGTGGGTGCCAATCCCTGAACCCCAGGTGGGGGTTGGAATGAGGGGGGGGGATGTGTGGAGGGTTCTCCGATCCCAGACCCCAGGGGGTTTTTGTATTATGTGTTATGATGGGGAGAAGCTTGCAGATTTGGAGGAGGAAGCACTCCTGGTGCTCCTGGTCCACAAGCAGTACGATAAAGGCACTTACCTTCTCCCCAAAGCTGTACTCACCTCCCTTCAGCTGCCGAGTTTCCTGAGGCCTGGGAAAACCAGCCAGTCACAGTAAAAGCTGCAAAGCAGCTTAAATCAGGCAGCCTCATTAAAATATTTGAATTGCCAATCCTCCTTTTGGGAACATGTTGGATGGCCACCCTTTGCTCTGACTCTGTTAAACCCAGAATGGGTGGGTTAGAGGTTAGTTGGGGTCAGGTTGAAGTTTTAGTCTCTGACCTAACCTCAAACCACCCATTTTGTGGTGTGAAAATCCAGCCCCTTCATTTAGTGGATCACTCTCCTTCATTGAAATCCCTAGTTACAATAGCGAGAAACATTCTAACCTCAAAAACTTTTCCTCTCACCAAGGATACACTTTTTCCCTGACCTCTTGTATCAGTGTCAGTCGTGGCTCAGTTGGTAGCACACTAACCTCTGAGTCAGAAAGTTGAGAGACCCAGTCCAGAGACCTCAGTACCCAACTCTAGACTGACACTCGAGTCCAGTACTGAGGGAGTGCTACACTGTCACAAGTCTCTTCTTTCAGGTCAGAAGTTAAACCGAGGCCCTTTATGTTCTCTCAGATGGGCATAAAAGAACCCATGACACTATTTTAAAGAAGAGGAAGGAAGTTATCCGTGTGTCCTGGCCAATATTTTTCCCTCAATAAACATCACTAACTAAATAGCTTAGCTGGCCATCATCACATTGCTGTTTGTGGGAGTTTGTTGTGCACAAATTGGCTGCTACATTTCTTACATTTCCAAATTACTTCATTGGCTGTAATGCATTTTGGAATGTCCTGAAGTCCTGAAAGGTGCTGTACGAATATAATTTCTTTATCACTCTTTGCACTTGCTATAGATATTTGCATCTTGCAAAATCAACACAAGATCAATAAGAACAGTCAAGGCTGTAAATACACTGCAGTTCCAGGAGCGGTTGAAAAGGGAAGAGACAGTTTATAATTTCCAGTTCTTTATCTGAAGTAGGTCAGGGTGGCTGGTACTGGACACATGGCCCGGAATTTTTCGTTGGCCGGGAGGCCCTGTCCACCAGCCAAAACGTCGGTGGGAAGCCCGCCTCCGCCGAACCTGGCAAGCCAGACTGGGAATTTTTCACTCCCCAGGCCTTTAATTGGTCTTGGGCGGGACTTCCACCTCTCTGAGGCAAATTGTAAAAAGTTGAAGCCCCAGCACTGATCCCTGTGGCACACTACTTGTTACATCTTGCCAACCAGAAAATGACCCATTTATGCCTTCTCTCTGTTTCCTGTTAGCTAGCCAATCTTCTATCCATGCTAATATGTTACCCCCTACGCCATGAGCTTTTATTTTCCGCAATAACCTTATCAAATGCCTTCTGGAAATCTAAGTACAGTACATCCACTGGTTCCCATTTATCCACAGCACATGTTACTTCTTCAAAGAACTCCAATAAATTGGTGAAACATGATTTCCCTTACACTAAACTATGTTGACTCTCCCTGATTACCTTGAATGTTTCTAAGTGCCCTGCTATAATGCCTTTAATAATAGCTTTTAACATTTTCCCTATGACAGTTATTAAGCTAACTGGCCTGTAGTTTCCTGCTTACTGTCTCCCTCCCTTTTTGAATAAAGAGTTACCTTCGCTATTTTCCAAATTAATGGAACCTTCCCCAAATCTAGAGAATTTTGGAAAATTAAAACCAACGCATCAACTATCTCACTAGCCACTTCTTTTAAGACCCTAGGATGAAGTCCATTAAGACCCAGGATTTGTCAGCCCACAGCTCCAACAATTTGCTCAGTACCACTTCCCTGGTGATTGTAATTATCTTGAGTTCCTCCTTCCCTTCCATTCCCTGATTTACAGCTATTTCTGGAATATTACTTGTATCCTCTATGGTGAAGACTGATGCAAAATACCTGTTCAGTTCTTCTGCCAACTCCTTACTTTCCATTATTAATTCCCCAGTGTTACGACCAGGTGAGAAATGTGTATAGGGGTCTTTTGCTGTCTTTACCTGGTCTTATTGTAACAGGGTTTTATTTTTAAACACACTGTCTTTTGAGCTCCCCCTTTTGTGAATCTTTGTTCACAGCTTTTCAATTATAAGGCAAAGATAAACCAACACACCATGTTTTCTCAGGTTTAAAGGAGAAAAGTGAAATTTATTAAAACTTAGACTTAACCTCTCATACGGTTGATGCCTACAGATATACAACGCACCCATGCTAGCATGCACATGCAATATACACATGCAAATAGGGACAGAAAAGAGGAGAGGAAAAAATAGTAGAGAGGGGTTTGAGGCAATATCAGAAGAGTTTCTTGTTTACTGTGCTTCGAGCTCACATGATTGTAAGTAGTCTTGCTGTTTGTCGGGGCCCAGTGTCCTTCTTAAATCTTGTTCATTTAGGAGACTTTTCTCTCTTTGAGGTTCACGTGTTTTCACAAGATTCAGTTCCATGGGAAAGAGATGGAGCAGGCAGGAGAGAGGTCTTCTCAAACCAGGAGCTTTCTGATTTCTGAAGTTCAAATTCCAACAGCCAGCTAGTCATGTGACTAAAACTGGTCTGACCACTTCTTCTGTGTTTGTGGATTCTGCTATCTTAGCAGTCAACCTAGAATGCTAGCTCCCCCCACCTTCAATGTCTGGTAATTAAAAGTCCATTGTTGGTTGAATGGGTCAGAGCATGGTCCATTGTCTCTTGTTCCAACATTGTCTGTTACCATGCAAATGTCTTTACAGTCAGGGGCTTGCAATTTTAAGTTTTAATGTTCATGTGGTGTAATAATGTGTGCCTCAGTCTTGGCAGATGAGGGGTTTGCCTGACACCAGACTTACTTTCTTTAGGATAAACACTCACTTTGTTAACTCTTTTATTTTTAAAATATCTATATAAACTCTTACTATCTGTTTTTATAATTCTAGCCAGCTTTCTCTCGTACTCTAATTTTTCCCTCATTAATCATTTAGTCATTCTTTGTTGCTTTTTTAAAATCTGTACAATCTTCTGACCTGCCACCCACCTTTGCGCAATAATATGCTTTTTCTTTAAGTTTGATACTATTTATTTTTTTATTTTTTTATTTAGAGATACAGCACTGAAACAGGCCCTTCGGCCCCCCGAGTCTGTGCCGACCAAGAACCACCCATTTATACTAACCCTACAGTAATCCCATATTCCCTACCACCTACCTACACTAGGGGCAATTTACAATGGCCAATTTACCTATCACCTGCAAGTCTTTGGCTGTGGGAGGAAACCGGAGCACCCGGAGAAAACCCATGCAGACACAGGGAGAACGTGCAAACTCCGCACAGGTAGTACCCAGAATCGAACCCGGGTCCCTGAAGCTGTGAGGCTGCGGTGCTAACCACTGCGCCACTGTAACTTCTTTAGTTAACCATGGATGGTGGGTCCTCCTCTTGAAATGTTTCTTTCTCATTGGGATGTATCTATTCTTTGTATTCTGAAATATCCCCTTAAATGTCTGCCACTGCATCTCTGTTGACCTATCCCTTAACCTACTTTGCCAGTTCACTTTTGCTAGCTCTGCTTTCATGCCCTCATAATAGCCTTTGTTTAAGTTTAAAATACTAGTCTTAGATCCACTCTTCTCTCCCTCAAACTCAATGTAAAATTCAATCATCTTATGATCGCTGCTGCCTCAGGGCACATTCACTGTGAGGTTATTAATTAATCCTATCTCATTGCACAATATCAGGTCTAGTATAGCCTGCTCTCTGGTTAGCTCCAGAATGTGCTGTTCTAAGAAACTATCCCAAAAACATTCTACAAACTCCTCATCTAGGCTACCTTTGCCCATCTGATTTTTCCAGTCTATATGTAGATTAAAATCCCCCATGATTATCATGTAGCTTTCTGGCAAGCACCCGTTATTTCTTCCTTTATACCCCATCGTACCATGCGGTTACTTTTAGGGGGCCTGTACACTACTCCCACAAGTGACTTCTTGCCTTTATCATTTCTCATCTCTATCCAAGCCGCTTCTACATCCTGGTTTCCTGATCTTAGGTCATTCCTCTCTATTGTGCTAATATCATCATAATTAACAGAGCCACCCCACCCATTTTTCATGGCTTCCTGTCCTTTCTATATGCCATGTACCCCATTCAATATTCAGGTCCCAATCTATGTCATCCTGCATCCATGTCTCTGTAATGGCTATCAGATCGTATTTATTTATTTCTATTTGCACTATCAGTTCATCCTTTTTTTTAATGCTTGTTGCATTCAGATACAGAGCCTGTAGATTTGTCTTTTTATTATTTTTGTAACCTCTGTCCTAGTCTGCTGATTCACTCATAGGTTTGCAATCATTGTCCCTTCCTGTCACCGTCTGTTTAGCTTTTCCCACATTAATACCTGATTTACCACATCTTCCCAATTTGATCCCTTGCCCCCACTATTTAGTTTAAAACCCTCTCTACTTCCATAGTTATGCGGCTGGCTAGAACACTGATCCCAGCATGGTTCAGGCATAGACCATCCCAGCTGTACAGCCCCCACTTTCCCCAGGACTGGCGCCAATGCCCCATGAACCAGAACCCACTTCTGCCACACCATTCTTTGAGCCATGCATTAATTTCTCTAATCTTATTTGCCCTATTCCAATTTGCACGTGACTCAGGTAATAATCCAGAGATTATTACTTTTGAGGGTCTGTTCTTAATTTGGTGCCTAGCTCCTCATACTGACAATGCAGAACCTCTTTCCTTGTCCTGCCTCTGTCATTGGTACTTACATGGACCATGACTACTGGATCCTCCCCCTCCACTGTAAGTTCCAGTCTAGCCCTGAGCAGATGTTCCAAACCCTGGCACCGGGCAGGCAACACAGCCCTTGCTTTTTGCTGCAGAGAACAGTCTCAGTCACCCTCATTATACTGTCCCCTACTACCACTCCTTTCTTTTTTGCTCCTCTGCATGAATGCTTCCTGTACTATGGTGCTATGGTCAATCTGCTCATCCACACTCTCCATATACCTTGTGGCCAGGTTTGTGCAATTACACTGACAAGGTTGTGCTGCATGTGACATGCACCCTAGAGAGTACTGCAGAGCTTCTTCAGAATAGTCAGGTCAGCGGAAGTGTTGCTTCAGCACCCCAATGGTCTGTTCGATGACAATTTGCATGGCAGCATGGCTCTCATTATATACATGCTGGCCATGTGTGCATGGGTTGCATACTAGTGTTGCCCAGTAGCCACCCAGTGGTTTCTCATGGTGGCTCAAATGCACATGGTGTAGTGGAAGGACACAAAATAAAGGCATCATGACTGCTGCCAGGATAGCGAACATTGACTGCATGATGTGTTGAGTATGGTTGCACATCACCTGGACATTGAAAGAGTTGGAAGTGGAACCCTTTGTGGTTGCGGTACATCTCTGCATTTAGCTGCGGCACGCGCAAAACAAAGTGTGTGCAGTCAATGGCACCTTGCACCATGGTATCCTGGCGAAGCCACATGCTCGCTCCACCTGCTTCTCTCCAGAAAGAGAGAATGAACTGTATTCCCTCTCTTTGCATACAGAGTGTCAATGACCTCCCTTCTGCAACACTGGATGGCGAGATGTTGGAGATGTCACCTGCTCCAGCCTGGAAGGAGTTTGACATGAAGAAGCTTAAGGCCACTGTCACCTTTACAGCCACTGGCAATGCCATCCTTGCCCTGCTGAGATTGCAGTTTTGTCTGCAACGGGTTACTGATTTCAGTGAGCACCTCATTAGTGAAATTGAGATGCCTGACACACTGTTCCTTGCTGAGGTTGAGATAGGAGAATTGCTTCCTGAAGACCCTGGATGGATATGGCTTTCTGCTGAGATCCCTTCTCCCCACCCTCCTTCAAGCAGTTTGTCCTCCTTTGTGTTATCTCTGCTGATTCTCCCTGTCATGCCGTAGGCCATGGGGGATACAAACTGCTGAGCCTGTGTCTGGGACCAGGTGGTTTGAACAGAACCTTTGACGTGAGGGCTAAGGCCTTCACTATGTACCACTCCCTGTAGATTTCAGCGACTTTAAGTAGCAGTAGAAACCTCCAAATGCTTCTATTAACTCAGCAACAGCCAGATTAAATTAATCAACAACTAACCTGAAAGTGGTTGATGATTCCTTTAAATGGTTCTGGTGTTGAGTCCTTCCTGCTACTGAACACATGTTCAGCTGTATGAGGTTAAGGAAGGGTGTTAGCTTGAGCATTCTGGTTGATAATGGTACCGCCACAGTGAAATCAGTGTTACACGCTGTCTGGCATTACGATCTGACTACTCTCCATAGTTCCTCCATGTGCGACGAGCAACCATGCTAACAACCGACCCAAAATTGTGTCCAGTACTGCATGCATCAATAGTGTGTGTGTGCATCATGAACACCATTTTGGATCCAAAATGGCACCCATTGCACTGAAAAAACAGGGACTATGCAACCGAATATTGTGGCAACAGGGTCTAAACCAGAAAGTATCAATCAGAATATTTAATTAAAATCATGTACAAAAGTGAAATAAAGTGAGGGAAAGAAAGATAAAGATAAAAGAAACATAAATTAAAAGTAACACAAAATTGATTTTAATTTCTTTTTTAAGTGCCCAAAATGAATTTTACTTTGAGTTTAAATGTATTTGTTTATTTTCTCTGTTTTAGCCCTTATCAACCTATTCTCAGTAGAAGATGTGGTAATGAGCCATTTGCGATGGTCACACTACTAATGACTGCCTGAGCAATAGGGTGAGAATGAAGGTGAACTGAAAGAGACTGGCAGAAAATTCCTCAGCCCCGTCACATTTCAACTGTTGCAGTTGCAGTATTCACAATCTATTATACTATTTATTTTTCAGGCAACAAATTTTAAAGGAAGTTTTATGAGGGAATGAACAAATGAAGACACAGCTCCTTTGATAACAAGAATAACACTAAGAGCAAGAATAGTAGCAGAAAACAAAGCATCTGTATAAAGCAGTCTTCTGGTATTGACTCCAGCTTGCCCTGTGTTGCTATCTGGTCTGATTCAGTGAATTTAGCAATCAGCAAAAAAATATCTTGCAGTGAAAATGATTCTCATTTTCGAGCTGAGCTGCTGGGCAGCTGTAAACATCTGGACTTCAAGGAAAACAACTGTATCTGGGCACTACTTAGACCCCATCTGTTATTTTTTAAAACTTGAAAACATTATGCGAATAATCACAATAAGAACAACACTGTGCTCTGCCAGACTTGAATTAGTACTTTTATCATGGTAATATTTAATATCAAGCATGATTTTAACTGTGAAATAATATTCCTGACACAGGATGAACTAGATTTTTGGATTTCAGTATAATGAATATTTCTGCTGCTGAAACATTTTGCAAAAATAAATCTGTGTGAACACAAAACAAGATTTGCAGTTTTGCTGTCATGTAAATCAACCCTAGCAAGCACCAACTCAGATACACTATGCATACTTTACAGGCTTGGCTAAAGGAGGTGTCTTCATGTTAAAAGTCACCAGCACAACAGTGCATGAGCTAGAACAAGGGGAATAAGACGCCATAGGTGCCAGCTCTCTGGATCACATATTAGCTCTGCTGCAAAGGATCCAATGCAGATTTCACGGGGCCAGACTACCAAAGAATGTTGATGGACATACACCAGGAACACTAGGAAAACTGGAATCCTGTCAGCGAACTTACACATATTTCCTCAGAGCATGGAAGAATCAAGCTCTAGTTTGTGTCTGGGCTTCACAGAGACCATGACAACATCATGTAGCATATAACCACAAATCTGGATACATGGTCAGGGGTGTACTACAAAGTTTCTCACAAGCAGTCCAGGAACTAGAAGCATTACTGTAGCATAGGCACAAGATGAATGGATAATGACTGTTGTCAGAAAATCAGGTACAGACCTGAAAGATGTGTCTGTGATCACAAACAAGCTATATATTGAGGAATTGGAGCCCTTTCTACTCAGAAAGATGCCAAGAATGTGATCAGCAGCATGCAATGCAATGCGAGTGCAGTCTATGGCATCTTGCACCCTGGGGAAGCTTGCAATGCAGGGGAAGCTTAATGCTCACCTGTTCTGGTTCACTCCTTTGCGTATCAGTAAGATTGCCTATCAGTATAAAATTAGGAGCAGCTTTGCACAATGGATGCATGTCCACTAAGATGGGGATAGAGACTTTCAAAACTAATTTCACATGATTCCCTCGCAGTCATCAAGCAGACGAAACCTTCATTCCTAAATGATATGGATTCAAACCCAGATCCCAAAAATAAAAAGTCAATCTTTTTTTCACTGAGACAATGGATTTCCCCTATGTTCAATTTTACTGGCATTAGACTTTAACGAAAAGATTGGCATCAAGTCCTGGCCATTTCCTTATATGTTGAAGGATTTGAGGTTTGACATGTGCATTTTTGATCATGGCACTTTATTATTTAATGTAGTGTTTAAAGTTATGTTTAAGAAGACTTCCATCTCTACTAAATCATCTGTTACGACCAGGTAAGGAAGGGGTCTCCTCTTGCCTCTTTCCTGGTTTGGCCATGACAGGTTTTATCTTTTAAAACACAGTGATTTTAGTTTACCACCTCAGTGAGCCCTTGCTCACTGCACTCTTATTACATTTGCAAATGAACCAATCAGACAGGTGTTCTTAGGTTTAAACAAGAAAGATGTAAGTTTATTAGTCTTATCACTCTAACCCGGTTAAAATTACTAAAATACACGATGCAACCACGCTTGCATGCATACAGGAGGCACAAACACATACAAATAGATACAAAGAGGAAGAAAGAGTTGGAGGGTTGAAGTAGAGTCGGAAATAAATGGAATACTGGTACAGTCTTTTGATGTAATGTCCTTGATTGAAGTGATGGTCTTAGAGTTCTCGCTGGGGCCCGGTACACAATTTCAGACTTGCTTCTCTAGTACCAGAAGACGGAAGAAGGCATTGTCTGTAGTCTTAAAGTTTACACTGCCACTGTGGGTTCCCTGGGATTTTGCTGGAGAGAGAGACAGAGAGAGAGAGATCTTCTCCTTGGTGTTCAAATTGCAGTCTGTTCCTTTCTGTGGCACAATTGAAAAAGCCCCAGTTTTACCAGCAGGTATGTCATGTGACCATCTCCTTGTTTGAAACAGCAACTTCTGGGAGGGTTGTTGGATTTCAGAGTCTCCCAGACTCTGGGGGGTGGAGTTTTGTCTCTTGCAAAGTCAAAAACTGTTAGTGTCTTTTGATCATCACTATTGTCTAGACCAACCTTGTTAATTGAATCAAGGAGCACCCCCATTGTCTTTCCATTCATTTCTCTCAGAATGCAAATATGCAACCATGTTTTCAGCCACTCAGTTCTGTTTTTTTAAACAAGTTCTTTGCAATGTCCAGTAAAAAGTTTCAAGTAGTGTCCCATATGACAAAATTAATATGTTTCCATTTGGCAGGTGTGATTTCCGTCACACCTCTTTAAATTGAAGTGGTGTCATCGCTAGGTACACTAGTGACATTACGTCTGCAATATTCTGCATTTTCATTCTATTGCAAGAATCCATGGGATCATCTCCATTTGCAGGAGAAAGAGCAATAGATGGTTAACCAGAAGCATCTAGCAGAAGAGGCAAATTCAGATACAATTGATGTGAATGTCTAACATGGACTCTATTCTACATCTGTCAGTCTCTTCTCATTTTCTCGCACTTGTTACAAAAATGATTGCTTCTAACAAAGCTTAAGTTCCTTGTTGTAGTGCTATAACTTCCAAACCATCTCCAAGTTCCAAAGCACCTGCTCCCAACATAAAAGGAAGCCTCATGTCCACATCTTAAAACTTGTCAATTGCTTGCACAGTGCCACTTGCTTTCTATCAAATGGTTTTCACATTCAGATTCTTTTGAGAACGGCTTGATGTCATAGTCCAAGAGGACTCATTATCTAGTATCTGACGGAAAAACTTGTTTTGAAATAGTGGGCTTTGATGGAGTAAATAGCAGGAAACAGAGGACACAGATTTAAGGTAATTGGCAAAAGAACCAGAGGGGAGATGAGGAGAATTTATTTTTAAACAATGGGGTATTATCATCTAGAATGCAGTACCTGAAAGGGTGGTGGAAGCAGATTCAACAGTAACATTTGAAAGCGAATTGGATAAATACTTGAAGGGGCAAGAATTGCAGCACTATGAGGAAAGAGCAGGGGAGTGGGACTAATTGGATCATTCTCTCGAAAAGCCAATACAGGTACAATAGACCAAATGGCCTTCTACTGTGCTGCATGATACAATGGGGGCTAAATTGGATAGCCCCAGGAAACGGGCACAGGGATCACAATGCATTAATAACACGTGCCATTTGATTGCAATGCAGACAGTGCAGCAACTTTGTGCTGCCCGCTCATTTCCATGATCTCTGTGTCCAGTGACACTTGTTCATAAGCTGGATGCATCAGCTTGTGAGTTACTAGCATCTCTTAAATCTAGTCTACACTGTTTAAAGAAAGCCTGCACCTCTTATTGTAGCTGGAGCAGATGCTAGGAGTAATGTTTGAAGAGATTCTGACTTGGCAGTAAGGAATGGCACAGCAGGGGAGAGAACGTGCTCCAAGGTTTTCGAACTATGCACTGAAAGGTCTTGGTGGAGGAGGTGGAAAGGAGGAGAGATGTCCTGTTTCAGTGGGGAGAAGGAGGCCCTCCAGACCCACAATAAAAAGGCAGTGGAAGCAGATAGCCATGGAGGTCAATATCAGGAATCAAGCCTCGATGACCTGGATGCAATGCTACAAGAAGTTAAATGAGCTCACAAGAATGGTCAAGGTGATTGAATGCATCTTCAAATGCCATAACCCACCAACTGCACCATTAGCCTCCCACACTGCTCAAATCACCACATCCCCTCACTCACATAACAATAATCTCCATCAATCAGACCTGCTACCTAACATTCATATGCTTCACCTCACCCTCACACACTTAACACTCTTACAAGTCTCACACCCACATCTCGCAGCTTGCATGCAATGCCAACTAATCAACCATCAACAGCATATCGCCAAAACAGTTTGCTATACATTCACTGATGCACTTCCCTTTCTCTTGCAGAAGAAGGCGGTGCACAACTGGAGGCAGCAGGAGCCTACGGGAGGGGATAGGTGTGCCTGCATGTTCTAACTCTATGAAGGAGATGGTGCTGGACATTATTAGCACCCCAATGCTGAGGCCATGGCCAGTGGCGGGGCTGAAACCATCGAAGATGGTGGTATCCTTATGCCAATTCCTCCTTCTCACACCCCACTTCCTCTCATCCCATACTCTCTTGTGATTTACAAACTGCAGATGGTGTAAGCATGAAACTCTTACTTTCTCCCCCTTCCCGGAACTACAACCTTACCCTTGTGCCTTTTCCCTTTCAGATACCCAAAAGGTTCAACCTGGTCAGGCAGTAGTGGAACACCAAGAAAACAGTGATGATGAAGACATGGCACTGTCACTTGATTTCACACTTGCAGCCACCAGTTAAGATACTAACACTGCACCTATCTTGGAGGATAGAATACAGAGATACTCTGCATGTGGTGAGGTACTGGGCATTAAGAGTCTGCAGCCAGGTCAGGGGAAAGAATAGCACAGGTGCCAGCTCACAAGAGGGTGAGATGGCACATGGTTCTGTTGCAGAGGGCTCAGATGCAGACTTCAATGGACCAGCCTACAGAAGAATAGTAATGGATATGCACAAGAAAGCAGAGCTTGGACCATCCTATCCGGCATGAAAGTGGTGGCCAATTCCATTCGCACACTTGTGGAAAGATGGGAAATTTTGGAGCAACTGTGATGTTGTGATGACATCTTCGGGGAACCAGGGTCTCAGCATCTGCTCATCGACAGCTCCTTCAAAGAGAAGATGTCCCAGATGCCACCTCCCTTCCTCCTCTTCCTCCTCCTCCTCTTCCTCTCTCTGCAGATTCTTCTCCTCTCTGCTGTCTATGCTCAACTTCCAAATAATGCTGTAGCCGAAAAGGGATATGCATCTGTAGACCCCAGTACTTTCTTCTGACAGGCCTTACAACTCCTCTGCCCTCCTTCTCAAGATCCAACACCACTCCCTAGAAAATACAAAACATTTGAAAAACCTCTCCAATAACAATCAACACAGTACTTCCACTAACTCTGCTCCAGCAAAAGTAAGGTAAAAGTACCTCACCTGCAAGTTGGATGGTTGTCCCTTTAAATAGAGCTAGTGGGGAGCGGATGGGGGTCCCTCATGTTTAAGAGGGGGGTGTTAACTGGACCTGTGTGGTCCAAAATGGCAGCTCATGCATAAAATCAGCATGAGAGGCTTTTTGATGTCTCAACCTGCCCAGTCTGCATGCATGGCCTGCCCACACGAGCACCCTGTCAGTCAAGGCACACCATGCAGGCCACATCGGAGGTGGCTGGAAGCGTCCCAGACGCATTGTTTCACTTCAGAACTTCTGTAGCACCAGCACCAGCGGTGCTACGGAGCCCAAATTCATGGCTTTCTTTAGCTAGCAGTTATCAATAGGGCCAGATGATCATTTGTTCATTACTCCATTAGTTGAAAATATATTAGTAAAATTGGGCCTCAAAGGATCTCTACTATAAAATTCTATGGGTGTGAATACTGAGGCCTAGCATCGCTTTTGTGGGGTGCCTTGTACCAGCAGCCGTACCCTGTGCTGCACACATGGTGTTCTGTTAGGAGAAGATTGCACACCCAACTACCTGATGTGACATCAGGCTTCCAAATTTGGGCAGCATGAGTCCTGGTGTTGAATTTGTAGATCGTTCTCCAAACAACAAGCATGCTGCTGCACGATGGACCCTGCACTACCATTATTTAAGCAACCAGGCAGACAAATTACAGGTAAGGTGATTTTTAAGAACATTTTCTATTGCAAAGTGTCTGGAGGTACTCTGGAGTGTTTACAGAGCTGTTGTGGTGAGTTCCTGGATTTGCCGGTGAGTGTTGCTGCACCTCTCGGGCAGGGGCTGGGTAGGTGGGGCCAGGCAGAGGATTAGGTGACTTGTCCACAGAAAGGCTGCATTAGGTAGGGGGACAGCAGTGACAGTGCCTCTGGATCTCAGCACGACAGGAAGAGAGAGCAGAGGCTGCAGAGAGAGCAAGCTCTCTGCCTTGTCCTTTGCCAACTTGGAGCTGAGCTCCTCCATTTTCCTTGACAGTGACAGGATGCTGTCCAGTAGGCCAGCCAATGCACCCAACACAGTGTGCATGCCCATCAGCCCCATCGAGTTCCTCATCTGAATCCTCTGCAACAGAACTCATCTGCTAATTTGCCCTCCAGGCAAACGAACCATAATTTAACCCTAGCCTAGCTGCAACCCACTCATGCCTGCATGACTAATCATGTGCTGATCCCACCCGTTTACTTGTCTCCAAGGTACATGCAGTGCCAGTATCTGAACTGGTTGCTGCGAATATCAGATCAGGTGACAGGCCTCTTCATCAGTGCTGTACTGTTGATCTCTCTTTTCCATCTTAGGCTGCTCTGGCAGAGCAGGCAGCAGCTCTTGGGTGTCTGAAAGCAGGAGCATCATGTGAGATCATTAGACTTCTTGTGGCAATGCTACCAGGGGTTTGGAGTCTAGACTCCATGAATTGACCTTGCTGGCCACCTGCTCTCACTCCCTTATCATGGTGGTCCTTGATGGCCTGATGGTCTTCCAGAGAACCATGGCATCTCTTTCCTTGCCAACCTCTATCGCTAATGCCTCCAGCAACACATCCTTCACCCTGGAACCCTCTTTCTGCCCTGATATTCAATTTGTTATATTTTAAATTACAGTAATATTCTTCAGTGCAGCTTTCCTATAAGAGGAACATTCTGCTTTTAAGAAGAGCAGGCTGGCTGCACTACGTGGTTTGAGAAACAACACTGCTTGGCTCTCCTACTGAGGACAGGTGCAGCCAACAGTGTTAAGAAGAAGACTGCAGTGTGGGACCCGGTCGGTCAAACATCACAATCATTCTGATGAGTTGGGTGCACTGAATTTGCATGCTCCTCAATTCAATGTGAACGGGCATGGGCACATTGTAAATTGGGACGCCAATGCCCAAAAAGCAGGGGAAACCAATTTCTAGTCCTATATGCGTGCTCTGTTTTCTTTTTGTGGCTGGCCCTCCTGGCTTTTCTGGAATTCTGGTGCATTTTGCATAGCCCATCCAATTTATGGTAAGCCTGACAGCTCTTGGATATAAATATTCTTCTCTCCAATGTGACATTGTGCAGCAATTTTTCTTAGTCCATTTTAAAATTTGAAGCTTATCTATGATCCTGATGGCCCACTGAATGTACACCAGAATTATAGATCATCTTAGTGAAGAGATACAACAGAAAAGGAAAGATAAAAAGAGTAAAATAGACAAGCACAAAGAATCAATACAAAAGCTAAGTTTGAGAAGCATGCAGAGACAGAGAGAATGGAAGAGAAAGATTGGAGGGCAAAGACAGAGGTAGGGAAATTAACAGAGTTTGCATGTGGGATATAAGCAAAGAGAGACACCATTTTTGTCTGTGTGCAATGCCACAGGCAATCACTTTTTTAATTAGCATTTTCTTTTCAGACCAGTTAGCTGGTAGCTTTTGCCATTTCTTATAATTGGGCAATATAGTCGTCAAAATCTTCAACAAACTCAAGTAGTAGTTAGTTTGTAAAGCACCAAATTAGCTGATAGTACAAAGTAATTCATCTCAAATGTTCCCCAAAAATAACAGCTTCATTTGTGTGTTATATCAAGCCATGCTTTTCTCACTTCACATTTATGGTTTCTTTTTTGGCTGGTAAACTGAAAACAACAGTAACAGGAATCCACAACACCAGCTGGAGATCCTCTTTAATCATTCATAGATGATGTGTTTTACATATAGCCGTTGTGATAGGGATATGAAATAATCACCTATATGATATCATTTTATCACTGGTGCTTACCTTTTCCGAAGCTAACACTGTTTTTTCCAAACTGTGGATTAAGAAAAGAGCTTTAGCAGAAGTTATAATCCATTCTAAAGGCTGACTGCTAAATATGGCTAATGCTGAGTGGAAAGTGGAATGTCACAACTTATTTCTAAAGCTGTCATGTACAGTTATTGTTGGAAGAAATGTCCTTTCAGCAAGGTAACTGACTGTGTTTCTTCAGGCAAAAGGGAAGCCTGAACAGTGACTTCTTTGTGTTGTAAAGTAAATGGCACTCAGATTGCGTTCCAAAGGTAACTCCAGGGCTGTGCTTAGACTTTCACAGAATCATTGATTCAATCGGAAAAGCATCTCCAATTCAGAACAATTAAGCAAAAATGAAAAGTAATGTATTTGTGCATCATTATTCTACCTTCACAAGATTATTATTCAAGAGATACATGTCTGCATGAGCTTGGTGTTTTTGGTCAGGCTCTTATTTTCCTCATCAATGCACATGAAATTCCTTTATTACCACACCCAAGGTCATTGTAATGAAAATTCCAAAGACTGTGCCAAGGGGATAGGGTTGCTCCTAATCCATCAGCAGCAAGTCATTCGATCTGTAGGCCCAACGGGATTATTGTCTGTCTGCTGAGTAGCATAGGAATGGAAAGGTATAGTCACAACTGACTTCCTGTACTTCCTTCTTTCATCTGCACTTTGTCATTGTGATTGATGGTTTAACAACTTGCATTCAACCAGATAAGCGTTGCACTGCAAAAACCAGAGGAGTCACTTGTATCCATATAAAGGATAATATGCACTTAGTGTTGGAGCTAAATCTCCTTTGATTAAACGCTACGGGTGAGTAGTATGCTGTACAAACTCACCTTACACTGCAGAATTGGGTATTAATTATTTGTATTGTGAGCATATCAGCTAGTGTAATATCACAAGTTTTGAGTTTAAGTTAGCTTTGAATTAAAAGGAAGTAGAAAGCAATAAAGAAACATCTTTTGTGCAACACAAAGACTTTTAATGGAAATTTTTCACATTATCGCACATTAGTAAAATTCTGCTAATCTTACAATTTTCTTTCCCTTTGTAAATATTAAAATATTCATTTTCTTCTTATTTGCATGTTATCAGATATATCAACAGTGTTATGAGTGCTGCCAATTTTTGTGAAATTTTGAAGATTTGTGTTTTAAAACTGAAAAGGAGTCCATAGATTTTTTTTTTACAAGGGTCACTGAGAGGTTTGGATTAGAAACAGTTATTGGAAGGCACCTGTCTTCAAATAATTACCCAGCAGGGGTTGTTTTTGACTTGGGGAAAGATGTTTACAAAGGAGTGGCAGGTCAAGATTTAGTGGGGTCAGGAAGCTTGATTCTTGTGACAGTGGTTTTGGTTTTCACTTTGAACAGTGAGTTGGGATATGGACAATGGTTTGAAAAGACAGTTGGAGAAAAAGTGCCGAGGAAGCAACACCCAGCTCAGTCTGTTACAGCTCATTAAAAAAGTCTGCCAGTTTTCCATCTCTTGAGAAAATGAGAAGCAATATAAGAAACTGCCTGAAACCCCTGTTACTGCATCTTCCCTGGAATGCCTGCCCAAACTGATCTTCAACGTCACCTGATCAGAACTGTTCTAGAAATATCCTACTGATTGTCATCTACACATATTTGGGATGCCAAACCAGAAAAGTTTATTTTTTCTTCGAGAATTAGCAAGTATTTTGGCCAACATGTTCTTTTTTAATTTTTTTGGTACTAGAGAAGAGGCGGTGGCGTAGTGGCCGTATCAGTAGACTAGTAATCAAGATGCCGACGCTAGTGCTTAGGGCAGGAGGTTTAAGGGGGATTTGAGGAAGAACTTTTTTACCCAGAGGGTGGTTACAGTCTGGAATACACTGCCTGGGAGGGTGGTAGAGGCTGGTTGGCTCATATCCTTTAAAAAGTACCTGGATGAGCACTTGGCACGTCATAACATTCAAGGCTAAGGGCCAAGTGCTGGCAAATGGGATTAGGTAGACAGGTCAGGTATCTTTAATGCATCGGTGCAGACTCGGTGGGCTGAAGGGCCTCTTCTGCACTGTATTATTCTGTGATTCTGTGATAGAGCTCTAAAGAGTAAATCTCTAGTTTTTTGGTTAACCGGTGTGTGTGTGTGTGGGTGTGTGTGAGGGGCTAAGGTAAAAAGGGAACTTTTCTATTTCGATCTGTTTGTTTATGCTTTGCTTCATTACTGGTTAAGACTTGCTTTATAATAAACTGATAATTTTGTTGTTTATTAAAGAAACCTGGTCAGTGTGTTTTATTCTGGGAGAAAGATGGAGTCTATGATTGACCGTATCAGTAAGTGGGAAAAAAATTTAATATTTGTTGTGACTTGTGGAGAAGTGGAACTAGAATAAACAGTGCACTCCTCCCACTTCGGTCATAACAACAGTTTCAGATCACCAAGGAGCTACACTACAATTCAGAACTGCAGTTCAATCCAGATTTAATTTGTTGCCAAATTTTTTTTTTAAAATGGCAGCATATAGTGAATTGTAAAATGCTTTGAACACTGACTTCTGATAAACCACTTTAATAATGTTCTTTGAGATTTTGTGTGTTGTAAGTTTTATAAACAGCTCTTGTGAGCTTTATAAAGCTACTCTTTCCATAAGTTCACTTACAAAGCCACATCATATTGGGAGTTTAGAAATTGGAACACATTACAAGGACACATGTGGCAGTGGGATGAATTGTCATGTGTTCTATTCTATTTGGTAGTAGGTGGGATTTGTGAGCCCGCAGCCTGCCCAATAGAATCAGTGTGCAGTCTGATCCATTTTCATAGTCGAGCTTCAATCAGTGTCTCATTAAAGACAGGCATAAAGAAGGTCATACCAATATGCCTTCTCAATTGAAGGAGGCAACATGAAAATGAGAAGCACCTTTGGGGGTCTAAAAAGACAGAACATGGAGACTAGCATAAACATTAAAATTCTCTGATAGCATTGGAAGCCTTACATATTGTTTGTTTTAAGGTATTCCTAATTGGTCTTTATTAACGCTCAACTAATAATTGCAGCTATGTCAGTTATGTGGTATTGTAATCTCCCTATACAGATTGGTACTACTCTTTAATTTAACTTTTCCATCTCATGCATTTTTTGGCAAAAAGTTGGCTAGTATATATGTTATTATATCACTCATTGCTTAACGATACATGACAATTTCTCATTGCTAGGTGAGTACTTATGAAAAACAATTCCTGGGATAATCTCAAATTGTTTAATAATAGCACACAAATTATAACAGTCTCAAATTAATACTCAGATTTTACAGACAATACATTTCAACAGCTGGAGAAAAATTAGCACTTTGTTTTTCATTTTTTATATAACTCAAACAACCTTCAAACTTTAAAGTTGCATGAACATGGAGTGCCTTGGTGTGTTGTAGAAATTGTGAAATATTTTCCTTGTAGGCCGAGTTTCTGGAGGGGTTCATCTGCAACAACTACAAGCTGGTCAAGGTTAAAGTGGTCAGTCTTTGTGAGTAACTGGCCACACATCAAAATATTAATGAGGGAAACATTTTATAGATGAGGTATTAGAAAAGACGACACTAGAGGTTGGAATAGCCGAGGAGGAGGATGGATCTCTGTTAGAAAGGAGCCTAGAAGTTGTGGTCAGGTAGTGGGGCAGGAGCAGTCATCCTTGGTGCTCTCCAGTTTCTCTCTTCTGAAAGGAGATGTTGTGGAGACTGAAAAGTTGACTGCGATAGATAAGGATGTGTCATGCACTGAAACAATGTGCAGCCTTTCAAGGAAGGTGGATAAAAGAGAAAGTGTAGCAGACAACTTGTAGTATTCGGATATTTGATTATTGGTTTACAGATCAAATTCTCTGTGAACCAGACCCAGAAATGCAGGTGCACAGGTCAAGGACCTGGCATATGGAATTGACAGAGTGCTACAGTGAGTAGGTAAGATGTAGACCAGAAGACCTTCATGCTAAATTTAGGGCATTAAAAAGGAAATTTCAGGGAAGGACTTCAAGTGTAGCATATTCTGAAATACTACCTGCTCCATGTGATAGAGAAGTGAGAGAGCAAGTAGTTAGACCAACATTTGGCGAAGGCTTTGGTGTAAGAAATCAGGCTTTCAGTTCCACAAATAACAGGACACCTTTTGGAATAGGACGAGCCAATACAGACCAGAAAGGTTTCACATAAGCAAAAGTGCGGTCAAGTTGTTGGCAGGCAGGATAGATAGAAGGGTGGGAGAGTGTTTAACCAAGATGTCGGGGTGGTTACAGTCAGAGTGAGAGAACACCTGTACTGATTGGGGCACATCTTAAGACCTATCAGTGAAAGCATAAAGACAAAGCTTAATAATCATTGAGTTACATCATAAACTAATTACAATGGTGGAAGATAAACCAAGTAAAAGCATTAATGGAGTAAATGGTAAAGCTGAAAAGAAATGAAGCTGTGCTTATATTAATGCACAAAGTCTGACAAATAAAATGTGAGATCTGGAAGATCTTGCAGATATTGATAGATTGGAGATCATTTGCATCAAAAATTCATGGTAGAATGATTCCAATCAATGGGATCCATATAGAGACATATGTACATAATTTGTTTCGAAGTTTTGCATTACCATCACCATGGCTGCCGAATAGCTGTGTAACCTTAAGTTAACCAAATGTCCAGAAATCACCGAATACTAGAAAGATGCCTAGAGACTGGAGGAAGGCAGATATTACTCCTATTTTTTTTAAATAAAGGTAGCAAAAGTGACCCAGGAAACTATAGATCAATGAGTTTGGCATCCACGGTGGGTACAGTTATGGAAACCTTTATGAAAGGTAAGATCATGGAGCAGCTGGATGCCATAAAATCATAAAAAGTAGCCAGAGTGGTTTCATTAAACAGAGGTTTTACCAAGTTAACAACTGTTTTCTTTGAGGATGTGACAAAGGAGCTTGGTAGGGGTAATGGGGTAATGGATGGGGTGTTCCTGAATTTCATAAAGATCCTCTGGAAACGTTCTGAAAATAAGGCAAGTGGGAATCAGTGGAAACATTTTAAAATGGAAATGTAATTGGTTGACTGATAGAACCCAGATGGTGGTGGTACAGGGAAACTCATCAACTTGCAAGAATGTCACCAGTAGGATTCTACAGGGGTTTGTTTTGGGACATCTTTCTTTCCATGGGGCTAGTTCTGGGTCTCAATCCCGTACGGCATGCTTTAGGCACACCCACGGGGGTTTTCAATTCTTCAGCTAATTAAAGGCCAGGGAGCAGGCTTGCCATCCAATCAAGGATGGTGGGCGGTCTCCTGATGCTGGAGGGCCAATGGGAAGCCTTCCAGCACTCAGAAATCAGCAGCCCCACTGGCAAAGGTGGGAGCTGCCAATTTTAAGATGGAGACTGCAAGGGATAAGTGAAGGTAAGTTTATTTTTATGTTTTGTAAAGCCATCATTGCCTGGCCATGATCCTGGAGGGGCACCCCTCCAGGGGACAGCCAAGTGGCCGCAGCTGTGGTGCAATGGCTGTTATGGGTCCAGGGGATAGATCCCTTGCTTGATCCATCAGCCACCCCTCCTTCCCCCTACCCTGAGTACACCACTTTGGCCTGGACATGATCCAGGTCTACATAGGCTGCCTGTATTGTTGAGTGGAAATTCCAGTTGGCGTAAGAATGGGACCTTAATATGCCCTTTAAATACAAATAATTGGCCTCAATTGGCTGCCCACCGCTTTCTGGCAGGGAGGTGATCCAAACCGAGCCGCCCTCATTCAAAATGGTTAGGGGTCAGCATCATGGCGGTGAACTGGCACAGAGGCCAGCAGTGCCAAATTGTGTGCCCACCTGCTTCTGATCCGGACCACAAACTATTTTAAAAATCCAGCTCCCTATCTATATAAATGATCTGCAGCTGGGAGTCACAAACACGATGGCTAAATTCGTAATAACTGAAGTCAGGAGGCGACAAAGGCATCAGTAAGAGTTTCAGCTGTAATGTGGATTGAGACAGGGGTAGGCAATGTTACAGAGACTGATGTAGACAGTTTTTGTGATGAGCAGTATATGGAGTTGGAAATTCAGTTCGGGGTCAAATGGAACAGCCAGGACGTGAACATGCAGAGAGAATGGCCTGAGTAGGAAATGGAATTGGCAAGATTGTGGTTGGGGTGGGGTTGTACATAGACAATGGTTTCAGACTTATCAATGTTCAGCTGGTGGAAATCGCACCTCATGTTAAGACTGAATGTCCTGACAGAGAGACAGTGAAAGAGTCAAAACAGGTGGTGGAGAGGTAGAGCTAGGTGCCATCAGCAGACATGTGGAAGCTGATCCAACACAGAAATGTCCAAAAAATCTATACTTTGCAAAACCTGCATCACTTGTAATCTAAAGCTAAGCTTTATTTTTACAAGAAAGCAGTAACTGCTTCTTGGCTTTTTTGGTATTTTAATATCAAAGCATTAATACAATATTTGGTATTGTAAGTCACAGCCTTGGCTCCGTTGGTAGCAATTTTATCTCCAAGTCATAAGGGCTGTGGATTACCTAAGAACAAAAGGAACAGGATTAGGCCATTGAGCCCCTCGAGCCTGTTCTGCCATTCAAATAGATCATGGGCTGATCTGTATTTTAACTTCACCTATCCACTTTGATTCCACATGCCTTAATAACCTTGCTTCAAAAAAAATCAATCGCAGTTTTGAAATTTTCGACTGACCCAGCCTCAACAGCTTTTTCAGGGAGAGAGCTACCCTTTGTGTCAAAAAATGTTTCCTGACATCAAACCTGAATGGTTTAGTTCTAATTTTAAAGTTATTTCCTCTTTTTCTGGACAGTCCCACCAAAGGAAATAGTTTTTCTCTGTCCACTCAATACAAATCCTGTAATCATCTTAAGCACCTTAATTAGATCACCCCTTAATCTTCAATACTCAAGGGAATACAAGGATAGTTTATACAACCTGTCCTCACAATTTAACCCTTTTAGCCCCGGTGTTATTCCGCTCGGTTCAAGTCTAGACTTACACTGAGAGACTGCTGCATTGTCGAAGATGTCATCGGTTGGATGAGCTTTTAAGCTGAGGCCGCGTCTGCAGTCTCAGGTGGATGTAAGTAATTCCATGGCACTATTTCAAAGAAGAACAGGGGAGTTCTCCCCAGTGTCATAAGCACTATTTATCCCTCAACCAATTTCACTAAAACAGATTATCTGGTCATATCACATTGCTGTTTGTGAGATCTTGCTGTACACAAATTGATGCTGCTTTTCCTACTTTAAAAGTAATTATTTGTCTGTAAAGAGCTTTGGGACATCTTAAGGTCTTGAAATGTGTTATTTAAATGTATGCCTTTCTTTGTTTTCTTTCTTTCTATTAATGATGCAGTAGTACTATCAGCGGTAAGTTAAATTAGGCAATGAAATGTAAGTTGAAAGCATACAGATGAATCAATTTACCACTGAAAATAGCCACATGACCTTTCTGAATAAGTCTGGCACTGTTTCTGATGGCCTCAAAGAGAGAAAAGTGTATGCCTCCTCAGCTAGTTGTAATCATCCTTTGTGGTATTGGTTTGGACATTCTCACTAGTTCCTAGTTAGCAAGTGCCCACAACACAAATCTGCCCCAAACTCTGCAATAGCTAGCAACCTGACACACAACTTGGCAACATAGCGAACATCGAATATAAACCAGCTGGAAATACTTAACAGGTTGGTTCCCATGCCTACCCGATGATGCAATGAGACCACCCCTATATGCATATCATCATTCTTTTGTGACATCCGTCAGCAGAGCTGAAAGAATTGTTTGCAGAACCTTGAGTATCAATGTAGTTACTGCACCTAACCATTTTGAGGCAGATCCTGTGGAGATTCTTGCAGTGCATTTGCACTCCACAAGATTAGCATTGATGCAAAGCCAAAAGGACTTTGTACCAACACTAAGCTTGGATTATGAATGGAGTACCTAAGCCCAAACTGACTCAGAAGGGAAAATGTCAGAGTTCCAATGTCAGATCAAGCCTTGGCACAGCATTTAAGCTGCATTCACAATATAGCTCAACATCAATATGAAGAAAAATAATTAAGAACTGTTTTACTTTTCCTACGCTGTCAGGTTCCAGTAGCTAAGATTTCATAGGTGAAAACCACACGGAATTACTGGTGTTAAAAAAATAGTTACCACATAAGATAATTAATTTAATAATCAGATATTTCACCAATGTCAGTCTGGAGGGCCACTGGATACTATAAAGGCTATGGGTCCGGACAACATTCGAGCAATAGTACTGAAGACTTGTGCTCCAAAACTAGCTTCGCCCCTAGCCAAGCTGTTCCAGTACAGCTCCAACTTAGGCATCTACTCAGCAATGTGGAAAATTGCCCAGGTATGTCCTGTACACAAAAAGCAGGGCAAATCCAACTCAACCGATTACCACCCCGTCAGTCTACTCTCGATCATCAGCAAAGTGATGGAAGGGGTCGTCGACAGTGCTATCAAGCGGCAGTTGCTCAGCAATAACCTGGTCAGTGACGCTCAGTTTGGGTTCCGCCAGGGCCACTCAGCTCCTGACCTCATTACAGCCTTGATCCAAACATGGACAAAAGAGCTGAACTCCAGAGATGAGGTAAAAGTGACTGCCCTTGACACCAAGACAACATTTGACTAACTATGGCATCAAGGAGCCCTAGCAAAACTGAAGTAAATGGGAATCAGGGGGAAAACTCTCTGCTGTTTGGAGTCATACCTAGCACAAAGGAAGATGGTTGTGGTTTTGGAGGTCAATTATTTCAGTCCCGGGACATCATTGCAGGAGTTCCTCGGGGTAGGAACATAGTAACATAGGAGCAGGAGTAGGCCATTCAGCCCATAGAGCCTGATCCACCATTCAGTACGACCATGGCTGATCATCCATTTCAATGCTTTTTTTCCCACACTAACCCCATTTCCCTTTATGCCATAGGTATTTAGAAATCTGTCACTCTCTACTTTAAACATGCTCAATGACTGAGATTCCACAGCCCTCTGGGGTAGAGAATTCTAAAGATTCAAAACCCTCTGAGTAAATAAATTTCTCCTCATCTCTGTCCTAAGTGGCTTCCCCCTTATTTTGAAATTGTGTCCCCAATTCTAGACTCCCCAACCAGGGGGAACATCTTACCTGCATCTACGCTGTCTATCCCTTTAAGTATTTTGTAGGTTTCAATGAGATCACCTCTCATTCTTCGAAACTCTAGAGAATACAGGACCAGTTTCCCCAATCTCTCTTCAGAGGACAGTCCCACCATCCCAGGAACAAGCCTGGTGAACCTTCATTGCACATCCTTGATGGCAATAATATCCTTCCTAAGGTAAGGGGACCAAAACTGCACACAGTACTCGAGGTGCGGGTCTAACCAAGGTTCTATACAATTGAAGCAAGACTTCACTACTCTTGTACTCAATCCTCTTGTGATAAAGGCTAACAGACCATTATCCTTCCTAATTGTTTTCTGCACCTGCATGTTAGTTTTCAGTGACTTATTGACGAGGACACCCGGGACCCTTTGTACATCTACTCTTTCTAATCTCTTACCATTTAAGAAATACTCTGCACATCTATTCCTTCTACCAAAATGGATAACTTCACATTTTTCCACATTATATTCCATCTGCCACGTTTTTGCCCACTCACCAAGTCTGTCTAAATCCCCTTGAAGCCGCTATGCATCCTCCTCACAACACACATTCCCATTTGTGCCATCTGAGAACTTGGAAATATTACATTTGGTCTCCACATCCAAATTATTGATATATATTGTGAACAGCTGAGGCCCAAGTATTGATCCTTACGATACCCCATTCGTCATAGCCTGCCATTGCGAGAATGACCCATTTATTCCTACTTTCTGTTTTCTGCCTGTTAAACAATCCTTAATCCATGCCAGTATACTACCTCCTATCCCATGTGCTGTAATTTTGCTAACTTAGCTCCTGTGGGGGACTTTATCAAAAGCCTTATGAACATCCAAGTATACTATGTCCACCGACCCCCCCTTTATCAATTCTGTTAGCAATATCCTCAAAAAATCCCAACAGGTTTGTCAAACATGATTTCCCATTCATAAATCCATGTTGACTATGCCCAATCAGATCATTATTATCCAAGGGTCCATCTATCACATCCTTTCGAATAGATTCTAACATTTTCCCTGCTACTGACATAAGGCTAACAGGGTTGTAGTTCTCTGTTTTCTCTCTCCCTCCCTTCTTAAATAGTGGGGTGATATTGTGATGAAACATAGGTATAATAAGCTTAATTAGGTAGAATTTAGATTGAATTAATACATTATACCTTTTAGAATTAAAGATTGAAAAAATGGTCAGTTTTCAAGATTCACTGAAATTTCCTTTTAAGAGTACAGTTAAAAAATCCATTTCAAGGTCTTCCAAGGTCTCTGCTACAATGGAATTAGAACATGACACATATTGAAACATCCTGTGTGAGGTCAGTACAGAATGGATATAAACTTAATTAATTGATAGTGTTGGTGATACAGACAGACTGACTCTACAGGATGGTACAAGGTACCATAAAAACAATTACAGATAAGAAATTACAAAATGAAATGGTACTTACAAAAACCGATGCCAAGTAAACCCGATTATAAACATTTTGACCAGATAAAAGCTCACAACTTCAAGAGCAGGGGATTTCCAGCAGATACATTAGGTGGGGATGGTAGCTAATGATATTACCATATGTGGATCTCAAAAGCAGGAAAAACACACACACAGAAAGGTAACACTTACATTCTAAAACGTCAGATGGTAGATGAGAAACAGTATAAACATAAGAGTTTTGAATCAAAAAAAACAGAAGTATTGAATTCCTCATCAATGCTTCTCAACCTATGGCTTACTCAGGAAATTTAAGGTAAAAGTTTACTTTAAAATTTGATGGATATTCTAAGATATTTTGCTGTAACATTATCAAGGGTTGAACTTTTGGATTCTATTTTAGAAATAAGATTATTTGAGACATCTCTTAGTAATCTTTAATATTGTAGTATACTTAGCCACTTAAAGTGGTTAGTCACTCTTTAATAAATATATAAAAGTCAATAAATCATCTTGTAGCATTCTGTATACAACTACAAGAACCCCTTCTCTGTGTCTCCTTAAGTGGGAAGATACTTATTGAAGAGAGTTTCCCAATACAACCTTCTTACTAATACTAATTTTCTTCAATTCCTCATTCTCCCTAGTCCTTTGAATTTCTAATTCAGGGAGATTTCTTGTAGCTTCCTCAGTGAAGACAGACACAAAGTAAAGACACAAAGCTTCTCTGCCATTTCTCTATTCCCATTATAACTTCTCCTGACTCTGCCTGTAATGAACCACATTTGTCTTAGTCACATGTTTCCTATTTACGTACCTATAGAAGCTTTTACAGTCCGTTTTTATATTTTTTGCTAGTTTACATTCATATTCTATTCTCCCTTTCTTTATCAGTTTCTTGGTCCTCCTTTGCTGTATTCCAATCCTCAGGTTTACTACTATTTCTGGCAAATTTATAGGCCTTTTCTTTTAACCTTATATAATCCTTAACTTGCTTAATTAGCCACGGTTGATTGCCTTTTCTTTTAGGGTATTTTGTGCCTTGAAGCAATGTATAGTTGCTGTAAACTATGTAATAATTCTTTGAAGACTATCCATTTTCTATGCACTGTCATACATTTTAATGTATTTTCCCAATCCCCCTCAGCCAATGTGCCCCTCATACGTTCATGATTTCCTTTGTTCAAATTTAACACCCTGGCTTCAGATTGAACTACCTCATATTCAAAAATAATGTAACATTCTATCATATTATGGTCACTCATCCCTAAAGGTTCTTTTGCAACAATATTATTAATTAGCCCTTTCTCATTACATAATACTAGATCTAAAATAGATTGCACTCTAGTCTGTTCTTCAACATACTGCTCTAGAAACCCATCCCTAACACACTCCAGAAACTCGTCCTCAACAGCATCAGTGCTCATTAGGTTTACCCAGTCTATGTGCAGCTTGAAGTTACCCATGATTACTATATTACTCATGCTACATGCTTCGCTAATCTCCTGATTAATACCATGCCCCACACTACCACTACTGTTTGGTAGCCTGTAAACAACTCTTACCAATGTTTGCCTCCCCTCGTTGTTTCTTAGCTCCACCCAGATAGTTTAGTTTAGAGATACAGCACTGAAACAGGCCCTTCGGCCCACCGAGTCTGTGCCGACCATCAACCACCCATTGATACTAATCCTACACTAATTCCATATTCCTACCACATCCCCACCTGTCCCTATATTTCCCTACCACCTACCTATACTAGGGGCAATTTATAATGGCCAATTAACCTATCAACCTGCAAGTCTTTGGCATGTGGGAGGAAACCGGAGCACCCGGAGGAAACCCACGCAGACACAAGGAGAACTTGAAAACTCCACACAGGCAGTACCCAGAATTGAACCCGGGTTGCTGGAGCTGTGAGGCTGCGGTGCTAACCACTGCACCACTGTGCCATCCTAAAGCTTCCACATTTTGTTCTTCCGATCTGAGATCCTCCCTTACTAATGTACTGATACCATTCCTTATTATCAATGCAACACCACCTCCTTTTTCCTTTTTTCCTGTACTTCCAAATGTCAAATATCTTTGAATATTCAGTTCCCAGCCTTGGTCACCCTGTAGCCACGTTTCCGTAATGGCAATTAGCTCATACCCATTTACCTCTATTTGTGCCTTTAAATCATCTACCTTGTTGTGAATGCTGCATGCATTAGGATAGAGTGCCCTTAACCTTGTCTTCTTGACATTATTCTGCATTCTAAACTTAGTTGCTGCTCAGTACCATTCACGACTCCTCAAATACTGAAGTAGCCCCATGTACAGATGCAGCAAGACCTGCACGACATCCAGGCTTGGGCTGATAAGTGGCAAGTAACATTTGTGCCACACAAGTGCCATGCAATAACCATCTCAAACCAGACAGAATCTACCCATCTCTCTTTGATGTTCAATTGCAATACCATTGCTGAATCCCCCACTATCAACATACTGGGGGTTACCATTGACTGGAGACTGAACTGGACCAGCCACATAAATACGGTGGCTCCTAAAGCAGCGCAGAGGCTGGGAATTCTGCGACGAGTAACTCACTTCCTGTTTCCCCAATGCCTGTCCACCATCTACAAGGCACAAGTCAAGAGTGTGATGGAATACTCTCCACTTGCCTGGATGGGTGGAGCTCCAACAACACTCAAGAAGCTCGACACCATCCAGGACAAAGCAGCGCACTTGATTGGCACCCCATCCATCACCTTCAACATTCACTCCCTTTACCACCGATGCACAGTGGTAGCAGTGTGTACCATCTACAAGATGCACTGCAGCAACTCACCAAGGTTCCTTCGAGAGCACCTTCCAAACCCACAGCCTCTACCACCTAGAAGAACAAGGGCAGCAGATGCATGGGAACTCCACCACCCGCAAGTTTCCCTCCAAGCCACATACCATCCTGACATGGAACTATATCACAGTTCCTTCACTGTCGCTGGGTCAAAATCCTGGAACTTCCTTCCTAACAGCACTGTGTATGTACCTACACCCCAAGGACTGCAGCAGTGGAAGATGGCAGCTCACCACAACCTTCTCAAGGGCAATTAGGGATGGGAAATAAATGCAAGCCTAGTCAGTGACGTCTAAATCCCATGAACGAGTAAATTAAAAAACAATTAAAAATTATTACGAAATGTCGGATTCCCAACTTTAACTTCATTTGTGTCCATGGCAAAAAAAATAAGAAAATATAAGATAAACCTTAGAGTAATAGGAGTTATTCCCCCCCCCCCCTTTATCACTGTCCTTGTTCAGAAAATAAGGTTAAGAAGAAGGAGAAATGTGACCACCATTTGCAAATGGGCAGTAAGGCATGCTCAGCAATTTAGATACACTGATAAGCAAATTGCAAAATAGGGCATACAATGACTAATAGAAAATTCAGGTTTCTTACGAGCTTGAGGAACTGAAAAATGTGAATTAACAGTGAATCCATTCCTGCAGTTTTTCCATCCCTCGATAAAAGAAATTCCCACTGCATAAAAATGCCCAAATATATCTGCACATAGGAAAATAACTTCTGTACTTTTAACAACCAATTAAGAAGCAAATGTTCACAAGATGCTAATATAAAACCAAACTGAATATGAAAACCCAACATAACCCTATGCAAAACATCCCTTCCAAATGCCAAACAAAAAATTCAGTTTTTTTCTATTTTTGCTTTCTGATTTCCAGCATCTGCAACATTTTTTTCCCCTTACACAATCACCAGACTGTGAGGGAGGTAAAAGTGTTCTGCACAGCTCTTGAATTAGGACTCAAGTAATTGAGTAATTTGGATGAGTTGAATGATATTTGTTTGATCTTACCTTCTAAAGTTCTTTCATACCTTTCTAAATTGCATTAAAAACACCACCATAGATATTATCTTCAAATAACTCAAGCATACAATGGGATGTATGGCATGGCATCACAGAATCCAAACGCTGAAGAAACTGGTATACCCCATTAAAACCGGCAGCCCTAATAAAAATTCAAATCATGTATATTTAAGCTTATCATAACTTTAAAGTTGAGCAAGTTAAGAAAGGCTGGTCAAATATATTTCTCTAGTGTGCTGGTGGACGTGCTGACAAAGCACATTCAGTTAAAAGGACCAGTGAATTATTATGCAGCAAGCCCATTCTTTGAATGAAAACCAACATTATTATTTAAATCCACACTGAGTGAAATTGAGTAATAAATTCTATGTCATTCATATTATTTGAGGTATAATTTTGCGTGTGCCTTGTTAAAAAATAACAATGCCTCAAAACATAATTTCCCGACAGTTAATGCAAGTGTTCAACAAATATGCCATTTATGCATCTCCAGCTCAGTAATAGGGTTGTACCTTTTTTATTTGTGAATTTTGTTGCTTATTTCAAAGCCTGGTGGGTGAGAATAGCAAAAAGTTATCAATGATACTGTGAAGTCAAACTGGATTGACCCATAAGGATGACAACCAGTTATTTGAATAGCATAATATTCAATATTTGTCATTTTAAAAATATCCAATTGAATTTCAAGTAACTGAACAGCAACAAAATTATTGAATAATTATCCTGGATCATCCTCCGTCATTTCCGCCATGTCCAGCGTGATGCCACTAGCAAATGCATCTTCCCCTCCCCTCCCCTGTCAGCATTCCGAAGGGACCATTCCGTCCGTGACACACTGGTCCACTCCTCCATTACCCCTGACATCTCGTCCTCTTCCCATGGTACCTGCCCATGCAATCACAGGAGATGTAATACCTGCTCATTTACCTCCTCTCTCCTCACTATCCAAGGCCCCAAACACTCCTTGCAGGTGAAGCAGTAATTTACTTGTACTTCTTTCATTTTAGTATCCTGTATTCGCTGTTCACAATGTGGTGTCCTCTGCAATGGGGAGACCAAACGCAGATGGGGTGACCACTTTGCGGAACACCTCCGCTCAGTCCGAAAGCATGACCCCGAGCTTCCAGTTGCTTGCCATTTCAACACTCCCCCCTGCTCTCATGCCCACATCTCTGTCCTGGGATTGCTGCACTGTTCCAGTGAACATCAACGCAAGCTCAAGGAACAGCATCTCATTTACCGATTAGGCACGCTGCATCCTGCCGGACTGAACATTGAGTTCAATAATTTCAGAGCATGACGGGCCCCCCTTTTTATTTTTATTATTAGTTATTTTTTCTTTTTTCTTTTTATCTGTTTATTTTGTTTTAGTTTGTTTAGTTTGTTTCTACTGTGCCTACCCACTGTTTTTTTCATGCTTGTGCTTGGGGCTAGGCTGTTCAGTTTTCTATCAATTAACACCTTCTCTGTACTAACGTTTTGTCTTTCACCACACCATTAACATACCGTTTGCCTTTGCTTCATGGCCTTCTGGTCAGTTATTCTCTGTGACCCTGTCCTATCAACACCTTCTCTTTTGTTATCTCTTGCCCTACCCCCGCTTTGTTTGTTTAAAACCTATTACATTTCTGGCTCTGCCAGTTCTAATGAAGGGTCACTGACCTGAAACATTAACTCTGCTTCTCTCTCCACAGATGCTGCGAGCCCTGCTGAGTATTTCCAACATTTCTTGTTTTTATTTCTGACTCCTGTGATTGCTTACGCTGTTGTCATGCAGACCCCCACCTGCCAAGAATGCAGAATATTAATTTTGTCATATGAACGTTGATTTTAAACTGTTGCTGGAGTGAAGAAAGGACTTATTAAAAAGATCACCAGACACTTGGCTGGAAATACATTTGCATACTAACAGACAGTGCTTGGAGAGACAAAGGACTATTCCCTGGTCCACTTAACCCAAAATAGGCTGTGATCACCAAACATTGAAGGCGAGGCTGCTCACATTCCAGGATGACTGCTAAAATGGCAGAATCCACAAACAGAAGTGGTCAAACCAGCTAGTCACAGGACTAACCTGCTGGGCAATCTGGGATTTTTTGAATTGTGCCACAGAGAAAGGCAGAAGGCTGTTTAAACTGGAACCTGGAACAAGGAAGCCTCTCTCTCTCTCTCTCATTTTCTCCCAAGCCACTGGACCCATGGAAGACACGTAAACCTCAAGAGAGAAAAGGCTCCGACCTCGAAACAAGTTGAAGCGTGCACTGGGCCCCAACAAATTGCAAGTTTGACCGGCAACCAAAGACTTCAGAGCAAACTCAAAGGACAGTAAAATAGAAGCCCATCTATTGCCTAAAACTTTTCCCCTTTATTCTTTTCTACTTTTCTGTCTCTATCTGTGTGCCTGTTTATCGCATATGCATGCTAGCGTGGTCATGTCGCAAATTCGTAGTTGGTAACCAGATTAGAGTTTAAGATTAATAAACTTCTACCTTTCTTGTTTAAAATCTAAGAAAACCTGTCTGAATTGATTTCTTTGTCTTACAGTGAACGAGGATTCACTGAGGGAAAGCTAAAAACACAGTGTTTTTAAAATTAAACCCTGTTATGGTTAAACCAGGCAAAGGCTAAGAGGAAAGCCCCCAGACCCCTCTCACCTGCTCGTAACAGAAATTTGGGGGCTACCATCCTGGATTTGACCCACAGACAAACGAGAAATTGGAAGCCAAATTGTTCCCAATCAAAAAAAGGAGAAAAGATTTCAATACAAGTTTTCTTGTGGTTGTGTGTGCTAGAATACTAACATGTCTGCGACTTCAACTTGTTTCGAGGTCGGAGTCTTTTCTCTCTTGAGGTTTACGTGTCTTCCATGGGTCCAGTGGCTTGGGAGAGCTTGTAGCCAGGGTGAAGTAACTTGGGATAAGTTAAAAGCACTGTTTATGGAGGAATTGAGGAAAATGGCTGAGCAGTGTGGGATCACTGTATGTGGAAAGGCTAGAAAGTCTGAACTCCTAAGGCTAGTGGCCAACCATTTTTCCCTTGAATCTGAAGAAGCAGAAGCAGGAATTGAAGTAGACCCAAACAGGGTATTGCTAGCAAAGATATAATTAGAACAAAGGAAACTTGAATTAGAAGACAGGGAAAGAGAAAGAGAAAGTGAGAGAGAAAGAGAAAGGGAGAGACAGGAGAAAGAAAGAGAGAAACAGGCGAGAAAGGAAGAAAGAGCCTTCCAGAAGGAATGTGAAGAAAAAGAGAGAGGAGAGAGAGAAAGCAAGAGAGGAGAGAGAAAGAGAAACAACTTTCCAGAAAGAATGCGAAGAGAGAGAGCTGAAGCAGCTTGAGTTAACTAGGAGGCAACAGAGTAACCCAAGTGAACACATGGCCAATATAGAAACATAGAAAAATAGGAGCCATTCAGCCCTTCGAGCTTGCTCCACCATTCAATATGATCATGGCTGATTGGAGGAGGAGCATAATTCAGGGCTAGGTACAGAATTGTTAAAACTATCCCAACTGATCCCAAAATTCAATGAGAGAGACATGGAAGCATTTTTTTGTGTCATTTGAAAAACTGGCAAGGCAGTTAAAGTGGTCAGCTGAGGCTTGGACTCTGCTGTTACAAAGTAAATTAGTTGGAAAAACCCATGAGGTTTATTTCATGTTGCCAGATGAGAGTTCATCATATTATGAACTGACAAAAAATGCTATCCTCGGGGCATATGAGTTAGTACTGGAAGCCTATCGCCAAAAGTTTAGAACCATCAAGAAGCAAGCAAATCAAACTTACCTGGCCTTTAAGAGAAATAAGTAGCTGGCTTTTGACCAGTGGCTGAGGGCTCGTGAAGTACAGCTTAGCTATGAAAATCTCAGAGAAGTAATTTTGTTAGAGGAATTTAAAAACTCTCTCCCACTCTTCATAAAGACACATGTAGAAGAACAGAAGGCTCATAGAGTCCAGCAAGCCGCAGTCCTGGCCGATGAGTTTGCTCTCATTTATAAGTCAGTTTCCCAGAGGAAAACCTTTCCTAATCACCCCCACAAATCTGAAAAGGACAAAGGGTGGAAAGGTGATAGAAGCCCAAGCAGTCCTGGGAGGGAAGGAAAAGCAGGAGACACAGGGGGCCCTCCTCCAGCCAAAAGGAAGGTGCTGTAAGCAGGAGTGAGACCCAGAGACCTGTGTGCTTCCATTGTAATAAAGCAGGTCATTTAAGAGCTGACTGCTGGAAACTACAGGGAAAGCCTGTAGGGTTAATCAGGGCACACCTGCTCAGTGAAGGAGAAAGGACCCTGATGGAAAGCACAGCAGAACAAGCTCTGGCTTTAACTGCAGTGAGAGTGAGACCCAGGAAGCTTACGGTTGCAAGTGCAGGGAAATTTAATAGGATTCCTGAAGGTTATCAGGGTTTTGTGCCTGAAGGGAGAGTAACCCCATACCCCTTGAGTGGGACAAGCAAGCCCATTGTAATCCTCAGGGACACAGGGGCCACTAGACCCCTTTTAATTGGAAAACCTGTCTGAATTGATTTATTTGCCTTACAATTGGAGCAGTGAGCAAGGATTCACTGAGGGGAAGCTAAAAACAGTGTTTTAAAATTAAACCTTGTTATGGTTAAACCAGGCAAAGTCTGAGAGGGAACCCCCGAGACCCCTCTCACCTGGTCGTAACATTGTGTAATAAAAGAAACAAATTGATTAAACTTTTTTCTACCAATTTCTCTTTCCTTTTATCAGAAGGGTTGTCAGCCTTTGGACAAACACAAGAGCCAGTTCCTCCTGCCAGTGGTCAGCACCAATCATTCTGTGGAATGCTGATGAGGGCATGTTTGTAGGAAGACAAAATGGATGTCAGGTTATCTCCTCTCTCTCTGTCTCAAGTGCAGGACATTTTGCTATTATGATGTGCTTCTTTTAACAACCAATCAGTAACCTCCTAAAGTGAAAATTTAACTGGGAAATTCAAATGACTCAGCCAATGGGTGGGAAAACAGGGTTCCATTCACAGGACAAATATGCTATTTAGTCAAGGTAGCTATTCTTCAGAATATTTGGAGTCAGACATCTAGATATCTAATAATTTGTAGATTTTCTAGAAGTATAAAAAACTTACCTCTGGTTAAAAAAAACTGAGTGAGTCACAGGAAAGCTGTGACCTGATTGGCTGGTAGGGAATTTTTTTTACTGAATTTGAAAATAAAACATTGATAAAAATTGATTAAAACCCTAATTAACTAATTAATAAGTAGAGTAACTAAACCAGAGGGAGGAGATTACTGTATTTAGTTAGCATTTAATATTTATAGTAGGAACCTAGCACTAGGGACCATATAGTTATTATAACAATTTAGTAAGGATTTAATAAGTATTTATTTATCTTAAATTAATTTATTAATTAGTGCAAGAAATGTCAGTTAGAGGGGTGAAGTGCTTCACCTGTGAGATGTGGGAGGTCCGTGACGCTTCCAGCGTTCCGGACGACAACATCTGCAGGAAGTGTACCCAGTTCCAGCTCCTCACAGACCGCGTGGATCGGTGGGAGTGGCAACTGGATGCACTTAGGAGTATGCAGGTGGCAGAAAGCATCATAGACAGGAGTTTTAGAGAAGTGGTTACACCCAAGGTGCAGGCAGATAGATGGGTGACCGCTAAAAGGGGCAGGCAGTCAGTGCAGGAATCCCCTGTGGCTATCCCCCTCTCTAACAAGTATACCGTTTTGGATACTGTTGGGGGGATGGCCTATCAGGGGAAAACAGCAGCAGCCAGAGCAGTGGCACCACGGCTGGCACTGTTATTCAGCAGGGAGGGACAAAGCGCAGAAGAGCAATAGTTATAGGGGACTCTATCGTCAGGGGCACAGATAGGCGCTTCTGTGGACGTGAAAGAGACTCCAGGATGGTATGTTGCCTCCCTGGTGCCAGGGTCAAGGATGTCTCTGAACGGACAGGGGGCATTCTGAAGGGGGAGGGTGAACAGCCAGAAGTTGTGGTACACATTGGTACCAATGACATAGGCAGGAAGAGTGACGAGGTCCGGCAAGGGGAGTTTAGGGAGTTAGGTAGAACATTAAAAGCCAGGACCTCTAGGGTTGTAATCTCGGGATTACTCCCTGTGCCACGTGCCAGTGAGGCTAGAAATAGGAAGATAGTGCAGCTAAACATGTGGCTGAACAGCTGGTGTAGAAGGGAGGGTTTCAGATATCTGGACTATTGGGATCTCTTCAGGGACAGATGGGACCAGTACAAGAAGGACGGGTTGCATCTAAACTGGAGGGGCACAAATATCTTGGCTGCAAGGTTTGCTAGCGTCACTCGGGAGGGTTTAAACTAGTGTAGCAGGGGGGTGGGAACCAGAGCAGGAGGACAGCAAGTGAAATAAATGAGGGGGAACTAGTAAATAAGGCCAGTAAGACTAAGAGGAAGAGCAGGCAGGGAGATGTTGCGGAGCACAGCGGGACTGGTGGTCTGAAGTGCATTTGTTTCAATGCGAGAAGTATAACAGGTAAGGCAGATGAACTTAGAGCTTGGATTAGTACTTGGAACTATGATGTTGTTGCTATTACAGAAACTTGGTTGAGGGAAGGACAAGATTGGCAGCTAAATGTTCCAGGATCTCGAAGCTTCAGGCGGGATAGAGGGGGATGTAAAAGGGGTGGGGGAGTTGCATTACTTGTTAAGGAGAATATCACAGCTGTACTGCTGGAGGAGACCTCGGAGGGGTCGTGCAGCGAGGCAATATGGGTGGAGTTCAGGAATAGGAAGGGTGCAGTCACGATGTTAGGGGTTTTCTACAGGCCTCCCAACAACCAGTGGGAAGTAGAGGAGCAGATATGTAGACAGATTTTGGAAAGATGTAAAGGTAACAGGGTTGTAGTGGTGGGTGATTTTAACTTCCCCTATATTGACTGGGACTCACTTAGTGCTAGGGGCTTGGATGGGGCAGAATTTGTAAGGAGCATCCAGGAGGGCTTCTTGAAACAATATGTAGATAGTCCAACTAGGGATGGGGCCGTACTGGACCTGGTATTGGGGAATGAGCCCAGCCAGGTGGTCGAAGTTTCAGTAGGGGAGCATTTCGGGAACAGTGACCATAATTTCATAAGTTTTAAGGTACTTGTGGATAAGGATAAGAGTAGTCCTCGGGTGAAGGTGCAAAATTGGGGGAAGGCTAATTATAACAATATTATGCAAGAACTGAAGAATTTAGATTGGGGGCGGCTGTTTGAGGGTAAATCAACATCTGACATGTGGGAGTCTTTCAAATGTCAGTTGATTAGAATCCAGGACCAGCATGTTCCTGTGAGGAAGGAGGATAAGTTTGGCAAGTTTCGGGAACCTTGGATAATGCGGGATATTGTGAGCCTCGTCAAAAATAAAAAGGAAGCCTTCGTAAGGACTGGAAGGCTAGGAACAGACGAATCCCTTGAGGAATATAAAGACAGTAGGAATGAACTTAAGCAAGGAGTCAGGAGGGCTAAAAGGGGTCATGAAAAGTCATTGACAAACAAGATTAAGGAAAATCCCAAGGCTTTTTATACGTATATAAAGAGCAAGAGGGTAACTAGGGAAAGGGTTGGCCCACTCATGGACAGAGAAGGGAATCTATGTGTGGAGCCAGAGGAAATGGGCGAGGTACTAAATGAGTACTTTGCATCAGTATTCATCAAAGAGAAGGACTTGGTGGATGATGAGCCGAGGGAAGGGAGTGTAGATAGTCTCAGTCATCTCATTATCGAAAAGGAGGAGGTGTTGGGTGTCTTGCAAAGCATTAAGGTAGATAAGTCCCCAGGGCCTGATGGGATCTCCCCCAGAATACTGAGGGAGGCAAGGGAAGAAATTGCTGGGGCCTTGTATCCTCATTGGCTACAGGTGAGGTCCCAGAGGACTGGAGAATAGCCAATGTTGTTCCTTTGTTTAAGAAGGGTAGCAAGGATAATCCAGGAAATTATCGGCAGGTGAACCTTACGTCAGTGGTAGGGAAATTATTGGAGAGGATTCTTCAGGACAGGATTTACTCCCATTTGGAAACAAAGAACTTATTAGCGAGAGGCAGCATTGTTTTGTGAAGGGGAGGTCGTGTCTCACTAATTTGATTGAGTTTTTTGAGGAAGTGACAAAGATGATTGATGAAGGAAGGGCAGTGGATGTTATCTATATGGACTTCAGTAAAGCCTTTGACAAGGTCCCTCATGGCAGACTGGTACAAAAGGTGAAGTCACACGGGATCAGAGGTGAGCTGGCAAGATGGATACAGAACTGGCTCAGTCATAGAAGACAGAGGGTAGCAGTGGAAGGGTGCTTTTCTGAATGGAGGGATGTGACTAGTGGTGTTCCGCAGGGATCTGTGCTGGGACCTTTGCTCTTTGTGGTATATATAAATGATTTGGAGGAAAATGTAGCTGGTCTGATTAGTAAGTTTGCGGACGACACAAAGGTTGGTGGAGTTGCGGATAGTGATGAGGATTGTCAGAGGATACAGCAGGATATAGATCGGTTGGAGACTTGGGCAGAGAAATGGCAGATGGAGTTTAATCCGGACAAATGTGAGGTAATGCATTTTGGAAGATCTAATGCAGGTGGGAAGTATACAGTAAATGGCAGAACCCTTAGGATTATTGACAGGCAGAGAGATCTGGGCGTACAGGTCCACAGGTCACTGAAAGTGGCAACGCAGGTGGATAAGGCAGTCAAGAAGGCATATGGCATGCTTGCCTTCATTGGTCGGGGCATAGAGTACAGAACTTTAGTTAGGCCACACTTAGAATATTGCGTGCAATTCTGGTCGCCACACTACCAGAAGGACGCGGAGGCTTTGGAGAGGGTACAGAAGAGGTTTACCAGGATGTTGCCTGGTCTGGAGGGCATTAGCTATGAGGAGAGGTTGGAAAACTCGGATTGTTTTCACTGGAACGACGGAGGTGGAGGGGCGACATGATAGAGGTTTACAAAATTATGAGCGGCATGGACAGAGTGGATAGTCAGAAGATTTTTCCCAGGGTGGAAGAGTCAGTTACTAGGGGACATAGGTTTAAGGTGAGAGGGGCAAAGTTTAGAGGGGATGTGCGAGGCAAGTTCTTTACACAGAGGGTGGTGAGTGCCTGGAACTTGCTGCCGGGGGAGGTGGTGGAAGCAGGTACGATAGCGACGTTTAAGAGGCATCTTGACAAATATATGAATAGGATGGGAATAGAGGGATACGGTCCCCGGAAGTGCAGAAGGTTTTAGTTTAGGCAGGCATCAAGATGGGCGCAGGCTTGGAGGGCCAAATGGCCTGTTCCTGTGCTGTACTGTTCTTTGTTCTTTGTTCTTGTTCAAAAGCTGACATTCCTCCTTTCATGAAAAACACAAGGAACACTTGATATTCTTTGAAATTAATGAGGTACTAACAAAAGGAGAACACCCAGCTTGGAGACATGTGTGGTTTCTGAGAGTATGGTTTCATGAGTAGCAGTTAAAAAAAAACAATCAATTATGATGTATCTACAGGGAAGATCCCTCAGTGCTTGTTAAACAGCTAGCAAATCATTAATTGGTATAAAAGTCAAAAAGTTTGTTAATGCAGCTGCACAGATAATTTTGGTGATAATTGATCAATAGCAAATAGGAAATACTGATATGACAATGAGGTCTTGCAAATGCTCTGTAATGGATAGATCGACAAAAGAGGAGAGCCCCTAAATATAGAAAGTGGACCCAAGCATGTCAGTGTATTGCTGATGGAGTGACGCCAGTAGCAATGACTTGAAGAACCTCGGTGGAGGTTCAGAAAAAGAGTTACTATTTAAAGAAGGACAGAAGTATGATAGGAGTCGTATCGTTATGTAACAGCAGAGGACATAGATGACATGAAAGAAATTAAGAGTTGGTAAAGGTATTTGCAAAAATATATTGACACAGAGAAATGTGGCACTTTTCCACGTATTGTTACCAGATGCATTCACCTCTTATCACTCCATTGTCCAGGACCCCAAGCATTCCTTCAGTGTCAGTAATGTACAAGCATTTCCACCAATCTATTATACATTACTTGCTGCTCATGGTGCTGTATCTTTCGGTGGGGAGACTAAACAACTTGGGTGAATACTTCCAGTCTGTCTGCAATTGTGATACTGACCTAAATGTTCAATTTCTGTGCATTTTCCCACTGGGAACTTCCTAATGTTGTTGGCCTCTTGCATTGTTCCAATTCAACCTAACAAAAGTTTCAGAAACAGTAGTTGAGAAATATCTTGGGCAGCCTCCTAGGAACAAATGGGGGAATAGGGAAACTTTATTTTCTTGCATGGATGTGTCCCTATAAACTTTCAAAATCTTCAAGTCAAGGTCATAAAATAATACAACACAGAAGGAGACCATTTGGTTCATCGTGACTGTGCTGGCTCTTTGAAAGAGCTATCCAATTAGTCCCAATCCCCTGCTCTTTCACCATAATGCTGCAAACTTTTCCTTTTCAAGCATATACCTAATTACTTTTTTAAAGTTACTATTGAATCTGCTTCCACTACTCTTTCAGGGTCATTTGCAAATTTTGGATAGACACAGATGCCATACTTGGTGCAGCTTGGACATTCGTTTCAATATCACTATCACACCATGCCACCGTGTAAGTAGGCTGCTCTGCCAAAAAGTTTTTAAGAACACGTAAAATATTACAAATGGTGTTGAATTTTATTTTGCCAGTTTCCCAAGGCCAATCAATGATGTTGCAATCTATTGCTGTTCGCTAACTTGCATTTCAGACTTTGGTGGGGCCCACTTCCACCAGGAAGTTGGTGGTTGCAAGCTGCACTCACTCCCACTTCGAAAGGAATTTAGGAGTATGCACCGAATTCCTCCCCCCGCACAGATAACAGGGACCTTGCACCACCAATGGCAAGAAATTTCAGGGGCTAGTACCTCTTCTTTCTTCTGAGCTCCCTTTAACACTCTCATATGAGCATTAAGTGAATTTCCATGAATTCTTTCAGAACAAAAGAGCCTGCAAGGTGGCCAAGTTGGGGACTTGAGCTGCAATACAGGTTTAAACTGGTTTTAATGCACGGCACCATCTTGGTAAAGATGTTGAAGCACTTGGTTGGAACAGCCATCTGGAGAATCGTTAAGGGTCTGATTGACAATTAAAGTGCCTGCTAGTGCTCGTTAAAGAGGTTGCATGGCATTTTGGTGGCCAATGCTTCAATTAACAATCTCTCCTAACAGCAACCAGCTGAACAAGAGTAAACAAATCATGCTGAGAATTTTGAGCACTGCCCAAAGCAATGTTTAGCTTTCATTGTTCAATTGCTGTTGCAGGTTTGAAAAGGACCTTAAGACACATCGGGAGATTTTCTTGGACACCATCTCAAGACTTCACTAACATTATTAACATTTATTCCAGAAATTCTCTGAGGACTTCACCTAAAGAGAGTGGATGCTGTGCTACTCTACCTTATTGGACACATTATAGGAGTCACTAGGAGAAAGGGAGTGCTTGGTCATGGGCACCTTACTCGGGATCTCCCTTGCTGTGGAGGAGGAATGTGAGGAGGACATGAGGCCAGGCAGAGCAGCAACAGCTGCTGCAGGAAAGGGGGGCAGGGGGAACAGTAGGGTAAGGTGGGATCCTTCCCCACCTGCAGATATAAAACATTCCTCCTCCTGTAGAGATCCTCCAACAGGGCCTGCAGTGCTGTGTCCAAGAACTTTTACTCCCTTTCCCTTGGCCTCTGAGCCATCCTGAAATGTTCCATTGTGTGTCAGCGAGAGAACTCCACACCTTCAGTGGAAGTTGATGCATCGAGGCTACGTTTACCACTTCAGGAAAATTGCTTCTAAATAGCGCTTGAGTGCTAAACATGCAGGTGTCTGTTTTAGGTCCTCTCGGTATGTTCAGATCATCAATTAGCCCCAAAATTGCAGGTTAAAACCAGACTTTCAAACAGGTGTGTTTTATTAGCACAGTACTCATTGGGTGCCTGTTTTCACCCTTTCATTAAAATAACCCCATTGTCTTTAGGAACTTCAGGTCATACCTTTCCCCTTATTTCTCAGTAACAGGGTCCATCATCAGCTGGGGTTGGGGGGTTGCTGAGGAAGGTGGCTTGGTGTTTCAGCTGTTAGCCCTCCACCAGAGCATAACATTGGCTGGGGTCTGCACACATGATATTGGGCTGTCTGTTCCCGTAATGAATGTTTATGTACCTGCTATGTGTTTCTAGTATTTTCTGTTTCTTTTATTTTATTTCCCACAATTTTTCCTATTATTCCAATTTCCTTCTACCTCATTCACCTTTATTTTGAAGTTTTCTTTTCTTTCTGTGTATCTTTAACCACTTTAATTATTTTCTTGCCTTTTTTTTTAGGTCTTTTCATTGCCCAATGGAAATGATCTCTCGATAGGATCTACCATTTTTCACTTCTTTCCAGGCTTTCAACAAACATGTACATTGGCTATTTAACCCATTATCTGCTTTCTGTGACAGGAACCAGCATTCCTGTCTCTTCACGTTCACCTGTAGTTCTTTTTCTCCTTTGTTCAGTTTGTTTAAGGGACTTGCCTTTTTTCAGTTCTGACAAAGTTTCGACACTGAAAACATTAACCTGTCAGTTACGACCAGGTGAGAAATGATCTTTTGAGGTCTTTAGCTGGTCTTATTGTAACAGGGTTTTAATTTTTAAACACACTGTGTTTTGAGCTCCACCCTTTCGTGTATCTTTGTCCACTACTTTCCAATTATGAGACAAAGAAACCAACACACCAGGTTTTCTCAGGTTTATAGGAAAAAGATGAAATTTATTAAACCTTAAACTTAAACGTAAACTCTACTACAGTTCACGTCTGCGGATATATGATACGCCCACGCTAGCATGCACACACGATATATACATGCAGATAGGGACAGAAAAGAGAAGAGGTAAATATAGTAGAGAGGGTTTTGAGGCAATATCAGAACAGTCTCTTGTTTACTGTGCTTCGAGCTCACTTGATTGTTTGCTGTTTGTCGGGGCCCAGTGTTCCTTTTAAACCTTGTTCACATAGGAGACTTTTCTCTCTTTGAGGTTCATGTGTTTTCACAAGATTCAGTTCCGGGGAAAGAGATGGAGGCAGGCAGACAGTGAAGAGGTTTTGTTCCAACCGGGAGCACACAGCATTCTCTGAGTTCAAATTCTGTTTTTCCAATTTAAAGCTCTCCTAGTTGGCCAGCTCTCCAAACGTGACCAACTGGTTTGACCAGGTCTCTCTGTGTATTGAAGCAGGGACTGGTTCCTTTGTTTCAACACTGTCTGGTACTTGTGCAAATGTCTTTCCAGTCAGGGGCTTGCAATTTTAAGTTCTAATGCTCATGTGGCAAAATAATGTGTGCCTCAGTCTTGGTAGGTGGGGGGCTTGCCTGACACTGTCTTTTATCTTTACTCAGAATCTTTAGAATGTTCTACCATGAACCATGGTAAATGGTTTTGAAAGGGAATTAGGTATTTTATTTAAAACAAGGACAATTAAAGGGACAGGGAATGAGCAGGAGAGTGGAATTAAGTTAAGTGACTCATGGAGAAAAAGATTGGCACATACTTGATGGGATGACTAGACTGGTTTTATTCTCAGTCTCAGTCCCCATTGGTCTTATGTTTAAAGACAAAACTATCACAGAACATAAGGGCACATGGAATAGGTATTAGATTCGACTAATCAACTAATTCTGTGTGGGGAAAAAATCATTGATTTCTTTGGCAATGAGTGATAGTGAGTATTTTATGGACTCATAAGGTACCATCTGATCTCTTCACAGAGCCCAGTGGACACTGAGCAGCACACAAAAAGTACCAGACCCCTGAACGCCAACTATTAATTGAGTTGGAGGTGTAGACAATTCCACGATCCATCTTAACTGACCTTGCCCTCTTTGCCTCTGAGTTTACTACCCTCCTAGCGTCCCTTAACCTGTCCTTCCATAAAAAGTCTCCTACCTATATTCATGACCACCCCCACCACATTGCCATTTTACATAGCCTTGCTATTCCCATCATCCCAATCACAGACAAGGCCATCTCAGAGCATTTCATTGTATCCAACACCACTTATATCCACCTTCATCGTTCCTTTCTCACTTCCTTCTGCATGCATCTCTGGAAACACTGTCTCCAAGTCACTTACAATGACACTTATAAAATTATAACCATATAGTTGATGGCCCTCCATTAGCCATAATAGTTCATATTAGCTCAACTCCATATATGATACCCATATCCTTAATAAAACATTTACTCTCTCCTATCCTGGTCATTTCACCATCTTCGCTCCTTTAAGTGTGACACATGTTTAATTGTTTATGGCTCAGAACTGGTTTAACTATTAATCACCAAATCTGGCTGGACCACATCAAGTACTATCATACCCTGCTTTCCCCTGCCAAAGCTGTTCACTGCTCCAGGATCAGCCCTGAAGGCAAAACCACCACCAGCTTCTTTACTCCATTCTTAACTGTGTCTTTAAACCCCTTTTCCCTGATCTCACCATCCTCAGCTCTAACAAGTACGAGGAGCTCATGGACTTCTTTGTTACTAAAGTTGAGATCATCTGTTCAGCTGCCTCCGTTCCCTTAGTCCACCAAGCCAAACTTGTTGCAAGGATTTGCCCTGCCCTAGTCCTGAACTCACATCTTTATCTAATTTATTTATTTCCTATTGTGTCTTCTCCAGGCTCATTTTGTTCATAATATTGTTACGACCGACTGCTCCAGTCAAAGCCACCAATCAAAATATACGATTCTGATTGCGGTGGGAGAAATACATTGTTAATTCAATCCCGTCCCTCCACAGATCGCCTGTCATATCATTTTTAAACTTTCCAAATTAAAGAAAAACCAAGCCAAATTGTACCATCTATTAACCCCAGAATGAGGCAAACCAAACCAGGTGTCTTTAAATCAACAAATTAACTGTTTAATTAGAAAAACTAAATTCTTAAACACTATGAAGATATAAACAACATTTAAAATAGAAAAAATTAGAATCCTTGCAAATTTACAGTCCAATGTTGCTTGAAGTCCTCATAGCTGTCTAATGGGGAGAAAAGATTCTTCACCAGTAAAACAGTCCGTAGTCTAATTCCAGCAGTAAGTGATGCTTTCCTCCTCCAGTGATGAATTTCGACAATTGAGGACTTGCAAACACTTTTTAAATTAATCAATTTGTCTTTAGAATTTTTGAGGGATAAAAGATTGTCACAGTCTAACTTCCCTTCCTTCAGTTTAAATTATCAGAGATCTCTGTTTTGGCTTGACTTTTTTTTAGAATTTTGAGAGATAATAAATAAATAGACTAAATTCTCTTCCTTCAGTTTAAATGGCTGAGAGCTCTTCTTTCAGGTGCTAACACCAGCTGCCATGTCTGTTAAAACAGTCTGTTTGCACTATAAGCCAGTTCAAAATTAAATTGTAACAGATGTATCTCTCGATGTTCAGTCCAAGTGGCTGTGTCCAAGGCAATGCGAATGCACCTTCTCGGTAACTCCTGAGGTCTGCTGGTTCTTAAAGTAGTACTAATCCTTGGCTGTCTTAAAGACACACCACATATTTCCCGGAGGAGAAAAAAGCTACAGGATCATAGCAATATCTACCTGCTGCTCTCTGAACCTTATTCCCACTATACTGCTGACCAAACAAACTTTCCTTTACTGTCCCCATGCTAGCTGATAGTGTAAATGATTCCCTCTTCTCAGGTATTGTCCTCCTTCCTGTCAAATCTGCCATCATCACTCCTACCCCCACCCCACAACAACCAACTTGACCTCTGTCCTCTGCCCCATCACCAATTTGCCTTTCCTCTCCAAAATCCTGATCATGTTGCCATCTCCTAAATCAGTGTTCATTTTTCTCACAATTCCATGTTTTAACCTCTCCTATCAGGCTCCTGCACCTGCCACAGTATTGAATCAGCTGTAATCAAAGTCACAAATGACATTCTATGTGACTGTGACTGTGACTGTGACTGTAGTGCACGATTCCTTCTCATTCTTCTTGAGATGTCTGCAGCCTTTGACACAGTTGACCACACTATCCTCCTTTGATATCTTTGCTCCAATGTCAAACAGAGTGACTCACCTCTTCCATTCCTATCTATCCAGTCATTGCCAGAAATCCTCTTGTAATGCTTCTCGTCCCACCCCTGTATCATTACTTCTGAAGTCTGGCGAAGTATTTATCCTTAGCCCAGTCCTATTTCTCATCTACATGCTGCCCCTAAGCAACATCAGCCAAAAACATGATGTGAGCTTCCACAAGTATGCTAATGACACTGAACTCTAGCTCACCACCACTAGTCTTGAGTTCTCCAATGCCCATGTGTTGTCAGACATCCAGTCTGGAATGAGCCTAAATTTCCTGCAACTGAACATTGGGAAGACCATTGTCCTCCCTCCCCCCACCACAAACTCTGTTCTCTGGCAATCGATTCCATCCCCATCCTTGGACACTGTCTCAGGCTGAACTAGACTGTTCTCAACCTCGATGTCCTAGTTGTCTCTGAGCTGAGCTTCCAAACCCATACTCTCACCATCATCGACACCATCACCTCTAATATTGCCTGTCTCCAACCTTGCCTCAAGCCATCTGTTGCTGAACACTCATCCATGCTTTTGTTACCTCCAGATTTAATTATTCCAATGCTATCCCGACCAGCCTCTGGTCGTTCACCCTCCATAAACTTACACTCATCCAAAACTTTGCTACCTTTCCTCCAACCTGCACCAAGGCCCATTTATCATCACCCCTGTGCTTGCTGACCTATACTGGCTCCCAGTCCACCAATGTCTCAATTTTAAAATTCTCATCCTCATGTTGAAATCCTTCCATGGCTTTGCCCCTCTCAGTCTCTGTAACCTCCTGTAACTGTAGTCCTCTGAGAACTTCGTGTTCCTCCATCTCTGGCCTTTTGTGCATTCCCCACTTCCTTCGCACCACCATTGGCAGTTGTGCCTTCAGACAGGACAGTACATTTAAATACTGAGTTTTAAAGCAAAGTGTATTTACACAAGTTTTAAAATAAAACACTGAGATGATAGATGGTTACAAAGTTAATGGACTAATATTGAAATTATTTCTCCAAAAATGGTAAAAATGTATTCATCGAGCAAGAAGACCACTGATGTGGGAAGTGCAATGTGTTCATTATTTTGTATTATTACACAAAGAGATGTTATATCGATTGGATTAAATAAACCCAATCATAACTGTTGCTCTGTAAGATCACTTGTGAAATAAAGCAGCTTAAGAACTCCTGCTGGCCTTGTCTTACCACGTGTGGATGTTGTCTCCATGGACTTCAGTAAATCCTTTGACAAGGTCCCTCATGGAAGACTGATACAGAAGGTGAAGTCACACGGGATCAGAGGTGAGCTGGCAAGATGGATACAGAACTGGCTCAGTCATAGAAGACAGACGGTAGCAGTGGAAGTGTGCTTTTCTGAATGGAAGGCTGTGACTAGTGGTGTTCCGCAGGGATTGGTGCTGGGACCTTTGCTCTTTGTGGTATATATAAATGATTTGGAGGAAAATGTAGCTGGTCTGATTAGTAAGTTTGCGGACGACACAAAGGTTGGTGGAGTTGCGGATAGTGATGAGGATTGTCAGAGGATACAGCAGGATATAGATCGGTTGGAGACTTGGGCGGAGAAATGGCTGATGGAGTTTAATCTGGACAAATGTGAGGTAATGCATTTTGGAAGGTCTAATACAGGTGGGAAGTATACAGTAAATGGCAGAACCCTTGGGAGTATTGACAGGCAAAGAGATCTGGGCGTACAGGTCCACAGGTCACTGTGGCTCAGCGCAGGCTCGGAGGGCCGAATGGCCTGTTCCTGTGCTGTACTGTTCTTTGTTCTTTGTTTTCTCCAACCACCTTCAAATAGAATGCTGAGGAGCATGTACGGATTCATGCAAAACACATGGACCAGGAATTTCCTTGGATCTGGTCCCGCTTTTCCATCGTAACTTTGTGAGAAGTGTAGCAAAAACTCTGGTGCAACTTTAACCCCCCAAAAAATGGGTGGGTTAAAAAGTTAAAAATCTGAAACAAGACCCAACCTGCCTTGAACCCACCTACTTCTGGTTTTAACAGAGGAGGAACAAGGGGCGGACGGCCAATCCATTCACAGGAGGTTGGTCGGTTGTTGAAACCTTGTATGAAGGCTGTGCGACTTTGTTTTAACAAGATTTCTACTTGGATTTGCCAGGCCTTGGGAAACCTGGCAGGAACAAGACAAGAAGGGCTGGATCCATCAAGAAAGGGCCTTTGTAGTATTGTTTGGGGACCAGGAAGAGCAGGAGTCATTTCCTAAACCGAACAAGCTACCCAATGAACCCCCAACCTGCGATCTCTCCGTCCCCCCTCAAAGACAATCTTACCCCTCAACCACATTCTACCCATGACCACTATCTGCCTCCAGCAATCTCTTCCCCATCCCCAGCATCACTAGACCACCCCGCCCCCCACATCCCTAGACTGCAATCTCTCTATGCCTTCCTACCTGCTTTTTGCTCGATGGGTCCTTGTGCTGCAGGCTTTCCTGCCCAACAGGCAACCAGCCTCTCAATGAGACCTTTCCTGACCCCTCCTGCCTATCAGACTGGTTTTCAGGTGGAAAATCTAAAGAAAAAAATTAATAGACATCTTGCATTTAAAAGGATATCTCTACATCCGGGTTTCCCATCCATAACCCCTCTCCTCTGTCCCGCACCCAACACACAGCCCTGTGAAGATCGGGGCCTCTGTTATAGAAGTCATGCCAGCAAAGTGGGACTAGCTCCAAGAAAATTTTCAGCCATGAATATCCAGTTCAAATCACAAGGGGGTACCATTTTTAGTCCCTTAGGTTATGCTTTTGTATAGTTACATATTAGGTACTATCGACTTACCTCTAAATGTAAGACCTCAGATCATTTACAAAAGTGATTAACATGCCTGCACCCTACAAAACATATAAGGCAAGAACCAGAATTGTGACACGTCTTATATTATTTTCAGACTGCAGAGACTAAGTTTCTCAATTTTTTTTTATTATTCATCCAGTTGACACCAGGAATCAGTATTGTTACATTTCTATGCACCATCTCCAGTGCTTGTCAGACTAGAGTAGAGAGCTAAAAGCAAAAAGAAATCTGAAATAAAAACAAATAGTGCTGGAAATACTCAATAGGTCCGGCAGCAGAGAAGCAGAGTTAAATTTTCAGTGACCTTTTATCAGAACTCTATCTTTTCTCCACTGGTCCAGTCTCTTTCCACCTACATCCGTGACTCTTCTGACGCCCTACGTCATTTTGCCAATTTCCGGCTTCCTAGCCCCAACCGCTTCCTTTTCACTATGGACGTCCAATCTCTCTACACCTCCATCCCCCACCAGGATGTTTTGAGGGCTCTCCGCTTATTCCTTGAACAGAGGCCCAACCAGTCCCCATCCACTGCCAGCCTCCTCCGCCTGGCTGAACTTGTTCTCACATTGAACAACTTCTCCTTCAACTCCACTCGCTTCCTTCAAGTAAAAGGTGTTGCTATGGGTACCCGCATGGGTCTTAGTTATGCCTGTCTTTTTGTGGGATATGTCGAACATTCCTTGCTCCAGTCCTACTCAGGCCTCCTCCCCAAACTCTTTTTCCGATACATTGATGATTATATTGGTGCCATTTTCTGCTCCCGCCCCAAACTGGAAAACTTTATTAACTTTGCTTCCAATTTTCACTCTTCTCTCACCTTTACATGATCCATCTCCAACACTTCCCTTCCCTTCCTCAACTTCTCTGTCTCCATCTATGGGGATAGGCTGTCCACTAATATTCATTATCAGCCCACCAACTCCCACAGCTACCTCAACTACACTTCTTCACACCCTGCCTCCTGTAAGGACTCCATTCCATTCTCCCAGTTTCTCCATCTCCGACGCATCTGTTCTGATGATGCAACCTTCCATGACAGCACTTCTGATATGTCTTCCTTTTTTCCTCAACTGAAAATTTCCCCCGCACTGTGGTTGACAGGGCCCTCAACCGTGTCCGGCCTAGTTTGCACACTTCTGCCCTCATCCCTTCCCCTCCCTCCCAGAACCTCGACAGGGTTCCCCTTGTCCTCACTTTCCATCCCACCAGCCTCCACATCCAAAGGATCATCCTCTGCCATTTCCGCCATCTTCAGCATGATACCACCACCAAACTCATCTTCCCTTCCCCTCCCCTGTCAGAATTCCGAAGGGATCATTCCCTCGGCAACACCTTGGTCCACTCCCCCATTACCCCCAACACTTCGTCCCCTTCCCACGGCACCTTCCCATGCAAACGCAGGAGGTGCAATACCTGTCCTTTTACCTCCTCTCTCTTTGCTATCCAAGGCCCCAAACACTCCTTTAAGGTGAAGCAGCGATTTACTTGTACTTATTTCAATTTAGTGAACTGTATTCGTTGCTCACAATGCAGTCTCCTCCACATTGGGGAGACCAAACGCAGATTGGGTGACCGCTTTGCAGAATACCTCTGCTCAGTCCGGAAAATTAACCCTGAGCTTCCGGTTGCTTGCCATTTCAACACTCCTCCCTGCTCTCATGCCAACATTTCTGTCTTTGGCCTGCTCCAGTGTTCCAGGAAACATTGACACAAGCTCGAGGACCAACACCTGATCTATTGATTAGGCACTCTACAGCCTTGTGGACGGAACATTGAGTTCAATAACTTCAGAGCATGACTGGCCTTTTTTTAAAAAAAATTTGTGTTTTATTTTTTAACCATGTGCCTGTTTTTCATGTAGTCAGAGCTGCTCATTATTCTGCTATTAACACTCGCTCTGGACTAATGTTTTGTCTTTCACCACAAGCATTGACTCACTCTTTGCCTTTGTCCCAGGACAGCTTGATTATTTAATCTCTCCTGCCATCTGCCCTATCAAACACCTTCCCCTTTGTTCTCTCCCCCATCCCCCCCCCCCCATGTACTTGCTTAAAACCTAATTCTTTTCTAACCTTTGCCAGTTCTGATGAAAGGTCACAGAGCTGAAACGTTAACTCTGCCTCTCTGTCCATAGATGCTGCCAGACCTGCTGAGTATTTCCAACACTTTTTGTTTTTATCTTAAGAGTAGAGAGATACTGCTCGGGCTATATATCCCAGCACTCTATTTGCTTCTTTAATCGCTTCCCCACATTGTTTAGTCACATTTGTTGCCTTTCCAAAGACTATTCTTTCTGTCAGTCAGGCAGAGCCTCACCTCTGCCCAATGATCCCTTCATGACATTATCCCCACAAATATCCTTCCTGGTTTCCTTCAAAGTCCTCGGAAATATGTCAGGATATTTATTAGTCTTAAGTCTATTCAACTTAATAAGGACTTGCCATAATATAAAAAAATATTGTTATTTTGTGTGCTACAAAGGCTAAGGAGCAATTTAATGTTGTCCTGGTGTAATTCTCATTATTAATTCAATGCTATTCTTAATATTTTTTGTCAATTCATTTCTTGGGCTCTTGGAGCATCTTTAATCGCTCTTTTACCTGTTTCAGAAAACTCTTAAGTTCCTCCCAGAATTCACCACCAGCCCCCATTCCCCACCCCACCCCACCCCCAAACCCCCAACTTCTCTTTGTCGTAGAGTCATAGAGTCATTTATAGCACAGAAGGAGGCCATTCAGCCCATCAAGTCCATGCTGGCTCTCCATGGAGCTGTTCAGTCAGTCCCAGTCCCCCGCTCGATCTGTTTTCCTACTTTAATTGCATCCATTTAGGGATTGATTCTGTAAACAGTATGGAGAGCATATAAATATGAGCTAGAATCTTGCAATCATCACAGCAAAACCCATTCAAAATATGCAACACTAGCACTCTACAACCATATAAAAACAATTCACTTTTATTGCATATCACTCATCTTTCAGAAGTGTCCGTTGTCCAAAAGTTAACTGACTTCTGAAATGTGCCCTGTAGTTGGCTGAAAGGCCACAATGGAAATAAAATTAAGGCCAGTGGCTGCCTTCTCTGCAGTCCTGCAAATCTTCATAAACATCTCTGTCACAGCCTCCCTGGTGATCCTGAACCTCCTCATGCACTGTTCCTCGACCATGACAGATAGGTGACTCTATTCTATAGGTGACTCTATAGGTGACCAGCTATTCAAAGCAGTACCTGATACAGGTCATGCACCTCCATTTCCTCTTTGAGCCACCACTTCCTGCTCCAATGCAGTATATCCACCAGTAGCTACTATTTCCGAGCTCACTGACAAAGAAACTTCTCTGCACTAATCACTTCTTTCACTACAATAGTGTTACTTCAGATTCTTCTCCTTCATTAAGCTCACTGATGTCAGGTCTGACCTGAAGTAAAATGTTCACTTTAATTTGACTCTGCAACTGAGGAGCACTCTGCAAATGTGTTCTTAATGATCTTTAACTAAACCTTAACAAGAAAAATTGAACTTTTTTTTACTTTTCACTAGCTTTATTCATCCTTTTTGGAGAGCTCTAAATGCTCTGATCAGTGTGAAGCACTGAATTTTTCTCCAAACAATGCTCTTTTTACTTATGTCTACTCCTTTACCAAAACTCATCAAGAGAAGAAAGTCAGGCCTACGGTTTACCTTTTTTAATTATTATTATTGAAGTTTTCAGATGCTCATGTAATATAATTAGTGTCTCACCTGACCATAATTTAACTTTAATTTTCAGTTCTGACTGACAATATAAAGGTGGAACAGACTGCATCTAATATTAAGTCGATGTGCTTACTAATTTCATGCATCCTTTGGCTACATGTTTGAAGATAGGCAGGAGGCTCTCATTAACATTCTGCTTCTGCATCCTCAGACATGCCCAGTTGGGCACATGTTGCTCCGCAACTGTCATGATCTCTAGGGTACTTGAGGAACAAATAAAACTAGTGTGAAGAGGCGAAAGGACACAAACAGGATGGATTATGCAGACCGGCCATCTGCGCAGCTGCAACCTCCTCGAAGAAAAAGGCCCCACTGTTCATGAATCAATTACTCCTCATTCACAATCTTTCTATATAGAGCTGTATTCAAAATGGCTCTAAGGGTAGCTGTGCCAACTGAATGGTCTATTTTTTTGTGGATGGTCATGAGGATGTAACTATTTATCAGTGTTGTACCCTTGCCAAGGCACACTGCAATGACTCAGACAGCTTTGGCTTCAAATGAGAAGGAGTCATGCTGCTATGAAACAGAAACCCAACCACTGTTGTTTTTTTTATCCAAAACCTAAATAACAAACAACAAACCCTCTTCTGCATGCTTTGTTAACTTCCCTTTTGATGTGGTTATAGACACAATAATATATATATTGCCAAGATTAAAAACAGCAGAGGAATGAAACTGCCAATGGTTCACTCTTTATTCCCAATATAACCAAGGCAGCCTTAGAAAATGAGACGATTGTTAGGTTACATCTCCATTTTAAGCTGTACGTTGATACTGTTTGTTTTCAGGGCATTTGTCTTCGTCAATCTGAAGGAATCATTCAAAACCAATTATTAATTTGATACATTCACGGTTCAAGATCATTTATTGACTGTCTTCTTTGTGTCTTTACATAAAACAGATTTTGCAGGATGCAGAAGCTGCCAGAGGTACCAAAATGAGGAAAAAGCATAATTGGAAGACAAACAATAGACGCAAAAGGAAGCTATTGACCTATTATCCCCATTGTTTTAAATCTCTTCAAAAGAAATGGTTCCAGTTAATTTGCCATGTTTACAGTATGTTGCAGATAGGTAAAACATGTTCAGGGCTAGCTTTGACTTATAACTTATCAAACTGACACCCATCTGTTGGCATACTCTGTGGATCACAATTCATGTAGCTCCATCTGCTAAGCATTACAGTAGGTTAAACTCAACGAGTCTGTTTGGTTCTTTGCTGCCGTCTTTTGCCAAAACCATAATTACCCTAAAATTATTTCATTCTACGCTGGTTTGTGTTGGGGAACAATGTTATACACAGTTACTGCAATCAGGCATCATCTGGCTATGAGGGCTGAGTGAATATCTTTAGTCATAGCAAGAGATAAGGAGGCCCAAAAGAAAGAAGCAAGAGGCTTTTTAGTAGATGACTGCAGAATGCAGAACATCCAGTTTTCACTTCAAAAGCATCTTGACAGAGCTTATGTTAGTTTATCTTTCCATCCAACTTCTTTGCACAGCTTTGCCAAATGCTTTTAGTTGTACTCGATTAATCTTACAATTTGCGCAAAGCAAAATATCTTCCATAAGCCAGTCGAGGAAGCTAATCACACTAAATACCTGCTTTTTTTTTCTTGATGATAAATGGAATATTCATTTTTTTAATTTTTCTGATATTTGAAAAATCCTATCACCATGTTTAAGAGTCTCCAAACCAAACTACCACTTGAGTACAGTTTCCATTTGCCCGATATTAGTCTGGAATTATTCTGAGTGATGCTTTTGAACAAACACGAAACATACTTGAGTCAAATTATTCTCTCTCTGCTATTTTAGCAGTGGTGTTAAACCATTTGAAATAAATAAGTTAAAATATCAGAGAGACGAATTAGAAATGAATGTAGTAAACAGCAATATGATAACCACTCACACTAATTTCCATAATCTGTTCCTATAGAGCAACACCCCACTTTACCCAAGACAGGGACCATCAGCATAGGTTGAAAAGAAAAAGGCCTAGGGAGTCCCCAAGTGTGTGCAGGGACATTGCTGAAGTTTGCTCAACTGAAACCACTCCTTTTACCACTCAAAGTACTGGTAAGCAGTCTGCTTCTTATGCAACATGGACTACTTTTCCCATTAGATTATTGACTTGCATTATCCAGTGCTGAACAGAAAAACTCCTAATCTCCAATGGCAGTTCTATTCCTCTAGCTGCCGTCAAAAAAACAGGCAAATGGTTAACCAGCTATAGAACCATACAATACTATAAACCTGAAATAAAGACAGAAAGCACTGGAAATACTCAGCCGGTGTGGCAGCATCTGTGGAGAGAGAAACAGAGTTAGCATTTCAGGTTTGTGACCTTTCATCATGAAAGGTCACAGACCTGCAACATTAACTCTGTTTCTCTCTCCACAGATGCTGCCAGACCTGCTGAGCATTTCCAGCGCTTTCTGTTTTTATTTCAGATTTCCAGCATCCACAGTATTTTTCTTTTATAATACTATAAACCTGTGTGGCCTAGTTTTGGATTACTGAGTCTACCACAGATTCTAGGTTATGTAATCTTGGAGCCAACTCAACTCCAAAGAGGCACCATTTATCTTCCATCTCACAGAAGGGTAATCACAAATTAGTCAATAGACAGCTGATAAACTGATCCCTCATTAGACAGGTACAGGTACCTAGAGCCCATCCTGACTCACATAATGGGTAGCACAGCTCACTGTATAGTGTGTGAGTGCAGACCTACAATACCCCTAACCACAGCACAGGCATATCATGGTATCCCATTTGAACATAGTTTCACTAGTCGAAGGTGCAGCTTGCCTCTGTGCAACGCAGTCAGAGTATGTACCAAACCCTAGATGCACATAAAAGATTATGCCATGAAGTTACACTCTTGGGAGTGAAATTCAATTTTGTTTAAAATATGAACCCATTCTGATACTTCTCACAGTGAAAAATAAACATCTTTAATTAAGTTTACAATCTCTGTTGCTTACTTTGATCGGAAATCTTAACCCCAATATTTCCTTGACAGCTCTGTGAAACAACATGTTCAGTACTTGTTTAGATTGGAGTGGAATGAAATATAAAGTCAGCAAATACTATAGCCTCAAAATTATGCTGTGTGGTTTTAGCATCCTTTGAAGATAGTGTGTTATTAATGAGTTAATGCCTCTTTTAAAATAACTCTCCATCTTTCAGTCTTTAAAAAGTAGTAATTACTTTATAGGACCATAGGAACTGCTAAATGAAGAAAGATCACAGTCCATTTAGTTCGCCATTTATCATCAATTTTGGTCGCATGATACAATGATAATGGAGTTGTTGACTAATCATGGCAATCAATCTCCATCAATTAGTCTACAACAGACCCAGACAGGACATAAGAAAGAGCCCAGTGGTGGAGAGCTTCAGGAACCAGTGGCCCAAATACATCTGTTCCTCCCAACCATGTTACTCTTACCACATGTCAAGTCTCAAATTACTTACATACTGCATCCCAAAATTTTATTTTCTGAAAGAAATCTATCTAATTTTCATTTGATGCATCAAAACAAAATGCTTCTACGATCTCCCTAGGAAGCCTGTTCCATAAGATTGATGAGTCACTCACTAAAATTGTTTCTGCAGATTAAGGATGAATTTACCCCCTTTCAAGTGTGGGTCATGTCCTCTGGTTCTACTGTTCTGGAAAAGGTGAGATAGCTTCTCACGATCTACATTACCGAGTCCCTTTAGAAGCCTAAAAACAGCAATCATATTACCTCAACACAAGCAAACTATTGTAGATGTTGGAAAACATATTACCTCCTCTTTTTGTTCATTCTTTAAGGATGACAATGACACTTCTGGTAACTTTGTAACAACTGAAAATTTAAGAGTTTGCTGGTGCCCCTTTTGAAGGGGCAGCAACATTTAACTCTAAATAAAACCAAATTTAAAGTAAATTTATCAATTTAAATTAAAAGTTGCTTCTGGGTGTTGATGAAGCACTCTGGTCCCTCATATCACCTCTCAACCTTCCTTTTTCCAATGAGAATTTGCCTAATTTACATATTTGCTCTGCATACTCTAATGTTTCCATCCTGTCAATCATTCTGGTTGCTTTTTTTCCTGTATCCTTTCAATTGCTGCAATATCTTTATTGTACTGTGGTGATGAGAACTGTACAAAGTGTTCTAAATCAGATTGGACCAATAAGTTGTTAAGTGGCAGGATTCTTTAACAATTTCGGCTCAATATTTACCTTTTAATATGTCCCAACACCTGATTTGTTTTACTAATTGCCATCAAGCACTGTTGTAATAGCTTCAATTTATTGTCTGTCAGCTTCCCCGGATCTCTTCCACACACGTGGGGGAGATGGTGGTGCAGTGGTAGTATCACTGAACTAGTAATCCAGAGACCCATGCTAATGCCCTGGGAGCACAGGTTCAAATCCCACCACAGCAGCATGGAATTTAAATTCAATTCATAAAAATCTGGATTTGAAATTTAGTCTCAGTAATGGTGCCATGAAACTATCATCGACTGTCACAAAACCCATCTGGGTCACCAATGTCCTTCCTTTAGGGAAGGAAATCTGCCATCATTAGTTGCTCTGCCTACATGTAACTCCAGAACCACAGCAATGTGGTTAACTGCCTGCTGAAATGGCCTAGTAAGCCACACAGTTGTCAAGGGCAATTAGGGATGGGCAACACATGCTGACCTTGCCAGTGATGCCCACACCCCATGAAAGAATTTAAAAAAAAATTGGCCTTAATTTTGCCAACTAAGAAAATAATTAGGAGCCAGGTCCTGACCCTGCTCAATGTGGCAGCACACCTCCCAGCTTAATTTCATGGGAGGCAGCCAATTAGTAGGTCCCCTCTGCATTCACCATCCGAATATCATTGTCATTGGCAAACAGGATTAAGGAGAATCCCAAAGCTTTTTATACATAGATAAAGAGCAAGAAGGTAACCTGGGAAAGGGTTGGCCCACTCAAGGACAGAGGAGGGAATCTATGTGTGGAGCCAGAGAAAATGAGCGAGGTACTAAATGAGTACTTTGCATCAGTATTCACCAAAGAAAAGGACTTGGTGGATGATGATTCTCAGGAAGGAAGTGTAGATAGTCTGGGTCATGTCAATATCAAAAAAGAGGAGGTGTTGGGCGTCTTGCAAAGCATTAAGGTAGATAAGTCCCCAGGGCCTGATGGGATCTACCCCAGAATACTGAGGGAGGCAAGGGAAGAAATTGCTGGGGCCTTGACAGAAATCTTTGTATCCTCATTGGCGACAGGTGAGGTCCTAGAGGACTGGAGAATAGCCAATGTTGATCCTTTGTTTAAGAAGGGTAGCAAGGATAATCCAGGAAATTATAGACCGGTGAGCCTTACATCAGTGGTAGGGAAATTATTAGAGAGGATTCTTTGGGACAGGATTTACTCCCATTTGGAAACAAATGAACTTATTAGCGAGAGGCAGCATGGTTTTGTGAAGGGGAGGTCGTGACTCACTAATTTGATTGAGTTTTTTGAGGAAGTGACGAAGATGATTGATGAAGGAAGGGTGGTGGATGTTGTCTATATGGACTTCAGTAAAGCCTTTGACAAGGTCCCTCATGACAGACTGGTACAAAAGGTGAAGTCACACGGGATCAGAGGTGAGCTGGCAAGATGGATACAGAACTGGCTCAGTCATAGAAGACAGAGGGTAGCAGTGGAAGGGTGATTTTCTGAATGGAGGGCTGTGACTGGTGGTGTTCCGCTGGGATCAGTGCTGGGACCTTTGCTGTTTGTAGTGTATATATAAATGATTTGGAGGAAAATGTAGCTGGTCTGATTAGTAAGTTTGCGGACGACACAAAGTTTGGTGGAGTTGCGGATAGTGATGAGGATTGTCAAAGGATACAGCAGGATATAGATCGGTTGGAGACTTGGGCGGAGAAATGGCAGATGGAGTTTAATTCAGAAGGTCTAATACAAGTGGGAAGTATACAGTAAATGGCAGAACCCTTAGGAGTATTGACAAGCAGAGAGATCTGGGCGTACAGGTCCACAGGTCACTGAAAGTGGCAATGCAGGTGGATAAGGTAGTCAAGAAGGCATACGGCATGCTTGCCTTCATCGGTCGGGGCATAAAGTATAAAAATTGGCAAGTCATGCTGCAGCTGTACAGAACTTTAGTTAGGCCACACTTGGAATATTGCGTGCAATTCTGGTTGCCACACTACAAGAAGGAGGTGGAGGCTTTGGAGAGGGTACAGAAGAGGTTTACCAGGATGTTGCCTGGTCTAGAGGGCATAAGCTATGAGGAGAGGTTGGATAAACTCGGATTATTTTCACTGGAACGACGGAGGTGGAGGGGGCGACATGATAGAGGTTTACAAAGTTATGAGTGGCATGGACAGAGTGGATAGTCAGAAGCTTTTTCCCAGGGTGGAAGAGTCAGTTACTAGGGGACATAGGTTTAAGGTGAGAGGGGCAAAGTTTAGAGGGGACGTGCGAGGCAAGTTCTTTACACAGAGGGTGGTGAGTGCCTGGGAACTTGCTGCCGGGGGAGGTGGTGGAAGCAGGTACGATAGCGATGTTTAAGAGGCATCTTGAGAAATACATGAATAGGATGGGAATAGAGGGATACGGTCCCCAGAAATGCAGAAGGTTTTAGTTTAGACAGGCATCAAGATCGGCGCAGGCTTGGAGGGCCGAATGGCCTGTTCCTGTGCTGTACTGTTCTTTGTTCTTTGAATAGGCACAGCAGGCGAGTTCTGGAGGCCAGAGCTAAAGACCGTGTGGGCCATTGCAAGGGAGGCCGGTGTGACCAGTGGAATCCTTGCTGAGCAGGAGCAGCAGGGAAGAAATGGAGCTGCCATCAGTATCAGGGGAGTGGCTGAGACCTCATCAGGCCAATGAAGATTGGAGACATCCATCTGCAGAGATTCCACACTCAATGGCAAAGGTGTGATATGGGAAGACAGCAGCCTTTCCATTTTCTGCCAGTAGCCTTTAAAACACCTTCAGCTGTAACACATCTTGGACCTCCCAGTGTGCAGCCACCTCATCTTACTTGCCAGGGTGCTAACACAGCAAGGGACCCATGTGATGCTGACAAGATTGCGTTTCTCTAGCTCAGTTGCAGTCAATTGCATGATTAATGGGCTTGTCATCCCAACTTGCTTTGTTGAATGATAATTTTCTTTAATCCACTGACTGGAGATCTGAATTTATATTTTTTTGAATATTTAAAAAAGAACAGATTAAAAAAAATGACTGTGCTGGCAGCTTAGGATGGCCACCTAATTTGCAACAGTGCATTCTACATTGAAAGGCCTGTGAGGAGGGAGATGAAATGTCTGCTCATTCCCCCAGCAAGAGCCAAGACCCAGGAACTGCTTGTTCTTTTTCTTTTAGCCAGAAGAAATACTGCCAACTGCTATGTTTGAATCACTGAGTGACTGTCATATGACAAGCCTCTCCCCATCTGTGGTTTTAAGCTTGTATTTTCTCTACAGCAAAAGAAGAAGCTTCTGGACTTTGACACGTGCCGACCCAAGTGGGGGGTCCCTCTCTCTCTCTCTCTCCATTCCAGCTTACAAGCTTTGAATTCTGCTTGTTAACTGACTACCTTTGCACACACTGGCTACAATCAGAAACCCCATTGGAGGAAATCATCCCCATTGAACCAGTCATCTACTTCTTCAAACTAAAAGCCTCAGGACCACTGAATTCAGCTAGAAGCCAGCTGAATCACCAATCTCCATAGGCTGCATACCCTTTTTTTAATGGGCTCTAACTCAACCAATCTACCTTTCCCCAATCTCTAACCTATTTGTGTGTGTAAACCTCCAGAGTATGTGTGTGAGTGAAAGTTGGCACATTGTTTATTATTTTATTAGTTCAGTTTAGGTATAATAAAGTTAATCTCTTTCTTTGTTAACTCAAGAAAATCTGTCCGATTGTTTTTTGTTATGATCACAGCAAGTACATAATCAAACACCTATTGAATTGACCAGTACCTCCACTTTAAGAAAGAATTAAAGCTGTTGTGTCCAAACAGGGAGAGGGAAAAAAGGTAAGCCCTTTGACCCCTTCTCACCTGACTGTGATAGGCTCAGTTGGCTTCCCATAGCTTCAATTCGGGTTGACGTCATCGCCGTGAAGCCGCCTCTGTAAAAATCATGGCAACATGTCAGGCAACCAGCACACCATCCTCTGCCACGAATTTGCTAGCACGTCCACCTCCAAAGCAGCCTCCATGGGGTCTGGGAAAATCCTGCCCATTATCTTCTTTTCATAGGCGAATAGACATAGCAGAACAGATAGGGGAGAACCAGTGGATGTGGTGTATTTGGATTTTTAGAAGGCTTTTGATAAGGTCCCACATGAGAGGTTAGTGTGCAAAATTAAAGCACATGGGATTGGGGGTAATATACTGGTATGGACTGAGAATTTGTTGGCAGACAGGAAACAGAGAGTAGGAATAAACTGGTCTTTTTCCAGGTGGCAGGCAGTGACTAGTGGGGTACCGCAGGGATCAGTGCTTGGGCCCCAGCTATTCACAATACTCACAATAATGACTTGGGAGAGGGAACTAAATGTAACATTTCCAAGTTTGCGGACGACACAAAGCTGGGGAGAATGTGAGCTGTGAGGAGGATGCAAAGAGTTTCCAATGTGATTTTTACAAGTTGGATGAGTGGGCAAATGCATGGCAGATGCAGTATAATGTGGATAAATGTGAGGTTATCCACTTTGGTTGTAAAAACAGAAAGGCAGATTATTATCTGAATGGTGATAGATTGGGAAAAGGGGAGGTGCAACAAGACCTGGATGTGCTTGTACACCAGTCGCTGAAAGCAAGCATTCAGGTGCAGCAAGCAGTTAGGAAGGCAAATGGTATGTTGGCCTTCATTGCAAGAGGATTTGAGTACAGAAGGAAGGATGCCTTACTGCAGTTATACAGGGTCTTGGTGAGACCACATCTGGAATATTGTGTGCAGTTTTGATCTCCTTATCTGAGGAAAGATGGTCTTGCCATGGACGGAGTGCAAAGAAGATTTACAAGGCTGGTTCCTGGGATGGCAGGATTGATGTATGAGGAAAGATTGGATCGACTAGGCCTATATTCACTAGAGTTTAGAAGAATGAGAGGGGGGCTCATGGAATCCTATAAAATTCTGACAAGTCTCGACGCAAGGAGGATGTTCCCGATGGCTGGGGAGTCCAGAACCACAGGTCACAGTCTCAGGATACGAGGTATGCCATTTAGAACTGAGATGAGGAGAAATTTCTTCACTCAGAGGGTGGCGAATCTGTTGAATTCTCTACTGCAGAGGGCAGTGGAGGCCAAGTCATTAAATATATTCAAGAAGGAGATAGATATATTTCTCAATGCCAAAGGGATCAAGGGATATGGGGAGAAAGCGGGAACAGGGTACTGAATTAGACAATCAGCCATGATCTGTTTTGAATGGCAGAGCAGACTTGAAGGGCCGAATGGCCTACTCCTGCTCCTATTTTCTATGTTTCTATTTAAGTAATAGTTCCATCCTGGATTTTTTTTTGTGAAATACTTTGCAGCTTCCTGTGTTGCTCATCCTTTTCAGCTTTGTCGTCTACCATCTTCATTAGCTTTGGAGCAACTGAAAATTTAACCACTGTGTTTAGTTTAGTTTAGTTTAGTTTAGAGATACAGCACTGAAACAGGCCCTTCGGCCCACCGAGTCTGTGCCGACCATCAACCACCCATTTATACTAATCCTGCACTAATTCCATATTCCTACCACATCCCCACCTGTCCCCTATATTTCCCTACCACCTACCTACACGAGGGGCAATTTATAATGGCCAATTTACCTATCAACCTGCAAGTCTTTGGCATGTGGGAGGAAACCGGAGCACCCGGAGGAAACCCACGCAGACACAGGGCGAACTTGCAAACTCCACACAGGCAGTACCCAGAATTGAACCCGGGTCGCTGGAGCTGTGAGGCTGCGGTGCTAACCACTGCGTTTGTGTCACCTAACTCCAGATCATTTATAAAAATATTAAATAAAATGGTCCGAAAACAGACGCTGTAGGACCCCATTGTCAAGATTCTCCCAGGCTGATAATAATTCCTGAATTCCCAGACCACTGCCCCTTGGTTCTATCCATCAAAGATAGTTTTGAATGAACAACAAAACACTAGGGATAGAAAAGTAATACTGCAACAATGTTCCGATATGTAGTATTTCTATTTCAATCGAAGAGGCTGCTGATAATGTCCTTGGGGCTTTATTATTTCTGAATTTCACAGCTGACTCTTTTGCAAAATAAAATCAGGTAAAACAATTCCATTATGTGTACATAATATTCAAAATCATGAACGCAAGTTGCAGCTACAATGCAATGTCTATGCAATGAAAAGGAGCCCAGCACTATCGCCATTACTACAACTGGCACTGCAATGGAAGCGAATGGTCAGTAAAGATGATGGGCCTAATATGGCTGCATTCCCATTGGTGGTAACCAGAAGCAATTTTAGCAGTGGCAACGCGATCTTATGACTGTTTCTGAAACACATTAGGGTAGAGTTCTGCTTTGGGCGCAGTTAATAATCTGGGTGCAAATTACACTTAAAATTGTGCTGATTTTCTAAAATGAACTTCTGGGTTCAAGTTTCACTCAAAATCATTTGTCTAATCACAAACGTAAAAGTTGCAATAAACCAGTGCAATCAGGCAACATAATAGAACATAATTGCTTTATTTTATTGTATTAAAATATTCCTTAATATTTTTTATTAACATGACTGAAAACACATTTATCACAAAAAATAAACAATTTTAATAAGAGTGTCTAGCCCAATACCTGCGAGTAACCTGATATTAAACACTGAAAATAAAATTAAAAGAACAATACTGAACCATTTACTAATTTCATTGATGTACACTAGTCAGTTTCTGAATAAATTAAATTTATTTTAATATTTAAAAACTTTTTTAAAATCCTTGTTAGTGCCTTAGCACCTAAAAAAGAACACCTTACTTAAGAAAGGATATAACTGCATTAGAAGCAGTTCGGAAAAGGTTCACTCGACTGATTGCTGGGATGAGAGGATTATCTTATGAGGAAAGGTTGGACAGGTTGGACCTGTATTCGTTGGAGTTTAGAAGGATGAGAGGTGATCTTACTTAAATATATAAGATCTTGAGGAAACTTGACAGGGTGGATGTTGAGAGGATGCTTCCCCTTATGACAGAGACCAGAACCAGGGGACACAGTTTAAAAAATAAGGGGTCTCCCATTTAAGACGGAGATGAGGAGAAATGTTTTTCTCTCAAAGGGTTATTTGGCTGTGGAATTCTCTTCCACAAAGAGCAGTGGAGGCAGGTTCTTGGAATATTTTTAAGGCTGAGTTAGATTTATTCTTGATTGACAAGGGAGTCAAGTGTTATGGGGGTAGAGAGGAAAGTAGAGTTGAGGCCATGATCAGGTCAGCTATGATCTTATCAAATGGCAGAGCAGACTTGAGGGGCCGAATGGCCTACTCCTGCTCCTAATTCTTATGTTTGTATGTACGTATGTATGTTCATATGTTAATTTTAAGAGCCTTCTTAAATGGTCGCCAACAGGAGCAATCGACGGAAACTTGTGATGCTTATTATTTTGATCTGGGGCGTGAACGGTTTTGTGGCTTCCTGAACACTGTTTTTTTAAACCAGCATTAAAGATCACGGAAGCTTAATTTCAGCTCAATGTAATTTGCACTTAAAATTCCTTGATCATTTATGCTAGTTTGTCCAATTTCCAGTTAATTGCACTGGCGAACCAGATCAAATTAATGGAAACATTAGGCATGTATTGATAGGTTCTAAGGCCTCGGAGGAAAGGGATGAACTAAGGCCAGCTTTCTGCTTTTCCCATTTTCATGTCTTTGATAGCAAAAGCAGGTAATGGCCCAAAGGAAGCTATTTGGAATCCTGGCATGTGAGTATGTTTTTTTTTATTTATAATCTTGAGAGAGATTTAATAGTACTCCCCTTACTGTGTGAGTTTACAAATATTTTTGCAGCGATCGTCATCTTTATACACAGCTCTGTCTCAGGTCAGGTGCCTTGTTTTTTAAATTACCAGCTAGCTTTACGTGTTGCATTCTCCTTTATTGCAGGAACGAATGGGAGATTGTCATTAAGCACTTACACTAGACAGATGTCAATAGCAAGATGTACAGCTCCCTTAAAATCGGCGGTCCGAAAGTGGAGTCTTGTCTCTGAACTAATGCCCTGTTCACACTAGGATGAGTAAGCCAGTGTGCTCCCATTGATTCTCAGATGCTGCAAAAACTACCCTTTTCCCTGGGCTTCCAAACAGAGTGAATTAACAAATCTTGATTGTTCAAGCTTCAGTTTGACCTGATACCTAATCGCCAGATCCTTTGAAGTAATTCTAACACTGTGTCAAACAACAACCATTTACAATTCTAAAACATTCCTCGTTTGCAGAAAGATTCCGTAACAGGATGGAGAAGGGAAAAGTAGATGCAGAGCTTAGAGGAAAAGAAAAATGAGAGAATAGTTAAGGGAGCCAAAGACACGGCGAAGGAGTGGGGTAACTTTGGAAGCAAGAGTAAAGGTGGCAAGGTGAAGGCATTGTGTGAGAGCTCCAATGAACAAAGACAGTGATTGAAGTAGCAAACACCAATGGTGAAGTGGAGGTAATAGGAAATAAGAAGTAAGCAGGTGTCAGAGGAGTGGAGGGGATATACTGCAGGGTGGGGCCTGGACATGGAGTAATTTTAAAGACAATTTCTGGGGCCAGGGAAAGCTAGTGGAACTTGAGAAGCACAAGGGTGATAGAAGTATATGATATAGTTCAGATGAAGACCCAGGTCACAGCATTCTAAATGAGTTATAATAGTCCACTCTTGCAACATGAACATAATGGAAGGTACAAATAAGTACATTCTCATAGTTGTTATGTTACTGGACAAGTAATCTGTAGGCTAGGACTGATAATCCAACGATATTAATATCCCACCATGCCAGTTTGAAAATGTGAATTCATTTTCTTTTACATCTGGAAATAAAAAGCCACAACCTTAAAAAAAAGAAAGGTTTGCATTTATATAGCACCTTTCATGCCCACCAAACATCTCAAAGCACTTTACAGATAATGAAGTACTTTTGAAGCAAAAGCAAAATACTGCGGATGCCAGAGATCTAAAATAAAAACAGAAAATGTTGGAAATACTCAGCCGATCCGGCAGCATCTGGTGAGAGCAAAACAGAGTTAACATTTCAGGTCAGTGACCTTTCATCAGAACTGGCAAAGGTTAGAAATAGGTTTTGAGCACCTGAAAGAGTGGAGGGAAGAAGACGAACAAAAGGGAAGGTCTGTGATAGAGTGGAGGGCAGGAGAGATTAAATGACAAAAGATTTCATGGTACAAAGACAAGTAGAGAAACAAAAGATGTGTCTGGATGTGGTGTAAATGGCAGGACAGCAGCTATCTGAACACAAAGTAAAGGTATTAAGAAGGAAACAGGACGGTCTGAGGGCTCTCCGCTTCTTCCTTGAACAGAGACCCTAACCAGTCCCCATCCACCACCACCACCCTCCACCTGGCTGAACTTGTTCTCACATTGAACAACTTTTCCTTCAACTCAATTCACTTCCTCCAAATAAAGTTGTTGCTATGGGTACCCACCTGGGTCTTAGCTATGCCTGCCATTTGTGGGATATGTGGAACATTAGTTTAGAGGTACAGCACTGAAACAGGCCCTTCGGCCCACCGAGTCTGTGCCGACCATCAACCACCCATTTATACTAATCCTACACTAATTCCATATTCCTACCACATCCCCACCTGTCCCTATATTCCCCTACCATCTACCTATACTAGGGGCAATTTATAATGGCCAATTAACCTATCAACCTGCAAGTCTTTTGGCATGTGGGAGGAAACCGGAGCACCCGGAGGAAACCCACGCAGACACAGGGAGAACTTGCAAACTCCACACAGGCAGTACCCAGAATTGAACCCGGGTTGCTGGAGCTGTGAGGCTGCGGTGCTAACCACTGCGCCACTGTGCCGCCCCTTTCTTTGCTCTCGTCCTACTCAGGCCCCTTCCTTCACCTCTTCATCTGGCACAGTGGCGCAGTGGTTAGCACCGCAGCCTCACAGCTCCAGTGACCCGAGTTCAATTCTGGGTACTGCCTGTGTGGAGTTTGCAAGTTCTCCCTGTGTCTGCGTGGGTTTCCTCCAGGTGCTCCGGTTTCCTCCCACATGTCAAAGACTTGCAGGTTGATAGGTAAATTGGCCATTAGCAATTGCCCCTAGTATAGGTAGGGGAATATAGGGACAGGTGGAGATGTGGTAGGAATATGGGATTAGTGTCGGATTAGTATAAATGGGTGGTTGATGGTCGGCACAGACTAGGTGGGCCGAAGGGCCTGTTTCAGTGCTGTATCTCTAAAAACTCAAAAAAAAACATTGATAATTGTATCGGTGTCGCTTCCTGCTTCCGCCCTGAACTGGAAAATTTCATTGAAATTGTTTCCAATTTCCATCCTTCTCTCATCTTCACAGGGTCCATCTCCAACTCTTCCCTTCCCTTCCTTGATTTCTCTGTCTCCATTTCTGGGGATAGGCTAGCAACCAATATTCACTATAAGCCCATGGACTCCCACAGCTACCTAGACTACACTTTCTCACACCCCACTTCCTGCAAGGACTCTTTTCCATTCTCCCAGTTGCTCTGTCTCAGTCGCATCTGTTCGGACACTGCAACCTTCCATACTGGTGCTTCCGATTTGACTTCCTCTTCCCTCAACTGAGGATTGTTTGCGGAGGGTGGAAGCTGGGAGACAGAGTCAAGTATGGATCTAAAAAAACATGAATGAGGGTTTAAGCATCAGATGGGCTAAGGCAGCAGATGAAATGGGCAATATTACAGAAGTGGAAATAGAAAGTCTTTTTGATGGAAAAGATTTGGAGTCAGAAGTTCAGGGTCAAATAGGACGCCGCAGCTGCAAACAGTCTTGTTCAGCCTCTGGCAGTGGTTAAGGAGGGGAATGAAATCGGTGGCTAAGGAACAAAATTTGTAAAAGGGACCGAAGTCAACTATTTAAGTGTAATCACTGTAGGTCAACACAATTTGCACATACCAAAGTCCCACAAAGAGCAATGCGATAGGAGCCCAGATAATGTTTTTAATGATAGTGATTGAGGGATAAGTGTTGGTCAGGACATCAGGACTACTCGCCTGCTCTTCTTCGAATAATGTCAATGGGACCATTTACATCTACCTGTAGGATCAGCAACACTCCCGGATTACCCAGGAGTTTCTCAATGTGGTATGAATCTTCTGGCCATTTCTGCTAGGATTTCCATCTTTAAATTTCTCACTGCAGCAGCACTCTTTCCCATTCTGTGACTTTACCAGCTTATGTCAGACAGAAACCTCCGGTCAGTGACATCGCCTCCCTGCAGGAGAAATAGCTGGAGCTCTGGAGCGAGGAGAGAATGAGACAGAGTAGTATAAGGTGTGGGGCTGGGCTTGAAGAATGTGAACAGGAACTAGGGAACAGCGGGAAGAAGAGTGAGTGACCATGAAATGGGGAATGGGGGCTTAAGGAGAGAGTGACAATCGACTGGGGTTCAGACAATGGAGGATGAGGGCTTGGGAAGAGAGGGAGAGAGTCTAGACTATGGAGGATGGGGGCTTAAGGCAAGAGAGGGACACTCTGGAATAGGGTTGAGTGTTATAGATGCTCGGTGGGAGAGAGGGATATGGCTTCTCGGTGGGAAAGATGGATACTAGGATAAAGAGTTTGTAAGATTAAGGCTCAGAAGTGGTGAGCGAGGGAGACTGGAGACTGAGAGTCAGAGGAATTGGGGCTTATGTGGGAGGAAGCTTGGGGAATAGGGTGAAAGTTGACATAGGACACAGCTTTTCCTGCAAAGCAGGAGCAACAGCAGTAAGTGATAAGTGAGAGTGGTGCTGAGAGAGTAAGGGGTGTTTGGAATGGGTTTTACTATGGTAAATAATGAAAGGTTGATTCCACAGGTGAAAAAATGGAGAACAAGGATACAGAATCCAAGAGATAAGGAAGGTTTTTTCACTGCAGTCTTTTGATCATGGGATGCTTCACCATGTGGCTATTGAGACAGAGAGCAGAACATCATTTGAAAGTACATGGTATAAGTATTTGAAAAGGAAGGATTTAAAAGATCTGGGGTGGGGTGTGGGGAATGAGGTTACAGGAGACAGCACCAGCTCGAATAGCCTGTGCTATAATTTCTATAATCCTATGAAACCGTTGCTTTATTGAGTCTGTGACAAGGAAGTAGTTTAGAAATGTTGGTGCTGAGCTGAGTTTAAAATGATATGACCATGAGAAGTGCCCTAAACATAAAGCCCACTGCCCTTTATGTGATCTCTTGGTTTAAGTCAGGTTCGCCTGGACCACCTGGTTTTAACATGTGAAGTCCAGGTACAGATCAGAGTTATCATTTTCACACAGACCCTGAGTCCAAAATAGTTTCCAAGGAGATATGGGGAGAGATCAGGCTTATTGAATGTGACATTGACTGGGGAGACCACAACTTGTGCAGTGCAGGAGGATCCCGACTGTAGTTACAAGGTTAATATCAGCAGGTTATAGGATCACTGGTATCTGCAGGTAGTGTATCAGGATGTTACATATAGATTATCAGTGAGTTGTTGCATTACTGTTGGCTATGTGAGGAATCTGAGTGTTACCAGTATTACTAATAGTTATCGGTGCAATTTCAGTGAGTCACTTTAGTTATTAATTCCTCCCACCTCTGGTTTCCCCCTGTGAATCCTTCCTTCTCCCTTATTTTCCTTTCTTCTGCTCATGAATGGCTTCCTTGTTCTCAAAAATTCACTCACAACATTGGCTGGCACAAAACCACAAGGAAAGATATTCAACTGAGGGAACTCAAACTTTATAAGGTAAACGCAATAATATTTGCTGATGTCACATAATCAGGTGTCATGTGATCTGTGTCGTGTGGTCTGAATATCATGCGATCAACCATCCAGGAATGGCTCCAACCAGAGCTGGTAATCTAACCAAGAAGGCAGATCAAGCCTTAGTTTAAGTTCTTGTCCGAAAGGCGGCATCACCAACAGAAGTGCTAACGTGAATTATGTGCACAAGTCTAGAGTGGTGCTTGAACCCACAACCTTCTAACTCAGTGACAAGCAGCCGATCACTGAGCCAAAGCTGCCATTTTTAATGTAAACGGAGGTCATTCCATCCATCACTCCTGTGCCGCTGCTCGATCTTCATCTCAAATTATCTACTCTAGTCCCCTTTCCTACCCTTTCCCTCAAATACTTTAGATTCTTCTTTTTCAATTAGTTTCAGCCGCAACAACTACTTGTAGTAAAGCAATCCAGTGTGGAAAAAATATCCCAACTTCCCTGTTCATTCTTCTAATGATAATCCTCAGTCTATACCCACTTCTTACTGATTTGAAAGCCAGTAGAAATGATCAACTGTTATTTATTCTTTCAAAACATATCCTAAATTTGAAAGCCACTACCAGATTCCTCCCTTAATTATGTTCAAATAAAAGAGCATGCCTCCAAACCTTTCTGCATCAGTTCTCATTCCTGGCTTTTGAGAAGTTCCCACATTGCAGACTGGTCAGAAAAGTAAGAACTTATGGGATCTAAGAGCAAGTGGTAAATTGGATCCAAAGCTGTCTCAGTGGCAGGAAGCAAAGGATAATGGTCAACGGGTGTTTTTGTGACTGGAGGTTGTTTCCAGTGGGGTTCAGCAGGGCTCAATATTAGATCCCTAGCTTTTCACGGTATATGTCAATGATTTGAACATACATGTAGGGGACATGATTCAGAAGTTTGCAGATGATGCAAAAATTGGCCGTGTGGTTGATAATGAGGAAGAAAGCTGCAGGACTGATGGACTGATCAGTTGGGTGGAAAAATGGAATTCCATGTGGATAAGTGTGAGGTAATGCATTTGGGGAGGGCAAACAAGGCAAGCGAATACACAATAAATGATGGGATACTGAGAAGTGTAGAGATACAGAGGGACCTTGGAATATATGTCCACAGATCCGTGAAGGTAGCAGGACAGGTATATATGTTGGTTAAGAAGGCATAGAGGATACCTTTCTTTACTGACCAAGGCATAGAAAATAAGACTCAGGAGGTTATGCTAGAAAAGAACTAAATTCCAGAGGTGAAGTGCAAATGACTGCCCTTGACATCAGGACAGCATTTGACCAAGTGTGGCATCAAGGATTTGTGTGGCATCAAAATTGAAGTCAATGGGAATCAGGGGGAAAGGTTTGGAGTCATACCTAGCACAAAGGAAGATGGTTGTGGTTGTTGGAGGCCAATTATTTCAGCCCCAGGACATCCTTGCAGGAAGTCCTTAGGGTAATGTTCCAGACCCAACCATCTTCAGCTGCTTCATCAATGATCTTCCCTCCATCATAAGGTCAGACAGGATATTTGCTGATGATTGCACAGCGTTTAGTTCCATTCTCAACTGCTCACTCAGATTGTTACGACCAGGTGAGGCAAGGGTCTAGAGCTCCCCTCTCAGTCTTTCCCTGGTTTGGCCGTAACAGGGTTTAATTTTTAAAACACCCCTTCCCCTCAGTGAATCCTTGCTCGCTTCTCTCTAATTGTAATGGCAAAGAAATCAACCAGACAGGTTTTCTCAGATTTAAAGAAGAAAGGTGTAGGTTTATTAACCTTAAAACTCTAATTCAGTTAAAACTACTAAACATACACGATGCGACCATGCTAGCATACATACGTGATAAACACGCATGCAAATAGAGACAGAGGTGGAGAAAGAATTAAAGGTGGGGGAGGTTTAAAGTAGTCAATGGAATTTAGTTACTGGTTTTGGATTGGATGTAAAGTCTTTGATTGAAGTTAAGCCTTGCAGATCTCATTGGGGCCCAGTGCACACTTTCAAACTTGTTTTGCTGGTCTTTTGACTCATCCCATTGTGCTGCACAATTCAAAAAACTCCAAGTTGGCCAGCAGGTTAGTCATGTGACTAGCTCCTTATTTGGAACAACCTGCCCGATGAGGTTTGTGGATTTTCCCCCAAGCTTGGCAGACACTCTCAGTGTGGCGGGGTGGGGGTTGGGGGGTGGAATGCTGGCCTTTTATACATTCAATGTCTCTTGATCAAAATCCATCTGGTTAATTGAACCAGGGAGCAGTTTCATTGTCTCTCTTATTCAACTGTCCTTTAGAATGCAAATGTACAGCCATGTTTTTAGCCACTGCTGTGGTCTCCTTATACAAGTTATTTCAAATCCAATAACAGTTCAAAGTGTTTCATATGGCAAAATTAATATGTCCCATAAATTAATAGTGTGGTTTTTGTCACACTATGTTTCTGTCAATCTATTGAATCTTTTCATTTGCTCTACAATGGGATACTGGAACAATATGCAATACTCTAACCATGGCCTAACCAAAGTCTTGGACAAATTCAATACCACAGCCTTGCTTTTATGCTAATTGTCATCTGTCTATTCTACGTCTCTTCTGGTTTTCATTTCCAGTGACTTCCATTGGCTGAATCGTTATCACCAGTTTTACACTATCACTCAAAGTCAAAATTAGCCCAATGCCTCTTTGTTAAAAACCCAGAATTACATGTGCCTTTTTCTGGCCTTTTCTTCCCGAACTACCACTTTTAAAGGTGTATGGCCTGAAACACAAATTTTTTTTGGTGCTAAAGTAATATAGTTCCAGTTCATGGGACAAGAGGTTGGGGCACTAGTCAGGATCACCAGACTTACACACATACTTAAATACAGGGTAAATTCTGATAGCATTGGCTCCTGGTTGAAGATGTGCCTGCCACTGAAGTGGTACATATATATAAATGATAGAATAATCAGGGCAAAACCTTCTGCCACTTTTATTTGGCTTTCACCTAAATTAAGTTCAGCTTGTTACGGCCAGGTGGTAAGGATTGTGGGTGGTTCCCACTGTTCACCTCACACTGACTGCCATTGTGTTTTGTTTAAAATGATGAGTTAGGCTCTGAGTGTTTTACTTGCCGAAAAAACAGAGAGTGACAGGTTTTCTTGTAGGTTTTAAAACAGAAGATTAACTATTTATTGAATATTCATTGCAGCAATGCACCAAGGCTCCTTAGACAGCACCTTCCAAACCCATGACCTCTACCAACTAGAAGGACAAGGGCAGCAAATACATGGGAACACCACCACCTGCAAGTTCCCCTCCAAGTCACACACCATCCTGACTTGAAACTATATCGCCATTCCTTCACTGTCACTGGGTCAAAATCCTGGAACTCCCTTCCTAACAGCACTGTGGGCATACCTACCCCAAATGGACTGCAACGGTTCAAGAAGGCAGCTCACCACCACCTTCTCAAGGGCAATTAGGGATGGGCAATAAATGCTGGCCTGGCCAGTGACGCCCACATCCCATGAATGAATTTTTTTTTAAATGGTCACAACCACACCCACGCACGCATTCACTCACACACAGATACACACACAGATACACACACACACACACAAGAAAAGATAGATAGAAAGGTAAAGGGTAAGTGGTTTGAATTGAGGTAGGTGTCCGTGGTTTATCATAAATCTGTTGAATCTTCTAAGTAGAACTGTCTTTTTAAAGTTGCAGGACTGGGTTGTTTGTAGTTATGACTTGAGTTCTTGTAGATTTCTGGTGGTTAAGATTTCAGATTGGAGATGGTGGATCACTTTCAGTTCCCCGTTGCATCAAGTTGAAGTGTAGAATTAACAGTAGGGCTCCTTTATTGCCTGCTCAGCTTCTTTCCACATCCACTGGCTGGACTGCTTCTGTGATCTTTCTCCTCCCTCTCCAGAGAGCTACCTTTTAAGGTAAAAATCTCTTACATTAGGTTCTGTTAGGAGACACATGGCCCCCTCCCTGTTGTGACCACACAATGGCCCAGGATGTGGCTACTTAACACCTTTTTGGTTTTGGAAGAACCCATTTATATCAGGAATGTCTCTTGATGGATTCAGGATGGGTGTAATTGACACTTCATAGCCTTTTATCCTTAACAGACAGTGAGACAGTTTGAATATACAGGCCAAGTCAGCCCAACCTTCAGTGACCATTTTGCAGCACATTGTCCACCATTTTAAAGGAAAAGTCAATTTTTTGTAACTCTTCAACTCTACCGTATTTTCATCGCTGCACTTCTTGTGAGCATGACAAACTTGCATAAAAGAAGTGTAATTTGCCTGCTGATTGTCAAACTAGTATTTGATTGAGTTTCCAGGCTTTGAATATCCACAAACATGAGCTTCACCTGAAAAAAAATAAAGAAAATCTGTTCTCAGCTGAACTGCTGGAAAAGGATTCTACAAACTGCCTTTCAGCAGTTTCAGGCAGGGAAATGTTTCTCTTCTGACGGAGAAGAGCCCTCACCATGGAGTTCACTGTGGCCACTCTCATATATGATGAAGGCAGAACAGGAGCAGGAGGAAGAGGAAACAAGACAGCCTTGCAGCATAAGGCAACAACAAAAGTGAAGACCAACCAGAATGTATTCTTCCAACAGATCTTTTCCCAAAATACTCAGAAGACATTTTCTATTAGTTTTGCCAAGCAGTCCCACAAGGCCTGAAGTCCAGCAATCAAAGCATCCACATTAGATGCAATGACTGGTCTGCAGACATGTCTATCAATGGGTAAGGTTCACATGCCACCTGTAGTATAGGGGTTTGAAAGAGTTAATGTCTGGGACAGTGTGTGTAACAACTCCCACTATGATGTAAGAGATCACATGTAAGCGACTTAAGGAGAAGAGGCAGCATGCATCAGAGGAGTCAGTCATACTTCTGTAAAGTTGTACATATTTCGTGAGTATGCAATAAACTAGTTATTGTTAAAACTTACTAAAGATGCAGAAATCTGTCCTAGCTAGATAACCAAACATACAACACCACCAACCCCTCTAGGTTGCATTGGGTCGAATCCTTCTCAAATGATGGCACTGAGGATGGCATTGGACTCCACCATGACAGGTTCTCATTTCAGGTTCTCCAAGATGTTCTTCAGAGTCTCTATGTTGAGGATGATGATCATCATGCATTTTTATTTACAGAGCAGGACCACATAGATTTGAGTCTGCAGGCTCGGGAGCTGGAGGCTACCTTCTACAGGGTGCCCACTCCCCATTATCCGACGGTAATTTCACTTCTGACTTCTGCGGCATTGTAAAAGGTAATGAATGAAGGAGTGACACACATAAAAAAGGACAGAAAGACTAACTAGTCTATAATTCCTGATTTGTGCCTTTGCCTTTCATGAATGGGGTTCAATATTTATCCAGCCTCCAGTCTTTTGGCACGATTCCAGTTTCCAAAGATCTATGGAAAATTATGGTCAATGTTTTTAACTTCTTGTGTCATTTTGGCATTTCTTTGCAACTAGGAGAAAATTAAGCCCTTTCTAATCCGGATATCCTATGGCAACAGATGCTGTGATTAAAATTCCTGAGTTTTGTCACACTTACATGACACTTCTAGCAGGCTCTGTGAAGTAATCTACTAAAAGAGGAAATGTAGCTAAGGATTCTGCCAACATCTGCTTTGGACTTAGCAAAATATATTAATCTCAAAGACTGTAGGATAGATTATCCAACATCTTCTATGTAGCAAGGTACCTCTAATGCTATTAACATGGTTCAGAAAATCATGGGCAGCAGGCCTTGAAAAGTTACACTTGCCATAGTTGCACTTGGAATCCCCTCCCTCCCCCAATTTACATGTACACAAGCTCATCAGTTCCATGAGTTTCTGTGGTCTATATGTAAACAATTTCCCAACATAAGAGGAATCTGAAAGTGATTTCAGCTGTAATGGGTCATGTAAATCAGCTTAACACCGGAATATATAATCTTTAGTTTAGAGATACAGCACTGAAACAGGCCCTTCGGCCCACCGAGTCTGTGCCGACCATCAACCACCCATTTATACTAATCCTACACTAGTTCCATATTCCTACCACATCCCCACCTGTCCCCATATTTCCCTACCACCTACCTATACTAGGGGCAATTTAGAATGGCCAATTTACCTATCAACCTGCAAGTCTTTGGCATGTGGGAGGAAACCGGAGCACCCGGAGGAAACCCACGCAGACACAGGGAGAACTTGCAAACTCCACACAGGCAGTACCCAGAATTGAACCCGGGTCGCTGGAGCTGTGAGGCTGCGGTGCTAACCACTGCGCCACTGTGCCACCCCACCACTGCGCCACTTTATACTGATTATTCTGGATTTTTGTTTAATTGCAAATCCACTGCTGATCTACAACAAATCCAGAATGAATGCTGTAGTTTAGACAGGGCATAGATCTCCATCTTGATTTTAACAATGGGCTTCTAATATTTGTTTTTCCTGCACTTAGGCCATGGGGCCATCAATAATATTAACTCTTACTGCTCTATCAGTGATGGCTGTCATCTGCATGTTCAAATATCCAGTTACTCAGAGGGGTCACCAAAACAACAACTCAAAGGAACAGTTACATGTCCGCCCTACCTCCATTTCTCTTATTCCTTTTCCCAGTGTTTGCTCTGCCTTCATGATTGATGTTCTTCTGTAAGAGTCATAGGATCCTACAGCTGACTCAAGCTGCATGAAAAGGAAACTGGCGCCAAAGTGCTTTCGTTAGACATCAGACAAACAAACACACAGAAAACAGACAGCCAAAGAGTAAGTGAGGCCCTGTGTCTAGAGACAGCACTTCCTGCTGCAACTTCCATCAGATACCAGCCTTTGGTGTAATCTTTTAAATGGGACAGAAGTAGGAGTTATGATTACCTCTGCCACTGAATGCTTCTTCTGTGGAGTGAGGAAGTCTTTATAACTGGACTAACTAGAAAAGCAACTAGTCTTATTGGACAATATGTATCTTCACATCTACTTCTCTTTTACCCTGCTACTTCCCTTATTGAAGTTATTTTTGCTGCTTCCCTTCCCCAGCCTAGTCGGCTTCACTGCACAATATCTTTGGCGCTAGCACTGCTACTCACCAATACCACACAAATTAATGCTGGTAATTTTAGAAATGCTCAAATTAGAACATTTCTTTGTCATAGACTCATTTACAGCATAGAAGGAGGCCACTCTGCCCATTGAGTTCATGTCAACTCTCCATGGAGCTATCCAGTCAGTCCCACTCCCCCACTTGATCCCGGTAGACCTGCAATTTTATTTCCTTCAAGTGCTCATCCAATTCCAATTTGAAATCATTGATTATCTCCGCTTCCACCACACTCGTGGGCAACAAGTTACAGATCATTACTACTCGCGACATAAAAAAAGTGCTTTCTCATATTCCCCCTGCATCTCTTGTCCAATACCTTCAATCTGTGTCCCCTGGTCCTTATACCATCAGTTAATGGGAACAGCTTTTCCTTGTCTAACTTATCTAAGCCTGTCATAATCTTGTAACTCACTGTTCTCTGTCCTTAAGCCAATTTTTTTATCAAATTGGACACTGACCTTCCTATTCTATGAGCCTCAATTTTGTTAACCAGCCTTTTATGTGGTACTTCATCAAATGTTTTCTTAAAATCCATATAGACAACATCCATTGCATTCCCTTCATCAACCTTCTCTGTTACTTCAACAAAAAATTCAATTAGATTAATCAAGCATGCTTTGCCTTTTACAAATCTGTGCTGGCTATCCTTAATTAACTTGAACTTCTCCAAGCACCTGTTGATTCTTTTCACTGATTATTGTTTCAAAAACCTGACCTACCACTGATGTTAAACTAACTGGTCTGTAGTTGATAGGACTGTCCTTACACCCTTTCTTGAATAAGGGTGTCACATTTGCCACTCTCCAATCTTCTGGCACCTCCCCCTCATCTAGGGAAGATTGGAAGATTTTAGCAAGCCCTTTCGCTATCTCCACCCCCACTTCCTTTAGCAACCTGGGATGCAAGACATCTGGACCGGGTGACTTATCTATCTTAAACATAGTCAGCTTTTCCAATACCATTTCCCTCTCAATTTTTATCTTGTCCATTGCCTCTACTCTCTCCACTTCTACCAATATTTTGTCAGATTCCTGTTTCTTAATAAACACTGATACAATGTACTCGTGAAGTATTCTAGCCTTTCCCTGTGTCTCTAAGCATATATTACCTTTTTTGTCCCGAATAGGCCTCACTCCACCCCTTATTACTCACATACTATTTACATGCCAGCAGAAGATTTTTGGGCTTCCTTTTATATTGATTACCATTCTATTCTCACATTCTCTCTTTTCCAGCCTTATTTTCCTCTTCACCTCCCATCTCAATTTATTGTATTTGGCCCAACTTAAACCAGCTTAATATAGAAAATGTCTTTGTCTAACATCTCCTGCTATTTATTTCCATATTGTTCTAGATGGCATTGTGCTACATTATGTGTTATGCGGGATAGGAAAAGATATGTTATGAGGTGACAATGAATGTTTTTCTATTAGATGGTGTGGTCAAATAACTTGTGTCATTTCAGAGATTATGCTCTATCATGGAGAGATATGGTGAGCAGCTAGTACCTATAGAATAATGGGTAGATAAAAAGGGGATAGAAGGCAGTAACACAATGGAAGTTTTGTACTGAAGCCTTGCACTTGGGGGAATGTGTTAACTCCATTGCAGAGAATTACCTTTGTGCTCTGCAGCCACTCTATTGTAAGCTAATGCACAATAAGAGTTGCCCCGCACATGCAGACTGCCCATAACATTTTGGCCACAGCACATGAATGATGTAGCAACATCACAATGAGCACTATCCAGTTCATGAGACATAAGGGAATCCAAAGGGATGAATAAATCTGCATTCAAACTGCACAATGTAATTTGGGTCCCTAAAGGTTTTCAATCTGTAGTTGCAGAAAAAAGTGCAGCATATTCAAAAGAATTAATATTGTCTCCAGCTATGGATGGGAGAGTGGCTTTTGAGGTAATAAAGGGAGATAGGCAGCACTCTAGCAGAAAGGATTATACCAGGGTTATGCCCACTAGTGTCCTCAAATACAATCCCCACCAAAGATTACAGAGTCTTCACACAACCAACTGAAATCTCCTGCCACTTTGAGGTGGGTTATGCCAGATTCCCGCTGGAGTTAGGACAGGATTCCAGCTGAGTTCCCAAGGAAATTGGAGGCACTTAAGTCTGCAAAATACTGAAATAATAATCATGCAGTGTATAGAATGTGACATAGCAGAGAGCACTTGTAAGGTCTGTCATGGAAATGAAAGCAAAAACTCGCTAACGCTACTACTTAAAGCAGTGACAAAATACTTGAGGGTATATTTTCTTCTGCACATAATTGATAGAAAAAAATATTTTACTTACCCATCATTGTAAACCAGCACAGTTTAGAAAAATATCCTGAACTTTACAATCAGAAGAAATTGCATACCCCACAAAGGTAGAAGGAACAGATGTTATGGGCTGAAATTATTTCCAGATGGCAAGACCATTTTTGGGTCACAAACCCAATCGCCGCAGCTGCAGGACCGCCGTACAACCTTCTGGGAGATGTCCAATTAAGAGGGCATCTCCAGGATCACCACCCAATCAGGGACAGCTGATGGGCTAAGGAAGTGGGGCTGCGATTCAGTGTGCGCGATTGTAAGGGCAGCCAGCAGTCTTTACTGCATCTGCAGTGAGGGTGCTGCTGAGGTGAATGGGACAAGAGAGCACAGGACAAAATGGAGGCACAAAACACCTGAAGGAAACAGCAGCCATTTCTTCACCACCAGCACTATCTGTGACACCAATCTCCAGGAGATAATTATGAGATTGCAAGCCACTGCCTGCGGGTGCAGAAGCTTGCTGATTGCAAATTTAATGTGCAGATTGCATATTATTGTTATGGTGCTCCGACTTCCTGTTGTGCACTTGCCTCCTGTGAGTTGACGAGACAGATACTGCAGGGGTCCCATGTGCCACTGGTAAAATTCTATTTCCCTTGGTGGCACAGTGGCGCAGTGGTTAGCACCGCAGCCTCACAGCTCCAGCAACCTGGGTTTGATTCTGGGTACTGCCTGTGCAGAGTTTGCAAGTTCTCCCTGTGACCTCGTGGGTTTCTGCTGGGTGCTCCGGTTTCCTCCCACAGCCAAAGACTTGCAGGTTGATAGGTAAACTGGCCATTGTAAATTGCCCCTAGTGTAGGTAGGTGGTAGGAGAATGGTGGGGACGTGGTAGGGAATATGGGATTAATGTAGGATTAGTATAAATGGGTGGTTGTTGGTCAGCACAGACTCAGTGGGCTGAAGGGCCTGTTTCAGTGCTGTATCTCTATGACTATGCCTGCTAATTGCTTCACTATCAACCTTGATTGGCTTCCCAATCATGCCAGGAAGGTTATGCCAGTGCACGGAAGCTGCATCTGGTAAAGGTGGGAGGAGGCAGGTATACATCAGCATTCCTGTCCAATGACATTTTTTCTAATCTTCCTTGCATGTCCCTCCCCAACCACCTCCAAACCTATCTCCAAAGACCATGTAGTGGTGTGCTGTGTTTTCTTAAGTCTTCATGAAGTGATAACTGCAGGCTTTACATTTGGATTCAACACAAACACTATTGTCTTACTTATCTACACTGCATGATCTCTGGTCCAGGTCTTTTCCTCGCTGGTGGGTGTGTGCTCTTTATAAGCCATGTGTTCAGTGCGTCTCTCAAAATTATGTCTCCTCCTTATAGATGTGTGATGATGTCAGCAGTTACATCAGTTACAGGTGCATTTCTTAAAGGTGAAGTTGCCACTACACTACATTACAGATAAGATTATCCCCTAAAAAATGTAAATGTGTCAGAATGAATTCTTGGGAAGATGATTCATTTGATCCCATTCTCACTTATATGCTTCCGGCATGAAACATAGGACAGTTATCAGGAGCAAGGACCTTGGTCAAATTTCACCTTTTCTGGCCAGAGGCACTGTTAATTCTGCATAGTGCAGGACTTCCTCATTTCTGTGGCTTGTTATTTATATATGGCACCAATATGTGACTTGATTTTGAAAAAAATGCACTTAACATTATGTAACCTCAGCAATGTGTTTCGTTAAATTGTACATCATTTCCAGTTGTTAACTATCAAGGTAAAAAAATCACAAGTTGAAATGCCAGAGGAAGTTAGGAGGGCACTTCTAATAAAATATGTAAATAAATAGCAAGAAACATGGGAATAGGCAAGTTTTAATACTTCGCCCCATAACATAGTCAAATGAAATAGAAAATGGAGGAAAACCATAACTTTGGACTGCTAAGTAATACATTTATGGGCACATAGTACAGAGTACAGTCATCATAGCACACTTTCTTGCAAGATATTTTGGCATGTTTACCGACACAATGGGGTTACTGTCAACACAATGACAGTATCCTGGCCAGTATTTATCCCTCTGTCATGCAGGCCCCCACCTGCCAAGAATGAGGCATATTAATTTTGTCATATGAACATTGATTTTAAACTGTTGCTGGGAAGAAGAGAAGGCCTGTAACAAGGGCTGCCAGACACTTAGCTGAAAAACATTTGCATACTAACAGACAGTGCTTGTGGAGACAAAGGACCATTCCCTGACACATTCAACCTACAATGGATTTTGATCACTAGACATTGAAGATGTAAGGGAGAGCATTCCAGAGACTGCTAAGATGATACAATCCACAAAAGCCAGGACTGGTTAAACCAGCTGGTCACAAGACTAACTGGCTGGTACAGGCTTTTTTGAACTAGCCACAGAGTTTTTGAACTCAAAGACTGTTTGCTCCTGGAGTGAGAAGACCTCTCTTGTCTGCTCCCATCTCTTTCTCACAAGCCTCTGGACCCACTGAGGACACATGAACTTCAAGAGAGAAAAGTCTCCTACATCGAACAAGTTTTGAGAAGAATACTGGGCCCCCACGAAAAGCAAGACCTATCTACAGCAAGGACTTTACAGCGAACTCGAAGAACAGTAACCAAAACCATCTTCAGATATTGCCTGAAACTTTTCCACTTTATTTCCTCTGCTCTTTTCTGTCTCTATCTGCATGTGTGTATCGCGTATGCATGTTATTGTGGGTGTGTCACGTATCTGTAGGCGTTAACCAAATTAGAGTTTGAGTTTAATAAAGTTCAACCTTTTTTCTTTAAACCTAAGAAAACTTGTTTGGCTCGTTTCTTTGCCTAATAATTGGAAGTCAGTGAACAAGGATTCACTAAGAGGGAGCTAAAAAAACGGTTTGTTTAAAATTAAACCCTGTTACGGTAAGACCAGGTGAAGGCTGAGAGGGAACCCCTAGACCCCTTTCTCACCCGGTCGTAACACCTCAATCAATCAGACTAAAACAGATGATCTGGTCATTAGCACATTGCTGCTTGTAGGACCTTGCTGTGTGTAAATTGGTTGTCGCATTTCCTATAGTACAACAGTAACTACAGTTCAGAAATATTTCATTGGATGTGAAGCACTTTGGGGCATCCGAAGGTTGTGAAAGGAGTTATACAAATGCAAGCTGTTCCTTTTTTAAATCATTGCTTCACAATTGCATCATTGCATAGATTTATTATTTTAATCTCCGTTTTATTTTTAAATTCAATTTGAGAAAGTTCAAAAACGCCTGCTGCTGCAACGGATAACATATCAGCATGGTAGTGAAGTTTTTGAAACTGGCCTTCCCAAAAACCCTTAATGAGATGGCAATACTCCTTTACAAGGGATGTAATATAATGGTTTTTTTATTTATTCCTTTATGCATTTATTAATTAAAGCCTTCAGTCTGTTTCAGGGTGGACTGTCTGGGGTCGAGAATTTGGGATACGTTTTCAAAGACGGCATGCTGGGAAAAGAGTTTTCCAAAAATATAGTTATTAAATTTAATTAAGGGGAAATTATTGCCCTTGTACAGTTGTTGGAATAGCTTTTTGCCACAGTCATTCATATCTTAAAACCGTCATAGCACATGAAATCGGCATTGTGTAACTTGTGCATGATATTATTGTGACTAAATGATAGTGAGCTCTACTTGTCTCTGTCATTTCCCAAAACAGCAATAATCCTCGTTTAAATATAAACCAGCACAAGACAAAGGACTGGGTGGCACAGTGGATTACCAGTGTCCTTTCACCTCAGCGAGCTGGATTCAAGCCTAATGCAAACTGATGGGATGGAAATCCCATCTCTTGATTACAGAGTTGAGATTGGAGCACTGCATGAAATGAACATGACTGTTGCTAACCAAGCTGATGGTGCACTTGGGCCCAAAACACAAAACTCCTCCAAACTGGCAATCTCACTTAGAGTGGCTACAAAAATGGCTGGCATGGAGAAAAATCATATTCGTACAATGAAAATGTTTCTCTTCAGCAAATTAAAGCACTTTGGATGCTCTATTCTATGCCTGCCATTTGATCTGTCTAACTAGTGCTCACAATGAATCACCAAAATGTAAAAGTCTTTCCTTCCTTCACTTTGACAAGCACAAAAAGTCACCAAAAAGTCAGAAGATTATCAAGCTGTTGAACTTGATAAAACTGGTTCCTCTGAAACAACTTTTTAAGTGACAAACATTTTACTGAAAAGTCACAATTCATCTGAATATTGCTCAGATAAGTTGGATCTGAATTGGTAAGTGACAGAGATGAAGATTTTGAAAACCCATTGGACAATGGACCTCTGTGTAAATGCAGAAACATGCGTGACCAAAACCTCCTCCCCTGACCCCTCCAAAGTTTACAATGTTGCCAAAATATCCCATTATTTGCATGGTTATTGAGAACAAAAGATAGAGGAAGGTCTGGAGGAAGTTCCTACTGCTGGAGCAAGATTGTCGAAATCCCCCAACCCCACCACCCCCTCCCCTGACAAAATATCTGCTAGCTATCCCAATGACCCCTTTTCTAAGGAGGCCATCTTAAAATAGAGAAACAAAAATCTGCTCAGATCTTTGGGAGCAGTGGGGGCGGCGGTGCCCAGCCACCATCCTGGCCTGCGGACACTAGTAGGCCAGAGATACAACAACAACGTGTATAATAAAAGCAAAATACTGCAGATGCTGTAAATCTGAAATCAAAACAAAAAAGTGCTGGAAATACTCAGCAGGTCTGGCAGTATCTGTGGAGAGAGAAGCAGAGTTAATGTTTCAGGTCAGAATCCTAACAATGTACATTTATATAGCACCTTTAACATTGTAAAATGTCCCAAGGCACTTCACGGGCATTATCAAACAAAATTTGAGACTGAGCCACATAAGGAGATATTAGGGTAGGTGACCAAAAGTTTGGTTAAAGACGTAGGTTGTAAGGAGTGTCTTTAAGGAGGAGAGAGCAGAGGGGAGGAGAGGGTAAGGGAGAGGAACCAGAGCTTAGGGTCTAGGTAATTAAAGGTATGGCACCAAACTGGAGCGATGAAAATCGCAGAAGCATAAGAGGCCAGAATTTGAGGAATGCAGAAATCTCGGCGGATTGCAGGGATGGAGGTGATGAGAGAGTTAGGGAGGGATATGGCCATGGAGAGATTTGAAAACAAGGGTGAGCGTTTTAAAATTAAGGCATTGTCAGACTGGAAGCCAATTGAGGTCCGCAAGCACACAAGTGATGGTGAATGGGACTTGGTGCAGGCGAGGATATGGGCAGCAGATTAAATGTAAGAAACTTAGAACACAGGGCAGGAAAATCATTTTCACACTGAAAGTTGTGAGGCTGCAGAATTCACTTCCAGTGTTAGTGCTTGAAGCAGAAACTATCAACCCAATTTTAACTCTGGGCGAGTTTTCGGTGAACAAGCAGCAGTGCGAGTTTAAAAATTAGCTGCTTCTCCAGAAAATTTACCGGGCCTCAATTAATTTCCACCTGTTGACAAGGAGCAACAAAAAAAAACCACACACACAGCTGGAGACCATTTATTTACAGTACTTCAATGGCAATATTAATTGTTGGGCCATGGCATGGGGCCAAGTTTATGGCAAGGCAGGCCTAAGCTTTCGTTGTGAGACCCAGAACAATGCACCTGCTCCTCCACGCCCTACAAGAAAGTAAAAAAAGGAAGCAAAAAGAATTACCTTTTTTGACCTTTTATGGTCCACTTCACTGCTGGATTGATATATATGGCACTTTATCAAATGCTGTTTGAAAGTCTATATATGCAACAAGTCGTGGGAGTCAGTTGCCAGTGATCGCCAGAGCTGGCGGGCAACCATAAAGGCGGCGCTAAAGCGTGGCGAGTCGAAGAGACTTAGCAGTTGGCAGGAAAAAAGACAGAAGCGCAAGGAGAGAGCCAACTGTGTAACAGCCCCGACAACCAATTTTATCTGCAGCATCTGTGGAAGAGTCTCACTCTAGAATTGGCCTTTATAGCCACTCCAGGCGCTGCTCCACAAACCACTGACCACCTCCAGGCGCTTACCCATTGTCTCTTGAGACAAGGAGGCCTAAGATAAGATATGCAACATCAACCACACTACTCTCAAGCACCTTCTCCACTACTTCATCAAAGAACTCAATCAAGTTAGTCAAACGTGATTTATTTTGAACAAATCTGTGCTGGCTTTCAATTATTAATCCACATTTTTCCAAGTGGCAGTTAATTTTGTCCCTGATTAATGCCTCTAAAGGATTCCCCAATAGGCTGATTGACCTGTAATTGTCAGATTTGTTGCTCTACCCTTTTCTGAACAGGGGTGCAACATTTGCAATTCTCCTGTCCTCTAGCTCGACTCCCATATCAAAGGAGGATTGAAAGATTGTGACCAGAGCTTCTGCAATTTCCACTCTCACTTCCCTAGGATGCATCCCATCTGGACAAGGTGACTTTTCTACTTTGCTCATTGCCAACGTTTTAAGTATGTCTTTTTATCCCATGCAATTACTCTGCTAGCTCCCCTTTCACTGTGACAACATCCTATCCTTTAGTAAAGTCAGATGCAAAATATTCATTTAGCACCTCAGCCTTGCTCTCTGCCTCTATAAGAAGATATCCTTTTAGATCCCTAATCAACCCCACCCTTCCTTTAACTATCCTTTTATTACTTATATGTTTATAAAAGAAATTTGTGTTCCCTTTTATGTTCCTGGCTAATCTATTCTAATACACTCTCTTTGCCCTTTTCCTTTCACAATTCTCCCCTGTGTTTTGTGCATTCGCCTTTGTTCGCTGCTGAACTTTGAAGCTGCTATTTATCATAACTTTCCTTTCATTTTCATCTCTCTATCTTTACTCATCCAGGGAGCTCTAGCTTTGAAAAAAAAAGAAAAATTAAGTCTGGAGGGGGAAGGCCTGTGAACGGCCTTTCCAACTTGCTGCCAATTGAGGCCCTTAACTGGGCAATTAATGTCCAATTAAGGGCCTCATCCTACTGTTCTCATAATTATCCCTGTGGTAGGCAGCCCTGTCGGTGCACAGGAAGCACGGCACGAAAAGCTGTGCATGCTGCTTCCCAGCTTTGTTGAAGGGTGGAGTGGTGACCCTTGTTAAAAGGCACTCAGTGCCTGAACAAGGACCAGCTTTATGAATGGGTCCTGCTGGAAACCACCCCCCTGCCCTTGCTACTGACCCCCTACACTCCCATTTGCCAGGACCCCACCCTGCGAGACCCTTTCCGTCCTGACCTACCTGTGGACTGGGTTCAGCACCACTCCTGGGCCTGAGGTAGGTGCTCCACTGGCAACAGCCACCACCTCCACCATGGCACTGCTCAGTGAAAGAGATGCCGACCTCTGATAGGCGGCAGCTCTCTGAGGGCAGAACTTCCATTGCGGGCCTCCCACAGATGAGGTGACGCAGGGTTCATGTCTTCGCTTTTTCCAGATGTCGAGACACCTGTCACCAGGATAAAAGCCCAGACATTTTCTTTGATCAATACTGCCAGCCTCCCCTCCTTTTTTACCCTTCCCTATCTTTCCTGAATGCCTTGTAGCAGGAACATTATGTGCCAATCCTCCCCTTCTCTATTATTGCCACTATATCATAATTGCATGCAGCGACTTGTCTGTAGTTCACCAAACTTACTTCCCGCACTCTAGGCATTTATGCAAATGCAATCCAAACTCATCGTAGTCTACGTCATGGTTACCCTGTTTGATCCCTTCTATTTCTGAACTACTCTTTATTCTGTTGCTGTTTGTCCCTCCTAGTCCTCTGTGCACCTTGCATCTTCTTTCCAATGGCTCATCCTGGTGCCCCTCCCACTACCAAATTAGTTTAAACCCTCCCCCACACCAATAGTTTCTGAACATAATCTCATAATCAACTCAGCTGGCTAATTACTGGTTAACCATCTAATTAATAGTGAGGTGGGCTTGAATGCCCCACTACCATGGTAAAATATCTGTTATTCCCCTATCTTGGTGGAATGTCACAGACCCAGTATTTAGCTATGCTCACTAATCCTTTTGGCTTTTCATACTCAACCTGACAACAAATGTCTTGCTTTTAAAGCGGTGGGAAGCACATTTGGGATTGTGTGACTTTACAAATGGCCAATTAGACATAAACATAGGAAACAACTGTGCTGAATAAATCTCCAGAACCAAGGCCCTGACCCTTACACAGTATACCTCCCCCTCTCTCTCCTCCCTTCCACTGTCTGTGATATGTTCCAGTCCCTAGACTGCATGAGCTGCAGCAGGTGTAAAAATCACTTGTGCTTTGCCAAGCTGAGCGCAGGAATGTTGAAAACAAGCCCAGAGCAAGGAGGACGATGGAAGTGGATGAGTTATTAATGGCCATGCATGAGACGGCTGGTTAGTATATTTGTTGAGGGACAAGATGTATAGCCATCTCCTCTCTGAATATGATAAGCAATCATCTGGCTCATCTCTCTGTACAGGCATGGCTCCTTCAACTCTATAGATTCTGCAGTGTGTAATACCATAATGACTGGTTCTCATTGTTAGGAGATACTTTCAGTTACTTCAAAAGTTACTGTGTAGGTAAAATACAAAGGTATGAATTCATGTAATGAATGTTCTCTGCTGAATAATGCATTTGCCCACTCTTTTTAGGTTAATTATTATATCTTTAATACATTCAACATAGTATGCAGTCAATGACCAGACAGTGGTTCTTTTAGAACCATAGAAAAATTATGGCACAGAAGGAGGCCATTCAGCCCGTCATGTCCGTGCTGGCCGAAAAAACTAGCCGCCCAATCTAAACTTACCTTCCAGCACTTGGTCCATAGCCTTGCCAGTTACAGCACTTCAGGTGCTTGTCCAGGTACCATTTAAAAGCACTGAGGGTTTCTACCTTCACCACTGTTCACTGGCAGTGACTTCCAGACACCCACCATCCTCTGGGTGATAAAGTTTTTCCTCATGTCCCTTCTAATCCTTCTATCAATCATCTTAAATCTGTGCTCCCAGTAATTGACCTCTCTGCTAGGGGAAAACAGGTCCTTCCAGTCTACTCTATCTAGGCCCATCATAACTTTGTATACCTCAATTAAGTCACCCCTCAGCCTCCTCAGTTCCAAGGAAAACAACCCTAGCATATCCAATCTTTCCTCATAGCTGCAACTTGCAAGCCCTGGCAACATACTTGTAAATCTCCTCTGTACTCTCTCTAGAGCAATTATGTCTTTCCCGTAATGTGGTGACCAGAACTGTACTCAATACTCCAGCTGTGCCCCAATCAGCATTTTATACAGTTCCAGCATTGCATCCCTCCTTTTGTATTCTATACCTCGGCCAATAAAGGAAAGCATTCCATATGCCTTCTTCACCACTCTATCTACCTGTCCTGCCATCTTCAGGGACCTGTGGACATGCACTCCAAGGTCTCTCACTTCTTCTACCCTTCTCAATATCCTCCCATTTATTGTGTATTGCCTAAGATCAGAGCTTAACTCCATCTTATTGTTAGGGCTCATAAACTGCACAAATTGATTAACCTTTCATAACTGGGTAAATTGTACTTCCCTCTTCACCCAATCAAAGCCCTTCATAATTTCAAAATAAAATTATTAAATCTCCTCTTGCCTGTCCCTGCTGTGATGAAAATAGTTCTGAAGACCACAATTATTCTCCCAGTGGTGGTGTTCACTCCTCTAACACCCAAACCTTGCCTCAGTTTCCTGGATTTATGATCCATTGCCTAAAAAGGGCAATCTCCCAGTGGAATTCCAAATGGCAAGAGGGACCTGCCATTGCCTGGCAGGATTGCCACAGCGGCACCAGAACAGGGAGCTCAGGGGTAGAAGAGCCTTGTGGATGCAAATATTGGCGTCTGGCCGCCTCCCCAGTCCCAGTTAGGGCTGTTCTCCTTGGAACAGAGAAAGTTAAAAGCTGACTCAGTGGAACTTTCCAAGATGATGAGAGGTTTTGATAGAGTCGTTAGAGAAAAATTATTCCTTCTGGCGAGTGGGTCAATAACCAGAGGTTATAAATTGGCAAAAGATCTAGAGAGGAGAGGAGGAGAACTTTTTTCATTCAGAGTGTTGTCAGGATCTGGAACGCTCAGCCTGAAAAGGTGATGGAAGCTGATTCCATGAATAATTTTAAAAGGAAGTTGGACAGGTCCTTAAGGGTGAGGAATTTACATGGTCAGAGATAAAAAGCAGGGATGTGGGGCTAAGCATGACTTCTCTTTCAAAAAGTCAGCACAACATGACCAGCCAAATGGCCTCCTTTTTGTGCTGTAAGTTTCTATGATTCTATGACTATGGTTCACATTACTTCAAACGGATGTGCAAGGTGAATTTTTCAATGAATTTATGGTTGACATCAATGAATCTCTATTCAGTTCATGTCTGTTTTTTAACTGAAGGATTACATTTGTGAAAAAGTAAACAATGTAAAATTACAAGAGTTTAATCTGCAGTGGATTGCTGATAATTAACAATCCTCTAGATTTTCTTGACTTTAAGAAAGAAAATGGGGATTTTCCCGTACCTATTTGTAAAACATTTTCCCCGTTATGTCATTCTAAAGTGCAGGTACACTTTCCTGCCGATGAAATGCAAAGTATTTTTTGGAATTATAGTACAATATAAAGATTAAGCCATTCTTTTTATTCATCTGATGTGGGCATCGCTGGCTAAGCCAGCATTTATTTCCCATCCCTAATTGCCCTTGAGAAGCTATGGTGAGCATTTGTGCCCTTGTGGTCAGAGGGCCTTCATGCATCACATTCTGCTGAGCAAGGTCAGCAAGTGGCAACTGAAGCACTGGGGCAGTCCAAAATAATGAGCACATCTCGCAAGAAGCACAGATTCTTAATTTGCATATATTATTCCTTACTTTGAATGCGAGCGGTGTGCACACCTGCCAGCAGCTTTAACTTTTATACCAATATGGTGGGATTGTGCAGTTCTTACAGTTGTTGTTTTAGTATTTCTGACTACTGCTAGACTTCTGAGTGTTTTCTGCTGTGTTTTATCATTCTTGAATGTTCAGTTCGCACAGACAGAAGTTAGCTGCTGTTGTCCAGTTGTTGCTTTTTGCCTCACCAATAATATTGCTGCAGACATGGGTGGTCCGGTAGGGCTGCCTTTGGGAATTGAGGGGGGAGGGTGAACAGCCAGAATTCATGATTCATATTGGTACCAATGACATAGGTAGAAAAGGGGTTGAGGTCCTGCAGGCAGATTTCAAGGAGTTTGGAAAGAGATTAAGAAGCAGGGCCTCAAAGGTAGAAATCTCAGGATTACTCCAGGTGGCATGTGCTAGTGAGTACAGAAATAAGAGGATCGTGCAGATGATGCACGGCTGGAGAGATGGTGCAGGAAGGAGGGCTTTATATTCTTCGGGCATTGAGACCGATTTCTGGGGAAAGAGGGAACTGTGCAGGGTTGGCAGGTTTCCCCTGCCAGGAGAAGTGGCAGGGGACTGGAGGACCGTGAATGTGGTACCTTTATTCAAGAAGGGTATTGGGGATAAACCAGGTAATTACAGGCCAGTGAGTGTAACATCAGTGGTAGGTAAACTATTGGAAAAATTTCTAGGGGACAGGATTAATCTCCACTTGGAGAGGCAGGGATTAATCAAGGATAGTCAGCATAGCTTTGTAAGGGGCCCATCATGTCCAACAAATTAGATTGAATTTTTCAAGGAGGTGACTAGGTGTGTAGATGCGGGTAAAGCACTTGATGTAGTCTACATGGACTTCAATAAGGCTTTTGATAAGGTCCTGCATGGGAGATTGGTCAAGAAGGTAAGAGCCCATGGGATCCAGGGCAATTTGGCAAATTGGATGCAAAATTTGCTTTTTGGGTAGGAGGCAAATGGTGATGGTCGAGGGTTGTTTTTGCGATTGGAAGCCTGTGACCAGTGGTGTAACGCAGGGATTGGTGCTGGGACCCTTGCTGTTTGTAGTGTACATTAATGATTTAGACGTGAATACAGGAGGTATGATAAGTAAGTTCACAGATGACACGAAAATTGGTGATGTCACAAATAGTGAGGAGGAAACCCTTAGATTACAGGACGATATAGATGGGCTGGTAAGATGGACAGGGCAATGGCAAATGGAATTTAATCCTGAGAAGGGAGTTGATGCATTTTGGGAGGACTAACAAGGCAAGGGAATAAACAATGGATCGTAGGACCCTAGGAAGTACAGAAGGTCAGAGGGACCTTGGTGTACTTGTCCATAGATCACCGAAGGCAGCAGCACAGGTACATAAGGTGGTTAGGAAGGCATATGGGATACTTTCCTTTATTAGCCGAGGCATAGAATATAAGAGCAGGGACATTATGATGGTGCTGTATAAAATGCTAATTAGGCCACAGCTGGAGTACTGTGTACAGTTCTGGGCACCACACTATAGGAAGGATGTGATTGCACTGGAGAGGGTGCAGAAGAGATTCACCAGGATGTTGCCTGGGCTGGAGCATTTCAGCTATGACGAGAGACTGAAAAGGCTAGGGTTGTTTTCCTTAGAGCAGAGAAGACTAAGGGGGGACCTGATTGAGGTATACAAAATTATGAGGGGCATTGATAGGTTAGATAGGGAGAAACTTTTTCCCTTAGCAGAGGGGTCAATAACCAAGGGGCATAGATTTAAGGCAAGGGGCAGGAGGTTTAGAGTGGATTTGAGGAAAAGATTTTTCACCCAGAGGGCGGTTGGAATCTGGAACACACTTCCTGAAGGGTGGTAGAGGCAGGAACCCTCACAACATTTAAGAAGTATTTAGATGAGCACTTGAAACGCCATAGCATACAAGGCTATGGGCCAAGTGCTGAAAAATGGCATTAGAATAGATAGGATTGATGGCCAGCATGGACACGGCTGCAGGGCTTGTTTCTGTGCTGTATAACTCTATAAGGCCGGGACTAATATCCTCGCAGGCAGGTTTTCTAGTGCTATTGGGGAGGGTTTAAACTAGCTTAACAGTGGGATGGGAAGCTGAACATAGATTCAAAAGGGAGAAAAGAAGAGCTGGAAATGGAAGGCAGAAAATTAGCAGAACGAAGCCTTGAGACAAGTTGGAAGTGGACTCCTTCATGTTCTGCAACATTCTCTGCAAGGTTTCTGGCAGGTTTCTCAGTGTCCCAAACATTTCCCAATGTATGTCCATAAGCTTTCTTTGGTAGCCTGAGCCATTGAAGTCAGCATCTGAGACGTCTGCCAAGGAACTAGTGCGCAATCTGACCTTCACCACCCCCACCCCCCCACACCCCCCCAGTGACCAAGCACTTGTGTGTCCTGTCCCCCTGCTCATGCTTCTGCAAACTTGTGGCCAGTGAATCACCACGTGCTAATCTTTCCTCCAACAGTCTCTAAAGTCGAGATAGTGGTACTATCTGCTCCGTTGCTTGCAAGAGTCTAATCAAGTGATGATGCATGTACTGCAACACTGCACTCTTCTTGCATTACTGGCTGAAGAGGTCGACTTTCCCAGGACCTGAAATGTAAGGACAGGACAAGGGTTATTTCATGTTGTGAGAGAGAGCGGAAAGAAAGAAGTGGGTGTTGAAAGCACCTTAAGCTTGCCTTGCAAAGTGTATGGGGTGAGGGATTCATCAGAAGAGACAAAGAAGATTAGGTATAAAGAGAAACTGTGCAAGTCAATTCCAGCATTGCCAGTGGTCACGGCTTCTACTATGCCCCATCCCATTATTGCCAGGGCTCTCACTTCAAGCAGAGTGAGCAGAAGGGCTCTTCCTCCTACAGTGGCAGCCCTTTGCCTTGTATTGTGCACCACCTTCTCCTGCAAGAAAGAATGAAGTGTATTAGTGAGAGTCTTGAGTTGTTTGTAGAATGTGGCTATCTTGCATGCTGAAATAGCTATTGGTGTGCGGTGATATGTGAGTTGTGCACAAATGAAGTTTTTAATAGTGCTGAGTAGGTGAGAATGAGGTGAAGAATGTTTAGTGAAGTGTGGTGCAGTGATTGCAGGACAGTGCAGTGTAGCAGGGGAGGGCAGTATTGAGACTTCTGTGGGTGTTGTGATTACTGAGGCTGTGAGCAGTACAGATGAGATGAGGAATTATTTTCGCAGCCTTCTTACCTTGAGTTAGATCATTTGATTTTTTTTTTGGCACTGCAGCCATATTCTTGTGACAATGTTCGTGGTATTGATGTGCTCAGCTGTCTTCTCCCACTGCCTTCTCAGCAGATGTCTGGAGGTTTTCCTGCTCTGCAGCGAAAGAAACATGTCCCTCATCCTCCCCACTGCCTGCACAAAAGCCTTCAGTGCACATCAGAGAATCTTGGTGCCCGTGCTCTCTCTCCATCAGCCATTTCCTCCAGAAATTGCAGTTCAGCATGCACCTCCCCTTTAAGAGGCACTGGCTGCCTTTAAGTAGCGACCTGGCCTCTCAAAATTGCCTCAGCCCCGACTCCTCTGATAGGCATGCTGCCAAAGAATAGTCACTTGTAACACTGACAGCACAAAGGAAGAATTACAATCAGCAGGCAGAATAGATTTTAGAGTCATTTACGGCACAAAAGGAGGCCATTCGGCCCATCGAGTCCATGCCAGCTCTCCACGTAGCCATGCTGTCAGTCTTACTCCTCGTACAATCCCCATAGCCCTGCAAATCTATTTCTCTCAGGTGGCCATCCAGCTTCCATTGAAGTCATTAATTGCCACCACCACCCTTGTGGGCAGCAGGTTCCAGGTCATTACCACCCCCTGCATAAAAAAGTGCTTCTTCATATTCCCCCTGCATCTCTTGCCCAAAACCTTCAATCTGTGTCCCCCAGTCCTTGTACCATTTGTTAATGGGAACAGCTTTTCCTTGTCTAACTTATCTAAGCCTGTCATAATCTTGTACACTTCTATTAAATCTCCTTTCAATCTTGTTTCTTCCCAGGAGAACAAACCCAGCTTTTCCAACCTAACCTTGCAACTAAAATTCTCCATCCCTGGAACCATTCTGGTAAATCTCCTCTCCACCGTCTCAAGGACCCTCACATTCTTCCTGAAGTGTGGTAACCAGAACTGGATGCAATACTCTTGTTGGGGTCTAACCAGAGCTCTATTAAGGTTCAGCATAACTCCCCTGCTTTTATACTCAGTGTCTCTATTTATGAAGCCCAAGATCCCATATGTTTTACTAACCACTCTCTCAATATGTCCTGTCACCTTCAAAGATTGATGCACATGCACCCAGGTCCCTCTGTTCCTGCACAATCTTTAGAACTGTGTATATATTGCCTCACCCTGTTCCTCGGCCAAATGCGTCACCTCACATTTTTCAGTATTAAATTCCATCTGCCACCTCTCTGCCCATTCTGCTAGCTTATCTATGTCCTGTTGCAGGCGGTTCATATCATCCTCACTGTTTGCCGTACCTCCAAGTTTGGTGTCATCAGCAAATTTCGCAATTCTACTCTGTATTCCAAGATTCAAGTCATTTAGATATATCAAAAAAGCACCCTTTTTTGAATAAGGGTGTCACATTTGCCACTCTCCAATCTTCTGGTGCCTCTCCTGTATCCAGGGAAGATTGGAAGATTATGACAAGCCCTATGCAATCTCCACCCCCACTTCCTTTAGCAACCTGAGATGCAAGCCATCTGGACCAGGTGACTTATCTACCCTCAGCATAGCCCAACCTTTTTAGTACCTCCTCCCTCTCAATTTGTATCCTATTCATTGCCTCTACTCTCACTGCTTCTACTGATATTTTGTCAGCCTCCATTTCCTTAGTGAACAAAGTACTCATTAAGTATATTAGCCTTGCCCCATGCCTCTAAGCATATATTACCCTCTCTGTCCCTAATAGGCCCCACTCCTCTGCTTACTACTTGTTTACTATTTACATGCCGGTAGAAGATCTTTGAGTTCCCTTTTATGCTGACTGCCATTCTATTTTCATATTCTCTATTTGTGTGATACCTGCATTGGTGCCAAATAGGTAGTCTGCCAAAGAGAAGGACTTGGTGGATGATGAGCCTAGCCTCCCTCAGTCATCTCAGTATCAAAAAGGAGGACGTGTTGGGCGTCTTGCAAAACATTAAGGTAGATAAGTCCCCAGGGCCTGATGGGATCCACCCTAGAATACTGAGGGAGGCAAGGGAAGAAATTGCTGGGGCCTTGACAGAAATCTTTGCATCCTCATTGGTGACAGTTGAGGTCCCAGAGGACTGGAGAATAGCCAATGTTGACCCTTTGTTTAAAAAGGGTGGCAAGGATAATCCAGGAAATTATAGACCGGTGAGCCTTACGTCAGTGGTAGGGAAACTATTAGAGAGCATTATTCGGGACAGGATTTACTCCCATTTGGAAACAAATGAACTTATTAGCGAGAGACAGCATGGCTTTGTGAAGGGGAGGTCGTGTCTTACTAATTTGATTGAGTTTTTTGAGGAAGTGACGAAGATGATTGATGAAGGAAGGGCAGTGGATGTTATCGATATGGACTTTAGTAAAGCCTTTGACAAGGTCCCGCATGGCAGACTGGTACAAAAGGTGAAGTTACGCGGGATCAGAGGTGAGTTGGCAAGATGGATACAGAACTGGCTCTGTCATAGAAGACAGAGGGTATCAGTGGATGGGTGTTTTTCTGAATGGAGGGATGTGACTAGTGGTGTTCTGCAGGGATCAGTGCTGGGACCTTTGCTGTTTGTAGTGTATATATAAATGATTTGGAGGAAAATGTAGCTGGTCTGATTAGTAAGTTTGCGGACGACACAAAGGTTGGTGGAGTTGCGGATAATGATGAGGATTGTCAGAGGATACAGCAGGATATAGATCGGTTGGAGACTTGGGCGGAGAAATGGCAGATGGAGTTTAATCCGGACAAATGTGAGGTAATGCATTTTGGAAGGTCTAATGCAGGTGGGAGGTATACAGTAAATGGCAGAACCCTTAGGAGTATTGACAGGCAGAGAGATCTGGGCGTACAGGTCCACAGGTCACTGAAAGTGGCAACGCAGGTGGATAAGGTAGTCAAGAAGGCATACGGCATGCTTGCCTTTATCGGTCGGGGCATAGAGTATAAAAATTGGCAAGTCATGTTGCAGCTGTACAGAACCTTAGTTAGGCCACACTTAGAATATTGCGTGCAATTCTGGTTGCCACGCTACCAGAAGGACGTGGAGGCTTTGGAAAGCGTACAGCGGCGGTTTACCAGGATGTTGCCTGGTCTGGAGGGCATTAGCTATGAGGAGAGGTTGGATAAACTCGGATTATTTTCACTGTAACGACGGAGGTGGTGGGGCGACATGATAGAGGTTTACAAAGTTATGAGTGGCATGGACAGAGTGGATAGTCAGAAGCTTTTTCCCAGGGTGGAAGAGTCAGTTACACGGGGACATCGGTTTAAGGTGCGAGGGGCAAAGTTTAGAGGGAATGTGCGAGGCAAGTTTTTTACACAGAGGGTGGTGCGTGCCTGGAGCTTGCTGCCAGGGGAGGTGGTGGAAGCAGATACGATAGCGACGTTTAAGAGACATCTTGACAAATACATGAATAGGAAGGGAATAGAGGGATATGGGCCCCGGAAGTGCAGAATGTGTTAGTTTAGGCAGGCATCAAGATCGGTGCAGGCTTGGAGGGCCGAATGGCCTGTTCCTGTGCTGTGTTGTTCTTTGTTCTTCGTGATCTGATTTCAAGGCCTCCATGTCCTAATAACCCTCTATATTAGATTTGCAAGATCTTTCCCACTCCAAGGTCTAATTGTCCCCCATACTAGTGAAACAAGAAATAAGGTTCTGTTCCCATTTCACAGCATAAAAGCACATGAAAAGAGATTTTTTTTTTTTTTAAGTGTTTGCCCTTAAACTTTCTTTCCTCTAGGCTCTGACTCACACTGAGGCACAGTTCCAACAGTGGTGACAGTCCCCCAGCACCTCCTTCAAATAACTATTCATTATTTATAAGTATAGGACAAGCTGCAGATATGGGAATACATAAAAATGTCATTGTTGTACCCTTAATTGAACTAAAAGGGTACTATCGTCATCAAAAATGGTTGACACACTTCTCTTGTGAACCACATTGCTATAATAATAGAAGCCACAATGCAATGCAGCAGCAACAACAGCATAACAAAAATAACCAAATGCTTTTTTTTTTTATTTTCCTGGCTCTACTTCTTTCCTGAACAGAAGGAAATCGAAATGAAAAGCCAAAACCCATAGCAAGGCATCATCAAACATGAAAAAAGTAGGAAAGTAGAGGGAGTTAAGCAAGTGGCTAGATGCCATCTAAAAAGTGACTTGCCAAACAAATACCTAAAGAAAATGTTCCCCCTTTATAGCAAGGTCTTTATTGATCGTTCCACTTTTGATCCTGTGACATCTTTTCATAAAACTCACTGTAAGCTATTGTTGTTTAGTGTAACCTGTCAATTAATTAACCAAAAGAAGAATGTTAGAATGCTATTATTGTTCTAAATTTTAGATAATGCCCGCAATTATTATAGTTCTTCGACCTTAAGCACCATTAACATAATACATCTTATCTGTTTATTTCCCCACTTCAGAGACTATCACTCATCATTTTACTAGTCCCACATACATGTTCATTGGTGAAGCAGCTGTACTCTGGTTGTCGCGTGTACAAGAGCTACAGGATCTCCACTGAGAAGTTCTATTTTCCTGAGCAAACTTAGGACAAAGGACATAGGAAACATTGACATAGGAAATAGGAGCAGGAGTAGGCCATTCAGCCCATCAAGCCTGCTCTGCCATTGAAACAGATCATGGCTGATCACTTAGCTCTGCCATTTTTCCCTACTATCCCCATATCCCTTGATTTCATTAGTGTTGTAGAGTGATGTCCCTTTAAGAACTCAGTATGCTAATGAACTAAGTACCAGGATGTAGTCATGTGAGTCACTCTGCAACTGTAACACCTGGAGAAAGGTTCTGTAAATACTTTGCTCTGCACATAGTTTATCTGTTAATAAACCTGTTAGAGATCGTCAATGAACTAGACTCCACGCATCTCATTTATGTTACATCAGACAACATAAGGAACTCATTATAATTAGAATCCAGAAATCTGTTGATTTTTGTCTTGAACATGCTCAACGATTGAGCTTCCATAGCCCTTTGAGGTAGAGATTCCAAAAATTCACCATGCTTTGAGTAAAGAAATTCCTCCTCATCTCAGTTTTAAATGGCCTGCCCCTTATTCTGAAACTGTGTCTCCTTGTTCTAAACTCACCAGCCAGAGGAAACATCCTATCCACATGTACCTGTCACACCCTGTAAGAATTTTGTAAGTTTCAATGAGATCACCTCTCATTCTTCAAAACTCCAGAGAATACAGACCCAGTTTCTGCAATCTGTCCTCCTAAGACAATCCACCATCCCAGGGATTAGTTTGGTGAACCTTCGTTGCACTCCCTCTATGGCAAGTATATCCTTCCTTAGAGGACACAATACTTCAGGTGCGGTCTCGCCAAGGCTCTATACAACTACAGTACGACATCTTTACTCCTGTACTCAAATCTTCTTGCAATGAAGGCCAACATACCATTTGCCTTCCTAAATGCTTGCTGCACCTGCATACTAGCTTTTAGTGACTCATAAACAAGAGCACCCAGGTCTCTTTGGACATCAACATTTCCCAACCTTTCACCATTTAAGAAATACTCTGTCTTTCTGTGTTTTCTACCAAAGTGGATCACTTCACACTTATTCACATTATATTCCATCTGTCATGATCTTGCCCATTCACTTAGCCAGTCCAAATCACCTTGAAGCCTCCTTGCATTCTCCTTGCATGTTACATTCCCACCTAGTTTTGTGTCATCAGCAAACTTGGAAATATTAGATTTCCCTACATCACAATCTATACAAATGATCTGGAACAGCTGTGGCCCAAGCACTGATCCTAGCAGTACCCCACTAGTAACAGCCTACCCATCCTGAAAATGACCCGTTTATTCCTACTCTCTGCTTTCTGTCTGTTAACCAATTCTCAATCATAGCAGTACAGTACACCCAATCCCATGTGCTCAAATCAAATCAAATCCAAGTCAGCATCGAGCAAATGTTAGGATATTTTTGTAAAGCATTGAAATCTAGGAGTTGCTGCATGCTGGAAATGAAAATAAATGTTTCTGAAGTTATATAACAGGATTTCCTGCAGATTAAAAAAAAAAGCTGAGCATAAGCCAGGAAATTGTTGCAGTCATTTTCAATATCCCTGGGTTAGTTTATCTGACATGTTCTTTTTCCATCTCCTTTCTTGAAGCTAATAATTTACACCGGTATATGATTGCTCCAATATCTCATCCAACTAGCCATTCTAAATGTGTGAGCCCAGAGAGTGAATGCCAATAAATTCTTTGACCATGGGACTGTGGGACAATACAGCTTAAATAGCGCACACTGATCATGAGTGGGATCCTTGGCTTATTTTCCTTGTCCTGAACTGAGCGCCCTACACTGCCCAACCTATTTTTTTTATTCTTTCATGGGATGTGGGCGTCACTGGCAAGGCCAGCATTTTTTGCTTATCCCTAATTGCCCTTGAGAAGGTGGTGGTGAGCTTGAATCGCTGCAGTCCGTCTAATGTAGGTACACCCACACTGTTGTTAGGGAGGGCGTTCCAGGCTTTTGATCCAGTGACAGTGAAGGAACGGTGACATATTTCCAAGTCAGGATGGTGTGTGACTTGGAGGGGAACTTGCAGCTGGTGGTTTTCCCATGTGACTGTTGTACTTGTCCTTCTCAGTGGAAGCGGTCGCGGGTTTGAAAGGTGCTCTCGAAGGAGGCTTGGCGAGTTGTTGCAGTGCATCTTGTAGATGGTACACACTGCTGCCACTGTGCATCAGTGGCGAATGGAGTGAATATTTAAGGTGGTGGATTGGGTGCCGATCAAGTGGGCTGCTTTATCCTGGATGGTGTCAAGCTTCCTGAGTGTTGTTGGAGATGCACTCATCCAGGCAAGTGGAGAGTATTTCATCACACTCCTGACTTGTGCCTCGTCATTGGTGGACAGGCACTGGGGAGTCAGGAGGTGGGTTACTCGCTGCAGAATTCCCAGCCTCTGACCTGCTCTTGTAGCCAAAGTATTTATGTGGCTGTGTCAGTTCAGTTTCTGGTCAATAGAAACCCCTAGGATGGTGATAGTGGGGGATTCAGCGATGGTAATGCAATTGAATGTCAAGTTGAGATGGTTAGATTCTCTCTTGTTGGACATTGTCATTGCCTGGCACTTGTGTGGTGCAAATGTTATTTGTCACTTATCAGCCCAAGGCTGAATATTGTCAAGGTCTTGCTGCTGATGGACATGGACTGCCTCAGTATCTGAGGAGTTGCGAACATCCCCACTTCTGAACTTATGATGGAGGGGTCATTGATGAAGCAGCTGAAGATGGTTGGGTCTAGGACACTACCCTAGGAACTCCTGCAGCAATATCCTGGGGCTGAGATGATTGGCCTCCAACAACCACAAACATCTTCCTTTGTGCTAGGTATGACTCTAACCAGTAGCGAGTTTTCTCTTTTATTCCCATTGATTTCAGTTTGGTTAGGGCCCCTTGATGCCACACTCAGTCAAATGCTGCCTTAATATCCAGGGCAATCACTCCCACCTCATCTCTTGAGTTCAGCTCTTTTGTCCATGTTTGGACTAAGGCTGTACAGAGGTCAGGAGCCAAGAAGCCCTGCCGGAACTACCACAAGACTGTATCTTTCTGCTCTGTGGGCTCTTTACATTTACCTACTGGGCCATTTAAGGGAGTTAGATCCTATAAGCTTGTACATCACAGTAGCCTCCTCAAAATTTATTGTCCCAATCAAACTGACTTGCAATTAGTATTCACTCAGCTTGCTTTGTATTCCTTATAAATAAACAGATTCCTTTGTGAGTCAACAAATGTGAGCCCATGTCTGAGCCGGGCCCTCGCATGTCCAAGATTCAGGTTCTTTAAACTAATAAACTAATTAACTAACTAAAATAATAGCTACAGAATAGAGACTAGTACAGAACAGGACATATGTTCTTGTGGTAGAAAAAATGATGCAGGCTCCTTAAGGGAATGGAGTTCCTAAAATGTGTACAGAGCTGCTTTCTAATTCAGCATGTAAAAAGACCAATAAGGGAGAATTCACTGCTGGATCTAGTGATTGGGAAGGAAAGAATTAAGAGCTGATGAGAAATGTTATTCATTTAGACTTCCAGAAAGCATTTGATAAAGTTCCTCATAAGAGGCAGTTAGCTAAAGCTGAGGCTTATGGAATTAAAGACAAGTTATGACCTGGTTAGGAAATTGGCTGAGCAGCAGCAGACAGAGTAGGGATAATGGGGAGGTATGCTAATTGGGAGGCTGAGACGAGTGGTATCAAACAGGGATTGGTATTGGGGTCTCAACTATTCACTATATTTATTAACAACTTAGATCATGGGAGAGACATATATTCACGTTTGCAAATGGCGCATAGATAGGCAGCATAAAATTACAAAGATATTAATTGATTAAGTGAATGGACAAAACTGTGGTAAATGGATTTTAATACAGGCAATTGTGATGTTATCCACTTTGGATCTAAATAGGATGGATCAGGCTATTTCTAAGAGGTGAAGAGCTAGAAACAGTGGCAGACCAAAGACACTGAGGAGTCCATATGCATAGATCAATAAAATGTCATGAACAGGCACAAAACATAACCGAAAAAGCTAATGGAATGCTGGTCTCTATATCTGGAGGCTTATAATACAAGTGGGTAGAAGTTACCCAACAGCCCTGGCTAGTCCACCTGGAGTATTGTGTTCCATTCTGGGTGTCATACCTTTGAGAAAATATACGGCCTTGGAGGGAGTGCAGTGCAGATTTACCATAATGATGTCTGGACTCCAAGAGTTAAATTATGGGGGGAGATTACACAAATTAGTGCTGTATTCCCTGGAATTTAGAAGGTTGAGAGGAGATTTGATTAATGTTTTCAAGCTATTGAGGAGAACTGATAAGGTAGGTAGATTTCAACTATTTCTGCTGTTTGTGGAGTCTACAACTAGGGGACATAGCCTAAAAGTGAGAGTCAGGCCATTCAGGAGAGAATGAAGTTTGGAATTCCCTTTCACAAACACCAGTTAATGTGCGGTCCATTGTTAATTTAAAATCTGAGATTAATTATACTGTTAGCCAAAAGTATTAAGAGATATGGGACAAAGATGGGATTGTGAAGTTAGGTCACAGATCAGCTATGATCTCATTGAATGGCAGAATAGGCTCAAGGGGCTAATTGGCCTATTCCTGTTACAATGTTCCTATGTAGAAATAAAAATAGGGGAACATCTAACACTAGTGGCCATAATATAATACAATTTAAGATAATAATTGAGAAATATATAAGCATGAAAAAGACCAGGGTAATAAATCGAGAAAATAAAATAGGCAACAAAATCAGCATATAAGGTAGAACAACAATGGGAAACATTTAAAATAGTGTTCAAGAGTCAAGGAAAACATATTCCACTAAAAGACAAGAACAAACTAGACACTAATGAGACACCAAGGATGAATAAAGTCATAAAGGAAAAATTGAGATAAGGAACGAGGTGCACACTAAGGACAGGAGAGGGGAGTACGACAAGGGAGAATACAAAGAAATTCGGAAAGAAGTTTTTAAAAAAAAAAAACAATTAGGAAGGCAAAGAGGCACTATGAAATAAAATTATCAAGGAACATAAAACAAAATAGTAAAATATTCTACAGGCCCATAAATAAAAAAGGAAAGTAGGGATGGGAATAGGGTCACTAAGGGATGAATAGGATAAAATCGTATGCAGCAAGAGCAAAAGTGACAGAAATATTAAGTAATTAAGTAAATACACTTCAGTATTTACTATGGTGATGGAGTAGCTGGGAATGAGATCAGAAGATAAGATTAAAAACTATATAACTGCATTTAAAATAGAGGAGAAATATTAAATAAACTAATCAAACTCAAAGAGGATAGATGCCTTGATCCAGATAGATTGCACCACCCATTTTAAAAGCATCTAGGGAAGAGATAGCAGAGGCAGTATTACACATATTTAATAATTTATTAGAAAAAAGTGTAGTGCCACAGAACTGGAGGATAGCTAACATTATACCAATACTTAAGAAGGGAGATAGAACATATGAAGGGAACTATAGACCAGTCCGCTTAACAGCAATGGTAGAAAAGATAATGGAATCCCTATTAAAAAGAAAATAGAAAAGCATCTAGAAATCAAGGGACGAGTAACAATATTGATAGTGTTATGGTCACCTGATTCATAGTTAGTATTAATATTTTAGAGGTCACTTTTAGTTTTGGGGAAATAAATGTGTAGCTGTGAGAATTTCAAAAGGTTGCAGATCACCCAAGATTTAAGGTTCAAAGATGTCTCAATGAGTGCTTACAGAGACGGAATTAGAGAGGTAAGAACTATAAACCAGTAGGTGGGCTTGTTTAGTTGGAAGTTATAGAGTCATAGAGCGATACAGCACTGAAATGGGCCCTTCGGCCCAACGAGTCTGTGTTGACCATCAATCATCCCATTTATACTAATCCTACATTAATTCAATTTTTTCCCTCTCACATCCCCACCTTCCCTCAATTCTCCTACCACCTACCTATACTAAGGGAAATTTTTACAATGGCCAATTTACCTATCAACCTGCAAGCCTTTGGCATGTGGGAGGAAACCAGTGCACCCAGAGGAAACCCACGCGGTCACAGGGAGAACTTGCAAACTCCGCACAGCCAGTACCCAGAACTGAATCCAGGTCGCTGGAGCTGTGAGACTGTGGTGCTAGTTAGACACAAACAGGTAGTTGGTCACAGAGAAAACAGTTGGCTTTGAAGTCAGTTGGACTCCGGAGGAAAGAGGCTGTTGGGAACAGGGGAATTTCTATTTTGAGGCAGATGCATACTCAAGTTGGGAAGTCCAGTTTTGGGAGGTGTTGGAAGAGAACTGGAGGTTTTGTCTAGCCGGAAGCTAGAAGAAGAATCCACAGAATATGTCAAACTTTGAAAGACAGCTGAGAGATTAAGGAAAATCAAAGTTAATTCCTAAGAGCTGTGGTACACTTTGGATTGGTCCCAGGAGAAGTGAACAAACTGCCAAGATCTTCTAAAGTACAGGGGAACTCTTGGGGTGGAAATAAAATCAAATGGGGATGTTCTGTTGAGATTTAGAGTTTAAAATATATGGGCTGAATTTTACCAGCCCTACGACATTGGGTTTGTGGCAGGCGGGGCCCGGAATATTCTTCCGGGAGAGGCTCGTCATGACCCCCCGATGCCAGAAAGGCCCCGTCGCATTTTACAGGCGGCGGCGAGGCTTCGGAGCACACCCCCGCCACTTGGCGGCGGAGACTTCATCTAAATATGCTAACCATATTACAATTAATGAATAAACACATACTTGGTAGCAGCAGCCATCCCATGCCAATATACTGGCCGCTGGCCGGAACTCCGGTGCCCTCAACTCACCGTTCGGAGATCCAAGGCATGACACAGGTGGGGAGAGGGGATGAGTGAAATTTGCAGGGTGTGGGGGAGCGAGGAAAACCGCACCAATTGGTTGTGGAGATGGTGGGAAGGGGTTGAGGGTCAAAGGTGCTGAAGTAGGGGGGTGAAAGTTCAACATATTAAATCTGGGGGGGGTAGGTCATTTTATTTATTGAGAATTCAGTGGGGGCGGCAGGTGGGAGAGGGTATTCAAAGTTTTAATAAAATTTTATTTGCAACTTTTGTACACCTGTCCCTTTTAAACATTTAAATTTACCTGGAGGGCTTGAAGCCCTTTAAAAATGGCATCTGTGCTTGCGCAATGGCGTTGGACGCCATTGCCAGGGATGAGTGGCCGCCCCCAGTACATCATCGGGGGTGGACGTTCTGCCCACTCCATTTAAATAAACCCCCTCTCGAAATATCACAGGGGCTCAGTGGCACACAAGTGGTGCTTGCGTCATGCCATCTTTCAAGCTCACCGCCAAGAATGGCGGCAAGCTTATAAAACTCAGCCCTATGTCTTCACGTTTTGTGAAAATTTTATGTTTAAAGTATAGGTGATTTCAAATTGTAATATTGTTAGTAGTGCTTTGTTTTGTTTAACTCTTGTACAGTAAAGTTTTTTTGTTTAAAATGTGAAATATTGTGGCATAACTCTTTCAGTAATAGGGAATTCAACTTTCTCTTTTTTTAAATGTTAATGGTCCGTAAGGGGACCTTAACTGTAACTAGCAGGTTGCAAGACGGAAAGCAGAGAGTATGTGTATAGGCTAACTATTCAGAATGGCAGAGGGTGGGAGGTGGGATTTCATAAGGATCAGTGCTAGGATCACTGTCTTTCACAACTTATATTAATGATTTCGACTTTAGAATCAAAAAAAATTCCAAGTTTATGGATGACATCAAATTGGGGGGATTAGTCAACACTAAGGAGAAATGCAAAAAATTACAAAAAAATATGAATAAACTTGTAGAATTGGCAAATGAATTTCAGCATTGATAAGTGTGAGGTATTACATTTTGCTAAGAAAAATAAGGAGGACACATAATACTTGGAAAATGAGAATCTAAATGGGGTAGAGAAACAAAATGATCTGGGAGAGAAAATACACAATTTACTAAAAGTAGCAGATTAATAAGGCCATTTAAAAAAAGTAAACCAAGTACTAGGGTTTATTTCTAGAGGTGTAGAATTGAAAGTAGAGAAGTTGGCTAAGCTTGCATCGAACCTCAGTTAGACTACACTTGGAGTACTGTGTGCTGTTCTGGTCACTATATTATTTATCGGGGAGAAAGCGGGAACAGGGTACTGAGTTTGGATGATCAGCCAATATCGTATTGAATGGCCTACTCCTGCTCCTATTTTTCTGTGTTTCTATTATCAAAAGGATATAGAGGCCCTGGAGAGGGTGGAAATAAAATTTACAAGGATGATACCAGAACTGCAAGGTTATATCAGAACAGAGTTGCTCTCTTTTCACATGAATAGAGAAAGCTCAGGGTGACCTAATAGAGGTCTTTAAAATTATGTTTTTGATAGGAGACACAGAGAATGTTTGTTTCCATTTGTGGGGAAGAGCAAAACTGGAGGCTATCAGTATAAGATAGTCACCAAGAAATCAAATAGGGAATTCAGAAGAAACTTTTTTACCCAGAGATTGGTGAGAATATGAAACTTACTACGTCGTGGAGTAGTTGAGGCGAATAATAATAGCTGTATTAAAGGGGAGGCTAGATAAGCATATGAGGGAGAAGGGAATAAAGGGTTATGCTGATAGTTAAATGCAGAAGGATGGGAGAAGGACTGAGTGGAACATAATTTTCAGCATGAACTTGTTGGGCTGAATGGACTATTCCTGTGCTGCATTTTCTGTGTAATTCTTTGTAATTGGTTCAATGTGTGCCAATTTTGGCTTTAGTTTGATTTGATTGTCATGATTTTCTATCAAATAAAATAAATAAAGGGAAGATTAAGAGAAGGACATTCCCAAATTCCTACTAAGCGATGTGATGCATCTGTCTCATAGTCACCCTCACCGAATGAACTGCATCCATTCCGTGAAAACTTCATCTTCACTTACTAAGCATTCCCGGTGAACATGGTTCCTGCGAGGAGCGTAATCTTGAAAAATCGAGCATTAAGTGTGGCCCATGATGCTCCAAGGTATAGCAAATCATAGTGTGGTCTTGTATCATTTAGATATTTGAAACTTAGTTCTTGAGTCTCTGTTCCGTCCCCAACCGGAAAAGATTTGTCAAATACTTTTTCTCGGAAATACAGTGCCCTTTTTTTTTTAAATGTCTCTCAGGACCATCTGAAGTTCAGGGGGCCCAATCCAAATCCAGGCTCTGACAAATATCCAATTATGAATCCCCTGGTTTAAACATGGCACTGACGTTAATAGAGTCAGAGTGATGCCGATTATCACATCTCTACTTGCAAGGACTTAAATTCTCTTTGACAGTGACTCTCTTATAATAATATGAAGGCAACTTCCAAGCAGTCTGGGTGGGGGAAATTGTGTGGGGGGGGGGAACTCGGAAGTCAACTGAACAGGTCACAATCTGCAATCTCAATTAATTACCAATTTATTTTGAGTTCCAGGCTTCACATCTCCAAGCTGCACAAGCGAGTGTGATGTGTACCTAAATGATGCGAGCTCAACTGTATTTAAAGGGACAGTGTACAAATGGAAATTGAACATATTTAGGATGGATAGTGGACATTGTGCAAGGGCAGCACTCAGATTTAATGATGCCTCACTATAATTACTGCTGTGTGCAGATGAGAGAAGGAGGGACATACCTTTCCACAGCAATGGGAGGAAGAAATCTGCTGCTCTCACCGAGATAGTTTGTTTGGAGGCAGCTAGGGAGGTGTCCAACAGGATTATTGTGCCCAGATCATGGATGCAATGTAGGAAGCAGTTTAATGATCTAACCAGCTCAGGCAAAATGAGTACATTTGCTGATTCACCCACATCCAGAGGTTTAAGCCCAAGCCCCACTTCACTATGTCTTGCCAAGTACTCTCCATCTCGTCCATCCTCACGTATATTTGCCTTTCTGAAGCACTAAGCTTTCACTTTCTATATACATCAACACCTCCCCATTTATCCATCCACCATGGCCACTCACCCCAATCCTTAAGCAATGTGATGCATCTGTCTCATAGTTACCCTCACCGAATGAACTGCATCCATTCAGTGAATACTTCATCTTCACTTACTCACAGGTCTCTCTTTTTGTCCCTTGTAGGAGAGTACAAAACTTAAGGGAAGGGTTACGAGGTGGTCCATCACAAATTGTACACATCACTGGTGCAAAGTAGGAATGTCTGAGTCCCTCTCAGTCAGAGATAGAGAGACAGGGAGCTCGCAGAAAGCTGGTGACAGAATTTCAAAAATTTCTGACACAATGGCAGACTTCATTTCATCTATTACTGAACTATGAAAAGACTGAATATGGTGATCATCAAGATTGTGACTTTGCCATGACTAAATCATATCCCTTTCTTTGTCTCTAGGACCTTCACATGTAGACCAAGAATTGCAGAACATCCATGAGGACAAGTCCTCGGAGGACCTCATTCCTTGTGAGAGTGCACCATCATCAGAACCGTGTATCAGCACAGATACTCACTTCAGTGTGGCCAGTAAGAGAGTTAGTTGTTTTCAACTGATGAATCATATCTCTTCAGTGAGCGTGAGCAGACACTGGTGGTAGGGACAGCTGTGGAGAGTCTGCGTTCAGAAATGAAATTTTCTCCAAGCTTTGCTCAGCTGGACACTGATGCTGAACCCTGGGGGCTGTTTATTGAGAGGGAGAATGCTAGAGGTGCATCAGCAACTAAGCAAAGTACTGATGGATGTGTCACTCAGGTATCACAATGGTGGAGAGGATGAAGAAGTCCAATTCAATTACCAATGGATTAGTGGCACAGGGAATTGCAAGACTTTATGTTTAGTTTAGTTTAGAGATACAGCACTGAAACAGGCCCTTCGGCCCACCGAGTCTGCGCCGACCATCAACCACCCATTTATACTAATCCTACACTAATCCCATATTCCTACCACATCCCCACCTGTCCCTATATTCCCCTACCACCTACCTATACTAGGGGCAATTTATAATGGCCAATTAACCTATCAACCTGCAAGTCTTTGGCATGTGGGAGGAAACCGGAGCACCCGGAGGAAACCCACGCAGACACAGGGAGAACTTGCAAACTCCACACAGGCAGTACCCAGAACTGAACCCGGGTCGCTGGAGCTGTGAGGCTGCGGTGCTAACCACTGCGCCACTGTGCTGCCATGGAAAGAGATTCCACCTCCCTGGAACTTCAAGCAAGGCTCTCAGATGAATCCATGCAGGCCATGACCATGGCTGTGCAGACCTTTGATGCCAACTTGTCTGCCATCTTAAAGAGAATGACAGAAACCTTATCCGTAGCCTTATAACGCACCACTGATTTTCACCAATCTGGTCTGGAGCACAGTGGTAAGAATAATGTTGTACTGGCCCTGGAGAGGGATGATGGTGAAAATGAACATGGGAAGTGGGGCCTCCACTCAAAGCACTCTCCATTGCACCCCCTGTCCCTCGAAATGCTGCCTCATTTCCTGATGGCCAAGCCTGTCTCTGCACAGGTGCAGGTGGAGTTGTGTTTGAGTGTGCCCTCAGGGGCTCTAAAACCCAGAGGGTATAGGCCAAAAGCATCTCAGCAGTCAGTGCAGAGATATGAGAAGCAATACTTGACCTCTGCTGAAGCCACACAGGATGCACCATGTAAAAGCATAGAAGCAGTAGGAAACTTAAATTGAAGAAATGGTAAATCACCTAGCGTATGTGTTTGGGTAGGGGCTTTTGACAAAATGCTATGCTGTTAAGTTCCCCTTTACTTATGCCATGTAAAATGTATTTTAATAAAATCAGAAAATGCTAGGAATATTCAGGTCTGGCAGCATCTAAGGAGAGGAAAACAGAGTTAATGTTTCAGGCCACTGACCTTTCGTCAGAACTGGAAAAAAATTAGAGATGTAGCATGTTACAAGCAAGAACAGAGGCAGGACAAGGGGTTGGGGGGAAAGAAATAAATGGAAGATCTGTGTTTGGGTGGAAAGCTGGAGAGATTAAATGACAAAAGAGATGATGGTGCTAAGCAAAAGGGGTTGGTAATGGAACAATAAAGAAACAAAAGATGGGTCTAGAGGAGTAAATATGAAAAGCAATATCAGCACCAACAACTGCCAAGAAAAACAAAAAAACAGAAATGGGGCAGAGGTTATGATCTGAAATTGCTGAACTCCGTGTTGAGTCCCAAAGGCTGTAAAGTGCATAATGGAAAGCTAAGGTGCTGCTCCTCGAGCTTATGTTGAGCTTCATTGGAAGCCAAATAATTATAGGCCAGTCAGTCTGACCTCGGTGGTGGGTAAATTATTAGAATCAATTCTGTTGGATAGGATAAACTGCCACTTAGAGAGGCATGGATTAATCAGGGATAGTCAGCGTGGATCTGTTAAGGGAAGGTCATGTCTTACTAACTTGATTGAGTTTTTTGAGGCAGTAACAAGGAGGATTGATGAGGGTAGTGCAGTGGATGTGGTCTACATGGATTTCAGAAAGACTTTTGACAAGGTCCCACAGAGAAGACTGGTCAGTAAAATGAAAGCCCAGAGGATCCAGAATTTGCTCAGTGACAGGAAACAAAAGGTAGTAGCTGACGGATGTTTTTGCGAATGGAAAGCAGTTTCCAGTGGTGTTCCACAGGGCTCAGTGTTGGGTCCCTTGCTGTTTGTGGTACATATGAATGATTTGGACTTAAATGTGGAAGGCATGATTGGGAAATTTGCTGATGACACTAAAATGGACTGTGTAATTGATAGTGAAGAGGATAACTGTAGACTCCAGAATGATGTCAATAGTTTGGTTGAGTGGACGGAAAAGTGGCAAATGGAATTCAATCCATACAAGTGTGTGGTAATGCAATGAATGGGCCAAAATTTGGCAGATGGAGTTTAATGTGGATAAGTGTGAGGTTATCCACTTTGGTCGGAAGAATAGAAAGGCAAATTATTATCTAAATGGAGAAAAACTTCAGAATGCTTCGGTGCAGAGGGATCTGGGTGTCCTCGTGCATGAATCACAGAAAGCTAGTCTGCAGGTACAGCAGGTAATAAGGAAGGCAAATGGAATTTTGGCATTTATTGCTAAAGGAATATAATATAAAAGTAGGGAAGTGTTGCTGCAACTGTACAAGGCTTTAGTGAGACTGCAACTGTAGTATTGCGTACAGTTTGGTCCCCTCACTTGAAGAGGGAGGCAGTTCAGAGGAGGTTCACTAGATTGATTCCAGGGATGAGGGGTTTGTCTTCTGAAGAGAGATTGGGCAGTTTAGGACTTTACTCTCTGGAGTTTAGAAGAATGAGAGGAGATCTAATTGAGGTATATAAGATGAATAAGGGGATTGACGAAGTAGACGTAGAGAGGATGTTTCCTCTTGTGGGGCAATATAGAACAAGAGGTCATGGTTTTAGAATGAGGGGTACAAGATTTAAAACCGAGATGAGGAGAAATTACTTCTCTCAAAGGGTCATGAGTCTATGGAATTCACCATCCCTGAGTGCGGTGGATGCCGGGACATTGAGTAAATTTAAGGAGGAGATAGACAGATTTTTAATTAATAAAGGGTTGAAGGGTTATGGAGAATGGGCAGGAAAGTGGAGTTGAGACCGAGATGAGATCAGCCATGATCGTATTGAGAATGGTGGAGTAGGCTCGAGGGGCTGAATTGCCTACTCCTGCTCCTGGTTCTTATGACCTTATTTGGGGAGGGCAAACAAAGTGAGGGAATACGCAATAAACGGGAGAGGGGTAGAAGGACCTTGGAGTGCATGTCCACAGGTCTCTGAAAGTGGCAGGACGGGTAGATAGAGTGGTGAAGAAGGCATATGGAATGCATTCCTTTATTGGCTGAGGTATCGAATACAAAAGCAAGGATGTCATGCTTGAACTGTATAACGTGCTGGTTAGGCCACAGCTGGAGTATTGAGTACAGTTCTGGTCATTGCATTACAGGAAGGACATAATTGCTCTGGAGAAGTACAGAGGAGATTTACAAGCGTGTTGCCAGGGCTTGCAAGTTGCAACTATGAGGAAAGATTGATGGGCTAGGGTTGTTTTCCTTAGAACAGAGGAGGCTGAGGGGTGACTTAATTGAGGTATACAAAATTATGACGGGCCTAGATAGAGTAGACAGGAAGGACCTGTTTCCCCTAGTGAAGAGGTCAATTACCGTGGGCACAGATTTAAGGTGATTGATAGAAGGATTAGAGGGGACATGAGGAAAAACTTTTTCACCCAGAGGGTGGTGGGTGTCTGGAATTCACTGCCAGGTACAGTGGTGGAGGCAGAAACCCTCAGTTCTTTTAAATGGTACCTGGTCATGCACTGAAGTGCTGTAACCTGCAAGGCTATGGACCAAGTGATGGATGGTGGGATTAGATTGGGGAGCTAGTTTTTCCGGCTGGCATGGACACAATGGGTTGAATGGCCTCCTTCCGTGCCATAATTTTTCTATGATTCTAACCCTGAGGATAGAAAGGTCAAAGCGGGAGTGGAGCAGAGTATCAAAATTTATTGAATAGCACCACTTCCACATTGATGGTCGAATATCACTTGCGGTTTATAAACTCCTGGGACCGGATTTTCAAAGGGATGTGGAGTCGGGACCCAATGCAGACGCGATTTGAAAATTGTGGTCCTGGAGGTGTCGGGTTCCAGAGAAGACAATCCAAAATTTTCAATGTGAGGGTGGAAGGAGGGAATGAGGAAGCTGCTCACCTGCAACTAAGGGCCCATTGAGCCCATGAAGGAGCTCGTTATGGGACAGGAGTGGGGTTAGCACTGCAACTTTCAATGCCCATTTTGGCGAGCCCGACCAGTCTGGTGCCCGATAGTGCACAGCTGGTGGGCTCACAGCGGGCAGGGGCAAATGTTATTGCTGCAAGTTGAAATCTTTTGGGCCTATGGGAATCTTGCACAGGGCTAAGCGCAGGACATTGTTTAATTTCCGAGGGGTTAAGGACGCTGAGCCTCTGTCTGTAAATCCTGTGATGTGGATACTGCATCGCAACTCTTGAGCGTTGAGTTTTTGCTGCCAGGAATCTAAATAGAATCTAAAATAGAATGAATGAATTCCATTCCCCAGCATAGACATCCTTCACCTTGGTGAGCACAAAAATTTAAAAAACATAGTGAACAGAGATCATTTTGTTTTATGGTTGGGCTTAATGCACTGATAGCACAGTGGAACAGGTCTTACTGATAAAGCCTGTGATCTGGCATTCTCATCTGTAGCAAGAGCCTTGGAACTGCCCTGTGTTATCTCCACTGTGAGATTGGGTCTGCGTCACCATACAGGATTTAAAGCTGACAGTGGGAGAAGATTATGCAAGGCAATCTCTCAAAAAGTGCTGCTTACTCTTTTGTGGCTCACCAAACTTAAGCCATCCCAAAGAAATCGCAAACTGTACCCCTTACAAAACTCTCAAGAGTTGTCATGCAGTAAAATTAATTTAGCAGTGGCCATTTTAATGTCCAAATCTCACTGACATTCCTAAATTTCATTCATGTAAAGAATTTAAATGATGAGCAAACTTACATGTAAATGTCTCAGTCAGAATAAGTTTATGTTTGGCAAGCGTAAGACAGGAGAAACTTCTTTTACATTATATTGGTGAATTAATTTGTATTTTTAAATGATATTTGCCTCTTGTCCAGGATTTGTTCTGCTTATAAAATTTGCTATTATCAAAATAATTGGGCCTAGCTTAAAATGAATTTGTCTCAGGTTTTCCATGTGCCATTCCCTGATTGAAGGGACAGGGTAGCTGGTCTACCCCTACGTCTCTCAGTCAGCTGTTTTTCTTTTTCTTTTATTATTCTTTTGCAGAATGTGAGCACCCATGACAAGACTGGCATTTATTGCCCATCCCTAATTACCCTGTAGTGGTTAGTTACAACCGATTGGTTTGCTCTTTTTTTATGAGTCTCAATTCATATAATTATATTGTTTGCTGTCTTGTAGTGAGGGGATTCTGTGCTTTAGAACTTTTTTTTTTCTATGTATTGCACCCAGTTTAATATGAGTTAGGCCCTGGGCAGAGTAATACTTCCTCTTATCTACCCCTACAATGTGCAGTAACTGCAAATTTAAGATAGCATTTCTTATTCCCTACTGTACATAGATACCCAACTGTAAGAAAGCCAATTTCAGTGATTTGAGAGGGGATCTAGCACAAGTGAACTGTAAACAAAGACTGGTCAGGAAAATAGTAAATGATCAATGACAGGCTTTCAAGGCAGAGATATTTTGGGTACAAACTAGGTATATTCACATAAGGAGGAAAGATGGGACTACCAAGGTTAGAGCTTTCTAGATGGCAAAGGAAATAGAGGTTAAAACAGAAAATGTTTGTGACAAATGTTAAGTACAGAATACAATTGAAAACCAAAATAGAGAGTGCAAGGGAAGTTCAAAAAGGATATAAGGGTAAAAGAGAATATGAGAAAAGGTTAGCGCGCAACATAAAGAGGAACTCAAAAATCTTTGATAAGCATGTAAAAAGGATAGTTAAAAGAATGGTGGGGCTGATTAGGGATAAAAAGGAAATCTTGTGGAGACAGAGGGTATGACTCGGGTACTGAATGAGCATTTTGCATTGATCTTCACAAAAGAGGTTGAAGTTAATATTGCAGTAGAGGAGAAGGACAGAGTAGCAACATTGGAGAGGATAAAAATAAATAGAAAGGAGGTGCTAAATAGGTAACCATTTCTCAAAGTTAATAAGCCACCCAGTCCAGATGGGATGTATCCTAGGTTGCTGAGGGAAGCTAGGATGAAGATAGCAGAAGTTTTGACTATAATCTGTCAATCCTCCTTGGATATTGGAGAAGTGCCAGAGAACTGGAGGATTGCAAATGTTATACACTGTTTCAAAAAGAGGAGAGGGATAAATCTGGTAATTATAAAGCCTCAATCTAAAGTCCGTGGCGGGAAAACTACTAGAGACCATTGTCAAGAACAAAATGAATTCTCACTTGGAGAAGCATGGGTTAATAAAGGACAGCCAGCATGGATTTGTTAAAAACATATCTGACTAAACTGATGAAGTAACAGAGAGGGTTAATAAGGTAGCATGGTAGATGTACATATGGCCTTTCAAAAGGCATTTGATAAAATACCACATAACAGACTTATTCAGAAAATAGAAACACATGGGATTAAAGGGACAATAGTAACTTGGGAATTTAATTGGCTAATGGATAGGAGTCAGAGTTTTTCCAACTGGAGAGAAGTATACAGTGGAGTCCCTCACAGTCAGTATTTCAACCATTACTTTTCTTGTTTTATACATTAATGACCCAGACATGGGTAGAGGGTGCACAATTTCAAAATTTGCGAATGATACAAAACTTGGCAACAAAGTAACTAGTGCATAGGACTTCAGGAGGACGTAAGTTGGTGAAATGGGTAGACACACGGTAGATGCAATTTAATGCAGATAAGTATGAAGTGACGCACTTTGGAAGAGACAACATGGAAGGCAGTATAATCTAAATGGAACTATTTTGAGGGGGACGGGATTGCAAGAGCAGAGGGACCTGTGGATGCACATTCATAAATCCTTGAAGGTGGCAGGGCAAGTTGATCAGGTGGTTAAGAAAGTATATATGAACATATGAATTAGGAGCAGGAGTAGGCCACTCGGCCCTCTGAGTCTGCTCCGCCATTCAATAAGTTCATGGCTGAACTGATTATTCCACATTTCCACCTACCCCTGATAACCTTCCACCTCCTTGCTTATCAAGAATCTATCTACCACTGCCTTAAAAATATTCAAAGACTCTGCTTCTACTGCCTTTTGAGGAAGAGAATTCCAAAGACTCACAACCCTCTGAGAGAAAAAATTTCTCTTCATCTCTGTCTTAAATGGGTGACCCTTTATTTTTAAACAGTGACCCCTAGTTCTAGATTGTCCCACAAGTGGAAACATCCTTCCACATCTACCCTGTCAAGACCTCTCAGGATCTTATCTGTTTCATTCAAGTCACCTCTTACTCTTCTAAATTCCTGCAGATACAAGCCTAGCCTGTCCATATGGGATACTCAGATTTGCAAATAGGAGCATCGAATACATAAACCTTCATTAATCTCTGGTTAGGCCTTAGCTGGAGTATGATATATTCTGGATACCACATTTTAGAAAGGATGTCAAGGCCTTGGAGAGGGTACAGAGGAGGTTTACCAGGATGATGCCAGGGATGAGGGACTTCAGTTATGTGGAGAGATTGGAGGAGTTGTGATTGTTCTCCTTCACGATGGGCCAAAGCGCCTGTTTCTGTGCTGTATAACTCTGTGACTCTTTACAGTAGAGAGGGTTAAGGAGTGACCGATAAAGGTATTCAAAATTATGAGGAGCTTTGATAGAGCAAGTAGGGGAAGCTGTTTCCTCTAGCAATTGGGCTGGTAACCTAAGGTCATAGATTTAAATAATTTGCTAGAGGGTGAATGAGGAGAAATTCCTTCACAGAGAGGGTTTTTGAGATGTACAATGCACTGCCTGAAGTGGTGGTGAAGCCAGATTCCATAGGAACTTTCAAAAGGCAATTGGACATGTACTTGAAGAGGACTAATTTACAAGATTATGGTGAAAAAGCTGGGATGTGAAACTAAATTGGACAGCTCTTTCAAAGAGGCTTCACAGGCATGTTGGGCTGAATGGCCTCCTTCTGTGTTGTAAGATTCGAATACCATTGCTGTAATATTTGAATACCATTCATCCTTATAGTTTATCTCAGACTGTCAAGTGCCAGACTACTTCACACCTCATTCCAACCCATCGATCTGAGCAAATTTAAACTCAAGTCCCGGAGAAAAAAGAATCAAATGCTAATTCATCCACTTCAGCTAATGTTTTCACCATTTTACTCCAATGGTTCACTAAACATAACACTTTGAATCCCTTTTGAGGGGAAAAAAAAGCATTTTTAAAGTATCAAATTGTTAGGAGTTGGTATGTATCTTTATATTTTATGAAGGTATTGTATATTCTGATTGCACAATGCTTGTGAGCAAGAGCATTGGTACATTGCCCCCGCATTTCCAGGGGGCCTGTGGTGGAGTGCTAGCATGAAAGAGGGCAGGAGAGAACAGGCAGGGACAGGAAATAGGGCAGACAGGAAAGAACCAGATCTCAGCTCAAGACTGACGGTCCGTAAATTTTGTTTGCAGGCATGTTGGGAGAGAGGCACCGTGAAAGCCTGATATTATTAAAGGAGACTGGCAAGGCATAATATGTTGGACTTTCCTCTGCTTCCACCTCTTCTGCTCTGACTGTTAAGATGCTACCACCCAGTACATTTGAGCAGTAGAAGTGGGGCTCATGGGAGCGTTGCAGACCACGTCATGATTTGGGCCACTCCAGAGGAGAAAATTCTGCCCCCAGTAAAATTGAAGGCTGACTTCTACTTTATAATAATGCTGCGGCCAGACCTACCAGCTACCAGCAGACCCACGCCACATTCCCCTTACCCCGCTCCCAGCTCGCAGGTGCCAAAGATGCGCTGATACTGATGCTAACTCCCACAGGGAATCCATAAATCAGGAATACATAAATTGTCTCAACCTAGGATCTCCAGCAGGGTCAGGATTTGAGGTCATAGAGTGGCACAATTCGTACTCGATCATTGATACAACAGCAGAGCGGGATCACAGATGTGAGACACCTGAGCACGCACAGGGAGAAATATGCATTTAAGGGTTAAAACAATCTGTTTTTAGTCATGGGCCTTGAGGTTTACTTGGGGATTGAAATAGGGGATATGGCCTTTGGCGGTTATGTTGGCTGAAGATGCAGCTCTTGCCTGTCATTAGGTGGGTTACTACTGAAGACTTATTTCCCATCCCGTGTTGATCTGCTTTCTCCTCCTCAGAGGTGATTTAAATATAAGGGAGCTTGTGAGCCCAGACTACCTGTTCTTTTCCAAGTTCTTTATTGGCAAAAGCTTTGACATTATATTAGTCCAACAAGAGATACCACAGCAGGATCCAGGTTTGTGACGACAATTTGCCAAAATGAGGAATTCTAATCTTAGTCATTGATGGGTGTCAAGCAGCGACATGCTTTTAAATTCAGTTTTTATGATGGTCGCACTAATTTAAAACAAAGGGCTGCATTTTTGCCAGCCCCTTGGAGCCAGGCCAGGAGGGGGGAGTGGTCACAATATTGGGTGGGAAAACATCAGGACAGAAACCCGACATCTTCACACAGATGGGCGGCCAGCATAGCAGGAGGATGTCACGCTTCCATGAGGCGGGCAGGTAATAAGCAATTAAGTTGTATTTTATGAAGATTTTTGTATTTTTCCAGGCTTTCACATAAACCATGGGACTTCAGAGCCACCCCAGGTATAATGAGGCAGTGAACAAGTGGGAGAAAAGTTCTGGCTGCAAAAGGCAGCCATCGTGAGCATTGGTGAGCCTTGGCAGGGAGGGTGTAACAGTGCGGGCATTGGCATGTACGGTGGGGAGAAGGGGAAGAGGTGCCAGAGCTTCAGGGGCATACCACCAGAATGCCATATTGGCACGTGTGGGTAGAAGCAGGGCTGGAATAGGTCCTGGACACTGAGTGAATCTACAGGCCATGGGCCTCATTCACTTTGGTTTTGGCTCCTACAGAGAGGAGGAGAAGCAGAGAGGGAGAGAGCTGCAGCAACAGACTGCAGGGCAGCAGCAACCAGAAGGGCAGCAAGTTCACCAGTCTCGGTGGGGGTGGGAGGGGAAAACGGAGGGGAAGGGTGCTGAGGGGCACAAAACTAACCTCATGCACGGAGAAGAAGTTACCCACCAGAGAGGGTCTACAGACCACATCTCCGCTATCTTCAGATGTCAGAAAAGCAGTGTTGCTGAAGACTGCACTTCTCCAGGGAGGCCATCACAGAGCTGTGTCCGATGCTGGAGGACATGCTGAGCCCCATGGGAAGTGGTGGCCACCCAGTGCCAGTGGTGCTGAAGGTCACCATGGTGCTTATGTTCTACGCCTCTGGACTATTCCAGGAAGCTACTGGAGATATGTGTGGGATCACCCAGTCTGCAACTCATCACTGCATCAAGATAGTCACCAATGCAATGTTCAAGAGGGCCAGCCTATGCGTGCGCTTTCACACCAATCTGGACCATCAGTCTGAGAGGACTGTAGGATTCAGAGCCATTGCTGGATTCCCCCAAGTGCAGGGTGTCACCAACTGCATGCCCATAGTCATCAAGACTCCCACTGACCAGCCTGCAGCCTTCATCAACAGGAAGGGCTTCCACTCACTTAATGTACAACTGGTCTGTGACCACCCCAAATGGATCCTGCAGGTGTGGTCAAGGTGTCCAGGAAGCAGCCACCATGCCAACATACTAAGGCAGTCCTAGGTGCCACACCTTATTAGGGCCTACATACGCCTTCAAGGATGGCTACTTGGTGAAAAGAGCTATGCATTGAAGACGTGGCTACTGACATTTATGAGGAACCCTAGCACTGATGCAGAGGAGAGATTCAACACTTACCACCACAAAACTCGAGCAACCATTGTGTAGGCCAAAGAGCTTCTAAAGATGTGGTTCCAATGTCTCGACAGATCTGGTGGAACTCTACGATATACCCCAGCAAGGGTCTAACTTAACATGGTGGTTTGCTGTGTCCTGCACAACCTGGCATTCCAGTAGGTACAGCAATTGTACATTGAGCACGATGCCTCCTCCAACAATGAGAAGATGGTGGAAGATGATACCGTGGAGCCCCTGAGATACAAACAGCCTCCCAAGAGATGGAAGGATAACTCAGGCCTTGCCACTTCAGAAATTTAATGTTACAAATATTTTCAAAACTTCAAGAATCCAAACAAAAGTAACCCATGAACCCCAAATGCAGCTCGGTACTCTTCTAAAATCTCTTCAGTGCGCTTCTATGTGTTCCCCCTCGTCTATCATTTGAGGTGGAGGCAGGATGCTGACCTTGCTGCCCCCTGGTTTGGGATGACCTTGGCCAACATCATCTGGCTGCTTGAGGCGTGGAAGGGCCCTGGCACATAGCGGGCCTCCTACAAAAGTGCAGGAATCTCCTCTGTCATCGTAGCTGAATGAGGCACTGATGTAACTGACAAAGGGGCTGACGAGCTGCTGTCCAGACCAGGAGCAGCCTGAGAGGAGCCCCAGATGCTTCAGACATACCAGCTCAGCTGAGGAGAGCAAAAACCTAGCGATGATTCTAGGTGCCTCAACCACCATCCCCAACCCCCTCGACCAGCTATTGCTGCATGAGGCTCATGGAGTTGGCGATGGCATGCAGGTCCGCGCACATCACCAGCATCCACTGAGTGGCCTTCTGGATACGGCTGTCTGTGAGGGTTGATAATCTCTTCATGGAAGAAGTCATGCGTGCTTACGCCAGAGGCAAGGCGACACTTATGGCCTGGATGGACTCCTCCATCATCCGCGTAGAGGTGCCTTTAGCCTCTGGGATCTCCACCAGGTCAGTGGCCTCAGCTGCCTCAGCCTCTGTTAGCTGCTTAGGGCTGTCCATGTTGTGCTTACCAGATTGTGACCCCAGACCTACTCACAAATGCATAGCCACCATTGTAAGAGTATCTATGCTGGTGGAAGGTATGGGGGAACGATGTGACGATGCATCCTCTGAGGCTCCCTCATCCTCCTCCGAAGTGGACGGCTGTCCCCTGGTCTCTGCAGCTGGCTGCTCTTGTCTTTGACTTGCATGAGAGGGAAGAATAATTAGAGGGTGATGAGCATTCCATCAGATCCTTCAGCCCAGTCCTACTGTGGAGCTCCATCTGACCAGTGGTGGGCACATGAACACTATGCCTCGTGTTCGCCAGAGGCTTTCTTGTCCCCAACAATTAGGCCACTCACTCTCTCTCGTCTCTCCACTCCCATCTCACCCTCTGCGATAGAACAGCCCCTATGCAGTCTGCCAATCTCCTCTTCATTGAGGGTAAGGACTAAGAGGTACAGGGCACCACCACCAGCTTCACCCTTTCCCAAGCATCATGGACTGTCTTTCCTGCATACACACAGATGACCATTGTGAGTTGCCCAACAAAGACACACACATCACCTATGATGCTAGCCACCAGACTGTGTATGATGATCCCACAGGTATGCATTCTGCATGCGGCCACTCGGAAGCAGCAGACTCACCTGAGAAGGGCCAGTGCCATTAACCAATATGCTGCCATGCCTACCACAGCTAATGCTGCTGCCTGGTCCTTTTGTCAGGAACTGGGTTGTGTTCTGGCCACGTGGTGAGGGGTGCAGGTGGTTCCCATTGTTCAACTCCCACTTGACCACAGCAGGGTGCTTTTGTTATTAGGGTTTAACCCTTTTGTGTTTTATTTGTCAAATAAACAGACAGCAATAGGATTGCTTGTAGGTTTAAAACAGAAGATTATTTATTGAGCAATATACTTTATTCAGAAATTGTCGCAAATGCACCTACTCACGCATTCACTGGTGTGCACACATGCGTACACACACACACAAGAGACAGATAGAAGAAAGGGGGTAAGTGGTTTGAAGTGAGGTAGGATTTCAGGGTTCACAATAAACCTGTTAAATTTTCTTGTAGGTCTAGTTCTGTTTAGTTGCAGGCCTGAGGTGTTTGTAGATTTCTCTGTTGGTTGAAATTTCAGTTTGAAGACAGGGGATGACTTCCAGTTCACTGCCGCACGAGATGAAATGTAGAATTCACAACAAGGCACCTTCCTTTTGGTTTGTTGCATTTCCTCCCAGCTCTCAGCTGGACAAACTTCGGTGATGCTTTTTCCTGCGTCTCTCTCTCTCTGTCTCTTTCCCTCTCCAGAGAGATGTCCTTTAAGCTAAATGTCTCCCATATCTCACCTCTGTTGGGAGACCAAGATTTTGCCTTATTTGACCACCCCAAATGCATCACCTCACATTTCTCCAGGTTGAATTCCATTTGCCACTTTTCTGCCCATCTGACCAGACCATCAATATCTTCCTTCAGTTTACAGCTATCCTCCTCACTATCTACCATACTCTTTGTGTCGTCTGCAAACCTCTTGATCATGCCCCTACATTTACATCCAAATCATTAATATATACCACAAAAAAGCAGGGGGCCGGGTACTGAGCCCTGCGGAATGCCAAAACACTTGTCAACAATTACACTTTGTTTCCTGCCACTGAGCCAATTTTGGATCCATCTTGCTGCATTTCCCTGGATCCCATGGGATTTTATTTTTTTAACCAGTCTGCCATGTGGGACCTTGTCAAAAGCCTTGCTAAAATCCATGTGGATCACATCAACAGCTCTACCCTCTATCTTCCTTGTTACTTTTTCAAAAAATTTGATCAAGTTGGTCAAACAAGGTCTTCCCTTAACAAATCCATGCTGACTATCCTTGATTAACCTGTGCCTTTCTAAGTGACAGTTTATTCTGTCTCTCAGAATAGATTCCAATAATTTGCCCACCACTGAGGTGAGACTGATTGGCCTGTAATTATTCAGTCTATTTTTCGCTCCCTTTTTAAACAGAGGTACAATGTTAGCAATTCTCCAATCCTCTGGCACCACACCTGAATCCAGTGAGGACTGGAAAATGATGGTCAGACCTTCTGCTATTTCCTCTCCTGCTTCTTTTAACAGCCTAGGGTACATTTCATCTGGCCCTGGTGATTTATCAACTTTCAAGGATGCTAATCCCATTAACACTTACTCTCTCCCTATGTTTATCACATCCAATACTTCACACACCTCCTCCTTAACTACAATATCTGCATCAGCCCCCTCTTTTGTGAAGACAGATGCAAAGTATTCCTAAAGAACCATACCAACGTCTTCCGCCCCTACACATAGGTTACCTTTTTGGTCTTTTATGGACTCTACTCTTTCCTTAGTTATCCTCTTACTCTTAATGTATTGATAAAACATCTTTGGGTTCACATTGATTTTGCTTGCTAATATTCTTTCATGCCATCTTTTTGCTTTTCCAATTTCCTTTTTGATTTCACCCCTCCACTTTCTATACTCCTCACGGCTTTCTGTAACATTCAGTTCTTGGTGTCGGACATAAGCTTTCCTTTTCTGCCTTATCTTACTCTGTCGGCTCCTTGACATCCATGGGGCCCTAGATTTGGCTGTCTCACCCTTTTTCTTTGTGGTAACATGTTTACTCTGCACGCCTGGAATCTCTCCTTTGAATGCCTCACACTGCTCTGACAATGATTTACCTTCAAGTAGCTGTTTCCAGTCCACTTTTGCTAAATCACTGCTCAGTTTAGTTAAATTAGCCTTGCCCCAATTGAGAACTCTAACTCCTTTTCTATCTCTGTCTGTTTCCCTAATGATGTAGTTGCTCTATACATGAACATCTCCTTCCAGACTTTACCCTCAGCCTGAGCAATCCTCATCCGTTTCTCTAAGGATTGGTTTTGTCTTTCCACTTCCCCATTTACCTGTGGCCATTTAGGTGTTCCTCTGTGATGGTGAATACCTGTGACTTGCATGTAATCTGCAAAGGTTTGTGTAATGAATTGTGGCCCATTGTCTGAATACAAAGTGACTGGTAGACCATGCCTTGCATATATTTCAGTCAATGCAAACACTGTTTTCTCTGCTGTTGGAGACTTCATTACCACATACTCATAATAATAGCTTAATAGTCAATCACCACTAGCAGGACTTCTTATGGCCAGGTGAGGATGGGGGTCTCAGGCTCCCCTCTTGCACTTCCTCTTATTTGACAGAAACAGGGTTTATTCCTTTTAAACAGTGGTGTGCTTACCACCTCTGAGTGTTTTACCTTTTTCCTTTACTGTGATCTTGAAAGAACCAATTGGACAAGTTTCCTTGAGTTTAAACAAGAAAGAGGTCAGTTTATTATACTTAATAATCTACCCACGATTTAAAATAATAATAAATAAGCTACACATTCACGTACACATTCACACGAGAATCACACACACACAAATAGATTACAAAGGGAAAAATAGATTTGGTGGTTGGATTAAAGTCCAGAATAAATAAAAGTTATACACACAGTTTGAAGTTGGATGATTCGGTGATTGTCTGGCTAGAGTTGTACTCTTGAAGTCCTTAATTGGTCAACGTGCACTTTGTGGCTGGCCTGCTTTTGCTCAGGGTTTTCTTAAAGGCAGAATTGTAGTTGGCTGTCTTCCCCTGGTCTCTGGCTGAAGCAGTCTGTAGGATTGTAGGGTCCAAAGTCATAAATGGTTTTCAAGCTTGATGTTTTCTGGAGAGAGATAGAGAAAGGGGAACACTCCGCCTTCTTTGCTGCTGCATACTCAGTTACTGCTTGTCTTATGTCAGTGTAACAAAACTCGCAGTTTTTCAGAGATGGACAGAGAATCACATGGTCTGTCAATCTTCTCTGTTTTTAATGAGGTCCAAAGTCAAAAACCCAAAAGCTCTCTCAGGTGGTGTTGTCAGTGTTTATCCTGTGGAGGGACGTTTCCACTTATGAATGCCTCAGGATGACGTTGAATGTCCCGCTAACGAGGATGAGCTGCATAATCTATTCAGTTAGCCCAAGTATTGTTCTGGCTGGGCCTCTTGTTAGACTTTTGTCTCCAGTTCAATCTCCTGGTATTTCAGATGCAAATTGCAGTTGTCATCTTGGCTGCTAACTTTTTAAATGTTAACTGTAGGATTTTTTTTTTCCATAAAAAGTCTAATGTAAGTTTCCAACCAACGAATTAATATTTCTCATTTGGCCCTTCGTGCTTTCCTGACTGGACTCTCCTAATGGAAATGGACCTAAGAAGTCAACTGCTACATCCTCCCATGGTCCAGCTGGTAACCGGTGTACTGGTTCTGATGGATTGGGCCCACTGACAAGTTGACACCATGACATGTTTTGACAAACTGTTCCACATCTTTCTCTATTCCTGGTCACCATACTTTGGTTCATATGTTTTGCATAGTACCAACAACTCCCAAGTGGTCCTCATGAGCTAGCATCACCAGTATAGGCCTAGGATTTTGTGACACATTAAGTTTGTTTGCATTTCCCAATTGTGCAAAGTTCATCTTGTATAATGATGTATGTCTTGAATGGGCAATTCTCCCAATTCCCAGCTTGGATTCTTTGTCTGATGTCATTTTATTCTCGATCTTTTTCTGACTCTTTCAGTCTCTCTAGCTGTTATTGCTCTGGGTGTAGCATGAACTGCCACAAACCGTTTCTTGTGAAGATCTGTGTCTTTGTCCTTCAACTGGCTCTATTATGTCTTGGTCAACCAGTTCCTTGATCTTTGCCTCAAATTTCCCTCTCAGACCAAAAGGTTGAGCTCCAGGTTTCACATTCTCATCAATTGTTAATCTCACTTGGCAGTTGAGCAACTTCCCAATTCCTTGAAACACAGGTCCAAACTCCTCTCGAAGCTCCACATAGGATTTCATAGAATTCAACCCAATGTGTACCCACCCCCACCCCCAACGCTTGGCCAGTTTCTCCACTCAGAAGAGGCTCACCATCCTCCTCAATCACTACAAATTCTGCCTCCACACTCTGATCTCCAGCTCTTACACTCATTGTGAAGCATCCAACAGTTTGACGTGGGGCTTTAGATGTGTAAGGATAAAGCTTTTTGAAACATTTTCACGATGTGCATTTGATTCACTTTGTCTTCAGTTCCTCCCTCAGTGCTCTGTTGATGACATTACTGTCACTGCCTGAATCTACAATAATATCCACTTCAACACCCCCAACAATCACTGGAACTTTCTCATGGTTGCTTCCATTGACAGAAAACATATATTCACAATTGCTGTTCGTGTCCTCACTCACTGCATCGTCTTCAACTCGTCTCACAGTTGTACTATGTCCATCTCACTTTCCTCTACATGGTTTGCCAGGCTTCCCACTCTGTTCAGCTTTGTTTCTGCACTTCTTGGAAAACTGGTCTCTGCCCCCACATTTTCTATATATCTTGCCCTTGATAGGGCAGCAATCATCTCTTCCATAGTGCCCCAAGTTGCCACATCTGAAACACGCTCTCTCAGAGTTTGGCTGTTTACATTTATGTGTACCTGGATTCCACTATGTCACTCGATTAACCTCAGATTCTGTCGTGCCGATTGCAGAAATGGGAGCAAATTTCATGCTGTGAATTCGTCCATCCATTGCTTCCATTGCAGCTGCTATCTTCAAAGAGTCATCCAAAGTCACCTCCTCTTTCCAGTAGTCTGCGCCTCAACAAATCCGACTTGCAATGTTGAGCCACCTGATCCATTATCTGGTTATTCAAATCTGTCGCAGCATAATTGCATCCATCCGATGCCTGCTTCAAATGAGTCACAAATTGGGCTACTGTGACCCCCTCTTTCTATCTCATTTGATGGAAACATGCCTTTGGAATATGGCATTTGGCATCACCACATAATGATCCTTCAAAGCTTATGCTGCACGTTTATAATCCGCCTTTTCTCCCAGGTCAGGCAACGTCTTGAAAGTTTCCCTCACCGACGCACCCGCATTGAACAGTAATAAGGCCCATCGCTGTGCTTTCTGCACCTCCATCGCCCCGTCAAAAAACAAACCCCGACTGTCAGCATACACGTCAAACTCCTCCAGACACGCTTTCCATTTCACACTGACGGAACTAGCATCACCCATTGGATCAAACAGCTCAATTCTCTGGACTGCAGACATATCAGCTCCATCGAATCCCATGACACAATCCTAAATATCTCGGAATTTACTTCGTCATCAATGACACATCTCAGGCTGAAATAAATCACACTTGAAATCACAGCTTTAACTTTAACAAAGATTAAAAAGTGTTTTATTAAATACTTCTGTAGAGTTCTGTTCACTGTTCTCCCTATAGCAGCATAAGCTTATCTGACCTTGCAACAACCCCCAGATCAGGTGTTTTCCCCAAAGCACAAAGTTACTTTCAGTTTTCCTTCAACACAGTGGCTGTGGCGGACCACACTTCCCCTGATGACATGGAGGGAGTGGGCAGTCCATCTCCGGCAATGGCATCAGGCGCCACTGCGCAGATGCTGACACCATTTTTAAAGGGCTTCAAGCCCTACATTACAATTCAAAAAATTTTAAGACCTATTGTATTAAAATTTATTTTTTTAAATTAAATAAATGTTTCTAGCCCCTCTCTCAGCTTCCCCCCCCCCCCCCCCCATAACCATAAAATTCATTCCTTACCCTCTCCCCCCACAAAATACTTACCTTGTGTACCTGACCTTCTCTCCACCCCCAAAGTTCATAAACTCTTAACTTCACCCCTTCCCACCATCCCCTACACCAATCAGTTTGACCCCACACCCCTACCCCTGCACTGAAATACTTACCTGCTCTCCCCTCCCCACCAGTCCCGCATCGGATCCCTGGAGCGGTATCCAAAGGCATGGGAGTGCTGGCTTCTGGCAGCAATATTGCTGCGGAACAGACGGCGGGAGTGGGTATGAACTTAATTCCTTTATTTGAATTCTGCTCCCGTCGCTGAGCAGCAGGGGGGCCAAAACGAGGCCTCGCCACCAGCAGTATCAGGCCGGGCCTTCCCGGCGTCAAGGCCCGTGGTGGACCTCCTCATGAATCATTTTCCACCCCCACCCCCACCCCCAACCATAACTCCCGACGTCGGAGGGGCTGTAAAATTCAGCCCCATATATTCTCTAATTCTCAAGCACACACATACAATCATTACACAAGGCAGCAATGCAAACAGGGCTGGCAGGGCTTTACGTATGATGCCAGCACCTGCTCCAGAGTCATTTGACGCCATATTCGGCATCTCGCCTCCCATCCCCACTGTGTGATTGGGGGACCCCACGCCACCATTCTGCAAAATGGCCACCCACTGTGGTGGGCAGCCACTCGTGACAAATGGGACTGACGCACATTTCAGGGCCCGCCACTAAATTAGGCCTATTATGTGAGGTGCCGGGGGCAACCGGCACTATAGCAAGGAGACAATGCCTTGAGAAGAGGAAAAATTTACCAGAAGGGGAAAAGAAAATTATAAATAAATAATAAATAAGGGAACGATGCAGAGGAGTCCAGGATATGTGACCAGTAATATGATGGCATTGTATTATTGTGCACCTTGCCCACTCTTCTGGTTATGTCTCTTCCAAGACACCATTCCAAGTGACATTTTACATGTTGTTGATGCTACTTGAACACTCGCAGAAAGATCTGATTCTTCTTAATAATATACACTATTGGAATGACAATGAAATAATTATTCACCTGCTTATTTTTCAATTTTACGGGTTATGCATTTGAATGTATTGTTCACTTCAGTGGATGGTACTGTGAATAACTGTCCTCACAGATTCTGTTCTTTTTTTGATTATCCCTCACTAATTTCTTCACCTTTTCTGAAAGTACTGACTGTTGTTGAGTATGACGGGCTCTATCACCTTGCCTAAGTAGCCATCATAAATTCAAATGCATAAACGGGAGCACCGGCAAATCACGAGTAAATTATAATTTAATGGTTATTCTAGATGTGGGGACAAACATCAGGGTATGATTCAAGGCATTGTTAACTCCCTTGGAGTATAAAGGTAAAAATATCACAGTGAAGTCAAGTCATTTCTTCACTCCTGCAAAGCACTGCCATAACTTACTTTCACTTGTGTTATTTAAGAGTTATGGGTCTCTCGCTGTCACCAATGAGATATCCTTGAATTAATTGAGTTGATTTGACTGCGTGCAAGGAACAAATAAGTGAATGTTGCTGAGCAAGGTGATGATTGGCTGTGAGTCAGCTCTTTCTAACCACTGATGTTGGCCAGAGGCAGTAGCTTCAGGTCTGATCCGCATAGCAAATCACAAAGAAATTATGTGAAACAGAATGACATTTGATTCAGTGTTTTATTGTTACAATATGTTCAGCAAATTTCTCTTCTGATTCAATCCAAAACCCTGCTGTCCCACACCGTTTACATGCCATGTTCCAGTTTCATGAAGTGAACAGTTAATTTGAATGAAAAGCAAATAGCCTGCACCTGCATAAAATAGTGCTTTTTAAAGGAACTCTGTACACTAAAGCCTCCTTCAGGGGCCTCAACTTATAGGGTCTGCTTTTTAAGGAGAAGCGCCAAACAAAAATTAATGCTGGATCTGCACTGTGGGATTTAAATTTTTAATTTTAGTTGAAGATTATATCAGGATACAGTAAGGAATTACTGGTCATGTGTCCAGTGAACCTGTGACATGTACTCCAAACTTAGATTTTGCTTCATCTAGTCTGCCGCATTATTGGCTATTTAGTTAAGCAAGTGTAATGGATAGGGGAACTAACAGTTTGTTGTCTTGGAGGTTCCTAATTGGAGTTGGATGGGGAGAATGTAGTGAGACAGAGCTCAATTGAGACAGATAGAAGAAAGTTGAGTCAATGGGGCAATTTTAATGATGAGTGAGATTGGTGTTGCTGGGGCCAAAGTTGATGGGAAACAGTCTCTGCATCATGAGGCCGAGGAGACTTTAATTCTCTGGCCTTATTTGCATGCTTGCCGTCAATCTTCCACCCAAACCTAATGGGAAGTATTAGCTGGCCAGTGAGCAGGGAGAGATGTCCAGCATCAGGAAGACTCCAAAAGGAACCTGAAGAAATGGTCCCCAGGACTAATGTGAGGCAAATGGTCAGTGGGCAAGGAAAACCTAGGAGAGGGGAGGCTCAAGGTTTCTTTGTGATGCCTTGATGAGCACACTTGCTCCTCTTAGTCCACAAGGAAACAAAAGAAAAGGAAATAAAGTTCTGAGGCCTCTTCTAACCCTGGTTCCTCTTCCTGATATGTTTGACCTGGAAGGAAAGCCACAAGGCTTCCCTGTGTAAACTTGGGGTTAAGATTGCAGTTGGGTCCTGATGATATATTTAAAGCAGGGCCCCACTGGTTTCCTTCTCAACAGCTCAAAAAAGCAGGTTAATATCGTGAACCACAGGTAGAGAATGGGATTGGAGGGAGTAAGTCCTATGTGGCATTTTAGCTGGGTGGAGGGGGGTTTAAAATTTGCGATATGTCATTTAGACATAATGAGAGCTTTATGCTTAGGAATTTACAGTGGGGGCTTCAGTCAGTGAGAGAAGTTCAGAGGTTGTAATGCCAACTGTGCCCATGTTGACTATTACTTAAGTCGTGTGAGCTAAAAGGAAGGAGCCAGGTAAAAAATAACTGATTTCAGTACTGGAGTAGTAACTTCACGCACTTTCTCATTGCCTATTTCTATTGGCTTGTCACTTGTTACTGTCCAAATTGTAGCAATGATGTAAAAAGAGGGCGATGATTGGGTTCCCCAGAACCTAGCTCATAGCTCAGGTTCAACCTATTCTTTTCAGGAAATAACAGCAAGACTACCTGTAGTTATACTGTCTGCTCATATTCCAGTTGAGGGCCCTGGAGAAATTTTGAATGATTAAAAAGGGCTGACTTTAATTTCAGCTCTTTCAATCGCCAAGAATTCATGGTCGTATGGTGCAGCTACTTGAGGTTTCTTAAACTTTTGTAAAACTTAAAGGGATTGATTTTAAGTTTTGGGCAACCAACTAGCAGACCATGCCAACATGTTGTGGTGCCATTTCAAGGCCTGGGTCCCACTTAAATAGAATCAGTGAGCTGCCCACACTAAATGGGCATCTCAAAGCTCACCGATTTAGACGCAACATTGGGAAGCTTGGAACATACGAACATATGTACATACGTATATGTGAATTAGGAGCAGGAGTAGGCCACTCGGCCCTTCGAGCCTGCTCCACCATTCAATAAGTTCATGGCTGAACTGATTACTCCACATTTCCACCTACCCCCGATAACCTTCCACCCCCTTGCTTATCAAGAATCTATCTACCTCTGCCTTAAAAATATTCAAAGACTCTGCTTCCACCACCTTTTGAGGAAGAGAATTCCAAAGACTCACGACCCTCTGAGAGACAATATTTCTCCTCAGCTCTGTCTTAAATGGGCGACCCCTTATTTTTAAACAATTACCCCTAGTTCGAGATTGTCCCACAAGGGGAAACATCCTTTCGACATCCACCCTGTCAAGACCCGTCAGGATCTTATATGTTTTAATCAAGTCCCCTCTTACTCTTCTAAATTCCAGCGGACACAAGCCTAGCATGTCCAATCCTTCCTCATAAGACAGCCTGCCCATTCCAGGTATTAGTCTTGTAAGCCTTCTCTGTAGAAGAAGGTGGTGAGTTGTCTCCTGTTTGTCATGGGGGCTTCCGCTCATGGCCCACATTATGTTTGTGGCACTGGGAGCAATTCCCCTGCTCTTCCTAGCCCCACAAAAAATAATTTAAAGCTTACCTTTTAATAAAACTGGTCAAAGAGTGCAAGCTGCACACTCCTAAAATGGCAATTCATGTCCTATATATATGTCATAGGACTCTCATTTGCTTATTAAAAGGGGTATACCATCTGAAACAGGCAGGGGCTTTGGCCACCCAGTGGTAAATCGCTATAAAGGTGTCAATAGGCAGAACGGCACCATTAATAGGCAGTACGTCAACCAACCTCAGTGATATTATAAATTGCAATTTCAGCAAGTTAAATTCAGCCTCCAAAAGATCTACTGCCCATGCATAGCTGATGAACAAAGCCACTTGTTCCAGATGCAAAGGAGGGTCTTATACAAGGACAAGTCTACAATGCATGTATATAAATGGACAAAGTGTGGTGAATAAGGTTGGTGAGCTATAAGCACACAGATGGCCATATGGAAATATGATGTAGTAGCAACAACGGAAAGGTGGCATACAAATGGTGACCTGGGCACTTAATTTTTTTAAATATTTGTTCATGGAATGTAGGCATCACTGGTTAGGCCAGCATTTATTGCCCATCCCTAATTGCCCTTGAGAAGGTGGTGGGGAGCCACTTTCACGAACCACTGCAGTGCATGTGGGTAGGTATATCCACAGTGCTGTTAGGAAGGGAGTTCCAGGATCTTGACACAGCGACAGTGAAGGAATGGTGATATAGTTCCAAGTCAGGATGATAAATTTTCAAGGATATAAGGGCCAGAATTTTATGCCGCTCCAGCGGGTCGGATGGTGGCATGGGGGCAGCGTAAAATTGAGCGGCAGGCTCCGGGAGGCCTACCCGCCCCACCCCGCTTCCGCCTCCGGGCAAGTTTAGGGCGGTCAGGCGAGGGGAGGCGGGGGTGGGAAACGGACCGCCCGCCCGAGGCCAATAAAAAGCCTTAAGTGGCCACTTAACGGCCACTTAAGGGCCCTCGCTCACCTCCACGGGTATTTTACCCGTGGCAAGCGGGTGTGCTGGGGACGTGAAAGGCCGCCCAGCGATAGCTGCCGGCCTTTCCGTGCCCCAGTTGGGGGTCATGGCAGTCGGGCACAGGGTGCCCGATTGAGGGCCGCCCCTGCCTCCCAATCCACCCCCAGGCCCCAAGACACCTCCCTCCCCCCAAACGACCACCTGGTGGCATGCCCCTACTTACCTTCCCTCCTCAATCCATGGCGTCGGCTGGGCTGCAGTCCCAGCAGCGGCCACCGCTCCCGTGGTGCTGCTGGGACTAAGAGCTGCCGGCCCGCTGATTGGCCGGCAGCTCATTGAGGGCAGACCTCCTCCCTCAAGTGGGTGGAAGTCCCGCCTTGGGACAATTAAAGCTCGGGGACCTGTAAAATGCAGGACAGATCCCCGGGCTAGGCGGAAGCGGGTTCGCCACTGACCTTCACGTCGGAGTCCGATTCCCATCCATCCACCGTAAAATTTCAGCCAAGGTGTTCAGAAAAGATAGGGAAGGAAAAAAGGAAGGTGCTGTGGCAGTACTGATAAGGGAAAACATTGTGGTGTTGGAAAGAATGGATTTCCTTGAGGGGGCAAGGCTAGAATCAATTTGGTTATGAGAAGCAAAAAGGGAATGTTCACTCTATTTGAGGTCTTCTATAGGCCTCCAAATAGTGGGAGAGAGAGAGCAGCAAATCTCCAGGGAAGTCACAGAGATGTGCAAGAATTATAGAGTAGTGATATTAGGGGACTTTAATTACCCAAATATCAACTGAGATAGTATTAGAGAAAAGGATAAGGAGGGGGAAGAATTTCTGAAATATATTCAGGAGAACTTCCTTGACCAGCATGTTCTCGATCCAACTCAGAAGGAGGCATAGCTAGATCAGGTGCTGGGAAATGAGGTGGGTCGAATAGACCTAGTGCCTGTGGGAGAAAACTTCGGTAACACTGATCATTGTATCATAAGGTTTAGACGTGTAATGGAGAAAAGCAAGGAGCAATCCAAAGTGGAACATCTAAATTGGAAGAGGGTTAATTTCAATGGGATGAGAGGGGATCTAGCCAGGGTAAGATGGAACCAAAGATTGACAGGAAAAACTGTAATGGAGCAATGGGTGACCTTGAAGGAGGAGATGTTTCAGGTACAGGTAGTGAGATTCCAACAGGGGTGAAAGGTAGGGCAACCAAAGCCAGGGCGCCTTGGATTATGAAGGAGATAGAGAATATGATGAAACAAAAAAAAGGGTGTATGATGCATGTCAGATGAATTCTTCGAGTGAGAACGAGGCCAAAAACAATACATTGAGATGGGAAGTGAAGAGGAAAATAAGACTGGCAAAGAGAGAATATGAGAATAGAATGGCAGTCAACATAAAAGGGAACCCAAATATCTTCCCCCGGCATGTAAATATTAAGCAGGTAGTAAGAGGCAGGAGTGGGCCTATTAGGGGCAAAGAGGGTGATATATACTTAGAGGTGCAAGGCAAGGCTAGAATACTTAATGAGTACTTCGTATCGGTGTTTACTAAGGAAGAGGATGCTGAGAAAATATTGGTAGAAGCGGAGTGGTAGAAGTAATGGATGGGGTGAAAATTGAGAGCCAGGAGGTACTGGAAAGGCTGGCTATGCTTAGAGTGAATAAGTTACCTGGTCCGGATGGTTTGCATCCAAGGTTGCTGAAGGAGGTGGGGGTGGAGATAGCAGAAGGGCTTATCATAATCTTCCAGTCTCCCCAAGATATGGGGGAGGTGCCTGAGGATTGGGAAGTGGCAAACGTGACATCCTTATTGAAGAATGTTTGTAAGGACAGTCCTAGTAACTACAGGCCAGTCAGTTTAACATCGGTGGTGGGTAAGGTTTTAGAAACAATGGGCTGGATCTTGTGCTCAGCCCAACGTTGGATACCGTGGCAGGGCGGGGGGGTCCAGAGAATTGGAGTGGCAGCGGCCGCCATGGAACCCGACACCGGGATTGCCAGGCCCGATTTTTCCGGCAGCGGGGAAGCTCCGTGGCCACCCCTCCACCGCTCTGCGACAGGATCCAAGTTTGCTTATTTAAATTACATCTTTGCATTAATAAAAATCTAATCCACAGCAATCTTGCCTTCAGCTCCCGATCTTCAGCGCGACATGCGCCACTCGCGCACCTTCACTTTCCCGTCCAGGGGACGCTGGCGCCACCGAGGTGGGGAAGGGGTCAACTCTGCATATGTACAGTATGGAGGGGGGAAGGGGTCAACTCTGTACTATGTACTGTATGGAGGGGGGGAAGGGGCCAATTCTGCACTATGTACTGGATGGGGGAGGGAAGGGGTCAACTCTGCACTATGTAGTGAATGGGGGGGGGGGGGCGGGAAGGGGCCAACTCTGCACTATGTACTGTATGGGGGGGAAGGGGTGAACTCTGCACTTAGTGTATGAGGGAGGGGAAGAAGGGCTCAACTCTGCCCTATGTAGTGTTTGGGGGCGGAAGGGGTCAACTCTGCACTATGTAATGTATGGGGGAGGGGAAGGGGTCAACTCTGCACTATGTACTGTATAGAGGGGGGGGAAGGGGTCAACTCTGCACTATGTACTGTATAGAGGGGGGAAGGGGTCAACTCTGCACTATGTACTGTATGCAGGGGGAAGGGGTCAACTCTGTACAATGTACTGTATGGAGGGGGGAAGGGGTCAACTCTGCACTATGTACTGTATGCGGGGTAGAAGGGGTCAACTCTGCACTATGTGCTGTATGGAGGGGGGAAGGGGTCAACTCTGCACTATGTACTGTATGGAGGGAGGGAAGGGGTCAACTCAGCACTATGTACTGCATGGGGCAGAAGGGGTCAACTCTGCACTATGTACTGTATGCGGGGGGAAGGGGTCAACTCTGTACAATGTACTGTATGGAGGGGGGAAGGGGCCAACTCTGCACTATGTACTGTATGCGGGGTAGAAGGGGTCAACTCAGCACTATGTGCTGTATGGAGGGGGGAAGGGGTCAACTCTGCACTATGTGCTGTATGCAGGGGGAAGGGGTCAACTCTGCACTACGTACTGTATGGAGGGGGGGAAGGGGTCAACTCAGCACTATGTACTGCATGGGGCAGAAGGGGTCAACTCAGCACTATGTACTGCATGGGGCAGAAGGGGTCAACTCTGCACTATGTACCGCATTATGTTTGCTGTTTGCAGGCCTTTTACTTTTTGATGAAGTAACAGAGAAGGCTGATGAAGGGAATGCAATTGATGTTGTCTATTTAGATTTTAAGAAAACGTTTGACAAATTACTACATAAAAGGCTGGTTAACAAAATTGAAGCTCGTGGAATAAGAGAGTCAGTGTCAACTTGGACAAAAAATTGGCTTAAGGACAGAAAACAGAGTCGTTGTAAATGGTCATTTTTTCAGACTGGAAAGTGATAGACAGTGGTGTGACTTGGATATTGGAATAGAGAGTAACATTTCAAAATTTGCCTATGATACCAAAGTTGAAGGAGTAGCAAACAATGAGGACGATACAAATCGACTGCAACAGGACATAGGCTAGCAGAATGGGCAGACAAGTGGCAAATGGAATTTAATACAGAGAAGTGTGAGGTGATGCATTTTGGCAGAAGGAATTGGGAGAGGCCATATAAACTTAATGGCACAGTTCTAAAGAGTGTGCAGGGACAAAGGGACCTGGAGTGTATGTGCATAGATCTTTGAAGATTGCAGGACATATTGAGAGAGTAGTTAGCAAAACATATGGGATCTTGGACTTCATAAATAGAAGTATTGAGTACAAAAGCAGTGATGTTATGCTGAACCTTTATTAAGCTCTGGTTAGGCCACAACTGGAGTATTGCATCCAGTTTTGGTCACCACATGTTAGGAAGAATGTGAGGGTCCTTGAGAAAGTGCAGAGGAGATTTACCAGAATGGTTCCAGGAATGGGGGATTTTAGCTGCAAGGTTAAGATGGAGAAGCGGGGGTTGTTCTCTTTGGAACAAAGGAGATTGTGGAGAGATTTGATAGAGCGGTACAAGATTATGACAGGTTTGGATAAGGTAGACAAAGAAAAACTGTTACCATTAACTGATGGTACAAGGACTAGGGGAGACAGATTTAAGGTTTTGGGCAAGAGATGCAGGAAGGATGTGAGGAAGAACTTTTTTACGCAGCGAGTGATAATGACCTGGAACTCGCTGCATATGAGGGTGGTGGAAGTGAAAGCCATCAATGATTTCAAAAGGAAATTGGATGAACACTTGAAGGAAATAAACTTACAGGACTACGGGAATAGAGCAGGGGAGTGGGACTGACTGGATTGCTCTATGAAGAGCCGGCATAGATGGGCTGAATGACCTCCTTCTGTTCCATAAATGACTCTTTGATCTATGACATACATAGCAGCAGAATTGCTATGGAAGATTGTGTTACGGCTAGGTGGTAAGGGGTGTGGGTGGTTCCCACTGTTCACTTCCCAACAATGTTTTTGTTACTAGGGTTTTAACCCCTTGTGTTTTATTTGTCAAATAAACAGACCGTGACAGGTTTTCTTGTAGGTTTAAAACAGAAGATTAACTATCATTGAACAATATTCACTTCCAAAATGATCGTAAAGCACCCACACACACATACACTCACACAAGTATGATAGATAGAGAGGAAAAGGGTAAGTGGTTTGAAGTGAGGTAGGTGTTCAGCGTTCACAATAAACCTGTTAAATCTTGTCGGAGGACAGGTTCTCTTTTAAAGTCGCAAGCCTGGGTTGTCTGCAGATTTTTCTGGTGGTTGAGACTTCAGTCTGGAGGCAGTGGTCACTCTTTATATCTCTGTTACACCACGTTGAAGGGTAGAATTCAAAGCAGGGCTCCTTCTTTGTGTTTTTCTGGATCTCTCATGGCTCTCGGCTAAACAGACTTTTGTGATGTTATTATGATCTTTCCAGAGAGCTACTTTTTAAGAGAAACATCTGTCACATGTTGCCTCTGTTAGGAGATGCAGATTCCCCTCCCTGTGGGGACCAACCATGGGCCAGAATGTGGCTAATTCACACCTTCTTTGTTTCAGAAGAACCCATTCAATTCAAGAGTGTCTCTTGTTGGGTTCAGGATGGGTGTAATTGACATCTTTTAGCTTGTAATGTATCCTTTTGTCCTTAACAGATAGTAAGACAGTTTGAATATACAGAGCCAGGTTATCTGACCTTTGGCAGCCATTTTGCAGTATATTGCACAGTTTTTTAACAAAAAGTCCATTTTCATAACTCTTCAGTTTGGGTTCTGCATTTTCATTGCTGCACTTCTCTTGAGTGTGACATTTGGCAGAATTATTTTGCACATCTGACATCAGTGCAGTGAAAATAAAATCATGCCGTATTGATGCCAAATGTAGAGTAACTGTGGGGCATGTGAAATTGGGTTAGGTCAGGAGCACTAAGCCACATACAACACAACATCCTAATTTCAAAAGTATATCCTAAACAATGCTGCTACCTAATACACAAAAGTTTATATTATAACTAAGTGAAAGCAAAGAAAAACATAAAGAACCCAGTAAGATTAAAGGATCCACCAACTGGATCCACATGAATGATTTGTAATTTGATTTGTTTGTCTTGTGGTCATGCAAGAGTCCAGTATACTTCCATCCTGCCCCACACTTTGCTGTAAGATTCCTGCTATGTTTGTCTTGTGGTTTCCTTCATTTATAATGGTATTCACTGGTTCTTTTCTCCTTATGCTACACAAAAAACATCTTCACATCCATTTCAGTGACATTTTCCATTTTGTTTTAGTTGCTATGCTGGTTTTGAGTTTTTTTTTTACCATATTTATCAGCAGAGAATATTTGTACTGATTGAGTTTTTGGAATTGTAATTTAAGATTAAGAATATTGATGGAGCATGAGATTACAGCAGGGTATTTAGGTGACTCATTTCAATTTATTTATTTTAAATGAAATACAATATTTATTGCAATATATAAATTTGTATAACCTAAGTAAGCATCTGGTATTATTAGAAACACATTTCAGTGATTTTACTTTCAAACAGTAAACGCCCCAAGAAGACCATTCAGCTGTGACTATTTAAGAAGTCAAACTAAATGGAGAATGGTAGACATCATGCAGGGATTATAAGGTTGCACTTTAATTGATTATATCATAAACAGCAAGAATGAAGCTTGAATGGTTTATAGCCATAACCGGAACTCTCTTGATTAGATTACAGCCTTGTTATAAGATGTTGGTGTGTGTTATTTTAATACATTCTCTTTCTATGTTATGGTTTGATTCTGTTCTGATCGTAGCTGCACACCATAAAACTCTGTATGCCAAAATGGCTACCTGGCACTTGGTAGAAAATTTTAATCAATTTTAAATGAAGACTAAAATTGTTACCAGTTTGCCAAATATACAGACAACATACCAATATATTTATACTTCAGTCATTAAGTGATGGTTTATGGTGTAGGTGCTGTAAGTGAACTCCATGTCCTTGATAAATTCACACAAAAGGATTCGTGACTGTGTTGTAATTATTGCAAATTTATCAAGAAATAATCTGCAACTGATAACCAGGAAGTGCTGCGTTCAGTATATATTATAAACTGATAACAGACCTTATCGGGATTAAAGATTAGTTAAATGAAAACTGCCTGCATAAATGTTATTAACTCACTCCCCCACTAACAACAAGCATCATATTACAACTCTGCAGAGTAACCATGGACTACAACAAATTACATCCCAAAGATGTAGAGGGAAAGTGCATAAAGTTGTTGATCAAGTGTTGCAATCCTTTTTTTAACCTAGTTCTTAAGCACATTCAAGTTGAGCTCATATGGCCCCTCTCATTGACTGAAGCCCCTCTCACTGACTGAAGCCCCCATCGTAGCTGCACACCATAAAACTCTGTATGCCAAAATGACTCCCTGGCACTTGGTGGAAAATTTTAATCAATTTTAAATGAAGACTAAAATTTTTACCAGTTTGCCAAATATACAGACAACATACCAATATATTCATACTTCAGTCATTAACGAAAGAACTTCAGATTTCTGCATTCTCTCAGGGAATCAGAGTCACCAATGTCATTGCCCATGGCTAGTGGGGAGTGCGAGAGGCTATGAAAAGTATTTAATGAAAGAGCTCAAGAGCCACTGCTCTATTGCATTAGACTGTGAAATGTAATAGACTTGTAAACTGATGTTTCTTAAGAGTACTGTTCAAATAATTGAAAACTGGCACCTTATCATGAGAAGTCAAAGTTCATAGCGTAATTTGTTTTTGCAACACAACCTGCTCCTTGTGATTGTTGACCCAGCAACAGGAATTTAAAAACAAAAATTAAAATGATTTTGATTTTAACTGTAAAAGTTCTTTACAGTTTCTCTCCACTGTGTTAGAGCATAACATAACATGAAAAATGAAACTAGGGATTCAGCCAGTGTAAGTCAGTTAAATCAACATTAACACTTATCTGCTGCATGCAGTAAGAAAATAGGATAAAATGAATCCCTTGTGCAGTTCTCAGGTCTGCTAGGGTTGGAGAACTGTGGCATGCTGGGAAGGTAAGTATACAGTGGTAGGGATCTTTGTTCGGCATGTGGAAAATCACACACAGTCAATATCAGAAAGGAAAGCAAATAATTACCACATCCGAATTGGCTTTAATATTAGCCAGAAGTGAAAGAGAAGGGAGGCCTGTCAAAATTGGCTTCACTGCACGAACGGCGCCCAGCCTCTCCATCTCTGTCTGCCTCTTTCTCTTTTCATCCTCTAATCCTGCTTTTCATTCTTTCCCTATTAGCAACCAGAAAAGTGACAAGTTTCAGCAACTGGTTGCAGCTAGTTCGCTACACAGTCACAAAGTAATAAGTGAGTATGTGAGATTCTTCAACAAACTTTGTTGTTGGTGCAGGGGAAGGAGCCTCCAATTTTTGGCTCAGAATCACCGTGACAGGTTGTGTACCAATGGTGATATAAATCATTTTGCCTTCAACATTTTCCATTGGTTCTGTGCAACTAAAACTGTGCCCCTGTGCTGCCATATCAGGGGAAGGAGATCCTCTGGCAGGGGACTTGTGGTGCGATGATCAGGGGATGCCAATGGAGTGGTTTGCAACCAAGCAGTGCTGGAGGAGAATAGTGCACTAGCAGCAAGGCAAAAGAGAGGATTAAAGCAGGATAAAGCCGATGAAATTCAGCTTAGAAAACTTGTTTGGTGAACAGAATTGAGCATCTTATGATCTTCAAAATGTGAATTGATCTGAATAGGATGAAGTTGCATGTATTCAACTCTGTTGCCAAAACTTTCTCTTCCAGTCTATTTTTCTTTATTCTCTGGATTTCCTTATTCCATTCTATTCCATCTAGATTTCCATGCTATGGACATTGCGTTGGAGCAGTTTCATGGCTGACATTAAATATTTTCTTTCATAAGCAGTAATGATCGCTCATGCATAAAAACTGATTAAAGCTCTGGTATGCTAGAACTACAATTATTGTTGAAAATAAACTCCAGAATCCACTGCTACAACAACAACTTGTTTTCATATTGCACCTGTAATGTAGTAAAACGTCCCAAGGTGTTTAACAGGAGCGTCACCAGCCAAAATTGTCACCAAGCCAAGTAGGAATACACTAGGACAGGTGACCAAAAATTTGGTCAAAGGGATGCATTTTACGGAGCATCTTAAAGAGAGAAAGAAGAGGACATGCAGCGATGTTTAGGGAGGGAATTCCTTACACTGCTGGAGTGAGTGAGTCTGTGATACAAAGCAGAGTTTCCTCAGCTTTGGGACTTAGGGAACACTTACATTAGGAATGTCTATGATAGGATAGGTTGTACATGAGCTGTGGAAGGAGTGCGCTTAATAAGCCAAATAGCCGTTTATCTTGTCATACTTTCCTTTGTTCTTAATTTCACTAAAGCAACTAAGCCTTACACAATAACCCTCTTCAGAAAACCACTTTGAATCAGAAAATAATCTCAAAGCAAATAAAATATATTTCTCTGTGCAATATATTTGCACAAATGATATAATTGCATTTACTTGTTTATTATTACTCTATATGCAACTGAGGGACAAATATTATAAAAACATATTCAAAAGGTTGTCACTGCAGCAAATGGAGCACTGAGTCCAACATACACATGCCACAGCACTCAGTAGAGTGACTGTGTACCTGTGCCTTCTGCTTTGGGTTGTCCCTGGCTTTTCCTGAGCATTCTGAAAACATCTCAATATAATCACAGTGCACCTTTAGCAATACTTAGATAAACCTAATGAGCAGCAAGCTACTCTAATTCCCTTGTGGTCTTAGTCAATCTTTTTAGCAACACAGATGTTTAAAAAAAAAGTGCAACTGGCAGGTCACCTTTGCATTACAATCCACATCTCATTTTCAAACATGATGTTCTATACTGTACCATAAATTCAGAAAGTACATTGAGCAAGAAATCGTTCCTGGGATTGGGGAAATAATATTAAAAATTCGGCTTTCAGGGATTACATTTTGCAAAGGTAGAACTTCAGTGAATTGTAATGGATAAGATTTCAGTAAAGGTTTTATCAGTCGGCAGCAAGCAGCGTGGGACTGATATGAAAGTCCAAATGTACAGTCAAACATTGCAAAACACGTTAATGTTTTATTGTGTTTGTTTCTACAATCTCATGAGTCTATTCATTGATTGCTCCATAGCTTGTACACAACCTTTAAAGGATTTATTTTTATAAATTAAAAGCATAGGCACTGAAGTTACACAAACTTAATGGGGGAATTTTATGCTCTCTGGCGTGGTGTATGGGGTGATATAATTATGCGGGAGGTGGTTTCTTCAGATTCACAAAAATGGGATATGTTAGAGAAATTAAGAAATTCAGTTGGCAGCGGGTTAGCGGCATTCCAGGGTTCCCCCAGTGCAGTGTCAGACTGCAGCTTTGCATTTATTTAAATAACATGAATACTCATTACCCTATGCGGAGTTACAATTTAGTCCTACCTGACAGATTAAGTGAATGGCGAGCGATATTCCTGTGCCACTTGGTTCACAATTGTCTTACCTTGAAGTGCAGCAGTCGGATTTGCAGTTGAATCTCAGAACTGTGCTCTTCTCTCTTTAGCTCATCCGCTAAACTAGCGCCAGCATTGGCATGGATGTTTGCCTGTAGGTCAGCATTGCAATGGATGTTTCCTTCCATGCCACCATTGGAATGGATGCTTGCCTCCAGTCTTGGCACCAGCAAGGTGAATCTTCTCAGGGAATGGCAGCAAAGGCATGGGCGGGAGCAAAACGAAGGAGTAGGGCAGGTTGCTCGGGGGAGGGAAGGGCAGGGCTGATCGGGCGCATGGAGGAGCAGGGCAAGGTACTTGGGGAGGGAAGGGTAGGGCTGATTGGGTGCATGGAGGAGCAGGGGAGGGTGGAGGGGACAGTTCAGGGTGTTGAATGGTTGCTGTAGATGCTGAAGATGCATGTTGTTGGCTGCAGGGGTGGTGGGTGGATTATAGCCTTACAGTGTGAAGATATTTGGCAATGGCCTAAGGGGCTGGATGAGTGCTGATGATGTTGGCGAGCTGTGGGGCAAATTGAGAGTACTAGCTAACTGTAGGAACAGTCACAGTCAATGGGGGCAAATGGATTCCGTAGAGGGGAAGGTCAAGACTAATGGGTGGGTATTTGAACTTCATATGGAGGGGAACAGAACTCAGCAACAATGGTCACTTTGATGAGAAACGGTTCAAGGGTAAGAGTCGACATTACAGCAGTAGCAACGGGGGGAGGAATGACACGAATACATTAATGATTACGCTGTGCACAGTAATACTAATGGGAGGGAGGATAACGGTAATACTGGGTGGGTCAAGGGTGATGGGTTCAAGCTGAAAGGTTGCAGGAGGAGGTTGGAAAGTGGACAGACTTGTCTGGAATTCCACGCGCACCATTTTCTCCAATGATAATGGAAAGCACATGGGACACTCAAGGATTGCAAGGAGAGTGAGAGGAGATAAATGACAGTGGGTGTGTCTTATACCTGGCTGCAATGTGAAGGCAGATATAAGGGAGCTGCTCATTGCCTCGATGTTTCAGCTCACTGGCAACAGAAGGCTGAATTGCCATACTTTACCTATTTATTGGTCAGAAAAGCCGTAGAAACATGGGTCTCATACACCCAACTTGTCTAGTACCATGGGACGAAGAGCAAAGGGAGACTAAGGAGGGCTCTTTTCCCTCAACTCATGATACCTAAACACCACAACAGGCAGAAGAGGAAGGTGATGATGCTCCAAATGATAACATCCAGGAACAGCCTTATCGAAGATGGGCACTGGCACATCATCACATCCTCAGGACAAAGACGAATTACCTACAAATGTCAGAGAGGCAATGCCAGAGATGCCTAAGGATGTCATGTGAAATGGTCACTGAAATTGGTAGGATCCTGTGGCACGACCTGCAGCCACTTGGCTTCAGTGGGAATCCCAGGCCAGTTGCCCGCAAGATGACTGCTACACTCAATTTTTTTGCTAGTGGGTCCTTCCAGTGATCCACAAGCGACATATGTGGCATCTCACAGTCTGCAACCCACAGGTGCATCAAAGAGGTAACCAATTCCAATTTTCGATGTGCCAATAATTTCATCTACTTATCTGTAGACAAGGACAGCCGGGCAGCAAGGTCTGTGGCATTTGGCGCCATCTCTGGCTTCCCTAGAGTGCAACGGGTGATCGACTGTACTCATATGACCATTAGAATTCCCTGGGACCAGCCTGCTGTCTTTGTCAATTGCAAAGGCTTCCATTCTTTAAATGTACAGCTGGTTTGCAACCACAGGAGAAGAATCATGGATGTTTGTGCACATCATGACTCATACATTTTGAGGAACTCCCAGCTGCCAGCAGTTTGAGGAACCAGCCAATGTGGACGGCTGGATACTGGGTGACGAGGGTTACCCACTTTGTACATGGTTGATGACAGCAGTACGTCATCCCCAAAGCGCTGCTGAAGAGAGGTACAATGCTGCTCACACATTCACCACTGCCATCTCTGAACACACCATTGTCATGCTGAAAATGCCTTGACTGGTTTGCAGGGGCTCTTCAGTATGTGTCACAGAGGGTGTCACGAATAATCATTTTCTGCTGTGCCTTGCACAACCTTGCAATTAGACGCGGCAAGATTCTGCTGGCGGAGGAACAGGAGGAACACCAGACCTCCTCAAATGAGGATGACTATGAAGAGGGTGAGGAGGAGGACAACAATGACAATGATGCTGTCATCAATATGAGGGCCATGGAGAGACATGTAAGGGACATCAGGGAGAACATAATTTCTGCACGTTTCACCAACAATAAGCTGCACCATCAAGGAACATTGGGAGGAGAAACATAACAATTCCTCACAGAAATTCCCTTTTGCATGAGGTCTTATTCAGCATTACAATCTTAACAAAGTGTTGCTGCACTTTCATGTGATTGGCATTTGAAATCATCAATAGGCTACGATGAATGCGACTACACACCACTGCAAGCAGTGTTAAGTTATGACCATAGAAAACAAAAGGCATGACAGTAGTGGAAAAAGTGAATAATCATCACTCGGCAAACAGCTATCATTAAAGACTGAAGGCTTAAACTTGAATGAATTTTAAGTAAAGTTGCAATTTTTAGCATTATGCTACAGGGAGCTAAAATATGATTAGCAATTCTGAAAATATTACAGCCTTGGAGTATTTATTATTATTGATTGATAGGATATTACTTTTTACAGGTGTGACAAGAAATGTGCAATTTCAAAAGATTCAAAGACAAATTCCATTCTGGATCTGATTTTTAGCTCTGCCCACCTGACATGAGTCGGTGAGTGGCTGATTAAAATAGCCGTAGAGTACATATCGTTGTGTTCCCATCGCACTCCATTTTAACTGAGTATTTTTTGGAGGCGGCCAAAGTGACGCATTTAGGACCCCCGAACTGAAAATCAGAGAAGCCCCATCCTGTGCCAAACCTGCCAGTAAAGCTTGATGGTATTTGTCTCTTAAGAGTCACTGAAGCAGTATATAAAGAGCTATTTGGATTGTCAGGAGACTTACCAGCTTCCAGAACACTTTTTTTTTTACCTTTTCACCTCAGTAAGCATTATCAGCTGCTGTGAGGGTAGTCTGGCCCAGTTGACTTGATGGCACTATGACATTGGTCAAGTGAGTTTCAAAGGAGCAGACATGCTGATATCCTAAGAGAGGGTATAACACCACTGTCTCTCTCATGGGGATGGGACTCATAACTGTCACAGACTGCAGAAGATGAATGACTCATTGAAAGTCTATTTGGTGCACCAGTCTATCCAAGCTGGGCTTGTCTGTACATGGAGCCCAGAGCCCGCATGACAGCCATTTGAGCTTTTCCCAAAGCTGCAAAGGCTAGTGACACTGACTTAGGGTTCCCAACACTCCTGGAATGACCAGGTTTCCAGAGTTAAAGGTTCCTCACTCGAACTGTGCCTCCAGCAGCCTGGAAGAACAACTAAACTTTCTCATCACATTGCACTCCCCCCGAACCCCCATCCACACTTTATGTCATCACCAACTTCTGTTAAAGCCTCAGGTTCAGTGATGTCATCTGATCACGGCTACAGACAGCCACAATTGCGTAGAGTGCAGTCGGCAGGGGGCTAGACAGTGAAGAGTCAGGAGGCTCTGGAATTGTGCGTGTCCAGTTGGCGAGTTCCTGAAATCAGGAAGACTCCAAAATCAGTGTGGGGGTGGTGGAAGTGGGGTGGGGGGGTGTTCGAGAGCGGAGAGGGAAGGGAAGGAAACTGGGGATCAAGAGAGACTGGAAAATGATGATGGAGAAAAGATGGAGATGGGGGAATGAGGACTTAGAGAAAAGAAACTGCAAAATGGGTACTAATAGGGAGAGATGGGGTATTAGGGGATGGGAGGCTAGGGGAGAGATGGGGACCAGTGATGGTGTGATTGGGGTTCAAGCAAAGGGTGGGAAAAGGATTGGGGATAAGCACGGGGGTTGCGGGGTGGGCGAGCATTTCCTAAAGAGCTAGGAGCAGCAGCAGCAGCAAGGTGATGAGTGGGAGCGGTACTGAGAAAGGAGCAGCCAGCAATAAGGTGGATGAAACCTGAAGATCTTACTGTGGAGATGTAGTGAAAGGTTATTCACAATTGCTGGCAAATGGGGAACTGAAGAACCAGAAACCAAGGATCCTCACTGGAAGAACCAAGAGGGAATTGTGGAAGAAAGTTCCTGAACTTAGACCATGGGATAAGTCACCATTCAGGATCGTTGAAGTGGAGACTAAAACTGCATTTCAAAGGAATGCAATATATATTTGAAAAGGAGGAAAATAAAAGGATCTTTGTGTGTGGGAGAAGATAGGTCACAGGAGAGTGTACCCGCACCCCTGGCCAAATGGCCTCCTCCTGTGCTGTAATTTCTATAATTCTATGAAAATTTTCCTTTGTTGAGTCTAAGCTCAGGAAGTGGATTAGCAATGTTGGTGCTAAAACTGAGTTTAGTGTGAGAAGTTTTTCCCTGAGAAGTTTTCCAAACACTGGGCCCACTGCCTATCGCAATCACTTGGTTTGGTTCAGGTCAGTCTGTGCCGTCTGGTTTTAATGCGTGAGGTTCAAGTACAGATCAGCTCTGACTGAGGTTCCCAGTTCAGAGTTGTCACCTCTAAGCCAGAGTCCAACAAGATGGGGTGTGAGATTGAGCCTGTTAAAAGTGGCTGATTTGGGAGTCAGACTGCACCTTGTGCAGTGCAGGGTGCTTCAAACTACTGTTTCAGAGTGAATATCAGTGGATTATAAGATTACCATTAGTTACAGGTAGGATATTGGGGCATTACACTACCAGTTAAATATATCGAATTATTATATTACTGTTGGGTATAAGGTGAGTCTGAGTGCTACCACTTTACTGTTAGTTATTCGTGCAATTTCAGCGAGTTACCATTAGTTACTCATGGAATCTAAGTTCCTCCCAGCTCTGGTTTCCCCTTGTCCCCGCCCTCTGTTTCCCCTCCTCATCTGATCTTGTGCATCCTCCTTGTTCTTGAAACCTGTCACACAACAGCTGCTGGCATGTAATCACACGCAAAAGTATTCAACTTCAGAGGACCCAACCTTATAAGGTAAATGCAATAACATTTATAGTCATGTGATCCAATGACGTGATCAGACGTCATGTGATTGGGAATTAGGTGACCAGATCTCATGTGGTCAGAATGTCATGTGATTAAACCTCCAGGAATGCCACCAACCAGAGTTGGCAACCCTACATTGACTCCTGTTTTGAGAGCCCAGCTCCAGGATTACTGGAGTTGTTCACACTATTTAGGGTAAACTCACTGCTTATGCCAGGCAAGATGCACCACACAAGCTGGAAGCAGACTCCTCTATTCCTTCAGCCACAGTGCTGAATTTCCTTGGCAGGCCTTCAAATACCTTAGTCTTCTGCCTGCCATTATGTGCTGCCTTGTCCCACAGAAAGAGAGGGTGAGAGTTAGTAAGTGGCTCTGGAAAAGATAAGTGGAGATGTATGGGGTTTGTGCCGTTAGCGCACGTGGTGAGAGCTGGAGCAGAAGCAAGCTGGAATGAAGATGGGGAAGTGATGAATGTAAAGGGAAGTGTGTGCAATATGAAGTAAGGAAGGAGTGGCGGGAGTAGTTGGTGGTTGTGAAAATGCTGTACGTGAGAATAGAATAATGTTTAGGTGTGAAGAGAACAAAGGACAAGGTAAGTGTGCTTGGAATGAGAAAGTGAGGTGTTTCGGTGGGCCTCAGTGATTATATGCTGATGGAGGGGGGGGGAATTGTTAAGAGTGCTGGGAGCTGAAGATCTGTACTTACCCTTGCTGCTCTTGTAAGGTCATTGAATCTATACCTACACTGAACACAGGTTCTGGGAGCGATGCCGGTGTCACTGACCTAGTCAGCCACCTCTGTCCAGGGCTGCTGAATAGTGGGCTTGGAGATGCTGAGGAACAATACTCCTTGCCCTGATGACCTCCAAGGAGACATCAGAAAACTAGAGTGGCAGCCCTGGACTCATCTCTGCTGCCACAATATATCCCACAATTCTTCAAGTGAAAAGCAGGCCAGGGAATGCATCTCCACTTTATTGTTTTACTTACATTGAACCAAGTTAGTTTCTCCCCTCGATTTATTTTTAGTTTCCCTCATATCTCTGGTACTTGATCCTCATCTTCTACCATGAAGACCAATACAAAATAGCTGATTAATACGTCTGCAATTTCCTGATTTCCTATTATAATATTACCTCCCACATTAATCTTCTCTTAATATATTTGTAAAAACCTTTAGTGTTGTCCTTGATATCCCTTGCAAGCTTTTTCTCATATTCCCTTTTTATAATTCTTACCACTATCCTTTGCATACGTTTTCTGTTGTTTATATCTTTCCCAGTCTGTAGGATCTCTACTATTCTTTGCATCTGTAAAAGCCCTTTCTTTTAGTTTTGTAATAATCTCTCATTTCCCTTACTGACCAAGTTACACAAGTACAGCTCTTGACCTGTACGGATATGTGCAAGTCTTACATTCTACCAAATCTTTTTTCAAACACTGTTCATCCATAGTTTTATCTCTCAGTAGTTCTACCCAGTCTATTGTAGTCATTTACTGCCTCATTGCTACAAAGTCAGCCTCATCTAAGTTTAAAACCTTGTTTCGTAACTAACACTTTTCACTCTCAAACCTAAGTAAGTGTGTCAACTTAGGGATGAATTTTGTGCTAACGGCAGGGCTCCCAACACCTGGCCGAAAAGGCAGCGGGATCCCTGCCTCGGCTATTTGGAGCACCCCCCCCCCAGGATCCTGCCTCCAAGAGCTGCTGGCCAATCACAGGGCTGGAAGCTCAGTTGTATCGGCAGCACCACTGGTACTGCAGAAGCCTTGGAGCCAGGCCCAGTGCTGGAGACCCAGACCTCAGATAACTGAGGCGGGGTCGCTGGCGCCAGTCCGACAGGCCCCATTCAAGAGGGTGAGGGGGTTTCATAGATGTGGTTAATGTCAGCGTCGGGGGGAAGACATCAATACCGGCTGTTAATAGGCCTTTTAAGGGCCTCAAGTGGCCTCTGAGTGGGAAGGCCATAGTCAGCTTATCCTGCTGCCAACATAATTGCATCTCGATGGGAAGGAGACAGGCTCTCTGCCCCTCCGCCTCCCATTGCAATTCTATGGGCCCCCAACCTCCAAATCTGTCTCAGGGAGCCAATAAAATTCAGCTGTTAGTGTTGGCATTTGGAGCGTGCAGAGTAAGCAGCTAGTGACATCAGTCAGTGTATAATACTGATTTGACACTAGAAATGCCATTTTCAACCTTGCCATTCCAGCTTTCTTAAACACACACAGCTGAACATGCATTCAACAGCAGGAAGGAGCCCCACCAATACTATTTAAAGGGATTATCTGGTGTCCAGAACTATTCACAGTACTCCTGATGTGGTCTAACCAGGGCTTTTTATAGCTGAAGCATGACTTCTACACCCCTGTATTCTAGTCCTCTAGCTATAAAGGCCAGCATTCCTTTAGGCATTTTGACTGTTTACAATGCTGCTTATCTTTGGATATGTGGCTTCCTATTCCATTGTCTAAGTCATTAATAAATACAGCAAATGGTTAAGGCAACATATGAATATACATACAAACATACCAACTAGGCGCAGGAGTAGGCCATTCAGCCCCTCGAGCATGCTCTGCCATTCTATAAGATCGTGGATGATCTGTTTGTGGACACAACTCCACTTTCCTGTCTACCCCCAATACTCTTTGACTCCCTTGTTTGTCAAGAATCTGTCTACCTCTGCCTTAAAAACATTTAATTGCTCTCCGGAGAAGAGATTTCGCAGACTCACAACCCTCTGAGAGAAAAAATTTCTCCTCATCTGTCTTAAATGGGATACCCCTTATTTTTAAACTGTGCCCCCTAGTTTTAGTCTCTTCCACAGGGGGAAATATCCTTTCAACATCCACCCTGTCAAGTCCCCTCAGCATCTTATATGTTTCAATCAGATCACCTCTCATCCTTCTAAACTCCAATAAATACAGACCAACCTGTCCAACCTTTCCTCATAAGATAACCCTCTCATCCCAGGAATCAGGCGAGTGAACCTTCTCTGAACTGCTTCCAGTGCAATTATATCCTTTCTTAAGTAAGACCAAAACTGTACACGATACTCTAGATGTGGTCTCACCATTGCCCTGTACAGCTGTAGAAAAACATCTCTAATTTTATATTCCATTCTCCTTGCAATAAACAACAACATTGCATTTGTCTTCTTAATCATTTGCTGTACCTGCATACTAGCTTTTTGTGTTCCGTGTACCAGGACACCCAGATCCCTCTGCATCTCAGAGTTCTGCAATCTCTCTCCATTTAAATCATATGTTGCTTTTCTATTTTTCCGACCAAAGTGGACAAGTTCACAATTTCCCGCATTATACTCCATCTGCCAATTCTTTGCCCGCTCATTTCACCTATCTATATCCTTTTGCAAACTCCTTATGTCCTCTTCATAACTTACTCTCCTACCTATCTTTGTATCATCAGCAAATTTAGCAACCATACATTCTGTCCCTTCATCCAAGTCATTAATATAGATTGTAAATAGTTGAGGCCCCAGCACTAATCCCTGTGGCACTCCACTAGTTACAGCTTGCCAACCCGATAATGACCCATTTATGCCTACTCTCTGTTTCCTGTTAGCTAACCAATCCTCTATTCATGCTAATATGTTACCCCCTGTACCATGGATTCTTATTTTGTTTAGTAACCTTTGATGTGGCACCTTGTCAAATGCCTTCTGGAAATCCAAATACATTACATCCACAGGTTCCCCTTTATCCACGTTGCTTGTTACTTCCTCAAAGAACTCTAATAAATTAGTTAAGCACAATTTCCTTTTCACAAAACCATGTTGACTCTGCCTTGTTGCATTGAGATTTTCTAAATGATCTGCTAAAACCTCCTTAATAATAAATTCCAGCATTTTCCCTATGACATGTTTTAGCCTCCAACACAGATCCTTGTGGGACACCGCTAGTCACATCCTGCCAAATAGAGTACCTGCCCGTTATCCCTATTCTCTGTCTCCAGTTGCTCAGCCAATTTCTGTACTAGGTCAATAATTTTGTTTCAAATCCATGTGCTTCAAATTTAGCTAACAGTCTATGAAGCACTTCATCAAATGCCTTCTGGAAGTACATAGAAGTAACATCCATAGACATTCCCCTGTTCAGCCCTTCAAAAAATTCAATCAGGCTCGTCAGGATGGAGTACCCTTTACAAATCCATGCTGGCTGTCTCTGATCATTGAAAATTTTCCAAGTGTTCAGTCACTCCATCCTTAATTATGGACTCGAATAATTTCCTGATAACAGATATTGCCTGGTTTCTCTTTCTCATCTTTCCTAAACAGCAGAGTGATGTGCGCTATTTTCCAATCTAAAGGAAAGGTTCCTGAATCGAGAGAACTTTGAATGATTATAGTTAGGGCATCTGCAATGTTCTCACTGGCTTCCTTTAAATCCCTGGGATGGAAGCCATCCGGTCCTGGGGATTTGTCACTCTTTAGTGCCATTATTTTCTTCATGGTTGCTGTTCTGCTTGTGTTAATTTTGGTGAGTCCCTGTCCCTGATTCAATATTAGTTTCCTTGGGATGGCCAGTATGCTGACCTCTTCCTCAAAGATTTTGATATCACTTGTAAGTTTCTTTTCATACTTTCTTTTGATAGCGCTTGACATCTGTTTTGTCACCTTCTGCTGTTCTTTGAATCTTTCCCATTCGCCAAGATCTGTGTTATTTTTTGCATTTTATATGCTTTTTCTTTTAGTTTTATGTTGCCTCTCAACTCTTTAATTGCCCATGGCTGTTCCTTTGGCAAGTAGTGATCTTGCCTCTTAGGTATATAAACTGGTGCTGTATCACACAGTGCCTGAACGAGGGATCCGGCATCGAGATGGGGGTGGAGGGGAAGGGGGGCCTGCTGAGGGCTACCCTCCTAAACATGCTGCCGACCCCCCTCCCCTCCACCACCACCCCCACGACTCCCACCACGCAACACCCCTACCACCCTGACCTACCTGTGGCCTGGCTCCGGCAATGCTCCTCAGACTCCAGGATGGTCAACTCTAGCACCTCTGATTGGCCGACAGCTCTCAAAGGGCAGGACTTCCAGTGATGGGATCCTCAATCCAATGGAAGGCCTGCCACTGTCCACTCAAGTGCCTGATTGGCACTAAATTCGGCGGATCTTCTGGAAAAGAGAAAACGCAGGGATCTCGGCATCGGTTTCTCCCAATGTCGAGACCCCCGCCAGGATAAAATTCCTCCCATAGAGGCATTACACTACAGAAGGAAGCGATTAATCCCATCGAGTCCATGTCAGCTCTCTGTAGAGCAATCCAGTCAGTCCCATTCCCCCACTCTATTCCCGTAGTCCTGCAAGTTTATTTCCCTGAAATGCTAACCAATTTCCTTTTGAAATCATTGATCATCTCCGCTTCTACCACCCTCATAGGTAGTGAGTTCCAGGTCATTACAACTCAGCATAAAAAAATTCTTTCTCACATCCCCCTTACTTCTATTGCCCAAAACCTTCAATCTGTGTCCTCTAATCCTTGGATGATCAGCTAATAGGGACAGCTTTTCTTTGTCTACCATATCTAAACCTATTGTAATCGTGTACACCACTATCAAATCTTCCCTCAATCTCCTTTGCTCCAAGGAGAACAACACCAGCTTCTCCAACCTAACCTTGTAACTAATACCCCTCATCCCTGGAAACATTCTCGTAAATCTCCTCTGCACCCTCTCAAGGGCTCTCACATCCTTGCTAAAGTGTTTTGACCAGAACTAGCGCAATACTCTAGTTGTGGTCTAGCCAGAGCTTTATAAAGTTTCAGCAGAGATTGTGGGATGAGGGGGAAGTTGGATGTGAAAAGATGGATTATGTATCAGCACACCGTCGTCATCTATGATTTCAACCCTGCCGCTGGCCACGGCCTCAATCATGGCTGCTCCAATGACAGCTAACACTGTCTTCTCCATAGGAACGAGGTCATTGCAGCCATGGCTGTCCCCTGCTGGTTCACTGCTGCTGCCTCCAATTAAAGGCGACCTTGACCTAGAAACATAGGAGTAGGAGTAGGCCATTCAGCCCGTCGAGTCTGCTCCACAATTCAATTAGATCATGGCTGATCATCTACCTCAATGCCACTTTCCTGCACTATTCCCATGTCCCTTGATGTCATTAGTATCCAGACAGCTATGGATTTCTGTCTTGAACATGCTCAATGATTGAGCTTCCACAGCCCTCTGGGGTAGAGAATTCCAAAGATTCGCCACCCTCTGAGCGAAGAAATTCCTCCTCATCTCAGTCTTAAATACCCTACACCTTGTTTTGAGAATATGTCCCCTGGTTCTAGACTCACCAGCCAGGGGAAACATCCTATCTACATCCATCCTGTCACACCCTGTAAGAATTTTGTAAATTTCAATGAAATCACCTCTCATTCTTAGAAACTCGAGAGAATACAGGCCCAGTTTCTGCAATCTCTCCTCAGAAGACAATCCCGCCATCCCAGGGATTAGTCTGTTGAACCTCCATTGCAATCCCTCTATGGCAAGTATATTCCTTCCTTAGATGAGGAGATCAAAACTGTACACTATACAGTTGTCTCACCAAGGCTCTATACAATTATAGCAAGACTTCTCCACTCCTGTACTCAAAACCCCTTGCGATGATGGCCAACACACCATTTGCCTTCCTAATTACTTGCTGCACCTGCATGTTAGCTTTTAGTAATTCCCAACCTCTCACCATTTAAGAAATACTCTTTCTGTTTGTTTCTACCAAAGTGGATCACTTCACACTTATTCACATTATGTTCCATCTGTCATGTTCTTGCCCATTGACTTAGCCTGTCAAGTCCCATTAAAGCTTCCTTAAATCCTCCTCACACCTTACATTCCCACCTAGTTTTGTATCATCAGCAAATTTGGAAATATTACATTTTGGTCCTCACATCCAAATCATTGATATAGATTGTGAACAGCTTTGGCCCCAGCACTGATTCTTGCAGTACCCCACGAGAATCAGCCTGCCATCCCAATATTACAGTCAGGTGAGCCTGGCAAAAAAATTGAGTGCAGCAGTAATCTTAAGAGCATCAGGCGTGGGATCCCCACCAAAACCACACGGCTACAGATAATGCTGAATGATCCCACAAGTTTCAGTGACCATCTCATGCGACATCCTCAGGCATCTCTGGCATTGCCTCTCGGCCATCTGAAGGTAATTTATCCTTGTCCTGAGAATGCACTGGCACTTCAGCGCCTGTCTTCTATGATGCCTTACCTGGATTCTATCGTTCTGAGCAGCTTCGCCCTCTTGTGCCACCTGCTGCTGGCATTGTAGCATCAGCCGCTGAGCGGCAAGAGCCCTCCTCAGTCGTATCCTCCGCTCTTCTTCCTGAGATATCTGAAATATTGGGTGTATGAGACCCATGTCCTTGCAGCTTTGCAACTATTATAATGAAACAAACATTAAACTTCAGTGTTGTTTTACCACCAATTTCAACCACTGAAGTAATGAGCAGATAGCTTGTACGTGCATAACATTGTGCACAGCCTAAAATCCATACACCCATCATTGGTCTCCTCCCTCTTCGATTTGCAATCCTAGAATGGCCACGTGGTTTACAGTTTCAATCAAAATAATAGTGTGTATTACAATCGAGGTGGGTTTTTCCACCTTCCACCCTCCTTCTGCCACCTTCCAGTCTGCACCTATCGCCCTTGACCCACCCAACGTTACCTTACACCTTCCCCCCATTAAACTCCCCCCATTACCTTGGACTGGATCATTATTAACTTATACATGCCATCTCACTCCACTGTTCCTACACCCATCATAATCAACATGCCCACTCTCACCCTTGTCAATGTCATTGCCGAGTCCCATTCACCTCCCTATGATTCCATCGAATACCCAACCCTGAGTCTAGACCTGCCCCCATTCAGAATCCAACTGCCCCCTGTCACTGTGACCATTCCCCCTGCTAGCCAATACTTTCAGTTCGCCTCACAGGACCCCAACATTGACAACACTCACCTCTCCCTCTAGGCCCATCATGACCATCACATTCATTATCTGTTCCAAACACCACCACCACCCCAACAGCAGCAATAGCAACACCTAGTACACACTGTGAATGCAAGAACGTTCTATAAACAACTATAGCAGGTCTATAAACAACTCCCTCCATCCTTTTCCATTGCTCAATTTTAGCCAAAGCATTTCTATTGTCTCTTCACCCTGACTAATATCCCCTAATTCTAATGTTGTATTGAGACACAGTGTGGCTTTAAACCTTCCAGAGGAACTTCTGACATGGTCTTTGTTGACCGACAAATCCAGGAAAAATGTTCTGAACAACAGCAGGAACTCTTCAATGCATTCATCAACCTGGCTAAAACATTTGATTCAGTAAATCACGAGGCTCTGTCGATTGTGCTCCAAAGATTTGGATGTCCAAGAAACTTCATCACAATCCTGCAATTGCTCCATGATGATATGACTGCAACTGTCTTGAGTGGGAGATCTGAAACACTCACTTTCAAAATCTGGACCGGGGTCAACCAAGGCTTTTTGATCGTCCCCATACTATTTACAATCTACCTGACAGTGGCTATTCACCTCATCAAAGATCAACTGCCCTCTGGTGTGAGTATTAAATACCGCCTGGATGGAAAACTCTTTAACCTCAGTCGCCTCCATGCCAAAACTAAACTGACCACCATAGACATATATGATCTACAGTTTTGCGGATGACTGCAGTGTCATTGCCAACTCTGCACCACATTTGGAAGTCACTCTCGATCTCTTCAATTCTGCATACAAGAGGCTCAGCCTGTCCTTGAATGAGGCCAAAACAAAATTCATACATCAACCCACACCTGCTCAGCCAAATATTCCACCTCCCATATATGTTGAAGAAGAGACTCTGGAATATGTTAAGCACTTCTCATACCTTGGCAGCCACCTCTCTCAAAAGGTCACCATTGATGAGGAGATCCAACACCAGATCAGTTGTGCCAGCTCAGCCTTCTACAAAATACGACAGTGAGTGTTTGACAACAAGGACTTCCATAAGTCAACAAAAGTCCTAGTGTACAGAGTAGTTGTCACCACACTCCTGTACTGCAGCGAGACCTGGACTGTGTATCAGCAACACATAAGAGCGCTAGAGAAATTCCATCAGCAATGCCTCTGCCGCATCCTCCGGATTCAATGGGAGGACCATCGAACAAATGCTAGTGTCCTTCTTGAAGCCAGCTCCACAAGCATTCAGACAAAACTCCTGCAAAACCAACTTTGATAGACTGGCCATTATGTCCAGATGGCAAAAAACTGACTTCCCCGCTAGTTCATGTTTTCCCAACTCTCAGATGACCAGCGTTCCAGGGTAGGACAAAGAAAATGCTTCAAAGACACTCTGAAGCTCTCTTTGAAGCACGGCAGCATTGGCATTGATGACTGGGAGGAGCTTGCTATCAGTAGTTCAAAATGGTGACAACTTATCCATTAAGCTGTATCATGCTTTGAGTCCAAACGCCTTAATGATGAGGCAGAGCGGCAGCAGAGAAGGAAAGAAAAGGAAGAAAATCCTGCACTCCAGATCCCACTACCTCATGGGAAATCCTGACCCTTTTGCTCAAAGGTCTGTGGTTCAAGAATCAGCCTGTTCAGTCACATGAAGACCCATGGCAGAAACTCGCAACCCTGAGTAGACATCATCCTTAAATTGAGGGACAGCCAACGATGTGTCCTTTATCCCTATTGCTGCTCCTCTTCCTTTTCCAATTTCCCTGTCCTTTCCAAAGACCTTATAACTTGGGCTATCTCCCACTCGAGTAAAAAAATTCCTCCAACTCCCTTTTGTGTTGGAGTGTGTCTAAATTGCACACCAGCTCAACAATTCTGGGCTTAAGTGAATCGAGTTTGAGACTTTACCAACAAATGTGGCAAACTGGGAAAATGCAGAGCACCATGGGTGCGGCCCTAAACATTTAAACCAGGCAGCAAAGAATGTCAGAAGAGCATGGACAGAGCACCAAGGAAATAGCCCCAAGCATTTAAACCAGAGCGCTGAAAAGCAGCTGCATGGTAAGGTACTAGCAATGGATTGAAAGTCACTCACATTTTCCTGGTTATTGTATGTATGCTGCATTTGGAGACCAAATCCACAAGTCACTCACTGGTATGTTTGAGCATAGACTGCTGCATTTTTGTGAAGCCCTAGCTGATCAGGACAGCAACCCCGCCCCCCCTCCCCCCCACTGAAAATTTCAGGCATGAATGTTTTATGCAGCCATCAGAAATTCTTCTGTGGGCTAAATTAGCAGAGGTGTTAAAACAAATGTAATGGTTCAACATCACCACTAAAATAGTAGCATGGAATTTAAGACAAGCACATTAACCATTTGGCATTAGTATTGTGACTGAAACCACACCTGCCAAATGGAAACATATTAATTTCGTCATATGGAACACTATTTGAACTGTTACTGGACATTGAACATAGATTGTTTAAAAGGACCACAGAGCAGTGGCTGAAAACCTGGCTGCACATTTGCATTCTGAGAGACAGTTGAATAGGAGACAATGGGAGTGCTCCCTGATTCAGTTAGCCAAATGGGTTTTTTGTCAATAGTGATAATCAAATGACATTGAGAGTCATTGTCATTGTAAGAGCCAGCATTCCACCCCCCGCCCCCCGCAACCCCCCACCCATTGAGTGTAACTAGTAAGGTTTGAAGAATCAACAAACCTCGCAACAATGCTGTCTCAAACAAAGAGCTGGTCACATGTCTAACCTGCTGGCCAACCTGGGAATTGATTGAATTGTGCTCACAGTAAGGTTCTGGGGCAGACTGCACTTTTGAAGTCTAAAGAGAAGCAAGGTCTCTCTCTCTCACGCAAAGTTCCAGGGACCCATGGAAGTAACCAAAGCCTCAAGACAGAAGACACCTGCAGCCTTCTGGTACCAGCGAAACAAGTTTGAAAGTGTGCACTGGGCCCCAACAAGAACTGCAAGACTTAACTTCAATCAAAGACTTTACATCAAACCCAAAGCCAGTAACTGAATTCCATCTACTACTTCAAACCTTCCCCCTTTAATTCTATCTCCTCCTCTGTATCTATTTGTGTGTGTGTTTATCACATATACATGCTAGCATGGTTGCGTCGCAAATTTTTATTAGCTTTAACTGAGTTAGAGTTTTAAGGTTAATAAACTTACACCTTTCTTGTTTAAACATGAGAAAATCTTTCTGGTTGATTCCTTTACAATTACAAGAAGAGAGCAGTGAGCAAGGACTCACTGAGGGGAAGCTAAAAAAACAGTGTTTTAAAAGTTGAACCCTGTTATGGCCAAACCAGGAAAAGGCCGAGAGGGAAGCCTAGACCCCTTCCTCACTTGGTCACAACAGAAATTTGGGGGCTCATCTGGAATTGGACCCACAGACAAACAAGAAATTGGAAGTGGGAAGTCAAATTGATCCCAATCAAAAACAGAAAAGATTTCAATACAGGTTTTTTTGTGGTTGTGTGTGCTGGAATACTACCATGTCTGCTACTGAAGCCAGTAGCTTCCCAAGCCAGGGTGAAGTAACTTGGGATAAGTTAAAGGCACTGGTTATGGAAGAGTTGAAAGATATGGCTGAGCAGTGTGAGATCACTTTCCCTGCCAAGGCTCGGAAATGGGAATTCCTAAGGCTAGTGGCCAACCATTTTTCCCTCGAATCTGAAGAAGCAGAGACAGGGTTAGAAATAAACTCTGACGGGGTTTTGCTAGCAAAGCTATAATTGGAACAGAGGAAACTTGAATTAGAGAACAGGGAAAGAGAGAGAGGAAAGAGAGAGAGAGGAAAGAGAGAGAGAAAGACAGGAGAGAGAAAGAGACAGACATTTCCAGAAGGAACGGGAGGAAAGAGAGCTGAGGTAGCTTAAGTTAGCTAAGGACCGACAGAGTAACTCGAGTGAAGGCATGGAAAGTACAAGTGGTGCAGGGCTGTGCACTGAATTTTTAAAATTTTCCCCACTGATTACAAAATTCAATGAGGGAGACGTGGAAGCAATTTTTGTATCTTTTGAGAAATTGGCAAGGCAGGTTAAAATGGCCGGCTGACAATTGGACTCTTCTGTTGCAAAGTAAGCTAACTGCAAAAGCCCATGAGGTTTATTCCCTGTTGCCAGATGAGAGTTCATCAAATTATGAACTGACAGAAAATGCTATCCTCAGGGAATATGAGCTAGTACCGGAAGCCTACCACCAGATGTCCCAAACCCTCAAGAAACAGACTGATCTAACTTACTTGGAGTTTGAGAGAAGTGCGCAGATGGCTTTTGACCAGTGGTTGAGGGCTCTTAAAACCTCAGAGAGCTGATTTTGCTGGAGGAATTTTAAAAATCTCTCCCATTCTCCATAAAGACCCATGTGGAGGAACAAAATCACATAGAGCGGGGCAAGCCTCAGTTCTGGCTGATGAGTTTGCTCGAATATATACGTCGGTTCCCCAGGGGAAAACCTTTCCTAGTCACCCTCACAAATCCAAAAATGACAAAGGGTGGGAAGGTGATAGGAGCCCAAGCAGCCCTGGGAGAGAAAGAAAAGCAGGACACACAGGGGACCCTCCTCCAGCCAAAAAGAATAGTGCTGTAAGTAGGAGTGAGACCCAGAGATCTGTGTGTTTCCATTGTAATAAGGCAGGTCATCTAAGAGCTGACTGCTGGAAACTACGGGGAAAGCCTGTAGGATTAATCAGGGCACACCCCCTCAGTAAAGGAGAAGGAACCCTGATGGAAAACACAGCTGAACAAGCTATGGCTTTAACTACAGCAATGGTAAGACCCAGAAAACACACTGCTGTGGGTGCAGGAAAATGTAATAGGATTCCTGAAGGTTATCAGGATTTTGTGTCTGAAGGGAAAGTAACCCCATACCCCTCAAGTGGGACAAGCAAGCCCATAGTAATACTCAGGGATACAGGGGCCACTAGATCCCTTTTACTGGGAAAAGGCTTGACCTTTCTCCCAGAGAGTGCAGTGAATACCAGAATGGTGGTGAGTGGTATTGCAGGGTAGTGTACGCATGTACCTTTACATTGGGTGCACTAGGAGTGCAAACTCATTTCAAGACCAGTGACCGTAGGGATTGTCCCTAGTTTGTCTGTGGATGGGGTTGACCTGCTGCTAGGTAATGATCTGGCAGGAGCAAAGGTGGTAGCTCCCCCAGTAGTGAAAGAGAGACCATAGGAGGTCAGAGAGACAAGGCAGTGGCAAGAGACGGTCCCCTGCATATCCCCTAAATGTGTAGTGATCGGGCCATGACAAAACCAGCTCCCCCAGAGGAGTCTGAATTGGTACTACAGCCAGATGACCATGTGGTCTGTCTGTCTGAAACTTTCTTTGGAAAGTTTGAGGACCCAGGGAATGAATTAAATGAATCCTCCCTAGCCGAGGCTCAGCGAGCCAACCCAGTGTTGAAAGAGTTAGCACAGGCTGCTCAGACTGAAATTGAAGCACAGGGAGTCTCTGATAGCTATTATTTAAAGAATGAGGTACTGATGAGGAAATGGAGTTCTCCTCACAGACCTGAAGACAAAGAGTGGTCAGTGGTTCACCAGGTAGTGGTACCCCAGAGGTGCCAGAGAGAAATATTAAGAATGGCCCAGGAGATTACAGTGACTGTACATGTCAGTATACGAAAGACCAAAGCCCGCATAAGGCAGCAGTTTGATTGGGCAAAACACCACAAAGATGTGGTGAAGTACTGTAGGAGTTGCCACATGTGCCAGGTTGAGGGGAAGGCCCAACCTGCAGTGAAATCTGCACCCCTAATTCCTGTATCAGCGTTTGGGAAATCCTCCAGCAGAGGGCTGGTGAATTGTAAGGGACCACTGCCGAGAACAAAAGGGGACAGGCACAGGTCTGGCAAAATGTTAGAGAGGAAAGGGGAAAAGGGGACAAAGAGGACAGGTTAAAGGAAGTACAGGAGGATTCCAAAATGAAAACCCGACTGTCCGGTCAGCCAACCCCGAAATTTTAGGAAAATTAGACCCCACATCCTCCTATGTAAATGCAGACACCAGAAGCACCCCACCAGAGTTGCTAACGGCATTTATAGAAACCTGCAGGGAATAAGAAAGTCCTCAAGATGGCAGAGAAACTGTGAGGGTGATGCCTCACCTAGTCAAAGTGCCACAGGGGAGTGCAGTAGAATCTGGACAAATACCTGCAAGCAGGAACATCCCAGAAGACAAAGGGAATATTAGCAAAGAATCCTTCCCCACAGTCAGGAGAAAAAGGAAACAGCCATACCCTGAAGTGAAAAGCACTTGCATGACTCATCAGAGAACTGAAAGGGAGTTCAGAGTGGATCCACCCACTGACGACCCCCATGATCATAACTCCAAACCAGGGCTAATTAAATCTAACCATCCCCTGGCAGACCTCACCAGGAACAAAGACACCCTAGACAATCTCACCAAACTGCTGGCCACCCAACTCCCTTCCTGGTTCCCAAGTTAGCTGATAATGCTAATGGTTCCTGCCTCTTCAGGTACTCACCCCACCCTTCAAATCTGCCATCATCACCTCCATTCTTAAAAACCTTGAGCCCTCTGTCCTTGCAAACTACCATCCCACGTCCAATCTCCCGTCCAACTCCAAAGTCCTTGAACGTGTTGTCACCTCCCAAATCTCTGCTCATCTTTCCCAGAACACCATGTTTGAACCCCTCCAATTGAGTTTCTACCCTTGCATCCAGCACTGAAACAGCCCTTATCAAAGACACAAATGACCTCCTCCATGACTGTAATGGTAGTAAACTATCCCTCCTCATCCTTTTTGGTCTGTAGCTTGTCATCTCTAGACTTGACTATTCCAATGCTCTCCTGGCAGGCCTCCTATCTTCCGTCCTGTATAAATTTGTACTATCCAAGACTCTGCTGCTCATATGTTAACTCGCAGCAAATCTATTCACCCATCACCCCTGTGCTTGCTGACCTACATTGGCTCCCAGTCCAGCAATGCCTCAATTTTAATATTCTCATCCTTCTTTTCAAATCCCTCCATGCTCTCGGCCCTCCCTATCTTTGTAACCTACTCCAACCCTACAAGCCTTCGAGATCTGTGCTCTCCTCCAATTCTGGCATTCAGCAAATAACCAATTTTACTTGCTCCACCATTGGCGGCCACACTTTCAGCTGCCTAGGTCCCAAGCTATGGAATTCCCTTCTTAAATCTCTCCGCATGTCTAGCTCTCTCTTTTTCCATTAAGACACGCCTTAAAACCTACCTCTTTGACCAAGTATTTGGTCACCTGTCCAAATAGCTCCTTATGTATCTTGCTGTTGAGTTTTGTTTGATAACACTCCAGTGAAGTGCCTTGAGATTTTTTACTACATTAAAGGTGCTATATTAATGCAAATTGTTGCTTTTGCTTGGTGAATTCCACCCTAAAAGAATAATATAATTACTGCAAGTTTATCAATTGATAATTGTTTACAAAGAACTAACATGGTTAGTATGTGCTTAATATTCCATTATATCAGTTGAAACGCATTCTCCAGCCTTTCCTCCAACCCTCCCTTATATGAGCTCAACATCCTGAGGATTACTGAGCCATACTGAGCCATACTGAGGATTAATTTAGGCACGGTCTTAAAATTATCTACATGGGTCAGCAATGCGTCCGTACACGGACACCAGTGTCCACGGTAAACAATTTTGGGAACCTTCACTGGTATTTTCAGGGATGAGAAATTTCCTATTGGCTTCTAGGTAGGTTCCGATTTTTTTTAAAGTCCGCCGGAAAACAACGAAACTGTCCAGAGTTCAGAAGTACTTTTCCCACTCTCAGCAATGGTCAGAGAGAAAGCGAAAGAGAGAGAGAGTGGGAGAGAGAGAGTGGGAGGAGAGCGAGAATGGGGGAGACAGAGAGTGGGGATAGGGAGAGAGTGGGGGGAGGGAGAGAGAGAGAAAGAATCGGGGAGAGAGAGAGTGGGGAGAGAAAGCAGGGGAGAGAGAGAGAAAGTGGGAGAGAGAGGGGGGACAGAGTGAATGGAGGCAGAGAGACGGAGAACAGAGAGAGAGAGTGGGGGGACAGAGGGAGTGGGGGGACAGAGAGATGGAGAGGTGAGGGACAGAGAGAGAGAGACAGGGGCAGAGAGAAAGAGGTGGTGGGGGACAGAGAGGGAGGGACAGAGAGAGAGAGAAGGGATAGACAGCAGGGATAACACAGAGAGGGGGGCTATCACATAGGCGGGTCAGCACAGAGAGGGGGGATGAGACAGTGGAGAGGTGACATGGGGGGAAGCAACATAGAGAGGAGAGAGAGAAGCACAGAAGCGGGGGAAACACAGAGAGAGGGGGACACAGAGAGGGAAGGGGAGAGAGAGTGACACAAACAGAAAGAGAGAGGCAGACAGACAGACAGAGAGAGGAGGGAAAGAGGGCAATCAAGATCACTCCTGACAGATAGACATCTATACTGAATACTCCGCATCGCTACAAAAGTGTGCAGGCAGACATTGACTACTGGTGCAAGCAAAAACATGCCCGGTATCTCACTAAATCAGTGTTCAACATAGTGACAAGAAAGTAAGTCAATATATTAGTCTTCTCATTTAAAGCTTCTTCACAAAAATGCAAATTTGTTGTTTTGATTAATAGTCAGATAAATTTTCAATGCAGTTATCTTTCTGAAATTGTCTCACCAGCCCCCTATGTAAGACAAAAATTATGTGGCCCCTACCACACAAAAAGGTTGGGCATCCTGCTCCGAACCTTTAACCTTGTGTTTTAAAATAACTTGGCAGCTAGGTTATTTTAAAACACAAGTTAAAGGCTTGTGTTTTGTAAACTCATTTGAAATGGAAAAAGTCACTGAGGGAATATCTTGATCTTTACACTCTGGCATGCATTACTTTCACTTGGAACACAAGCTCAGTGATTGTTGAAAGTTACTGGACTTTTATTTCTATGTAAATGTCACAATTCTGCTGCTATCCGTTTGGAATCACTTTGTTCTTTAACTCGTATAAAGGGGGAAACAGGCAAGAAACTCCAAGGACTCTCCAGAAGTCAGCAGTGTATGTTCTTCATACAGTATATTGGGGCTGAATGATATTGGTAAAAACAGGATGTTGCTGACCCATATACAATAGTTTAAAGGCCTGTTCGGGTCTGGAAAACAAAATGATCCAAATCCGACAGAACCACATCATTGTATTTACGATTATTGGATGGATGGAAAGGAAGGAAGCTGCACTGCTGCAGCATGAGCACAATGACATCATAGAGACGCTCATTCACTCACTGCACAGACTCAGAGTCTGTGGAGTACTGTGAAGTACTGTGTGTGTCTGACCCAGACCTGGCCCAACTCGGACTTGACCCGACCCGAGCCCGAAAGCCGGACCTGGAAGTGCGACCTGACCTGACCTGAATCCGACACATGTCGTTGGGTCCCGTCAGGTTCGGGTCGGGTAGCAGGCCTTCATCAGACCCCTTTCCTATCCTGAGTGGCGTGAAACAGGGCTGTGTTCTCGCACCTACACTGTTTGGGATCTTCTTCTCCCTGCTGCTCTCACATGCGTTCAAGTCTGCAGAAGAAGGAATTTTCCTCCACACAAAATCAGATGGCAAGGTTGTTCAACCTTGCCCGTCTAAGAGTGAAGACCAAAATACGGAAAGTCTTCATCAGGGAACTCTTTTTTGCTGACGATGCTGGATTAACATCTCACACTGAAGAGTGTCTGCAGAGACTCATCGACAGGATTGTGGCTGCCTGCAACGAATTTGGCCTAACCATCAGCCTCAAGAAAACAAACATCATGGGACAGGACGTTAGAAATGCTCCATCCATCAATATCGGCGACCACGCTCTGGAGGTGGTTCAAGAGTTCACCTACCTAGGCTCAACTATCACCAGTAACCTGTCTCTCGATGCAGAAATCAACAAGCGCACGGCAAAGGCTTCCACTGCTGTGTCCAGACTGGCCAAGAGAGTGTGGGAAAATGGCGCACTGACACGGAACACAAAAGTCCAAGTGTATCAAGCCTGTGTCCTCAGTATCTTGCTTTATGGCAGTGAGGCCTGGACAACGTATGTCAGCCAAGAGTGTCATCTCAATTCATTCCATTTTCGCTGCCTCTGGAGAATCCTTGGCATCAGGTGGCAGGACCGTATCTCCAACACAGAAGTCCTCGAGGTGGCCAACATCCCCAGCATATACATCCTACAGAGCCAGCGGCGCTTGAGATGGCTTGGCCATGTGAGCCGCATGGAAGATGGCAGGATCCACAAGGACACATTGTACAGCGAGCTCGTCACTGGTATCAGACCCACCAGCCGTCCATGTCTCCGCTTTAAAGACGTCTGCAAACACGACATGAAGTCCTGTGACATTGATCACAAGTCGTGGGAGTCAGTTGCCAGTGATCGGCAGAGCTGGCGGACACCCATAAAGGCGGGGCTAAAGTGTGACAAGTCGAAGAGATTTAGCAGTTGGCAGGAAAAAAGACAGAAACGCAAGGCAAGAGCCCACTGTGTAACAGCCCCGACAACCAATTTTATCTGCAACACCTGTGGAAGAGCCTGTCACTCTAGAATTGCCCTTTATAGCCACTCCAGGCGCTGCTTCACAAACCACTGACCACCTACAGGCGCTTATCCATTGTCTCTCGAGACAAGGAGGCCAAAGAAGAAGAAGAAGTAAATACAATTTCATGGAATGATTTAATAAACCTTAATCTATGATGAATGGTATACAATTCCTTAACAAAATCCATGCTGCATTTTCAGTTTTAAAAACTGTCGAGGAAGACATTGCAAAATTTATATTTCAATGGCCATGTTAGAAACAGTCATTAACTGATTTTTTTCTGCGAATTGGATTAAAGGACAAGTTTTACAAATATGTCAAAGATCATTAACTGCAATGTGCATCGTTTACAATCCAGTTTGAGAGCAGATAACATGAGTGGCCAATGTTATTTGAAAGTTGTCTGTATCATATAGTTAAAAGTTTACCTTCACTAATAGGTAAGGCTTGGGGATAAATTGGTTAGTCTGGAGTACAATCTCACAGATAGTGACTAAACATTTGGTGATTGAATAACAACTGCTCAACCTTTTGCAGAAAAGCTTTTTGTTATTAATTATCTTGTCAGAGCTGAATCAGAATCAACAGTGATAGACTGAGATATAGACATAAGTGAATTTAAGAGAATCACTTTATTGGGGAAACTGAAGGGTGCTCTTTATTTGTAATTGTGTTTATCTAATTTTTTCACTAGCTTTAGTGAGACAAATGACATTTTGTCCATGAAAATTTCTGTTGTTTCTGTATTTTAGAATCCAGGACCTAGTTTGATAGCCTGTCAAGATGAATAAACTAGTCTTGGCTACCTACCACTAAACTCTCTGTCCCTTCCTGTCCCACTATGCTTTTCTGTTTTCTATGACTCTTCTGTTGTAATATCTGCTCCATCCTATAAAATTCTCCTTTTGTTGGATGCCCTGTCTTCAGACACATATTACAAGCAGGTGGAGAAGTTGTACAAACAACCACGGGTTAAATTGTCTTGTGACAATAGCAGTGAGAGAAATGGTATGCGTTCCTATTGCCGATTTTTCTACTGCCTCACCTCAATGATCACAATAATAATCTCCTCCTTCAGTTTTATGATCTAATGAATGAATTTGCACTCTTAACACAGTGCAAATCCACAGAGGTCATCTGACAAGGTCCATCGACCACCTTCTGGCATGGTGTAGCTAGGTCTATTCTGTCAACAATTTATAGGGAGAAATGTCCTTTAAATTGGACTGTGTTTTGATGGCATTAGATTGGCTATACACTTTATATTCAGATTAATTGTCCCCCATGTCTGTGGCTGTCAATAATTTTGTCAAATGTCCATGGTGCAACATGTCGGTGCCTATCCCTGATTATCTACCTCTTGTATTTAACTCACATGGTCCTAGGGAGAGTATGAGATATTGAGCACTTTACGTCTGCATTCACCATCAGAGTGCTATTTGATGATTAGCGGACAAGCTGTATCACTTCATTCAGTTTATTTACCCTGATTGTTTTACCTCCTTTCTGAAATGGAGTTATAAACAGATACAAACTGCTGCCTCTGAGGACGTGATGAAATACTGCAATGAAAGATGCTCAATAAAGTTCCCCAGTAAACTTGTAGATGACACTGCCTTGTATGATGTGGTCATACAAATCAAGATCATTCTAGCTTCAATTCAGCATGTGCTGAATTAGCCAATCTCAATCAGGGGATCGTTTGGAGCATCAGTTGGTTAAGGAGAGGGGAAATCAGCCAGGGTATCCATTCCTGCTTGCTATTTAGGCATTACTGTGTACGCATTTCCGATGAGGGCACTCTTGGTTGTGATGCAGCCATGGGCTTCCACATGAAGAATGGCCCAATGTCAGCACCTTCAGGGGAGGACAGTGTAAAATTGGAGGACCTCAAAAATTTGTCCACCAAAAGCAAGCAAGTTCAAATGAGACTTAAGTTTAGGAACAGAACTCACATTGACTTGAAGCCTACAATTTAGCCATCAGAACTATTAAGCCAGCCAGTATCAATCCTTTAAGACAGATGCCATTAAGAAAGACAGTTTTATACCAGGTAATATTTATGTGAATTCAAGGTTTCCTATTGACCAACCCACCCACTTTCAACTGTAGTTCAGAGCAAATATTCTTGTGGAAAATGTTACTAAGGGTAGTTTGAGTGCTTAACTCTCAACCAGAAGGTTATGAGGTTGAGTTCTAGGGCTACTTATCATTTAAACTGAGCTATGTGAGTTTTAGGCAAGGCCATTGGGATGAGCACTGAATAAATGTAAAACTTTCCATTACTTTGGGAGTGGTAAATAAAACCTCTCATAATCCAATATGGTTTGAATTACTCCTACAAGCTGTAAAGGTAGACAGGTGCAGAGAATCCATGTATTCTACCTTACTACTCATCTGGCCGGAAATGAATGTGTGGTGGTGAGAAGCTGACAAGGAGAGAGTCTGATGAAGCAAGAAAAAAATATGCAGATTTTCTCTTTGAGCTACCTTTATCTTTGAAGCAATACTGTGGGAGGATTGCTCCTCATGCTCTGAAAGTATGATTCACTTGACTGATAACAAAACAACAAATCCTGTTATATGAAATAAGTGAGTCATTTCCTCATAATGACTGGCTGCTGGAACAATTCCACTGGATACCCTGCTATTTATTGCCTGTGTCCACCCTGAAGAGCTGGAAAACAGTTTTTATTCTAATCCGTGCTTCCTGCCCAGCTTAAGATCTGACGGGTACTGCAATCACAGATAATTTGAACACTGAAGTTTGCACTTCCATGCCTTTTCCTGGCATCCTATAGGGATTTTTTTTAAATAAATGCTAGTTAGTTTTTCTTAAAAAAAAAATTAATTGCCTTTCAGGATACAGGATACAAATCTGTGAATATTAGCGCACAAGCACCAAATGCAATTGTATGAAATTTGTTTTGGTACACGGGGTGGGGGGGCATTAACCCATTTATTTTAAAAAGATTACACCTCCACTAATACAACATAATTTCAAATGCATACTGTAATATTGAATATATTAATTTCAAGGTAATAGAATTATTTCTGGCTTGCTATTACCTTTGTTGCCAGGGATGGAGACCAGCCAGAGCAGCAGTCACCATTCTATTTACAATGATGTCCCATGCAAGCAGTGCAATGATTTGTGACATAGTGCTGCATTTTCAAGCATCACCATGTTGCAGTGCCTGGCAAGGTTTGCTGACCACTTTTCATTAAGGAGAGTAATTCTTTAATAGTGCCGTTCCAGATATTGAGAACAGTGTCTTCAGTCTACTTCTTTGGTCCTCATGTTTATTCCCATCCACATTTTGAACCACGTTGTGGAATTCAGAGACAACTGCAATTACAATATAAATTACAGAGATGCTCACTATATAAAAGGCAACCCTAATTACTGTGTAGAACAAGCACATTACAAAACAACATCCAGCCATAAACCTTTTTGTTTTTGTTTTAACCTCCCACCAAATGTATTACCTTTTAAACGTTACCCCCACCACACTCTCAGACAAAAGAAGATAGGAAATGTTACCAATTCCCCCTTTTAAGCAGTTTATTATATTAAACTGTTGTCTAGGAAATGTGTCTCAGGCAGTAGTTATTTGCAAGTATATGGTGGGAGTTAGTCACTCAATGCTCTTGCTATGCATAGCAACGTTTAAGATTGCACCAATTCTCCTTTTGAATACTGATAAATATTACCATGCCACCAAAGGCTCATCAAACAGCTGCTTACATCTGAAATGAGAATATTGTTGCTATGCTGCAAATGCAAAAAAAATCTGTAAGTCACCTGACGTCCCTCAATCAAAGATTTGGAAGTCATTAAACTCAATCTCTCTTTTATGTGATAAATGGAGCAAGGGGAAGTTCATATCGATTGTATTATGCAAGATTCTACAAAAATAGCAGCCTGCAATGGGCCACTTCCTTCCGGAGGCCCTATAACAGAACTGAAAGAATACACAGAGCCTGCCATGGCAACGCTAAGAGATGACACTGGGAAACAAGCAACAATGAACCAGCTTTTTTTTCCCCTTTGAGACAAAGTCTGGCCTACAGCTCAAAACACATAGCAGACAGAGTGCCAGTCTCTGAAACTGATTCATTTGCTTGTTGTAACCCTTTGAGTGCAGCATTAGATTTGTAGCTTTCAAGGTATACATATGTTTTCTGTCATTAGAACCAATTATTTCGCAAGTTTTAACACTTAATATTATACATTTACATATATATTTAAAAATCACACACTGAGCCTTTTGCTGTATTAGTATCCCTCACTGAATAAACTATGCACTATCGGTCCAACGTGAGAGTAGGTTGGATTCACTACCAGTAGGTAAATACAATTAGAGAAAGCACTCAGCAGAGTTAAAGACAAAAGGTAATGGGGGAAATGTAAAACAGGGCAAGAACAGTATGGTCAGCAAGTCAAAACAGAGTGAGAGGGAAAGGTAGTGTAGGAAGTGTGAAGGGATAAGGGAGGGGAGAAGAGGACGAGAATGAGAAGAGAAGACAAATAAAAGGATAAGGGGAGAGAAGAAAGTGGAGAGATATAGAGAGAAAGGAGAGAAGAGAGGAGGAGGGTACCATAGAGGAAAAGAGGGAAGGAAAGATGGGGAGGGAGAACAAAATTGCCTTTAAGCATGAATTGTACTGTCCTTTTATATTCTCTGGAGTGGGGATCATGCTGGCCAAGGGATAGGGAAGAGGGCAAGGAGGTACTATGAGGGGCAGAATAGAATATAGAGGTACGGAATGGGGTAGATAGATTGCGGGACAAGGAGGTGACGTCAGGAGGCAACGGTTAAAAGGGGAAGCGTGAGGGGTAACGGTGAGGAGTGGCTGAGGGGGAGCAGAGGCAGCAGGGGAAGAACAGGACAGGATGAGGGATTAATTGATAACTCAGGAGAAATATAGGAGAGAGATGAGGTTGGAGAAAGGCCGAGTAGAAGAGGGATGTTAGGAGAAGGTGAGAGGAAGATGGGATAGGGCAGAAGAAGTAAGTAAAATTTTGGCAATTGAGTTGTATTTGAACAATGATGGTGCTCTTCATATTCTCTGGAGCAGGGATGGCACTGGCCAAGGTATCAACAGAAACTTAGATCAGGGCTGCTATCATTGTGGCTGAAGAAAGCACCAGCCAGAATGGGGCTGGTAGCAGCTAGCATGAAGGGGTGGATGGCTCTGAGACAGACAGTGGCTGCAAACAGGGCAGGCAACAGGTGGAGGCAGGAACAGCGATGGACACAACCAGCCTGAGGTCGATGCAGTGGAGGATGGAGGGGAATCACCAAAAGCCAGCAACTGAGAGCCACATTTCCTTAAGGTACACGGGAACATTGGAGCCAAAGCAGAGCGGGCAGATAAGAACAGAAATAAATAAGAAATATTAGCATGGCTGATCTTCGACTTCAATGCCACTTGTCCCCCCCCCATCTTCATTAACCTTGATTCCTTCAGAGTCCAAAAATCTATTGATCTCAACTTTGAATATAGTCAATGACTGGGCATCCACAGCTCTCTGGGGTAGAGAATTCCAACGATTCGTAACCCTGTGAGTGAAGAAGTTTCTCCTCACCTCAGTCCCATCAGCCTCATCAAATGGCTGTCCCCTTATCCTGATTCTATGCCCCTTAATTCTAGACTCTACAGTCAGGGGAAATAGCCTCTCAACATCTACCCGGTCAGGCCCTCTCAGAATCTTATATGTTTCAATTAGATTACCTGTCATTCTTCTAAACTCCAGGGAGTATAGGCCTAGTCTACTCAATCTCTCCTCATAGGACAGCCCTCTCATCCCAGGAATCAATCTTGTGAACCTTCGTTGCACCCCCTCTAAGTATTCCCTTCCCAAACAGTGCGGCTTTCGAGCAGAGAGATCCACCAATGACATGCTGTTCTCCCTTCACCAGCTACAGGAGAAATGCTGCGAACAACAGATGCCCCTCTACGTTGCTTTCACAGATCTCGCCAAAGCCTTTGACCTCGTCAGCAGACGTTGTCTCTTCAGAATACTAGCAAAGATCGGATGTCCACCAAAGCTACTAAGTATCATCACCTCATTCCATGACAATATGAAAGGCACAATTCAGAATAGCGGTGCCTCATCAGACCCCTTTCCTATCCTGAGTGGTGGGAAACCGGGGTGTGTTCTCGCACCTACACTGTTTGGGATCTTCTTCTCAATGCTGCTCTCACACGTGTTCAAGTCTTCAGAAGAAGGAATTTTCCTCCACACAAGATCAGATGGCAGGTTGTTCAACCTTGTCCATCTTAGAGCAAAGACCAGAGTACGGAAAGTCCTCATCAGGGAACTCCTTTTTGCTGACGATGCTGCATTAACATCCCACACAGAGGAGTGGCTGCAGAGACTCAGCGACAGGATTGCGGCTGCCTGCAATGAATTTGGCCTAACCATCAGCCTCAAGAAAACGAACATCATGGGACAGAATGTCAGAAATGCTTCATCCATCAATATCGGTGACCACGCTCTGGAAGTGGTTCAAGAGTTCACCTACCTAGGCTCAACTATCACCAGTAACCTGTCTCTCGATGCAGAAATTAACAAGCGCATGGGAAAGGCGTCCGCTGCTATGTCCAGACTCACCAAGAGAGTGTGGGAAAATGGCGCACTGACACGGAACACAAAAGCCCGAGTGTATCAAGCCTGTGTCCTCAGTACCTTGCTCTGCGGCAGCGAGGCCTGGACAATATATGTCAGCCAAGAGCGACGTCTCAACTCATTCCATCTTCGCTGCCTCCGGAGAATCCTTGGCATCAGGTGGCAGGACCGTATCTCCAATGCAGAAGTCCTCGAGGCAGCCAACATCCCCAGCATATACACCCTACTGAGCCAGCGGCGCTTGAGATGGCTTGGCCATGTGAACCGCATAGAATATGGCAGGATCCCCAAGGACGCATTGCACAGCGAACTCGTCACTGGTATCAGGCCCACCGGCCATCCATGTCTCCGCTTTAAAGACATCTGCAAACGTGACATGAAGTCCTGTGACATTGACCACTAGTCATGGGAGTCAGTTGCCAGTGATCGCCAGTGCTGGCGGACAGCCATAAAGGCGGGGCTAAAGAGTGGCGAGTCGAAGAGACTTAGCAGTTGGCAGGAAAAAAAACAGAAGTGCAAGGAGAGAGCCACCTGTGTAACAGCCCCGACAACTAATTTTATCTGCAGCGCCTGTGGAAGAATCTGTCACTCTAGAATTGGCCTTTGTAGCCACTCCAGGCGCTGCTCCACAAACCACTGACCACCTCTAGGTGCTTACCCATTGTCTCTCAAGACAAGGAGGCCAAAGAAGAAGAGAAAAGAGTTACAGAGACCAAAACTGTACACAGTACTCCAGGTGTGGCCTCACCAAAGCCCTGTACTAGTGTAGCAAGACTTCCTTACTATTGTACTCGAACCCTCTTGCAATTCCATTTGCCTTTCTAGTTGCTTGCTGTACCTGCATGTGAACTTTCTATGTTTCTTGCACAAGGACATCTAAAAACCTCTGGAAACCATTCTCAGCATTTGAAAAAATATTCTGTCTTTCTATTCTTACTGTTACGACCAGGTGAGAAAGGTGTCTAGGGGTCCTTTTTAGCCTTCACCTGGTCTTAATGTAACAGGATTTAATTTTAAACACACTGTGTTTTGAGCTCCCCCTTGGTGAAGTCTTGTTCACTGCTATCCAATTATAAGGCAAAGAAATGAGCACAAACAGATTTAAAGGAGAAAAGTGAAATTTATTAAGAACATAAACTCTAATTCGATTAATGCCTATGGATATGCGCCGCACCCCACGCTAACATGCATATGCGATACACACATGCAAATAGAGACAGAAAAGACCAGAAGAAAAAAATAAAGTAGAGAGGTTTGTGGCAATATCAGAAGAGTTTCTTGTTACTGTGCTTTGAGCTCACTGTAGTCCTTTTATAGGTAGTCTTGCTTTTCCTTGGGGCCCAGTATTCTTCTTAAACCTTGTTCACTGTTGGAGACGTTTCTCTCTTGGGTTCATGTATCTTCAATGGGTCTTCAGATCTGTGAGAAAGAGATAGGAGCAGACAGGAGAGAGGTCTTTCCAGTCCAGGAGCAAACAGCTTTCTGACTTTTAAAACTCTGTGGCAAGTTCAAATTCAAAAAACTCCAACAGCCAGTTAGTCATATGACTAAACTGGTCTGACCACGTCTGTTTGTGTATTCGGCCATCTTAGCAGCTAACCTGGAATGCTAGCCTCTCCACCTTCAACATCTGGTAATCAAAAGTCCATTGTCGATTAAATTGGAGCAGGGAGTGGCCCCTTTGTCCTTTCCAAGTACTGTCTGTTCCTATGCAAATGTCCTTCCAGTCAGGAGCTTGACAACCCCTTGTAATAGGCATTCTTTTCTTCCCAGCAACAATTTTAAAATTTAATCTCGATGCTGTAAAATATGTGTCTTATTCTTGGAAGATGGTGGCCTGCATGACATTACTACCAAATTGAATGATCTCACATTTCCCCAAATTATACTCCATCTATCATCTTCTTGCTCACTCTCTTAATCTAATGACATTCCTTTGCAGAAAATTTGGGCTGAATTTTTCCGTTGACAGCAAAGTCCCACCGCCAGAGCCGAAAGCGAGAGCAACCACACTCTGGCGGGAGGCGGGACCCTGGGCCGACATTTTGCTGGCAGTGGCCAATTAACAGGCTGTCACTGGGGCTGCAGTTCCAGGCATCAGGTTCCCAACCCCCTAATGAAAATAAATGAAAACCAATGCACGATATACTTGCACTGGAGGCAGTGCAGCAAAGATTTACTAAATTGATCCCTGGAATGAGGGGATTGTATTTTGATGAGAAGCTGATTAAATAGGGCCTAAATTCTCTGGAGTTTAGAAGAATAAGAGGCGATCTAATTGAGACATACAAGATTCTGAAAGGGCTTGATAGGGTGGAAGCTGAGAGATTGTTCCCACTGGTCAGGGAATCTAGAACACAGGGACACAGTCTCAGGATAAGGGGTCAATCATTCAGGACTGAGATGAGAAGAAATTGCTACACTCAAAGGGTTGTGAATCGCTGGAATTCTGTACTCCAACTGGTTGTGGATGGTCCATCATTAAATACATTTAAGGCTGGGATAGACAGATTTTTGGTCTCGCAGGGAATCAAGGGATATGGGGAGCGGGCAGGAAAGTGGAATTTAAGCCCAAGATCGGCCATGATCATATTGAATGGCGGAGCAGGCTCGATGAGCTATGTGGTCTACTTCTGCTCCTATTTCTTGTGTTCTTGTGAAAATTCAACCCTTAGGGTCTTCAGCGGGATAGGTGGGTAGACTGTAAACACAGGGGGCCAGGCAACATTCAAAGCAACTAATAACTGTCCTGAGGCTGCCAGGAGCAGCATCTGTCCTTAGGAGTTTATTTAAGGAGGTGAGTTAGAAAGGCAGACCATGGAAAGCCAAATAGCATGCTGGGGAAGCTGAGCAGGTTCACACTCCTAATTCTTTAAGTTAAGTAGATGAAAACCCAAGAGGAAAGAAATAAAATATTAATATCTGAATACTAATAAATAGAAAATGTTAAATTTTATAGTTCGAAACAAACTGACCTGGACAGTAAAATGAGCAGTAAACATTGCTTTGACAAAAACCAACATGGCACTGGAACTGCTTGAAACTTCAGAAGTTCACACCACAGGCGACCTCATGGTCAGATTTGTATGATTGCAACAGGACAATTTTGTTTTATTCTTTCAGTGGGATGTGAGCATTGTTGACAAAGCCAGCATTTGTTGACCATACCTAATTGCCCTTCAGAAGGTGGTAGTGAGCTGTCTTCTTTAACCGCTGGAGTCTATGTGATGTAGGTGCACCCAAGTGCTGTTAGGGAGGGAGCTCCATGATTTTGACCCAGTGACAGTAAAGGAATGGCGATATAATTCCAAGTCAGGATGGTGCGTGACTTGGAGTGTAACTTGCAGGTGGAGGTGTTCCCATGCACCTACTGCTCTTGTCCTAGGTGGTAGAGGCTACAGGCTTGGAAGGTGCTGTCAAAGGAGGCTTGGCAAGTTGCTGCAGTGCATCTTGTAGATGAAGCCGCCTGTAATGGAGAGAGAGAATGGTTAAGGTGGAGGATAAAGTGCCGATCAAGCAGACTGCTTTGTCCTGAATGGTATCGAGCTTCTTGCATGTTGTTGGAGCAGCACTCAGCCAGGCAAGTGGAGAGTATTCCATCATATTCCTTACTTGTGCCTTGTAGATTGTGTACAGGCTTTGGGGAGTCCAAAGGTGAGTTACTTGCTGCAGAATTCCTAGCCTCTGACCTGCTCTTGTAGCCACAGTATTTATATGGATGGTCCAGTTAAGTTTCTGGTCAACGGTGACTCCCAGGCTCTTGATAGTAGGGGGGATTTTAGATCTGGTATTTTTAGATCTGGTATTGTGCTTTTGATAAAGTCCCACGCAAGAGGTTAGGAAGCAAAATTAGAGCACATGAGATTGGGGATAACATACTGGCATGGATTGAGAATTGGTTAACGGACAGAAAACAGAGATAAGAATAAACGGGTCATTCTCAGGTTGGCAGGCTGTGACTATTGGGGTACCACAAGGATCAGTGCTTGAGTCCCCAGCCATTCACAAACTGTATAAATGATTTGGTGTGGGGACCAAATGTAACAGTTCCAAGTTTGCTGATGACAACTAGGTGGGAATGTGAGTTGTGAGGAGGATGCAAAGAGGCTTCAGGAGAATTTAGACAGGCTAAGTGAATGGGCAAGAACATGGCAGATGGAATATAATGTGGGAAAATGTGAAATTAACCATTTTGGTAGGAAAAACAGAAATGCAGAGTAATTCTTAAATGTTGAGAGATTAGGAAGTGTTGATGTCCAAAGGGACCTGATTGTCCTTGTTCATAAGTCATTGAAAACTAACACGCAGGTACAGCAAGCGATTAGGAAGGTAAATGGTATGTTTGCATTTATTGCAAGAGGATTCGAGTACAGGAGTGAAGAAGTCTTGCTGTAATTGTATAGAGCCTTGGTGAGGCCGCACCTGGAGTATTGTGTACAGTTTTGGTCTTCTTCCCTTAGGAAGAATGTACTTGCCATAGAGGCAGTGCAATGAAGGCTCACCAGACTGATTCCTGGGATGGTGGGATTGTCCTATGAGAGAGATTGAGGAGACTGGCCCTGTATTCTCTAGAGTTTAGAAGAATGAAAGGTGATCTCATTGAAGCAGACAAAATTCTTACAGGGTTGATGCAGGAAGGATGTTTTCCCTGGCTGTGGGGTCTAGAACCAGGGAACACAATCTCAGAATAAGAGGTAGGCCTTTTAGGACTGAGATGAGGAAGAATTTCTTTGGAATTCTCTATTCCAGAGGGCCGTGGAGACTCAGTCATTGAGAATGTTCAAGACAGAGATCGATAGGTTTATATATATTAAAGATATCAAGGGTTTATGGGGATAGTGCGGGAAAATGACATTGAGGTAGAAGATCAGCCATGATCTAGTTGAATGGAGGAGCAGGCTCAAAGGGCCGAATGGCCTACTCCTGCTACTATTTCCTATGTTCCTATGATTAAGTGATGGTAATGCTGTTGAATGTCAAGGAGAGATGGTTAGATTCTCTCTTGTCATTGTCTGGCACTTGTGTGGCGTGATTGTTACTTGCCAGTTATCAGCCCAAGCCAATAGATTGTCCAGGTCTTGCTGTATGCGAGCACAAACTGCTTCAGTATCTGAGGAGTTGCAGATGGTACTGAAGACTGTGCAATCATCAGCGAACATCCACACTTCTGACCTTATGATGGAGGGAAGGTCATTGATGAAGCATCTGAAGATGGTTGGGCCTAGAACACTACCATGAGGAACTCCTGGAGCCTAGATGTTTGGCCTCCAATAACCACATCCTTATTCATTTGTGCTATGTAAAACTCCAACCAGTAGCTTGACTTCCTATTGACTTCAATTTTGTTAGGCTCCTTGATGCCACACTCAGTCAAATGCTGCTTTGATATCAAGGGCAGTCACTCACCTCACCTCTGGAATTCAAGTCTTTTGTCCATGCTTGAACTAAGTGTGTAATGAGGTCTGAAGCAGAGTGGTCCTGATGCAACCCTAACTAAGCATAAATACGTAGGTTATTGCTGAGTAAGTGCCACTTAATAGCACTGTCGACGACACCTTCCATCAGTTTTTTGATGATTGAGAGTAGACTGAAAGGCAGTAATTGGCTGGATTGGATTTGTCCTGATTTTTGTAGACAGGATCTCCTCAGATACTAAAGCAGTCTGTGTCCATATGTAGCGAGACCTGGACAACATTCAGGCTTGGGCTGATAAATGACAAGTAACATTCACGCCACACAAGTGGCAGGCAATGATCATCTCCAACAAGAGAGAATCTGGGAATACTGCAGTGAGTAGCTCACCTCCTAACTCCCCAAAGTCTGTCCACCATCTACAAGTCACATGTCAGGAGTGTGTTGGAATACTCTCTACTTGCCTGGATGAGGGCAGCTCCAATAACACTCAAGAAGCTTGACACCATCCAGGACAAATGACACTTGATTGGCACCTCATCCACAAACATAGACATAAACATTCACTCCCTCTGATTGACAGTGGCAGCAGTGTCTACCGTCTACAAGATGCAAGTTCCCTTCCAAGCCACACACCATCCTGACTTGGAACTATATTGCCGTTCCTTCACTGTCGCAGGATCAAAATCCTGGAACTCCCTTCCTAACAGCACTGTGCAAGTACCTGCACCAGATGGACTGCAACAGTTCAAGAAGCCAGTTCACCACAACCTTCTCAAGGGCAAATATGGACGGGCAACAAAAGCTGGCCTTGCCAGTGTCCCTCACATACCATGAAACAATAAAAAAGGTCATATTTGGGCAATTTTCCACATTGTCGGGTAGATGCCAGTGTTGTAGCTGTACTGGAACAGCTTGGCTAGGCGCTTTCCTAGTTCTGGAGCACAAGTCTTCAGTACTACAGCTGGGATATTGTCAGGGCCCCTAGCCTTTGCATATCCAGTGCCTTCAGTCGTTTCTTGGTATCAAGTGGGGTGAATCAAATTGGCTGAAGACTGGCATCTAGGATGCTGGGGATCTCAGAAGGAGGTCGAGATGAATCATCCACTCGGCACTTCTGACTGAAAATGGTTGCAAGTGCTTCAGCCTTGTCTTTTGCACTGATGTGCTGAGCTCCCCCACCATTGAGGATGGAGATATTTGTGAAGCCTCCTCCTCCAGTTACTTATTTACTTGTCCATCACCATTCACGACTGGATGTGGCAGGACTGCAGAGCCTTGACTTGATCATTTATTGTGAGATCACTTTGCTCTATTGTATGCTGCTTCTACTGTTTAGCATTCATGACATCCTGTGTTTTAGCTTCACCGTGTTGGCACCTCATTTTTAGGTATGTCAACTGCTGCTCCCAGCATGCTCTCCTATAATCCTCAATGAGCTAGGGTTGATCCCCTGGCTTGCTGGTAATGGTAGGGCTGTGAGATTACAGATTGGGTTGAATATAATTCTGCTGAAGATGATGGCCCACAGTGTCTCATGGATGCCCAGTTTTCAGCCGCTCGATCTGTTCTGAATCTGTCCCATATAGCATGATGTTAGAGCCACACACAACAATTTACATCGGCAAAAGTCATTGGCCCAGAATTTGCATTGGTAATGATGGCAAAACTGATAGCATTCATTGTCTTTACTAAGTAAAACTGACAGCAGCTGCCAGAAATTGCTGTCAGAGAAAGCCTGCTCTTCAACAGGAAGTGCGGTTTCAGTCATCACAAATGTTATAATTTTGACTTTTTGACTAATTCAACTTTTTATGCACTATTTACGCTGTAAAAACCAATGAAAATGTTAAGCCTTGGTCAATCAGGAATAGCTAAGTTTTCTATAGTTTTCCAGAGCAACAGAGTAATGGTGACTACTTATTTTTTGGACTGGAGGAAGGTATATAGTGGTTTTCTCCAGGGGTCAGTAATAGAAACATTGCCTTTCCTGATCTAAATTAATGACTTGGACTTGGGTGTACAGGGCATAATTTCAAAACTTGCAGATGTAATAGACGTCAGGAGGACATAGACGGGCTGGTGGAATGGGAAGACATGTGGCAGATGAAATGTAATGAGGGAAGTGTCAAGTTATACATTTTGATAGGGAGAACGAAGCAAGGCAATATAAAATAGAGGATACAATTCTAAAGGGAGTGCAGGAACAGAGAGACCTGGGCGTATACGTGCACAAATAATTGAAGGTGGGCAGGGCTGGTTGAGAAAGTGCTTAAAAAGTCATGTGGGATCCTGAGCTTTATAAATAGAGGCATAGAGTACAAAAAAAGGAAGTTATGATGAACTTTATAAAACACTGAATGGTCTCTGACCTGAAACGTTAACTCTGCTTCTCTCTGCACAGATGCTGCCAGACATGCTGAGTATTTCCAGCATTTCTTGGTTTTATTTTATTCGACCTCAACTGGAATAGTGTGTCCAATTCTGAGCACTGTACTTGAAGAAGGATGCTTTAGAGAGGGTGCAGAAAAGATTTAAGAGAATAGTTCCAGGGAGTAGGGACTTCAGTTATGTGGATAGATTGGAGAAGGTGCAGTTGTTCTGCTTAGAGAAGAGATGGTTGAGAGGAGATTTGATAGAAGTGTTCAAAATCATGAAGGGGTCTAAACAGAGTGAATAGAGAGAAACTGTTCCCATTGGCAGAAGAGTCCAGACCTGGAGGATATAGATTTAAGATGATTGCAAAAGAGCCAAAGGCGTCATGAGGAAAACCTCTTTTACGCAGCGAGTGGTTAGAATCTGGAGTGCACAGCCTGAGAGTATTTGATGGAGGCAGGTTCAATCATGGCTTTCAAAAGGGAATTGGATAAGCAGCTGAAGGGAAAATAATTGCAAATCTGCAGGGGAAGAGTGGGGAAGTGGAACTAGCTAAATTGTTCTGCAGAGAGCCAGAGGGCTTGATGGGCAGTATGCTATGCTTTAACCATCCTATGATTCTATATTTGTACTTTATATGCATTCTACTGAAATGTAATTGTTTTAATTGTAAAAACAAATGCTGTCAGACACTGAATGGCACTTCGTTGTTGAAACAATAAAATGCCACTGTGAGAAATGGAAAGAAAGCCAGCAACAAATAAAGGCCTGATACAAACAGGTTAACTTCCTTCAATAAATAAATATATTACATCCCTTCTTTGAAATGCTAGTTAAACACACGGCTGGAGGCTTGTAACAGTCAGGACATGACTCCAGTCATGTCTACTCAAAGAACGGTTTTTATTGTTAGTGCCATGATAAGGCTACCTCTTCTTGCCCTTATCAGTACTGATTCAATAGCAAAAACCTTGATAAATCTGCCCAAGGCTGTAATTATGCTGTCCCTCCTCCAATTGCCTTTTCTGTCCACGTAGGCAGTAGCCTATTCAAGTAAAACCATTACAAAAGCAGGCCATAAACTTGCATTAGACTAGAAAATTCAGGCTATTTTTAGTTTGAACATGTTGGGATCTAAATTCAACACTGTTACACCCATTTTCCAGCTGTGAAACGGGTGCAACGATAACCATTTTAGCCTGATCTCAATATGCTTGGTCACTGCTAAATTGATCAGGGCCTTTTTTATATGCAGCCCCTGTGGCCATTTGAAATGAGCATAGGTCTACTTTTAATATTGAAGTAAGGCTGCTGCATTCATTTCCAACCCTGATGCAAGTTCTGATTAGTATTCTTAAATCTTGACCTCCCTGACAAGCAATACTTAGAGGGACCACTGAAGGACACTCAAAAAAAGGCCACAAAAGCTCCGAAAATGTTTGTTTTATGGAGTCAGAATTTCCATAAAACAAATGCAGGCCACTGATGGCCCAACATTGTTCCCCACACCCGGACTTACATGTCAGGCTCGGTGGCAGCCAAAGTTGATTAAGTGAACTACAAAGGGCCACCTAATTGACGCTCACAGGTTGTCTGAATTATGACAATGAATTTAGGGCATTCCTCGGGTCACTTTACTCCTGGGTGGCAACACTGCATACCATTAGAATTGGTTACGCCCCTAACGAATTTCTACCCCTTTGGCATCCAAATCTCTTGGGTTGTTATCTTGGTGTAAGCATGGGATCACACCCAATGATGCCCTTCAGTGCTAATCCTGCCCTAATTTGCAGGGTCATTGGGATGGTTCACTAGTTACCAGTTGCTTCCCCAGCTTTACTTTCTTATTTTATTTAGACCTGCTAGATAAAAAGAATGTTTCTTTATCTTTCATACTGCAGCTTGTCCTTACTCTTTAAATCGTTCTATCTCTCACATTTTCTCTCTCTCTCTGTATGGCTGTCACATTTTTTTTTTGTTACCATCTCTATATATTTCTCTTTGTCTCATTCTGTCTTCTTGCTCCTGAGGTGATCCAGTTAAAGTTGCAATGGCAGTATTTCTTCAAAGTGTTCTTCAACAAATAACTTTATCTCGTCTCACTCCTTTTATTTTCCCTATCAGTAATGCTGAGGCGTTTGCTATCAACTAAGTCATTGGAGGAGTTTCTACTTTTATGCTGTTTGGCTTCTGAGGAAAGCATTGGATGAATTTTCCAACTGCAAGTTCTTCCTGCAGGACTGCACATCGGGAAATTGCACACGTGTAGTCCATAAATTTCCAGCCATTTAAAAGTGATCTTACAGTAATGATAGAGATAATTTCATCTGAAACCGATTTAACTCAATGCAGTTATGGACTAACATCCATCAAAATGCAATAGGGCAAGAATTTTCAAGTTGATTCCAACCTTTATTACTTAAAAATCACGATGGTAAAGACTGCAAATGAAATATATTTATGGTGGCAATGTGATTATACACAGTGGCCAGCTATATAAAGGCATTGCAAATCACCATCAAATTGCAAATGGGGAGGCGGAAGTTCATCAATCTAATTTGAGTTTGTCAATTATGGATATCACAGTTTGTATTTATCATTGAGTTTTATCATATCAGGAACATGGTTCGTTTGAATCAAAGACGAGTGCCAAAATATTTATTGTGCTCAAATCTAAACAAACATCTTTGGGTCCATTAATACAAATAGATTGCTGATGTGTGTATATTTTCTCTATGTTTCTGTAAATTTTGCTAGTTGCATATCAAAACTGATGTGTTGGAACTAGTACTGATGATGTGATATGACCAGGAATTATTATGAGCACCACCGGCTAATCTAAGCTGATATTGGTGACTAGAAATGGAGTACATTCCATCCCTTAACACTTAAACATCCTCCACATAATTCACTGGTCAAAATTTTTAATGAAGAAACAATATGTAATCAATCTTGTACCTGCTTACATCATAAAACTGGTATCTTTCACCTGCTAATTTTATCACTCAAGAATCTTGAGACACTCATATAATCAAATAAGGCAAATTATTTTGACTCATTAATTAAAAAAAGACATGCCACATACATACAGTCAAATACATACATGGACAAACTAGACAGATGCAATTTGCTGCCTTAAAAATGTGTACATACACTGTACCTGAATGGTGAGGCCAAAGACACCATGCTATTGGGCCAAGGACCTCATTATAGTAGAATTTGAAGGCATTGATTTCAGTCTGCGATCCAAACTCTGTTCCCTAGCTACTGACTCCATCCCACTCCCGGGCAACAATCTAAGACTGAACCAGTCTGTTCACAACCTTAGTGTCATAGTTAATCCTGAGATAAGCTTCTGGTCACATATTTGAGCAATCACTAAGATTGTCTATTTCCACCTCCGTAACATCACCCAACTTTACCCTGTCGCAGCTCATCTGCTGCTGAAACCCTCATTCATGCCTTTGTTACCTTTGGACTGGACTATTCCAACGCACTCCTTGCTGGTCTTCCACATTCTACCCTCCGTAAACTTGAGCCAAAACTCTGCTGTCCATGTTGTAACTCGCACCAAAGTCCTTTCACCATCACCCCTGTGCTTGCTGACCTACACTGGCTCCCGGTCAAGCAGCATCCCGATTTTAAAATCTTCATCCTTGTTTTCAAATCCCACCATTTCCTCACCCCTCCTTATCTCTGTCATCTCCCCCAGCCTCACAACCTTTCATGATATCTGCACTCATCGAATTCTGGCCTCTTGTGCATCCCTGATTTTAATTTCTCCACCATTAGTTACCATGCCTTCAGCTGCCTAGGCCCAAAGCTCTGGAATTCCCTCCCTACACCTCTCCGGTTCTCTACCTCACTTTCCTCCTGTAAGACACTCCTTAAAACCACCTCTTCAACCAAGATTTTGGTCATTTGATTGAATATCTCCTTACATGGTTCAATGTCAGATTTTGTTTTATAATGCTCATATGAAGCACCTTGGGATGTTTTGTTATGTTAAAGTTGCCATATAAATATACTTTGTTGCAGTTGTTGAATTGTGAGTCCAACAGCTCTCTGATAGAATGTGCTGCAAAAGCAGGCCATTGCTAAAGTTGCAATAGCCCTCAGGTAAGTGGGTCTGGGAATCAGGACCAAGAATGGATTGGGGCCACAGTGTGGGTGGGGCTTAGACAGTAGGTTTGGATCAGGGTCAGAGTTACAAGATTGGATCTGGGATCAGGAATCATGGAATCAAATTGGTCGTCGAGTCTGGGATCATGGGAAGGATTGGGGTTCAGTAGAAGAGGCCATGGAGGAAGGATCGGGGTCAGTAGAGGAGGCTGGTTGTGATGGAATCCATGGTTGCAAAGCTTGCTTTTTTTTAGGCCCTAACTGAAAGGGAAACTAGAATTGAAACAGAAACTAGAACCAAAACAGAAATGGAAACCAAAACTGAAACAGAAGCTAGAAAAACAACTTCAAATTTCCAGGGAAACTGACACTGGTTAGAACCAGATAAAAGGAGACAGAGTCCTCCCCAGACCAGGCAGACCAGGCAGGAGTGGAGCACCGGCAAGCAGAAGAAAGTGAAGACTAAATCCAGGAGATGTTTCTGTTACTTAAAGTAGCCTACTAACCAGACCCGGCCATACAGTGTTGTCACTGTAAGACTCGGATAAAGGGAGGACTGATAAATCCATGGCATCAACACTGTCATGTGCAGAGCTGAGGAGGTTCTAGAGAAGTGCACCTTGTGGTGAAGACCGCACCTCTGGAGTTCGGATTGAAAGGGAATTGCTGTCAGAAGAAGAACAGCGGCTAATTCCTTGAAGAACAGAGCTGAAAATCTATCTGAGGAACCTCAGAGTTGTGAAGAATTCTGTGACTGTAACTATTGCCATATTGCCATATATGCTGCCCAATGAAACTGTGACACCCATCTCTGTTGTATATATTAGTTAAGGTGTAATTTGTAATATATATATTAACCATGATCTGTCTGTTGCTTTGTTTAATTTATGTTGGTTTTGGTTTGAGTGTTAAAGTAAAATTTATAAAAGTGAAATCTCCTCCATTTAGTTTGGTTTCCTAAATTAGGGTCAATCGGTAGATTTGATTCTTTATATTTTTTAGTGGTCTCCATGGGAATCATAACATAGGGATCAGGTGAGATAAGGGTAGAGGCAGCATCCTTTGTAGCAGTGCTGATTAGCGATGGTGAGCTTTTGTTAAAAGTTGGATTGAAAGAATTCTTCCTTCCACAGACTTGAAATTAAAGTAAATGATTGTACAAAACTTAACTTTTATATGTAATGTAACCTCCTCCAGACCTACAACCCTCAGAGATCTCTGCACTCCTCCAGTTCTGGTGGGTTGTACATTCATAATTGTAATCACTGCACCACTGGGGTTCATGTCCTCAGCTGCTTAGGTACTAAGCTCTGGAATTCGCACCCTAAAATACTCCACCTCTCTAACTCACTCTCTTTTAAGATGCTCCTTAAAACCTACATTTTTGACCAAACTTTTAGTCAGCTGTTCTATCTCCTTGTGTGGTTTGATGTCAAATTTTGTTTGGCAGTGCTTCTGTGAAGACCTTGAGACATTTTACTATGTTAAAGCACTATATAAATTCAAGAAGTTGTTATTGTTACCGCGGGTCATATGTGGTCCCAAGGTCTGGTTTCCTTGAGTGCAGTCTCAGGGCAAACCAATCTTGACGTTTGGGTTTTAAACAGGCCATAGACCCATTAATTGTAAATGCAAGGGGCCCAATATCTGCTTCAGGTATGGGTAAAAAATGTCAATACCTTTTCCTTTCCCAATATTGTGGCTGATGAACTTATCTCTATGGGCTGAAATTTATACTCCCGTCACCGAAATCGGCGACAAATGTAAACAGTGGCTTTTTCCCTCCTATCTCTGTAACATCCTCCAGCCATACAACCCTCTGAGAACTCTGTCTTCCTCTAAGTCCGGCCTGTTGTTCATCCCGGAATAACTTGGCCCACATTGGAGGCATGCCTTCAACTGTCTAGGCCCTAGGCTATGAAATTCCCTCCCTCAATTTCTCCGCATATCACCTCCCTCTCCTTTAAGAAGCTACCTAAAACCTACCTCTTTGATCAAGCTTTTGGTCACCTGTCTCAGCGTCTCCTTCTTTGGCTTGGTGTCAATTTTTGTCTGATTATGCTCTATGAAGCACCTTGGGATATTTTACTACATTAAAGGCACTATATAAATGCACGTTGTCAGTGTTGTTGTTGTCATATTCATGCATTTCCTGAACATATTTGTAAAGATTCAGTGCAAGAGATTGCTAGCTAAAACTGAGGCACATGGAATTGGACAGAGCTTCAAAGCATTGACAGAAAAATGGTTGTACGTAGGAAGAGAGAGTTGGGAGAAAAGGAACATTTTCAGATTGTCAAATAGTGACAAGTGTTGTTTCCCAGGGATCAGTATTAGACTTCCAGTTTTTCATGATATGTATGTAAGAAAATTGGATTTGGGATTAGAGGGCACTGTATCCAAGTCAGCAGATAGTATGAAGCTAGGGAATGCAATATATTATTAAAAACAGAGTGGAAAATTGCAAATAGACACAGCTAAAGTGAATGGACAGTCAATGGCAGGTACAGTCAATGGCTGATGGATGTACAATTTGAATGATGTTACAACCGAGGCGTGAGGAGTGCACTGTCTTTCTCTTGTTCCACTTCTCCACGGGTCACAACATATATTTAAATGTTTCATCCAGTTACCAATACAGGCAATTATATTTTATCTATGTTATTTTTAGAATAAAATCCACCAACTGGGTTTCTTTAATAAACAACAAAATGATCAATTTATTATAAAACAAGACTTATTCAGTAAAGATGCAAAGCATTAACATCGAAGTATGAAAGTTTTCTTCTAAATTAGCCTAACACACACACACACACACACGTTAAAGAAAAAAATAAAGACATTTTCTCCGCAGAGATCTCTTTTCAAAAAAGACAAAAAAAAACTTTGGCCAAATACTTGTTAATTCTTGAAGAAAAAGGAGAAGATATGGAATGATATCAGTTGTCCTTATATTCTGGCATCCCAAATACGCATAGACGGCTGTCACTGGGATTTTTTTGGAGCAGTTCCCTTCAGGCGACGTCGAGGATTAGTCTGGCAGGTTTTCCAAAAGGAATGCAGCATCAGGGGTTTCCGCTATCACACTGGATTCTCAGGGTTTCTCAGAGAGGTGGAGAAAGGATGAACTGGTCTCCTCTTTTAGCAGGCTGACCCCCAACTGACTCAAAACAATATCGAAAACAAAACCAACTCTTGACCACCATTAATCTTGACATTCACTTCTCTGTAAACAACTCCGCCAGGCACCCAGGCTCCTGCTGTTTATTTAGTTTAAAACATGTGACATCCAGTAAGGGTTGTTTTTAAACAAAAAATCTCAAGTCCTTCCAGTGATCTTTTTTTAAAAAACCTAAGTCCAGCATCTATGTAATCTCTTCAATCCTTCAAATGAATCCATTTCCACAATTTTCAAATATAAGTCCTCAAACAACATTAAAAAACAGAAATAATTTCATAACAATGGTGAAACACTTGCAGAGTCGATGAACTAATGTACTTAAGGGTCTAAGTACATAAATCATTAAAAGTTAGCTCACATTTACAAGAAGTATTGAGATTCATCACAAGAGGTTAAGAATATAAAAGCAAAGAATATGGCCACAATTATACAAAGCGCTGCTCAGACTTCAGTTGGAATGTTAGGGTAGTTGCTACTTGCTGCACGAGTCAAGAGGGCCTATCAGAAGTTCAGATACAAAGATTAGGGGGCCCCATAGGATCTGTGTAGTAACAAAAATGTAACAATGGATGGAACTTTCCTAAGAGTTCCTTAACTTCACCAAAAGTGCAGTGAATACCCTGTTTATGTGCAGATATGGGACTCCAGCGCATGTCCAACTGCAGAGTGGAAACAACTCCAAGGACTTACCTGGGGGGAGTCGGGAGCAGCAGTGGCAGTGGAGGACCTGCGAGGAACCTACCCAGAAGAAAATAAATCCAGACCAGGCTCGGGGCCGTCCACTTACCTGGAGAGAGTCGGGAGTGGTGGCGGACCTGCGAGGAGCGTACCGGAGAGAATAAATCCAGACCTAAGCTCGGGGCCTTCCACTTACCTGGAGGGAGTCGGGGACGGCAGCAGGCATGCAAGGAACCTACCGGGGAGAGAATAAATCCAGACCCAGGCTCGGGGCCTTCCACTTACCTGGAGGGAGTCCGGAGTGGCAGCAGCACCTGTGAGGAACCTACTACCTCTATGCACCGGAGTTTGAAAAACTGAAGGAAAAAAAAAAATCAAACTGTGATATCACAGGAAAACAGTGAGTTGATTGGCTGGTGAGTATTTGCTGCTTAGGGACTGAGTGCAAACAACTGGGAGTTTAAAAACATTAAAAATATTAAGTATTAATCACAAGTGGGTAGCTGGTGAATCTTATCTTTTATTATTATATAAGGTTTATTACTATTGGTGAGGTTATTGCTATTATTGTTGGTGTTGCAGTGTTGGTAGGCTTTATTAATAATGGCAAGGTAGATTAGTATTGGTAAAGTTTAGTATTAGCAGTAAAAAGGTTATTAATACTATTGGTAAGGTTTATTACTATTGGTAGGGCTATTAGTATTAGCAGCAGCAGGGTTTATTAGTAGCAGGGTTTATTTGTCACACCCAGGGTTTATTATGCAATACTGAAAGGAATGTAGGGCTGCTCCAACCTCAGAAGTGCACATCCTGTGCTATGTGGGAGCTCCAGAACACTTCTCGGATCCTGGATAACCATATATGTAGGAAGTGTCATCAGTTGCAGCAGCTTGAGCTCTGGGTTGCGGAACTTGAGCAACAGCTGGCGTTACTGTGGCACATCCATGAGGATGAGAGCTTCATGGATAGCATGATTATAGTGCAGGCAGAGAGGGAATGGGTGACCACAAGACAGTCAAGAAGAAACAAGCAGGTAGGGCAGGAAACTCCTGAGTGCACCTCACTCTCCAACAGATATTCAGTCTGAATACTGAGAAAAGTGATGCTTCACCTGGGGAGTGCAGCCAGAGCCAAGACCATGGCACCATGGGTGATTCAGCTGCACAGGGGGGCACAGGTAAGACTGGAAGAGCCATAGTGATAGGAGATTCGATAGTCAGGGAACAGACAGGCATTTCTGCGGCCGCAGGCGTGAATCCAGGATGGTGTGTTGCCTCCCTGGTGCCAGGGTCAAGGATGTCACTGAATGGCTACAGAGCACTCTGAGGGGGGAGGCTGAACAACCAGCAGGTACCAAGTTAGGAAGAGGGATGTGGCCCTGGTAAAGTGTTTAGTGAGCTAGGTAAGAAATGAGCAAGCAGGACCTCAAAAGTAGCAATCTCTGGATTACTCCCAGTACCACGCGCAAGTGAGTATAGAAATAGGAGGATAGTGCAGATGACACACAGTGGCGCAGTGGTTAGCACCGCAGCCTCACAGCTCCAGGGACCTGGGTTCAATTCTGGGTACTGCCGGTGCGGAGTTTGCAAGTTCTCCCTGTGACTGAGTGGGTTTTCGCCGGGTGCTCCGGTTTCCTCCCATCACCAAAGACTTGCAGGTATAGGTAAATTGGCCATTGTAAATTGCCCCTAGTGTAGGCAGGTGGTAGGGAATATGGGATTACTGTAGGGTTAGTAGAAATGGGTGGTTCTTGGTCGGCACAAACTCGGTGGGCCGAAGGGCCTGTTTCAGTGCTGTATCTTAAAATAAAATAAAATATGAATGCGTGGCTGCAAAGATGGTGCAGGAGGGAGGGCCTTAGATTCCTGGGACATTGGGACCAGTTCTGGAGAAGGTGGGACCTGTACAGACCAGATGGGTTGCACCAGGACAGAGCTGGGGCAAATTTCCTTGGAGGGTGATTTTCTAGTGCTATTGGGGATATTTTAAACAAACTTGGCAGGGGTGTGGGAACCAGAGAGGAATACCAAGGTGTACAGAATACTGGGAGAGATAGATAGCACCAGAGTAGAGAATAGTAAGTTATTAGATGGGGTCAGAGTAAGGGAGAAAGTAATAAAGTCTAAATTAGGGTTAATATGCATGTATGTGAATGCACGGAATGTTGCTAGTAAGACTGATGAGTTACAGGTGCAGATTGACATGTGATGTTGTGGCTATAACAGAGACCTGGCTTAAAGAAGGGCAGGACTGGGCATTGAATATTCCTGCATTCAAGGTGTTCAGGAAAGACAGGAAAGGAAAAAAAGGGAGAGGAGTGGCAGTACTGATTAAGGAGAGCATTGCAGTGCTGGACAAAAAGGATGTCCTCGAGGGTCGAGGACAGAATCAATTTGGCTAGAGGTAAGGAACAAAAAAAGCTGTAGTTACATTGCTTGGCCTTGCCTATAGGCCACCAACTAGTTGGAAGAATGTGGAGGAACAAATTTGCAAGAAAATTACAGAGAGGTGCAAAAGTTATACAGTAGTTATAATGGGGGACTTTAATTATCCAAACATATACTAGGATAGTAGTAGTGTAAAGGGCAATGAGGGGCAAGAGTTCCTCGAGTGTATTCAGGAAAGATTTCTACAGCAGTATGTTTCTAGTCCAACAAGAAAGGAGGCACTGCTAGACCTGGTTCTTGGGAATGAGGTGGGCAAAGTGAATCAAGTAACAGTAGGAGATCATGGTATCATAAGGTTTAGGCTGACTATGAAAAAAGAAAAAGAACAATTCAGAGTAAGAATAATTAACTGGGGGAAAGCCAACTTCAATGGAGTAAGAATGAAGCTGGGGCAAATAAATTGGAATCAAAGGTTGGCAGGAAAAATGGTAGCTGAACGATGGGCTACCTTCAAAGAAGAGATGGTTTGGGCACAATCAAGATATGTTCGCTCGAAGGGGAAAGGTAGAATAAACAAATCCAGAGCTCCCTGCATGACAAAGAGGTAGAGATTAAGATAAAGAAGTAAATGCCAGGTAGAAAATACTTTTGAGAACCAAGCTGAATATAGAAGGTCCAGAGGGGAAGTGAATAAGCAAATAAGAGAAAGCAAAGAGAAAGCATGAAAAGAGACTTGCAGCTAACAATAAAAGGGAATCCCAAAGTTTTCTATAGACATATAAACAGTAAAAGTGTGGTCAAAGGAGTTGGGCTGATTAGGGACCATAAAGGGGACTTACACATGGAGACAGAGGGCATAGCTGAGGTATTAAATGAATTAGAATTAGAATATTACAGCGCAGTACAGGCCCTTCGGCCCTCGATGTTGCGCCGACCTATTTTGTGTCTGTCTTTACCAAGGAAGAAGTTGCAACCCAGGCAATGGTGAAAGAGGAGGTAATCGAGGCACTAGAAGGATTTAAAATTGATAAGAAAAAGAACAATTCAGAGTAAGAATAATTAACTGGGGGAAAGCCAACTTCAATGGAGTAAGAATGAAGCTGGGGCAAATAAATTGGAATCAAAGGTTGGCAGGAAAAATGGTAGCTGAACGATGGGCTACCTTCAAAGAAGAGATGGTTTGGGCACAATCAAGATATGTTCGCTCGAAGGGGAAAGGTAGAATAAACAAATCCAGAGCTCCCTGCATGACAAAGAGGTAGAGATTAAGATAAAGAAGTAAATGCCAGGTAGAAAATACTTTTGAGAACCAAGCTGAATATAGAAGGTCCAGAGGGGAAGTGAATAAGCAAATAAGAGAAAGCAAAGAGAAAGCATGAATTGCATTAGATAGGCTGTCTGTATTTAAAAGTGGATAAAGTATCAGGACTGGATCCAAGGATACTGAGGGAAGTGAGGGTGGAAATTGCAGAGGCACTAGCCATAATTTTTCAGTCTTCCCTAGACTCGGAGGTGGTGCCAGAGGACTGGAGAATTGCAAATGTTACACCCTTGTTCAAAAAGGGGTGTAAAGATAAGCCCAGCAACTACAGGCCAGTGAGTTTAAATTCGGTGGTGGGGAAATTTCTAGAGAGAGTAATTCGAGACAAAATTAATAGTCACATGGACAAATGTGGGTTAATTAAAGAAAGCCAGCATGGATTTCTTAAGGGAAAATCATGTTTAACTAACTTGCTGGAGTATTTTGAGGAGGTAACAGAGAGGGTTGATGAGGGCAATGCAGTTGATATGGTGTACATGGACTTTCAAAAGGTGTTTGATACAGTGCCACACAACAGACTTGTGAGCAAAGTTATAGCTCTTGAAATAAAAGGGACGGTAGCAACATGGATACAGAATTGGCTGAGTGACAGGAAACAAAGAGTAGTGGTTAATGGATGTTTTTCAGGCTGGAGGAAGTTTTGTAGTGGAGTTCCTCAGGGGCCAGTGTTGGGATCCTTGTTCTTCGTGATATATATCAATGACCTAGACCTTGATGTACAGGGCACAATTTCAAAGTTGCAGATGATATGAAACTTGGAAGCATTGTGAACTGTGAGGAGAATAGTGTAAAACTTCAAAAGGACGTAGACAAGTTGGTGGAATGGGCGGATAGGTGGCAGATGAGGTTCAATGCAGAGAGATGTGAAGTGATTCATTTTGGTAAGAAATCCATGCTGGCTTTCTTTAATTAAGAACATAGACAATATAAAATAGAGGGTACAATTCTAAAGGAATTGCAGGAATAGAGTGATCTGGGTGTATATCTGCATAAGACAGTGAAGGTGGCAGAGCAGGTTGAGAGAGCAGTTAATAGAGCATACAGTAACCTGGGCTTTATTAATAGGGGCATAGAGTACAAGAATAAGGAAGTTATGTTGAACTAATATAAGACACTAGTTCAGCCTCAACTGGAGTATTGCATCCAGTTCTGGGCACCGCACTTAATGAAAAATGTGAAGGCATTGGAGAGAGTACAGAAAAGATTCATGAGAATGGTTCCAGGGATGAGGAACTTCAGTATTGAAGATTGATTGGAGAAGTTAAGACTGTTTTCCTTGGAGAAGAGAAGGCTGAGAGGCGATTTGATAGAGGTATTCAAAATCATGAGGGGTCTGGACAGAGTAGATTGGGAAAAACTGTTCCTACTCGTGAAAGGATCGAGAACGAAAAGGCACAGACTTAAATTAATGGGTAAAAGAAGCAAAAGCGACAGCAAGTGGTTAAGATCAGAAATGAGCCGCCTGAGAGTGTTGTGGTGTCAAGTTCAACTGAAGCATTCAAAAAGGAATTAGACTGTTACCTGGAAAGGAAGAATGTGCAGAGATGTATTTATTTATTTTCATTTAATATCTCTTTAAATATTTAAATATTTAAATATGCCGGTAGGGCTAACAGCCCTTTAAAAATAGTGGCAGCGCTTGCGCCCGGGCAGCTGAGACCATTGCTGGGGACAGATAGCCCGCCCCTCCACATGATCGGGGAGGTGGGGCAGGGTGTGGTGGGGCGGGGCAGCCCCCCCTGGCTATTTAAATGAGCCACCACACGCTTGGAATCGCAGTGGTTCTTTGGTGTGTGACCCGCATGGGCATACGCCATTTTTTTCGCCTGTCGACTATAGAATTCAGCTGAGTGAGTGGGCAAGAACATGGCATATAATGTGAAAAAATGTGAGGTTATCCACTTTAGTAGGAGGAATAGATGTGCAGAGTATTTCTTAAATGGTAAGAAATTAGAAAGTGTAGATGTACAGAGGGGATCTGGGTGTCCTCGTCACAAAGCCACTGAAAGCTAACATGCAGGTGCAGCAAGCATTAGGAAAGCTAATGGTATGTTAGCCTTTATCGCAAGAGGATTTGAATACAGGAGTAGTGAAGTCTTGCTTCAATTGTATAGAACCTTGGTTAGACCGCACCTGAAGTACTGTTTGCAGTTTTGGTCCCCTGACCTTAGGAAGGATATTATTGCCATAGAGGGAGTGGAACGAAGGTTCACCAGACTTGTTCCCGGGATGGCGGAACTGTCCTATGAAGAGAGATTGGGGGAACTGGGCCTGTATTCTCTAGAGTTTCGAAGAATGAGAGGTGATCTCATTGAAACCTACAAATCACTTAAAGGGATAGACAGGGTAGATGCAGGTAAGATGTTTCCCCTGGTTGGGGAGTCTAGAACCAGGGGACACAATTTCAACATAAGGGGGAGGTCACTTAGGACAGAGATGACGAGAAACTTCTTTGCTCAGGGGGTTTTGAATCTTTGGAATTTTCTACCCCAGAGGGCTGTGGAAGCTCAGTCATTGAGTATGTTTCAAACAAAAATTTACAGATTTCTTAATACCAATGACATAAAGGGATATGGGGATAGTGTGGTAAAAAGGCATTGAAGTGGATGATCAGCCATGATCATATTGAATGGCGGAGTAGGCTCAATGGGATGAATGGCCTACACCTACTCCTATGTTCCTAAGGCAGACATCTGGGGCTTCTTTTATTGCTGCCATGACAGCAAAAGTGGTATGAGGTAGTGAAAGAGGTAACGGGATCTTCCAAGGTGAAGGTAACGCCTCTGGGCAGATATGCATCCTTCGTTGGTGGTGAGTGATTAGATGTTCCAGGCTGCATCTTCTATGCATGTGTTAGCGCACAGCATCTCAGACTCACTTCCATGTCATACTCCTCCACCACATGGGTGAGAGGGACTCAGCTGAAACATTCCTGAACCAGGAGATCCCTGACATTCATGGCATCCTCACGAGCCCTTCGCACCCTGAGCCATGCCCAGCCACTTCATTGTGCAGTAGGGGCACCTCTCTGTTCAGCTTTATCTCCCTCTGCCTCCTGTCTTTCTCCTCTCTCACCGCTTGCTCCTGCTCCTGCTCAATGAGCTGTCTCCTGCCAGGGCTTCACTGTCCTCAAGATCTACATCTCTCTGGAGGGGCAAGTTATGGTGCACACAGCAGACCACCACAATGACAGAGACCCTTGCAGGAGGGTATGGGAGGGCACCAGCTGACCAGTCCAGACACCGGAAGCGCATCTTTAGAAGCCCAATGGCTTGCTCAATGATTGTTCTAGTGAGCAAGTGCTATTGGTTGTATCGCATCTGTGCCTCTGTCTGGGGCTCCTGTAGAGGGCTGAGTAGCCATGTCTCCAAGAGAAATCCCTTATCCTCTGGGATACATCCACGCACTTTGGAGATTGGAGTGAAGATCTGAGGCAGTGTGGACTGGCGGAGGATGAAGGAGTCATGGCAAGGAAAGTGAACACAAATGGAGGAAGGTCTTGTTGTGGCCCCAGTCCAGTTGGACACTGAGGGAGTGGAAGCCCTTCCTGTTAATGAAATTGAATGGGCAGTCACTGGGTGTCTTGATGGCCACATGAGTTCAGTCGATGATGCCCTGCACCTGGGGAAATCCAGTGGTGGCAGCGAAATCAATGCCCTCTGTTTCTGTGAGGCCATGCCTGTCGTGAAATTAATATATTGTCCAGCTCCAGCAAAGAGGGTGTCAGTGATTTGCAAGATGCAGTGGTGTGCGAGTGTTTGCAAGATGCCACCAAGGTCCACAGCTGATCCTTGGAATCAGCCAGAAGCAAAGAGGTTCAAGGCCACATTGGCTTTGACTGTTACTGGCAGGGCATGGTGACCAGTGCTGCGAGGTGTGAGGTCTTCAGCGAACCTGCGCAGCGCTGAGGGCAACTCCTTTCCAAATGCCAAGACACCTTTTGCCCTGCTGACCCTCTTAAGGGACTGGGCTAATCCCCTGGGGTAGCCATGAATGGCTCCCCACTCTGAACATCTGTGATCATCTCCCTGGAGAGTGACAATCTTCTACGGCACTGGGTCTCGATCATTTTACAGTAGCTCTGTCTTCAGCGGTAGATCCTGTGTTGATGGTATGGCCTCCGTTGCCCTCCTGCCCCTCTTTCCTCTCCCATGCCCTCCTGATGCCCAGGGTTCTGCCCTTCCTGCATAGAGTGTTGCTCCTCATCACCACTGGATCCAAAATCTGAAAGTCATGCCCCCATTGCCAGCTGCATCCTTCCTTGTGGACAGGTGGCTGTCTTATTATGATTGGCAGCCTTTCCCTCTGCTTTACTGCCTCTGCGATGCCGGGGAAATGATGACTCCATTCAATGTCTAAGTGCCCATTCTCCCCGCCACCTGCGCAGTGCCAAGGGCAACACCTTTCCAAATGCCAAGACCCCTTTTGCCCTGCTGACCCTCTTATGGGGCCGGGGTAATTCCCTGAGGCAGCCATGACTGGCTCCCCACTCCCTTCAAATGATCAGCAATGGACAGTGTGTGAAACCTGTGTGCCCCCTTCAAAACTTGAACCTCTACCTCTAATAAGCTCTGAATAAACTTTTTAAGTGCTTTAATTGACCTCAATCAAGAGGCTGATGGGATTGCTGTTCCACCCTGGTCAACATTGCCAGCACCAGGAGCAGTGTCGTGAAACTGATATGCCAGCCGGCTCTGGTATTATTGAGCCCCCCTGCCTCTGTTCCTGACCTTGAGGGGCCTGAAATCTCAGCCCTTAACAACTGGAATTTCAAGTTTAGTTTTCTGGTCCAGTTCTAGTTAGTGATCATTTCTACTCACTCCTTCTCCTTCCAAGATGGAATCTTCCATGATCATAAGGTGCTCTACTTAGCAGCATGCCCAACAACTGATTCTGCTCATCCCAACTACTTCAGGCGGATCTGAGTAAGTGGAAACCCTAATGGCATTTGCTTTGAAATGCCACCAGGAAGCTGCGGGCACCACACTGCAGCTTGCTGGTTCTGGCTGGGAGGGAAATCACTTGGTTCCTATATTGAGACAACCAGCAGGTAGAGCCTGGGAGGAGAGGGATCCATAACTGGGGCGAAGGGCTTGTATGGGCCCGCAGGCAGGTGGTTTTTTGGGGGCCCAACAAGGTTCCTGTGCTATTTTTTGAACTGCCTCCAGCAGTCCATTTAAGCACTATTGGTGAGGTCACTCAATGCCTGGTATAATTAGGTGGAGCATGTACAATAAATGCTTGAAAATTACAATTGGTGGTCCCATAATCCAGATAGGATCCTGATTTGCATATCTAAGTAATCTTCTGTCTGTTTCCGGTGGGCAGGCTGCCTGCCCATTGACAGGCCCACCTAAAAATTGCATTAGGCATGCCTCAGGCAACACAGGGATGGCTGAGGTGCCTTTCTGTTGATTTTGAATTGCTGACTACCCAATGTTCAGGGAAGAAATGGCAGCCGGCCGTTGAAAATTAATTGTAAATTGCACATCATGACTTTGAACCTTCTGATATCATTCAAGTGGAAACACTTGCTAGTGAACAAAATATACTAATTACCACCTGTGGGCAAAAAAAATGGGACCCAGAACCAAAGTGAAATAAAGAATTGTTTACACTGTACTCTGGGGAATCTAGGAGTCAATCACCTGACTTATAAACAGTAAATCACAAGTTCATATCCTAAGTTTGCTTACCAATTATTCAAACCCACTGGCTTTTGTTCAATGAGCTTCAACATTTTGCCTAAGGTCAGAGAGAGTGATCAGTCCATATTGTATAGGAAATGGGAGAATACCTGAAGAATACGCCTTGCATCATGCAAATCCTATCTTCTGTCAAGGATACGAAGAAGCATTGACAGTGACTGTTCTCCGTTCCTAACAGGAAGAAGATGTGTGATGGCAAGTGCCAATTAACAATATCTTACAGAATATATTAGAAGCTAGTGAAGGTGTGAGCCAATAGTGTGATGTACTTATTCGAACTGCAACTCTATGTCAATGACATTGGAAGCACAAAGCCCCATGTTGGTTTGGAAAGAAAATTAGTACATTTCATTTTTGCCCTACATGCATCCTCTAACCTCAAGAATAATTGGAGCTATTATAATACACCTGCCAACTTATCACTGTTTTACTCAAATAGTCAACTTTTTACCCTGCTCCAATGCTGAAAAGATAAAGGAATGAATTTGCATTAATGCAGAATTTTTCATGTCCTCAGGATGTCCCAATGCACATCATTATCAATAAATTCTTTGACCATTCTTCCACAAAAAGAATTTGGAAAAAAGAGTTATTACTAATTTTTTTAAAGCCAAGTGTATTCTCGCAAGTTTAATAAAGGCATCCGGATAAAAGATGATTAATACAATAAATGGATGTTGATTTCCCCAAAAACTAACAATAAGCAATTTATTAGTTTATCTAAGTAATCCAATAATCCTCATTGTATAGGAAAACACTTTGATACAAGATAGGAAGGGAAAGCAGCTTTGTTTGAAACAGAAAGGTGGCAAGAGTAGTCAGGTGTGTTTTAAACAGAGAGGAGGCTAAATTGGATAGCCCTTGAAGAACATAGGGATCGCAATCCACAATTCACTCATGCCTGTTGATCGGAATGCAGGCAGCATGCCAACTTCATGCTGCCTGCTCATTGTAATGATTTCTGCATACAGTTAGCATGCAGAACTGTGCCATTCATTGGGTGCAGCCCTCAGCAGGGGGCCCAAAATCATAACTTCCAAAGCACCACTTAAAGCTAGCCTGCACTAGAGAAGGTGTAATGTGGCTCCAGCAAGTACTGAGAGTCTTGCAGGAAGTGAATCTGTCCTGGAAAACATTGAGAAATGGCACAACATGGCACAGAGCGGGCTTCACAATTTTTGGACACTGTATTGGAGTCTTGGGTATGAGGCTTGCAGCATTGCTAAGTGTATGAGGGGAGATGAAGCTATGAATGTTAGGTATGAGTCATGACTGACAGATTGTTGGTAGATGGGCGTGTTGCGAATTGAGCAATGGCTCAGGCTACTGGTGCAGTTGGTTGGTTATTGCATTTGAAGACGCATTCATTGATCTTGAGCACTTCTTGCGGCTCTGCATTCAGGTTCTCGGGGCTTGACTCCCAGCATTGACTTCCATGGCTATCTGCTCCCACTGCCTTTTGATCGTGTGTGTGGAAGGCCTCCTGCACCTCTGTGGATACAATGCATCTTTCCTCTTCTTCACCTCCCTTCAGACTTACCCACATCTCACAGCTTGCACACACTGCCAGCTATTCAATCATGACAGCCACATCATCCAACAGATTGCACAACACTCACTGACAAACTTCCATCTCTTTTGCAGGACAAGATAGCACACACTTGAGACAGCAGGAGATAACTGGAAGGTGACAGGCGCACCTGCATGTCCTAATCACCGTAACCATTATTGGAATCACAACCGTTGAGCTGGTGGTCAGTGGCAGATCTGAAACCATTGAAGATTATGGTATCCTCATGCCTAACCCGCCTTCTCACATCCCACTTTACCCTCATTCCACAATCTCTTTGGATTTACAAGCTGCAGATATTTTAAACATGCACTTCTTACTTCCCCACCCCTCCCCTCACCACAATCTTAATCATGTGCCTTTTTTCCATTATGTACCCAAGCAATGCAACCTGGCCAGGAAGTGGAGAAACACCAAGAGACTGATGATGAAGACACAGCACCTCCCTTAAATTCACACTTACAATCACCAGCTCCAATACTGCACTTATTTTAGAAGATAGATTAGAGGCGGGGCCTGCACATGGTGAGACACCCAGCACAAGTGCGCTGCAGCAGGGCAGGTGGCAATGATAATTCAAGTGCCAGCTCATCAGAGGGCATGCGTTGGGCTGCAGAGGAGTCAGATGAGGAATTTGATGGGGAAGCCCATAGAAGGAGGCTGATGGGTATACACAGCAAAATGCTTGGCACATTGGGAAGCCTTCCAGAAAGCCTGCAGTCAATGACAAGGAACATGGAGGAGTTCAACCTCAACTTGGCACAGGGATTTATATAGAACTTGGAGCCCATACTTGCCACCATGGAAATGGTGGCCAACTTTGTTCACAAACTTGTGAACCTGACCATGATGCAGCATCTAATGACTGCTGTTGCAGCTTCCATTGCAGCCCAAGCAGCAGCAGCCATGCAACATCTAGGTGTTGCAGTGGAAGCTCAGACTGCTGTTGTCATGGCTGAGGATTATGTGTTCAAAGGGGCTTACAGGGTGCCACAGCAGTCCAGAAATCAAACAAATTATTAGGATTGCTGAGGGGCCACACCGGGGGAGTGGCAATGGTACCATGAAGAATGGTCCTGCTGAACTGGCTCAGGAAGACAGCATTCTATCTTGGTCAACAGAATAATTTGCTCCCTGACTTCTGCAATACTTGGGATTAAATTGGATAGCCCCCGAAAACAGGCACTAGGACACAGGGATCACGATACATGATTAAACCACACCCATTGAATGCGATGCTGGCAGTATGCCAATTTTGTGCTGCCCAATCGTTTACTGCAACTGTACAGGACCTTGGTGACATCACATCTGGAGTGCTGTGTACAGTTTTGGTCTCCTTATTTGAAAAAGGATATAATTGCGTTAGAAACAGTTCGGAGAAGGTTCACTTGACTAATTCTGGAGATGAAGGGCTTACCTTATGAAGAAAGGTTGAACAGGTTGGCCCTACACCCATTGGAGTTTAGAAGAATGAGAGGTAATCATATTGAGACATATAAGATCCTGAGGGGACTTGATAGGGAGGATGATTCCTCTTGTGGGTGAGACCAGAACTAGGGGACACAGTTTAAGAATAAGAGGTCTCCCTTTTAAGATGGAGATGAGAAGAATTTTTTTTCTCAACGAGTCATTAGTCTGTGGGATTCTCTTCCCCAGAAAGCAGTGGAGGCTGGGTTATTGAATTTATTCAAGGCTGAGTTAAATAGATTTTGATAGACAAGGGAGTCAAAGGTTATGGGGCAGACAGGAAATTGGAGTTGAGACCACAAACAGATCAGCCATGATCCTATTGAATGGTGCAGAAGGTTCGAAGGGCCAAATGGCCAACTCCTGCTCCTTAGTCCTATGTTCCTATTTCCATGATCTCTGCATTTAGGCAGCACCTGCTGTGTTGCTTATTGGCTGGGTGCATCAGCAGGGACTAGCACCACTTAAAGCTAGCCTGCACTGCTTAAAGCTAGCCTGTGCCTCTTTAAGGGGAGGCACTTTGTGGCTGGAGCAGGTGCTGGGAGTCATGATTGAAGGGAAGATGATCTGGGTAAGATTGAGGAGTGACACAGCAGGGGAGACAATGGGCTCCAAGGTTATCAGACGCTGAACTGAAGATCTTGTTGGAATAGCTGGGAAGAAGTAGAGGTGTCCTGTATCTGCAGGGGGGCAGCAGGCCCTCCAGACACACGGTCAAATGACAGTGGGAGCAGATATCCATGGAGGTCAATGCCAGGAGTCAAGCCAGGAGTTAAGCCCCAAGGATCCAAATGCAGTGCGGCAAGAGATTTAATGACCTCACATGAGTGGTCAAGGTTAGTGAATGCATCTTCAAATGGTATCTCCTACCAACTCCAACACTAGCCTCAGCCACTGCTCAATGCACCATACCCCCATCACTCATCTACCTACAATCTCTATCAATCAGGCCTTACAACTAACATTCATATACTTCACCTCATCCTCACATACCTAGCACTCTTACAACCTCAAATCCACATCTGACAGCTGCACGCAATGCCAGCTATTCAACCATGACAGCCACATCAGTCAAACAGATTGCACATCACTCACCTGCACACTTCCCTCTCTCTTGCAGGACAAGGTGGCATGCAGCTGTAGGCAGCAGGAGCTAATGGGAGAGGACAAGAGCACTTGCATTTCCTAACCCCTTGGAGGAGGCAGTGATAGATATTATTGGGACGCCCATTGCTTTAGTTATGGCCAGCGGCGGGGCTGAAATCATCGAAGATGACAGTATCCTCATACCTCCTTCTCACATCCCACTTCCCCCTCATCCCACATTCTCTTCTGATTTAAAAGCTACAGCTGGTGTAAGTATGCACTTAGACTCACAGTCATAGAGAGATACAGCACTGAAACAGGCCTTCGGCCCACCGAGTCTGTGCCGACCATCAACCACCCATTTACCACTTCTTACTTTCTGCCATCCATGCAACACAAACTTACCCATGTGCCTTTTTTCTTTTGATTACCCAAGAGATTCAACCTGCCCAGGCAGTGGAGGAACACCAAGAAGAAAGTGATGAGGAACACACAGCACCATCAATCGATTTCGCACTCACACTCACGAGCTCAGATTCTGAGTGTGTCTTAGAGGATAAATTAGAGGTGGAATCTTCATGTGAAGAGACACTGGGCATGGATGGGCTGCTGCCAGGGAAGGGAGCAAGGGTGGCACAGGTGCCAGCTTGCCAGAGGACGAGGATGCACACAGGTTACTCTGCAGAGGATTCAGTTGAGGACTTCAATGGGGCAACCTACCGAAGGACACTGATGGGTATGCACAACATTGGGAAGCCTGCCAGAAAACTTGCCAGAAAACAATGGCAAGGAGCATGGAGGAGTCCAGCACCAACGTCACATAGAATCATAGAAATGGATACAGCACTGAAGGAGTCCATTTGGCCTGTCATGTCCGTGCCGGCTCTCTGCAAGAGCAACTCACCTAGACCCACACCCCTACCTTTTCCCCATAGCCCTTCAAATTATTTCCCTTCAGATAATTACCCAGTTCTCTTTTGAAGGTCTCGATTGAATCTGCCTCCACCACACTCTCAGGCAGAGCATTCCAGATCCTAACGACTCACTGCGTAAAAATGTTTTCCTCATGTCTCTGTTGCTTCTTTTGCCAACCACCTTAAATCACTGTCCTCTGGTTCCGGATCCTTCGACCAATAGGAACAGTTTCTCCCAATCTACTCTGTCCAGACCTGTCATGATTCTGAACACCTCTATTAAATCTCCTCTTACTCTTCTCTTCTCCAAAGAGAACAGACCCAGTTTCTCCAATCTATCCACGGAACTGAAGTTTCTCATCCTTGGAACCATTGTCATGAATCTTTTCTGCACCTTCCCGAAAGCCTTCACATCCTTCCTAAAGTATGGTGCCCAGAACTGGACACAGTACTCCAGTTGAGGCCGAACCAATGTTATATCATAACTTCCTTATTTTTGTACTGTATGCCCCTATTTATAGAGGCCAGGATCCTGTATTCTTTATTAACTGTTTTATCAACTTGCCCTGCAACCTTCAATAATTTGTGCACATAAACCCCAAGGTGCCTTTGTTCCTGCAGCCCCTTAGAATTGTACCCTTTAATTTATTTTGGCCCTCCTTGTTCTTCCTACCAAAATGAATCACTTCACACTTTTCTGCTTGAAATTTCATCTGCCACTTTTCCGCCCATTCCACCAGCCTATGTCCTCTTGAAGTTTATCATTTTCCTCTTCACAGTTCACAATACTTCCAAGTTTTGTGTCATCATTTTTAAATTGTATCTGTACATCCAAGTCTAGGTCATTAACATATACCAAGAAAAGCAGTGGTCCTACTACCAACCCCTAGGGAACCCCACTATATACCTTCCTCCAGTCCGAAAAACTACCATTTACAACTACTTTCTGTCTCCTGTTACTCAGCTAATTTTGTATCCATGCTGTTACTGTACCATTTATTCCTTGGGGTCTAACTTTGCTGACAAGCCTGTTATGTGGCACTTTATCAAATGCCTTTGGAATCCATGTACACCACATCAACCGCATTACTCTTATCAACGCTCTCTGTTACCTCATCAAAAAACTCAAGTAAGTTATTAAAACACAATTTGCCCTTAATAAATCCTTAATTAATCCATATTTGTCCAAGTGACTATTAATTTTGTCCCGAATTATCATTTCTAATAGCTTTCCCACCACCGAGGTTAAACAGACTGGCATGCAGTTGCTGGGCTTGTCCTTACACCCTTTTTTGAACAAGGGTGTAATATTTGCAATTCTCCAATCCTCTGGCACCACATATGCAGCTAAGGAGGATTTGATGATTATGGCCAGTGCCTCTGCAATTGCCACTCTTACTTCCCTAAGTATCCTTGGTGCATTTCACCCAGTCCATAACATAGAATTACAAACACAGAAAAAGGCCTTCGGCCCAACTGGTCTGTGTCGGTATTTATACTACATAGGAGCCTCCTCTCAGCTCTCTTCATCTAACCCTACCTGCATATCCTTTTATTCATTTCTCCCTCACGTACTTAGCTAACTTGCCCCTTAAATGCTTCTTTGCTACTTGCCTCAACTACTCTATGTGATATAACACAAGCTACTCAGTTTCTCCCGAATTCCTTCTTGGATCTATTAATGACTATCATATAGTTATGATCCCTGGGGCTGGATTTTCAATCGGGGATCAGGAACCCAATGCCCAGGTCATTTCTGGGTTCAGACACAACACCACATCAGTATCAGTGATGCAACGTGATTTTGAAATGCAAATGGCCTAATTGTTCCGAGGGTGAGTTTGGTACCCAATGAGTGACGCCAGGAGCAGCCTGGGGGTGTGTCCCAGTAATAGAGGGCCCTTTGAAAAGGCAAACAGCAGTCATGACTCGGCTTGACGTTCACTGAAGCAATGGAGCAGCAGAGACCTCAGAGGGCAAGCGTTGGCATGGGCAGGGGTCCCCGGGCAACACCACAATTTTCAGATGTCTCCCTTGATACCTTAATGGATGCAGTGTTCGGCAGGAGAGATGCTTTGTTCCTGGTGTCGGAAGAAGAAATCCAATTAGAGAAACAAAGAGGGCATGGATGGAGGGGATGATGGAGCTCAGAAGCCCACAAGTCAATGGAAGGATGTGATCCAGTGTAGAAAGCAATTCAATGAACTGGTCTGGAAAGATGAGAGGCAAGCAACATCCGGATGGCAGGTCTCTAACTCTGTATACACCAGCATGAACATGAGCTAAGCAGACTGAGTGCCCATACTTCTCCTTAACTTTGACAGATCAAGTACCAGTTACATCACTGAGGCGTCAGTCAGCCCTAACATAGGGGGGCAATTGAACAGGGGGCATCACTGAGGAGTGCAACATCTCATGCAAATGGCATGCTGGAATAAGTGAGGGAGGGCCGCCTTCTCATAAATCTGTCGCTCTTCATTCTGTAGGAGAAGACAGAGAATAATTCAAGGGAAATGACTGATGGTGGTGTGCTGCAGCTCTACACTCTGATCCCGATAGAGGAGGCAGCGCTGGAGATTGCGCACATGTGTCTGTGTTGCATACCGGAGTCATCAGCCATGTTGTCAGCAAATAGATCTTGTTGTCCAGTAGCCACCCTTTGGTTTGCCATGGTGGCTCAAATGTAGCTGGCACAGCAGACTGCCACAGAATGAAGGCATCATGACTGTTGCCAGGATACCAGACACTGACCTGCATAGTTTGCTGCCTATGATCGCACATGAGTTGGATGTTAAAGGAGTGAAATCCCTTTCAGTTCCAATATAGGAAGGGTTGATACACAGTGTCCACGAAGTGATGTGCATGAAGTCAATGGCACCCTGTACCACGGGGAAGTCGGTAATACTACCAAAGTCATATGCTCACTCTGCTTGCTGGTCTCTGACAAGAGGGAATGAAATGTAGTAAGCTCACTTTGAATACAGAGCTTCAGTGACCTCCCTTAAACAACAGTGGATGGCAAACTGTGAGATGTTGCAAATATCTATGCCTCTCGCCTGGAAGAATTCAGACACATAAATGTTCATCATCATGATTGCCTTCACAGCCGCTGAGGTTGCACCTGTGCCTGCAGCAGGTGACAGATTTCAGTGAGGCCATTCTTACTGAAGCCTACATGTCTCGTACATTGTTCTTCCAGGAGGTTCGGGGAGGACAATGGCTCCCTGAGCACCTTGGGTAGATATGACCTCCTGCTGAGAGCTCTTCTCCCTGTCCTTCTCCTCCCTCTTCCAGCAGCCTGACGTGCTGTGCATGGCCTTTGCTCAGTTATGGTGTGTTCCAAGGGGAATGCCTATTACAGCGCCCATGCCTGAGAGTAACTGGTTTGTGCAGAATCCTGAATTCAGGAAAAAATATCCTTCAGCATCTTTTTTTTATTCATTTATGGGATGTGGGCGTCACTGGCCAGGCCAGCATTTATTACCCATCCTTAATTGCCCTTGAGAAGGTGGTGGTGAGCTGCCTTCTTGAACCACTGCAGTCCATGTTGGGTAGGTGCACCCACAGTGCTGTTCTGCCACACCACTCCCTGTAGAGCTTTGCAAATTAAAAGAATTACAGAAAGGACCAAACAGAAAGGGCAGCACAGTGGCGCAGTGGTTAGCACTGCAGCCTCACAGCTCCAGCGACCCGGGTTCAATTCTGGGTACTGCCTGTGTGGAGTTTGCAAGTTCTCCCTGTGTCTGCGTGGGTTTCCTCCGGGTGCTCCGGTTTCCTCCCACAAGCCAAAGGACTTGCAGGTTGGTAGGTAAATTGGCCATTATAAATTGCCCCTAGTATAGGTAGGTGGTAGGGAAATATAGGGACAGGTGGGGATGTGGTAGGAATATGGGATTAGTGTAGGATTAGTATAAATGGGTGGTTGATGGTCGGCACAGACTCGGTGGGCCGAAGGGCCTGTTTCAGTGCTGTATCTCTAAACTAAACTAAACCTCTACAGTCATAGCAACAGCCAGAAGAAAGCAACTAAACTGCAAATAGTTGATGATCCCCTTAAATAGTGCTGGTGGGTGGTTCTTCCTGCTGCTTAATGCTTAACTGTGCAAGGTTAAAAGGGGCTGTTGGCTGAAGCACTGGGCACCCTGATTGACATCATGATCAGCCTGTTCTTGGTGTGCACTAACGCCCTCACCAGGATGGCGTCTGACGTGATTTGCAGAAGAAGTGTGCACGTGTACATTGGACACCATTTTGGTTGCCAAACGGCAGCAGTACAGCCCAAACAGCAAGTGCAACTGAGCCCAAAGTTGTGCCAGAGAGCTGTGAAAACTGTAGGTTAGCTCAGAAACACAGGGGAATGTAGGAAATGATTATGTTATGTTAAGTAGAATAGTGCCAAGGAATCTATCACAGTCATCTTAATATCCAGAGAGGGCCTCAGTTAAATGTCTCATCTAAAATATGGAAAAGCTTATGGAATATTGCATGTTTAGAAAGTCGGTCACCAGATAATCAAAGAAACTGGTGATCGACTTTTCTCTAGTAAACTGTCAGGCAGCATCTGTGGAATAAGAAAGGTTAACAATTCAGATCAATGACATATCAGGCTGAAATTTATGCTCCCACTGCCGAACTCAGCTGCGAACGATAACAATGGCGGCCCGCCCATACGGGTCGCACACTGCAGAGCCGCCACGATGTTAATTTGAATAGCTGGGGCGGGCTGTCCATTCCCGGCAATAGTGTCAGTTGCCTGTACGCAGGCGCTGACACCATTTTTAAATTTAAATATTTAAAGAAACATGTAATACAAAAAATTAAATACATTTATTATGCCCCTCTCCCACCACCCCAATAATAATTAAATTAATTACTTGCCCTCTTCCCCCCCCCCCCAAATCACTTATCTGGTCCACCTGACCTTCACCCCCACCCCCCCCCCCCGCCCAAAGTACATAAACTTTACACAATAACCCTTCCCACAAAAGACTACACCAATGATATTACTTGGACCCCACTCCCCCACCCTCCCACCCCCACACTGAGAAACCTACCTCCTGCCCCCTCCCAAGCAGTGTTCTACCTCAGTTCCCCGGACGGGGAACCGATGGCAGGAGTGTAACAGTAATCAAAGCATTAATTTTAATTAGTTTAAATCTTTAAATGGGGCTCCCATTGCTGAGCGGCAGGGGCAGAGGGGTGGTTGTCATGAGGCCTTGCAGCCGCTGGCAATATCAGGACGGGCTTTCTCGCCGTCGGGGTGCATGGCGGCCCTCTCTCGGAGGCATTTTCAGGCCCCCCCCCCCCATCACAAATTGGGTGGTCAGTAAAATTCAGCCCATCGTGGGGTTCCGATGAAAAGTTGATGATCTGAAAAGTTAGCCGTATCTTCCTCTCTCCACAGATGCTGTCTGACCTGCTGTATGTTTCTAGCAGTCTCTGTTTTTATTTCAGATTTGCAGCTGCTGCAGTATTTTGCTTTCTCCTTTCCCTAGTAAACTTTCATCCCCATTATGGTGTAAACTGTAAATCTACATAATGAATAATGAGACTGCAATTGTTCTTCAAATGCAACTTTCTTGCAACCTTCTCCTGGAAAATTGTAATGCAGAAGGCAGAATCCCTGCAGAAGTGTAGACAGGAGAAAAGGTAAATCAATAACCCATTTAGAAATGTATGTACATGTATGCCCTTAATGGGAAGGAGTTTAAGTAAGTTAACATTGAGACAAAACCTTCAAAAAGAAAAAAAAAATCCCGCTTGGTATCTGTTCCAGTCATTCAGTAGTTGAAATGTTTGGAGTGCAATTTTTTTCTGAAGTCTTAGAAATTCCAATAGTCTCCATCTAGTAACCACTACAGGAAGTGGCACAACAAATGTGCTTTGAAGTACCTGACATTTCTAAAATACCGGTAACATAAATTGCACCCTGATTAAACTGTGTGCCTACACAGTCAATCTGTCTTGGGGTAATTAAACCTGAAAGCAATAATCAATCAGTGTTTCCTTCTGTTAAAATTACAGTCAGATGGGCAGCGTGGAAACCAGACATGTGCCATTGCCAGAAATAATCCATTTAAGCACATAGTTGATAGAGCGATAGTTTGCAGCTAATTGAATAGAAATAGAAAAGACAAAACTGTTTCATATCTACAAGCATTCTTTCAAATAATACAATCCAGAATTACTGGTTAACTATGTTAATATCTGCAAACACTGCTTAACTGGTCAATGATAAATATGTTTTTTTTAGCAGTTTTAATGATGTAGAGGCAGATGATTTGTTTGTGCCTTTGTGGTTGTTTTAATAACTTCTAAATATACAGGGAGGACTAGTTACATAAGCATAGACTAGGTTAGATGTCATGAGCTATTTCTTTTCAACTGCTAGAACAAGTTGCCAGCTTGTGCAATGAATATGGATTCGCGGCAAGTGTTCAAAGGGGATCTGGACAGGTTCCCAGCTATGGGCAATATCGCAGTTGACAAAAAGTCAATGGACATTGAGCAATGAACCTTATGGTCACTAGTTTTCTGGAACTTGTTTTGATTGCCTTAAGTGTATTGGAGAGGAATTTCCCAGATTATTTTCCCCATGAATTGGCTTCGGTTTTTCTCTTTTTTTTTGTCTCTACCATTGGATTGTGCAGCTACAGGCAGAGGGGGGAGGCATGATGTAGGTCATGATGTTTAATTGCACCATGACAATATAGGAGCAGCTATACAGACCAGCTGGTCTTTACCTGACCTCCATTTTCATATGTGCATGCAACAGAGTCTATGGACAAGTGGAAGATCATCCCTATTTGAAAGGTGATAAAATGGGCATGCTGCTACATGAGGTGGGTGCAAGGTAATGCAAAGAGCCCCCTCCACACTAACGTGAAAGTACCATCTATGTCCATACAGATGCAGCCGAGACAGATTCCCTGAGTGTGTGACAAAAAATCAGAGTGGCACTTTGCCATTCAATTGAAGAGAGCCAAAGGCCATTAGCAGACCAAAGAGGTAAGTAAAACAAATTAATTTTTCTCCAATGGGAAACTGGAGTCTTCACTCTAAGATTAGCCACAGAAATTGATTACTTTTGCAGGGAAATATTTCTGGGACCTTCAGAAGTCTGACGAAAATGCTATGAAAAATGCTAAGAAGCACAACCAACAAATATTATAAAAGAAAGTGATAAGTTAATAATTAAACTCATCTTTAAGACTGCAATATCTGAAATGGACACAGGTGTTAAACAGAAGCTGAACAATTTCAGACATTTCTGACAAAAGTAGTGGTGCCACCAGGCCATTTGCATATTTTATGCAGTTTTGTTGACAGTACCACATGGAAAGTGTCATAGCTCTTTGCAATGAAAAGGCCATCTTGCCGCTGCATTGCCTACTCTGTGAATCAGGTGAGTGAGAGGCTTAAGACTTGCCCCTTCAATTATACAATCCTTGCTCATTCAATTGCACCATTGCTGGTGGATCACCCAATGGTACACCAGCTTTCATTCTAGGCAGGAGAGCAGAAAATTGGCAAAAAGAAATTACAAAACTAACAACAAGCCACAAGGCACATTTGAAAGAGGAATTATTATTCCATCTCTGCAAGAGAAATGGTTAGTTATAAAATTCGCTTTACACAGCCAATTCAATTCACTCCACATGATATCAAGAAATAGTTGAGAGCATTGGACACAGGAAAAGCAATGGGTTCCAACAACATCCTGGCTGTAGTGCTGAAGACCTGTGCTCCAGAACTAGCCATATCTCTAATCAAGTTGTTCTGGCTCTGTTAAGACACTGGAATCTACTCAACAATGTGGAAAATTGGCCAGGTATGCGTTCTCCACAAAACAACAGAACAAACATAATCGGCCTAAATACTGTTATGAATGCTGGACTTTGAAGTATACTTATGTTTTAAAAACTGTGATCTTGAATGCAGTGTAAAATGGGCATTCGGAGGAAACATGTGACCTCATACAAAATCTGCCCAAAGACATGCCAGGTCTTGGTGACCATGAGAACAAAGAACCCAGATCAAAGACTCTTTTGAAAGCAGGGTGCAAGGTTGTAGCATCTAAAGGACAATGGGTTTCCTTCTCCCAGACTCAGATTGTTAGCAGGGAGCCAGGAGCTCTAAAATGCAAAATTGAGTTGTAATTTTTTAACACCTGGCAACAAAGGAAGGCCCAGGTGGTTTTGCTATGGTCAGATTTCTTGTCTCTGAGAATTGCCAAAGGCAAAGGACTATTGACTTTTGATCTGGATCAAAAGTTTTCAAGTTTTCCTATGTCTGGGGGCTGAAAGGAAGAAATGAGGACCAGCAGTTAGCTGTGCAGCCTAAAGAGAGTGAGAGAGAAAGAGACTAGTGAGCAGTTTCTGGGGAAACAGCTGCTCTCAGATCACCGATACCACAAAAGGCTGCTAAGATTTGAATGCAGTTTGAAGGCTTGAGGTTCTGCAGGGAGCAAAGACCAACGGGGCCACCAGAGACTGCCTTATTAACAGAAGTCTATCAAATGTGCTTAGAAGAAGTAAATGGTGAAGACGTTGGCTTTGAGAAAGACATTGGGAGATCCAACCCATTGCAGCTGGAAGGTGTTTAGGACTTTTAACCGCTGTGTAAAGTATAAATGTGGTGTGGGATTTTCGAGTGTGTTAAAAGTCAATGAGAAATACCTTTCTCTGTAATTTAGTGTATTAACTACCTATAAAGCACTGTGTAGGTAATGTTGATTTTTAGTTTATTTGTTATAGTAAAAGTCTTAAAACGTGAAATCTTGTCTGATTCTTTCCTAGGTCACTGGGAAGTTCATATCTCTTGTTTTAAAGTTAGTAGTCTCTGCGGAGGTCATAACAACTGTACAATCAGCCTACTCTCAATCATCAGCAAAGTGATGTAAGGAATTATCAACAGTGCAAAAGCAACACTTTGCCAATAATCTGCTCACTAATGTTCAGCTTGGGTTCTGCTAGAACCAGCCAGCCCAAAATCTCATTACCACCTTGGTCCAAACATGGACAAAAGAGCTGAATTCCAGAGGTGAGGTGAGAGTGACTGTCCTTGACATCAAGGCAATATTAGACCAAGTGTGGCCCCAAGAAGCCCTAGGAAAACTGATATCAATGGGTATCAAAGGAAAAATGCTCTAGTGGCTGGAGTCATACCTCGAACAAAGGAAAATGGTTGTAATTGTTGAAGGCCAATCATCTAGCCCCAGGACTGATAAGTAGCAAATAACAATTGTGCCACACAAGTGCCAGGCAATTCAACAATATAGTCTAACCACAACACCTGACATTGCCATCGCTGCATCCCTCACCATCAACATCCTGGGTTCACCATTGACCAGAACTCAATTGCACCAGTCATATAAATGTGGCTACTAGAACACATCAAGGATGGGTATTCTGCAAGAGGGTCTCATTTCCTGACTCTACAAAACCTCTCCACTACCTATAAAGCACAAGTCAGGCATGTGATGGAATACTCTCCATTTGCTTGGATGGGTGAATATGCAACAACACTCAAGAAGCTCAATACCATGCAGGACAAAGCAGTCCACTTGCTCAACAGCCCATGCAAAAACTTAAACATCCACTCCCTCCAGTAATGGCACACCGAGGCTGCACTGTGTCCTATCCAAAGAATGCACTGCAGCAACTTGCCAAGGCTTCTTCGACAGAACCTCCCAAAACTGAGACCTCCACCACATAGAAGGACAGCAGGTGCATGGGAACATCATCACCTCCACGTTCCCCTCCAAGTTACACACCATCCCAATGTGAGCACCACTACTTCATTATCACTGAAGAAAAATCTGGGAACTCCCTACCTAAAAGCACTGTGAGAGTACCTTCACCACATGGCTTACAGCGAATCAAGAAGACTCACCACTGTCTTCTTATGGGCAACTAGCAATGGTCAATAAATGCTGGTCTTGCTAGTGATGTCCATATCCTGAGGATGAATTTGAGAGAATGTTTCTTACGTAAGCATGTACTGTCAGTTATATTGCCATTGGAATTCCTTGCTAGATTGCAATGGTAAAGAATTTGAAAGAAATATAATTAAAAGCAGTTGCAATTATAACATTATTATGTCATATTATTTACTTGAAGAGGTACCATAAATAGGGCCTGTACAGAAACTTACTTTATCAACTATTTTTATTACCTGGCTGAAGAAAGTTAGCTTGTATGTGCATACATTAAGAAAGTGAGGATGCAGAAAATAGGCATGATACATTTGCCAAACGTATACGGAAAGTGAAACTGCAGGACCCAGGGCCACTTCACAATGCCATTCCACAATGTTTTCTGATTGTATTTTGAATGAATTACCCATGCTATGGGAATTGGATGAGTCATCTGTGTAGATCTGAAAGCATGATTAACGAACGTGACTTTAAACTTCATACAATCTGAGAACGTCTCTTGAAGAATTGCTGCATTATTTGTTGAAATAACTTTTTGCTTGCAAAATTGTATGAAGATATAACCAGACAATGAGCATTATATATATGCTTGTATATACTCACATGTAACTGGCATCTGTATCATATTAACCAACACTATGTGTAACTGATAATATGTGATATAATATTAAATGTAAAAAGAACATTCTCATCACCTTGCTCCTTGTTCTGCAGATCTTTATTAAAGGTGATCTTAACCCTTGCCAGCTTAGTGCTGTCAGTAAGCTACTTTCTGGAATCCAATTCATTTCTCTGTTTTTGCAACATAGAAACTATTATGTGTAATTTTGCTTCAAATATTTTAGTACTGCATAAAATAATATTGAGCGCATATACGGGAGGAAGTTCATGCTCCCTATTTTTACGGCTTATACCTCAATGGTGTTTGGCTAGCCATTTGCCTTGAGTTGACACCAGTCAAAACAAGTCAGAGCAATTAACAGAGGTGAAATAGTTCATTTATTGTTAAAGTGAATAATTTAAATGATTCAAGTGAATATTCCATTGGATGGCTTAATTTATCTCCAGGGTAATTTTATGAGAAAGTAGATGAAATTACACTTCACTACATCAACAGAATATTTAGTTAATTATGGGATGATTGCTACTCAAATAGTCCTAAAAGTCCCAACACTTACCCAAAAGGCAGGAGTTCAAAGCCCAATTATTCAATAGCACTGTATATGAAGCTCCCTTTTCTTGATTATGCTATAAAGCACAACAGCACAATATGTACTACTTTAAAGCACATGAATTGCAGTAAAACTAGTGCAGCTTTTCAGGGCTCTTCTTTGGAACTTTATTATGCTTTCTTCGAAAAACTCAGATTAGTTCTATTAACTGGGACAGCACCATTTCAGACAATTTCCCAAGTTTTAATAATCCAGCTCTTTCTTATTTAATTATCAGGTTATTACCACAGATGTTATCAACCTCACATTATATCACAAGGTCATTTGTTGATGCAAATTGCAAACTTCCTTCAGTTAACTGAAAGAGAGTTGAACAAGTCTTCCTTTCCGTTTTCAGCTGTGAGACCTAAACTAAACTTAATATTTGCAAGTGTCATAATTCTCTCCACAGCAACTAATGCAAGTGTAATCATAGTTATATTGAAATGTAATCTAATACATTATCTAATCATATGTAGTTCAGAAAGTCTTTTTAGCTTTGTATTTACTTTGCATTTATCTTGCCAGCAGGGTACTATGTTAGAAGAGCCTCGTGGCTAAATAGAGAGCTCTGTATAAATATTTAAATAAAGAACTGAATTAAATGAGTTGCTGACAGTATCAAGGCATTTTCCATTGGACTTCAGTCCAGAATGCAAAGCTTCCTTCAAATCTGGCACTAGTTCAGCAGAGTTGGCTCTGAAGAGCTCAGATATGCCAAGCTGTTGCAACAAGAGCATAGTAGACTAGACTTATAAATAAGTCAGCTGACACGAATAGACGATGTCACTGACCAAAACACATTGGCTATATTATAAATGATTAAAGCACTGCTAAAACAAGTATTGAAATTTTATCGATCCTTCCACATGTTACTGCATGTCCAAGGTTCTATAACATAATCAGTATTAATAGTCTACATGACAACATTTCAATCTCATAATAACTACCTGCCACTTTTAACTTTTTGTAGATGTTCTGCAGCAATTGTAGTCAAGATTACAATCAAAGTAGCTTTTTATTAAAAATACATACACAGAATAAATGGCTGTAGCAGTGTGATGAAAGACCAGGACGGGAAAGTGCCCTGGGGCCAGAACAGAAGAGGAAGATTTGTGTGTTTTAGGAAAGCAAGTTGCAAGGCTACAGAAAGAATGAGCACATACTGAATTTACAAATTTGATTTGTGATTGCTCTGTTTTTTTCTTAGAAGTATTTTATGCTATTTCCAAAGTTTTGTTTAGATTCCCTCAAGACTGCACACCACTGCCCTGGTAACAATGTGCCATCTAGTCACAGGTCTCTGACAATACTGTTTCTGTGCATGACTGTGTCACAGAATCAGTTTACATCTGTTTTTCCTCCACCTCTGCAGGAATGCACCTAGTATCCAGTAACCATCTCCAAAACATATGGTTTAAGGTCAGCATCTCACTCTGGGCTGGATTTTGTTCCCAGCCTGACATCAGGTTCTGTGGTGAGGGGAGCTGGGAGATTGGAGCAGCAACAGTCCGCCACGGAGCCCAACGCCAGGATTGCCAGGCCCAATCTTGCCGGCGGCGGGAAAGCTCTGTGGTGGCACCTCCGCTGCACTGTGGCAAGACCATACTTTAATATTGAAATTACCTGTTTGCATACGTTTTAATGGAATTCACCATGATCGTACCAGCTGCTTCCAATCTTCAGCTTAACATGCAGCACTCACGTTCCCATCCTTGAAAAGCTGGGCCACCAAGGCGAGAGTCCTCGGTGCCTGCAAAGGATGGTAGGTAATACCCTGCTCTTATCCGTTTTTGCAGCAAACGTGGACATTTGCATTAAATTTAAGTAGCCAGAAATGAGGGGAGGGTTTGGAATGCTGCATCCATTAATCATGTATCGGCAAGGGCGGGTGGAAGGAGTGACCTCTGCATGTTTTGCATAGTGGAGGGGGGTAGGGGAAACTCTGCATCTTTGGAACTGTCTGCAGGGCTGGCAGCCTTTTAAAAATGGCCACATGATTGAGGGGGCGGACGCCGTGCATATGTTAATGAGCCGCCGGACGCAAGATCGCAGCGGCATGGCAGTGCATGGCCCATGCATGCCGGCTGACATTTCTTCCACTACTCCCAGTGGCAGGACAACAAGATTCAGTCCTCAGAGTGGGAGAAAATTGGTTTGTGTCTTGACCCTCCATATGCTGAGCTCTCTGTCTCCCTTATCACACAGGGGAGAGAGAATGAATAGAGACCAAGGCCTTCATGAAAGGAACGATGAAAGTTGGCACAGGTGGGATCCTGGCAGCCAGCTTCTCAGCACTGATGTCAAAAACCTGCAAGTGGTTTTCCCACCATCCTGACCATGGATATCGCATACTGTGAGGAAGGCCCAAAACAGGACTAGGTAAGAAAATACCTTTTTTGAAAATAAACTAGCCTCACCATCAACAAAAAATTAAAACATTCTAATAATCTGCATTTACTGGGCTTTTTAAGGCTTCTAGTGGGCCTAGTGCCATGTTCCAATTGCATCACAAATGTAGTAGATGCACAGTATCAGAGATACTATTCAGGCGGATATGCTTGAGAGTTGGTCTGATTGAATCAAATGCTGAGTTGTTAAAAAAGTACAATGCACAAAATTCTACTTAATTTAAAATTGGTCAGATAAACATCTTTGTTGCTTTGTCTGCAATCAAGACCTGTATATTTGATCATAAATTATCTCATGTAAAATGGAAAAAATATCCATAATCTCTAGCAGCCTATTTCTTTTAAAAGAAATGCTCCTTAATTAATTTGATGAACAGGAATTCCTCTCTGAACAATACTTTGTCTGTTAGTGATCAAATAGTGGAATTTGTAAATTGCCAATTTTTGCAATCATTTGCGTAAAATGAAGCAAGTCCCGAATCAAAAACGTTGAATGAAAACCCTGGTAGATCATACCATTATGAGAAGACTGTCTTCACAGAATGTAATTTTGTAATGTATTCCATACTTTCTGTAAGTGACTGGAAATAAAATTAGGATATTATTTCCATTTTACATAAGATGATTTATGATCAGTGATTGTAGCAATAACTCATTTAAAAGGGGTTTATATCCCAACAGAAAGATTTGCTTTTAAAATGGAATCTCTTGACATTGAGAAAGCTTAAAACTTTAAGCAGTTTTGCTTCTGCTCAGTTGCTGCAGATATGCCTCATAAATTATTGCTGTTGTCTTCTCACTTCCAGCCAGATTGCCAAGGGTTCCAATTCCAGCTGTTATTGTGAGACTTGTGCTGAAGTCTGGTTGACTCTTGGTTAATGTTTGCCCAGAGATATGTAATTGCGGACTTCCTCCGAGTAAACTGTTCCAGAGTGCAGTCTGCTATCATCCCATGTTGTTATTATCCTTCTACCTCCAGGCTAAGACAGGGTGTACCAAAGTAAAAAAATGTTAAAGGATTTAAAGAGTTCTGTTGTCCTGGATACATCAAGTGTTCCAGACATTTATATACAGTTTAAAAAAAAAACTGAAGTGCCTTTCTGGTCATGTAATCTGTTTAGATTCATGGAGTATTAGTACAGAATTGTCATATAGCTGCTGCTCTTGAGTGCGTGTTTTAGCAGATCCAGCTCTTCCCCTATTTATGAAACTTGTTAAACTCTTCTTTACCCTCAAATCACATTAAAGGATTAGTTATTGAACAGCTCTACATTGACATGCAGCAACAAAAAAAAAGGAGCTCTATAAGAGTTCTGGTATGGTTCTCTTCACTCTGCCTCCCCAGCTCTCCACCTCCGCACCCACCCCCACCCCCGCCCCCCAACCCATAAGAAATTTCCATTTATTGCCTGACATATTGTTTAAGAGGCCTATAATGGAGGGAATTTAAATTTGCACTGATTTTCTATAAGCTGCTGGAATTAATACAGTCCGAGTCTATTAATCCTGCTAAGTCACAAAACAAGGGCTGGGGTGTACATATGCTGCCATAATGAAAAGGCCAATCTGCCTGTACTTGTCCACTTTGACAAAACTATGCCAGAACCAAGCTTTGACTGGCTCAGTTCATGTTGAGCTCTGATTATATTTTTTATGTACAGCCAGTTTGGCAGATTTTGTCCGTTCTTCAAGGAATCCAAATCTAACAAATGTATTTTTACAGAGGAAAATTTGGATATTCTGAGTCACCTCTTCTGCTGTATTTTTCTGAGCAGTTTCATCAGTTTACATGTGGCCTTGAGTTTGAATGGGTGCAGGTAGCTTCAGCCCCACCAAACTTAAGTACTTGAACCACTGCTGGCTTGCTGTATTCTAACAATGCTGACCTTTACAGAAAAATGATGAAAGAATAATTCTCATAGAAAGGATATAAAAACTGGTTATCCTATATGCTAGAAACCAGTGTACAATGTGACATTGATTTAAACCACGGGGTAGATTTTCTGAGACCTCGCATATCATAAACACGCATTGAAAACCTGGGGCAACTCGTGGGAAACTCATGGTTTTCCAGTGCATGTGAGGTACCTTGCCACATGTGAGGACTTGAAAAATCATCTGGAACTCCTTTTAACTTTGTGATGTTATGGGAATTTAACCTGGAAAATAATAATAATAAGTGGCGTGCTTTTTTGTAAATAGGATTGAGGTTTGGCTGCTGGGTGGCAGTGCGAATTAGAAAGCTTTCTTTTTAACTCAGGATTCAGGATTTGAATGAAGTTCATAGAACCCCAGAGCAATCAAAGTTTACAGAACAGAAGACCATGGTTCAGCCCGTGTCTGCACCGGATATTTGCTAAAGCAATTCTAAACTAATCTAATTTCCCCATTGCCATGTATCTTCCTCTGCTTTAAATATATATTTTTTTTTTATAGGATGTGAGCATTATTGGCTAGGCCAGCATTTATTGCCCATCCCTAATTGCCCTTGAATTGAGTGGCTCATTAGGCCATTTAAGAGTCAACCACATTTCTGTGGATCTGGAGTCACATGCAGACCAGATCAGGTAAGGACAACAGATTTGTTTCCCTAAATAACATCAGTGAGCCGGATGGGTTTTTACAACAATGGTTTCATAGTCATCATTAGACTAGCTTTTAATTCCAGATTTATCAATTGAATTCAAATTTCCCCATTTGCAGTGGTGGGATTTGAACTCATGTCGCCAGAGCATTAGCCTGGATTTCTGGATTACTAAGTCCAGTGACATTATCACTATGCCGCCACCTCACAGGCTGATTTGAAGAAAAAGATCCAAAGGCAAAGAAGGCTGGATTCTCCTCTTGGCAGAGATGGGACTTCCATCTGCTGCACCAATACTGCTGCAACCTTGAACAATTTTCCTGTTGGGGATGACTTACTACACAGGTGGACTCCTATGGGAGCCCATCACTATAAAGAAGCAAAATCCCAACAGTGCTGCTGTGGGACAGCTGCAAAATGCCAAAAAAGGTGACTGCGGATTTAAAGAGCCTTTTTGATTTCTTTTAGGTCTTGGCCAAGACTGAGGGCTAAAAAACTAAATTAACTGGGCCACTATGGAATAACAGGATAATTCTACTATGCTCACTTTTTCCATTAAAATAATTTTGGGCCTTATCACCATTACCCCAGGCCTACTGCCCCTTTTTGCCAGGTGGTTCCAAGAAATAGTGATAATGGAGGGCATCAGCATGAAAATCCAGTAGGAACCTGGGTCCTGCAATTGCTCCCTCATCCCCCAGCAACATTTGCATGCGCTCTTTGGAAAGCAGTTCCAGTGGTGGTTCTGGTGGGCTGGGGGAGGGAAATCCAGGTCAGGGTGAGAATGTGGCTGTTTCCTTTACCACCTGATATTGTCTCCTTTTCCCCACAGGGATATAATAGATGAGGAAAATCCTGTCCAGGCAGTGCGTCAGGTCCAGAAAAGGTTGCAAAGTCAGTTAGGTTCTAAACAGAAAGCTGTGAAGGCAAACTTTAGCCAGCCTCAGAAATTAGACAGATAAACCCACTGACTAGTCAGAGCAATGACAAGCACTTCAGCACCAAAAGAATACCTAAGACAAAATACTACACATCATGTTAACTATCAGCAGATCTATACAGTAAATTATCAACACTAATTGTGTACAGTGGTAGGGGTGATCTGCCCAAGGGCAGGTCCTCTGTTCATTTCTGCACGCCTCATGGTCCTGCGTTTTCTTCTTCAGTTGCTTGTAAGAGCCTTGCATTTTTTAACTTCCATGAGAAATGAGCAATATGATTGGGGAAAAAGTACATGAGGTAGTTTCCCCTTGCCTTCCTCATGTGTGCTTCAAAGGAAACATGTCCTGTTCTCAAAGGAACTGCTGCCTGTAAGCAACTATTGTCCCTCGAGGTTCTAGCTCTTCTACCGTCACCACCGAAAATTCACAGTTTTGCAATTTGTATAGCAACGGCATAAATAAAATAGACTGGCCATATCCATACTGGTTATAAATAGTGTAAAACAGCCATATACTAACTGTATCCATACTGTACTCCAGCAGTATACATGTAGTTTAGTGAATTCCTGTTTTGTCACATTCAATTTGCTAGATCCAAAAATGGCAATAAACATGAAGAAATAATAACAAGCTTTAATTGTAATATAATGAAGGTTTGCCACAGATAAATAGTAAATTCCTTTCTGCCGTGATATTGCATTCTTTGCAGATTTTTACTGTCCATTCTAAAGGAGGTTTGCATACTCACAAGACCAGGAAATGAAAATGTAGGAATGCATGGGACTAGAAAAGACCATTGCAGTCCATCTGGCCATCCTAATAGCTATATGTCCTATTATACCTCATACACCTCTATTAACTTTGTATTCAGGTACCTGTTCTGCTCTCTCTTGAACTCACAGTTACAATCAACTCCCACTGCCCCCTTTGACGATCCATTCCAGGCATTCATCAAGCTCTGCATAAAGTAATTAAAACTAAACTGTCTTTTATCATCCCTTTTCTAAGTTTGTGGCTATGCCCATTTGTGATTATTTATGCAGAAAGATGAAGGCAAATTGTGTTCATTGTATATCTTTTTCTCATTTTGCCAATTTTTCCCCTTTCCTCCACACTTCCCCTGAAGGCAGTCACTCATAAGATTCCATAGGAGTCATGAGCCTTCTGGTGCTTTTCCCACATTGTCATTCTTCATTTGTGAGCCTGCTGAATGTTGGCAGGTTGCTCGGCCCTGAGGGGTATTATAGCTGTGGCTAATCCTGTCGTAGCTTGACACACCCTAATAGCTTTTGCAATATATGTCACTGCAGAGATATCAGGAGTAAGAATTCTGGCTCATTTTCCTCTGTACCCAGAGGGGAAAATTGTACCACTTGCATTGCTGCTTCATTTGAGATCAACCAACTTAACATACAGAAACATAAGAAAAGGAGCAGGCCATTCTGTGCCTCGCGCCTGTTCCACCATTCAGTTCAATCATGACTGATCTGTACCACAACTCCATTTACTCGCTTTTGCTCCATATTCATTGATACCCTTACCTAACAAAAATATATTGATAGCAGTCTCAAAAGTTTCAATTGAACCAGCAGTGACAGCTTTTTGGGGGAGTAAGTTGCAGGTTTCTATTACCCCTTAGGTGAAAAAATTCTTCCTGATTTCCCTCCTGAATTTTTTCCCTCTAATTTTAAGATTATGGACTGAATTTTACCATCCCCTCGAAGTCAAGGATCATGGCGGGGGGGGCCCATAAAATACTTGCGGGAGCGGCCCACCATGACCCCCAACGCCCTCAGCGGCAGGGTCTTCACTTAAATAGTAAAATAAATGCAAATTAATTTACAAATACATACCTTGTCCCGGCGGCCATCCCACACTGATATTATGGCCGCCGGACACAACTCGCGTGCCTTCGGAATTCCGTGCGGAGCTTTTGGGGGATGGATAATTTAATTAATTGATAACTCAGTAGGTGGGTTGGAAAGGGGATTGAAAGTGTTTCTGAAATTTTATTTGTTATTTCTGGGTGCCAGCACCTTTAAAAATTTTATTGAATCTCAAGGCCTTGAAGCCCTTTTAAAATGACGCCTGCGCCTGCACAGTGGCGCCAGGCACCATCGCCGGCTATGGAGCAGCCACACCCTCTGCGTCATCGGGGGCAGCCGCTCCGCCCCTCCATTTAAATGAGTCCCCACGTGAAATATAACAGGGGCTCAGCGGCGGTGCTTCTGTGTCTGAAGGCCACCGAGTTCAAAGTGCGCCGCCACGATATATGGCGCTAATAAAATTCAGCCCTATGTCCTCTTCTTCTGCATTCACCCACTAGAAGAAATAGTTTCTCTGTATCTACCCTATCGAATCACCTCATCATTTGAAATGCTTCAATTACATCAAGCATAGACCAGGGATCAAAGCTGAGAATTCCCAGATTTGTCTGGCTATGTACGACACAAGGTGATACTTTTAGTAACGAAGCTATTTAGAAAAGGAGGTCAGTTTCCCTCCCTGCCCCTCCATCGGTGCAACATTGCTGCAACACCTGCCCCATGTCTGGACCACCTATTCAGCTGGCTCCCTGGAGTCATTTCAATATTCTTGGTCTTGTTCTCAGCAGAATTCCCACCTGCAATGGACAGCACACCTCATGGGAGGGAAAGCAAACATTTAAGAACTTGGGAATATGCAGCCATGTGGACTGGCCAGCTGCCTTTGAGGCACCTAGAGAATTTTATTTTAAAATGGAACCAGAGGGAATGTGACAGATCACTATGGAATTGATTAGACTCTCTGCAGGTGGGGGAAGATTTAAATTTTGTATCTCCACCTCATGTTATAGCAACGCTGGATATCAGGATGCTCAATATTTTCCACGAGCAGCATTCCTAAATAACGGTGAGGATAATGGCACTCATCATTACTTATGCATAAATGGTGCAGCAACTTCTGAGAGGAGCAGATGCACAGTTAAATGCCAATATCCAAAAGCTACTGTCAAAATTGCACTGCTCCACCTTTGGGAAAATGGCATTTCACTGTCTATCTCATTACTGGCATGCATTAATGTCATGAAATTGCTGTATTCGCGCAGTAGGTATGAACTAAACTCACCACAGAAAGTTAAGTTTTGTAATTTCAAGTGTACTATCCTTTTAACAATTTGGTAATTGTTAATTACTGCCAATCAACCTCTGTGGCACTTAAAATTAACTATTACAAGTGTGGAGAATCATTTCTTCAGATTGCGAATTGTTGTAGATTTTGAAAATGTCAAATTTACATTTATTTTCTGAGTTTTTATATTTTTTCTCTCTCTATTAATTCAATCTTTCTTTCCCTCTCTATTTCTCCTTCTCTACCTAATTCAACATTGAATTTACCCACTCTAATTTACACTTCCTTCTCAGTCCTACCACTGTTAATTTCACAATCCTTCAATCTGCTTGGTTCAGGAGATAATCAGTTACTTGCCCAGTTCACTCAGGTTCCAGATGCCCAGTTTCCCTTGCTGCAGCATTATCAGCTCACACTTTCAGCATCTTGTTGCGTAAAAATGTTTAAAACCTACACGTGCAAGGACGAATACAACTAACAGCAGATACCATTTAGAGGCCCTGCCACAACAAATTATGGCTCAATGTTCATGCCAGATATTGAAAAGAAAGACCTGGATTATTTCTCAGTTTCATTTCAATTTTTAAAGTGAACAATTCAATTATTATTTTCTTTCTTTTATGAAATTATAATGAGTGAAAATATAGATGTGCTGCTGCTGTGCCGTTATCAGCTCACACATCCAGCAACAATATTTTGAGATGAAGGTTGCAGGGACAAGTCTAACTAGCACCAGATACCATTAGATGGCCTTCAACAGCAAAATTTGGCCTGACAGGAACCACATTGTAGGGCGCATTCCCGTCATTTGTGTGTCACTTCAATATGCCTGCCCTTTATTGTTGCTTGCCATGGGAAATCCCAAAATGGCAACAACTAGCAGGAAGACAGAGCCATTCTGCACTTGATTTTTGTCCCCTGGCCTAGAGGTGCTCAGGTGGAGCCCCAGAGAAAAATCTGCCCTAGAATATTCAGCAACATATTTCAGTAATCCTTTCCGTGTCTGGCCCTCCTTATTTAGTAATTACACACAAAAATAACGTGCTTCTTCTTACAACATGAAGAGTGTTGAAATACGTGCAATGGGTTTGTCAAACATAGTGGTGTAGCCAGAGGCACATATTTAGGATTGACATCAGTCAACTAGAAGTCGATTATGTTGAATCTGCTGGGTTTTACTCTCTGCTGTTTAACTGATGTTTACTGCTATTGATGTTTTTAGTGTTGCTGCTTCTAGCTATTTAAGTATAATACATTGATGTGCATGGATAGAACATGGAGAAATGGTCATGCAAAAATCATACAATCATAAACTATATATAAATAACAATGTATAAAGGATACCATTTGACATCAGTTTAAAATATATTTTCACTAAAACCCCATGAGACAAAAGTTGGAAGGGAAGGGTGGGGATGGGAAGGAGTGAGAGGTTGGGGTGAGGGAGATGCGGGGGAGACGAAGCAGTTCCTGGAAGAGGCGTATGAAATGTTTATATTAGAAAACAATAGACACAAATTTCATCCAAGTTCAGGGTCAACATTTAAATGAGATATAATCCGAAGAAGGAGAAAAAAGAAATCAAAAATTGACAGGCAAAAATTTTTCCAATTCTATGTCCTTCTGTGACCTCCAGTCAGTTTCACAAATGATAGAAATCAGGAAATATTACTTCAGGTTCCATGCTTCTGTCCCGACCTATCAAACGTGCCAAGTAGTTACAGCAAATTACTGGAAACTGCACTTTGAACTTATCCACTGGCAAGAATCCCATTAAAACAGAATGCTAGAGGTTCTTTTCCTCTCTGGGGGCTCGTGTATGGGGTGTCCCTGTAGGATTCTGTTTGCTAGCTGCTATGGGTTTGAATGAGGAATGAAGCCAGAAAGCAAGTTCCAACCAACAACATTTCCTACAGACTATGCTGTTTATTAAGAAAAAGAAAATTGCCACTTAATATCATGCTTTTCTACTCACAGATCCCCTTGAGAAAACATTGGCAACAGTCCCAAAATGTTTCCATTCAATTCTTTATCAAAATTCTTGAAAGGAACTTTTCACAAAATTATAAGAATTTTAGACAAAAATGCAACATCATAAACCCAGTAATTCAAGTTATGAAATGAGTCTTAAAATCAAGGTAATGCCTTTTGTTAGACATGTCCAGAATGGAGCCTATCTCTGGTCAACTGCGACCAGTTCAAATCCCTGTTAAGAAAACTCTGTGCCTCAATAGCCTACTTTTAATATTTGATAACTAAAAGGTCTCCTCCTAAAATGTAGAATTCAGTATTTCACAACCTTATAGGATAGATCTGCTAATATGTGAAGTTCACATGCAAATGCTTAATGTTCTCATATTACGTTCCTGTGTGTACTATTTTTCGACAGACATTAACTCATTAAAATAAATAGGTTAATGTTTGTATGGCAATAGCACACACACAAACATACCATCAAGTTCGTTAAGCAGTAGTACATGAACTTTGCCAACCTTAAGCAGATCTTCCCTTAAATCAGCACCTTGAAACCTAAATATCACTATTGTTGATATCAACAGACAAATGCTTAACACGTTCATATGACATTCCTTTGGCCGGAATTTTGACAGGGGTGTTAACCAGTTTTGCTTACATGATCTAGGGCCAGCTATTTCACATGCTCTTTCCACAGGGAAGCAGCTGAAATGAGCATAAGAATAGGAGATAGAACATATACAACATACACGATCAGTAATTGGAAGGCCAAGGATAAAAAAAATGCTGAGATTCTACTCCATGAAAAACCATGGAATTTCATTTCAGGCAACAAGCGTAAAGATGGTGAGAAGGATACGCACAAGCTGAACGCTAAACTAATTTGGGCCCTCCTAATCAGTAACTGCCCCATAACACAGCTGGACAGCATGTTCTCTGCAATTTATTTGGAATAAGACACTAAAGGGAAGCTCAGAATTGAAATAAAATAAATTGGGGCCTTTCATCCTTTTGTTTGCTAGTGCACCTTCTGTCCCCCACTGTTCCATGCTGTCCCTGCTTCGTGTCTGATGCTCCTTACTCTCGACATTGGAAATGAACCCGCCTCACAACACACAACAATGCAGCCAAATCACCCCAATGAGAGATGTGTCTGGAACACCAGTAAATTATAGAAATGAATTACTTCTGGCAGCTTTCCATCTCACAAGAAGATGGTTTGCGCCTTGGTGGTCAATAAATGACTGGTATCATATTATATGAGGTCACCCCATTAATGTAGCACTGGACAGCACTGGCATCATCGCTATGTCTTTTGGACCACATTGAATACATGTGCACTAAACATTTATAGATAAAATAATTGTGTTCGCTCCATTAACCACATTGTCCAAAGAGTTTCATTCCAAAGTGGCAGAATAAGGACAGCAGCGAATGCACTATTGGGCTACCATGATATTGATGCAATGCAGAGGACCATGTTGGGAATGGATAAATAAACCTCTACATGGTGCATATGTAGACAGGTCTGCTAGTGAAGTAGGAATTCATCTGCATGGTCCTGTGCTTCTAATCACTGACTACCTGGGTATTCATGGAGCAAAAACCTCTGTGGTTCATAAATAGCATGGCATTGAGACCCCAAAATTTCAGCCTACCACAGTAACATCAGCAGGAGACCTGCTGAATCTCCAAGGAAACTGGAGCGATCCAGTTATGTTTGGTCTCTGATGTTTCTATCTGTTTCTCATTTGACTTGCAAGGTTTGGGACTTCTGCACCCCTTGGATGTTAAGGCAAATGATGTATTGGGGTGGTACTGGGCTAGGCTGGGGACTCCCTATACCAAGAGGTTCTGTTACTGGCCCTGGATGGGGAGCATGAGTATCAGTGGTTGCCAGTATGCTAAGTGAGATGAGCCAGCTTGGATCTCTGAAGAGCAAAAACTTTTTTTTTAATTCCTTGATCAGACCCCTTGCTTAGGGTCTGATTGCAGCAGTGCCAGGGCTGGCAGAAAGTGTTGGGGGGTTGGGCTTTGGCAACCCCTCCCCCTACCTGAAAACAGACAGACAAATTCCCATGCAGCAGGTGGCAGATAGTCACCTAAGTAATACTCAAATGGCATTTCCACCTACCAGCCCATTGTAAATGAAGTGCCTTCCCACTTACACCATAAACTCCTTAGAGGTCACTGTTGGAGGGCATTGATAGGTGCGATGCTGGCACAACTGACAGGATTGCTGCTCTTGGAGTTTGAGACCTGTATCTCAGTGCCCAGGTGGCCACATTTTTTGGACTATGGGGTATTCTGTGAGCTGGAAGAATTGCAAATTCCTCTCATCATGTTGTTGTCTTTCAAATGAGAAATTGATGAAGGAATTTGCCCTACAGAATGAAGCATCAGTGACTGTTTGAAATATCTGTGCACTGTAAATTGACTAATGTTGCAGATGACTTAAAGCTGCCACAGAGGCATAGAAGGTGACAGCGATTGTGACCTTGGGGACCAATGACAGTGTCACCACCATGTTGGAGTTTTGCTTGATGGTACTTGGCAATTGTGTCCCAACTGATCTGGAACCTATAGAGGCACTTGCTGTCCATCAATGCAAGGTAAGTGTGCTGTGATGGAAACCACACATCCTAAATGGAAACATATTAATGTTGTTGTATAGAACACTATTTGAACTTTTACTGGATCTTTTACTACCTTTATTGAACATAACTTGTTTAAAAAGACCACAGAGCTGAACAGCTGAAAACATGGCTGCACATTTGCATTCTGAGAGACAGTTGAATACAGAGACAATGGAAGTGCTCCCTGATTCAATTAGTAAGATGGGTTTTGTCAATAGTGATGATCAAAAGACATTGAAAGCCACTGACTTTGTAAGAGACAAACCTCCACCCACTGAGTGTGACTGAAGAACTTTTGAAATCAACAATCCTCACAGACGATGCTGTTTTAAGCAAAGAGCTGGTCACATGACTTAACTGCTGGCCAGACTGGGAACTGTTTGAATTGTGCCTCACTGAAAGGTTTGGGGCAGACTACAATTCGAAGACCAAAGAGAAGAAGGCCCCTCTCTCTCTGTCTCTCTCTCTCAAGCAAAGTCCCAGGGACCCAATGAAGCAGCTTAAGCCTCAAGACAGAGGACCTCTTCAGCCTTCTGGTACCAGCTAAACATGTTTGAAAGAGTGCACTGGGCCCCAGCGAGAATTGCAAAACTTCAACTCCAAGCAGGGACTTTACATCAAAACCAAAGACAGTAGCTAAATTTCGTTTACTACTCCAAACCCCCCCCCCCTTTTATTCTTTCTCCCCCTCTGTATCTATTTCTGTGTGTGTTTCTCTCGTATGCATGCTAGCATGGTTGTGTCGCATAATTTAGTAATTTTAACCGAGTTAGAGTGGTAAAGTTAGTAAACTTACATCTTTCTTGTTTAAACCTAAGAAAGCCTTCTGGTTGGTTCATTTATAATTACAATTAGAGAGCAGTGAGTAAGGACTCACTGAGGTATTAAGCTAAAATACTGTGTTTTAAAAGTTAAAGCCTGTTACGGACAAACCAGAAAACGGGCAAGAGGGAAGCCTGAGACCCCTTCCTCACCCGGTCGTAACAGTGCTAAGACCTACAGATATGATTAATGGCAGATGCAGACAGTTGAACTCTGATGTCAGCTATTCTCCGTCGCACACCTTCTTTCATTTTGTACCGGTTAAATGATGAAATACAGCATTTACAGAGCTTTAAAAGCAACGCCCATCATTTAATTTCCAACTATCCTGCCAATTGACACAGAGCTTTTTACCTCACAGTTAAATGACTTGTTGATGCCTGAGCTATAGTGAATGATTGTATTGTAAGAGACCCTTTGCATATTGTCTCATCTTTTCCTGTTCTACTGAACACTTGTAAATGTTTCAGTCGACTTTGCAGATATTTTATAGTTCAGCTGCTTCTGTTTCTATTTTGTGATGCCAAAATAAAGGGAAAAAGAACAAGAAAGAAAGCAAATCAAGGAAAAGATAGGAAAATTGCACTGAGAAAACATTACAAATAGTGATAAAGAGCAACTGGGGGAAAAAGCAAAAATGTTCAGTTTAAAAAATAAGTTCCTTTGTCCATAAAACTTCATTTTATGCACATCCTAGTGATGCAAACAAATGCACAGCAGGATCCCATTGTAAATGATGAGAAATCACTCATACTCAGGATTGCCTGTATGAGGCACTGATTAAGTTATAAAATTAAGGTCTCATGCAACAATGCGCATGAGTAACCTATGCAAGTATTAAGACCAAATAGAAAGTCATGGGCAGAGGACTTGAAGACTTCTACAAAGACCAGGTGTAATTTTAAATACTCAATTTATTGGTCCCCACATGCTTGCATACGGACATATGAACATACGAATTAGGAGCAGGAGTAGGTCATTCGGCCCCTCGAGCCATCGGCCCCTCGAGCCTGCTTCGCGATTTGATAAGATTATGGCTGATCTGACTGTGGTCTCAACTCTAATTTCCTATCTACCCCATACCCTTTGACTCCCTTGTCAATCAAGAACCTATCTGAATTGCACCAGCACATGTGTGTTCGAAAATGTGCTCCTTAAATCTTTGAACCTTATTATTTTAACAAAGAAATAATTGTTTTATGAATTTAGAAAAACATTGGTTGAAGATTTACATTACTAATTTATAAAAAGTTCTAATCTAACTGCTAAATGACTCAGTTGACAAATGCTGCACGCTGTCAGCATCAAGCCATACAGGCCACAAGGTCAACCATCCAGTGACCAATGCTGGAAAATGCACTTGTGTGGACACCAGGCAAGTTTAGGATCAGGCTCGGCTGCAGTCAGCTCCCTGTTGAATATCCTGCTGATGAATCAGTGCCTAAGATTGCATGTGAAAAATGGCAACTTGGATACACCAGAGACTGCCGGCTTCCATGGAATGAAGTGGCAGCATTAGTCTATATCTTCAGAACAGAAAAGAATATTGGAAAAAAGTAATGGAAGCATGAAAATGGCATTCTTATCTATGTGACTTTCTATTAACTCTGGCATTATTACATTGGCATTGGATTTTGTATTTGGGGATCGGGGAGACTGGGCAAACTCATCTTAACTCCACAGCTACAAAGCTAATCAAGCAGCAAAAACCAATGGTAACCTTGGGGACATCTGTAGTGCAGATATAATGCCACCTATCCAATTGAATCAGGAAGTGCCTGGGGTGCATGGATTGTTTTTTGCAGTCTGGTAGTAAGCTCCTCCAGTCCTCCAAGATCTCTCCACTCCTTCAACTCTGAACTCTTACACATCTCCTATGTTGGTCGCACTGGTAGCCATATTTTCAGCTCTGGAATTCCTTAAACCTCTCCTCCTTTAAGATGCTCCTTAAAATTTATATCTTTGATGAATGCTTTTGTCACCTGTCCTAATATCTTTTTGGTGTCTTGGTGTCAAATTTTGTCTGATAATGCTCCTGTGAGCACCTTGGGACATTTTACTATGTTAATATTGCTATCTAAATGCAAATTGTTGATGTAGTGTTCACCCCATTCTCTTTCTCACCTGCCATCCTGCTTCTCTGTCACAATGGGTTCTTCAAAGATGATGTTTCAGCTGTGGATGAATATTCTGTGTAGAGATTAAAGCACAATTTATGAATGTAATGTTTCAGCTCTTCCTCATATGAGGAGTTTATTTTGAAAATACTGTACCAGAAGACACAGAACCTTATGTTTGCTTACAATGGGGACGGATACTGTTCTCTGCAGCTGCAACTGGGAGTTCCGAAAGTTGTGTTGCCTGCATGAGGCAAGGGTTAATGACATCTCCTCACGGCTGGAGAAAACTTGGGGCTGGATTTTCTTCTCCCGCTGCTGGGAGCGGTGGCAGGTGAAAAAAATAGCAGCCCACATGTGCGGGCTGCACGCCACCATGCCACCGCGATCTTCCTTGCGGCAGCCCAGGATAAGGAGGCAGTCGAGCACCACCACCCCAATCACGTGGAGGGGGGGCTCTCCGACGCCGGCAATGGCATCAACTGCCTGTGCGCGGGCGCTAGCGCCATTTTTAAAAGGCAGCCAGCCCTGCTGGGTCATTTAAATTTTTAAAGAGCTAACCTCCCACTGTAGGGCCAATAAATCTATCACCCCTTCCCCCCCAATAACAATTAAATTCAACATTTGCCCTCCCCCACCGCCCGAACACTTACCTTGAATACTTGACCTTCCCCCCCCCCCCCAAACCGATCAAAGTGCAGAGGTCTCCCCTTCCCACCCTCCCCTACACTAGTAATTTGCATTAGAGCCCATTCCCCCTCCTCCCACTGCACGAAAAATCATAAGCTCTCCCTTCCCCACAACGGTGGCACCTGCTTTTCCTGGACGGGAGTGCCAGGCACCACTTGGAAGATCGCGGCCCGAAGGTAAGATTGCTGTTGGTTTTATTTAAATACATTCATTTCCTTAATTTAAATATGTTAATCCGTTCCCGTCGCCCAGCGGTGGAGGGGTGGACAGTAGGCGGGGAGCCGCAACGGAGCCTCGCTGCCACTGGGAAGATTGGGCTCGGCACTCCTGATGTCGGGCTCCATAGCAGGCCGCTGCTCGAACAATCTTCCGGCCCCAACACCCCCCGCCCCGCCCCCCCAACCACCCCCCCCACCCCGTCCCCCCAAAACCCCCCCCCCCCCACCCATGGAGCCCAACGTCGGGAGCTCAGTAAAATCCCGGCCTTGGAGTAGGAGAGGGAGGATCCATTTGTCATGGCTCACATTGCAACTAACGTAAATAGAGCTAGGAATGAGATTCTGCTGTGAGGTTTTGAGGACTTAGGGTCAAATTTAAAATGCTGAACTCACAGGAAATAATTTCTGGATTGTTACCTCAGGCACGTGCAAATTGGCATCGGGACAAACAGATTAGAAGGTAAAAGAGTGGTGTGAGAGGCAAGCATTTTGATTCATGGGGCACTGGCACCAGGACCGGGGAAAGGAATTGTTCCATTATGACGGGGTTCTACTTAAACCAGACTGTGACTAGTTTCCTAGCAAATCAAATAATTTGGGCTATAGATAGGACTTTAGGTGGGAGGGGGCAGGGGAAATGGGTGGTTGGGAGGATTCAGGACAGGGTATATTCAAAAGCAATAGCAAATGTTGAAGCTGTAAAACAGAGTTGAGATTGTGTAAAAGTCAGCAGAGTGAGTCAAGAAGATAGAGAACCTCACAAAAGGTAAATGCAGGATTAGCGACTAGAGTGACGTCAAAGAAAGCTACAAAAAAATTTAAAGCTCTCGGCACTATATTTGAATGTGTAAAGCATTGCAACAAAATAGATGACTTAATAGCATAGGTGCAAATTAATGCGTTTGACCTAATAGTCATCATGGAGACATGGAGCTGCATTTTATTCTTGCAATAGGGGTCCTGGCGGCGTGCTAGAAGGCAGAGGGAGGCCCTGCCTTCGCCATCTGTAGGACCCCTGAAGCCATTCCATGATGGGCAGGCAATTAACTGCCCGCCATCGGGGATGCCGTCCCTTTAAGGGATGAACTCCCGCCTCCAAGAGCTGCTGGCCAATTGGAAGGCCAGTAGCTCTGCAGTACCAGCAGCAACACTGGGAGCATTGGCCACTGCCAATACTGCAGGAGGCCCTGCTGCACCGAAGAAGAAGGAGACCCCAGGAAAACTGAGTGGGGTCAGGGTCACCTAGGTCATTCAAGCAGGCCCTGGCAAAGGGTTGGGGTGGTTTGATGTGGGTGGGGTGGTGTGTTCTTGGAGGGGCAACGCTCACCACTTGGGGTCCCTCTAGGGGCCCTGGATTGCCCCCAAAATACAGGGCCCCCCAACCTGTCTAGGAAGCTGCCAGAATTTACCTGGCAGCTCCTGGTGGCAGCCGGCCCCTCCGCCTCCCTCAAAATTGAGGGAGAGGCAGGAAGAGGCCCTTAAGTGGCCATTAATCCCAGGCCTCCGTGCCCCGGACAAAATGGCAGAGGACCTGGGCAATGTCGGGAACGGCACCCGCTGCTATTTTTCTTTCCCTCCTGCCTCCGTGCCCGCCTCCAAGGGCAGAATAAAATTCTGCCCATGGTTTCAGAGTGAAAAAGGTTAGGAATTAAATATTCCAGGATAGTTAACCTTTAGAAGGGATAGGCAAAATGGAAAAGGAGAAGGGGATTACTCTGATGATAAAGGATGGGATAACTACAGTAGAGAGAAAGGACCTTAAGTCAAAAAAAAGATGCAGAATCAGTTTGGGTGGAGCTAAGAAACAACAAGGGGCAGAAAACAATACTAGGAGTAGTTTATAGGCCCCCTAACAGTAGTTGTAGGGTCGGGCAGAATATAAATCAGAAAATTAGAGGTGCATGTAACAAGGGGGCAGTAATCATGGGAGAGTTTAATTTTCATTTAGACATCCCAGCTACAGTACTGAAAACTTGTGCTCCAGAACTAGCTATGCCCTTAGCCAAGCTGTTCAGGTATAGCTACAACACTGACATTAACCCGACAATGTGGACAATTGCCCAGTATGTCCTGTCCACAAAAACCAGTACAAATCTAATCCAGCCAATTACCACCCATCAGTCTACTCTCAATCATCAGCAAGGTGATGGACGGTGCTGTCAACAGTGCTATCAAGTGGCACTTACTCAGCAATAGCTTGCTGACCGATGCACAGTTTGGGTTCCGTCAGGGCCACTCGGCTCAAGACCCCATCAAGGCAGCATTTGACTGAGTCTGGCATCAACAAGCCCAAGCAAAACTGAAGTCAATGGGAATCAGGGGGAAAACTCTCCACTGGTTGCAGTCATACCTAACACAAAGGAAGGCCAATCATCTCCACCCCAGGACATTGCTGCAAGAGTTCCTCAGGGTATAGTCCTACGCCCAACCATCCTCAGCTGCTTCATCAACGAACTTCCCTCCATCATAACAGAACAGCATGAGACCAAAATGCACAGTGGGATAAGAAAGCACTGCGAGAACAGTAGGAGATGTGAGAGCACAGTGGGTTAAACTGGGAGGGAGAACTGCAAGAACAAACCAACAACAAAAAATTTCAAGTAATGACACCACTGGACAGCAGGTAGGTGACTGATTGTTCGGAGAGCCAGGAGGTAAGAAGCTTGGACCTGAAGGAGTTCAGGGGCAGAGCAGCCGAGAAGAGTGAGCATGAACGTTCGGGAGTGAAGTAATAAAATAAAACTAAAAGTGTCGTCAGCACAAGGGAAGGTGCTGATTGGTGAGTAGCTGTTGAGTTTTTATATGTAAGTTTTTATTATGGCTTTATTTATTTGTGTTATGTTTAGTGTTACGACCAGGTGAGAAAGAGGTCTAGGGTTCCCTGTCAGCCTTCACCTGGTCTTACTGTAGCAGAGTTTTATTTTTAAACACACTGTGTTTTTAGCTCCCCCTTGGTGAATGTTCACCACTTTCCAAGCACAAACATGCTTTCTTAGGTTTAAAGAAGAAAGGTGAAATTTTATTAAACTTAAACTTAAACTCTAATTCAGTTGACACCTACAGATAAATGACGTGCCAATGCTAGCAGGCATACGTGATGCACACATGCAAATAGAGACAGAAAAGAGCAGAAGAAAAAATTAAAGTGGAAAGGTTTGAGGCAATATCTGAAGAGCCAGTACTGAAGAAGGGTCACTGACCTGAAACGTTAACTCTGCTTCTCTCTCCACAGATGCTGCCAGACCTGCTGAGTATTTCCAGCATTTCGTGTTTTGTTTTTCAGATTTCCAACATCTGCAGTATTTTGCTTTTATTCTGAAGAGTTGTTGTTACGGTTCTTCGAGCTCACTGGAGAGTCCTTGATTGTAGGTGGATCTTGCTTTTCGTTGGGGCCCAGTATTCTTCTTAAACCTTGTTCACTGTAGGAGACCTTTCTCTCTTGTATTCCTGTATCTTCAATGGGTTTTGGAGTTCTGTGAGAAAGAGATGGGAGCAGACAGGCAAGGCTGTGGTGAGCTAGCCTGGAGTGGTCTTTTCACTTCAGGAGCAAAGAGCTTTCTACCAGTTCAAACACTGTCTCTACAATTTAAAACTCCCTAAGTTTGCTAGCATCTGGTATAACCACTTCTGGCTTTGTGTATTATATTGGAGCAGGGGATAGCTCCTTTGTTCCAAGTTGTGTCTGTTAATATGTAAGAATGTCCTTCCAGCCAGGGGCCTGGTAACCACTTGTCACAGGCCTTCTCTTCTTCCCAGCAAGAATTTGAAATTTAATGGCAAAATTAATGTGCCTCATTCTTGGCAGGTGGGGACCTGCATGACACCTCCACACCCAGGGGAATGAAATGCGATTTGATAAAAGGTACATTTCATTAAAAGGGTTCAGAGAAAATATATAAGATACAGAAAACCATGCATTTCTCTCACTCATTCATTCATAAATCCTAAAACTTACTAAAACTGTCTTTTCTTGGTGCCAGTGCTGCTTTAATTTTCCCTTTTTGGCATCCCAGTAACTATGTGGTTCTTTGTGGAAGTTTTTCTTTAGATTGCCCATTGCCATGACTGCCTAGTATCTTTGTTCCTGTTGAGGGATGTCAAGGTGGGGTGGGGGCAGGGGCGGGAGGAATGGTTGCAGTTAGATTTAATTAGCCCAAAATTGTATTTTTTTCCCAAAAGAGTCATCAATGGGAAGATCTATCCTGAACTCTCTTTCAGTGCTTTGCTGAGGCATGTAAAGGCTTTTGACCAGGGAATGGGTGGTTCCCTTTTTCTCTGACTGTGGGTGAGGATTCTTTGTTAATCTCCCCTTAGTTCCCTGGGACACACACTCCTGCCTTCAGGTATTGTGCAGGCTCTACTGCACTCCCTTGTGGCACTTTGATTAGGTGAGGCATCACCTTCACAGTTTCTCTGCCCTCGAGGATTTTCTGTGTCTCTGCAGGTTCCTGTAAATGCTGTTAGCCACTCTGGTGGGGTGCTTCTAGTGTCTGCATTAACACAGGAGGATGTGGGGTCTAACCTTTCACATTTTGCAGACTTTTTCCTGGACTTCCTTTCACCTGCCCTCTTGGTCACTTTTCCCCCCTCCCTTTCTAAACTTTTGCCAGCCTTGTGCCTGCTTGTCCCCTTTTGTTCTCGGTGGGTGTCCCTTACAGTTCACCAGCCCTCTGCTGGAGGGCTCTCCAAACACCAGTACAGGGCTTAGGGGTGCAGGTTTCACTGCAGGTTGGGGTTTCCCCTCAAACTGGCACATGTGGCAGCTCTTGCAGTACTGCACCACATCTTTGTGGAGTTTTGGCCAGTCATACTGCTGTCTTATGCGGGCTTTGGTCTATCGTATACCGGCGTGTACAGCTACTGTAGTCTCGTGGGCCCTTCTTAATATTTTTCTCCAGTACCTGTGTGGCACCAATAACTGGTGAACTACTGTCCACTCCTTGCTCTCAGCTCTGTGAGGAGAACTCCATTTCCTCATCAGTACATCATTCTTTAAATAGTAGCAATCAGGGACTCCTTCTGCTTCACGTTCAGACTGGGCAGCCTGTGCTAAACTCTTGCAATACTGGATCAGCTTGCTGAGCCTCAGCTAGGGAAAATCCATTTAATTCATTCCCTGCGTCTCCTAACTTTCCAAAGAAAGTCTCGGAGAGGCAAACTTCATGGTCATTTGCCTGCAGTGCCAATGCAGTCTCCTCCGGGGGAGCTGCTTTGATCATGGCCTGATCCACTACACATTCAGGGAAACTGCAGGGGTCCGTCTTCCGCCACTGCCTTGTCTCTCTGGCCTCCTGCAGTCTTTCTTTCACTACTGGTGGGGCTACCACTATCACCCCTGCCAGAAAATTACACAGGAGCAGGTCAACCCCATCCACAGGCAAACTAGGGATAATCCCTACAGTCACCGGCCCTTAAATTGGGTCGCACTCCAGGTGCACCTGGTGTACAGATACAGCCATACACTGCCCTCCAATACCATTCACCACCATTCCGGTGTTCACTGCACTCTCTCGGGGAAAGTCAGGCCTTTTCCCAGTAAAAGGGATCTAGTGGCTCCTGTGTCCCTGAGAATCACTATGGACTTGCTTGGCCTACTCGAGGGTATGGGGTTACTTTCCCTCCAAACACAAAACCCTGATAACCTTCAGGAATCCTATTAAATTTTCATGCACCCAGAGTAGTAAGCTTCCTGGGTCTCACTCTTACTGCAGTTAAAGTCACAGCTTGCTCCGCTGTGCTTTCATAAGAACCTAAGAACATAAGAACTAGGAGCAGGAGTAGGCAATTCAGCCCCTCGAGCCTGCTCCGCCATTCAATATGATCATGGCTGATCTCATCTCGGCCTCAACTCCACTTTCCTGCCCGTTCTCCACAACCCTTCAACCCACTACTAATTAAGAATCTGTCTATCTCCTCCTTAAATTTACTCAATGTCGCGGCATCCATCGCAATCTGGGGTAGTGAATTACACAGACTCACGACCCTTTCAGAGAAGTAATTTCTCCTCATCTCTGTTTTAAATCTTCTACCCCTCATCCTAAAACTATGACCTCTCTAGATTGCCCCACCAGAGGAAACATCCTCTCTACGTCTACTTTGTCAATCCCCTTAATCATCTTATATACCTCAATTAGATCTCCTCTCATTCTTCTAAACTCTAGAGAGTAAAGGCCTAAACTGCTCAATCTCTCTTCATAAGACAAACCCTTCATCTCTGGAATCAATCTAGTGAACCTGCTCTGAACTGCCTCCAATGCAACTACATCCCTCCTCAAGTCTTCCCTGAGTGCCTATGCCCTGATTAACCCTACTGGTTTTCCCTTTAGTTTCCAGCTGTCAGCTTTTAAATGCCCTGCTTTATTGCAATGGAAGCACACAGGTCTCTGGGTCTCACTCTTGCTCACAGCACCTTCCTTTTTGGCTGTGTCTTCCTTCCTGTGTCTCCTGCTTTCCTTTCTCTCCCAGGACTGGCTGGGCGGAGATCACCTTCCCACCCTTTGTCCTTTTCAGATTTGTGGGGGTGATTAGGAAAGGTTCTCCCCTGGGAAACAGACTTATAAATTAAAGCAAACTCATCAGCCAGACCGGCCGCTTGCCAGGGTCTCTGGACCCGTTGCTCCTCTACCTGAGTCTTAATGGAGAGTGGGAGAGAGTTTTTTAAATTCCTCTAACAGAATTACTTTGCTCAGATTCTCATAGCTGAGCTGTACTTTAAGAGCCTTTAAAAGCCAGCTGCTTACTTATTTCAAATTCCATAAAAGTTTGATCAGCTTGCTTCTTGAGGGTTCTGAACTTCTGGCAATAGGCTTCGGCTACTAATTCATATGCCCCGACGATAGCATTTTTGGTCAGTTCATAATTTGATGAACTCTGATCTGGCAACAGGGAATAAACATCATGGGCTTTTCCAGTTAGCTTACTTTGTAGTAAAAGAGACCAGGTCTCAGCTGGCCATTTTAGCTGCCTTGCCAGTTTCTTGAAAGACACAAAAATTCTTCCACATCTTCCTCATTGAATTTTGGAATTAATGGAGCTAGTTTTAACAATTTTGTACCTAGCCCTGAATTATGCTCCTCCACATTGGCCATGCTTTCACTGGGGTTACTCTGTCGCCCCCTAGTTAACTCAAGCCACTTCAGCTCTCTTTCATCACATTCTTTCTGGAATATTCTTTCTCTCTCTCGCTCCTCTGTCTCATTCCTTCTCCTGTCTTTCCTTCTCCCTCTCTCTTTCCTCAAATTCAAGTTTCCTCTGTTCCAATTGTATCTTTGCTAACAGTACCCTGTCGGAGTCTGCTTCTAACCTTGTTTCTGCTTCTTCAGATTCAAGGAAAAAATAGTTGGCCACTAGACTTAGGAGTTCAGACTTCCTAGCCTTGCCTCGTACATTGATCCCACACTGCTCAGCCATTTTCCTCAACTTCTGCATAGACAGTGCTTTTAACTTATCTCAAGTTACTTCAACCTGGCTTAGAGAACTACTAGCTTTAGTTGCAGACATGGTAGTATTCAAGCACACACAACCACGAAAAAACCTGTATTGAAAACTTGCTTTATTTTGCTTGGGAACAATTTGGCTTCCCACTTCCAATTTGTCTCATTTGGCTGTAGGTCAATTCCGGACGCTGGCATCCAAATTTCTGTTACGACCAGGTGAGAAAAAGGTCCAGGATTCCCTTTCAGCCTTTACCTGGTCTACTGTAACAGGATTTTATTTTTAAACACATTGTTTTTAGCTCCCCTTTGGTGAATCCTTGTTCACTGCTTTCCAATTATAAGGTAAAGAAACATGCACAAACAGGCTTTCTTAGGTTTAAAGAAGAAAGGTGAAATTTTATTAAACTTAAACTCCAATTCGCTTAACATCTATGGATACACAATACACCCACGCTAGCGTGCATACATAATACACACATGCAAATAGAGACAGAAAAGAATAGAACAAAAATTAAAGTGGAAAGGTTTGAGGCAATATCTGAAGAGTTGTTGTGACAGTTCTTCAAGCTCACTGTAGAGTCCTTGATTGTAGGTGGATCTTGCTTTTTGTTGTATTTTGTATTCTTCTTAAACCTTGTTCACTGTAGGAGACCTTTCTCTCTTGGGGTTCCTGTCTTCGGTGTGTTTTGGAGTTCTGTGAGAAAGAGATAGGAGCAGACAGGAGAATCTGTGGCGAGCCAGCCTGGAGAGGTCTTTTCAATCCAGGAACAAAGAGCTTTTCTGCCAGTTCAAACACTGTCTCTACAATTTAAAACTCCCCAAGTTGGCCAGCAGGATAGTCATGTGAACGACAGGTATAACCACTTCTGACTTTGTGTATTATATTGGAGCAGGGAATAGCTCCTTTGTTCCAAGCAGTGTCTGTTAATATGTCCTTCAAGCCAGGGAACCCTTGTCATCGGCCTTCTTGTCTTCCCAGCAAGAATTTGAAATTTAATGTCCATGTGGCGAAATTAATGTACCTCATTTTTAACAGGCGGGGGCCTGCATGACATTAGTTAGTCCAATAAATAGAGACATGGCAGGGAACCTCAGTCCCATGGAGTGCACATGCTGTTCCAAGTGGGAACTCCATGATGCTTATCGTGTCCTGGACAACAACTTGTGCATGAAGTGTCATCAGCTGGAGGAGCTCGAGCTCCAGGTTTTAGAGTTTGAGCAGCTCCTGTCATCGCTGCGGTGCATCTGTGAGGCTGAGTGTTTCATGGATAGCATGTTTCTGGATGTGGCTACCCCACAGCTTAAAGACATGCAGGCAGAGAGGGAATGGGCAGTCAAGGAGGACCAGGCAGGTATTGCAGCAGTCCCCTGAGTACATCTTGCTCCCCAACAGTATTTAGTTTTAAATACTAGTGAGAGTGCACCAGAGCCAAGTCCATGGCACCATGGGTGGCTCAGCTGTATAGGGGGTCAGGAGCAAGATTGGGAAAGCAATAGTGATAGGGCATTCTACAGTTAGGAGAACAGACAGGCATTTCTGTAGCCATGGACGTGCATCCAGGATAGTATGTTGCCTCCCTTGTGCCAGGGTCAAGGATGTCATACGAACATATGAATTAGGACCGGAGTAGGCCACTCGGTCCCTCGAGCATGCTCCGCCATTCAATAAGATGATGGCTGATCTGATTGTAACCTCAACTCCACATTCCCGCCTACCCCCAATAACCTTTCACCCCCTTGCTTATCAAGAATCTATCTACCTCTGCCTTTAAAATATTCAAAGACTCTGCTTCCACCGCCTTTTGAGGAAGAGACTTAAATGGGCGACCCCTTATTTTTAAACAGTGACTCCTAGATCTAGATTCTCCCACAAGAGGAAACACCCTGTCAAGACCCCTCAGGATCTCATATGTTTCAATGAAGTCGCCTCTTACTCTCCTAAACTCCAGCGGAAACAAGCCTAGCCTGTTCAACCTTTCCTCATCAGACAACCTGCCCATTCCAGATATTAGTCCAGTAAAGCTTCTCTGAACTGCTTCCAATGCATTTACATCCTTCTTTAAACAAGGAGACCAATACTGTACACAGTACTCCAGATGTGGTCTCACCAATGCCCTGTATAACTGAAGCATAACCTTCCTACTTTTGTATTAAATTCCACTCACAATAAATGATAACATTCTCTTAGCTTTCCTAATTACTTGCTGTACTGACATACTAACCTTTTGCGATTCATGCACTTGTTCACCCAGATCCCTCTGCATCTCAGAGCTCTGCCATCTCTCACCATTTAGATAATATGCTTCTTTTTTATTCTTCCTGCCAAAATGAAAAATTTCACATTTTCCCACATTATACTCCATTTGCCAGATCTTTGCCCACTCACCTAACTTATCTATATCCCTTTGTAGCCTCCATCTGTCCTTTTCACACTTATTTTGCTACTTAGCTTTGTGTCATCAGCAAATTTAGCAACCGTACTTCCAATCCCTTCATCCAAGTCATTTATATAAATTGTAAAAAGTTGAGGCCCAGCACTGATCCCTGTGGCACACCACCTGTTACATCTTGCCAACCAGAAATGACCCATTTATGCCTACTCTGAAGGCTGAATTTTACCAACCCCTCGACACCAGGGTCCATGGTGGGGGGGGCCAGTAAAATTCAGCGGAGAGAAGCCCACCTTGACCCCCAACATCAGGAAGGACCCGTCGCATATTACCGGCAGCGGGGGGGACCTTGGTGTGGTCACCCCTCATCCCCGCCACTTGGCGGAGTTCCGAGGCGAGAACCTGGTAGGGAAGGGGGAGGAATAAAATTCAGGTTGGGAGGGGTGGGGGAGTGGGGAAAACAATTTTTATTGGCTGTAGGGATGGTGGGAAGGGGTTGAAGGGCAAGTGTTAGAAGGTTGAGGGGGAAAGTTCGGGTAGGGAATAAAGTCAGTTTTGCTCATAACGGGCAATGAAAATACCATTGGAGGCGGTTGGGGAAGGGCCTCCATATCCTCATTATTTATTTTTTAAAATCACCTCTACACGCGGTTTTGCTGGTTCTGTTGGGGAGGATTTAAACTAGCTTGGCAAGGGGGATGGGAGCCTGAGAGTTGATACAGAAGGGAAAGATGATAAGTTAGAAATGGAAAGCAGAAAATTAGGAAGCGTGTTTGGAAGGCAAAGGAAACAAAGCCTAGAAAATAGACAAAAAGGAAGTTTGTCAGTGCTAAATGGTATATACTTCCATGCAAGATGTCTAGGGAATAAGGCAGATGAGCCAAGAACACAGATTGACATTTGGCAGTATGCTATTATAGCTATTACTGAAACATGGCTAAAAGGGCAGAAATGGCAGCTCAATGTTCCTGGTTACAGGGTTTCAAATGAGATAGAGAGGGGGATAAAAAAAAGGAGGGGGGGGGTCACAAAATTGATTAATGTATTAATTATAGCTCTGAGAAAGGATAATATGGTAGAAGGATCAACAAATGAGGCCATATGGGTTGAACTGAAGAACAAAAAAGGGGTAATCACACTACTGGGAGTATGCTACAAACCCCCAAACAGTCAGAGGGAGATGGAAGACAAAATATCTAGACAAATCTCTGAGAAGTGCAAAACAATAGGGCAGTAATAGTGGGGAATTTCAACTACCCTGGGATATAATTATTGTGAAAGGCACAGAAGGAGCAGAATTCTTAAAATGCATTCAGGAGAACTTTTTTAGCCCATACGTAGCAAGCCCAACGAGAGAGGGCACGGTTCTGGACTTCGTTTTAGGGAATGAAGCTGGGCAGGTGGAAGGGATATCCGTTGGGAAGCACTCTGGTGGAAGTGATCATATTTCAATTAGATTTAGGATAGCTATGGAAAAGAACAAAGATAGACCAGGAATAAAAGTTCTCAATTGCGGAAAAACTAATTTTACTAAGCTGAGATGTGATTTAGCTGAAGTGGACTGGAAACAGCTACTTGAAGGTAAATCAGTGCCAGATCAGTGGGAGGCACTGAAGGAAGAGATAGTGAGGATTCAGAGCAAATATGTTCCCTTAAAGAAAAAAGCATATAAAGAGTGTAGGGGTGAAATGAAAACGGAAGTTAGGAAAACAAAGAGAGGGCATGAAAAATATTGGCAAGTAAAATCAAGGAAAAACCCAAAGATTTTTTATAAATACATCGAGCAAGAGGATAACTAAGGAAAGAATAGGGCTATTAGGGACCATAAATGTAACCTCAATGCAGAGGTGGAGGATATGGGCATGGTTCTTCCATGAATACTTTGCATCTGTTTTCACAAAAGAGAGGGACGATGCAGACATTGCAATCAGGGAGGTGGAGTGTGAAATATTAGATGAAATTAACTTAGTGACAGGGGAAGTATTAAAGGGGTTTAATATCTTTGAAAGTGGCTCGATCCTCAGGACTGGATGAAATGTATCCTAGGCTGTTAAGGAAAACAAGGGAAGAAATAGCGGAGACTTTGACCATCATTTTCCAATCCTCTCTGGCTACAGGTGTGGTGCCAGAGGACTGGAGAACAGCTAATGTTGTACCGTTGTTTAAAAAGAAAGAGATAGACCAAATAATTACAGGCCAGTCAGCCTAACCTCAGTGGTGGAAAAATTATTGGAAAATATCTGAGGGACAGGATAAATTTTCATTTAGAAAGTCACAGGTTAATCAAAGACAGTCAGAATGGATTTGTTAAGGGAAGGCTGTGTCTGCCTAACATGATTAAATTTTTTGCGGAGCTAATAAGGAAGGTTGATGAGGAAATGCATTTGATGTAGTCTATATGGATTATAGCAAGGCTTTTGATAAGGTTCCACATGGCAGACTGGTCACAAAAGAAAAAGCCCATGGGATCCAAAGCAAAGTGGCCTGTTAGATCCTAAATTGGCTCAGAGGCAGGAAGCAAAGGGTAATTCTCAATGAGTGTTTTTGTGACTGGAAGGCTGTTTCCAGTGGGATTCCACAGGGCTCAGAATTAGGTTCCTTGCTTTTTGCAGTATATATCAATGATTTGGACTTGAATATAACGGGTATGATTAAGGAGTTTGCAGACAGTACAAAAATTTGCCATATTGATAATGGAGAAGAAAGCTGTATACTGCAGGAAGATATCAATGGACTAGTCAGGTGGGTAGAACAGTGGCCAATGGAGTACAATCCAGAGAAGTGTGAAGTAATGCATTAAGGGAAGACTAACAAGGCAAAGGAATACACAATAAATGGTAGGATTCTGAGAAGTGTAGAGGAGCAGAGGGACCTTGGAGTACATGTCCACAGATCCCTGAAGGTAGCTGGACAGGTGTATAAGGTGGTCAAGAAGGCATATGAGATGCTTGCTTTTATTAGCTGAGGCATAGAATACAAGAGGAGGGAAGTTATGCTGGAACTGTATAAAACACTATTTAGACCACAGATGGAGTACTGCGTGCAGTTCTGGTCACCGCACTATAGGAAAGATGTGATTGCACCAGAGGATACAAAAGAGATTTACAAGGATGTTGCCTGGACTGGAGACTTTTAGTTATGAGGAAATATTGGATAGGCTAGGATTGTTTTCTTTGATAAAAAGGAGGATAAGGGGAGACCTAATTGAAGTGTATAAAATTATGAGGTGTGCAGATAGAGTGGATAGGAACACCATATTTCCCTTGGTTGAGGGGTCCATAATGTGGGGGCATAGATTTAGGGTAAGAGTTAGGAGGTTTAGAGGGGATTTGAGGGGAGATTTTTGCACCCAGACGGTGGTGGGGATCTGGAACTCACTGCCTGAAATGGTGGTAGATGCAGAAACCCTCATAACATTTAAAAAGAACTTCGATATGCACTTGAAGTGTTTAACCTACAAATCTATGGAGCAAGAGCTGGAAAGTGGGATTAGGCTGGATGGCTACGTATCGGCTGGTGCGGACACGATGGGCCGAATGTCCTCCTACCATGCAGTTAATTGCTATGATTCTATGGTAGGAAGAATGAGGGGAGGCAAAATAAAATAAAGGGTGCACTTCTAAAGGGGATGCAAGAACAGAGAGACCTGGGGGTATATGTGCAAGATGGCAATGCAGGTTGAGAAAGTGGTTAAATAGGCCTATGGGATCCTGGGTTTTATAAAGAGAAGCATAGAGTACAAAAGCAAGGAAGCTATGATGAACTTTATTTTTAAAAACTGGTTCAGCCTCAACTGGAGTATTGTGTCCAATTCTGGGTACCACACTTTAAAAATGAAAAGGCATTAGAAAGGGCGGAGAAGAGATTTATGAGAGTGGTTCCAGGGATGAGGGACTTCAGTTACATGGATAGATTGGAGAAGGTGGGGAGCTGGGCTGTTCTCCTTAGGGAAGAGAAGGTTGAGAGGATGAGGAGGAAAGAGTCGGGAGACTTGTGACCCGGAGCCTTGAGGCACAAAGAATTAAGCACCATAGGAAGGTACATTGTGTTATGGTCAAATGAGGAGGAGTCGAAGGGCTTCCCTCTTTTCCCTCTCCTTATTTGACCACAGCAAGTTTAATTCTTTCTTAAAGTGGATGTACTGGCCACTTCAGTAGGTGTTTGATTACTTGCTTGCAATGATCAGAACAAGAACCAACCGGTCAGGTTTGCTTGAGTTAACAAAAAAAAGCTTAACTTGATTGTACCTAAACCGAAATAATGAAAATAATAAATTACGCGCCAACTTACACACGCACGCGCACACACGCACGCACGCAAGCACAGCTGAATCCAGTGGTCCTGAGGCTTTTAGTTTGAAGGGGTAGATGACTGGATCGGTGGGTCCATTGGAGACAGCGATTTGGATGATTTCCTCCAATGGGGTTTCTGATTGTAGCCAGAGTATGCAAAGGTGGTCAGTCAACAGGCAGGGTTTGAAGCTTGTAAGCTGAATGCATGTGTCAGAGTCCCGAAGCTTGTCCTTGCTGTTGTAGAGAAATCACAAGCTTAAAACCATAGATAGGGAGGGGCTTATCACATGACAGTCATTCAATGATTCAAGTATAGCAGTTAGCAGTATTTCTTCTTACTAAAAGGAAAAGCAGAAGTTGTTGCCTTAAACTTCCTGGGTCTTGGCTCTTTCTGGGGAATGAGCAGACATTTTGTCTCCCTCCTCACAGGCCTTGCAATGTAGGATACAATGCTGCAAATTAGGTGGCCATCCTAAGCTGCCAGCAAAGTCATCCTTCATCTGTTCTCTCTTAAATTTCTTCAAAAAATATAATTTAAGATCTCCAGTCAGTGGATTAAAGAAAATTATGGGCTGGATTTTACCAGCCCGTCGATGCCATGGGTTGTGGCAGGGAGGCCCGTAAAATGCTAGTGGGAGCAGCCCGCTACGACCCATGATGCTGAGAAGGCCCCACCGAATATTAGCAGCGGCGGCGAGGCCTTCATTAAAATATTCAAATGAGGGTAATGAGGATGCAAATTAACTTACCTGCTGCCAGCGGCCATCCCACGCCGACATTACGGCCGCCGGCCACAACTCGCATGCCATCGGATCTCCTTACGGAGCTCCGAGACAAGACACTGGTGGGGAGGGGGTAGGAGTGAAATTATCAGGGCGGGAGGGGGGAGAGTGGGGAAAACCTTTCTTATTGGCTGTGGGGATGGCGGGAAGGGGTTGAAGGGCAAATGTGAAGAGGTTGGAGGGGAAAGTTTGGGTTGCTAATAAAGTTTAATCTCTACATTTTTGGCAATAATAAACACATGGGGGGCTGGACGCTGTTGCCGGCAACGGAGTGGCTGCCCCCTCTATGTCATTGGGGGTGGCCGCTCCATCCCCTCTATTTAAATGAGCCCCTGCATGTAATATCGCGGATGCTCTGCAGTGGCGCTTCCGTGTCGGAAGGGTGTAGAAATCACAGCACGCCACTGCAGAGCGCGGCGCGCTAATAAAATTCAGCCCTATCAGTCAACAAAGCAAATTGGTTTGACAGCTGCTACAGGTTGTCCAGCAGTTATGAGGAGATTCCTGAGGAACTATCTGTACACCACCTGCGATTCACTAAAGGTGCTGTTGGACAAATGTGAATTGGTGCAAAATTATCTTAAGCCTCGTTCCACAAGCCGCAGAGCCATTACAGTGAAGGTCACCACTGCTCTAAACATATGTGGGTGTCGCTTATTCCAGGCACATACAAGGAAGCTGTGCCTGAGCAGTGAGCGGCAGTATTCAGCTGGTGAATGATGCCCTGTTCATAGAAAGTGAGATGTCACCGGTGGAGCATAGACAGAAGACATCGACCTTCTGTCAGCCCATCGGCTTCCCCAAGATGCTTGGAGAAAATGGCAGGACATATGTGGCACTGAAGGGTTCCCTTCAAATTGTGCAAAGCTACATGAACAGGAAAGAATTCCCTCAATGTTCAAACTGTCTGCTGAACCCAACTGCACATCCAGCAAATTAAAGCGCAGCTGTAGTACGATGCCCTTATCGTGCAGTTTCTAATCGCCCCCATTCTTGGAAATGGTAAACTGGTTGATGGATGGCTTATAGGTGACAGGCATATACTCTGCCATCGTGGTTTTTAACATCATTTTGGGTGACACAGACTGAGGTGGAGGAGAATTGTAATGAGATGCATTTGTTCTCCAGGCAAGTCATTGGGAGATCAATCAGGGTGCTGAACAGCAGCTTTGGATGCCTAGACCGGTCGAGGGCATGCTTCCATATTCCTCAGAGAGAGTGGCTGGGATTCTGGTCATGTACTCTGCTCTGAATAACCTAGCTTTGGCAGAAGAACTCAACCATGATAACCAAACAAACAGACAAAAGACACACACAACGGGACCCGGTGCAGAGGGACAGGGCATCTGCTGAGGAAGCAAGCATTGGTAGGGGTGGGCTGTCAGATCACAGCTTGTGGTGCAGGCTTTCACACAATGAGCCCCATCCCCTCATTTCCCTACAAAGGCATAAAAGGAAAAGATTGAAAAGTGTTGTGAGTTGGTGAGCAAAATAAGTTGTGGACACTAATCTGTTCAAATTCAAAATGGAATAACCACAAGAAATTTAAATCTCCCAACTGTCATTGATAGTAGAAAACATATATAAAAACATATTGTGCAGTTCTCAAAATATAACTGCACAAGTACAAAAACAAGTATAAAAACCGAACGATGTAAAGTTTTTGAAAATAGGGCAAAAACAGTATTAAAATTTAACAAGTATCTTTCCCCATCTCCCATTGGACAACAAGGAGAGGAAGTAGAGGTAGTTGAGACAGGGATTAAATTCTCCCTTATTTTTCCATGCACCTAAATGAGTTCTTTTACCAGCGGCCCCCTGCACTGCCTACCAGCCAATATGGATGATGTATCTACTTGTGTTGTGATGAATGGATGATGTTCTGATGAGTCATGGGCCTGAGCCTAGTCTACCACTGAAGCAGGGATGCTGCTGCCTGCATCCCAGAACTGAGATCCTGAGCTTCCTCTTGTGGCCTGCTGGATGCAGCTGGGAACATGGCTGCTGCTGTAAGGCTGGAGTCCAGGGTGGTGCTGCCACACTTGGAGATGGAAGCATCAGCCACTTGGACCACAAGTGCCAACCCACCAGTGCAGAATGATCTGCAGGCTCAGCCAGCGTTCTGAGGAGTGGAATGATGGCAGCTGCCAGATCCCGCAAGACTCCACTGAGACACTGAAAACCAAGAGTCATCATGCCTTCCAGTCTGTGTCCCAAAGCCTGAAGTGTAGAAGCCTGAACCTCCGTTAGGGGCTCTGACTTCTACTTCGTTGTCCTCTTTCAGGGGAACCTGCTGGATATCCTAAAGCAGCAGTCAACTGGTATATGGCTTCTGGTATGATGCTGCTGCTGATTACTACAGCAAGGCAATATTGTCTATCTCATCAAGCAAGAGAGTCTTCATGCTTTCAGCCATCAAGGCAGACTCCACTGACTCACTGCTCCCTGGCCACCTTCTGGACCGTCTCTCCAAAGAGGCAGATGCATCCTCCACCTTCTCCAAGCCCCACCCGCCCCACTGTACTGCAGGAGTCAGACACCGGGGAGTTATCACGACACTGCTTAGCTCTGTAAGCACGGCTGTCTGTGTCCGTACTTGTGTCCAGCTGAGGCGAATCAGTTGGGGGTGGGCTGAGGATGAGGTTAAGTCTACACTCCCAAGAAGGAGCATTGGTGAGGAGCCCTAGATCTCCATTATCCCTCCTCTGACAACTCTGAGCAAAAGCTGCATTGTGAATCCAGGGTCTTCTTCCTCCCCTTATCTCTTCCTGGAGCTGTTCCACTGCAACTTCCCACGCACTCGCTCCCTCTTCCGCCTCCAACTTCTCCAAGTGCTATTGACCTGTACAGAAGCATTTTTTTCTATGATTCTATGATTCATTGATAAATAGACAGAGGGTAGATACTGGGTTGTGGACTCATCCTGACAATTTCGACTGCCACCACAATCACAATGGTATGGCTCCCCAACATCTCCGCTGCTTTCTGCTTATGGTGGGGGTGTCAATGGACAGCGGTTTAGGATTCCCCACAACCACCCCTCACTCTTTCATGGGTATTGTGCGCATTATGACCCTAGAAGAACAGGAAAGGAAAACATTGAAAGTGTTTGAAGCAATTGAAAGTGCTACTGCTCTGTATCTATCAGAGGGTTAGGGGAGTGGTTGTGACATTTCCACAAGATCACTGCTCCAGTTAGTCAGTTCACTTGAGTCTGGTGACTAGATTGGGCATGGTAGATGGTATTGGAGAAATTCAATTTCTTACCTTCACTGGCTTTGTCAGGTCACTAACTCTTTAAGGTACATGTTCTGCCATTCTGCAGATAAAGCACCGAATGCCTCACGACATCCATCACCACCCATGAGGGCTGCTCTCTGATGAGGTGATGATCCTCACCTGCCTCACGTCCACCTCGTTGAGGAGGGCCTGAGGGTCTGTCTCCACAAAATTGATGGCCCTCTTGTGGGCAGTTTTATCACTGTACGACATCCACAAAGGTAATGTTAAAGAAACTGCATGCTCTCTGCAGAGTAATTTCAATCAATTACTGTAAAAGTTTGCAGGACAGGAAGATTAGTGCTGCTTACCCTGTTGTCTCCAGTCTCAATCTGAAGGGGATTTTTCCTTCACCTTTTATACTAACTACACTATCACATTGAGGCCCCATTGGTTCTATTCCAGTTACATTTCAATTACACTCATTGATTGCACTAATTTAGGGCATACGTTAATTAGTTTGTGCAGAAACTTGGGCACAATTTCACCAATGTCAGCTGAGCACATTTTGGGCATAACTTCCCAATTGCACCCATGGAGGAAACTCCAAGCTGCCATCTTTTGGATGAGGTTCCATCTGCCCTCTTAGTTAAGCGTAAACGATGCATGGCACTATTTCAAGAAGAGCGGAGGGTGGTGGCGGGGGGGTGTCCTGGCCAACATTTATTTCTCAACAAACACTGCTAAAGCGGTGCACAAATTGGCTCCCACATTTCCCTCCATTGCAACAATGATTACAGCTAAAAATTAATTAATTGGCTGTGAAGCACTTTGGGACATCCTGACGTTGTTAAAGTTGCTGATATAAATGCAAGTGTTTTTTTTAACAGGCAAATGATTCTTAAATCAGATTTAATTTAATTAGTTGCCCTTCAAATTCATCCCTTTGGAATTTTGGATGCAGCACAAATCTCAAAATGATTATCTAAGTTTTTGAGGCATCAATGTCACAGGATGGCCAATATCATTTATTTCAGAAGTGGTCCACATGCTAAACTCATACAAACTTACAAAAATGGTAGGAAAAGATCAACTTTTGCATCAAGCCCTTCCTATCCAGACATGATGCAGCTTATACATATCATCAAAGTGTCCCCAACCCTCCACCCCACACCTCCACCCAATGCTTCCCCCAGCCCCCCGGTAATAGAGGGCCTGAAATTGCTCAGGGATACAACAGAAACAGCAGGATGGTGGCTCCCAGTGGCCTCAACCACTGATACTATCATTTTTCTGCAACTTCTAGCAGATGACACAATAGTACAATGAGCAAAGTGCAGCATTTCCTTTCAACCAAGGCATGGTGGGTAAAACATGGGGACCTGAAAAGAAAGGCGAAGACAAAAGTGGGGCAAGAAAAATGTTTTTTGATGAAATAAAGTTTCAAATACTGATATCTTGTGTGAGTTGTCAGAAATGTTCCTTCAACAGTCTTTTTTCATCATATCTTCTCTGACATGTCTGTATTTACCATTTCAACCTACTAGCCAAATTGAATTGATCCAAATAAACTGCTGTGGTTATGTTACTGAAAAACAAATTGATATTTAACTCCTATTTCCACCCAGCAGAACCTGTGGCCTGGGGCTTTACATGGCAAATTATACAATTTACCTGTGATGGCTGGCCTGAACCCCACAGGGTCCTGCAATCATAAATTGTATGTGGTGCTAATCGGAGATAGTAAAGAGCAAGAAAAATGGCAGCAAATGGCTTTGTTATTGTGTAGTGTGTGCCTGAATTATTTAATAGGAAGGTACACAAGGAAATCCACACACTATAATCAGTAAAAGGGCTTGGGCTTGGGCTGTTCAAGAAATTATTTGAACTTGTTTGTTTTCATGAACTTAGCAGTTAACTGCTTTTTACCATAAATTCAAGTGTTTTCCTCAAAGCTATCCTATATTCATTCAACCAGGAGTTTGAGTAAACAAACTTTTCCAATTATAACCCTCTGTGGTTCAGTTGATATTGGGAACGCTTGCTGCTGAAGATGGAATGCTTCACAAAGCAGGCTTAGTGACTGACATGTGATAAAGAGAACCACCACAAAACATCTGAGAAAAAACTAACTTCCAGCTCTGCTGCTAGGTTACTCTTACAATATGGTCGGAATTTAATGCCCCCCAAACGAGCAGGCTAGTGGCGGAAGGGGACGTAAAATTGAGCGGGAGGCAGCGGCGAGAAACGGCCCTCCCACCCCAGGCCAATCAAAGCCTTTAAGTGGACAATTAACTGGCACTTAAGGGCTTCCACCCGTCGCCGCGGGTATTTTACCCTTGACTGGTGTGCGGCTGAGACCTCAAAAAGCCCGCCTGGTGAAACCAGGTGGCCTTCTTGCTGGTTGGTGGGGGTGGGGGGGGGTCTTCCTGACCAAGCACCCTGTGCCCCACAAGAGGGCCGTCCCCAAATCCCCAACTGCCCCCAACGCACAACACTCCCCCTGCCCCCCTAACTGACCCCACCCCCACCCCCTAGCCTCGCCAGGGCCCGACCGATTGTCCCCGGTGAGGCACGATAGACGTACTGTTTTTCCATTTTGGTTTTGCTAAGTGATCTGGCATCCTGCACAGTGTTACTTTTCTGAATTTGATAACATAGCTGTGTCCTAAATAATTGGTATATGTCCTATGGGGCTTGGCCCTTCACTTTGCTTTGCAATTAACAATACATTACTCTAAAAATGCAAAGCAATTTTTAAAGCTTTATATTAAGTCTGAACAAAAGATATTGTAAAGATATAAATGTAGGCATTCTAGTTAACCTGGATCTTGGCAAGGAAGCCAAATCAAAATTATAGCAAATTGTTAAAGAAACTACATCCTAGTTTTAGCAGACAACATTAAATACATTTGTCTGCATTATAATAGTGCATCGAGGAAAGTCTTACCTACTTGCTAAGTGTCCATCCCTAACATATTCAAAAAGGATTTCTACCTTTGCATATTTTCCTAATATAGTATGCTTATGATAATAGAAATTGATTATTCTTCCTTGCTTTTGCTCTTAACTTTAACAGAAAAGATACACTTTTCACAATAAAATCTACTGTTTAGCTATTTTGATATAGGGCATGCCTCTTATTATCCTCAGGCTACTCAAGCCGAGTGAATAATCAGTCCCCATGACCCTGCCAATGCTGCTCTTTAACTGGCCATTAAAAAGAGCACTAGAATGGTCTAAGATCATTTGGGGTAATTCTGACTTCAGGTGATAGTGTAAAATGGGTAACATGGATCATATGGAAACTGGGAGAGATGTATAGCAGATGGTTGAATTGCTATCAGAGTGTAGGAAAGAAGGACATTAAGTAAGTGTTTTAGAGAGACCTTCAGATAAACCACATGCCAATATGTGCTTTTATATTGGATATCTTTGCTGTCCCCTGTCTCGGGAGAATGGCTTCTTCTGTGCATTGTTCTTCCGAGACAGGAACAATAAAAATAAGCAGTACAAAAGTGCCTAAAGACCAGCTTCTGCATACGTTGTGAAACTGACATCCTTAATCCAGTCACATTCATAGCCTTCACATTTTCATGAGTCTGCAATGCCATTGATTCCCTGAGCACGGGGCATTTATACTGTGGAATGCAGCCGGTGGACAGAGACAAGCATGGTTCCCGTTGGCTGCATTCCTCAAATATAAAAGCACCTTATATCTTACAGTTCAGAATAGAAGGATGTGCACAAAAATCTATATCTAATATGATGTCTCAGGTGCCTCGCCCTCGGCTGTGGCTTTTGTCTCTCATGACAGTCACAAATAAGGACCTGCAGCAGTGAGGCACTTTTCTTCTTTTAGACATTTGCAAAACAATTCTGCTTTGGGCCTGTCGCTGAGCAGACTCAAGCCTCAGCGGGTTATATTTAAGCTGAATTCAGGTGAACCAGATAGAGTTTCTTGTTAGAGGCAGTTTTCTATTCAAATCAATTAAAGTCTTTTGAACCTAGGGCTCCTAACTGCTGGTTGACTATGAATGTCTGGCAGAAAGGAGGGAGTAAACAGCATTTTGGTTAAAAGTATTGAGCTAATAGCTAACTGGTTGAAAGGCTTTTTGTCCTATTAATATAGTCTGCTTCCAGCTTAAAACTCGCCAACATTTTTTCTGTGTTAGTTTAAAAACTGTACAGCAATCAGAGAAAAGTAAGGCTCTTAATGCTGGAATTGTTTTGAATGTGATCTATAATATGTCATTCCATTGGCAAAGTATAATACTTTCACACACTACACTTTTGCAGTGGTTAACATTATTAAACAGTAACTATTTCCCCAAGTATGAAAGGTTCACACCAGGAATAGCCAGCCTGGCTGAGTTTTCTTTTGCAATTTCCCTCTTCCAGCTCACATTAGAGTGCAGTTGCAGAACATCAGCAGACCATTTAGAGATAAAAATTCTGCTGTGCCTCTCTCCTGTCATGTGCCAAAAGTGCATATTGCACAATTGGATACTCACTGCTCATGATTTTCCATCCATTAATTTCAATGGTTGGAGTGCCACGGACTGGGGCTATGAGAAAAAATGATTAGAAATATAAGGAAAACACACAGGCAATCTCTGCAAATAAGCTGTATTATTTTTATGTTGATATACCAGTTTTGGCGTCAATAACAGCAGTTCACAGATTTGAATATAGGATTTAACAAACTCACACTCCAGGAATTTTGATTCCCTGTGGAATCAGCTTATTTCCTTGCCTGAATTCCCAATATGTACTCCCTATAGACAAAGTTCTGGGCCATGAGCACAAAATTGGGCTCCACAGCATTGGAGCCTGTGTCCCTATTTGTGGTGGCCTGCTGTATCCTCCACAACCTGGTTATCATGAGAGCACAGCTCTTCCCACCAGGGATATGGTTAGCAGCTCAGGAGCAGAAGGAGGGAGGACACAGCTGGCCCATACCCATTCCGGCCAGTCTGTCCCTGATCGCTTCCTTTGACTGCAGTTCCCATGAACACAACCCAAAATTCTTATTGTACAACAGTCCCGAAACTTACCATCTCTCTGCTATGGACTATCACAGCATCCTCTTGACCACAATGCTGAAATAAAAGTCAACACAAACAATCATTCCATATGAACTGTATCCAACAATCCAAATAATATGCCAGACAAAAGTCAACTAATCACCCTTAGGCATTCCCTTAGTGCCTGACTAGTGCTCCTATGTGGTGTTACCCCAGTTGCTGCAACATGGTTGGTAAAAGGCTGCTGACTTTCAGTGGGGGAGACTACAGATGGCCTTGCAGGATGCCTTCAAGCAGTTCTAGGCCTAGAAGGCCTGGCTTTGGGCTGCACCTCGGCATGGGCAGTAGCAGTCTTGGCTGTCTGGCTGACAGGCAACAGCAGGGGCACTAATGGAGTGGCAGTGGTGGGACCACAAATGCTGAAAGAGGACAGCAGGCATTGCTCCACAGAGACACTGCCATTCCCTCAGGGCGGCACCTCAGCTATCAAAGTAATCTGTTGAAGGACAGATTGCTTGACTGCTGTGAGACACGGAAAGGCCCTTTGAGCACTGGTATCCACAGCCATGATGGCAGCAATCTGAGTTTGCATAGCACCAAGCTGAGGTTTCACAACCTCAGTCTGAGCTTCCACTGAATCACTCAGATTGTGGGTGGCTTCTCCTTGTGCTGCAATGGAAGTTAAGACATCATTCACCAGGTGCTGCACCAGGGGTGACTCTGCAGGTGTTCTCATGGAGTTGGCCACCACTTCCATGCTGGAAAGGATGGGCTCCAAACTTTGCGCAAAGCTATGTCCCAAGTTGGAGCCAGATTCCTCCATGCTCATCAGCCTTTTTCTATACACCATCCCATCAAAGTCCTCATCTGAGTCCTCTACAGCAGAATTTGTTTGTGACCTCACTCTCTGGGGAGGGGGCAACCACGCTATCCTTTCCCTCTGTCCTGGTTGTAGCTCAGTCGTGCATGGTGATTCTGTCTCTCTGCTACCCTCTACAGTGAGTGAAGGGGGTTTGGTGAATGGAGTAGTGTGTGAGGCTAGTGGTCAATTGTAAGGATGTGACACAAAGGTGCATTCATTAACCTTGACCACTCGTGTAAGCTCATTAAACTTCTTGCGGCACTGCATCCAGGTCCTTAGAACTAGACTGCTCTGGCTTTGACAACAACAGCTATCTGCTCCCACTGCCTTCATAATGTCTGTTTGGAGGACCTCCTGGCGCCCTGTGGGAAGAGGGCCTTGCTCCTCCTGTCTGCTTCCTAAACAAAGGCCTCTGGTGCAGCATCGGAGAAGCTAGAAGCATGCTTTCTGGCCTGATGCACCAGTTCCACTCCTCTTTCTGCTCAGAGACATTTCTTGAACCAGTTCCAGCAGCTGCTCCAATCAAAATGCACCCAGCCTTTACGTGTAGTGCAGGCTAGCTTTCTTCTTTCTTTCTTTCTTTTGGGCCTCCTTATCTCGAGAGACCCTGCTGAGGCACGTAGCCACTCAGCAACACACTTCTAGCTGAGCTGCACATCACGATCATTTAAATTAGCAGGCAGTAAGAAATGTGAGTGCTACCTGCATCGCTACTTTTTTTCCCTCAAAAATATACTTTATTCATAAAAATCTGTAAAAAATATATTACAAAACAGTTCAAAACAGCACAAAGTTGACATTCCAAAAAGTGCAAAAGAAATCAGTTTTCTTCAATATAAGAGTGAGTTGCCTTACAACCCTTACATTCCATTTTACATGTCATGTACATTTTACAACTAAACCATATTTAGTGTATACAGCCCGAGGAGTTTCCCATGGGCCCAGCCCTCAGTTCACTATGGGGGGAGGACATTACACAGTGGTCTTTCCCCATTGAGCCTTTGCGGCACCTGCCCCAAGCTTTAGTGCATCCTTCAGCACGTAGTCCTGGACCTTGGAATGTGCCAGTCTGCAACACTCGGTCATGGACAACTCTTTCCGCTGGAAGACCAGCAAGTTTCGGGCAGACCAAAGAGCGTCATTCACCAAATTGATGGTCCTCCAGCAGCAGTTGATGCTTATCTTGGTGTGCGCCCCTGGAAACAGCCCATAGAGCACAGACTCCTGTGTTACAGAGTTGCTTGGGATGAACCTCTACATAAAAACCACTGCATCTCTTTCCACACCAGCTTTGCAAAGGCACATTCCAGAAGGAGGTGGGCAACAGTCTCTTCTCTACCACAGCCACCTCGAAAGCAGCGTGCGGAGGGGGTGAGACTCCGGGCATGCAGGAAGGATCTGACATCTGGCATCGCTACGAATGGACATGAGTTAATCGTGCATCATTATCCCACCACCAATTACTAGCCTAATCCAAGCTTTCGCCATAAAGTCTACACCTTACAGTTTTAATAGGATGGTAAATATTTTAAGTTAATGGAGCAAAAATTTCAATTTAGGCAATTATTGAGAGGTGCATCCTGTTAACATGGTAATTAATGTTGAAGTTGCTTGTCGTTTTGGACTTAATCTGCAGCTGCATACTCAAGTCCATACAATTGAAATAATTCTTTTCTCTTTCAGAATATATCCATATAAAATGAGCATGCACACAGTGATGTCATCAGCGACTGACACTCGTGATTTTTTATGGTAACTGTGCACCTCACTATGGGCTGGATTTTGTGCAAGAAGTGAGGCTCCCGACGCCAGGCCGAAAAGCTGGGGGGCTCCCCTCCTCAGTCTTTTCGTGCCCCCCGGAGCAATCCTCCATTGTTTTATTGTCTAAGTGTCCCGCGCCAGAATCATCGTCCCTTTAAAGATGGGGATCTGGCCTCCAAGAGCTGTCAGCCAATCAGACAGTAGCCACTGCCAGTACTTCAGAGGGCTTGGACACAGACCCAGTGCTGGAACCCCGGACCTCAGGTAAGTGAGGCAGGGTCACCAGGGCCAGTCCGGAAGGCCCCGGTGAGGGTGTGGTGGTCGTGAAGTCCAGGGAAGGGGTTCCCAGGGGGTAAAGTGGTTCCCGGCTGATAAGATCCTAGCAGCAGTGGGAAGAGGCCCTTAATTAGCCATTAATAAGCCACTTAAGTGTCTCAATTGGCCTCTGGGCGGGAAGACAGTCATCAGCCTATCCTGCCCCCGGTAAAATCTCTTGGTGACAGGCCCTCCGCCCCCCCCTCCCACCCCACCACCTGTCATGATTCTCCATCCGCAACACCCCCCACCACCACCCCCGCCTCAGGCGGGCCCATAAAGTCCAGCCCTATGTGTGCAATGGGCCCTCTTTGCATTGCATCATATTAATACATTAATATGACATGGATGTGAGTACATTAAATGGAGGAAATAATTTCTCTTTTGTAACTGGTACATATCAAGAAATCCTCTACATAAATATATCAACGGCATTGGCACTCATGGTAACGAAAAATTGTAAGATTACCAAATGTACCAAAGACCACTATTCCATTTGACAAAATCACAGATAGTGGCAGAAATTGTATTGCAAAACCATTCTTTTTTGTTGTTAAAAACAAGGTTTTTGTCCAGTTTGAAAGATGCAAATTTAACTTAATAACTTTGATTTGAAAATTACACCTTTGGAATATCTGAAAACAGCTTTACTGAGATGTAAAAAATGGCAATATTCCATTCTTGGCCAGATCAGATGCTGTTTAATCAGTGGCAGCAAGCACAAAAAATACATCTCAATATTTATAAATGTGACATTTCCAGTCTTGCAAGTCAGAAACCACTGATAATGCAAAGTATTTGACCTTCCTACTTCTCGCTGGATTCAGCAGCCCAAACATCAGTGGCAATCCTATACTTCCTGATAAAACCTGACTTACAAAACAAACTTGGAATTGAAAGGGTTAAAACAGCTGAGTGGCGAGGGTAAGGAAAGATGAAGTACAAATCTTAGAGATAGGTTGGTGTAGCAGCTGACCCCACCTCTGCTCCCTCTCTCTTCTCATTCTGAGAACCAGTGTGGAACTAAAGTGTACCCTATAGACTAAACGGTCATTTGACTGCTTAAGCTGTGTTACTAGACAATAGAACTGAAGAGAATCACTTCTTCCTTCCTTCCTGTTCAGTGTTCTGCCTGACTAAGCAAACTAAATGCACCTCCCCCCTGCTGAAAATAGTGGACTCGACCACAACTAAAACCAACAAAGGCGTATTCTGATATATCTACAGCAGCACTGGGCACCAAGTCAACAAGCAGGTCTCATTGAAATGCAAATGAAAAATGTACACAACAGCACCTACAGTGTTCTAAACTTTTCAATTTGCATTAACAACCATTTTTAAATTTGTCTAATGAGCATTCTTCCATCAAAATATTTGCCCCCCAAATTGGACACTCTTTTGGTATTGGTTAATACAATGTTCTATTCTTCCAACCTACAGCTCGACTGATAAAGCTGTAACCACTTCACTGGTAGGTCACAATAGGCTGAAACCTTAGCAAAAGCCCATTAAAGAAAATAGGGAAGGAGATTACCTGTTATTTAAGGGTGTGTGTTTTATACTTCTAAAACTGATCTAGGTAAGGTCAGCTGGAAACAGTATAAAATCCATTTACAAGAAGTCTTCTTCTTTGACTTAGGCAGTCCCTCAGGAGCAAGGATGACTTTATATTTTATATTTTTTATATTTAGAGATACAGCACTGAAACAGGCCCTTCGGCCCACTGAGTCTGTGCCGACCATCAACCACCCATTTATACTAATCCTATACTAATCCCATATTCCTACCACATCCCCACCTGTCCCTCTATTCCCCTACCACCTACCTATACTAGGGGCAATTTATAATGGCCAATTTACCTATCAACCTGCAAGTCTTTTGGTGGTAGGAGGAAACCGGAGTACCCGCAGTACCCAGAATTGAACCCGGGTTGCTGGAGTTGTGAGGCTACGGTGCTAACCACTGTGCCACTGTGCTGCCCACTTTCTTCCACTCCAGGGTTATGGGTCCTTAGGTGACTGAATAGTCCAATTCTGAATCCACATAGACTGCCACAGGTGGGGCAGGTGGTGTTTGGTGAAGCGAGTGAATGGGATGCTCGATTTTCCGAACGCTCCTTCCACTGTTTGCACTTGGTCGCTGCCTGGGCATATCGACATTGTTCGAACTGGCTGGCACCTTCTCAGATGCTTCTTCTGCATTTTGGGCGGTCTCAAGCAAGAGATTCCCATGAATCAGTGGAGATGTCACATTTTTTCAGGGAGGCTTTAAGGACATCCTTGTAGCTTTTCCTCTGCCCTCTTGGTAGCCTCTTGCCGTGAAGGAGCTGGGAGTAGAAAGCTTGTTTTGGGAGTCTTGTGTCAGGCACGCGGACGATGTGGCCCACCCAACATAACTGACTAGCCATGACCAGTGCCTCGATACTGGGGGTGTTAGGCTGAGAGAGGACACTGATATTGGAGTGCTAGTCCTGCCACTGAATTTTCAGGAACTTGCGGGGGCACTGCTGGTGATATCTCTGCAGGGCTTTGAGATGTCTGCTGTACAGTGTCTACATTTCTGATGCATACAAGAGGGCAGGTAACACTGCAGCCTTGTGGACCATGAGCTTGGTGCCTGTGATTGAGAGACTTCAGTCTCCTGCTGAGCCTGTGACTGGCCACTGGTTATACCAGTTTTACAAGAAATATTAGCAAAGTCACAGCCTCAGCTTAAGGGTATTATCAACAGTGGCTCACAAACTTCAATGCTAAAGCACTGGGACACTTTACCAAGTGACCTGAGATTGAAGTTAGCACACAGAATGCCCCTAGAGAATGGATTTTGCCAGAAGGGATGACATGTCTTCAGGCAAGTTAGAGTAAAATCTGATAGTAAAGCTCAAACCCAGGAATGTTCTGAGATGATTTATGGAGAGGTCCTTATTCCTTTCGAAGGGAAAAGTATGAATATAGAGCCTGCAAAATTTGATAAGACCTGAAAACAGGATTGGAATGTACGATTAACCTGCACGATTCCTTCTGATGCAGGCAGCAGGCAAACTTCATCGGGTGAATGAATCACAAACAGCCCAACCAGAAAGGGATTATGTTGGTTGTCTCTTCTCTTCCTATTCTTCCTCCACTTCCTCCTCCACCTCTTCCTCCTCCTCAGCTGATCACTGTATAGCTGGTGGCAACAGCTGTGCCCTCATGATGGCAAGGTAGTGCAGCGGTCAGCAGACTACAATGAACATTGACACGTGCTCTGAAGGGATTCTCTAGACTGGTCCAGACAGCGGAACCTTTGTTTAAGCACCTTAATTTTCTGCTCGATCACATTTTGGCGGCAGCATGGCTTTTGTTAAATGTATGCTGCCCACGTGTGCATGGGTTGCACACAGAATCATGTGCCACGTGGTCAGCGGATAGTCCTTGTTGCCCAGTAGCCACCCTCTGATTTTTCATGGTGTATCAAATGCAGATGGCACAGCAGACTATCGCAGAATGAAGGCATCATGACTGCTGCCAGGATACTGGGCATTAACCTGCGTGAGAGGCTGCATATGGTCACACATCAACTGGATGTCAAGGGAGTGGAATCCCTTCCACTTCTGCAAAGTGAATACCTGAAGTCAATGGCTCCCTGTACAATGGGGATATTTTCAGTCGTCGGGTGCTCGCTCTGCCTACTTCTCTCTGGCAAGACATGTATTCGGCTCTCTTGGAATACAGAGCTTCAGTAACCTCCCTTATGCAACAATGGACTGGGCGATGTTGCAAATATCATCTACTCCAGCTTGGAATGAGCCAGACACATAAAAATCCATGGTCACAGTCACCTTCACAACAATTAGCAATGCCATCCTTGCCCTGCTCTGAGGCTACAGTTGCAGCAGCATCAGGTGACAGATTTCAGTGAGCACCTCCTTAGTGAAGCAGAGACTTCTGACAAGCTGTTCGTCGCTGAGGTTCATGTGGGAGAATTACTCCCTGTACACTCTGGGAGAATATGGCCTGTTGCTGAGAACCCTTCTCCCCTCCTCCTCCTCCCTCTTTCAGCAGCTTGTCATGCTATAGTCCAAGGTGGATGCACCCATGTCTGGGAGCAAGTGGTCTGTGAAGAATCCTTGAAGTCTGGACAAAGTCTTTCAACATGTGCCACACCACTCCCTGAAAACTTCAGTAACTTTAAACAACTCAGGAAACTACCAAAGACTTCTACAATCACAGAAACAGCCAATAGAAATTAATCAGCAACTAACCTGTCAGTTGTTGATGGTCCATTTAAATAGTGCTGATGGGTGGTCCTGTGTGAGGTTACGAGAGGGCATTCGTGGAACATTGAGCTCCAAAATGGCAGTGCTGGCATCAAGTCAGCATTACACACTGATTGACATTGCAACCTGTCTACTCTATATACTGCAAGCGGACGCTCCCTTCATGTATGCTAACACCCTCACCAAAATGTCGTCCAGCGTGGTCAGCACCAGAAATGTGCTTGCTCACTGCGGACACCATTTTGGAGGCAAAACAGTCCACATAATGCTGAAAAAAACAGGTTCTATGCATCCAAATTTTGCAGCCAGAGGACCTAGATTTCATTTAAAATTGAGCAACCAGGATGCTGTGTCAAAGTGCCAACGAGGACACTACCAAGGGTGAAAACAGTAGAAGAAAAGATGAAGTAAATCAGGAAGTAGTAATTAGGGGTAAATTTTCACTTTTACCAACGGACAGAAAATAGGCAGTTGAGGATTGGCTATCTGTTTTAGATCCTGTCCAATTGGAAATGATGGTTTCCATTTTGGAAAAGAAACTTGCGAGAGGTGTGAAATGGGCAGCCAATCTGGTCCCACTTGGTTTTAACACCCTGTAGACTGTGGAAAGAAGGAAAGCAACAACAAAAAATAAGACTGAGAAAAGGGAGAATCACTAAAGTAAAGTTACAAAAAGAATCCTTCTGAAATTATGCCAAGTCTAAAAGTGTATAAAAAGATCTCTATCACATGTGCAATACAAGTTACTGAATAATATTTTCAATGGAATAACAGCAGCTGATTCTTACTTTACATTATAGCACAGCTGAGGATCAAATGCCCATGGCAAGCAGCTCTCAGCTTAAAGGTTAACCAGTTTCAATACTTTGGATATTAGATGAATAAAATTATGCATTTCATTGGCATCCTCAGATTGAGTCAGAAACAGTTCTCATGAAAGGCATCTGCCAGACTGTGGCCACACCTTCTCTCCAAGTTGTAGCCTGACTCCATTTCTCACAGTCCTAATACACGATAGGCTCGCGATTGCCTCTAGCTGACCTGAAGATGGGAACAAATTGATTAAAGATTACATTTCTAAGATCCAGTGGCTCAGTTGGTAACTGTACTGATCAATGTGATCTAATCCCTGGTCTCTGGTGGGTTAGTTGATCTTAGTGGGAGCAGCAGCAAGGTTGTCCTAGGAATGTCAAAGATCAGCCAGGGCCTGTGTTTTTGATTGCTAACCTGCTGGAAAGTGCATGTCTGTGGATGTTGGGTGAGAATAGGCTCAGGATTAACTAGATGGTTGAATAGCCTGCCAACATTGACATTCCAGACTCACGTGGAGAATGACCAATTGGGCAAGGTACCTGATGGAGTCAGTGACTGTGAAAAACTACCTTGAGAGGGAAAGAAAGACAGTTAGAACATCAACAAAAATTAAAGAAATCTAAACTATATTGACCACGATTTTCCTTGGAACTGCTCCGCAACCATAACTTCAGCAGAAGTGCATCAGAGACTCTGTTTACACTTGGCAGAACGGGAGCAAATCCCAGGAAATTCAGAGCAATTGATTTCAAACTGATCATTTTTTAAAGCATCCTCATGAAGAACGAGAGCATTTATATCTTAATAAGTTTCTGAAAACCTGTGTTATAATATTTTTCTCTGTTGGTCTAATACAAAAGATTACCCTGAATATTGTGTTTTTAATGAGGCATGGCAAATTGTAATGCCGTTATTCTGTAGTAGTTTGCAAAGTCTTTATTCCCACATTTAGGCTATTACTCTTTAATTTCACACGGATTTAAGAAAAACCTCCGCATGAGTCTGCTTTGATGCATTCCTATTAATGATGAATAACTGTAGCTTGTGTGAGGCTGACAAAAAAGAACAAAGGAATGTAAATCTTTTCAAACTGTAGGCAAATTTCCTCTCTTCCCTCACCCAACCCCCAGCTGCGACTTCCCAGCCCTCTAACTCTGCAAAGCCTCTCATTGTTTCTCCTGACACTGGATCACCAAGCGGAAAAAAACTAACTGCCAACACAACAGCAATCCTCTGATAGGGCCTAGTGGTATCTAATCAAGGGCAATAGGCCACTTCCGAACAACTGGGCAATAAAAGATTATTTCCAGTCACAGAGCAAAAGAGAACAGGCGGGGGTGGGGAGCAGGGGGAGGGGGGGAATCTCTTGTCTGTGGGAGGAAGTGCATTTAAGAAACCCAGTAGACGGGAACCATCTGGCCCTGAGTTGCACAGCCTGTTCTTAGAGAGAAAGAGAGAGAGAGAGAGAGAGACCCACAAAAGGGGCCACTGACTTGCAATCTGGTTCAAATGGTGAACATTCAAGAAAAGAGCGGAGATGAATGACAGATAACCAACTTGGAGGCTGGAGTGCATCTTTCTTCGCAGTCTCTTAATCTGGAAATGTCTGTAAAGGTGGTGAAATCTAGCCAAACACGAAACTTGGACTATGTGCCAGTCAGACTGAGCAGACTGAATATCAATCCGAGGATTTTTTTTTAACATTTGGGTTTTATTTAATCATGGTCTTGTTTCCCTTTCTTGGTGAGGGGACCAGAGAAAAGGAAGAACTTTGATGATACTCTGTTCACAATAACATGATAAATCCCCTGGATGGTAAATCTAATATTTTACCGGCGATGTTCTCAAGCTATGAATGAAAATCTCTAACCTGTTGGCTAGCTTCCACAGTCAGGAGAAGAAATTAGGCCTCATTACCACTGGTTTCCAAGCAAAAAATGAACACAAAAAAGTCCCATTTCAGGGTACAACATCCAGGCAGATTTGCAGGCATCTCTGACAGCCATCTAAAACAATCGTTGGGTATCTTGCGACTTTTAATGGAGAGCATAATACCTGCTTAAGGATCCCTGCTCAATTCAGGATCACTTCGTCTACACACAGCCTAAACAGTGCCTAAATCGCGATCCTTCTAGGGTCCTCGGAAGGGTGCCACAAAAGTGTAAGTTTTTTTTTTACTTGCTCCTCCTACCTCCACAGCTCCACTGCATGCCACATCCAGCCTGCACTTTCATCCTGTTTTCCTCCACCCCTCCCATCCTAAAACTTACCTGTGGGCCACCAACAGCAGATGGAGATGACATCATTGTGTACAGTTCTGAGCATAGCAAAGTAGAAAGTATATATTGACCTTGGAAGGAGTGCAGCACAGATTCACCAGAACATTACCAGGGCTCCGTGGTTAAATTGTGAGGAGAGATTATATAAACTAGGCTTGTATTCTCAGGAATATAAAAGGCTAAGGAGTGATTTGATTTAGGTTCATGGATTTTGAAAGGAATCCATATAGATAGACACTCTTTCTACTAAAGGGAGGGGCGGGTAGGAGATAACCTTAAAATCAGAGCATATCCATTCAGGAAAGAAGTTAGGAGACATTTCTTCACACAATGTCTTTCAGGGAAGGAAATCTGCCGTCCTTACCTGGTCTGGTCTACATATGACTCCAGACCCACAACAATGTTGTTGACTCTTAAATGCCCTCTGAAATAGCCTAGCAAGCTACTCAGTTGTATCAAACCGCTACGACGTCAAAAAGGAATGAAACCGGACGGACCACTCGGCATCGACCTAGGCACCAGAAACAACAATGGCAAACCCAGCCCTGACTACCCTGCAAAGTTCTCCTTACTAACATCTGGGGGCTTGTACCAAAGTTGGGAGAGCTGTCCCACAGACTAGTCAAGCAACAGCCTGACATCGTCATACTCAAAGAATCATATCTTACAGACAATATCCCAGACACTGCCATCACTATCCCCAGGTATGTCCTGTCCCACCGGCAGGACAGACCCACCAGAGGTCGTGGCACAGTGGTACACAGTCGTGGGGAGTTGCCCTGGGAGTCCTCAACATCGACTCCAGACCGCATGATGTCTCATGGCATCTGGTCAAACATGAGCAGGGAAACCTCCTGCTGATTACCACCTTCCCGCCACCCCCCACCCTCAGCTGATGAGTCAGTACTACTCCATGTTGAACACCACTTGGAAGAAGCACTGAGGGTGGCAAGGGTGCAGAATGTACTCTGGGTGGGGGACTTCAAGTCCATCACCAAGAGTGGCTCAGTAGCATCATTACTGACCGAGCTGGCCGAGTGATAAAGGACATAGCTGCGAAACTGGGTCTACGGCAGATGATGAGGGAACCAACAAGAGCGAAAAACATACTTGACCTCATCCTCACCAATCTACCTGTCACAGATGTATCTGTCCATGACAGTATTGGTAGGAGTGGCCATCGCACAGTCTTTGTGAAGACGAAGTCCCATCTTCACATTGAGGATACCCTCATGGTGGCACTACCACCATGCTAAACGGGATAGATTTCAAACAGATCTAGCAATGCAAAACTGGGCATCCATGAGGCACTATGGGCCATCAGCAGCAGCAGAATTGTACTCAACCACAATCTACAACCTCATGGCCCGGTATATCCTCCACTCTGCCATTACCATCAAGCCGGGGGATCAACCCTGGTTCAATGAAAAGTGCAGGAGAACATGCCAGGAGCAGCATCAGGCATACCTCAAAGTAAGGTGTCAAACTGGTGAAGCTACAACACAGGACTACTTGCGTGTCAAACTGCGTAAGCAGCATGCAATAGACAGAGCTAAGCGATGCCACAACCAACGGATCAGATCTAAGCTCTGCAGTCCTGCTACATCCAGCCGTGAATGGTGGTGGACAATTAAACAACTAACTGGAGGAGGTGGCTCCACAAATATCCCCATCCTCAATGATGGGGGAGCCCAGCACATCAGTGCAAAAGATAAGGCCGAAGCATTTGTATCCATCTTCAGTCAGAAGTGCCGAGTGGATGATCCATCTCGGCCTCCTCCTGAAGTCCCCAGCATCACATATGCCAGTTTTCAGCCAATTCAATTCACTCCATGTAATATCAAGAAATGACTGAAAGCACTGGATACTGCAAAGGCTATTGGCCCTGACATCATTCCAGCAATAGTAATGAAGACTTGTGCTCCAGAATTTGCCATGCCCCTAGCCAAGTTGTTGCAGTGCAGCTACAACACTGGCATCTACCCGGCAATGTGGAAAATTGCCCAGGTATGTCCTGTACACCAAATGCAGGACAAATCCAACCCGGCCAATTACTGCCCGATCAGTCTACTCTCAATCATCAGTAAAGTGATGAAAGGTGTCATCAACAGTGCTATCAAGCAGCACTTGCTTAGCAATAACCTGCTCAGTGACACTCAGTTTGGGTTTCGCCAGGGCCACTCAGCTCCTGACTTTATTACAGCCTTGGTTCAAACATGGACAAAATAGCTGAACTCAAGAGATGAGGTGAGAGTGACTGCCCTTGACATCAAGGCGGCATTTGACCGAGTATGGCATCAAGGAGCCCTAGCAAAACTATAGTCAATGGGAATCAGTGGGAAAACTCTCCGCTGGCTGGAGTCATACCTAGCGCAAAGGAAAATGGGTGTGGTTGTTGGAGGTCAATCATCTCAGCTCCAGGACATCACTGCAGGAGTTCCTCAGGATAGTGTCTTAGGCCCAATCATCTTCAGCTGCTTCATCAATGACCTTCCTTCAATCACAAAGTCAGAAGTGGGAATGTTCACTGATGATTACACAATGTTCAGTACCATTCACGACTCCTCAGATACTGAAGCAGTCCGTGTAGAAATGCAGCAAGACCTGAACAATATCCAGGCTTGGGCTGATAAGTGGCAAGTAACATTCGCGCCACACAAGCCAGGCAATGACTATCTCAAACAAGAGAGAATCTAACCATCTCCCCTTGTCATTCAATAGCATTACGATCGCTGAATCCCCCACTATCAACATACTGGGGGTTGCCATTGACCAGAAACTGAACTGGAGTAGCCATATAAATACCGTGGTTACAGGAGCAGGTCTGAGGCTAGGAATCCTGCAGCAAGTAACTCACCTCCTGACTCCCCAAAGCCTGTCCACCATCTGCATGGCACAAGTCAGGAGTGTGATGGAATATTCTCCACTTGCCTGGATGGGTGCAACTCCAACAACACTCAATAAGCTTGACACCATTCAGGACAAAGCTGCTCATTTGATTGGTACCCCATCTACAAACATTCACTCCCTCCACCACCGATGAACATCGGCAATGTTGTGTAAGATCTACAAGATGCACTGCAGCAACTCACCAAGGCTCCTTCGACAGCACCTTCCAAACCCTAGACGTCTACCACTTAGAAGGACAAGGGCAGCAGATGCATGGGAACACCACAACCTGCAAGTCCCTCTCCAAGCCACACACCATCCTGACTTGGAGCTATATCGCTGTTCCTTCACTGTCATTGGGTCAAAATCCTGGAACTCCATTCCTAACAGCACTGTGGGTATACCTACCCCACACGGGCTGTAGTGGTTCAAGAAGGCGGTTCATCACCACCTTCTCAAGGGCAAATCTAGCCAACGATGCCCACATCCCATGAAGGAATAAAAAAAAACAAAGGGTAGCAGAAGTGTGAAATTCCCTTAAGTCAATAGATTCTAGCTCAATTCATAATTTCAAAAAGAGCGATAGATTTTCGCGAGCAAAGGATATTAAATGATATGGAGCTAAGGCAAGTAAAATGAAGTTAGTATAAGTTAGTATCTTATTCCATTGGCTGAGGGAATGGTGGAAAGGGGTTAAAGGTCGGATCTGGAAAAAATGGTTTTTCAGGGGGGAGAGAAAAATAAGTTTATTGTTTGATGATTGGAGGGGTGGAAGAGGGTCTTTGATGTGAACTTTACTGTTTTTATTTAAATTAAAGGCAATGTTCCCTCTAAACATTCAAATGATCTGTCAGGGTTTGAAACCCTTTAAAAATGGCGCTGGCACCTGCTGGGTGGTGCCAGATGCCATTGCCGGGGACGCACCCTTTAAGTCATCAGGGGCGGCCACTCCGCCCTCTCTATTTAAATGAGCCCCACCACAGTCAGCAGCGCACAGGTTGCGCGTGCACCGCATCTTCTTTCAAGTGAGAACGGCAGCGAGCTTATAAAATTCAGCCCAGTGATCTCTGTGGGTTGCAATCTGTAATTAGGTGTAAATTTTAGAAGACAGCAGAGGAGGATGTTTTATGTCTGAAAAGAAGCTTTGTTCATTCACATCATCTGCTTTTTCTTTCTGAATAATAGTTTACCAACTGACATACAAAAGTTATGACAAGTTTATTAACAATTTCTAAAAGAATGACTGGTGTTCTGCTAAGCAGAGAGAGCTGTGCATTCAATATTTTGGATGTGTTTACATTAGTTTAGCATCACTGCAAAATGGTTTCCACTTAAAATTGCAGATAACTCCAACATTGGCTCCTGATTTGGCTCCAGAGGGGAGCAGATTAGGAAATCCAGAGGACCATGGATTTAATACCTCATACAGTCTAACTTTAGTGATCAGAGGATCAGTCAGACTTATTAGACATTTTATAAACATACCCACAGCTTATTTAAATATATTGAGAGCATGAACACTCCACCTATACTCCCAAATGTTAACAGTGGGAGCAGACCTCTGTACTACATTGGAGCAGAGCTCCGTAGTGCATTTATAGAGCTCTGTCCTGGATCTAATAATCCAGTTGCAGCCAGGCAGTTAAGACAAGGATATACCAGCTTAGTTGAGTTATTTTTATTTGTTCTCAGGTGTGGACAAAGCTGATGAGGCCTCAATCATTGACCATCCCTAATTGCCCTAACAACATGGCAGTTGGCCTTCTATTTGAACTGCTGCAGTCCTTATGCCAATGGTGCTTCCACAATGGCGTTAGATAGATAACTAAACGATAATGAAGGAACACCGTTATATGCCCAAGTCAGATTGGTGTGTGATTTGGAGGTGATGCTGTTCCCATAACATTGATGCTTTAGTCCTTCTCGGTCCTAAAGGGCACAGGGGAGGAAAGAATTGTCGAAGTAAACTTGGTTAGTTGCTGCAGTGCATTCCATACATCATATTTTCAGTTGTGAAGTGCACCTATGGTGCCGGGGTCAGATAATGGGTCCAGGAGCACAGGGACTATTCAAAAAGACTGCTCTGTCCGAGAGAGTGTTGAGCTATTGCACCCAGACATGTGGAGAATATTCTGTCACTGACTTGAGTTTTGTACATGGTAAAGAGGTTGTAACGGATCATTAATGAGCCACTCATCGCAGCCTGTGCAGCTTCTACCCTGTTCTGTAGCCAGAGTGTTGATATGGCTAGTCCAGATAAGCTTCTGATCAGCGGTGACCGAAATGTTGTCCAGATCCTGTTGTAGGTTGCATGAGCTTCTTCACTATCAAAACAGTTGAGAATGCCGCTAAACACTAGAATTGTCAGAAAACTGCCTCTGTCCCTGACGTTACGATGGGGGTATGGACATTTCTCTAAGGAACACAACATGACGTCTGTGATTGGTACCTGTAGTGGAACTGTGCCCTTAACCATCTGTTGGTATTAATTCACAATTTCCTACATTACAACAGTGACTACATCGCAAAAGTACTTCATGGGCTGTAAAGCACTTTGAGATATCCGGTGGTCATGAAAAGCACTATATAACTGCAAATCTTTCTCTTCTTTATTACCAGAACACAGATTAGAAAAGACTGCACTGTAAACAAGATAAGGAAAAAACCTGATTTGATTGCTGGTCCTAACTATTCTCAGCCAGGTCAGCAGCATGAGTACTACAATTGGTCTCAGCATCCTGAGTTATGAAAGTGGATGTGTATAGATGTTAGCTAAGGACAGGATCGGGCTCAACTGTAATGCCCCCATTGATGAAATAACCTATAAGCACTTATTGGGTTCCCAGATGGAGAACATCAGTTGGGTGGGGTGCCAAAGCCCTACAGGCACCTATGATACTCTACCTCAGCATGAATCTCTTCAAGACAGCAGCGGAGAAAAGCTTACCCCCAACCCATCCACAAGCATTAGCACGGAAGGAGCATGGTTTGGGGAGTCAGCTGCAATTTCACTGTTAATGTGGCATCATGACAATATCATTATTCATGTGAAGATCAACACTGGCAAAACAACACAATGTCATAAAGATAATGCACTGATGAACACATCCAATTATCATTCCATTGATTTCAATGTTCTCCTGGATAGCCATCCACATGCCACCCTCCATAAATTTAAGCTCATCCAAAACTCTACTATCAGTATCCTGTCCAACACCAAGCCCCCTCACCCACCATGCTGCTCATTGTCCAACATTGACTCTTGGTCCCCTAACAATTCAAATGTAAAATTCACATTCTCATTTCAAATCCCTCTATGGCCTCACCTTTCCCCATCTCTGTAGCCCTACAAACCTCTAAGAAATCTGTGTTTCTCCACCATGGGCCTTTTGTGCATTCCCCACTTCCTTTGCCCCATCATTGGCTGCTGTGCTTTCACACATCTAGGACCCTAAACTCTGGAATTCTCTCACTAATCCTCTCTACCTCTGCAAGTTGTTAGCCTTTAAGAAATCAATTACTGTTTTTTTGTGTACTATGCTGCATTGTTACTAAAGGGAAAGATACAAAACTTTACATTTACTTCACAGTGCCTGGAATACAGTTGCAAAGCTCTCAGGGTCTTTGCACCTTAATTAATAACAGAAGGATTTATTTCTTTCCCCGACCTCCATTGTTCCCCTTTTCTTCCTGTCCTTTCCTGAAGTTGGATCTCGTGTGTGGGGTCCACAGGTGCCAGTCCTCTGGTATCTTACCCACAATATGTGAGCTGATACCTTAAGGACTGGATTTTCCTACATAATCCTGCCCCAAATCAGACAGGATTGCAGCCAAACAAGTGGCAAAATTAGATTGCCAGCCCAGCTCCATATCTCCCCCACAATCTTTGCTTCCCTCCCCCTGCCCCTACTGGGATTGTTGCCACTTATTCCTTCCACATCCACCACATCCAAGCAGGGGCACAGGGCCCAGCTTCTCAGTTCCAGTCTGCCTATTTTACTGCTATTACCCAGGACAGCCTGGTGAAAGGTGGCAGTAGACTTGGGTAATGCCCCTGAGTTTTGCAGATGAAGGAAAAAAGCCTAGGGGATGCTTCCTCCCCCTCTAAATTGCCCCTCATACATTTAACTACATCTTTGGAGCTCTTCTGCCCCTTTAAATGCACATCGGCACATTTTCTGGTGTTGCAGTGCCTTTCCCATTGCATTACCATTTCATTTCCTCATGGTATTGTAAAGTTTACGTCATGCCTGACAAACCTGATTTAAGAGGTGACTGAAGTACTGGACAGTGGAATGTCCACAGATGTTATTTATATGGACTTCCAGAAGGCATTTGATAAAGTTTCTCATAAAAGACTGTAGCTAAAGTTGAATTTCATGGAATTGAAGGCAGATTATTGAGCTGGTTAGGAAATTGGCTCAGTGGCAGGAGAAAGAAAATAGGGATTATGGGCAGGTACTGCAATTGGCAGGATGTGACTAGTGGTGACCCATAATGATCTGTATTGGGGCTTCAACCATTCACCATATTTATTAACAAGTTAGATGATGGGATTGAAAGCCACATTTTTTTATTTTGGGGCGGCACAGTGGCGCAGTGATTAGCACTGCAGTCTCACAGCTCCAGTGACCTGGGTTCGATTCTGGGTACTGTCTGTGTGGAGTTTGCAAGTTCTCCCTGTGACTGCGTGGGTTTTCGTCGGGTGCTCCGGTTTCCTCCCACAGCCAAAAACTTGCAGGTTGATAGGTAAATTGGCCATTGTAAATTGCCCCTAGTGTAGGTAGGTGGTCGGAGAATTGTGGGGATGTGGTAGGGAATATGGGATTAATGTAGGATTAGTATAAATGGGTGGTTGATGGTCAGCACAGACTCGGTGGGCTGAAGGGCCTGTTTCAGTGCTGTATCTCTCTATGACTACCTCTATGACTAGTCTATGACTATGACATATCCAAGTTTGCTGATAATACAAAGATAGGTGGTGTTGTAAGCAATGTCGGTGGAAGCATAAAATTACAAAGAGATACTAATTGATTACATGACTGAGAAAAACTGTGGAAAATGCATTTCAAAGTAGGCAAATGTGATGTCATCCACTTTGGAACTGAAACGGATAGAATAGAGTACTTTCTAAATGGTGAAAAGCTAGAAACAATGGAGATCCAAAGAGACTTCAGGGTCCAGGTACATAGATCATTAATATATCATAGACTTGTATAGAAAATAAGCACAAAACATGAAATGCTGGCCTTTATATCTAGAGGACTAGAACACAAGGGGATAGAAGTTATGCTACAGCTATACAAAGCATGAGTTAGAACACACCTGATGTACTGTGAATAGTTTTGGGCAGCACACCGACGTTGAATGGAGTGCAGAGTAGATTTACCAGAATGATACCTGGACTCTAGGGGTTAAATTATGAAGAGAAATTACACAAACTAGGGTTGAATGCCCTGGAGGTTAGAAGACTAGCGGTGATTTGATCAAAATTTTCAAGATATTAGGGGGAACAGATAGGGTAAACAGAGAAATACTATTTCCACTGGTTGGGGAGTTTGGACTAGGGGCATAGTCTAAAAATAAGAGTAATAACCTTTTATTTTATTTTAACCTTTTATTATTAAAAATAATAACCTTTCAAGAATGAAAATAGGAAACACTTCTACAGGCAAAAGGTGGTAGAAGTTTGGAACTTTCTTCTGCAAATGGCAATTGATGCTAGGTCAATTGTTAAATTTAAATCTGAGATTGACAGATATTTGTTAACCAAAGGTATTAAGTGACATGGAGCACAGGCAGGTATATGGAGTTATGTCACAGCAGTGATCTCATTGAACGAAGGAACAGACTTAAGGGGCTAAATGGCCGACTCCTGTTCCTATGTTATTATGTTCTTATTTCCCTCTTGGCAGTGGGAATCCCACCAGGAGCCTGCCCTGCATGGCTAATGATCCCAATCCAGGAAAATTGTTTGGAGTCAAGGATGCATCAAAAGAGTGGACAGAGATCTGCCCCGTTGCTATTCTGTCCCAAAGCAGAGAATCTCAGCCTGAGTGACCTTGAGGGCCATCACAGCGGAGTCTAATCCTGTCCTCAGTATCACTGGATAATGATGACAAGTGGACACCCTAGTTGATACTTTTTCTTTTTCATCCAAGAGAACTGAGGTCATGTGAATCTTTCGTACAGATGCCCTGACTGAGCTCAAACCATCGCTCTAATGTGGGAATCTTTCTGGCTTGTACCACCCAATATCACAGATGTCAATGCCTTTTGAGGAACCCAGTAATACTAATATTTCAAATGTGAATCCCTGACCTCAGCCAGGCCATCATGGAAGGTGCTAAATGGAGGCCAGAGAATGGTATGCGACATGTTAATGAAATTGAGGGCCACAAAAGGGGGAAGGCGATCCCTTTAAAATGGAGGACAGAAGTTGAAAAATGCCTTGAATCTGATGTCATGCTCCTAGGAAAGAGCTATGTTCAAATGAAATGGGTTAGAAGATAGGGCAACAACACTTTGGCTCCAATCCTCCAACCCCATTCTCCCTTAAAGTGCAGCTTCACAGTAAGAGCACAGAATAAGTGAATTTACTCTTATATTTACCTTTATAATCTCTATTGCTCCTTACAGGATTTCAAAGTTGCTAAAGCTTTATTGGAAAATTAATGTGAGAAAATTCCTCTGATTGCAGGTACTGTTTCTAAAGTTTGGGTTTAGCGTGACAGAGACAAAAGCTCTAAGGTAATTTTCTCAATTACTGTATTTGCATTCCTTCTATTGACAACTGTTGGGGATTATATTCAAGGTGCTAGCCTATCTTATTGCTAAATACCTCCTTCATCAACATAAATGTACTTGCGTTTTGGTTCCATTCTGTGCTCAGTACTTAGATTACATTTTTTTTTCCTTATGCTAACACAACTTCTCCTGTTCCTTTTCCACTCTTATCAACAAATCTTGGTCTTTTATATTTGTAGTCGAATGCTATAAAGGTGTAATTATTTATTTACTGAATCACAGTTATGACTCCATGGTTGGATGATGGAGGGCTAAAATTTCTGGCAATTATTCTCTTTAGTAAGAGGCAGTCAGCAGGAAATGCCGAGAGAGAGAGACATAATCCTTCACAAGGGGTAAAGGATGGACAATTTACTTTCATGAGCCAGCTATATCCAGTCTTATGTGCACATCTCTGAGCACCCAGCTAAATTACACAGAGCATGGGAAAATGTAAGCAATTATATGGAAGAGGAGATTATTTTTTAAATGGAAATAATAATAGACAGATCATTTTAATCTCCTTTTCTTCCCACTGCCACCTCAGCCTTCCAACCTCCTCTGGCAGTCAGGGTGGGAGATTGATGTTTTATTCCCTGTCACCAATTCACATCCAGTAAGGGGGTTAGGAAGAGTTCCAGGTGCTCCATCATTACCTATTCACATCCATCATGGAGGGTAGGAGAAAGAGAGTCTGTCTGTCACATGGCCATCATTAATATGCCTTTACTTGGTCCAAAGGACCAAACATTTGGTACCCTACTTTGTTGCTCCCCAAATCAGGTAGGATTCTAACAGCCTGCACCGAGGGCGTGTAAGAACAGAGAGGCCAGAGGACTAAATTAAACTCGTCCTCGGGCCAAATATAATAAGTCAGTTGGCCTTACGCAGTTCACCTGTTGGGGTCTCACCAATTTCACCCCACGCCATGGCCCCTTTTTAAGTCTGGGGTGAGGCGATTGGTTGGGAGGTGAGGGCAGGCAGGGAGCATCCTGTTTGTAGAGACATAGGTTTTGCAAGTTCCGACGCGTGCAAATAAGTTTAACAACTCAGGTCTGAAATTAGTGCAAATTAATAGTGAGTGCTTACAGGTGTTAATCTGTTAACTGTGGATCAATGGTTTGATTATATACAGGTGAAGGGTATTAATTGGGGTCTTAGTTGAGCACTTAGAAGCAGAAACTCACTGAGACTGGTGGGAGGGTTTGAGTGAGGAGTTGATGTTTGGAATCCTCTTATTTTGCACAATATGAGCTAGGTACCAGAAGCCTACTGCCAGAAGTTTTGAACCCTCAAGAAGGAGACAGATCAAACTTACTTGGAATTTGAGAGAAGTGAGCAGCTGATTTTTGACCAGTGGCTGAGGGCTCTTAAAGTGAAGTCCTGCTATGAAAACCTCAGAGATAATTTTGCGAGAGGAATTTAAAAACTCTCTCCCACTCTCCATAAGGACTTGTGTAGAGGAACAAAAAGCTCATACAGCAAGGCAAGCTGCAGTTCTGGCTGATTAGAAAAAAACTAATGTACAAGTTGTTTCCCCAGGGGAAAACCTTTCCTTGTCACCCCCACAAATCTGAAAAGGACAAGGATGGGAAGATGATAGAAGCTCGAGTAGTCCTGGGAGAGAGAGAAAACCAGAAGACACAGTGGGCCCTCCTCCAGCCAAAAAGGAAGGTGCTGTAAGTAGGAATGAGACCCAGAGACCTGTGTGCTTCCACTGTAATAAAGCAGGTCATCTAAGAGCTGACTGCTGGAAACTACAGGGAAAGCCTGTAGGGTTAATCAGGGCACACCTGCTCAGTGAAGGAGAAAGGACCCTGCAGGAAAGCACAGCTGAATATGATGTGGCTTTAACTGCAGCAGTAGTATGGTCGCTCTAAACAGGCTCCAGAAGCTGGCCGAGTGCTTCTACCCTGAGGCACAGTGTGGCTTTCATGCAGAGAGATCGACCGTTGACATGCTGTTCTCCCTTCGTCAGATGCAGGAGAAATGCCGCGAACAACAGATGCCCCTCTACATTGCTTTCATTGATCTCACCAAAGCCTTTGACCTTGTCAGCAGACGTGGTCTCTTCCGACTACTAGCAAAGATCGGATGTCCACCAAAGCTACTAAGTATCATCACCTCATTCCATGACAATATGAAAGGCACAATTCAACATGGTGGCTCCTCATCAGACCCCTTTCCTATCCTGAGTGGCGTGAAACAGGGCTGTGTTCTCGCACCCACACTTTTTGGGATTTTCTTCTCCCTACTGCTTTCACATGCATTCAAGTCCTCGGAAGAAGGAATTTTCCTCCACACAAGATCAGGAGGCAGGTTGTTCAACCTTGCCTGTCTAAGAGCGAAGTCCAAAGTACGGAAAGTCCTCATCAGGGAACTCTTCTTTGCTGACGATGCTGCTTTAACATCTCACACTGAAGAATGTCTGCAGAGTCTCATCAACAGGTTTGCGGCTGCCTGCAATGAATTTGGCCTAACCATCAGCCTCAAGAAAACGAACATCATGGGGCAGGACGTCAGAAATGCTCCATCCATCAGTATTGGCGACCACGCTCTGGAAGTGGTTCAAGAGTTCACCTACCTAGGCTCAACTATCACCAGTAACCTGTCTCTCGATGCAGAAATCAACAAGCGCATGGGAAAGGCTTCCACTGCTATGTCCAGACTGGTCAAGAGAGTGTGGGAAAATGGCGCGCTGACACGGAACACAAAAGTCCGAGTGTATCAAGCCTGTGTCCTCAGTACCTTGCTCTATGGCAGCGAGGCCTGGACAATGTATGTCAGCCAAGAGCAACGTCTCAATTCATTCCATCTTCGCTGCCTCCGGAGAATCCTTGGCATCAGGTGGCAGGACCGTATCTCCAACACAGAAGTCCTCGAGGCGGTCAACATCCCCAACTTATACACACTACTGAGTCAGCGGCGCTTGAGATGGCTTGGCCATGTGAGCCGCATGGAAGATGGCAGGATCCCCAAAGACACATTGTACAGCGAGCTCGCCATTGGTATCAGACCCATTGGCCGTCCATGTCTCCACTTTAAAGACGTCTGCAAACGCAACATGAAATCCTGTGACATTGATCACAAGTCGTGGGAGTCAGTTGCCAGCATTCGCCAGAGCTGGCAGACAGCCATAAAGGCGGGGCTAAAGTGTGGTGAGTCGAAGAGACTGAGCAGTTGGCAGGAAAAAAGACAGAGGCGCAAGGGAAGAGCTAACTGTGTAACAGCCCCGACAATCAAATTTGTCTGCAGCACCTGTGGAAGAGCCTGTCACTCTAGAATTGGCCTTTATAGCCACTCCAGGCGCTGCTCCACACACCACTGACCACCTCCAGGCGCTTACCCATTGTCTCTCAAGATAAGGAGGCCAAAGAAGAAGTATGGTCCAGAAAACATACCTTTGTGGGTGCAGGAAAATTTAATAGGATTCCTGAAGATTATCAGGATTTTATGGCTGAAGGGAGGGTAACCCCATACCCCTTGAGTAGGGCAAGCAGGCCCATAATAATCCCCAGGGACACTGGAAAAGGCCTGACCTTTCCCCCAGAGAATGTAGTAAATACAAGAATGGTATTGGAGGGCAGGGTACACCTGTACCTTTACACCAGGTGCACTTAGAGTGTGACCTAGTTTTGGGACTGGTGACTGTAGGGATTGTCCCTAGTTTGCTGTGGACGGGGTTGACCTGTTCCTAGGTAATGATCTGGCGGGGGCAAAGGTGATGGTTTCCCCAGTAGTGATAGAGACTGCAGGAGGTCAGAGACAGGGTAGTGGCAGGAGACGGTCACCTGCATGTGTAGTGAAATGGGCCATGATCAAACCAGCTCCATCAGAGAAGACTGCATTGGCACTGCAAGCAGGTGATCATGAGGTCTGTTGGTCTGAAACCTTCTTTGCAAAAGTTAGAGGACACAGGGAATGAATTAAATTAATCTTCCCTAGCTGAGGCCCAGTAAGCTGACCCAGTGTTGAACGTTAGCATGGGCTGCCCAGTCTGAAACTGAAGCAGAGTGAGTCCCTGATTGCTACTCATTAAAGAATGAGATACTGATGAGGAAGTGGGGTTCTCCTCACAGACCCAAGAACAAAGAGTGGACAGTGGTCATCAGTTAGTGGTGCTGCAGAGGCACCAGAGAGAAATATTAAGATGGCCCATAAGATTATGTTGGCTGTACACATCGGTATACAAAAGACCAAAGCCTGCATAAGACAGCACTTTGATTGGCCAAAACTCCACCAAGATGTGGTGGAGTACTGTAGGAATTGGCACATGTGCCATGTTGAGGGAAACCCCAACCTGCAGTGAAATCTGCACCCTTAAATCCTGTACGGGTGTTTGGAGGACCCTCCAGCAGAGTGCTGGTGAATTGTAAGGGACCCCTGCTGAGAACAAAAGGAGACAGACCAGCACAGGGCTGGAAAAAGGTTAGAGGAAGGGGGAGAAGGAGGACAGGTTAAAGGAGGTTGAGAGGATTCTCAAATGGAAACCCCTACTGTCCGGTCAGCTAACCCTGAAATGTTTGAAAAGTTAGACCCCACATCCTCCTATGCAAATGCAGATGACAGAAGCACTCTACCAGAGTTGCTAACAGCATTTACAGAAACCTGCAGAGACAAAGAAATTCCTCAAAAGGGCAGAGAAACTGAGGGTGATGCTTCACCGAGTCAAAGTGCCGCAGGGAAGTGCAGTGGAATCTGGACAAACTCCTGCAAGCAGGAGTGTCCCAGAGGACAAAGGGAAAATTAACAAAGAATTTCCCCTGCTCCCCCCCCACCCCCCCCGCCCCAGTCAGGAGAAAGGAGAACCAAGCATACCCTAAAATGAAAATCCCTTGCATGACTCATCAGACCACTGAAAGAGCTCAGAGTGGATCCACCCATCATGAGCAGACCTTCAAACCTGGGCTAATTAATTCTAATCTTCTCTCTCCAGACCTCAACAGGAACAAAGGCATCCTAGGCAGTCATGGAAATGTGCAAGCTGCAAACCTCCCCAAAAGTCACATGTTTATTGGGATGCCTATTCCCAACGTATTGCAGGCTGATAGCGAAGAAACATCAAACCCCTTTGGGCAACGCATAATTATTTCAGACGCACCTCAAGGGAAAAGGGGCAGTTTAGAGCAGTGATGCTACAAAGGAAAGACGGGCTGTAACTATTTTTAGGGTTTCTGAATGAATGACAGAAATGCATGTGTATTTTCTTGTACTTTTCTTTCTAGTTTTTATAATGAAATGCTCTCCTAATATCTTATTTCATTCCACTGGATGTGGAGGTGTGACAAAAACAACACCTGCCAAAATGAGACATATTAATTTCATCATATGGAACATTATTTTTGAACTGTCACTGGACTTGAAATAACTTGTTTAAAAAGACCACAACAATGGCTGAAAACAGGGCTGCACATTTGCATTCTAACAGACAGTTGCCTGAAGAAGACAATGGGAGTGCTTCCCTAGTTCAATTAGCCAGATGGATTTTGATCAAAAGACATTGTGTAAGAATCAGCATTCCACCCCCCCCCACCCCCCGGCAACTGAGTGTCTAGTAAACTTGGGGGAAATCAACAAACCCCGCAGGAGAGGTTGTTCTAAATAAGGAGCTGGTCACATGACTAACCTGCTGGCCAACCTGGGGATTTTCTGAATTGTGCCACACAGAAAGGAAGAGACTGCAACTTGAAGACAACAGAGCAGGAAGGTCTCTCCCTGTCTCTCTCTCTCTCATGCAAAGTTCCAGGGACCCACAGAAGTAACTTAAGCCTTAAGAAAAGTGAAATAAGTTTAAAAGTGTGCATTGGTGCCCCAACGAGAACTGCAAGACTTAACTTCAATCAAAGACTTTACATCAAAGCCAAAGCCAGTGACTGAACTCCAGATATTGCTTCAAACCTTTCCACTTTGATTCTTTCTCCTTTTCTGTCTCTATTTGCATGTGTGTTTATCGCGTATGCATGCTAGCATATCGCGTCGCATCTTTTTAGTAGTTTTAACTGAATTAAGAGTGTTAAGGTTAATAAACTTACACCTTTCTTGTCTAAACCTGAGCGAACCTGTCTGGTTGTTTTATTTGCCATTACAATTAGAGAGCAGTGAGCAAGGACTCAGAGGGAAGCTAAAACACAGTGTTTCAAAAGTTAAACCTTGTTACGGCCAAACCAGGAAAAGGCTGAGAGCGGACCCCTTTCTCACTTGGTCATAATAGGCTAATTCTGGATCGGGTCACTGAGCCTCACCTAGGGAAAATTCATTTAATTCATTCCCTGGGTCTCCTAACTTTCCAAAGAAAGTCTCGGACAGGCAGACCTCATAGTCATCTGCCTGCAGTGCCAATGCAACCTCCTCTGGGGGAGCTGGTTTGATCATGGCCTGATCCACTACATATTCAGGAAAACTGCAGGAGACTGTCTCCCACCACTATCCTGTCTCTCTGACCTCCTGTGGTCTTACTTTCACTACTGGGGGCACTACCACCTTCACCCCCGCCAGATCATTACCAAGGAGCAGGTCAACCCCATCCACAGCGAAACTAGGGACAATCTCTACGGTCACTGGTCCCAAAACTAGGTCGCATTCCAGGTGCCCTCAGTGTACAGGTATAGGCATACATTGCCCTCCAATACCATTCACCACCACTCATGGGGTACGGGGTTACTTTCCCTTCGGACAAAAACCCTGATAACCTTCAGGAACCCTATTGTCTGTGTCTCAGCTCCTACATAGACAATGCTTTTAACTTATCCCAAGTTATTTCACCCTGGCTTGGAGAGCTGCTTGCATCAGTTGCAGACATGTTCGTATTCAATCAATCACACACAATCACAAGAAAACATCTATTATTCTTGCTCTTTTTTGAGTGGGAACAATTTAGCTTCCCACTTCCAAATTCTCTTGTTTATCTGAGGGTAGAATTCCAGACACTAGCACCCAAATTTCTGTTATGACCATGTCCAAAAGGCGTCTGGGGGTCCCTTTAAGCCTTCACCTGGTCTTATTGTAACAGGATTTAATTTTTAAACACTGTTTTGAGTTCCCCCTTGGTGAATCCTTGTTCCACATTTTCCAATTATAAGGCAAAGAAATGAGCATAAATGGGCTTTCTTAGATTTAAAGAAAAGTGAATTTTATTAAAACTTAAACTTAAACTCTAATTCAGTTACTGCCTATGAGTACACGCCACACCCCACACTACCATGCATACACAATATGCACATGCAAATAGAGACAGAAAAGAGTAGAAGAAAAATTAAATGGAGAGGTTTGAGGCAATATCAGAAGAGTTTCTTGTTACTGTGCTTCGAGCTCACTGCAGTCCTGTTGCAGGTAATTCTTTTTGTTGGGGCCCAGTATTCTTCTTAAACCTTGTTCACCGTAAGAGACTTTTCTCTCTTGGGGTTCATATGTCTTCAATGGTTTCCAAAGCTGGTGAGACTGAGATGAGAGCAGACAGGAGAGAGATCTTTTCAGTCCAGGAGCAAACAGCTTTCTGAGTTTTAAAACTCTGTGGTAAGTTCAAATTCAAAAAACTCCAACAGCCAGTTAGTCATGTGACTAAGCTGGTCTGACCACGTCTTCTGTGTATTGGGGAAGCAGGGCACTGGTTCCTTTGTTCCAACAGTGTCTGCTAGTATGCAAAATTGGTCTTTCTGGCGAGGGGCCTTGCAAATCCTTGTGATAGGCCCTCTTTTCTTCCCAGCAACAATTTTAAGTTTTAATGTTCATGTGGTAAAATTAATGTCTCTCATACTTGGCAGGTGGGGGCCTACCTGACAAGCGCCGTTCACAACCTCAGGTCAGCCGTAAATGCTTTACAGTCAATGAAGTAGTTTTGAAGTGTAATCACTGTTGTAATGCAGGAAATGCACAGCAAGTTCCCACAAACAACAGCAGCTTGCATTTACATAGTACGTTTAACACAGTAAAATATTCCAAGGCATTTCACAAGAGTATTATCAAACAAAATTTGACACCAAGGGCTGGATTTTACCAAACCCATGATGTCAGGCTCTATGGCAGGGGGCGCCACAGAGGCCGATACGGGGGGGGAGGCCCGTCCCAATCCTCCCGGCGGCAGCGAGTCTCTTTGGCGCAGCCCCCCTCCCCCCCCACCACAGCTGTGCGCCAGGACCTGAATTTCAATATTTAAATCAATAAAATGGATACATTTAAATAAACTTGCCTTCCATCTTCCAGGCCCACTGCGATCCTCAGTGTGGTAGCCATCACTCCCACGCCTTCAATTCCCCATCTGGGGAAAGCCAGTGTGACACTGGTGGGGAGGGGGGAGGAGGTAAGATTCTCAGTGTGGGGCTGGGGGCAGGGAACGGGGTCAAATAAACGTAATGGTGTAGGGGATGGTGGGAAGGGGTGAACTTTAAACTTTGTGTAGTCTGGGGAGGAAATGTCAGATTTAAAATCTAACTGTTTTGGGGGGAGAAAGGGCAAATATGTAATGTAATTGTTATTGGGGGCTGGGAAAGGAGAGTTAGAAATTTATTTGAGAACGTTTGGGGCGTGGGTGTAGCTTAAAAAATTTAAATCTGCCGGCAAGGCCTGCTGCCCTTTAAAAATGGCGCCAGCACCTGTGCACAGGCAGCTGATGCCATTGCCAGGGACGGACAGCCCACCCCCTCCACATAATTCTCTTTCACCACAAGCGTTAACACACTCTTTGCCTTTGCCTTTGTCCCATGACAGCTTTGTTATTTAATCTGTCCTGCCCTCTGCCCTATCACACACCTTCCCTTTTGTTCTCGTCCCCCCCGAACACCACCACCCCCCCTTGCTTAAAACCTAATTATTTTCTAACCTTTACCAGTTCTGATGAAAGGTTACAAGCCTGAACCGTTAACTCTGCTTCTCTCTCCACAGATGCTGCCCGATCTGCTGAGTATTTCCAGCAAGTTCTGTTTTTATTTAATTGGTTTTAGGTGTTGGTTGAGGGATAAATGTTGACCATGACACTGGGAAAACTCCTCTCTAAGTAGTACCATGGGATCTTTTAAGTCTACCCAAGATGGGGCCTATATTTAATGCCTCATTCAAACAATGACAACTCTGACAGTGCAGCACTCCCACAGTACTGCATTGAAGTATCAGCCTGGATTCTGTGCTCAAGTCTCTGGCGTGGGGCTTAAACCCACAACCTTCTGACTCGGAGGCAAGAGTGCTACTACTGAAGCATGGGATGGAGGGCTATCTTTAGTTGTTTCAAAGGCCTCTGTCACTACTGTGGTACTCCTGGTAAAAGAAATCTGCCATTTAGGCCAGTTAAATTGCCACCTTCTTGTCAGTGCAAAGAAGTTTAGGATGCACATTGACACCCAGCCAGTAGTATAAATTGGGAGTTGGGTTAGCCATCTGATTAATGAATGAAGTTCGGCAAGGGGTAGTCTTCCTACCGCCTGAGTTTTGCATAAGAGTTTGACTTAGTCTTTTTTTTAAAAATGTAGGTGATAAACTTTCCTTTGGCTTTGTTTTACTTATTGTTGTATAATCAGGGGTTTCACTTGTTTGACTTGGAGGTTTGTGATAAACTGAATCACTGCATCGTGCCAAATGATCTTTCTGATTTTATTGCAAAGGCCTGAAGGTATATTCAAACACGTGACAGAGCAACAACAAATTACACAAATGTTTGCTGTCTGCATATTGTGTAAGTAATACTTATGTTTATAGAGCACCTTATTATATAGAAACATCTCAAAATACATCACATTTAAGTTATTTTTGGGAGTGCTGTAACTGTTGATATTTAGGCAAGCACAACATTCAGTGTTAGCAATGTCCCACAAACAGCAATGAGCTGGATGACCAGTTAGTCTGTTTAATGGTGATACTTGTTAAAGCTAGAATTCTGACCTAGACACTAGAACTCCCTGCTTTTCATCAAATAATGTCATTGCACCTTTAATATTTGCCTGAACTACAGCAAAGGGCAGACTAGGCCTTTGTTTAACGTCACTACTGAAGGACGACACCTCCAACAAAGCAGCTGGTCCTCGCTGCAGTGTTGGCGTAGACACTGTAGTGCTGCATCTGACATACTGATTTTGATTTTATAACATTTTATTCAGAAGGCTACTGCAAGTGCCGGGGTGTCATAATTGTTCTATGTCTAGTGCACCTAATACAGGACTTCAGAAAGGAGTACTAGCTCTTACCAAGCAGCCCCCAGCACCACCAGTGTCCAGTTTTCTCATCTCCTTTCCTGAAAGCACTGATTTATATTGGGGTGTGGTTCCACAGTCACTGGCTGACCTCTGGTAGTTCACCCAAGTGAGCATTCGTCTGAAGCTCAGATAGTGAACATGCATCTCTCTTAATTGAAACTGAGCTGCAGGGGCAAGGTAAATAACTTCCACTGGTAATTACTCATAAAACATAGCACTTCCTCATTCTTAAAAGCCTTAAAATGGGACCTAAAAAGTAATCTATTGTTTTCTTTTGTGTACAAACAGCAAGTGGATGGCCTCAAATTGCAGCACTTGAAACAAGGCAGGAAATTAATAATCCACTAGGTTTGCCGACAACTATTCAGTCGAAGAGACCTTCGGGTGGAAAAATAGATATTAGACTGGAAATTTAACTATAATGCTTGAATGGCTGTGTTTGAAGAGGATGAGGTAACCCGATCATATTTTTTTTACCATGTACCTTTCAGTCCTTTCAGCCATCATTGACTTAATGGATTCACCCTATTGCCCACCCCTCCCCCTTTCACTCCTTTGCTAGTCCAGACATCATGAATTCTGAAATATCTGACTGCAGCCCCTGTAGCTCACTGCTTTAGCTCCAATTTGTAATGGATGTCTCCCCCTTCACTGTCTGGGGAAAACCAGAGTGCAGCTTTGAGCTGTGGTTGTAATTAGAGTGGGGATTTCCCCATTTTACGCATTTTATCATGTCAGATGTCAACAACCAGTCAAAGATTTCAGTTCCATAGTGACCATGTAAACAATGCTGTTTGAACAATTTTTAGAAAGCAGTTTTTACATTGAAACCTTGCTATAAAATGACCTTTCTAAACATTTATGCAATACCTAGCCCATCTCCCATGGCACACAGGAGTCAAGACCATGCGAAATGGGGTTAGACAGTGGGGAATAATTGAGTTAGGGTGTGTGGATGCAATTCATTTTATAATTATACATTATTTTCTTATTTTATACAATACTTTGAATTAATATTATTATTTATAGTTAAATGGAAAAACTTATGGCAGTTATTAGTTTTCTGGAGCACAGGAGTTTATGGTACAGACTGATGAGGTGCTACAGTGCCACCAATGGTTGGAAGATGACAATTTTACATAGGCAGTTTCCATGAAAAATGTGGTATTGGAATTTATAATGGAAAAGGTTCACAACAAGTAAGATTTGTCTACAAAAGCACACACACATAAGCTTTTTAATGTGGATATTACTGAAAAGCACTCAAGTCTGCTGCCACCTTGGAAATGATTAGGCGGGCTTGAGGATGCATTGCTTTTCGTGACAGCTTGTGTACAATTAGCTCTTGGCCTAAACCTCGTTATCTAAAACCATAACCTCCTCAGTTTGTAGTATGACTCAAATTTTTTTTAAATATTTGTTCATGGCATGTGGGCGTCACTGGCAAGGCCAGTATTTATTGCCCATCCCTAATTGCTTTTGAGAAAAGTGGTGGTGAACCACCTTCTTAAACAGATGCAGTCCATGTGATGTAGCTACACCCCCAGTGCTGTTAGAGTGTGGGTTCCAGGATTTTGTGTGAGATCCTCAGTGTATATACTGTGAGTGTCATTCATCCTATAATGTACCTTATCCAACAAAATGTTAAAAAGTTGATTAATATAACACCAAAAAAGCCTCAGCACAATTGTTCATTTAATTGGAGCCCAGCCATCAGACAGTGCTTTACCTGCTATGGATACAGTGGACCAGAGAGGACATAATCAGATCTCCAGTATCCAAAGAATCAACCAGAGGTACAGGTGCTGAATCAGAGCTGTCGTAAAGTAAACCAATTTAAAGTGTTGCATCTACAGCAGAATTGATCTTGGTGCATACCAGGAGAACTGGGCAACAAACTTAACATTGAATCATAGGAAACATAGGAACAGGAGTAGGCTATTCAGACCCTTGAACCTGCTCTGCTATTCCATTCGATCCTGGCTGATCTTTACCTCAACTCCATTTACCTCACCTGAGTCACAAGCTTCTAGGTTCAAGTCCCACTCCAGGACTTGAACGCAAAATTAAACCAAGGCTGACAATCCAATGCAGTACTGAGGAAGTACTGCACAGTTGAAGGTGCTGTCTTTTGGATGAGATGTTAAACTGAGGCCCCATCTGCTTGCTTGAGTGGCTGTAAAAGATCCCATGGGACTATTTCAAAGAAGAGCAGGGCAGTTATCCCTGGGGTCCTGACCAATATTTATCCTCAATCAACATCACAGGAACAGATTATCTGGTCATTATCACATTGCTGTTTGTGGGAGTTTGCTGTGTGCGTACTGACTACTGCGTATCCTGCATTACAGCAGTGACTCAGTGACTACACTTCAAAATGTGCTTCATTAGCTGTAAAGCGCTTTGAGATGTCCAGTGGTCATGGAAGGTGCTGCATAAATGCAAGTTTTTCTTTCTTTTTCATCTGCCTTCATACCATAACCCTTGATACCCTTACCTAACAAAAATCTATTGGTTTCCTTCTTGAAAATTTCAATTGACCTAACATTCACAGCCTTTTAGGCAAGCGAGTTTAAGATTTCCACTACACTTTGTGTGAAATAGGAATTCCAGGTTTCACACTTAAATGGAATAACTCTAATTTTAAGATTATAACCCCTTTGTTCTGGATTTCCTCATCAGAGGAAATAGATTCTCTATATCTACCCTATTGAATCCCTTAATCTTTTTTACTATCTCAACTAGATCATCCCTCAACCTTCTAAACTCAAGGGAATATAAACCATGGTTGTGTAGCCTGTCCTCATAATTTAACCCTCTAAGTCCAGGTACTGTTCTGGTGAGTCTGTGCTGTGCGCCTTTTTAGGGCAATATATTTTTCCTAGCAACATCTGTGGAGAGATCTTGGCCTGAATTTTATTAGTGTGCCACCACGTACGGAAGTGCCGCCGAGGAGCCCCCGGGATATTCCATGCGAGTGCTCATTTAAATGGAGGGAGTGGAGCAGCCACCCCGATGGCTCCAGCGCCATTTTTAAAGAGCTTTAAGCCCTTAGAAGTCATTTTACATTTTAAAGGTACAGTATTAAGGATTTTTTTATTAACGCATAATAAAGACATGGAGGCCCTTCCCCAACCCCTCACCCCCACCGCCCCCACCAATGGTGGCCCCCACTACTGGCCCATAGTGACAAAACTGACTTTATGCCCGAACTTCCCCCCCCCCACGCCCCGAAAACCTTCTAACATTTGGCCTCTAATCCCTTCCCACAATCCCCACAGCCAATTAAAATTGTCTTCCACGCTCCCCCACACCTCCTGCCCTGAAAATATTATTGCTCCCCACCAGGTTCTCACCTTGGAACTCCATACACGTAAAATCGGCGTGGGATGGCCGCCGCCTGCAGCTAAGTTTATTTGTATTTCATTTAGGTTCATTTTAATATGCAGATGAAGGGGGTGGGTGGGAGGGGCGCCGCACTGAGGTAATATATGGCAGGCCCTTCTCGACATCGGAGACCAAGGCAGGCCACTCCGCGCAGAATTTTACCGGTCCCCACACTGCGACCCGTGGCATTGATGGGCTGGTAAAGTTCAGCCCCTTGGTGCCATCTTGCCACCTCGCAGGGCGAAGCTTCAGAAGCAACTCTGCAAGCATCACCCTGAGCTTCCAATTCCCTGCCATTTTAAATCTCCACCTTGCTCCCTTTTGACATTTCTGCTGCGGTGTTCCATTGAAGTTCAACGCAAGCCTGAGGAACAGCACCTCTTCTTTCAACTGGGCACTTTACAGTCTTCTGGACTCAACATTGAGTTCAACATTTTTAAATCCTTGCCTCTGTCCCCATTTTGTTTTCTGTTTCTTTGCTGGTTTGTTTTTTCACAGAATCACAGAAAGACAGAATCATAACAGTGCAGAAGGAGGCCATTTGGCCCATCATGTCCACACCGGCTCTCTGAAAGAGCAACTCCCTCAGTTCCATTCCTCTGCCTTCTCCCTATTACCCTGCATATTCTTCCTTTTCATATAACTGTCTAATTCCCTTTGGAATGCTTCAATTGAACCTGCCTCCGCCACATTCTCAGGCAGCGCATTCCAGACTTTAATCACTCGCTGCATGAAAAAGTTTTTCCTCATGTCACTTTTGTTTCTCTTACCAAATACTTTAAATCTGTGCCCACTCGTGCTCGATCCTTTCACAATTGGGAACAGTGTCTCTCTATCTACACTGTGCAGAACCCTCATGATTTTGAATACCTCTATCAAATCTCCCCTCAGCCTCCTCTTCTCCAAGAAAAACAGACCTAACTTCTCCAATCTACCTTCATAACTGAAATTCCTCATCCTTGGAACCATTCTTGTGAATCCCTCCTGCACTCTCTCCAATGCCCTCATGTCTTTCTTCAAGTGCGGCGCCCAGAATTGGACGCAATACTCCAGCTGAGGCCGAACCAATGACTTATACAAGTTCAACATAACTTCCTTGCTCTTGTACTCTATGCCCCTACTAATAAAGCCCAGGATACTGTATGCTTTATTAACTGCTCTCTCAACCTGTCCTGCCACCTTCAATGACTTATGCACATATACACCCAGGTCCCTCCGCTCCTGCATCCCCTTTAGAATTGCTCCCTTTATTTTATATTGTCTCTCCATGTTCTTCCTACCAAAATGAATCACCTCTCATTTCTCTGCATTGAACTTCATCTGCCACCCGCCTGCCCATTCCACCAACTTATCTATGTCCTTTTGAAGTTCTACACTATCCTCCTCACAGTTCACATTGCTTAGAAGTTTCATATCATCTGCAAACTTTGAAATTGTGCCCTGTACACCAAGGTCCAGGTCATTAATATATTTCAGGAAAAGCAAGGATCCCAACACTGACCCCTGGGGAACTCGAGTACAAAACTTCCTCCAGCCCAAAAAACATCCATTAACCACTACTCTTTGTTGCCTGTCACTCAGCCAATTTCGTATCCATGTTGCTACTATCCCTTTTATTCCATGAGCTACAAGTTTGGTCACAAGTCTGCTGTGTGGCACTGTATCAAATGCCTTTTGAAAGTCCATGTACACCACATCAACAGCATTGCCCTCATCAACCCTCTCTGTTACCTCCTCAAAATACTCCAGCAAGTTAGTTAAATATGATTTTCCCTTAAGAAATCCATGTTGGCTTTCCTTAATTAACTCACATTTGTCCATGTGATTTTGTCCCGAATAATCTTTTCTAGAAGTTTCCCCACCACCGAAGTTAAACCTACTGGCCTGTAGTTGCTGGGCTTATCTTTACACCCTTTTTTGAACAAGGGTGTAACGTTTGTAATTCCACAGTCCTCCGGCACCACCCCCGAGTCTAAGGAAGACTAAAAAATTATGGCCAGTGCCTCTGTGACTTCCACCCTCATTTCCCTCAGTATCCTTGGATGCATCTCATCCAGCCCTGATTCTTTATCCACTTTAAGTTCAGACAGCCTATCTAATACTTCCTCTTTATCAATTTTAAACCCCTCCAGTGTCTGACTTACCACCTCATTCAACATTGCCTGAGTTGCATCTTCTTCCTTGGTAAAGACAGATGGCAAGTATTCATTTAATACCTCAGCTATGTCCTCTGCCTCCATGTGTAAATCCCCTTTCTCATAGGGTCATAGAGTTATACAGCACAGAAACAGGCCCTTTGGCCTATCGTGTCTGTGCTGGCCATCAAGCACCTAACTATTCTAATCCCATTTTCCAGCACTTGGCCTTGTATGCTATGGCGTTTCAAATGCTCATCTCAATCCTTCTTAAATGTTGTGAGGGTTCCTGCCTCTACCACCTCTTCAGGCAGTGCGTTCCAGATTCCAACAACCCTCTGGGTGAAAATATTTTTCCTTAAATCCCCTCTAAACCTCCTGCCCCTTACCTTAAATCTGTGCCCTCTGGTTATTGACCGCTGTGCTAAGGGAAAAAGTTTCTTCCTATCAATGCCCCTCATAATTTTGTACACCTCAATCATGTCCCCCTTCAGCCTTCCCTACTCTAAGGAAAACAACCCCAGCCTTTTCAGTCTCTCTTCATCGCTGAAATGCTCCAGCCCAGGCAATATCCTGGTGAATCTCCTCTGCACCCTCTCCAGTGCAATCACATCCTTCCTATAGGGTGGTGCACAGAACTGTACACAAAATTCCAGCTGTGGCCTAACTAGTGTTTTATACAGCTCCGTCATAACCTCCCTGCTCTTGTATTCTATGCCTCGGCTGATAAAGGCAAGTATCCCATATGCTTCCTAACCACCTTATCCATCTGTGCTGCTGGCTTCAATGATCTATGGACAAGTACTTCTGACCTTCTGTACTTCCTAGGGTCCTACCATCCAGTGTATATTCCCTTGCCTTGTTAGTCCTCTCAAAATGCATCACCTCACACTTCTCAGGATTACATTTCATTTGCCACTGCTCCGCCCATCTTACCAGCCCATCTATATCATCCTGTAATCTAAGGCTTTTCTCCTCACTATTTACGACATCACCAATTTTTGTGTCATCTGCAAACTTACTTATCATGCCTCCTATATTCATGTCTAAATCATTAATGTACACTACAAACAGCAAGGGTCCCAGCAACAATCCCTGCGGTACACCACTGGTCACAGGCTTCCACTCGCAAAAACAACCCTTGACCATCATCCTCTGCCTCCTGCCACTAAGCCAATTTTGGAACCACTTTGCCAAATTGCCCTGGATCCCAGGGCTCTTACCTTCTTAACCAATCTCCCATGCGGTACCTTATCAAGAGACCTTTCTGGTCTCTAATCGACCCCACTCCTCCTTTTTCCACCCTTTTACTATTTATATGCCTATAGACACATCTTTAGTCATTTTACTTGTCCCGCTACCACTCCCTTTGGCCTTGCACCATGAAACATTTTGTCATGTTATCTATCCTGCCCTCCATCCTACCACGGACCGTCCCTGTTCTTCTTCTTCCCACCTTTCACTTGCTCAAAACCTATTACATTTCAAGCTTTTCTCAGTTCTGATGAAAGGTCATAGATCTGAAACGTTGGGCTGAATTTTACTGGCCCCCGACATCAGGGGTCATGGTGGGGGAGCCACAGGCCTCAACACCAGGAAGGCCCTGCCCCATATCACTGGCAGCAGCAAAGTCTCATGGCGGCCCCCCCACCCCCCCCACCCCCCCCCCTGCTGCTCAGCGACGGGACATCCATTTGAATATGTTAAAATATTAAAATGATGGAATAATTACTTACCTCGTCCTGACGGCTGTCCCATTCCGATATTACGGTTGCTGGCCAGCACTCCCGCGCCGTCGGACCCAATGCGGGCCACTGGAGGGGAGGGGGTAGGAGGTAAATATTTCAGTGTGGGAGGGGGTGAGTGGGGTCAAACTTGCCTGATTGGTCGAGGGGGTGATGGGAAGGGGTAAAGGTAAAAGTTTCTGAACTTTGGTGGGGGGGGTGGGTTGGGTGGGAAGGTCAGGTGCTGAAGCTAAGTATTTTGGGGGTTGTGGGGAAATGGGAGGAATGACATATAAGGCTATTGGGGGGTGGGCAAGAGGCTGGAAAGATTTTTAAAATTATTTTTCAATGCACTGCTTCTTTAAAATTTTTAATTGCCATTTAGGGCTCTAAGCCCTTTTAAAATGGCACCGGTGTCTGCGCAATGGCACCAAATGCCATTGCCAGGGACGCCATCGGGGCGGGGGGTGGTCTGCCCCGGCCATGTAAATGAGCTGCGCGTTTAATATCGCGGCAGCTCCACGGAGCAAATCCTGCAAGTGCACCCCGCCATCTTTGAAGCTCACCACAGAGATCATTGGCAACCTAGAAAGATTTAGCCTGTTAACTCTGTTTCACTCTTCACAGATGCTGCCAGACCTGCTCAGTATTTCCAGCATTTTCAGCTTTTATTTCAGATTTCCAGCATTCACAGTATATTGCTTTTGTACCATTTAATATGATTCGGTTAAAGGATGCATGTTAGCTGGGATTCTGGTAAAACATCCTGCTTTTTCAAATAGCCCAGGACATTTTTAGTATCTACTTGAGAATGCAAAATGGGGCCCTAATTTAAACATCTCGTCTGAAATGTGGCACCACTGACAATGCAGTACTCCCTCAGTATGACGCTGCAATGTCAGCCTAGATTATGTAATCGTCACCCACAATATCCATGATTCAGAGGCAAGTTTACTATTAACTAAGTTCAAACTTTGTATGAGAAATACATTAGCAATTGGAACAACTGGCCGGATATCGTAATGTAACAATCATGTGTCTGTACATTTCTGAGTGTATCTGTGATGCAGTGTTTGTGTTTCGTGTTTGTGTGTCTGTATGTGTTTGTGTCTGTGTGGTCTTGGTGAGCAAAGTAGAGAACAGAAGGAGGCGATGAAAAAGAGGAAATAAAGAAAATGGAGGAAAGGTTAGTGAAGCGGATAGCGAAAAGTGAAACCAGAACTGAAAAGGCAACAAAAACCTAGGAGTAAAACTTAGAAAATCACTAAAGAGCTGAAAAAATACAGGGAAGGAAGATAGAGACACAAAAAGACTGGAACAAAGCCAAAGGAATCATAGGGCCAGCTCAGCAACCTTTACTGAAAAAACACTGGAATCACTGCATGAGGTTGTTAAGAGTCATGAGCTGGCCTCACCAGAAAAAAGGAGCAAGTCTAGCCCATTTACCACAGAATTTTCCTAGATGTTCATTTAAATATTTTTTGTATCAAATTTGGGGCCTTAGAGATGATGCAGCACTAAAAATGTGCAAGCACTTCAGCTCACTAAATGCAGTAGAACTGCTGAATTGCAGCTCAGTAGAAAAGGGCGGCACAGTGGCACAGTGGTTAGCACTGCAGCCTCACAGCTCCAGGGACCCGGGTTCCTGTACGGAGTTTGCAAGTTCCGGGCAAACTGTGCAGAGTTTGCAAGTTCTCCCTGTGACCGCATGGGTTTTCGCCGGGTGCTCTGGTTTCCTCCCACAGCCAAAAACTTGCAGGTTGAGAGGTAAATTGGCCATTGTAAATTGCTCCTGGTGTAGGGAGGTGGTAGGGAATACAGGATTACTGCAGGGTTAGTATAAATGGGTGGTTGTTGGTCGGCACAGACTCAGTGGGCCGAAGAGCCTGTTTCAGTGCTGTATCTCTAAATAAATAAATAAAACTGATACACAGCCTACGCTTCCAAGTCTGGACTCTCTCTATATGAGATGTGCAACTGGATCTCCAATATCTTGGGGTCAGTGGCATACCTGAGGCAGAACCTGGCAACAAATGACTGGTGGAGGAGTAACATAGGTTGGAATTCAGTGACATTGACTTCTCTGCCCCAATGACTTTCCAATGGTGCCCACTGGATATTCTAGGCCAGAGCCATAGCCGGAACACTCCAGAAGATGAAAGTCTGTTATAATGAAATTGACTCTTTTTTAAAGCAGACTGGTTTCCAATGTTGATGTAATTTTAAACCTGTTCTGCTTCATTTTTTATTCATTCATGGGATGTGGGCGATGCTGGCCAGGCCAGCATTTATTGCCCATCCCTAGTTGCCCTTGAGAAGGTGGTGGTGAGCTGCCTTCTTGAACTGCTGCAGTCCATTTGGGGTAGGTATACCCACAGTGCTGTTAGGAAGGGAGTTCCAGGATTTTGACCCAGCAACAATGAAGGAACAGCGATATAGTTCCAAGTCAGGATGGTGTGTGACTTGGAGGGGAACTTGCAGGTGGTGGTGTTCCCATGTATTTGCTGCCTTTGTCCTTCTAGTTGGTAGAGGTCGCGGGTTTGGAAGGTGCTGTCTAAGGAGCCTTGGTGCATTGCTGCAGTGCATCTTGTAGATGGTACACACTGCTGCCACTCCTGCGTCGATGGTGGAGGGAGTGAATGTTTGCAGATGGAGTGCCAATCAAGCGGGCTGCTTTGTCCTGGATGGTGACGAGCTTCTTGAGTGTTGTTGGAGCTGCACCCATCCAGGCAAGTGGAGAGTATTCCATCACACTCCTGACTTGTGCCTTGTAGATGGTGGACAGGCTTTGGGGAGTCAGGAGGTGAGTTACTCGCCTCAGGATTCCTAGCCTCTGACCTGCTCTTGTAGCCACGGTATTTATATGGCTACTCCAGTTCAGTTTCTGGTCAATGGTAGCCCCTAGGATGTTGATAGTGGGGGATTCAGCGGTTGTAATGCCAAGGGGAATGTCAAGGGGAGATGGTTAAATTCTCTTTTGTTGGAGATGGTCATTGCCTGGCAATTGTGTGGCGCGAATGTTACTTGCCACTTATCAGCCCAAGCCTGGATATTGTCCAGGTCTTGCTGCATTTCTACACAGACTGCTTCAGTATCTGAGGAGTCGTGAATGGTACTGAACATTGTGTAATCATCAGTAAACATTCCCACTTCTGACTTTGTGATTGAAGGAAGGTCATTGATGAAGCAGCTGAAGATGGTTGGGCCCAGGACACTACCCTGAGGAACTCCTGCAGTGATGTCCTGGAGCGGAGATGATTGACCTCCAACAACCACAACCATCTTCCTTTGCGCCAGGTATGACTCCAGCCAGCGGAGGGTTTCCCCCCCCGATTCCCATTGACCTCAGTTTTGCTAGGGCTCCTTGATGCCATACTCGGTCAAATGCTGCCTTTATGTCAAGGGCAGTCACTCTCACCTCACCTCTTGAGTTCAGCTCATGTCCATGTTTGAACCAAGGCTGTAATGAGGTCAGGAGCTGAGTGGCCCTGGCGGAATCCAAACTGAGCAGATTAGTGCGAAGCAATTGCCGCTTGATGGCACTGTTGATGACACCTTCCATCACTTTACTGATGATTGAGAGTAGGCTGATGGGGCAGTAATTGGCCGGGTTGGACTTGTCCTGCTTTTTGTGTACAGGACATACCTGGGCAATTTTCCACATTGCAGGGTAGATGCCAGTGTTGCAGCTGTACTGGAACAGCTTGGCGAGGGGCGCGGCAAGTTCTGGAGCACAGGTCTTCAGTACTATTGCCGGAATATTGTCAGGGCCCATAGCTTTTGCAGTATCCAGTGCCTTCAGTCGTTTCTTGATATCACGCGGAGTGAATTGAATTGGCTGAAGTCTGGCATCTGTGATGCTGGAGACTTCAGGAGGAGGCCGAGATGGATCATCAACTTGGCACTTCCGGCTGAAGATTGTTGCAAATGCTTCAGCCTTATCTTTCACACTGATGTGCTGGGCTACCCCATCATTGAGGATGGGGATATTTGTGGAGCTACCTCCTCCAGTTAGTTGTTTAATTGTCCACCACCATTCACAGCTGGATGTGGCAGGACTGCAGAGCTTCGATCTGATCCGTTGCTTATAGGATCGCTTAGCTCTGTCTATCGCATGCTGCTTATGCAATTTAGCATGCAGATAGTCCTGTGTTGTAGCTTCACCAGGTTGACACCTCATTTTAAAGTATGCCTGGTGTTGCTCCTGGCATGCCCTCCCGCACTCTTCATTGAACCAGAGTTGGTCTCCTGGCTTGATGGTAATGGTAGAGTGGGGGATATGCCGGGCCATGAGATTACAGATTGTGGTTGAGTACAATTCTGCTGCTGCTGATGGCCCACAGCGCCTCATGGATGCCCAGTTTCGCATTGCTAGATCTGTTCAAAATCTATCCCATTTAGCACGGTGATAGTGCCACACAACATGCCAGACGGTATCCTCAATGCTCAATACCTAAACATTGCTTTCAAGCACCACCACTTCCCCCCTCTCCCACAGGCAGATAAGTCCATATTAATGGAAATTCCCACCTACCTTGTATAAATGGCCTGACCCCGGAAACACTGGTAGGGTCAGTGTCCCTTCCTATGGGCAGAGCAAGATACCCACTCTGAGGGTAGCAGGATCACAAATATTCAGATCCTTGTTCTAGTACACAAGACCGCTGTATCTGCCCTCATATCCTAAAGCAACAATGCACCAGTAAATGGAACCCATAAAGTTAAAAGAAAGACTTGTATTTATATAGTGCCTTTCATTACCACAGGACATCTCAAAGCACTTTACAGCCAATGAAGTTCTTTTTGTTGTAATGCAGGAAACACGGCAGCCAATCTGTGCACAGCAAACTCCCACACACAGCAGTTTGATAATGACCAGATAATCTGGTTTTGTGATGGTGGTTGAGGGATGGATATTGGGCAGGACCCCGGGGATAATTCCCCTCCTCTTCAAAATTGTGCCATAGGATCTTTTACATTCACCCAAGCAGGCAGATGAGACTTTGTTTTAACTTCACTGTGGCGTTGCAGCTAACCTAGCTTATTATTATTGTCAATCTTCTTGCTTTATTTCCCTTCTGGGCAACAGGCTCAGTTGAGTGACTTATTTCTCCCAGGCACCCATGGATGCTGAGGGATATTGCTTTATAGATACTCTCTTTACCACAATATCACTGTAGTTGTGCCATCAAAGTGTGTGTCAAAAGCATATTTCTCTACTCTGCTGATCAGCAAGCTCAATGAAGTGTTGCATTGAATCTGCTGCTGGTTCTCATGAAGTAGTGTTTATTTTGTGTCCATTGAACTAAAATCTTGGTCAAGTCCATTTATACTTTTCAATGTTTGTAATCTGATATCAGCTTTTCAATAAACTTTTCCCTATGCGTGATAACTTTGTGACTGGAACAGTTTTCCCCATTTAATCATGTACTCAAGTGCTTTATGATACTAAGCATTTGTGGAATAAACTTGGTCATATACTGGATCCTATAATCAAGTCACCTGATCTACATGTATCAGGCCCATTTACCAGTGACTTCTCATTTCTCCATTTAATGCTTTGCAATTACCAGTTTCAAAAAGGCTGGAGCAGGCATTTTTATGTTGAACATGTCTTGTGAAATCATAAATGGGCCAGTGGATTGTGGGCACGATCCTCATTCATGTTTTCAGTGGAGCTAAACTTGGAAGAAATACTCTGAGTGACATGATCCTTCCTATGCTGTTGGGCCTGGGAAGGAATGAGACACCATCAGCTTAATAACTTCCATCTATAACATTTAGATATGGTGAGGAGTGTTGACAAAATCCTTAGAAAATGATCACCTGAGCACCAATTAGACTGTACAGTGGTGCTGTGGGCTACAGATTGGAACATTAGCTTGGGTGCCCCACTCCTGATTGCTATCCAGTAGCTCATACTGGAAAATAAATAGGTAATGTGCGAGAACAGGATTGGACTCAGCTGTGATGTCCTCCATATTTGAAGTCTTCCAACACTCACTGTCTAGTCTCATGTATGAAGGATGTTCAGACAACTTGGTGAGATATTGGAAAGCAGCCAGCAACTGTAGAGACATATACCAGCTCGACTCAGTACCTTCATTAGAAGAGAGCAAATGGGAGGGAGAGGGGGAGCAAAGAGATGCGGCGAAAATGGCATCTGAATTCATGTTTCTTTTTAGAGATCAGTTTTTAAATCAGAAGCAAAAAGAAAAACATGAAACAGCTGGAAGGATTCTAAATTTGACTCGAGTCAAATCACAGTTTTGTAATACCAACATTCCTTTGTTAGTGTCAAACATCCGTGCTGGCCACAGGTGATTTAGGAAGCTCTTTCACTGGATTGGAAAAACATGCAACCACATTGCACAGTCACTTATTGTGCAATTTTAAGTTATTCTTGGTTTACGGTCAGGTTTACAGCACTGCATTTTACACATCATCAAGTGACAATCCTTGGCCTAATATGTTGAAATCATTATCATTGTCTGGAATAAAATAAAATCTTTATTCAAATATTTGGCTTGACTATCAATTCCAGATAAACACATGCCCAATCCAACCACAATATTCTAACATACCAAACCACTTTGCATTCTATTTAATAGAACTCCAGATACAACAGAAAATTTGGAAAACAATCCACATTTTCTAGTGTATAGTGTTCTGCAGCACTAAATATGGTCAAATTCATAACGAACCAGAGACAGCAGCATGTTTTTTTTAAAAAGACCAGGGATCAGACTGGAATCCTACCTGGTATGTGGAGCTGAGTACTGTAACAAAATTCTGCATTTATCCACTGTGCAATTGTGCAGTTTTGGGGGGGGTTTCTCCAACAGAAAGTTGAATGATTGATTGGGCAGTGATGCTAATATCTGAAAACCAGTGTTCTTTTAAATTTGAAGGCTTCTTAAACTACTGCAGTTCACTTTCCAGAAGCGAAGCGTTTTAAAATAATTCATGTCAAGCACTTTGGGATATTTCTGAAAAGAAATAAGGCACTATATAAAAGCAGTCTTTTTAGAATATTACATGGAAATCCACAATAAAAAAAAAGATTCAGACAACACACAAGATGGTATTTTCATTAATTTATATATTTCTGCCTTATAGTTAACATATGCATTTTCTTTTGTGCCACCCTTAATTTTTCTCAGTAAGTAATGATATTTGTTATATTCAGAAATGAGTAAAATTTCAGACAGCTTTTTGAAATAAATACCATAAAATAATAGAGCTTCACATAATAAATATTCTTTACAACAAAAGAAGTTTTGAGACATTTTAAAAGTCAGGATTCCTCAAAACTTTCTTTTTTTTACATAAAATATTTACACAAAAAAGCCACAATTTGGCTTGAGACAGAAATATGGAGAGCTTACTGGGGAAAATTTAGGAAAATAAACCAGAGTACAGTCCCATTAATTTCAAGGCAACCCAACATTTAATTATGGATGTCACAATAAAATGGTGATTTATATATATCAAGAGCCTATCAGTATTTTGCCAATGCATCTGATATCCAATTATCACCTCTTAAGATATTGTTACTCCTTTCTGTAAAATGCATCATTAAATCAATGCAAAATTAAAGCGAATTCTGTCCTTCTGCATTAAACACTTGCAACAGGTTCGGTTAAAATATAAAACACGACTGACCTACCCTTTAAAAAAAAAGATTTACAATATGGTGGACATTGTTCAGAACACTGCAATTTGCAATTCTTCAGATCAGTACAGAATTTGAACAATGATAAAACAAGTCCTTTTACTTTCCTTATAAAATAATTCTTGTTATATTTGTCTTTTTTCTACTGTTCGATGCAACTCCCACTTACTTAGACATAGAGATGTGTTAACTTGTGACACGCATTATGCTACAGAATTTGAAGTCATACTCGTTCCCCGTGTATCTTATAATGAATCAAGTAGTATTCTTTGAGAACATGGTTATAATCTACATTTATAGAGGTACTCTTGCAATGTAACTGAGGTGAAAACTTCCAATGTTGGCTAAATGTTGTAAAACTATAAATCCAATATAAAAAGCACATTAAGAATTTCTCCACAAATAGCAAACACTGGAAATCTTCTTGTCCATTAATATAGCTGACTAATATGATACACTGGTGTTAAAGTAGTTTTTGAGGTGACCAGAATAAGGACTCAGGTTCACAATAAAGCACATGAGTGCAAAGCAGAGAACACAAGCTTTATTCTCACATCTGCTTCATCATTATAAGTAGCGAACAGGAAAAAGTATATCCTGGATAATTTCAGGAGAATTTTTGAATGTATTAGAAATATCAGGTAACAATTTTAAAAATAGTAAAAAGACTATGATATCACTTGCAAATGATTCTCAAAAACTGGCTCTTTGAATGGCAATAGCTTAGTAATAGCCAGTCTGGTGTAGGCCAGTACCTTGTGACCATTGCACCAGTGGTTTCCCTCAATTATCTTGTTTGTCAAAAACTGTATTGTAACATCCATATATTAAACGGATCAAATCCCCCCCTCAGAATCTAGTTAATTAGTTTCAATTATGCTAAAAGTTTTGATGACTTGTAAAGAATAGCAGTATATTTTGTGTAACATGAAAAAAATCTGTGGACGATACAATTTAGTTAAGGGGGCCGTTTGCAGGTGAAAAAGCAATGGTTTACTCCTCTGAAGTGATGCGGATGTCTCTTCACCCATGGGTACCAGCAACATTCATGATCCTAAGCCTGACAGGCAGAACTGGAGCTGTTCCACGTCAATAGATAGCAGCCATCTCACGATTGTAGAATGGGCTAAGATTAGAATAGCTGCTGCGTTTTGATGATATCCAGTCCTAGGCTGAAGTGGGTAAACACACACGCATGATTTCAAAATGAGAAAAAAGAATGTTAAAGAGCTCTGCTGCCCCAGATCAAGAGGGTTTGTCCTCCCCTGGAGTGGGACAGCTCTTCAGTTTGCAATACACAGTATTCGAGTTCTTGCATCGGCACCCAGGCCGGTTTATACGATCATAGCACCCCTGGCAAAGTTTGATACAGCCCTTGGCTGGAAGGTAGCAGAGTAAACAGGGCAGAAACAAGGACATTAAACCCATGCACAAGAACCTGGAGCAGCAGTGCGAATGGGAGCATGAGCAAGGATTATCCGCACAGGAGTCCTCGTCATCATTGGAGCAGTGGTAGAAGATTCCCTTTACCAGGCACATGCACGTACCATACTCCACCATGCTCTCTGCTGAGCACAGGCACTGCTTGTTACAAGCCAAACATGAAGGTAGGGTCCTTGGTGCTGTGCACTCTCTGCACTTGCATTTTCCACATTGCTCACATATAAATCGATGCTTTGCCAAATCCTCCTTCCCTAAACATTTCAGCTCATCCGTTGTACAGGCAGGTGGTTTAGGTTGTATTCTAATCGTCCGGTCCGATCTGTGGTGGCTGGAGATTAGCCGTGTCGGTGGTGAACGTCCCAAAAGTCCTTGCTCAGATGACGCACTACTGTTGCTCCCTGAACTAGCTGCACTACCCGTGCTGGTCGACCTGCTCAGCACAGGCATCCTGGTGGAGGAGTGGTGACCAGCGTGTGTGTGGTGAGTGGACCGATGTTCATAGTTATTATTCACATTGATTGGTATCACTTCGTGAGTCCTTTCGTGCTTGTCATGCCGCTGTGTGGGTCTGCTACTACTAATGCTACTAGCCTTCTTTGCAACAGTGGGGCCTTCTGTGTACTCGTTGCTGGTCCTGATTGCTTTAATCTGATCGAGGGATAAAATGGCAGTGTGTTGCAGCTCCCGTTCATAGTCAAGTCTCTGCCTGCTGTCGAGAGAGGGCTGCTGGATCACAACCAATGAACCACCACCGCCATGCTGAATACGGGCCTCCATCTGTGGTGATCACAACTTCCAGCATTCACCGTAGACTTGGCATGCATCTGAAATTCTGCCAAAACAAGTAGAGAGGAAAAAATATATTCAGAGTCACGCAGCTACATTCAGCAATAACTTATGGAATCACAAGGATCCCAGGCTAGTGCAAAAGAATAGACTTAGAAAGCACTTAACCCACTGGACTGCAGCCACAGCTCCCACAATGAAAATTACATTTGGATGCACGAGGCAGCTCTACTAGCAACAAAAGCTATTTCTACATTGGGCCAGATACTAATTAACAGTCTGCACACTCATTCAAACTCCTTACCCCTCAATGGGAAGGTTTTCCTGTCTCTTGCCACAATTGTTCTATCTAGAAGGAAGAGGGCTTGGTTCAAACTGCCCAGTCAAATTCTGCAGATCTGCATGGAGCCAGATCATTCCTGAAGGCAAAGTATAGGGTAGAGTAGGAACTGTGAGAGGCAAGAAAATATGTATTTCTCTTTTTATTATAGCACTTTGAATATTTAGATATATATGTATGTGTGTATAATGCCTTTAATGTAGAAAATCATCCCATGGTGCTTAACAAAAGGACAGGCATTGGAAAGTAAGAGCAGTCAGCAAAGGTGTGATACAAAATATAAATTTTAAGGAGCACTTTGAAAGTGAGAAGAGACATGGCAGAGGGGTTTAGGAAAAGAATTTCATACTGCTGACCACAAAGCCGGGATGCACAGAATCCGCACAGTTGAGGAAACTATGCATTCTGAGACAGAGCTGTAAGAGAGTGCAGAAGTAGGATGATACACAAATGAAAACAAGGGTTTTGAAGACAGTCTGCTGGGGGACAGGGGTTACTAGAGATCGTGAGGATGAACATGTTAGGGGAGAAAATTTTAGTATTGAAAGGGATGATTAAGATCAATTTTTACCAATTGCCACCAATAAATGCCTGGAGCTTTTCAGGTTGTGAACCAGTTAAAAAATAATAACTCGCAGAATGTGAGAAAAAAAATCCCCGGAACTTCCCATCATCAATCAAGTCCAGGAATGTGCACGCATTGCATGCTGCATGCTGTACGTGCTGTGCCCACATCATGGATGTGCTGTGCATACATCTCCAGACTTCATTTTTAGCAGGAAAGGAAACAAACACTGCAATTTGGATTTGTTTTTCAAAAGGGGACCTGAACATTCTTTAGTGACTGCTTTTAAGACTACATTCTGTGTGCAGCAAGGACAGTAATGTACTGGCATAGTTACACACAGTGCAGGCAACTTTGACCTTCACCGCCTGGGTGGTAATCTGGTGCAGCGGAACTGTGCACCCATAGTAGGGCTTGCCCAATTTTCATCCCATCCAATGTAGTGAAAAATCGAGTGGGGCCTACAGAGCGGGGGCAATCAGCTCCACCAGATCACTGCCGAAGTGTTGAAGATGAAAATGACCTTGAGTCTCCTAAACGTTTAGACCATCAATCAAATGCTGACTCCGGTCACACACTGAGGTACTGATTACTGAAAGCAAGATTGCAACAATTTTCATGATCTGACCATGATAATGGCTACTAAACAATAAACATGGGTTCTTTTAAGTTTACTTTAAAACAAAATTGGACAATGAGAACCCAGAGATGACAACATTTCAGCAGCAATGAGTAGTAGTAGGTACAGAGGTGAACAATGTCTTGCAAGTTGGAAATAGGTCATCTTGGATTTGAAGTTCAGCTCAGAGTTGAGTAGGACACTAAGGGACACAACCTGACTGAGGAGCTGGGAATGAGTATAGACTCAAGGACAGAATACAGAGTTTCTGATGAGAGCTAAACAAAATGGCTTTAGCCTTGCTGATGTTTAGCTGGAGGAAATTCTGAGTCATCTTTGATGTTGTACAGTCAGACAGTATAGTGGCAATCAAGGACGATGTGTATCACTGGTGTACATCTGGAAGTTGACACTACACTGATGGATAATGTTGCTGAGAGACAGGATGCATATGAAGAATAGGAGGTGACTGAGGATGAAGCTTTGTGGCCATGCTGACATGGGAAGAGAAGCCTTAGAATAGTTTATATTTGTTGAAGTCCTGTTAGTTCTATGTTACTGGTCTTGTTACCTATTTTACAATACACAACATAAAAGATTTCATTGCAAGAAAATATATTTTTTGAAATCTGCTATGGAAATGTATGACCACTTATTCAGCTAGTTTCCTTGTCCTCTTAACACACCCTTTCTAGGTCCCGCCACCTTGTCATTCCCCTCCCTGCTTTCAAACGCCTCTTTAAAATCTGTTCCTTGGCCATGTCTCCAGTCCCTTACTTTAATCCTATTTTCCTCTCCTGGTCAACATCCACTGTTTTTTTTCCTCTTTAACCCTAGTGCTTGGAGATTTATTCCCGTCCCTGAGCAGCACTATAGAAATAAGTATTGTGAATTACTTTAATATTCCCTTCCACCCTATTAGACCTTCCTCAGGTAGATGACAAACTCTTGGTATTCTAACAATGCCATGCTTGAGCTGACAACTAGACAATACATGACAACAGCTGGGTTTACCAGTCAAGTTCTCTCTTTGTTTGGACTGCTGTCTGCATCTCCATTTGATCATGCAACCAAGACTAGGAACTCCAATATATGAATCACAGGTATACATAACCCAGATCCCGACACTACATCACAGCATTGGAGCACAAAAGCTTTTACTTTTTTTTAATGGAGTTATATCTATGCTGTATAGTACTGTAGGTGTAAATCTTGCCACAGAACGCCTTAACAAAAGATATGGTTACCCAAAAGATTCCATTTTCTGAGCTGTTGCAATTTGTTTTTAAATTCTAGACTACCTCATGATAAAAGTGCAACCTTTCCAAGACCAGAACCATTATTGTATTTTCTTTCTTACAACCTTTGCTCATGCAGTGGGTGGAAGTTTACACAAGTGGCTCGGTGAAAGGAAAGGTCACCAGCACCAACTCCCACATTATACAGCTAATCACTTGCAGCTCTGAAGTGGAGCTACTTTTCAACAGGTTTTGCATTGTTACATGAAAAATTACTAAAAATAAAAATAGTGATGCAACAAATATCAATACAATTTTAGTCTATGGGTATCATTCTGCAACCTATCTACAAATTTTGTAATGACAAAAGAAAGTTCAAATTGCATATATTGTAAAGTAAACCTTTTTCAATTTTAGAAATGATCATTCAATGGCTTGCTTCCCCGATGCCTCAGGAAGCTCTCGTCTTCAATCCTTGCTTTATGCTGTTGGCTGATCTCAGCTGAAATGGTCATAAAGGCTTGACTTTTTTTGGGCTATGGAATTAGGAAAAAAAGCAGCTGAAGTACCTACTGCTGACAGCTATCCAGTGATAGTGGGATCAGGTCTGACTGTGATTCCTTGTCTTACTCTGCCATCCTTCCCACCTGCTCAACCCCGCCATCCTAATATAAACCAACAGCACTCATTATCTAGATTCAGGAATGAAGAATGACTGGTTGGGTGAGATACCAGAAGGTTGTTAACACCTATAGATTAGTATTGCAACTTCATCTGTATCTTCAAGAGATGAAGAGTAAAGCAAAATATGCATTAGTATGAGTACAATATCCAACAGTGTTAGTGTTAAGTTGCTAATCATTCAGTCAATAAAGACACCCCTCCCCACCACGAAATCATCTTAAATAACAGATTATCCTAACACCAGCTCAGTGAATCTCCTTCAATGCTGAATAATAGAAACAAGTACCAGTGCACATTCCACTAGATGGAATCCTTTAGAATTAAAATTATCAGACAAGGATACAGGGATTAGGGCATATGCTCCAAATGACCAATTTCAATTCCCAACCAAAAGACTGTCACACTTCAATTCCCACTCTAAAGACGTCATGTCCCTTGACCTCACCTGCCTCAGCTGGCTCCGTATGCTCACAATAACAGGATCTCATCTGAGGGGAGAAAAGAAAGGGAAGAGAAAAAGAGAGATCTGCAATTGTCTGGTTTAGTCTCTTCAACTATGCACCCTATTGGACACTGCAGAAGAAACCATAAAGATAAGATGGCTGTGGCACAAAATACCCCACTCTCCCAGCACAGAAAAAGAAACATATTTTATTCCTATCGTATGGGGGGAAGGCCTTGTGAAAAGATTTGGGCTACTGCAGTAAAGTCATTTTTGAAGATACAAAAGTACTCACGACTTGGAATAGAAATATATAATGTATGATATATAGCGAAAGAACTGCTTTACTGCCGGATTTTACAGTGAAAAATTTAATGTAACTTCTAGCCCCAAAAAGTCTAAATCAGTTTAAAAAAGGTGAGAAGAAAAAAACAGTTTGACTTATTCTGACAACACTGCAAATAAAGTTGAGCTGAGGCATGCATTTTGTTAAAAAAATATTTACTTAGTATGTTTTTTTTTTAGAGATACAGCACTGAAACAGGCCCTTCGGCCCACTGAGTCTGTGCCAACCATCAACCACCCATTTATACTAATCTTACACTAATTCCATATTCCTACCACATCCCCACCTGTCCCTATATATTTCCCTACCACCTACCTATACTAGGGGCAATCTATAACAGCCAATTAACCTATCAACCTGTAAGTCTTTGGCATGTGGGAGGAAACCGGAGCACCCGGAGGAAACCCACGCAGACACAGGGAGAACTTGCAAACTCCACACAGGCAGTACCCAGAATTGAACCCAGGTCGCTGGAGCTGTGAGGCTGCGGTGCTAACCACTGCGCCACTGTGCCGCATTTAAAATTTTCAAAATGAAAATGATTACTTTTTTTTCCTGATGTTCAATGCTAAAAACCATGCAAGGTGAAGTCAGCAGTTGAAGGGTTAGTGTACTAGTTTCTTATGCACAACACTGGTGGGAGGAGAACAGTCACAAACGTAATGCTCAATGCTGTCAACCTTCAGTAAGACCTAACATGCTCCTGTTTTCTTCCAAAGTAGTTTTGTGTCTGCAGCTGTGAAATAAAGAACCATCCTTTTTCTAAATGATATCCTTCTAAAGGCAATGTCTAATAGGAACATCAATAACACATCTGCAGTACACTTAATGACTTGCATATTTAATGCATAACCATTATTCCTACAAAGTAGTAATTGATTGCAGCCCAGCATTAAAGTTATATACCAAAGTATTCAGACAGTCTTACTCCCATTTCTCCCTCAACCTGAAAAGAAGTTTACTTTAAAAAAAGGGGGGAGATTTCAGACTGTATAATTTATTGTATCAAAATGAGGATGGCAATGGGTTAAAACAATTGCCTTGCACAGACTTGCCAGGATCTGGTGGATTTTCCTAAGCACCTGGTGCTCAGTTTTTACAGCAGAAGGATTATACTGACAATGAAGCACTGGATCTCGGTCAGCACAAAACAGGACTGAATTAAGAGACTATTACCATGTGGTATCCATAATGCGGTTTTAATTTGGGAGCTTCCACAACACTGCACAGTGCTAGTCTTATTTTTGTGCAAGAGGCATTCTTGCCTTGAAATGTCACAAAAATGCAACCACTTATTGAGTGATTTCCACACATGGAATTGAATAAAATAGTGGTAAAGTTAATATATACAGTTCAGTTCTTAATTACTTACACAAATATAATACGCCTTTGAAAAAAAACTGAAAAATTATTTATAATTTAACAACTAGGTTTGAAACTCCTCCCCCACCAAAACCACAAAGGTTTTGTTTTACTTAACAGTGAAGAGTAGTGGCACAATTGAAGGAATGAGGAACTGTTATTATAAATATCCTCATGGAGGACTTGGTACTAATGGGTAGGTTAGTTAGAGTGAAAGATAACAGTTTTCATATTCAAGCACCAATCTGAATTGATGAGAACTGCTGAGAAAACAAATTTTTAAAACTTGCAAAGCACAAGTATAACATTTCAGAGTCTGCCTTCCATGACGAGTGGTAAAATTGGTCAATGAGCTTAAGTGGCAGATTAAAGTTGAATTTGCAGTCTTGCTGTAATTTACTGTTGGAAAAATATATCTAAAACCAAGCACCTTCAGCCTGTGTTCCTACACCAATAACAGCAGCACCTGAAGCAATAGTTGGGGTGATCAAACCTCGCCCTGGAAAGTGTACAGTTGCAACAGATCTGATTAAAGGATTAAATATTTTAAATGTTGGCTTTCAGTGCCATGGGAGAGGAACATAGATGAGTTGGTGGAAGATGATGTGTGTGAGATGGAGTGTGGGAATACAAAAATATGTATAAGGGGAAAAAGCATGAAGAGACCAGCACGGAGTTTGAAAATTGAATTCAGAGCCCCAGCAAATTAGAGGACTGCTACCCTAATAGATTTTGGTGCTTCTAAGACAAGACATAAAATTTCTGTCAACAAAAACTAGGAAAGTATGCGTTTTTCCCCTATAATTAATGGCCTACCCATGGAATTGTACTCTCATAAACCATGCAATTTCAAAGGTGCCTATTCCTGCAATATTAAGAGTTGCTAATTGAGAAAAGTAGGCATTCTCCCACTTTACTTCAAATAAGGACTATCATCCAAAGTCTATCACACTGTTTAAAAGTATGCTGTTCATGGGGACAGCAGCTAGTAGTGAATAGCTGGATACTGTAGTACGTGGTTCTCCGAATAGAGTGTTTGCCATGGTTTCTGGATGTTTTCAACTATTAAATGGTGGCATTCTCATATCTGATGAGAGCTTAGCCACCATGGCATGTAGTGTGTGCGAATAATATTCCATGATGGCAGAGTGTGGAAGAACAGATCTGATTTATTTTTCTGCAAGCACAATTTGAGTATGAAATGGCCAGAATATATCTAATCACTTATCAATTACCAGTCACTTCATATCCAAAGCCTATCGTGTTTTATCACAGAATGATAATGACAGGAAGTATATTTTAGTGATTAATAAAATTTCATAGTAGATGAGCCAACTGCAAATGGTGCACATTAGCTCTCTTACTAAAATGCTATATTCTCCCCTCTTTTGGCCAGTTTTTAAGTTACCTTTAATAACAGTGGAAAGGTGAAACTGTGACGGCTGACGGCCAGGTTGAGAAGTCAGATTCTCACCAGAACATACTGTACCTTGTCTTGAACCTTGTCAGTTACCCATCATGTTGACTCAAAATCAGTCGTCTCGCTTGAAACTACACCCGAAAGAGCTTAACATTTTAACCTGCTCCATCACCGGTTTACAACAAAAACTTTTCCAATTTTGCAAGCTACAAGAGACATGTACGCTAGCACCTGCAAATAATAATAATGCCTCTACAAACTATCTCTATTATTTAATAAGCCCAGTAGAATGCCAACGTTTGCAAACTTCTCACTGCAGGGGAGGTGCTTGTAAGAAAGTGACGAGAACTCGTTTCGGAAATGAAAACTCGGGTTCGAGTTTCATGATCCTGAACATGCACCCAGAGAATTTCCAACACTGACCTCGATCTGTGACCTCGGAAGGCTCTCGCCTCTATTAACTTCAAACTTCAGCTTCACCCCATTCTCTACAATGGACAGAATTCCCTGAATTCCCCCCCGCCCGAAACACATGGAATTCCTGACCTTGGCATTTGACTTTGCTTTCTGGCCTGTGCTGTCTGCGTTGGCAAAACAAACCGGATTTATGTTTTTTTTACGGAAGACCCTCTGGGAGTAGGGGAGGGGCGGGGGCTTTCATAGTGATCCGAACAAATGGCACAAAAGCCACCGTCACATACAAAGTATGTTTTTTAAAAAATCAGGCCACGTTTTAGGATTAAAAATCGCCTGGTCAATACAGCAGGCTCAAATCATCATTGGAACTGACTACAAAAGGGAGCTCCAGGGGTCGAGGCAGCTGCCGGTGAAGACAGACACACTCTCCTCGCACATCGCGACACAAGGGGCGGCCGGAGCACTCAAAACACGAAGTGCCATGCCCGCAATTCACAAGGCACTGCCGGGAGCTGCGGAGAAGAGAGGGGAGGAGGGAGAGAAAACGCCCCCTGCCCTACAACAACTCTCACCAGTCGTGCAATAATAATTTTAAAAGCCGCTCTCAACTCTTCGAGACGCCTCTGAGAGCAGCGGAAAGGTACTCCAGTCCCACTCTACTTCAATAAGCTGCATGGATCTGAATCCCTCTCCAGCTGCCTTACCCAAACCCATAAGGCTGATTTCTCCAGCACCGATCACCTTGTTGCAAACAGCAGTTTGCTGTGCCGAAACTCTGCAAGAAGCGTCCCCTCTCCAGCAAGAAATGGGCAAAGGGGAAATGATCCGCACTCCCTCAATCCCTGCCGCCTCGGTCGCAGATCTCGGCGATGATTTCAATTCAAACTGCTCGGAAAAGAACACATCAAAATCCCGCAGCCGAATGCCGGTGACTGTAGCCAGCAGCGCCCTCTCGGAACGCACTTAAACTCTGCTTAATCGATCGTTCACGGAGCCGAGGACAGTGGGAGAGAGAGAGAGAGGAACGGGAGGTGGGAGGGGAGGGGAGGGGGAAAAATTATGAATGAATTCAGCAGCAAGAGGCTGGCGCTCGGAGGGGCTGGAGAACACCACACGGGGGCGGACTTTCCACAACACTGGGCTCATTCAACTCGATCTTCACAAGTGCAAGATTCAACCTGAGGATCATGATCTCTGTCCGGCAGGGAAAAGAGTTAGCTTTTCGTTTACATTTAGGGGAGAGTATTTGTGCTATGAAAATTAATACGCGTTTGTAAAAGCTATCGAATTAAACACGATTTTTGCAAACATTTCTAAGTTATTAAATGTAGAGGAATCTTACCTATTTCCATATATCCACCAAGTACAAATCCATTTTATTATGTGATATATAGAAAGTTCTTTTTCCAAGAAGGTAGATCCAGTCTCAAGCCTTATTTATATCAACCGGATAACCAATTTAGGAGTCGCGGTGTTTGTCGTCGGATCGAAATAACAATTGGAGTGAGAAGGTGAGGCAGTTTGTCAAGTTGAAAGAAGCAGGGGAATGTGATGCAGTGACCCCGACAGACAAGAGTTCTCCCCGCAGCCAGCGGGATAGCGGAATCCGCAGCGCTCCACTCTACACACTGCCCATACACAACAATGTCCAGCAGCCTTTGGGCTATTTCCTCTTTCTCTCGACACTGCGGTTTGTCAATGAGCTGTTTCCTTTTTTGTCGTGAGACTCTCCCCAGTCACGACGAATTTTCTGTATGATGCTCTCCCGTCTGGACACCTGCTTTCCTAGATGAAGTTGTCACCAGCACACGATATGGCTGCATGTGTTTGCATGTTGTGATACCATATGTAAGAGACTCTGTGCTCGCCCTTTGTGAACCTGGTGTATATATTGGTGCGCCTGTCTGTGAGGCTGTGTTGGGCAAACCAATGTGTGTCAACGTGAGATACTCTTTTTATATGAGTGCCGAGTTGCTCTAACACGCTGCTTGCTCCCTGTTGCCCGCTCTGGACTTGTTCTCAGTGCCGCTGGCGACTGGCTCGTTGTCCACGAAACACACACCACATTCCCTTCACCCTCATTGGTCGAAACTTCGCATTCCACCGCTGCTCATTGGCCACAAATGTGCATTCCACCGCCGCTCATTGGTCTCCTGCAGCCCCAGAAGCGGAAAAAGTGGGAATAAAGAGGATACAAGATATCCGGTCGCTGCTGATTGGTTATATCAGGACTCGCCGCGGTTAGCGGGCTCTGATTGGATCAATGGGAGGGCACAACACTTATTTCATAGGAAGCGGATTGGTCGCTTTAGGGATGCAGGGTTGACGCTGAATGGAGATTGGTGGGAAATATCTCGCTAATTGGATCAGAGGAAACGGCGCATCCGAGTGCAGATGATCACTGCAAGATTGGGATAGCTGATCTGATTTCACTCAGATGTCGAACGCACAACAAAAAATGTAACATCAATTCAATATATTTAAACAATCTATATTCCACCGTAAACCGGTTTAGTTTGATTAAACTAAGCTAAAGGAAACCATACTGAAATATTTAAAAATTAGTTACTATTGGAGCAATATATTTATTTTACTCGAGTTTTTTTAAAATATGGTTCATCCTATTTCAACGAAATTAAAGAAAATACACATCTTACTTTCGCTGTTGATGTACACTCACAAACACACACCATTCCATGTGCGAAGAAAAATGTTCGCAATGTTGAATGAGCCTTAGAGAAAAATCATCTGAGCCGCTCGCTGCCTTCAACCCTCAGCGGCTTTATTATTCATTTGTAAACTAAACCGCAGACCGGAATTCAGTGCCATTCTCCCCCTATCGCATCCTGCTGGTTCCCATTATGAAGAAAAAGCTTTCAGATGAGAAAAACGAATGTGGTTTACAAAAAAAAGAGGCAGAGGAAACATTCATTAAAAAGACCCGCAACGATGAAATCTAGCTTTCAAAGGCCATTATTAAACATACATAAGTATTTTAAAACATTTAAACTTTTTTTCTCTCACCCAAAAAATCCGCGCGTTGGAATATGAAAGGTCCAGGTAATAAGGAACTGAACCCATTCAACAACCCCTATCTTTGGATAACGCTTTTGTGCTCAGATCACACTGGGGGGAAACCCCGACTTCCTAAACTCCTCTTTGTTGTTGCTCCAGTCATTTGAATGCACCAAAACAACTGTCTCCTGCCACTGAACACATGCTGAGAATGTTAATGCCAATCCACCAAACTTTCTGTATAGGGCGGGGAGCCTACACTGAATGAATGCCTCCAAGTATAATTTATGTGCAATGTTAAATAATTCCTGGTTGTACTCATTAATCTAATTTGAACTGCAATGTGGGATAGATAACCTGTTTTATACATACAGTGCGGGTGTACGCTCGCTCATGATACTTTAATGAGCGATTTAATAATCTGGTACAGTACACTGAACCTCTTCCGTTCATCTTGAGTACAGTATATTTGCATTATGAAATACAGACGCTTCATTTGTTGTTGGCCTGTCTCTTGAGTGTTCCTTTGGGGCGACTGTGGCTCTTTGGCTGGTTTCATTTGTGCAGGAAATCGCTCATTCATTAACCCTCTGGCTTCCCTTTCATCTGAAGTCTGACTGATCATTAAGCCGCCCTTTCACACCGGAACGGCTGAAGACCCGTTTAAAGAAATTAAGGGATTTATCTGTGAGTCCATCATTTCTTCCAGACCAGTTATCAGGGATTTCATCGGGCGAGAAGATGTCAGGCCCCGAGGCGAAGGAACTGACCAAATGGGGCTTCAAAGAACTGTAAATTACAACGCCAAGTTCTGCAGGATCTGCAGGTCGCGCCTTTAAAGAGACACCATCCCCGCTGCGTGATCGACATAAAATGATCAGACATATCCACCTGGCAACAACCCCTGCCCATGAAAAGTACTGATCGCGCATTAGAAACAAAAAGATAGCAAGAACCCGCAGTCTAATCGATTTCATACATTCAGACTCAAGCAAAAGGATTTCTTTCAGAGTTAACCCAGACCCCTCCCCCTTTCCATAAAGGACGTTCCAAAACTGAAAAATAGTTATAACTTTTGTCAAAATCATATTTTAAAGAGGAATACTGCTGCTGGGAAACCGCTGTTTGAAGAGGCACCGATATTGACCTCATAATCTATTTTTAGCGGTACTATGTTGTTAATTTTCTAATTGATTCATTTATGTTTTCGTTGCGTTTCTGTTAAAGCACAAAGCTTGTTTTCCGATTGTTTCTGGGGATTCCTAGCACAGTATTGGGAGTTCCTTTGATAATGTTTATATTCACAGGCGTGAACTTCTGGCTGCCACGGGGTCATCCTCTATTTAATTGAATCCAACCAGCTGAATTAGGAACAAAAGCAGCTGATACCTGCTTTATATACTGGGCAGTGCAATTCGGACACTTCGACTGTGGACATAAACCTTAATGTACTATTAGTTTTCCTTGTCCTGGATCAGAATGGCTTCCTTTGGGAACAAAATGTCTTCCATTCAACATGTAGATAGGGGTCCGATAGGTGGGGGAAGACACTAGGGTTTCTGCCGCTCCCCCCATCCACTGCACCTCTCTTCACCGCCACTGTTTATTGACAAATCCCTATTACACAAAGTAACCAATCAACAAGGAAAATGACCAATTAAATTAAAGCGATAATGTCTTGTTTCCGGACGTATACAACCAGGTCACTGTTATGAGTACAAACATGAATTCGGCTTGGGCAAATATAGGCAAACAAATATATATGAGAGAGGCGCGACGCATCAATCTGCAACCAATTACTTGGTCTATATGTAAAATGCTGCTTTTCCAAAGTAGGAAAGCGCGACACTGTGATTTGGATCAAATGTGTGTATGGAGGTCTCCGGCTGTGTTCTCATGCCAATGAAAAGGCCGGCGGGGCTGTCAGGATGTGGGATGTGCCGTCACCTGTAACTGCTGTTGGTTTTCACAATGAGCGAAAGGTTACTACCGGCTCTCAAAGAGGCAGCCGGACTCGGGCCTTGGGAAGGGAGGGGACGAGGGCGGATGCAGAGATGTTTCGCTTGAATGAATTCGGCAGATAGGATCCAAGCTTCACGGTGTGAATGGTCTGTGCTTTGGTTCTCTGACATTGATGGGCACTGTTTACCTTTTCATATGGTAAATGTGTCAGTCAGAGTCTAGGCGGAGCCAGTCAACCCAGTCTGCTCCATTACACATCGGGGTTGCTGCAATTCATATTGTGTTATGGTAACAATTTGCAAAACCTTGAACAACCAATATTAGAAACATCTTGTGTAAATATTAGCTTGTCATTCAATGCTTCTTTTTATTCCGGAAAGCTAAAATCAGTCGTTATGTCATTTTTACTTTGAAACGTTTTGTAACAAAAGTTTATATGGGAATTTAAAACAATTTACACATGGTGGGACTTACCCCAACGACATATTCATACCTGACAGTAGGCATTTCACAATGTACATCAGACATGCAAACATCATTTCCATCAGAAATTCAGAATCGTTGCATCGAGGATTGATTTTAGTTTCATTATTGTGCTTACTGGGATGGCACACTTCAGAAGGGCAACTCGCACATTGCAGAGAAGCCCGGCAGTGTTGTTTTACTCTGCATCGACAACAACATAAGCAGTTTTGAAGCGAAGTTTTCGCACACTGGCTAGTGAATATGCAACTGAATCTGTAACGGTGGAGCTCTGATTCGCATTTGTTACTTTCCTTGAATTCAATATTAGGGATGTCTGTCATTTGGCAATTGTGCAACTTTTAGGGTCAGAAGCAAGGACGCCTGGAAGAATTGCATTGAGCTGCATTAGCTACAGTGTAGCTACAATACCAGATCAAACCTTAATCTTAGTGGTGCCAGACGGTGTGGAGTTCAGGCCCGCTCCGGCTCTGAATTGTGGGCTGACATCCAGCGGGATACTGGCTTCCTGTGGGTGTAAGTTGGAACCCCTCTCCCCAGCACCACCCCACCTCTTGCCAATTGTAAAACTTGTCGCAGCCCGTAAAACCATCCTGTCCGAGAGCAGTAACTGCCCCATGGGTTGCTACAAAGATGGTTACTACCATCAAAAGAACATTCACCTGACTGGCTAGATTGGTAATCACATTGCGGATCCTTCCTCTACTTTACACTATTCTCCAAGAGAGAGAGAGAAAACAACAAGGCACCGTGTAGTGTTAATTGTCAATTATATGTTTAGCCGATTTTATTTTAATGTCAGCGAGGTGCTTATCTCTCCCGTTCCTGAAGCAGGCCTCTCCACAGCCCCTGATTAGCCCTGGATTCGCCAAAAACCCTTATGAACACCTTCCTGAACACGAGTTTTAACGAATCGAGCTGGTTTACACTGCAGTAATTGGTGGCGCTGCTCCACACTCCATTGACCACCTCCAGGCGCTTACCCATTGTCTCTCGAGATAAGGAGGCCAAAGAATTGGTGGCACAAACTGCACCCGCTCCCCCACCCCCTGCCCCTCCGCCCCCTAACCCAACCTCACTAACATCACCATAAAATTAAAATAATCGCAGTAACTGTTACAGTCTGATCTCAAAGTGCACAATTGACCCGTCTCAGACCATTTGGGCAGGACTCCAGCGGGACATTGATTCGGGTTTTTAAATGCCCAGGCAATCCAGGGGGTATTTTTCTAAAGTTTTAAAAACAAATTTAAAAATAAAAATATTTTATTTTACTCCTGCCCATCCTCTCAAAACATTTGCAATATAGGAGTGAAGAACTGGGCTTCGTCCATGAGTGTGTGAGCACAGAATGGCAGAATTTTCAGTGCAATTCAGTCAGGGGAAGTTTCAGATCCACAGTACAGTTTTACTGCAGCTTACACAAATGGTGGGCTTCCAGAAACTTCTGTCCACCAGCGGTGAATAGAAATTCTTCCACCAAGGCACTACCTTTTTTTAATTTCTGGCACAAATAGAACTCAGCCAGCAGTACAGGCCATTTATTCCATCACTACCTGCCAAAGCAGAAACAAAATTGCAAAGTTTCAAATAGCTCAGCAGGTATAAGCTGGCACAAGTACAGTTAATTGTTTCTGCATCAAGTTGTGTGTAAACCCTCAGTACTCAAACACTTAAGTGTCACCACGTGCTGAGGTTCTATCTGTCTCTGGTGTGGTGAAAGATGGGGCTAGCTATCTTGCCACAAATGCTCCATTCAGGAGTTAGATCGTGCTGTACCACTTTGTCCCTCATAGAAAAGTTTGTGCAGAAAAATATCTTTGAACAAAAGTTGATTAGGCAGTAGTCTGCACATAACATCTTCGAGGCTCTATGGTAAAAGCAGATAGTGGATTCTGTTGAATGTTTCCCTGAGCAGACTGTCAATGTCATTTGGCAGAATGCCTCATAGCCAGAACTTTCAAACAAGCACCAAGATATACCTTGACTGGTGGGGAGAAGTTCCCTCCTCATCAGATCCTTCATGCACACAGGGTATCTCAGCACACCACATGCTGTACTCGAGGTGCATTTGCAAGGAATGTTGGGAAAGAGATGCAGTGCTTTTTTTGTCGAGGTTCATCCCAACCAACTCCATAACTTAGGACGCTGTGCTATATGGACTGTTCCCAGGGGTGCACACCGAGACAAACATCAAGTGCTGTTGGAAGGCCATCAACTAAGCTGAAGACACTCTTTGGTCTGCCCAAAACTTGCTGATCTTCCAGTGCAAGGAGCTGTCCAGGACCAAGTGTGTCAGACTGGCAAGGTCTGTGTGCTCAAGACTACATACTGAGTGATGCACTGAAGCTTGGGGCAGCCACCACAAAGACTTAGTGGGGAAAGGCCACAGTTTAGGGCCCTCCCAACATAGTACCCTGAGGGGCTGGAAGAAGTGTGAAACCTCATGAGATGTGTGTATCAAGAGATATTTAATACAATGTAAATGGAGACACAATCTGCACTGTAAGTGGAGTGAGGCATCCTAGCGTGCCATATGCTGTATTTAACCAAATTGATCTGTCTAGCACCATGTCTACAACTACTACAGTTGAATTGTATTATAATGTACCTTTACAAATTTTATGGATAAAGTATATTTTTGGGAAACACTGTTTGTTTATTCCTTCACTGTTATAGAACCCACCTGATAACTAAACGGTGACAATTCCACAGCACCACAAACACAGGGCAATGCACAACTGTTTCTTCTGGAGAACCTCTGTAACAGTATAAAGAGGGTATTGCACCATATCGTGTACAGTGAGTTCAAAGCTATGAGCTCTGTTTTCATTCTTTACTCGTTTGGATTCGCCCTGAATCAAAGTTCACTCATTAGCACAATCTACTTTGTAAACTATAACATATGCACTGAGTGAAACGTATGCCAACTTGTAAACAGAGAACAAAGAACACAAGCCATTTCGAAAAAGTAGGTTGGGACAATACTTCAAACTAAACCACGATAAAAGACAAATTAGGAAAAGGCAGACTGATGTCAGGAAGTTCCTCATACAAAGAGTAATCGAGTTGTGGAATGGCCGTTTGGGTAGAGCCATGGAGATGAAAGCTCTGGAATCATTTAACGAACAATTGAATGTGACGGTCTTTCTGGATGGATAAACTAACAAGGGCCTTCTTCAGCTGTATCTATCTTGTGATCTGGTTCTTTTCAATGGATTTGTAGTCTTCAGGGGCGCCAATGTTGGCTGTGTGATAGCGACTCTCACTGCACTGAGGGTGTTTTCATACCTTACTCAAAATATTCCATATCTCACTGAGTTCTCCCTCTTTCAACCCGTTAATGTGTACGTTGACTATGTGAAGTTCGATACTGATGACAGAATTCCTATCCCACATGTAAAAACGTATACACGTTAACCATTAATACAGACATTCTTCAAGTAGCGAAAGAAAATCCACACATTTTTTTTAGAGATACAGCACTGAAACAGGCCCTTCGGCCCACCGAGTCTGTGCCGACCATCAAGCACCCACTTATACATGTTAAAATAGAAATGCATCTTCTGGTTTACAATAGGGAAAACTCCTTGATTGTGCAAGATCAAGGATTAAATCATGGCTCCGAGCAGAACATCATTTGAGAAAGCTGGTATTATAAGATCAATTTCGAAGTGCCTTAATAAACCCATTCTTTAAAGAGTGATTTTAGCGGCTAACTTGTTTCCGTGCTTTGGGATGAGAAGGCGATGGGGTTTGCTTTGCCTAACTATAATGACATTGGAAATCATCTGTCTAAAATGAAACACGTGGGTGAGTCTCTCAGTACCACCCATTGCCATAAAATATCATTTTAGGAATAAGCTGACCGTCACTCTGACCTCAAACCACATTTCATTATAGATTGAATGGTTTCAACGTATTCGTGCAAGTATTTTGAATTTTAAATGCTGAGCACATTACAAATGCTGAGTAGGCGTGGGATTACAGTTCAAATTCTGCATGGAATTAGTTGTTAAAATGCCTGGGTTCATCACCACATCCCGGCTCCTCTGCCAGGGCGGCAACGCTGAGACCGAATAAAGTTCGACTGTAAATGTCCATTCAGCGCTGCTTTCCTGCAAATCCAATTGCGGCGGATGCCAAAGTTGCCTGTGTGATACCAGCAGGCGGTTTGGACTCCGCCGAAACAGCCTCGGGACATCTTCATGTATTTTTAACTGAAGACCTCAAACAAAAATGGTTCTGTAATACAGTAGCTATAACTGTAAATGTTCCGAAGAGAGGAACTAATCACAAATCAATCAGTTGTCGCGGTCTCAAAAGCAGAGGCATAAATGACTTTACTGGAGCGCTATGTCCGTATGGCAATCCGTGCCATTCAATAGACAGGGGTAGCTGTCAAGCAATTGAATAGCCAATCCAAAATCAAGTACTGCTAAGGGAACCTCTAATTAAAACTACTCCTGTTTCAGAAAACCCCTTGTTTCCTCAATGGAACCATTTTCATACCATCTTATCAGAGCAACGTGTCATTGAATCATAGAATCACGCAGCACAGAAAGATACGATTCGGCCCATCGTGTCTGTACTGGCTCTTTGAAAGAGCTTTCCAATTAGTCCCATTCCCAGCTTTTTCCCCGTAGCCCTGCAATTTTCTCCATATGTCCAATTCCCTTTGTAAAGTTACTATTGAATCTATTTTCCCTAACTTTTCAGGTAATGCATTCCAGATCAGAATAACTCACTGCACAAATGTTTTAACATTATCTTCAAAAATAAAACAATTGGTACATGTTTATTTTAGTTGAACATTTGATTGAGGGCTCATATCCATATGCCAGCACCTCAATGGTTGAAAAGAGTATGAGATGAGGTAAATTGGCTAATAATGATTAGATGACTCTGATCTGAGATTAAATTCTAAAAGTTGGGACATTGTAGGAAAAAAAGGAACATTGAGGGAGTTAAGCAGTCCCATGGTATTGTGGTCCTATGAAAGAATGAATTAGAATTCTGCAGAGAATCTTGATTTCAACACAATGGGTATGGTAGAGAGAAGGATGTCCTCTGTCCGGTTAAGAAGAAAAAGAGGCAGAAGTCCAGATTAATAATGATTATAGTTCCATCAATAATTGGAGAGACAGATGAAAAGGTTGTAATAGAAAGATTGGTTGCTAGAGGTGCTGGAGCAGTTACCTATCAGAAAAGATGCACAAAGGTTACAATTTTGCATAAAGACTCCAGAAAGTGGTGAAAATACCATTTTGTGAACAGACCTGAGTGATACATTGCAATGTCTTTTTTCCCTAGCCATTGACTCCATTCAACTCCCAGGCATTTGTCTGATGCTGACCCAGGCTGTTCGCAATCGTTTTCATAATTGACCCCAAGATGAACTTCTGACCACATCGCCGCACTATCACTAAGACCCCCTATTTCCACCTTCATAACATTGCTTGACTCTGCCCCTGCCTCAGTTCATCTGCTGCTGAAACCCTCATCCATTTTTGTACCCCTAAACTTGACTATTCCAATGCAGTCCAGACCAGTATCCCATCCTCTACCCTCTGTAAACTTGAGAGCACCCAAAATTCTACTGCCTATTACCTAACTCACACTAAGTCCCATTCACCCATCACCCTCGTGCTTGCTGACCTAGATTTGTTCCCATTTAAACAACACCTCAATTTTAACATTTTTATCTTTGTTTTCAAATCCTTCCATGGCCTTGACTGTTCCTATCTCTGTAATCTCCTCCAGCCCTATGACCCTCCTCTAATTCTAGTATCTTGAATATCCCTGATTTTAATCACTCCATCAGTGCCTTCCATTGCCAATGCCGTAAGCTGCCTCTAATCCCCTTACTAAACTTTCCCCTGTCATTACCTCTCTTGCTCCTTTAAGACACTTCCTGAAACTTACCTCAGGGTCACTGAGGCCAACAGTGGCTACCAAACTATTGCTTTCATTGAGATCAGCCAACACAGTACAGACTGGAAACTGAAACTGGGACCTTCTGGTTGGCATGACTCGGTATTACACCAGGCAATGCCTCATCTGTATCCATCTGCAACCGTGTGATTCTACTGCTGAACTTAGTGTCTGGCACTAGCACCTCAACATAAATGATCTGGGAGCTTGAGCATGATAAGGAAATTTGAGTTTGTAATTGAGAATACAATTTTTTTCAATATGAGTGTTTAAAAAAATTAAATTTTCTGTCTCCTCCTGCAAAGATCCATGAGCACTAATTGGCTATCCAGTACCTCTTTCAAGTAGCTACTCCTGATGTATGAGTATAGACAACCAAACTCTATATGTGTGTGGGGGCACTTGATCCTGTCCTCACTCAATGTCCACACATATGCATATCCAGGAGCTTTCTCTGGATACTGATGAGCAGCAGGAACCTAGGCACATTTTTCTTCCCTCAAACCTTGGTATATTGAGTGAAATTGTAACAGTTCATCTTCCACATGGCTGAGATTATCTAATTAGTCTGAGGTCTTAAGGATCTATATAATTGAGTATTATACAACATGGTGGTTTTGTGCACTGAAGTATTGATTGGATTTGAATTCACATAAATGTTGAGGTGCCTGGTATGAACGAATGCTGTACAACACAACTTGTGCATATATACTATTGTATGATTATAATGCTTTTGTGCTTTATTTAATGACTGTCAGGTCAATCTTCTGGGTTTTTCAGCCCTGTATGGAGAAATTGCATGTGGACAAAAAGTTATTTATAAGTAACTGCAAATGTGCATTTTTCATTCAGTTATCCCATATTACCTGCTGTGTGTAAAGTTTGGTGAATCCATCAGTGTTGTTCTGTAATTGTCAGCATCTTAATGTGTAGGATATGAAACTGATGATTCATACAAAAACAAGCTAGTCATCATTCCAGGTGTGTAGCAGGTGCACAATTCCCAAATCCATCCACAGAAAATGACTGAGAGACCCTTATCAACAGGGCTATTGCCATACTCACCACCCCCCTCAAAATGCTGACCTCCCTTGTCAATTAGTGATTGATTCAGTGTGCTCAACACTACTGTTTTTTTGTGATATTAAACCATTGGAAACATTACAAAACCTTGTGTAATGTCAAACCCATGTCTTGTGAGTGATGCTTTTAGTGGGATGGCTGAAACAGAAGGTGGTGCAGAGTGTATACTGTGTATGACGATGGGATTTAATGTGGCTTGTGGTATTAAGTTGTATGTAAAGATAAGACACCACATGACTTGGGAAGACAGTGTAGTAAACAGCATACACAATATACTTTTCCTTTGGACTGAAGTTGCCTGATTTTTAAAAAATTATAGTCAGAGTAACCAACCATCTGCTGATATGCTCACCTTCATTTGAGTTGCTGTACCTGTCACTGAGTTGTCCTGAATAAGTTATTTTAAGTCTTTCAAAATATAAATTTCTCTAGCCAACTAAAGACACAGCTTAAGAGCTCTTTGTTCAACTCAGACTAAACCTTTAACTAGGCAGTAAACTATTTTGAAAAGGAAGGCGGGCGGAGGTGGGGGAGGTCAGGGGTGAGACAAGCCAGAAGGGCTGGTTGTAATTTCCATCATAATGATACTGTGTATGACGATGGGATTTAATGTGGCTTGTGGTATTAAGTTGCATGTAAAGATATGAAATAAATTTATCAAATACTTATCCATGAAGGCAGTTCCCTTTTAATCCCACCCATATACTATAAATGAAAATTAATAGACAGTAGCATTAACACATTCAAAGCTATCATTGTTTGCATAATTCTAGGACTCGCAGTCTTGGAGTCTCCTCTTTAAAATAAGAGTGTGGTGGAGGCAGATTCAATTGAGGCATTCAAAAGGGAAATAGACCGCTTTCTGAAAACAAAGCATGTGCAGGGTTACATAAACAAGGTGGGGGAGCGGCATTAGGTGAATTGCTCATTCAGAGAGCCAGTGCAGACACAATGGGCCGAGACTCTGTCTCAGGCTTCTGCACTGTAACAATTCTGTGAATCTGTGATGTCCACTCCCACTACCCCAGGATTTCCAGTAGACGTCTCCAGTTGTTGTAAGTGGGCATGTGCTCGATGTATATCCATCATTAGGATGATAATGAAGTACAATGGGATGCACCCCACCTCCTATTTCATGTATCCATGGTTACTTTCAATAGGCACCCCAGTGCCTGGAGAAAGTCGGTGCAGAGGCCTGCCCCGAGATGCCCAAAGGCTGGAGCTTCTGCAGGGACCCCAGGGTTAGGCTGAAAATTGTTCAGGCATGCATAAAAATTGTTACTGATTCCTCCTTCCCCTTCCCTTGTGATCAAAAGTCCACAGGGTCTTCTTGCTGCAGCTCTCCAGCAGCAGCCAAAAGGTGATGAGAGCAGTGGTCAGCAACTCTGATGTTCTCCACGATCTTTTGGTACAAGGGCCAACTCTGGGGTAGGCCTGCATTTGGAGTTTGCCCATAAATGAAGGGCAGGAAAATCACCAGATCCTTAGTACTGACCGATGTAGCACATCTCAAATGTGCTGTGATTGTAAGAATTAGAATTAGAACATTACAGCGCAGTACAGGCCCTTCGGCCCTCGATGTTGCGCCGACCTGTGAAACCATCTGACCTACACTATTCCATTTTCATCCATATGTCTATCCAATGACCACTTAAATGCCCTTAAAGTTGGCGAATCTACTACTGCTGCAGGCAGGGCGTTCCACGCCCTTACTACTCTCTGAGTAAAGAAACTACCTCTCACATCTGTCCTATATCTATCACCCCTCAACTTGAAGCTATGTCCCCTCGTGTTTGCCATCACCATCCGAGGAAAAAGGCTCTCACTATCCACCCTGTCCAACCCTCTGATTATCTTATATGTCTCTATTAAGTCACCTCTCCTCCTCCTTCTCTCCAACGAAAACAACCTCAAGTCCCTCAGCCTTTCCTCGTAAGACCTTCCCTCCATACCAGGCAACATCCTAGTAAATCTCCTCTGCACCCTTTCCATAGCTTCCACATCCTTCCTATAATGCGGTGACCAGAACTGCACGCAATACTCCAGGTGCGGTCTCACCAGAGTTTTGTACAGCTGCAGCATGACCTCGTGGCTCCGAAACTCGACCCCCCTACTAATAAAAGCTAACACACCATATGCCTTCTTAACAGCCCTATTAACCTGGTTAGCAACCTTCAGGGATTTATGCACCTAGACACCAAGATCTCTCTGTTCATCCACACTACCAAGAATCTTCCCATTAGCCCAGTACTCTGCATTCCTGTTACTCCTTCCAAAGTGAATCACCTCACACTTTTCCGCATTAAACTCCATTTGCCATCTCTCAGCCCAGCTCTGCAGCCTATCTATGTCCCTCTGTACCCTACAACATCCTTCGGCACTATCCACAACTCCACCGACCTTAGTGTCATCTGCAAATTTACTAACCCACCCTTCTACACCCTCTTCCAGGTCATTTATAAAAATGACAAACAGCAGTGGCCCCAAAACAGATCCTTGCGGTACACCACTAGTAACTAAACTCCAGGATGAACATTTGCCATCAACCACCACCCTCTGTCTTCTTTCAGCTAGCCAATTTCTGATCCAAAGCTCTAAATCACCTTCAACCCCATACTTCCGTATTTTCTGCAATAGCCTACCGTGGGGAACCTTATCAAACGCCTTACTGAAATCCATATACACCACATCCACTGCTTTACCCTCATCCACCTGTTTGGTCACCTTCTCGAAAAACTCAATAAGGTTTGTGAGGCACGACCTACCCGTCACAAAACCGTGCTGACTATCTCTAATGAACTTATTCTTTTCAAGATGATTATAAATCCTGTCTCTTATAACCTTTTCCAACATTTTACCCACAACCGAAGTAAGGCTCACAGGTCTATAATTACCAGGGCTGTCTCTACTTCCCTTCTTGAACAAGGGGACAACATTTGCTATCCTCCAGTCTTCCAGCACTATTCCTGTCGACAATGACGACATAAAGATCAAGGACAAAGGCTCTGCAATCTCCTCCCTAGCTTCCCAGAGAATCCTAGGATAAATCCCATCTGGCCCAGGGGACTTATCTATTTTCACACTTTCCAAAATTGCTAACACCTCCTCCTTGTGAACCTCAATCCCATCTAGCCTCGTAGCCTGAATCTCAGTATTCTCAACAACATTTTCTTTCTCTACTGTAAATACTGACGCAAAATATTCATTTAACACTTCCCCTATCTCCTCTGATTCCACACACAACTTCCCACTACTATCCTTGATTGGCCCTAATCTAACTCTAGTCATTCTTTTATTCCTGATATACCCACTGACCAAAACTGTACAATATTATTGTGGTGTCACTGTTTGCAATAGTGTTAACAATTTAATAAATGTGCTCTTTTGTATCTAATTGGAATAAATGATAGACAGGGAACTTATATCCCAGTGACTTGTGGTTATTAAAATAATGAAAAATTAATAAATCTTTAATGAAACGGAAAGTATTGACAACCTTGTAAAATATATTTATTGAGATTTCACATTTCTGTTCACTCTAATTCACCTCCAGGCGCTTACCCATTGTCTCCTGAGACAAGGAGGCCAAAGAAGAAGAAGAATTCATCTCTAACATTAAAATGTATGGTAGCCTCTAGTGCTGGTTACATAACACCACAACACTCTGCTCCTTACACTGTTGCTTTATAGCCTCAATGACCATTTCAAATGCCTGGTCTGCACCTAACTGATGGATATAAGTAATTATCTCATTTCCGATTCCACTGTTATATGATTATTTGTCTTTTTCCTGCCTTGTTAGTTAATAACTATTGTCCTTTACATCATTAATTATGTAATTTGTTACCTTTTACTGGAAAGTTGCACCGGAATTTCCAGAATACATTAATACAATAGTGGCTTTATAAATGTCACTGACAGAAAATTGATGTTAAATAACCTTGAAGTAAATATTAAACAGAATATAATCATGTAAATAATCAGAAAGAAGCTGATCCTAAGTGGATCAGGTTACAGCATCTACTTATGTTCACAGCTGCTAAATTCACCAAAGCTTTCCTGCCTCACTGGACCTTGCTATGCATTCGTATGGATTATGGATGGAAGCAGACAAACCTAAGACCTTATTCAATGCCAATCAGGGGATGATTGTTAAATTCATATTTTGGAATTAATACTTGTTTTTTTTAATGTGATGAGTATCAGTTCAAGAAAAAAGAACATTTTCCACAATTTGCAACTTAAGACACTCTGAGATGTGCTACAACACTAACCTCTACACTGTGCTGTAATCTCAATCTCTGAAGCGCAACCTCACTTTACCAGTATGACATTTCTATCTCCGTCATCGCCACCTTTATGATGCTTTTTAGCGTCATAGAGTTATACAGCACAGAAACAGGCCCATCGGCCCATCGTGTCTGTGCCAGCCATGAAGCACCTATCTATTCTAATCCCATTTTCCAGCACTTTGCCCATAGCCTTACATGCTATGGTGTTTCAAGTGCTCATCGAAATCAAAAAGTTTTATTTGTGCACTAAAATCTTGGACTTCTATGTGTTTCAACAAAAACTGAAAAAAAGGATGTTGCTCAATGAAAGACACCTGTAAAATAATTGGAATTCCTGCAATGTTTTGAAAGGAAATTCAGAACAACGAGTTGAACTTTATGGGTGTTTTGAAAGGAAGCTAAATTTGTAAAAGGACAGGAAGGTAGGAGTTTCAAGGAAATCAAAGGGGTTTGACCTTTCTTCACAGCAGATTGAGTGACAAGGGGGAGACACTGTGTCTGGACATTTGACCATGATCAGGAAGGTGCTTTTTTCACTTTGGACCCTTTAAACGCCTGTGAATTGGACAAAGAGCAGGCATTTTGAAATCTTTGCTTGACCTACCTGTAGCAAGAGAGAACCCAGAAAAGTACTATCTCTCTCTCTGTAAAGGAGAGTCACATCTCTTGAAAAGGAATCCTGCATTTGAAAGGTAGCAGATACCTGTTGCCTCCAATCTCTGAAGAATTTCTGCATCCAGTGAGATTCCTGCTGCCTCCTCTGTTCTAAGAAAATCCTGAAATCTGAAGAATTCTTCTACTGCGAGACTGTTGCTTCAAAACCCAAGCAGACCTGTTGTTACACCCCGATGGAAGACCTGCTGCAGTTAAATTGCCATGAACACCTGCCCATCACAGACTGCTCATCAACCTCACCTGGAGAGACTTTGAGTGGCATCTGTCTGTTCGACTCTGGGACACCTCACCGTACCAAAAACATCCTACCAGAATGCGAACCTCAATTACTTTTTTTATTATTCCTTCTATTCCTAAGAAACAGTTATGATGTATGGCACAGGGACTGTCCAATTAAGCAGTGCATGGCATGGGGGCCATCCAATCCGGGCCAGAGGCAGCAACGCGGGCAGCGAGGTTGGTGTCAGTTGATGCCGCAGCAGGTGCTGGTGCCATATTTAAAGGATTGCCAGCCCTGCATTCATTGCTGCCTACATAAAGGATTTCTTCCTGTTCCAGCTGCCTGGTGTCTTCCTGCTACTGCTGCCTGGTGTTCTCCTGCTGCTGCTGCTGCCTGGTGTTGTCCTCCTGCTGCTGCTGCCTAGAGTTCTCCTGTTGCTGCAGCCTGATGTTTTTCTGCTGCCACTGCCTGGTGTTCTCTTATTACTACTGCCTGGTGTTCTCCTGCTGCTGCCTGGTGTTTTCCTGCTACTGCTGTGATGAAACATAGGTATAATAGGCTTAATTAGGTAGAATCTAGATATAATTAATATATTATACCTTTTAGAATTAAGGATTGAATAAATGGTCAGTTTTCAAGACTCACTGAAATTCCCATTTTAGAAGGTAGAGTTAAAAATTCCAAGGTCTTTCAAGGTTTCTCTTACAATGGAATTAGAACATTAGACACACATTGAAACATCCTGTGTAACATCAGTAAGAGGTAGCTATAAACTTAATTAGTTGGTAGTGTTGGTGATGCAGACAGACTGACTCAAAAGAAAGGTTCAAGGTACCATAAAAATACAATTACAGTTAATAAAATAATAAAATGAAATGGTACTTAGAGAAACAGATGCCAAGTAAACCCAATTATAAATATTTTGATCAGATAAAAGCTCACAACTTCAAGAGAAGGGAATTTCCAGCAAATAAGTTAAGTGGGGATGGCAGCTAATGATATTACCATATATGGATCTCAAAAGCAGGAAAAACAAATACAGAAAGGTAACACCTGTATGCTAAAAGGTTAGATGATAGCTTAGAAACAGTATAAACATGAGAGTTTGAAACAAGAAACCAGAAGTATTGAATTCTTCATCAATGCTTCTCAACCTATGTCTTACTCTGGGAATTTAAGGTAAATGTTTACTTTAAATTTTGATGGATATTCTAAGAAATTTTGCTGTAACATTATCAAGGTTAAACTTTTGGATTCTATTTTAGAAATAAGATTATGTGTTACATCTCTTAGTAATCTTTGATATTGTAGTATACTTAGCCACTTAAAGTATTGCATGTTCAATTCTTTAATAAATATATAAAAGTTAATAAATTGTCTCATGTAGTATTCTGTAAACAACTACAAGAACCCCCCTCTCTGTGTCTCTTTAAGTGGGGAGATATGTATTGAAGAGAGTTTCCCAGACCCTTATAATATCTGGGATATTTATGACTTAACCATAATTATTTTTAAAATAGGCTATCTGAAAGATGGTAATATTCTCTGTTAGTTTTCTTTCTTTGAGGGAAGCCTAGTTCAGTTTTTTGGACCCAAGTAAGTGTCTATAAGAATTTGTCTGGTTTGAACTTAATTAAATGAGATTCATAGGGATATATGCTTAATTTGGTTTAGTCCCAATAAGGGGTTAAAGTCATAAATCACTTCACTGCTTCCTGGTGTCCCCCTGCTGCTGCTGTCTGGTGTCCCTCTGCTGCTGCTGCCTGGTGTCCCCCTACTGCTGCTGCCTGGTGTTCCCCCTACTGCAGCTGCCTGGTCTTCTCCTGCTATTACTGCCTGCTGTTTTCCTGCTGCCGTTGCCTGATGTTTCCTGCTGCTGCCTGGTCTCCTGCTATTACTGCCTGCTGCTTTCCTGATGCTGCTGCCTGATGTTTCCTGCTGCTGCCTGGTCTTCTCCTGCTATTACTCCTGCTGTTTTCCTGCTGCTGTTGCCTGATGTTTCCTGCTGCTGCCTGGTCTCCTGCTATTACTGCCTGCTGTTTTCCTGCTGCTGTTGCCTGATGTTTCCTGCTGCTGCCACCGCTGCTGCTGCTGCTCCCCTCACTGAAGACTCAAAGCAACAAAGGATCTCACTGGAAGGCATCACCAATAATGGCAGAAGGAAGACCCCGTGTGGCTCTACATTTCAGCTATGTGTCCCTGCAGGTTCTCCTCCAGGCTGCAAGGGCAAGGCAGGAGGTCCTCTCCCCAAGAATTGGGAAGAAGACCTTGGCCCGCCTGACCAAGCAAGCCTGGATGAAGATTACAGAGGAGGTCAGCAACCGTGGGGTCACCCCCAGACCTGGAGCCAGAGTCGAAAGCCTGTCAATGACCCCATTCAGTCCGCCATGGTAAGTGCTCCATACCTCTTTTCCCTTTGGGGCTTGCATGTGTTAATACAAAATAGTTGGCTTGGTGCCGAGGGAGTGACCACTCACTCAGTGGCAAGGGGGTGAGGCTGTAACATATCGTGCCAGAGGCATGGCTGCGTCTTGGTGAGAGGCCCCTGTCTTTGCTGACCCCCACAAGGTTCCTTGAGAGTGACCATATACAGGTGGCATCCATGTATCCCCATCATGGGCCACTGGGCCCCCACCGGCATCGGCATTGTGCTTGCCTTCATGTGCAACATAACAGTCTTCCTTGTTGTTCCCAGGAAAAGACGGCACACATCAAAGAGAGAGCCAAGACTGTACCTCCACATCCTCACCCCCATAGAGGAAGAGGCCTTGGAGTTGGCAGGTCACCAGGGTGGCTGCGCAATTGCTGATGGTAAGACTAGGATGCCAACTCAAGAGGGTGAGTCAACCAGTGTGGATGCACAAGGATGCATCTGGCACCCAGAAGGCATAATGCCCTTGAGTTTAACGTCAGGCACATGGAGCTTCACAGCGGCTAGGATGACAAAATGGGAAGCCCTTAACCCTTACATGTTTATGTTCTGTCCGCCCTCCATGGCTCCTGCCGTTGTTAAAATCTGCAAGTGATGTCAAGACATCGCACTTCCAGCCCAACGTGGTCTGCTCCCATTTTACGCCCCGCCTCCACTCCCACCCCCGTCTCCGACCTCGCACTTAGTGGCCCTCCCGGTAAAATTCCAGCCTCCTGCTCTTGGTCCATTGTCCTGTAGGTTACGGCACTTCAGATGCATATCCAAGTACTTTTTAAATGTGCTGAGGGTTTCTACCTCTATCAACCTTTCAGGCAGTGAGTTGCCACATACTGGGTGAAACATTTTCTCCTCCACTCCCCTCTAATCTTTCTGCCAATTGCTTTTATTCTATGTCCCCTTGTCATTGACCTCTCTGCTTAGGGAAATAGGTCCTATTCACTCCATCTAGGCCCCTCATAATTTTATACACCGCAATTAAATCTCCCCTCAGTGTCCTCTGTTCCAAAGGAAATAACCCCAATCTATCCAATCTTTCCTCGTAGCTAAAATGCTCCATTCCTAGCAACATCCTCATGAATATTCTCGGTACCGTCTCCAGTGTGATCACATCCTTTCTATAATGCGGTGACGAGAACTGTGTGCAGTACACTAGCTGTGGCCTAACTAGTTCCAGCATAATCTCCCTCCTCTTTATTCCATGCCTTGGCTAATATGCCTTCTTAACCATCTTATCTATCTGTCCTACTACCTTCAGGGATCTGTGGACAAGCACTCCAAGGTCCCTCTGTTCCTCTACACTTCTCAGCATCCAACCATTTATTGTGTACTCCCATGCATTGTTTGCCCTCCCCAAATGCATTACCTCACACTTCTGTGGAGTGAATTCCATTTGCTACTTTTCAGCCCACCTGACCAGTCCATTGATATCTTCCTGCAGTACCTAGTAATGTTAATTAAGGCCTGAATGGTCACTTAGATTAGTTTCAGATCACCTGATGGGTCGGAGAGGAATTTTCCAGATTTTATCCCCCTACTTGGCTTGGGTTTTTATCTTGTATGTTTGAATTTTTAACTTCTTTGATGTTTAGCTTTTATTTTAACCTTTTACGTCCATCAAAAACCTGGAATTCCCTTCTTATCAGCACTGTGGGTGTACCTACACCAGATGGACTGCAGCGGTTCAAGAAGGTGACTCACCACTACCTTCTCAAGGGCAATTAGAGATGGGCAACAAATGCTGGTTTTGCCAGCAACTCTCACATCCCATGAAAGAATAAGAAAAATCGTTTGAAACAAGAGATTTAATATAAATATGATTAGATTAAATGAACCTTACTTTGAGCTTCCCTTGTGCTCACTGTGGTAATAGATAGCTTCCCTTTGACATCATTACTTCCGGGCTAAAAAGGGGGAAATGAGTGATAATTTCTGCTCATGATCAATATCAAATGGGTCCTGATGGAAAGTGTACATTTGTGGATATAAGCCACCAACACACAGCATAAGCGCAATGCCCTGTTGACACTGATTGTTTAGTTTCATTTATGCAGAACAACCAATTGGCTAAGGTTTTGGAGAGATGTTGTAAAACTGTACCCCATCAAGAATTAGCACAGTCAGGAAAGGAGAAGGAGACATTGTCATGATAAAAGAAGGGTCCCTACTATCTTCAAATTCTAATCAACCTCTTTTGTCTTCTCTTGTCCAAAAATTCTGAGTACAGTTCCATGGACTACACAACCCTCCTATGCTCCAAATGCCCATTCTCCATTCATGAGCCAAATGGCAGCACATTATTTAACTATGCAGGCATTATAGACAAGACTGATTTTTACACTTCCCAGTAAAAGTAACTGCAGAGCAATCAGGAACATAAATAAACTTCCCTTTCCTCTTTTTAGCCCCAGAGCACAGATGCCAATTGTAACCACATATTAACCCACTGAGCCAAAGATGGAGTTCAAAGGGATTATCTTTAATCCAAATATTTATCTGAAATCAGATTACTCAGCACAGAACAAGGACTGAATCTGGAATCTTCCTGGTCTGTATGGCTCCGTACCATTCCAAGTGGGGGATTTACCAATTGAGACATGTGTAGGAGCATGTCCTATTGTTGAGAAAACGACAATAGTTAGAATAAAATTACATTTTAGAATAATTAGATGCAATGAAGATAAGCGGGAAAGCTAAACATGAGGGGAAAGAAAGTGAAACAACATAGAATAGCACCAACTTCTAGTTGCTCTGATTTGAGCAATTTTGTATCTATATGTACAACAGGACAGGCTAAAAAAGTAAATATTATATTAAATTCTATTAATTGAATGAGAATTAGCGATGCAAAACAAATTCCATTTAACATTGAGTTCAATGTGCATTGTTTACTATAGTAAGTACAGATTCATTTTATTAATATAGTGGTCATTATTGTCCATACTTGTTGGATGACATATGTTGAAATTTTCTGACAATTTCTCTAGAAAGGATTTGGAAAAGATTTACTTATAACTTTTAGGAAAATGTATTCACACATTTTTAAAAGGCAATGAGTGAGCAGGTGGTTAAAATGAGCTAAGCTTTGATATTGTTTCCCCATACTGTAAGTAATAAACAATTCAATAATCTCAATTTGCAATCCCTAAGTATCTCTCACACCCATGTCTTTGGAAGTTTCTAGTTCTGGGTGCTCAGCAGGGGTAATCTGGCAAGCCTTCCCTTCTACCTGTGAACATACAGGGAAAAAACTAATAAAGACAGAAATACAGACAGTCAATCAGGTCCAAAGATGATACAAAGCTCAGTGGAAAGGTAAGCTGTGGGGAGGATATAGCGAGGCTGCAAAGAAATATAGACAGGCTAAGTGAGCGGGCAACAAGATGGTAAATGGAGTATAATGTGTGTGAAGTTGTTCACTTTGGTCGTAAAAATAGAAAAGCAGAATATTTTTTAAAAAGTGTGAAACTGGTAAGTGTTGATGTTCAGAAAGACTTGGGGGTAGTTGTACAAGGAACGCACAAAGTTAACATGCAGGTGCAGCAGGCTATTTGGAAGGCAAATGGCATGTTGGCCTTTATTGCATGGCGATTGGAGTACAGGAATAAAGAAGTCTTACTAAAACTGTACAGGGCTTTGGTGAGAGTGCACCTGGAATACTGTGTGCAGTTTTGATCTCCACATTTAAGAAAGGATATACTTGCACTTGCGGCAGTGCAGCGAAGATTTACTAAACTGGTTCCTGGGATGAGGGGATTGTCCTATGATGAAAGGTTGAGTAAATTGAGCCTATATTCTCTGGAGTTTAGCAGAATGAGAGGTGATCTAATTGAGACATACAAGGTTCTGAAAGGGCTCGATAGAGTAGAAGCTGAGAGATTGTTTCCACTGGTCGGGGAGATTGTTTTTTGGAGCAATATGTTGTGGAACCAACCAGGGAGCAGGTTATACTAGATTTGGTATTGTGTAATGAGGTGGGATTAATTAATGATCTCATAGTTAAGGATCCTCTAGGGAAGAGTGATCACAGCATGCTAGAATTTCAAATTCAGTTTGAGGGCGAGAAACTGGAGTCCCACACTAGCGTTCTGAAGTTAAACAAAGGTAATTACATAGGCATGAGGACAGATTTCTCCCTAGTGGACTGGGCAGGAAGACTTAAAGGTAGGACAGTTGATGAGCCATGGCAGATGTTTAAGGAGATATTCAAATCCTCCCAACTAAAATATATTCCAGAGAGGAAGAAAGATTGTAAGGGGGGAAAAAACATCCATGGCTAAGCAAGGAAGTTAAGGGTAACATAAAGACAAAAACTAAGGCATACCATATTGCAAAGGCCAGTGGCAGGCTGGAAGATTGGGAAACTTTTAAAGATCAACAAAGGGTTACTAAAAAAGTAATAAAAAGAGCAAAGGTAAATTATGAAAGAAAACTAGCACAAAATATAAAAACAGATAGCAAAAGCTTTTATATGTATATAAAAGGGAAGAGAGTAGCTAAAGTGAATGTCGGTCCCTTGGAGGATGAGACTGGGGAGTTAATGGTGGGGAACACAGAAATGGCGGATACACTAAATCAGTATTTTGCCTCAGTTTTCATGGTGGAGGACACTAGTACCATCCCAATAGTAACAAGTAATGCAGAGGTTATAGGAAGGGAGGAACTTAGAACAATCATCATCACTAGGGAAAAAGTACTGAGCAAACTGTAGGGATTGAAGGCAGACAAGTCCCCAGGGCCTGATGGCCTACATCCTAGGGTCTTAAAGGAAGTGGTAGCCGAGATCCATTGGTTATAATATTCCAAAATTCCCTGGATGCGGGAAAGGTTCCAGTGAATTAGAAAAATGCTAATATTCAAAAAAGAAGGGAGGCAGAAAGTAGGAAACTATAGACCAGTTCGTTTAACATCCGTCATTGGGAAATTATTAAGGAAGTAATAACAGGACATTTAGAAAGTCAAAACTCAATCCATCAGAGTCAGCATGGTTTTATGAAGGGTAAATCATGTTTGACTAATTTGCTAGAGTTCTTTGAAGATGTAACAGGTAAAGTGGATAATGGGGATCTTGTAGATGTAGTATATCTGGACTTCCGGAAGGCATTTGATAAGGTGCCGCACAAAAGGTTAACACACAAGGTAAGATCACATGGGGTTAGGAGCAATTTATTAGCTTGGACAGAGGATTGGCTAACCAACAGAAAACTGAGAGTCGGGATAAATGGGTTCTTTTCTGGTTGGCAAGATGTAACTAGTGAGGTGCCACAGGGTTCGGTCCTCGGGCCCCAACTATTTACTATCTATATTAATGACTTGGATGCAGGGATAGAATGTACTATAGACAAATTTGCAGATGACACTAAAATAGGTGGGATAGTAAGTTGCAGTAAAGAAATAAGAAATTTACAAATGGATATGGATAGGTTAGGTGAATGAGCCAAAATTTGGTAGATGGAGTTTAACGTGGATAAGTGTGAGGTTATCCATTTTGGTCAGAAGAATAGAATGGCAAATTATTATCTAAATGGAGAGAAACTTCAGAGTGCTTCTGTGCAGAGGGATCTGGGTGTCCTCGTGCATGAATCGCAGAAAACTAGAATGCAGGTGCAGCAGGTAATAAGGAAGGCAAATGGAATTTTGGCATTTATTGCTAAAGGAATAGAGTATAAAAGTAGGGAAGTGTTGCTGCAACTGTACAAGGCATTAGTGAGACCGCACCTGGAGTATTGCATACAGTTTTGGTCCCCTTACTTGAGGAGGGACGTAGTTACATTGGAGGCAGTTCAGAGGAGGTTCACTAGATTGATTCCAGAGATGAGAGGTTTGTCTTATGAAGAGAGATTGAGCAGTTTAGGCCTTCACTCTCCAGAGTTTAGAAGAATGAGAGGAGATCTAATTGAGGTATATAAGATGATTAAGGGGATTGACAAAGTAGAAGTAGAGAGGATGGTTCCTCTTGTGGGGCAATCTAGAACAAGAGGTCATAGTTTTAGGATAAGGGGTAGCAGATTTAAAACAGAGATGAGGAGAAATTACTTCTCTCAAAGGGTTGTGAGTCTGTGGAATTCACTACCCCAGAGTGCAGTGGATGCTGGGACATTGACTAAATTTAAGGAGGTGATAGACAGATTTTTAATTAGTAAAGGGTTAAAGAGTTATGGAGAACGGGCAGGAAAGTGGAGTTGAGGCCGAGATGAGATTAGCCATGATTGTATTGAATGACGGAGCAGGCGTGAGGGGCTGAATTGCCTACTCCTGCTCTTAGTTCTTATGTTCTTATGAATCTAGAACGCGGGGCACAGTCTCAGGATAAGGGGCCAATCATTCAGGACTGAAGTGAGGGGAAACTACTACACTCAAAGAGTTGTGAATCTTTGGAATTCTCTACCCTGTAGGGTTTTGGAAGCTCCATATTGAATACATTTAAGGCTGGGAAAGACAGACTTTTTGTCTCACAGGGAATCGAGGGATATGGGGAGCAGGCAGGAAAGTAGAATTGAAGCCCAAGATCAGCCATGATCATATTGAATGTTGGAGCAGGCTCGATGGGCCCTATGGTCTACTTCTGCTCCTATTTTTTGTGTTCTTGCATTCTTATGTCCAGGAAAGGTTGATAAATCAGTTAGGTTTAAAAACTGAAAGCTGCAAGGGCAATCTCTGGTCAGACTCAGAAGAGGAATGAAAAAGGTTAGTTAGGATTTATCTTATTTAAGATGACCCATGGATGTGGGCAAGTGTGATGTGTCAATTATCTTGTATTATTATTGAGAAACACATTGTACTGATTTAATGAATCTGACTATAACTGTTGCTCTGTATATTCACTTGTGAAATAAAAGAGTTTACTTAATACAAGGCTAATTCCTCGTACCAGACTTTTCAGTTATGAGGAAAGGTTGGACAATCATGAACTTTCCAGCCTCAAAAGATGACAGAGACGTGATTGCCCTCCATGAGGATGGCACCTCTATTTTGCTGGAGGATGGCCTTCAGAGTTACCAGATGATGGCTTTTACATCTCAGCTGTGTAACCAGATTGAGTAGTGTCCAAGTACCTACTTTCAGGGAGAGTGGGAAGTTCAGCAGATGTTTTATCAAGACTCCCTCATGGCTAAGTGATAAATGCACTGTATGGTGTGGTATTCAATTATATAAACCAGAAGGATCCCAGGTGTCCTATTTGACCCTAAGCTGAGAATTAAACTTCAGATTCTAGCAATTCCCAAGACAACCTATTTCCACTTCTGCAATATTAGCCACCTTTTCTCTTACCTCACTCGCATTCTCATCCATGCATTTGTCCCTCCCCCCCACCCCTCCCCTCCAAGTACAATTTGTTAATGATCTATTTGCTGGTCTCCTGAGTTCCATTCTACATAAACTACAAGACATCCAAAATTTCTTCACCCGCATCCTTTGCCACACTAAGCTCTGCTCCTTTATCCTTGTGACCTCAATTAGTTTCCCAACTCCCAACATTTGAATTCAAAATCCTTTTCATCATTATGCCCATTCTCAGCCCCACTGCTCTCTACCTCTGCAATCTTCTCTCGCTTTATGTGCTTGCATGCACCTTTCACTTTTCCAACTCTGACCTGCTTTGCAGTCCCCCTCGCTCCACTGCACCTTTGATATCAAAACCTTATGTTTTCTTATTCCAAGGCTCTGGAATGTTCTCCCTAAACCATTCTGTTTTTCTATCATTCTCCCCTACTTCAAAATTTCCCTTTTTGACTATACCTTTGATCAACTTCTCTTAACTCTTTTCTCACCAGTACTCAATACCCGCCTTTGTTCCTATAAAGCGTGCTTGGCCTTTCACTATGTTAAAAGTGCAATATAAGCGTCAGTTGCTGTTGAGAGAATGGGGAGAAAAATTTAGGTGATGAGTCACCGTTGTTAGCAATGAATACAAGATGGGTATCACCAGAAGCTCACCTATCCTATCTGGACTGGAGAATGGTGCACCATTTGGAGGAAAGCTAAGAAGGTAAGAAAAGAAAACCTTTTGAAGAAAGCAGTAATTGATGACCTATTTAAATATAGTGCTAATGGTAGTGATTCCATTGAAAAGCTTTAGCACTTTAGCCCATTTAAGAGCCAACTGTCTCATTCTATCCTGGTACTGCCCCCCTTAGTCCAATATAGTATCTGGTAGTGCCCCTTCTCGGGACTAATAGAGGGTCATTAGTAAATTAGTTCTTTTTAACTGACAGGAAAGAATAATATCATATTTGCCTGCAGCTTAGATGCATCAAAGCTCAGTATCACTCTTAAAGCTTTAGTCCCTCCTCCAATGTCAGTTCCACAGGAGAATGAAATGAGTCAATCTGGAGAGAGAATGAGAGCTGTCCATCACAGATTTCATTTTCTGCTTCTTCTAAATATTCTTAGGACTTTATGTCACAACTACTTTAGAGATGTGTTGGTTCTAATGCCTCTTTCTTCATCCAGTGACTCAGTAACATTTTTCCAATGGAGGTGGTGGCAGGAAGAATTGCTCAAGTGGAATGTAATTTACACATGGTGACTCTGGCTGCATCACAGGCTATAGATTCAGCAATCTTACACCATTTCCTCAAGCCGATGGTGTGGTCTGTTATTATCTGACTAAATCTGCACAATATGAGGCCATGAGTAAGTGCAAGATACTGTTGGTACAGTCATAGCTGATGCTGATGGGAGAAACCTTCTTTTATTTTATGCACATTTTAAAGTAAGAACCTGGCTTCAATTCACATTTATTCCCTATATTTTGTTAACAGCATGGAAACAGAGTTTATTGGAAATGACTGAAACTCCTGGCCACAGGCCAAAAAGCAGACAGTGTACAATTCAAGAGGATTTCTCCCCCACACTTGTGGGAACAGCTTCTATGTGACTTATGCCAACATGAGAGAAAGAGCTGAGATATGTCACTGGTATGTTTCTGGGAAAGAAAACTCATGACTGGATGACTAAAAGGCCCTTAAAGGGATAGGCATCTGAAAACTTCTTACATGATTTCTCTAGCAGTTGCTCATTTATGTAGGTGAAGAATGGAACATTTGTACAATCTGCATACATCAGCACCACGTGCTATGTTTTATCATAATTCAATTTTGTTCAGGGTCCTTATAAAGGCAGCCTAAACCCCTGCCTGTACAGACAGAGTATTTAAATCTGGGCCCCATGATGTCAATAGGAAGCTGATTCCATTTTCATTGGACAAAATCAGAAGTTGTACACAGTGCTGGACTTATCCAGTACCACTGGATGGTACAAGCATTAAATAGCATTAGGAAGTACTAGTTGAAGGGGACCACACCTGCGCTGACCTGTTCTCAGATCATTGGAATCTGTTTACAATTCATCCTACTGGAGTATTTCCAGAAGTTTCTCTCTTAGAAGTAGCTGTATCTCTGCTTCATTATGTTTCAAAACCTTCAACAAGCTCAGGGAGGGACTGGGCACTGCTCAACATTATTGTCGTCCTGGCCACTCTCTTCTTGTTGGAAGAGAAGCAGCAGCAGCAGAAGGCAGCTGCAAAGTCCGACTCACCATCCTCCCGCCATCCAATGGAAGAGGACCTCTCTGCATGCCTTCACCTGCTCAACAAGGACCTCCACCACTGACACACAGTCTAGGTGCTCTAGTCTGAGAAACATCACAGTCCAATAGCAGCATAAATTTCCATAGAGTGAAAGGATGCTTGGCTTTCAGAGGTGCATTCACTCTGCACTTTCACTTTTCCTTCCTGAAACTCTGTTTTCCAATTCGATGGTGTGCCCATCTCTGCTGGAAACACATGGCGAACCCGCTTATTAAATCGAAATGTGGTGTGACCATCAAAAGGGTTCCAGCCTCTCACTGATGACATTGTGTGGGCAGTCTGATTGCCCTGTACATTGCCCGCTCGAAAACTGCCCGGGGTGAAAATATACATCCATGTTTTTTCCCATTCCAATGCTTAGATTATAAAACTAAATCTCAGATGAGGGATACTATTTCCCCACTGCATCATGATGGATTATGCAACTTTCTTCACTCTCAATCTATTTGGACCTCTAATTAATATTGCTCAAAGACTGTCACTTGTTTAAATGCAAGACCAGATATGTGACACAGATGAAGAGCCCTCAACACTGCATTGAGACTATGGGAACTGAATTTATTTGAAAGTCTGATTTTTTTTCTAAGTTTTGTTTTCCCCTTCAATCTTCTCCTCTTACCACCACCTCTCCTGAAGATGGAGATGCCTAACAGTTATGTTCAAGTAGTGACAGAACCTTTCCTAAATGTCAAGTGTTCAGCTGTGAGCCTGGACAATAAGTAGTAGTAGTGGAAAATTCAACTGTAAACACATCTACACTGTAGGAATGTAGTCAACTGCAGAAACATTGGCTGCACTCCCTAGTATAAACTAACACAGTTTCAAAGGACCAACAGCATTATAGGCTCATTAAATTAGTCTACAGTTCTGTTGTCAGAGTATGGGAGCTGGCTTTAATAATGCAAAGACGAGGAGTTGGCTCTGTGAATTTGTTCTCACACTCAGTTAGACTGGCTTCTCAGTCTGAATGTAAAAGTGGGAAAGTGGTGTACAGATATTACTCTCCTGAAACTGGATGTAGTATAAGCACAAGTCTAAAAACATCTTGTTGGGCCAGCGAACTGCAATATTTCCTTTAACCTACACATACACACACACACACACCAGGTAACAATCAAGAGGAGGATTTTTTCCCTTAGCTCTGTGGCAATAGGGCCAAGTTTGACACCCAGACCACATTCAAAGCTAAAATCAGCAACTTCGTACAGGCCAGGGATTGAACTTAGGACCTTCTGGTTTGTATAGCTCAATGTCGAACTATGCAGTGATTTTAATCACTGTATCTTCAGGGAGAGAGGATGGTTAATCATTTGTCACATCTGCTGATCTACTACGTCAATATTTAGAAAATAATGGATGTTGAGCCAAAGTAGAAGACATTAGCAGAGGTGGCTAAAAGCTTGGTTTTAAAGTTTTTAAGGTGGGCCTTAAAGGAAAACAGAGAAGTGGAGAGATTTATGAGTGTGGGGCCTCAGCAGATGAAGGCACAGCCTCCAAGAGAGGTCTGAATGGGGTGGGTGCATAAGAGGCCAGAGTCAAGAAACAGAATAATGAGCAGGTACTCTAATTGGCAGGATGTTACCAGTGATGTCCCATAAGGATCTGTGTTGGTGCTTCAAATATTCACTGTATTCATTAACAACTTAGATGATGGGTTGGAAAGCCACATATCGACATTTGCCGATGACACAAAGATAAGTGGTGTTGTGGGCAGTGTAGATGTAAATTACAAAGAGATATTGATAGATTAAGTGAATGGGCAAAACTGTGGCAAATGGATTTCACAGTAGGCAAACTTTGGACTTAAAAAGGATAGAGCAGGGTACTGTCTAAATGATGAAAAGCTAGAAACAGTAAAGGTCCAAACAGACTTGGGGGTCCAGGCACACAGATCATTGAAATGTCATGAACAGATAGAGAAAATAATCAAAAAAGCTAATGGATTCTGGCCTCAATATCTATAGGAATAGAATACAAGGGGATAGAGGTCATGCTTCAGTTATACAAAGCCTCGGTTAGACCACACCTGGAGTACTGTGAGCAGACCACACCTTAGGAAGGATATATTGGCTTTGGAGGGAGTGCAGCATAGATTTACTAAAAAGATACCTGGACTCCAAGGGTTAAATTATGAGGCGAGATTAAATAAACTATGGTTGTATTCTCTAGAATTTAAAAGGTTAGAGGGTGATTTGATCAAAGTTTTCAATATATTAAGGTGAGCAGATAGGGTAGGTCTCGATTTTAAAATTCTCATCCTTGTTTTCAAATCCCTCCATGGTTAAGCCCCTTCCTATCTCTGTGATCTTCTCCAGTCCCATAACCCTCTGTGATATCTGTGCTCATCTAATTCTGATCTCTTGAGCATCGATAATTTTAATTGCTCCATCATTGGTGGCCATGCCTTCAGCTGCCTAGGCCCTACACTCTGCAATTCCCTCCTTAAACCTCTCTGACTCTCTACCTCTCTTTCTTCCTTTAAGATGCTCCTTAAAACCTACCTCTTTGGCCAAGTTTTTGGCCATTTGTCTTACCAGCTTATGTGGCTCAATGTCTAATTTTGCTCTAGAACGCTCCTGTGAAGGGCCTTGGGATATTTTATACACTAAAGGTGCCATATAAGTATAAGTTGTTGTTGTTGTAGATAAGGAAAAACTATTTCTGCTAATTGGGGAGTCTAGGGCTAGGGGGCATAATCAAAAAATTAGAGCCAGACCTTTTGGGAGTGAAATTAGGAAACTCCTTCATGCAAAGGTTGGTAGAAGTTTGGCACTCTCTTCTGCAAATGAAAGTTGATGCCAGATCAAATATTAATTTTAAAACTGAGCTTGATAAGATTTTTGTTAGCCGAAGGTATTAAGGGATATAAGAACACAAGAAATAGGAGCAGGAGTAGACCATATGGCCCATCAAGCCTGCTCCGCCATTCAATATGATCATGGCTGATCTTAGGCTTTAACTCTACGTTCCCGCCTGCTTGCTCACCATATCCCTTGATTCCCTGAGAGACCAAAAATCTGTCTATCACAGCCTTAAATGTATTCGACGATGGAGCATCCACAACCCTCTGGGGTAGAGAATTCCAAAGATTCACAACCCTTTGAGTCAAGTAATTTCTCCTCACCTCAGTCCTAAATGATTGGCCCCTTATCCTGAGACTGTGCCCCGGTGTTTTAGATTCCTCAACCAGCGGAAACAATTTCTCAGTGTCTACCCTATCCAGCCCCTTCAGAATCTTGTATGTTTCTCGTTCTTCTAAACTCCAGAGAGTATAGGCTCAATTTACTCAGCCTCTCATCATAAGCCAACCTCCTCATCCCAGGGACCAATTTAATGAACCTTCGCTGTACCGCCTCCAATGCAAGTATCGTCTTTCTTAAATGTGGAGACCAAAACTACACACAGTACTCCGGTAGATTTCAAGATGGCTCCTGGGCTGGAAGCTCCCTAGGAAGCTCCCTTGCTGTTCAACTCTATCCATGGCCATCTGCTCCCATCCCTAACGTTTTCTCCCCCAATCTGCCCTCTTAAACTGTTTAAATTCCCCTGGCTCTTTAAATCAGTTCATTTTAGCCCTATCTAAAAGTTAACAGTTAGTTTAGTGTATGTTACCTGGGCCCACTGCCCTCCCCCAGCCACACCTGCTCTTTGTTTTCTCAATGAAATTGATCCGGATGAAACTGACGAGAACAGCTGCCGATACTTTAATCTCCGATCCTGCTGTCTTCACAGTCCAGAGTGTCTGCAGCCACGGCATGCGGTAAGTCCATTGAGGTGAAGAAGGAGCTGCGGGACCCGAGAGAAGTCCTGTGAAAAGGTGCCCCGAACACCCAAAAAATCCACGAACGGCCCCCCCGGCCGCAATTTCAATGCGCCCGCGGGAGATGGCTCGGAGAGCATCTGCAGCGCACTGTCGGCAATGCTGCATGCCTTTATTTAAACCACTGCAAAAAAAAACCCTTAGCAAATGTAACCACCTCTAAGTCTGCCAAATGATGCTTCACCTCCCGAAGGACGTAGATGAGCTTTCCGGACGTCGATGGTGGGCACTGAGGAAATGGCTTATTACCTGCACCAGATTCCACCCCCCCTCCCCCCCCCTTTACCCCCCTTCCACCCCCCCCCACCCCCGTCCCCTTCCCTGCTCCACCCTCTCAGCTCACCCCCTCACAACCCCGTCCCAGCCCGCCCCCCCCGCACCATCTTCACCCCGCACCCCCTTCCCCTGCACCCCCCCCACCCCCTCCCTCTACCCCTCCCCCTTGCATCCCCTCCTCCCACCAGCACCATCCTACACCTGTGTAGGGGCCCCAACAACCCCACTGCCTTGTGGGCGTCTCGGGAGAGACCAAGGCCGAACAGAAAATCCGGAGCGGAACCCCGTAGGCGGTCATGTGTCACCTTTGGCATGTTTCCGGCAGTTCCTGCAGCCATACTGGTGCCAAACGTCGTGTCCTGCACTCCTTTGGACCCCACCAGAAAGGCCGAGAGGGGGGTTTTGACGACTGGGCAACTCTCAACCTCCATAAATTTGCCCAGGCATGCGCCATGGAGAGGTCACTCCATAGTTGCCTCACAGCGACTGAAACAACACAGAAGGCAGCAGTTACGGGTTATAAGTCCAGATAAATTGGCGTAGAAACTGGGCGCCACGGGTTGCCTTTGTCGGTGGGAGAGGTCATTGCACCTCACTGGACAGCTACCGCCCGCCTCAAACCGGGCAGCCCCCGGTCAATAAGGTTCTGTCCCGCCACAGTCTGCCTGCTTCAATGGGTGCTTGGAGCTCAGGGTCATTGCCCGAAAGGTGGACTGATACACCGCACCAAACAACATGAAAAAAGGAAAGAAGGTACCAGCCCTTCGCTTCGCAAGCTGGAACGTCAGAACTATGTGTCCTGGCCTGTCGGAAGACCTTACACAAATCAACGATTCTCGGAAGACCGCCATCATTAACAACGAGCTCAGTAGACTCAATGTGGACATTGCAGCACTTCAGGAGACTCGCCTCCCCGCGAGTGGCTCTCTAGCAGAGCAAGACTACACCTTCTTCTGGCAGGGCAGGGATCCTGAAGAACCAAGACAGCATGGAGTGGGCTTCGCCATCAGAAACTCCTTGCTCAGCATGATAGAGCCTCCCTCAAATGGCTCGGAACGCATACTGTCCATCCGACTGCTCACCACCTCTGGTCCAGTACACCTACTCAGCATCTATGCTCCAACACTCTGTTCCGCACCTGAAGCTAAAGACCAGTTCTATGAACAACTCCATAACATCATTAGCAGCATCCCCAACACCGAACACCTATTCCTGCTGGGGGACTTTAATGCCAGGGTTGGGGCCGACCATGACTCATGGCCCTCCTGCCTTGGGCGCTATGGCGTTGGAAGGATGAATGAGAACGGGCAGAGACTGCTTGAGTTGTGTACCTATCATAACCTCTGCATCACCAACTCGTTCTTTCACACTAAACCCTGTCACCAGGTTTCATGGAGGCACCCAAGATCACGTCGTTGGCACCAGCTAGACCTCATTGTCACAAGGCGAGCCGCCTTAAACAGTGTTCAAATCACACGCAGCTTCCACAGTGCGGACTGCGACACCGACCACTCCCTGGTGTGCAGCAAGGTTAGACTCAGACCAAAGAAGTTGCATCATTCCAAGCAGAAGGGCCACCCGTGCATCAACACGAGCAGAATTTCTCACCCACAGCTGTTACAAAAATTTCTAAATTCACTTGTAACAGCCCTTCAAAACACTCCCACAGGGGATGCTGAGACCAAGTGGGCCCACATCAGAGACGCCATCTATGAGTCAGCTTTGACCACCTACGGCAAAAGTGCGAAGAGAAATGCAGACTGGTTTCAATCTCATAATGAAGAGCTGGAACCTGTCATAGCCGCTAAGCGCATTGCACTTTTGAACTACAAGAAAGCCCCCAGCGATTTAACATCCGCAGCACTTAAAGCAGCCAGAAGTACTGCACAAAGAACAGCTAGGCGTTGCGCAAACGACTACTGGCAACACCTATGCAGCCATATTCAGCTGGCCTCAGACACCGGAAACATCAGAGGAATGTATGATGGCATGAAGAGAGCTCTTGGGCCAACCATCAAGAAGATCACCCCCCTCAAATCTAAATCGGGGGACATAATCACTGACCAACGCAAACAGATGGACCGCTGGGTTGAGCACTACCTAGAACTGTACTCCAGGGAGAATGCTGTCACTGAGACTGCCCTCAATGCAGCCCAGCCTCTACCAGTCATGGATGAGCTGGACATACAGCCAACCAAATCGGAACTCAGTGATGCCATTGATTCCCTAGCCAGCGGAAAAGCCCCTGGGAAGGACAGCATTACCCCTGAAATAATCAAGAGTGCCAAGCCTGCTATACTCTCAGCACTACATGAACTGCTATGCCTGTGCTGGGACGAGGGAGCAGTACCCCAGGACATGCGCGATGCCAACATCATCACCCTCTATAAAAACAAAGGTGACCGCGGTGACTGCAACAACTACCGTGGAATCTCCCTGCTCAGCATAGTGGGGAAAGTCTTTGCTCGAGTCGCTCTGAACAGGCTCCAGAAGCTGGCCGAGCGCGTCTACCCTGAGGCACAGTGTGGCTTTCGTGCAGAGAGATCGACTATTGACATGCTGTTCTCCCTTCGTCAGATACAGGAGAAATGCCGTGAACAACAGATGCCCCTCTACATTGCTTTCATTGATCTCACCAAAGCCTTTGACCTCGTCAGCAGACGTGGTCTCTTCAGACTACTAGAAAAGATCGGATGTCCACCAAAGCTACTAAGTATCATCACCTCATTCCATGACAATATGAAAGGCACAATTCAACATGGTGGCTCCTCATCAGAGCCCTTTCCTATCCTGAGTGGTGTGAAACAGGGCTGTGTTCTCGCACCCACACTTTTTGGGATTTTCTTCTCCCTGCTGCTTTCACATGCGTTCAAATCCTCTGAAGAAGGAATTTTCCTCCACACAAGATCAGGGGGCAGGTTGTTCAACCTTGCCCGTCTAAGAGCGAAGTCCAAAGTACGGAAAGTCCTCATCAGAGAACTCCTCTTTGCTGACGATGCTGCTTTAACATCTCACACTGAAGAATGCCTGCAGAGTCTCATCGACAGGTTTGCGTCTGCCTGCAATGAATTTGGCCTAACCATCAGCCTCAAGAAAACGAACATCATGGGGCAGGATGTCAGAAATGCTCCATCCATCAATATTGGCGACCACGCTCTGGAAGTGGTTCAAGAGTTCACCTACCTAGGCTCAACTATCACCAGTAACCTGTCTCTAGATGCAGAAATCAACAAGCGCATGGGTAAGGCTTCCACTGCTATGTTCAGACTGGCCAAGAGAGTGTGGGAAAATGGCGCACTGACACGGAACACAAAAGTCCGAGTGTATCAGGCCTGTGTCCTCAGTACCTTGCTCTACGGCAGCGAGGCCTGGACAACGTACGCCAGCCAAGAGCGACGTCTCAATTCATTCCATCTTCGCTGCCTTCGGAGAATACTTGGCATCAGGTGGCAGGACTATATCTCCAACACAGAAGTCCTTGAAGCGGCCAACATCCCCAGCTTATACACACTACTGAGTCAGCGGCGCTTGAGATGGCTTGGCCATGTGAGCCGCATGGAAGATGGCAGGATCCCCAAAGACACATTGTACAGCGAGCTCGCCACTGGTATCAGACCCACCGGCCGTCCATGTCTCCGTTATAAAGACGTCTGCAAACGCGACATGAAATCGTGTGACATTGATCACAAGTCGTGGGAGTCAGTTGCCAGCATTCGCCAGAGCTGGCGGGCAGCCATAAAGACAGGGCTAAATTGTGGCGAGTCGAAGAGACTTAGTAGTTGGCAGGAAAAAAGACAGAGGCGCAAGGGGAGAGCCAACTGTGCAACAGCCCCAACAAACAAATTTCTCTGCAGCACCTGTGGAAGAGCCTGTCACTCCAGAATTGGCCTTTATAGCCACTCCAGGCGCTGCTTCACAAACCACTGACCACCTCCAGGCGCGTATCCATTGTCTCTCGAGATAAGGAGGCCCAAAAGACAAGACTCCGTATGTGGACTCAGCAAAACCCTGTACAATTGTAACAAGACTTCCTTATTCCTGTACTCCAATCCCCTTGCAATAAAGGCCAACATGCCATTTGCCTTCCTAACTGCTTGCTGTACCTGCATGCTAACTTTCTGCATTCCTTGTACATGCACACCCAAGTCTCTTTGAACATCAACACTTACAAGTTTCACAGCTTTCAAAAGATATTCTGTTTTTCTATTCTTACAACCAAAGTGAATAGCTGCCAGACCTGCTGAGTACTTCCAGCACTTTGTTTTTGTTTCAGATTTCCAGCATCTGCAGTATTTTGCTTTTATTGAATAACTTCACACTTCCCTACATTATACTCCATCTGCCATCTTGATGCCCACTATCTTAACCTGTCTATATCGCTTTGCAGCCTCTCTGTGTCCTCTCCACAGTTTACCTTTCCATCTACCTTTGTATCATCAGCAAATGTAGATAAATTACTCTCTGCCTCTTCGTCTAAGTCATTAACATAGATTGTAAATAGCTGAAGCCCCAGCACTAATCCTTGCAACACTCCACTATTCACTGCCTGCCAACTTGAAAATACCCCGTTTATGCCCACTTGCTTCCTGTCCATTAACCAATCCTCTATCCATGCTAATATATTACCCCCAACTCCATGAGCTCTTATCTTGCCTATTAACCTTTTGTGACATACCTTATGAAATGCCTTTTGGAAGTCCAGGTATGCTACATCTACCGGTTCCCCTTTATCTACTGTTATGACCAGGTGAGAAAGGTTGTCTAGGGATCCCTTTCAGCCTTCACCTGGTCTACTGTAACAGGATTTAATTGTTAACACACTGTGTTTTGAGCTCCCCCTTGGTGAATCCTTGTTCACTAGTTTCCAATTATAAGGCAAATAAATGAGCACAAGCAGGCTTTCTTAGGTTTAAAGAAGAAAAGTTGAAATGTATTTAAACTTAAACTGTAATTCGGTAACGCATACGCAATACGCACATGCAAATAGAGACAGAAAAGAGCAGAAGAAAAATAAAGTGGAGAGGTTTGAGGCAATATCTGAAGAGTTTCTTGTTACTGTGCTTCGAGTTCACTGTAGAGTCCTTGCTTGTAGGTAATCCTTGCTTTTCGTTGGGGCCCAGTATTCTTCTTAAATCTTGTTCACTGTAGGAGACTTTTCTCTTTCGGGGTTCATGTGTCTTCAATGGATTCCAAAACTGGTGAGAAACAGCAGACAGGAGAGGCTGCAGTGAGCCAGCCACGAGAGGTCATGTCAGTCCAGGAGCAAACAGCTTTTCTGCCAGTTCAAAACTCTGTGTCAAGTTCAAATTCAAAAAACTCAGATGGCCCAATCAAGTTAGTCATGTGACTAGCTGGTGTGACCACGCTGTTTGTGTATTCGGCCATCTTAGCAGTCAATCTGGAATGCTAGCTCCTCCACCTTCAACGTCTGGTAATCAAATGTCCATTGTGGATTGAATGTGACAGGGAAGGGTCTCTTGTCCCTTTTAAGCACTGTCTGTAAATATGCAAATGTCTTTCCAGTCAAGGGTCTGTTTTTTTTTAAAAGCAAGTTCTTTCTTTACTCCAGTAACAGTTTAAAATCAATGTTCATGTGGCAAAATATGCCTCATTCTTGGCAGGTGGTGCCCTGCATGACACTACCACACATAGTTACATCCTCAAAAAACTCTGATAAATTTGTCAAATAGGATTTCCCTTTATGGTCGGCACAGACCGGTGGGCCGAAGGGCCTGTTTCAGTGCTGTATCTTGAAATAAATGAATAAAATAAAACCATGTTGACTTGTTCTAATCATATTGTGCTTTTCTAAGTGCACTGTTAAGACTTCCTTAATGATAGATTCCAGCATTTTCCCAATGACTGTTGTTAGGCTAACTGACCTGTAGTTCCCTGTTTTCTCTCTCCCTTCTTTCTTGAAAAGCGATGCAACATTTGCTAACTTTCAAACTGATGGGACCGTTCCTGAATTTAAGGAATTTTGGAAAATCATAGCTAGCGCTTCCACTAACTTTGCAGCTATCTCTTTTAGAACCCAAGGGTATAGGCCATCAGTTCCTGGGGATTTGTCGGATTTTCATCTCTTATGTTTCAACAATATGTTTTCTCTGCTGATATTAATATCCTTAATTACCTCATTAATTTTAGCCCCTAGGTTACCATCTATTTCTGGTATGAAACTTGTTTTCCACTTGTATGAACTGTCCTCTACTGTGAAGACAGACACTTGCTCAATGCCTCTGCCATTTCTTCATTCCCCATGATAATTTCTCCTGTCTCTGCTTCTAAGGGACCAACTTTTACTTTAGCTACTCTCTTCCTTTTTATGTATGTATAAAAGCTCTTACAATCTGTTTTTATATTATGGGGCAAAGGTATGGAGTAGGCTGCAGATCAGCCATGATCTCATTGAATGACAGAACAGGCTCGAGAGGCTAAATGGCCTACTCCTGTTTCGATAGAGGAGAAGTTCGCTTGTGTAGCGCCGTTTCACTTACGTTGGTTCCCTGGGGCAGAGAACACTGTGGGCTGCTTCTGTACGGCCTGTGCAGCATTCCTCATTCGTAACATTGAAGAACACCATGTGTGCCGTGCAGGTAGCAACTTGCAGCATAGTCTACCCCTGGGGAATTGCTGTAGACTGCAAACAGCGCTATGTGAACCAATTTTCCCCCCTATGTTCTTAGGAAGAAACATAGTTTGTGGGTATGCTGGGCAGGGTGGGAGATTAAAGAGCTAGGGAGGGGCGAGACCATGAAGACTATTAAACATAAAGATAAGAATTTTAAATTTGAGGCACTGAGACAATGCCAAGCACAGGGGTGATGGGTGAGCTGGACCTAGCATAGGATATGGGCAGTAAGGTTTTGAATGGGCTGATGTTTTCAGGTGGAGGATGGAGGACAAGTTGAGAAAGTTATTAAAAAAGCAAAGGGGTGGCCTTGCAGCTGTGTCCAGAGTTTTTTAAAATTGAAATCTAAACCTTGAGGCACCTTCGCGATCCCCCAACAGTGGAAGCAGTCACCTCTGGCGGTTAGGTTGCTGTCCTTCCAAGACTGCCTGCAGCTAAAGGCCTGCTACCCCACCCGAACCCAACGATGTGTCGGGCTCAGGTCCGGCTTTCGGTTTCGGGTCGGGCCAAGTCCAGGTCGGGTCGGGTCGGGCTGGACACACACGGTAAGTGCTCTGCCGGTAAGTATTAAAATTAAAAAAATTACCTGAGCTGGGAGACCAGGATGAAACTGAGTCTGTGCAGTGAGCGAGTGACATCACTATGACATCCTCATGCATGCGCTGCAGCTTCGTGGAGCGTCCCAGTCGGAAGGTAAGTAAAGGGGTGGTTGGGTCGGGTTCGGGTCGAAATCGGGCTCGGGGTGAAATTGGAGGGGCTCGGGCCGGGTCCGCTGTGGATCGGTCGGGTTTGGGTCGGGTTCTTTTTCCCGACCTAAGTAGGCCTTTACCTGCAGCCTCCGGGACCCACCCACCGTCCTTAATTGGATGCAGACACGGGAGGAAGCCAGTTGAAGATCTTGCGGGTGGGTGCCCTGACAATCAGAGCAGGGTCAGATCCGGAAATGGTCCCCATACACTCCTAGCCTAATGGAAGAAGTGTCCACCATAGAGACATGGTGTAGCAGGAAAATAAATTAATCAGGGTTCCTGTTCCTGACGATTATGGTGCTGGAAAGTGTATATTTGCGGAGGTGGGATAAGGACAGGGTCAAGCTCTGTTGTGATGTTCTCCACAGTCAAACAGCTCCTCAACACTCACTCTCTAGGCTCAGAGATGAAGCATGACCATTTGACTGAGGTACCAGAAGTCAGCAGCGCTCACTGAACCAGACATTGGTGAACCAGTGTCTTCAGGAGATAAGGGGAGAAAACTGGGGAAAAAGAGAAAACTTCAAATAACTCTTGCATTATCAAATTTTTCAGAAATTTGTAGAGCAGAGGTTCATAAATTAAACAGGTATTTAACAGCATACATGGTTTTAAAACACTGACTTGTGGTGTCTTAAATTCAAACACATTAATAATTGGTTTCTCCATATAACTGCTGTGGGGAAAGAAAGGTCAGTACATATTGTAAATATGAATGATGGGTGGTTAAGATATCATGCTATGTTGCTGGAACAAAATTCTGTGATATGGAGTGGTAGACATGGGCTCACACCTGTGCTGGACTGCCAAGACCAGGTGACAATTCAAAGTAGGACAGTTTTGCACAGGGAGATAGAGAAAAGTGAGAACATTCCTATCCACATACTGCTGAAAGTCATTTCCAAAAGCCTGGAAATTTGTCCTCTTCAGGGATGATGCGTGGCAAAACAATGAAGTATGACAAATTACAAATTAAACAAATTCATTTGAAACATGGATCTTTATTTGTGAAATTTGACACTTATATGGAGAGTGAAAATGTATTATTTAATGTCTTGTCATAATGAGTTTGAAGTCTTCAATGAGTGAATCCCATTTTGTTCTTATAGCATATGCAGTCCACTTTGTTGTTGGTAGTTAGCGTAGAAGTCCATAAGCTTCTTCGGGATTCTTGGAGTGACAATTTCAAATGACTGCTCAAAATGTCTTTTCATAATTATCTTGGCCTGGAGATCTTCTTGCAGAGCCAAGAGTGCTGCTTCTCTGCAAACAGCAATGATCTGAAAGGGATGACAATAAATAGAACTAATAATTTAAAGGAAGATAATTAAAAAAACACATGAAACTACATTTTAAAACACTTTAAATTTTAGCCCATTTTGATGTGTTTTGAAAATGAATCATCTTTTCTCTCCCCTCCTCAAAGCCTTGACTCATGACGTAGTTCCACGCTAATCAGCTGCTCTCTAGTACCTTATCTCCAATGCCCATCCTTCATTTGTGATCTTAGACAATGAATGAAAGCAGACTACTTCACCAATGGGAAGATCACATTAATTAAACTCAAATATACCCTCACCTGTCCTCAACCAACATCTACATGTGTACCTGCATCAGGGGTCTCTGAATCACCATTAGAAATGGGAACACTGGTAAATCTTTCCTCTCTTTCAGGGATACTGAAGCCTAATGCTGATCTGTGTAAGAGCAGTTAACTTGACTTGGACCAATGATAAAACTTGGGACCGTTCTTGTCCGCAAGGCTCAAGACCATACTACATAGCCAGTGGGTAAATGCACCATCAGTAGACTTCTATTTTCTTCAATAATTTATGTCATCACTACAGAAATACTATACTATCTGTATTTTGGGGTATATTGAATCAGCAGAGTACAACACTTGCTGAAACAGTGCACTGTAAAAAAATGTTTGAAAGGATAAAAATACTCCCACAGATGACAATGCTATAACTGAGTATGTTTCCACCCCTCCCCATCCCTGCCACCACCCCCTCCACCCATCCCAAGGGGTATTGTTTCATGGGTATCCATTCAGCTCCAGTCATGCATCCAAGCAGTCATTCTTTTATGTGTCCAAGCATCCTGTCCTTGCCTAATGTCCACAAATGTGCACCTTCATCTAGAGAGCCATCAGTTGTGGGAACCATGATTAATATTCCCTTTTAACAGAGGGATGCTGAAGCAAATTCTAGAGTCTGTATTACCAATTGGTTGAGATCAGAGAACTCAGCCCAGACCAGCAAGTGAACCCAGAAGATTGTTGCTTGATCTGGCTCAATTATTTATTGTTTTAACCAGCTGAGCCATCAAGGCAGTTATGTTATTGCACTTATTTTGACTGCAAATTCTGGCTCATGAGGTTTGAAGCTCCGCTGTGGTTTGAACAGGACATTGAGGATATTCACGGTCTGGTTCAGCTTGGGTGAGCAGCCAGAGCAACATAAACTGGACAAATTCAGATCACCGATAGACTTTCACACTTGAAGATAGTGGGTGCAATGTTTAAAAACTGCACCAAGGTTGGCACATTGCAATCTTGTTACAAGATTTGTTAGTCACAGACTGGTGGCAGATTCTTCATTGCATTTAAACTGATCAGCGACATTGTTTTAAATTTCTTTCAGTGAGGGCCTTCAGCAAGATTCTCAACAGGGGAGAATAAGACGCTGCCAGCAGCAGTATAATTCCCACAGTAAAATCTCACAGCGGCTGGAACATTCTTTTGAGTCATCAGATTGAGTTTTCATTTTTTTATCTGTCAATTATTGAGAACAATGCAATGCCAGGGAGACCAAATTAAATTTCTGTAAATGAGAAAGTTAACTAAATTATAACTTCAGTGTACAAGATAATAAAACTGCTATAGTTCAGACCCAAAAGACCCAAACCTGTGTACTTTACAAAAATCAACATTTTTTTTATATTGTGCTAATTCCGATCGTTACGAGCAGTTCACTCTCTGCTGCCCCATCCATTATCCAAATTTTGCTCCACATTTCTCCAGATAGACCGAGGTGCTCCCATGTGTGGAACTGTGAATGTTAGCCTGAGTCTCTGCTCCACCACAGTATCCAGTTCTTTGGAATTTCAAGGGATTGTACCAATTTGCTATATTGTGGCCATCAGTGTTGGAGTGTGAGTGTGCACGACTTTCTAATCTTGGTGTCCACAGGTAGAAGGAAGACATTTCTTCTCAGTGAAGAAAACTGTGGATAATTCATTTTGAGCTGTAGGATACAGTTTATAGGAGCTAGTTGCAAAATATCATTAAGTGGTTATCCGCTGCATTTTGTCTTCAGGTATTATTCCCCTCTCCTTTGAATCTGCTGTCATCACCCCTCTCCTCAAAAAAAACAACCCTTGACAATGCTGTCCTTGCAAACTACCACCCCATCTCCAACCTCCCTTTCTTCTCCAAAGTCCTTGAATATGTTGTCACCTCCCAAATCCGGAACTCTATGTTTGAATCCCTTCAATCAGGTTTCTGCCGCTGCCACAGTACTGCAACAGACCTTATCACAGTCACGAATGGCATCCTATGTGACTATGACAAAGGTAAACTACACCTCCTCATCCTTCTCGAGCTGTCTGCAGCCTTTGACGCGGTTGATCACATCATCCTCCTGCAATGCCTGTCCAGCTGAGTGGGACTGCTCTCATTTGGTTCCATTCTTACTTGTCTAATCACATCCACAGTATCACTTGCTATGGCTTGTCTTCCTACCCCTACACCATTAACTCTGGTGCCCCCAAGGATCTATCCTTGGCCCCCTCCTATTTCTCATCTACATGCTGCCCTTTGACGGCATCATCCGAAAGCACAGCATTAGTTTTCACATGTCTGTTGATGTCAATCAGCTCTACCTCACCACCACCTCTCTCGACTCCTCCACTGTTGTTAAATTATTAGACTGCTTATCTAACATTCACTATTGAATGAGCAGAAATATCCTCCAATTAAATATTGGGAAGACTGAAGCCATTATTTTTGGTCCCTGCTCCAAACTCTGTTCCCCAGCTACCGACTCCATCCCTCTCCCTGGCAACTTTCTGAGACTAAAACAGTCTGTTTCAACCTTGCTGTCATACTTGAACCCAAGATGAGCTGCCAACCACATATTTGCGCCATCACTAAGACCGTCTATTTCCACCTCCATAACGTTGGCTGACTTTGCCCTGTCTCAGCTTATCTGCTGCTGAAGTCCTCACTCATGTCTTTGTTATCTCTAGACTTGACTGGGCAACGCACTCTGGATGGTCTCCCACATTCTACCCTCCATAAACTTGAGATCATTCAAAACTCTGTTGTCTGTGTCTTAACTCACACCAAGTCCTGTTCCCTTATCACTCCTGTACTTTCTACCTACATTGGCTCCTGGTCAAGCAATGCCTTGATTTTAAAATTCTCCATGGCCTTGCCCCTCCCTATCTCTGAAATCTCCTCCAGCCCCACACACCTCTAAGATATCTGTACTCCTCTAATTCTGGCCTCTTAAGCATTCTGGATTTTAATTGCTCCACCACTGGTGGCCACGCCTCCAGCTGCCTAGGATCTAAGCTCTGGAATTCCCTCCCTTTGGGTGGAAGAGGGAGGGAGGTAGGTATGAAAAGAAAAAGATCTGCATTTATGTCGTGCTTTTCACTACCTCAGGATATCCCAAAGTGCATTCCAGTCAATGAAGTACTTTTGAAGTGTTGTAAGGCAGGAAATGTGGAAGTCAACTAGCAGACAGCAAGGTCCCACAAACAGCAATGAAATAAATGACCAGATCATCCATTTTAGTTGTTGGTTTAGGATAAATGCTGGCCAGCCCACCAGTAGAACTCACTCCCCTGTTCTTTGAAAAGTGCAATGGGATCATTTATGTCCATCTGAGAAGACAGGCAGGGCCTCAGTTTAATGTATGACCCAAAAGACAGCAACTCTAACAGTGCAGCACTCCCTCAACACTGTACTGAATTATCAGCCTAGATTATATGCTCAAGTCTCTGGAATGGAAGGGTGAGATAATGGAGGACTTTTGGCATTTTTGGAACAGTCACCTGATATATATCATCACCTTTGAATGAACTAAGAGTAAATCGATGGGGGTAAGGGAAGAGAATGTTGTGTGTTGTTGTATTAGCAGCATAGTTAGGGCATGAATGATAAATCTCGGAGTCTAGATAAGGTCAACTAATAACACTTGTATTATTCACACATAGCTATTTACATTCTCCACATGCCTCTCTAGCTAGCATCCTTCGTGTTGCTACTCTCTTCTTCCAAAGACCTTTACCATGTGACTGTCACATCATCATCACTACAGTGGGAAGGGTTGCTCTCACTGTCTTCAACATTAACTCTTTCAGGTCCTTATACTACATCTCCCCCCAAGTCTATATCCATACATTTTCTTAATTATATATACATTCTTGACTTTAACTACTACCTTTTCTCCCCACAAGTCTCTGAATTCACAGATTTAGTCTGTTAGGTGACTCTCCCTGATCTTGTTCTAGTCTGACTGGGATGATCAGTAGTCTTCCTTGTGAGTCTGGATCACTGACTTGGTTGATTTTTACTAAAGATTGTAGTATTCTGTTTGCTCTGGGTTTCTTCATCATCGTATGGGTCTTCCAAATGAATGATTGACTGTTGCTTCAGGGGAATAGGGATAATGTTTCTCCTATTTCTATGCATGGTCCCTGCTGTTGTGTGTACCACATATGATCTCTGGTAGTTTTCATCTCTGTGGATTACAGTACCTTCCCTTTGTAGGTCATGTATCCATACTCTTTGGCTTTCAGTTTTGGAAAATCTCTGGCATGAAATATTTTGTTGTATTTACGAGTTTGTTGCCTTCTATAGAGTTTTCTCAGTCTCTTACTCTCTCGTCCCAGATATTCAATTCTGGAAGCAATCTTTTAGGCAACACAGGAAGTTGCATTCTTATCTTCCTGCCCATCAGTAACTCTGCAGGTGATAGTCCACACATCAACAGTGTAGATCGATAAATTAGAAGTGAGGTTGGAAGGTCTTCATTCTTCTTCAATAGGACTTTATGGTTCTTATACCCCTTTCTGCTTCACCGTTCAACTGTGGATAATGTGATGAACTTGTGAGATGTTGAAATCCCATTCTTGTCGCAAACTGTGTGAAATATTTATTTGTAAACTGTGGTCCGTTGTCTGACAGTACTTCGTCAGGGATACCATGTGTCGCAAAGGTGTCTTGTAGAACTCTTATAACAGCTTCTGTTGTTGTTGAATATAACCTTCTCACTTCTATCCATCTTGAGAGGTAATTAATAATGATTATGTAGGACTTTCCATTGAACATGAATAAATCTATATCTAAGAGGTTCACGCTATTCTGGTCCTGATATTGCACAGATCTGGCAGTTCTGGATCAGATTTTCAATGTCTTTGGATATTCCTGGCCACCACACTGATGACTGTGTCCTTGCTGTGCACTTCATTATTCCCATATGGCTTTGATGTAGACATTCCAAGATATCTTGGAATATATCTTGGAAAGGGCGGCACAGTGGCGCAGTGGTTAGCACTGCAGTCTCACAGCTCCAGGGACCCGGGTTCGATTCTGGGTACTGCCTGTGTGGAGTTTGCAAGTTCTCCCTGTGTCTGCGTGGGTTTTCTCCGGGTGCTCCGGTTTCCTCCCACAAGCCAAAAGACTTGCAGGTTGGTAGGTAAATTGGCCATTATAAATGGTCACTAGTATAGGTAGGTGGTAGGGAAATATAGGGACAGGTGGGGATGTTTGGTAGGAATATGGGATTAGTGTAGGATTAGTATAAATGGGTGGTTGATGGTCGGCACAGACTCGGTGGGCCGAAGGGCCTGTTTCAGTGCTGTATCTCTAATCTAATCTAATATCTAATTCAAGTGAACTGGGAATGACTAGTCTGTCATTATAAACTAGCAGATTGCTGATGATTGTGAGGTATTTTCTATATTCATAGAAAGTTTTCATTGTCTTCCAACCAGGATGTTCTTGTGGCCACTCTTGTGTGCAATACTGCCTTATACGAATACATTCTTCATCGCTTTTTTGGGCATGATGAATTTCTTGCAGTTTCTGTATCCTTGTCAGCCAGATTTGTGCAGTATATTGAGAATATGACTGTACCTCATCCACAAAACTCACATCTTGCTGTGTCGGATGGTCTACCGTCGCTCTTGATAGCACATCAGTGGATGTTTGCATCTTTTCCTGGACACATACAGTCTCATACATATATATCTCATCAATCTTAAACAAAATCTTTGGATTCTTGGAGGTATTTTTGTGATCTCTTCTTCATCCAACAAAGATAGCGAAGGTTTATGGTCTCTCTCGATGACGACTCTCAATGCGACAATATAATCAGAAAATTTCTTACATGCCCATGTGACAGCAAGTACTTCTTTTTCAATTACCGCATACCTTGTCTCTGACTCGGACAAAGCTCTGGAAGCACATTATATTGGTCTATGAGAACCATTAGGCTGCTCCTGGAAAAGGACTGCCCCTAACCCCATGAAGGAGGCACCTTCAGCTATCGTTGTTGATAGTGTAGGGTTATAGTGTGCCAAGATGTCCAGCTACATGAGAATTTGTTTAATCTTCTGGAATGCTGATTCACCATTCCTAGGAATCTTTGGAGCTGCTGAATGGAAGTAGAAGCTGGGAATTCTGTAATGGCTTGCGTCATCTGTGGGTCGGTCATTATACCATTACTGCTTACTATGTGTCCCAAGAAACAATTAGAGGTCTTGGAGAATTCGCACATCTCGTTCAGTGTTAGCCCTGCTTCTTGATGTCAAAGTAGAACTGCTTGAACTCTTTGGTCATGTTCCACTACTGATCGCCCATGTATCAGATGTCATCCATGTGACAAAAAGCTCCTTTGAGCCCTTCTAAGTTGTTAGACATAGACCTTTAGAAGATCTCTGTTGCATAAGTTATCCCAAATGGTAACCGATTGAAACAAACCTTCCGGATGGTGTTTTTAATGTGGTTAGTAATCTTGAGGTCTCATTTAAGGGTACCCGCCAAAACCCATTCTTTGTGTCGAGTTTGACAAACATGATGGTCTGAGACAATTTTGCTAACCTGTCATCCACTATGGACATTCGGTGAATTTCACACGCCACTGCTTTGTTAAACTGTGTTAAATCCACACAGAAACGAAGAGTACCATTTTGTTGTGGGACTAGAACCATAGCTGAACACCACCTCATTGGTGTCATAACAGGAGAAATGACTCCCTTCCTGGTCATCTCTTCCAACTGGCCTGAACTTGGTTCATCCATGGATGAATTCTCTTTCTGGGTGTAAAGTTGCACACTGATCTGGCATCTTCTTTCAGTATGAGTCTATACTCTGCCTTGAGTCTTCTAAGACCTGTGAAAAGCTTCAGATAGTCTGCTTGAAAGCGGCTGTTTATCTGTGGCTGTTTGACTTCATCAATCTTCTTGATCAGATGCAGGTCTAAGCATGCTTTTCTGCTCAACAGGAAAAATTCTTGGTTTTGCAAGACGTATAGGATTTCCATAATTTGTCTCCCTATTGGAGAGTTGCTTGAAGTTTACCCTTCACTTTCAGTTGGGTCCCGCCTGGACCATGCAATTGTGTGTCCGTCGGTTGTAGGCAATGTCTCATCAACCATGGCTCTTGGTCTGACGGAACTGTGACACTAGCACCTGTGTCCAATTTGAAATTCATTAGGTGTCCATTTACAAAATCCTTGATTTGGGTCATTAACTTCTCCTAGGAAATCTCCTGGTTCCTTTTCTGCTGCAAGTTGATGCACTTCATTCACCATTCTTTGTGTGAAGGTCTACTGCTTTGCAATTTTGAGCGAAGAGGTCTTGCTCTGGCACATTTTTCCATAATGGCATGTCTTTTTACAGTTGAAACATTCCGCTTTACTAGCAGGACAATGCTCCTGTCTGTGGGTCTTCCTGGTTCCACAGCGCTAGCATGGTTTCCCGGTGTCATGCACCTTCTCACCAGTGTGTGTCTTCTTTTCTATAGATTGCCTCTCCGTCTTCGACTTCAAGAACTATACAGCCATTGGATTTCTTCTAAGCCAAGGCATCCCTTCAGCCCGCAGAACAGCTCTATTTTGTCTTCAGACTTCCGCCTATCGTACAATCCGAATTGCCTTATCAAGTGTAAGGTCATCTTTCGACTGTAAGAGATCTGATAAAGTCTGATCAGCTATTCCAACAACTGTTCGGTCCCTTATCAGTTCCGCCTTCAATTCTCCATAGTCAATCCCTCAGCCAATCTGTATAGATTATTTATAAAAGAATCTACGATTTGCCTATTTTCTTGTCTTACTTGTTAAATTTTGCTCTTTACAGAATTTTGTTACTGTGTAAATTGAAATATTTGTAGGGCATCCTCAAATTTATCAGAAGCCTTGTTCTTGCCTCACAATCACGTCATCCGCAATTGCACCCACAGAGTATAAGAGGGTATTTACTTATTCTGCTTCTGATTTCGTATGCAGCTGGGAAGTAATCCTAAATCGTAGGAATCTTTTTCTCCATAAGGACCAATTTTGTACCTGATCGGGTCCTTCCTGATTGTGGAAGCTTTCAGGGATTCCAAATTTCGAATGCATTTTGTTTTTTTAGGCTTTGTTAGGCTTTTTTGGGTGACCTCCTTTCTTTTTAAATTGTTCTGGCTTTAATGGAGGTGTTCATGCTCCTTCTGAGGTTTCCCGTGCTTTCCCAGAGTTCCTGCGCCTCCTCTCTGCAGTCTGGTTGAGTAATGGCTGCCGACTCCACCCGACTCGCCTTTTCGCTCGAGATCGACCTCTTTCTCGCTTTTTTCAACCCAGTGCGCCGTTATCCAACAATGGCCGCTTAAAAAAATTCTCTCATCCGATCCTGGACCTTAGCCGGGAACTGTGACTTGGAACCCAATCGCTGTACCTGGATGTTTTGTTGCAGATCACCATGCTTCTGTGGTGCAGTCTGAATGCCTGCACGGCTGACTCACCGACTGTCTGCATCTTCTTCAGCTATGTAGCAGCTCTGGAGCTCTTTGCAGTCCTCCGAAGAGATCTGCTGTTTGCTTGGTGCTACTTCACGAAGTAAGGCATTCTCAGTACTTTCTTGTCGATTTAACCAGTGCAACCATATTGTTGTTGTAGTAGTAGTAGCTTTGTTAGGGCATTAATGATAAATCTCAGCATCTAGATAAGGTCAATTAATGACTTATTATTTACACATCTCTGTTTACACTCTCCTCAAGCCTCGCTAGCTAAGCTACTTCATGCCGCTACTCTCTTCTTCCAAAGACCATCACCATGTGACTGTCACATCATCACTACAGTGGGAGGGGTTGTTCTCACTGGCTCCAACATTAACCCTTTCAGGTCCTTATACTACAGAGAAGTCTAGAACAGCAGTTCATCTCAAATTAGGTGTTAAAAAAAGTGAAGGACTCTTCTTGACTGGATTTAATATGGCAATAAATCTATTTTATTTGAAGAACACAACAGAAAAAAAAGGGTTTCTAGTTTTTCAAATCTCACTGTTAGCCACAAATAGATGTAAAGTGCAGATAACCCGACCACAAATAACACACAGAAACACATGCCAATTAAGGGATACTGGTTTTCAATTCAGCTGTCAGCTACATATTGTTAAATCTCACTTTTGGAAGAGATCTGTACAATGATTCTGACCTCAAATATGCTGCTTCTTCTCCATTAAATCCTTAAACTACCTGTGCCAGATAAATCCAATTACCATACAATGCTGGTAAACAGCAGCAGCACTTAATGGAGTTGAGCTGGGCAATGCTGAACAGAGTGCATGCAAATATTATCTTGTTCTTTAATCATACATGGAGTTCTGAAAGAAGGACAAGCTTTTATCAAGATTAGTCCAGGGCTTCCTACATTCTGACAACCTGAACGCACCACCTGAGACACTCTGTTGTATCATCCATTTTAACTGTTTGTGCCACAATGCAGTAGAAAGCAATTACAGTCAACAATTATTATTTAAGGTAAAAACTCATATTTCATCAATTGCATGGGTAGGCAGGTGGCTAATGAGAGGAGAAGCTATTGAGGGGGTGGGAAGCAAGTATGGGCAGAGAGAACACAAACCTTCAATGCATTACATTTCCTTTGTAGCTTGTCATATGCAGAGTTCAAAGTGAAAAGGGATTTTACAAGGAAGCCCTAACTGGTAACTGACACAATAGCACATGGGGTATAGAATTAATTAGAATACTTGTAAACACAGATACAATTTCCAGTTCCGATGAAGGGTCACTGACCCGAAACGTTAACTCTGCTTCTCTTTCCACAGATGCTGCCAGACCTGCTGAGTGGTTCCGGCATTTCTTGTTTTTATTTTACAATTTCCCCCTCCTTTTTTTCTCATCAATTTTCTCTGCTGAAGGCACTAAATCTTTGCTGGGATAAATGTTGACAGGCTATGTGCCAATACCTCAGCCAGGCAGCCATTCTTCATGTATGAGCCAAGGTACTGAATGTTTGCAGGCTATACAGCTACAGGGAGAGGGGATACAGCATTACGATCATGAAACAGAGACCTAGCCAATTCTTACCTGCGTTTGACCAACCAAGGGATGTAGAGGCCAGTGGTTGCATTGTCTGAGCTGAGATCAGGATAACCTGAGGATTGAACTTGGGGCTTTTTGGTCTGCATTACTCAGTTACTTACTTCTTTTCCCTTAACTAGCTGAGCCATCTGTGGGGTCCAAAGACTATTCATAAGTTACTGTGAACAGCCACCTGATGAAGTGGAAGCGTGCTCTTCCAATCCTAATATAATAGCTGGTACAAGAGCAGCTTTTTACTATATAACAGCAACAATTTATATAGCACTCCTCATACAAAGGCAAAGCTTCATGGTACTTAACAAAATGAAAATATGCACACCGATTAGGGAAAAGAAGAAAGCTTGAGACTGGGAGGCAAAGAAGGGACCAATAGCAGAATGGTTAAATAATGACTTTTTTGAAGGCAAGCAGAATGGCAAGGCAATGTCATCTGGGATAAATCCCAGAGAGCAGGGGTGTAATGACTGAATTATCAGCCTCCGATGGTTGAGCAGTGAAGAAGCATCTTCAATCACAATTGTACTTCTAAAATCTCAACTACCTAGTTTATGGCCATTCATTGGCCACAAAACCTTTGCAGCCCTCAATTTGCTGAACCTCATCTCCACCTTTGATGCCCATTTCTCTCCGCAAAGAATCCTTCCAATTGTTTTCATTTAATTGTTCAATTTCAGTTATTCCCTGGGGTATGGCCCCATCTTTGATCTTCAAAATTCAAGGGATTACGAGGTAAGATTATCTGGCGCAGAACTGGCTTAGCCATCCAACACCAGATCTACCTGGACCACATTAAGTTCTACTAGGTCTCACTCTTCCTTGCCAAAACTTCACACTATTCTAGGGTCATCTTACAGAGCAAAGATAACCCCTGGTTCTTCATTAATAACTTTCCTTAAGCCTCCTCTCCCCATACTTTCTGTTCAGCTGCCTTTGCTGCTTCCCCGCCCATCTTCATCTGCATCGACCTCAGCCCATCTACTTACGAAACCCTCATTCATGCCTTTGCCACCTCCAGACCAGACTATTTAAATGTTCTTCTGGCTGGCCTCTAATTCTCCATCCTCTCTAAACTTCAGCTCATTCAGAAATTTGCTGCTTGTATTCTATCCTGCACCAAATCCTGTTTGCTCACAGCCCTTTAATTTATCTTGGTACCCTGTCCCCCAATGCCTGAAATTTAAAATCTCCTTAAATCCTTTTGCAACCTTGACTTTTCCTATCTCTGTAACCTAAAACCACCTTGAACTATCTGTTCCTCTGCCTCTGGCCTCTTATATACCCCACCTCCCATTGGCGACCATGCCTTCAGCCTCCTATGCCCTGCACTCTCTAAACCTCTCTGTCTCCCTCTCATCCTTTAAGACCATGCTTACATCTCATCTATTTGACAGAACTTTTGGTCACTTCTCCTAATTTCACCTTCTTTGGATCAATGTCTAGTTTGTTGACTACGCCTCTATGTTGTTCTATTTAAATGTGTTATATAACTGCAATGTAATAGAGAATCAGTGGAGCAAAAAATTCTGGCAAGGGGCATATGGTTGGAGAAGATTGCTCAGACAGAAGGAGCAACAACAGGTCGACATGTGAAGATGAGGGCAAGGATCGGAGTGATGGGTGTGTGGGACTTTGTGCAGGAGAGAATCATGTGTGCTATGGATTCTGGCAAGATAGTTAATTAAATCACCCTTATATGATAAAGAAATGCTTTGAATGGAACATTTTTGCTTCGTCTTTGCTGTTGGTGATCTAAGTTTTTCTTACTTCTTTCACAGGAGGTGGGTTTCGCTGACTAGTCCAGCACTTAATGCCCATCCTTCATTGCCCTTGAGAAGGTGGTGATGAGCCACCTTCTTAAAATGCTGCAGTCCATGTGGTGTACATACACCCACAGCGCTGTTAGGAAGGGAGTTCCAGGATTTTGACCCAGCAACAGTGAAGGAACAACAATATAGTTCCAAGTCAGGATGGTGTGTGTCTTGGAGGGGAACTTGCAGATGGTGGTATTCCCATGTGTCTGCTGCCTTTGTCCTTCTAGGTGGTACAGGTCATGGGTTTGGAAGGTGCTGTCGAAAGAGACTTGGCAAGTTGCTGCAGTGCATCTTGTAGATGGTACACACTGCTGCCACTGTGGGTCGGTGGTGGAGGGATGAATGTTGAAGGTGGTGGATGGGGTGCCAATCAAGCGGGTTGCTTTGTCCTGGATGGTGTGGAGGTTCTTGAGTGTTGTTGGAGATGCACTCATCCAGGCAAGTGGAGAGTGTTCCATCACATTCCTGACTTGTGCCTTGTAGATGGTGGACAGGCTTTGGGCAGTCAGGTGAGTTAATCAACCCAGAAACCCTAGCCTCTGACTTGCTCTTGTCGCCACAGTACTTATATGGCTGCTCCAGTTCAGTTTCTGGTCAATGGCAACCCCCAGGATGTTGATAGTGGGGGATTCAGCAATAGTAATGCCATGGAATGTCAAGGGGAGATGTTTGGATACTCTCTTGTTGGAGATGGTGATTGCCGGGCATTTGTGTGGCATGAAAGTACTTGTCACTTATTAGCCCAAGCCTGAATGTTGTCCAGGTCTTGCGGCATCTGGACATAGGCTGCTTCAGTATCTGAGGAGTCGTGAATGGTGCTGAACATTATGCAATCATCAGTGAACATCCCCACTTCTGATCTTATGATGGAGAGGAGGTCATTGATGAAGCAGCTGAAGATGATTGGGCCTAGGACACTACCTTGAGGAAGTCCTGCAGTGATGTCCTAGGATTGAGATGATTGACCTCCAACAACCACAACCATCTTCCTCTGTGCTAGGTACGACTCCAACCAGTGAAGAGTTTTCCCTCTGATTCCCATTGACTCCAGTTTTGCTCGGGCTCCTTGATGCCATACTCAGTCAAATGTTGCCTTGATGTCAAGGGCAGTCACTCTCACCTCACCTCTTGAGTTCGGCTCTTTTGTCCATGCTTGGACCAAGGCTGTAACGAGGTCAGGAGCTGAGTGGCTCTGGCGGAAACTAAACTGACCATCAGTGAGCAGGTTATTGCAAAGTAAGTGTCACTTTGCTGATGATCGGGAGTAGACTGATGGGGCGGTAATTGGCTAGGTTGGATTTGTCCTGCTTTTTGTGTACAGGTCATACCCGGGCAATTTTCCACATTATCGGGTAGATGCCAGTGTTGTAACTGTATTGGAACAGCTTGGCTAGGGGCATGGCCAGTTCTGGAGCACAAGTCTTCAGTACTATTGTCGGAATGTTGTCAGGGCCCACAACCTTTGCAGTATCCAGTGCCTTCAGCTGTTTCTTGATATCCTGTGAAATGAAACGAATTGGCTGAAGACTGGCATCCATGATACCGGGGACCTTAGGAGGAGGCTGAGATGGATCATCCACTAAGATGGTTGCAAATCCTTCAGCCTTGTCTTTTGCACTGGGCTCCCCCATCGTTGAGGATGGGGATACTTGTGAAGCTTCTTCCTCCTATTAGTTGTTTAATTGTCCACCATTATTCATGACTGGATGTGGCAGGACTGCAGAGCTTAGATCTGATTCATTGATTGTGGAATCGCTTAGCTCTGTCTATCGCACGCTGCTTCTGCTGTTTAGCATGCATGTAGTCCTGCGTTGTAGCTTCACCAGGTTGACATTTTTAGGTATGCCTGGTGCTGCTCCTGGCATGCCCTCCTGCACTATTCATTGAACCAGGTTGATCCTTGGCTTGATGGTAATGGTAGAGTGGGGGATATGCCAGGCCATGAGAATACAGATTGTGATTGAATACAATTCTGCTGCTGCTGATGGTCCACAGTGCCTCATGGATGCCCAGTTTTGAGTTGCTAGATCTGTTTGAAATCTATTCCATGTAGCATGGTGGTAGTGCTACGCAACAGAATGGAGGGTATTCTCAATGTGAAGACGGGACTTTGACTCCATAAGGACTGTGCGGTGGTCAATCCGACCAATACTGTCATGGATAGATGCATCTGCAATAGGTAGATTGGTGAGGACGAGGTCAAGTAGGTTTTTCCCTCTTGTTGGCTCCCTCACCACCTACCGCAGACCCAGTCTAGCAGCTATGTCCTTTAGGACTCGGCCAGCTCAGTCAATAGTGGTGCTACTGAGGTACTCTTGGTGATGAACATTGAAGTCCTCTACCCAGAGCACATTCTGTTCCCTTTCCACCCTTAGTGCTTCTTCCAAGGGGTGTTCAACATGGAGGAGTACTGATTCATTAGCCGAGGTTTGAGGAGCGGGTGGGTGGGTGGGAGCGGTAGGTGGTAATCAGCAAAAGATTTCCATGCCCATGTTTGACCTGATGTCATGAAACTTCATGAGATCCAAAGTCAATGTTGAGAACTCCCAGGGCAACTCCCTCCTGACTGTATACCACTGTGCCGCCTCCTCTGGTGGGTCTGTCCTGTTGGTGGGACAGGAAATACCCAGGGATGGTGATGGTGGTGCCTGCGACACTGTCTGTAAGGCATGATTCCATGAGTATGACTCCGTCAGGCTGTTGCTTGATTAGTCTGTGGGACAGCTCTCCTAATTTTGGCACAAGACCCCAGATGTTAGTAAGGACGACTTTGCAGGGTCAACAGGGCTGCATGTGCCATTGTTGTTTTGGTGCCTGGGTCGATTCCGGGTGGTCCGTCTGGTTTCATTCTTTTTAGAATTTTCTCTAGCGGGTTGATACAACTGAGTGGCTTGCTGGGACATTTCAGAGGGCATTTAAGAGTCAACCACATTACTGTGGGTCTGGAGTCACATGTAGGCCAGACCAGGTGAGGACAGCAGATTTTCCTCCCGAAAAGACATTAGTGAACCAGATGGGTTTTTACGACAATCGACAATGGTTTCATGGTCACCATTACTGAGACTAGCTTTTTTTAAATTCTAAATTTATTAATTGAATTTAAAAGCCACCAGCTGCCATGGTGGGATTTGAACCTGTGTCCTCAGAGCATTAGCCTGAGCCTCTGGATTGCTAGTCCAGTGACATTACTAATTGCTCATCTTACAATGCATGGGGGAGTCCAGAGTATCTAATGGAGAAATAATACAGCACAGTTGTTGAAACATTACAAATCATAAGTTTTGTTTTCTGAGACCAAGGCCAACAGTGTTGCCTTATCCCAAAATCTACATCTCTATAATACTGCTCTACTATAACAACTGCCATTTTTACATTAGCCTGTAAGTAGGAACTGGTCAGCACAAATAAGGACACATGCACATACATGCACACAACCACTAAATAAGTACTCTTTACAGAAGACTTGAATACAAATGGGAGGATTGTATGAGCGCCTCATCTCAACTGATCCATAAAAGGAGCACTGGATTTGGAGCTGGGTGCATACTGTCCATGGCTCAGACAATTAATGCTTTGTAATGGTGGCTCTCAGCCAAGCTAAAAGGCATGGAAAAGTTGTCAAAGAAATCCACAGAGATAACAAATAACAGATAGGAAAAGTCTGTGACTGTTGGGAAGGAGGGGAGATAGAGAGGAGTGAGAGAGAAGAGGTGGTTAACATACACCCCTTTTATATTACAGAATTGCTTCAAGAAATTTTTCTGTAATTCCATGGGATCCTGGTGCTGTGGAATCTGGCCTGCTTGTACTGCAGCAGTCGCAGCCTTCATTCTGGTCACCAGACTTAGGTAGCTGCAAACAGACTGGTGCTCATTCCTACCTCTGTAGTTGCAGAAAATGGCAAGTGCAATTGCCACTGGCAGTATTTGCACTGTGCTCCTTTCAGAGACACTGGGGTAAACAATTTCTTTGCCAGGTTTCAATGCTTCTGGAAGGAGTACCACCACTTAATTTACCTTGCAGTACATTCAAACACCCATATTTCTATAATAAGATGGTTTCGGTACAATTATACAATTATTCAATCAGAATGTGTTATTCCTTAGAGTGGAGCAACCTAATATGGCTTCCTGTACTGCGTTTGGAATCAATGAAACCATTTTAGAATCAGTGCGACAAATTGTTCGTGCCACACTAATGAAGCAGGTGCAAACCAGATGCCATAGGAATGAAATGGTCTTTACCAGTGAAAACGTTTGAACCTCAGGAGATGCAACGATGCAGTCATAGCAACTCAGGTTAGTTCTTCTGATCATTGTCTCAACATCTCCACTTATAGTACTCTTAACATTGGCAGTTTAACTTGAGCAGTCCTGGACAGAATGCATGGCGTTCTGCCGGAGAGCCTGATGCAGTGGCTGGGTTTTGAAATGGTCACAGCCAGTGCATTCCACACATGAGCAGAAACAAACACACAAGCTCTGCATTCTTCCAAATAAACTAAACACATCTTGTTGTATTTTTTCAATGTGCTGTGGAGAAAATGCAATTCAGTGGTTGGTCTGGGACCACAAACAGTTCAAATAGCTTTTTTATGGTTCACTGTAAAGTTCTGAATTTCCTATTTGCTTTTGTTGTGCACTTTGCAACCAGTGATAGATGAAAAAAACAAAAAAAAACTTTATCTCAATCAACTTTGTTCTCTCATCAGTGCTGCCACAAGGATTATAAAGCCAGAAAGCGAGGAGAGATATTAAGCTTCTGAGGTATAGTATAATCCAAGTACACAACAACCGCAAAACACAAACATTATCCAGTAATATGAGCAGTTCAGTAACAGGAAACAGAGAATAGGCATAAATGGGTCATTTTCTGGTTGGCAAGATGTAACGAGTGGTGTGCCACAGGGATCTGTGCTGGGGCCTCAACCTTTTACAATTTATGTAAGTAACTTGGATGAAGGCACCAAAGGTATGGTTGTTAAATTTGCTGATGACACAAAGATAGGTAGGAAAGTCAGTTGTGAAGAGGGCATAAGGAGGCTACAAAGGGATATAGACAAGTTAGGTGAGTGGGCAAAGATCTAGCAAATGGAGTATCATGTGGGAAAATGTGAAATTGTTCATTTTGGCAGGAAGAATAAAAAAGAAGCATATTATCTAAATGGTGAGAGATTGCAGAGCTCTGAGATGCAGAGGGATTTGGGTGTCCTAGTGCATGAATCGCAAAAGGTTAGTTTACACGTACAGCAAGTAATTAGGAAAGCTAATAGAATGTCATCATTTATTGCAAAGGGAATTGGCTACAAAAGTAGGGAGGTTATGCTTCAGCTTTACAGGACATTGGTGAGACCACATCTGGAGTACTGTGTACAGTATTGGTCTCCTTATTTAAGGATGTAAATGCATTGGAAGCAGTTCAGAGAAGGTTTACTGGACAAATAACTGGAATAGACGGGTTGTTTTATGAGGAAAGGTTGGACAGGCTGGAATTTAGAAAAGTAAGAGGAGTCTTGACAGGGTGGAAAGGATGTTTCCTCTTGTGGGTGAATCTAGAATTAGGGGTCATTGTTTAAAAATAAGGGCTGGCCCATTTAAGACAGAGATGAGGAAAATTTTTTCTCTCAGAGATTGAGAGTCTTTGGAACTGATTAGAGATACAGCACTGAAACAGGCCCTTCGGCCCACCGAGTCTGTGCCGACCATCAACCACCCATTTATACTAATCCTACACTAATCCCATATTCCTACCAAACATCCCCACCTGTCCCTATATTTCCCTACCACCTACCTATACTAGTGACAATTTATAATGGTCAATTTACCTACCAACCTGCAAGTCTTTTGGCTTGTGGGAGGAAACCGGAGCACCCAGAGAAAACCCACGCAGACACAGGGAGAACTTGCAAACTCCACACAGGCAGTACCCAGAATCGAACCCGGGTCCCTGGAGTTGGGAGGCTGCAGTGCTAACCACTGCGCCACTGTGCCGCCCTAAACTCTCTTCCTCAAAAGGCAGTGGAAGCAGAGTCTTTGAATATTTTTTAAGACAGAGGTAGATAGATTCTTGATAAGCAAGGGGCTGAAAGGTTATTGGGGGTAGGCGGAAATGTGCAGTTGAGGTTACAATCAGATCAGCCATGATCTTACTGAATGGCGGAGCAGGCTCGACAGGCCGAGTGGCTACCCCTGCTCCTAATTCATATGTTTGTATGTTCAATCAGCTACTTCTCTATTTTGCTAATGGGTTTTGCATGCAAGTGTGAGTAGAAGCCTTGCTAATTATTATTCAAATTAGTTTTTTCAACCGATGATCCAATGGAGCCTGTTAGTCACTTTATGTTAAATATTTGGTTCCTTCATTGTGACAAAACATTGAGAAGAAATTTTTTAATTAGTTGAAAGTCACACCACTGCATGATTTTCAAATAGAGCATGTGAAGTTGAGTGTTATCAGCACAGATATGGAAGCTAACTTCTAACTTCATGTTGATGGATGGTGTCACTGAAAAGTATCATGAAAATAAGGCAATGGTGGGCACTGAGGATGGAGATGATCGCGCACAGAAGACAGGAGCTGCGCTGGCCACCCTGCGACTGATAGAAATGGAATAAAGTGAGGGCGGTGTCACGGAAGTAGACCACAGTAAAAAAGGTCTAGGTGAGTGACCATATTGGCAGATGTGAAGGCTGACAATAATGGATAATGTGAAATAGTGACATTTGCATAGTATTTTATTGGTTAGTTTGATCAGGGCTGTTCGTGTAGTATGTGCAAGTAGGAATCCAGAATAAGGAATTCAAAAAGAATGTTGGGAAAGGTGAACATGGAATTGAGCGGCAATGACAGGTTCAAGGAAGCAGTGGGGGGCACGGGGGACAGGCTAGAGTTTGGGCAGTAGAAGGAGTGGAAATAAGGGTCAAGAATGGGCTTTTAAAGGAGTGAGACTTGTCTTGAAAATACCAGCCTGTCCCCAAGACAGGTAGTGCCTAAGCAGTTGCTCAGGAATCAGGTTTTACAGGGGACAGTTTGCTCCTGATATGCATCAAATGCTATTAGAGGAAATCTCAGTGCAAAACCTTTTGACATTCATTTAGAATTTACATTGTTGCATCCTCCTCAGACAACAGAAAAGTCACAAAGGCTGCTGTTCAGGAGCAGAATGGGAACAAGGATTAATGCCTAATTTTGCTTTGCATTCTAATCTGTTTTTCAGGTGCTATTTGGGAGCAGGGCAGTGAAAAAAAATCAGACCCAAGAAGTCTATTTCTGTTTTTTTAACCTGTAACTCCTGTCTATTATCATTAAGCTAAACATACAGAGGAAAATATGGCCTTATACACTTAAATGGTGGTCTTGACATTTGCACTTTATGTGGTAATTGTGGTGTTCCACTTCATTCACCAGGGTAAAGTATAAACAGCTATACACTCCTGCAACGAAGGCTGCACCACATTAGACTAACTATGATAAATTCTTGGCTGTACTGAACAGTGGAAAAGTGCATGCATATGTGAATGATCACTTTAGGCTTTCTATTTTATGTTTTTCTTCTGTAAAAGTTAGAACTGCACATTCAGCTGCTCCAATCACATTAGTTTTTGTAATAGAATTATTAAAGAAAAATAATTCATACACTGATCTTGTTAATTTCCAACACACTCTGGTACACATTGGTAAACAGATATGAGGATGTCCAACTCGGCAAGCCAATCAACCAAAACTACCAACTGAAAAGCATCTGCCATATTGGTTGTACTGCATCACAGCATCATTGTTTTTACACCAGGTGGCTGGCTGAAATAAAGTTATACCACAGGTTTGCAGATCATAAAAAGCTTTGTTGAGACATGATTACATTCTGGATTTTATGGCACTTGGCTATATTTCAGCAACATAGAACAGCTGTTTCTCCTAACTATTATCGGAAGGGAGATTTGTCTTAAAGTGCATTGGCAAAGGATATTAGATGTCTGTGAGAAATGTTGCCTTAGGTAGAAGATGCATCAAATATTGTGTTTTGTACCTGCACTTGTGGCTTAAAATAATTTATCTGCCCCCAATCCCACTCCTGTAAGTTAGCGGCACTTGCAAATAGAGGGAGAGCCTTTCATATAAAGGGAAATTTGCAATGGTCTGCACAACTTGTGTGGGGGAAAATCAAAAAAACTCTCAGGAGGTCTTATGCTTTCTCAACGCCAGGATCACATAGGCCATATTTTTGCGACAAAGTTGGGTTGCTCTCGGTGATGGCACAGTACAAACCCATTATAGGCTTCAAAATTATGTTAATGAGGACAGGGCTTCCCTATCCCTCATTTGATGTGCCATGGTCCAGACAAGTGACCTTATCACTCCAAAAAAGTTAAAAGACGCATCTTGAATCTAACTTCCTGAATTTTCCCTAAGGTGTGTTGCCTTGTTTTGGGAGTAATAGTTTTCCGTGTGTTTTTTTTGGGTTGTTGTTGTTGCCTTTAGTTAAGTAGTGTTTTTTCTTTCCCAATCATGCCCTATTATTTGCATTTTTTGATTTTTTTGTTTATTTTACCTCCTACAATGTGGAGAATGTAATTTTTTATTTCATCATTCTAAACTTGGAGGATAGACAGGTTCCTGGGAATCCTCTGATCCTCGAGGAACTCACAGACAAGGAAAGATTCCACAGAATGCACAGAGGCACGTGTATCTGCACTTAAGGTGGTCTGCCTGAGCGGCTGCTACCTAAGGAAGTGAGCCTACATCCTGCCACAGTTGCTGGGGAGTATCTGAGGAGATCTGCTGCAACAGAGATAGTCTCAAGTCTTAGCTGTCTCCTGCAGTCTGAATTGCAAATGTTGTCCAGGAATGGGACAAATCTTCCTGTAGCTTTGAAAGATAACGCTGCCTCATAATTCTGGACACTTCTTTCAAGTTGTCTCCAGTAATATCATCCCAAACAGCCAATCTGAAGCATATACAACATCATTGGTGCTGTGAATGACTATCACACACTAGGGATGGGCAACGCTTTTCCAGCGATGCTCACATCCCATGAATGAACCAAAGAAACCCTGAACATTTTTCATCTCTGGATTCCAAAGGGCTTCATCGCTGGACCTTATGTAGCCATAAGAGCTACTTTCCCCAATGTGACAGTTCAATCAACAGGAAGAAGTTCCATTCCATCATGTGTGACTATCGCACCAGACATCCTGGAAGTTATCACAAACTGTTTATACTATGCCAGTTTACACTATGCCAGTTTACACTGCCACCATTATCTAACAGAATACATCTAAACTAGGCTGATGGTACCTGGGATGGACTAGGGATACCCTCTTCAGCTGTGGTTAATGATGGTAGTCCAAAACCCATGAAACATACTGAAATCAAATGGAATCATACACACGCCTCCACAAAAGGTACAAGAAAAGCATACATTAGGCATGTTGAATCAAAGATTACACTGCCTGGACATATCTATGCTGCATGCTGCACAGTTTCGTTATCAGAAGAAGTCACTGTCCAGCAAGTGGATGGGGAGGGACTGTGTATGGTAAGTTCGTTCTACTGCTTAACATAGTGCTTCTTCTAGGTGCTACCTGACCAGGAGAAGGAAGTGAGAAGATTGGCTACTGGATGTCACCAAGTAGCTCCTGGGATGCTCTTTACCTCTCCTGCACGGTCATAACATGGCCTTGCAAATGCACCATGCCTGATGCTGAAGTGCTTTCCGTGGCCTGCCTTCCCTCTGGCTTAAAAAATTGAGTGAATGACATGGATATTGAGTGAGTCTGAGAACATAGATCCCCAATGCATGGCTGTGAAGGTTTAGGGGTAGAATGAGCATCACTGATGGGTACTAGCACCATACAATAAACTCATACATGACCCTAGCCAATTATCTCAACACATTCCAGTCTCACCATTTCTGGGATCATTTTGCGAAGCTTATTTAGTAGTTTCAAGTTAGGTTGAATGTCTTCAGTTGTTTCCACCTCTTATCTGCTATGGGCTTCATTTTCATGCAGCGAACACAATTTGGTAAAATGCTATATGGTTGAAGAGTCCTAACATAAAATACATGTGGACACCCTGATTCCCAAAATATGTTGTGATCATAAGTATGCAGCTCACAAGTTACTCTTAGCAGCAACATTAGTAGGCTTCAATTTTCAGAACTATAACCTTAGGAAGTTTCTATGAGAGATACATGTGTCATACATCAATGTGGGGCGTTCTGTCAGTAAAGCTAGATTTCTCAAATATATTTATAGATAGTTAAGGTTCAGTTGTTTAGGTGAAAGTGCTTTTGAAGGCATATTGCATTTAACTAAGTACAACTAACTGCTGCACACAATGACCCCAATATTTACTGCGACAGGATTTCCAAGTGGTGTTGGTGAGGGCGGTGGTGGTGAGCAGGGGATATGCCAGGAGTTTGTGTGGATGTGGCTGGATGGCATGAATATTCTGGAGGGAAGAAGGTTAGGTTGGGGGGGCTTCAGGGGAAACAATCCTGCTCCTTCTGGCCCACAAGTAGTGCTGGAAAAGCACTTACCTCTACCACTCAGCAGTCCTTGCCACCCTTTAGCTACCAGGTTTTCCATTTAGAATGGAGCTAAAATGTGAGGCACGCCGCCTCACAGAAATATTTAAATGAGTAACCTGCCACCTAGGAGCACGTTGGTTGCCCACCACCTATCCCGCTTCTGTTAAAAGCAAAAGTGGACGGGTTCAAGGACGGTTAGTTAGGGTTTGAGATTTTTAAAATTTTTAGCTCCCATCCAACCCAAAGCACTTATTTTTGCGTGTCAAAATTCCCCTCAATAATTTGAAAACTTCTTAAGGTTGGACTTTTTGAAACATCTCAGCATCTGAGTTGCCATTCTTATTAGCAGGGGCACCATATTGAACTGTTCTGGGACCTCATCCCACATATGCTTTTACTGCAGAAAGGTGTCCTTTGGATTCAAAGAAAGCAACCCTTTTTTATTGCATCTCCATAGCACAACCTGAAGATCCCTCTCTGTAAAGGCAACAGTCCAACCCCTGCCGTGGTCACTGTACTTACTGCAGATATTTCCCATTTCCAAGTTTGAAGCGGAACTATTGGACAAGCTCTACACTGGCCAGTTCCCCTTACATTGCAGCAGCAGCCTTTTAAATGTGCTGTCATGATGAATGTCACTCCCTCCCCAATGCTAATTAGGTTCCTTGCGCACACCCAGACAGTCTGGAAAATAGAGAATTCATATTTAAATGAGTAGACCTCACAAATTATGGTGAGGTCTTAGTTTTGTGGACAAATAGCATGCAGTTACTAGTGCCCCACTGGAATGGGAACAGAAATATGTAGCTTACAGTGCTTTTCTTCCACCTTCTCAAATTGCATTCATACCTGATTTTTTTTTTTACCTCAAATAAAATCTCCCTCCCTGTGGCTGGCCTTATGCTGCCATCTGTCCCTATAATTGGAAATGACCCAACACACCTGTATGACATCTCTGGACTAAGATTACCAAAAAAATCATTCTGGAACTATGCATTACACCTGTAGCCAGACTTGGGAATCGCTTTCCATGTCAGCCTCTGTTAGCTTTACTTCAATTTACTCTGCAGTTATGGACGTCACTGCCAAGGTCAGCATTTATTGCCCATCCCTAGTTGCCCTTGAGAAGATGGTGGTGAACTTTCTTATTGAATCACTGCAGTCCATGTGAGGAAGGTACTCCCAGAGTGCTATAGATAGGGAGTTCCAGGGTTTTAACTCAGCAACAATGAAGGAATGGCAATATATGTCCAAGTCAGACGATGTGTGACTCGGAGTAGAACCTGGAAGTACTGTGCACCTGCTGCCCTTGTCCTTCTAGGTGGTGGATGTCACAGGTTAGGGCAGTGTTGTCAAAGAAATCTTGGTGAGTTGCTGCAGTGCATCCTGTAGATACACTGCAGCCACAGTGCACTGTTGGAGGAAGTAGATGTTTAAGGTGGTGGATTGGCTGTTGATAAAGCAAATCGCTTTCTCCTGCATGATATCCAGTGTTGTTGCAGCTGTACCTATCCAGACAAATGCCTTGTAGATAGTAGAAAGGTTTTGTGGAATCAGACAATAAGCCACACTCTGCAGAATATCCAATCTCTAACATGCTGCAGCAGCCATGGCATTTATGTGGCTGGTGCAATTGAGTTTCTAATCAATGGAAACTCCCAGGATATTGATGGTGAAGGATTCAGCAATTGCAATGCCACTAATGTCAATGGGAGATAGTTAGATTTCATTTGTTGGGAGATGGTCATTGCTGGGCATTTGTGTGGCAAGAATGTTCCTTGCCACTTATCAGCCTGAGTCTGGATGTTGTCCATGTCTTGCTGCATGTGGGCATGGACAGCATCAGTATCTGTGGAACTACAAATGAGACTGAACATTGTGCAATTATCAGAAAACAGCTCCACTTCTGACCTTATATTGGGGGGAAGGTCATGGATGAAGCAGCTGAAGATGTTGGGCCTTGGACACTGCCCTGAGGAACTCTTGCAGCGCTGTCCTGGGGCTGAAATGATTGGCCTCCAAAAACCACAAGCATCTTCCTATGTGCTAGCTATGATTCTAGTCTTCGCAGAGTTTTCTCCCTGATCCCAGTAGACATCAGCTTTACTTGGGCTTCTAGGTGCCACACTTGGTCGCATGCCGTCTTGATTTCTAGGACAATCACTCTCACCTCTGCAATTCAGCTCCTTTTTCCATGTTTGGACAAATGAAGGCTGTAATGAGATCTGGAGCCGAGTGGTCCTTGTGGAATCCAAACTGACCATCAGTGAGCTGGTGTGTAAGTGCTGTATGACAGAACTGTTGACTACTCTATCACTTTGCGAATGACAAAGAGTAAGGTGATAGGATGGGAATTGGCGGGGTTGGATTTGTGCTTTTTGTAGACAGAGCAGACCTGGCAATTTTCCACATTGTCAAGTAGATGCCAGTGTTGTAGCTGCACTGGAATAGCTTGGCTACAGGGTTGGCTATTTCTGGAGCACAAATCTTCAGTACTACAGCTAGGATATTGTCAGGACCTGTAGCCTTTGCTGTGTCTAGTGCACTCAGCTGTTTCTTGATATCATGTGGAGTGAACTGAATTGACTGAAGACATGTGACTGTGACGGTGGAAGAGATTGCGAAGGATCATCCACTCAGCACTTCTGACTAAAGATTGTTGCAAACACGTCAGCATTGTCTTTTGCACTCAAATGCTGGGCTCTGCCATCATTAAGCATGTGGAGGTTCATGGAGCCTTCTTTTCCTCTGTTTGTTGTTTAATTGCCTACCATCATTCACAACTGGATATGACTGGTCTGCAGAGCTTTGATGATCCGACGGTTATGAAATCACTTAGCTCTGCCTTTAGCATGCTGCTTCTGCTTTTTAGTATGGATGTATGCAATTCTGTGTTGAAGCTTCATCAGACTGGCACCTCATTTTCAAGTATGCCTGATGATGCCCCTGGCACGCTCTTCTACATTCCATATTGAGGGTCGATCATCTGATTTGATGGTGATGGAGGACTGAGGGATATGCTGGAGCATGAGATCATCAATTGTGGTGGAATACAATTCTGTTACAGTTGATGGCCCACAGTACCTCATGGATGCCCAGTTTTGAGCTGCTAGATTTATTTTTAATTTATCTCATTTAGCATGGTGGCAGTGCCACATGTGTGAAGGAGGATGTTATTATTGTGAAGACAGGACTTGGTCTTCACAAGGATTATGCGATGACCACTCCTATCAATACAATCGGGCGGCACAGTGGCGCAGTGGTTAGCACCGCAGCCTCACAGCTCCAGCGACCCGGGTTCGATTCTGGGTACTGCCTGTGTGGAGTTTGCAAGTTCTCCCTGTGTCTGTGTGGGTTTCCTCCGGGTGCTCCGGTTTCCTCCCACATGCCAAAAGACTTGCAGGGTGATAGGTTAATTGGCCATTATAAATTGCCCCTAGGGAAATATAGGGACAGGTGGGGATGTGGTAGGAATATGGAATTAGTGTGGGATTAGTATAAATGAGTGGTTGATGGTCAGCACAGACTCGGTGGGCCGAAGGGCCTGTTTCAGTGCTGTATCTCTAAACTAAACTAAACTAATACTGTCCTTCCCATTCCTTCCCACTATTGTCTCCGGGGTTCCTAAGGTTCTACAAAAGCAAAATACTGCAGATGCCGGAAATCTGAATTAAAAACAGAAAATGCTGAAAATACTCAGCAAGTAAGGCAGCATCTGTGCAGCCAGAAAAACATCCACCTGAAATGTTAACTTTGTTTCTCTTTCCACAGATGCTGTCTGACCTGCTGAGTACTTTTGGCATTTCTGTTTTATTCCTAAAGTTCTACATTGTCAGAGTTGCTGTACTTCAGATGAGACATTAAATTGATGGTATTCGTCACTGTAGGAATGGGTGATGCTAGGTGGTGAGAGGTGCTCAGCTGTGGTTGCACATTGGGCTCTGTCACCTACTTCTAGAAGAGCAGCAGAAAAGTAATGCTGGCAGTAAGACAGCCCTTGAAACATACCTCCACATGGCAAGGCATTGTTGTGGCAAGGCTCCAATATCTGCTCATCAGTGAGAGGGTTAATGAGTCAGTGAATAAGGAGATAAGGAATGAAAAGTAAACATACTAGCCAGAAGTATGGGGGAAGCCTCTAAACTCTCCCTCATTCACAGTTCTCATTACCTCCATGCTCAGAATCCCATACAGGTCAAAGGTGACTGCAATCTGTTTGCATTTTCTGCCTTTTGTTATGTGCTGCTTTTTCGGCAGGCAAATATAAAAGGAAAATATGACAGAAAGAGGAATATAGTATTCAAAGTCCTTGTGCTGGTACTGAATACATGAATGTTCAGGTTCCTTGCATTGGCTATATACTTGCCATGTTTAATGCGCCACAAGGTCCACACACTGATATGGCAACATTAGACAGACCCCAGAAACATGAGGATGTCTGTGTATTTAGGATTATGAACAGTTGTCAAAGTTCAGGGCATTCTCCCTCACGGCACACAGTGAGATGCAGTAAAGATACAGTGTAAGGCAATGTTGAAAAGTGAAATTATGGGAGGAATTTTATGCTCTTCCCCGTGTCAGGTTTGGAGGTGGTTTCAGCATTTAATTGGGTGGGATGGTGGTGGGGTGTGGGGGAGGGCCACCATCTTCCCACCTGCACCCAAATTAAGTCTGGGGTGGGAAGGCCTGTGAATGGCCCTGAAGTGAGCTGTTAATGCCCATTTAAAGACCTCATCCTGCTGCCACAGGTATTAGCAGTGCCAGATAGGCCTGTCACTGCTGGGGAGTATGCCAAGGGTGGGGGGGCTCCCTCGTTAAAGGCACTTAGTGCCTGATCGAGGGACCTGACATTGGGAAGGGGGGCGAAGCCCGCTGAGAGCCAACCCCCTGCCCTTGCTGCTGACCACACCCCCCCCCCCACACCCTCCTTCCCTATGACCCCCACCCTACGAAACCCCACCCGCCCTAACCTACCTGTGGCTGGGTCCAGTGCCTCTGGTGAGTCCAGTACTGGCAGCAGCCACCGCTTCCTTGGTAGCACTGCTCCACTGCTCAGTAAAAGAGCTGCTTGCCTCTGATTGACTGACATCTCTCAGCAGGCAGGACTACTGTTGTCGGGTCTTTAATCCCAGGGAAGGCCTGCCAGTGTCCACTAAAGTATTTAATTGCCACTTGCTTTGGCGGGCCTTTCTCAAAGGAGGCGACGCGGGGCTCTCACTGGTGCGTTAGCAAGTGGTTGAGACCCACGTTGCCAAGATAAAATCACGGCCCATATGCTAGAAAAATTGTCATAGCAACCTCTTGTATTACAGCAAATTGTTTCCTCGCCTGCTCCTATGTTTTGGCCATAGGTAAGGAAAAATTAACTTGCTCTGTCACTTGCATTCATGTTGCTTAATGTTGCTCTTCATTGCAGGAGGACCCTCGTGTACAAAAGAACAACCCTTTTTTACAAAGCCTACAAAGTGGTGCCACTGAAGGGCAGTTCTCATCCAGTCTCTGTCTTTGGTCATTTTTACCCCTCAGTTGCAGGACATCTTTATAAATGACAGCAGCCTTTTAAAAGAGCTGTTGATTCCAGATAATCCACCTCTGAACCCATGGTACTCCCAAAGCCTCATAAACTGTGCATTGAATATCTATATATTATTAAAAATTTTGCAGCGGGTGCACAATTATTAGTCATTAACTTTATTTCCTGTTGTCACAAGTTTTGGTCCTACTTTTCTGTCAACATTTACCATTCAATTTTGCTATGTCAACTGTCACAAAGCAATTGCAGGCTCTGCTCACTGGCTGGAGCAAGCTTAATCTCTCTGCCAACTTTATTGCAATCTTGCAAATACATGTGTATTCATCAACTGATTGTGGGAAATGCTGCTGGCAATTTATTGGTTTATTATAATGAGCTGACCTCACAGTAAGGCAGCAGGTCAGCAAGAAGCAACACAGGCATCCACAATATCGAAAGAATTACTGTCGCAGCACTGCTGTGCTGAGTCTGCATTGCCTGCCTCTATGAGCCATGGTGCTTCTTAATAAGTAGCTTTCTCTAAATAAAAAAGAATTAATTATTTTCCCTGCATAATGCAGCAAAATGTATGCTTTTCCATATTTAAGGGCAAGGAGAGCAATTTTCCGTACAAACCCACTTTTTAGTATTTCAAATTTTTAATCATGTATAAATATACCAATGTGTTTATTCCTTTAATCTGAGAGATACAAAACTCTCACAATATATTAGCAAAACCTATGCTGGTGCATTCCGAAAATAACCTATATGCGATATTAGCCAAGTTTCCATTGATCGCTATTGTTTCTCAATTTGCAGAATACTTAGAAAAATATTAATGGAGTGATAGGAGATTAAATGGTCTGGGAAGAATTACCCATAGCATCAAAACAGTTAAAGTCAAATTTAGAGGTGTATAAATTTGCTTTATGCTTATATATCTTACATGACTTCTGATTAAATATTTTCCATCTGCTGCTGGAAAGTACATTTGGGCTAGTTGTCTCCAGTCATTGTTTTAAATTCAGAATTGACAGTGACATTTTGTTATTGTAAATCCTGAATGCAATAAATCAATATTTCTAATGTATGGCAGTAAACTGCACAAATGGCCTTTGTTCCTATTACTGATAAAACACCAAAGCCCTGTGTTTACTGCTGGTCTTGTTAATATTTCAGACAACTGTTTTAATTATTGACATTTTTAGCATCAGGATGTAGGACAAAAGCTATACATGTAACAAACAGGCCCAATGTCTTCCATGGCAATTTACAACCTGATTGATCATAGGCTGATTTCCGCGAGCCACTTGAGACATGAAAAAATGGCTAGTCAGCAGGGAATTCTAGATGCGCACACAGTCATGGTCGGGGTTAGGCAAGCCATTTGCATGAATAAGGTAGCCTTGAATAAGTATGCAAGTCCATAGCCAACAAAGGACCAAATATGAACTTAAAATTCCTCTGCCCAATTTTCCATTGCTTGTAGAGTATCAATAAAGCACTTTGTAAACACAAAAGTCCAAGTGTATCAAGCCTGTGTCCTCAGTACCTTGCTCTACGGCAGCGAGGCCTGGACAACGTACGTCAGCCAAGAGCGACGTCTCAATTCATTCCATCTTCGCTGCCTCCGGAGAATCCTTGGCATCAGGTGGCAGGACCATATTTCCAACACAGAAGTCCTCGAGGCGACCAACATCCCCAGCATATACACCCTACTAAGCCAGCGGCGCCTGAGATGGCTTGGCCATGTGAGCCGCATGGAAGATAGCAGGATCCGCAAGGACACATTGTACAGCGAGCTCGTCACTGGTACCAGACCCACCGGCCGTCCATGTCTCCGCTTTAAAGACGTCTGCAAACGCGACATGAAGTCCTGTGACATTGATTACAAGTCGTGGGAGTCAGTTGCCAGCGATCGCCAGAGCTGGCGGGCAACCATAAAGGCGGGGCTAAAGCGTGGCGAGTCGAAGAGACTTAGCAATTGGCAGGAAAAAAGACAGAAGCACAAGGAGGGAGCCAACTGTGTAACAGCCCCGACAACCAATTTTATCTGCAGCACCTGTGGAAAAGTCTGTCACTCTAAAATTGGCCTTTATAGCCACTCCAGGCGCTGCTTCACAAACCACTGACCACCTCCAGGCGCTTACCCATTGTCTCTCGAGGCAAGGAGGCCAAAGAAGAAAAAGAAACTTTGCTTACATTTGTGCCAACTGGTCAGCAGCTTACCACGGCACAGGTGAAAAGACGAATGATAATGAAAATAATGAACAAATGATATCAGAAGGTAATGATCTGCATGTTCTGATATAAGATAATTGAATTAACAGTGACTGTGGAAGGATAGTTAACAGGAAGTCAAAAAATAAGTCAACACAGTGAGATGAGATAGTGAATTCCACATTTTGGAATCCCATTAACTCTTTTATTTGCTAATTTCTCAGCTTATTTCCTGAAGTCAAGGACCCATTTTTACATATGGTTATATGAGCACTGGTTGCCCTTCAGTAGCCCACACAAGTGTCCAATTTTCATGTGTAATCTGTTATTATCCCCATGGAGACCACCAACAAACCAAAATAATTGAATTCACCAACTGAGCCCAATTTAGGAAAGAAAAAAAAGGACAAGATTTCATTTTTATAAATTTTACTTTGACACTCAAACTAAAACCAACACAAATTAAACATGAACCAATAGTTAAAATGCAGTTGACATATATATCTTAAAAGTTACACATTAATTATCAGATGCAAAAAATATAGTCCATATGAATCCTCTGAGCAGTCCTATTAGCAAGTGAGTGCTGAACAGTCCCACATCAAAATCAGGAATTTCTTCAGATAGTTTTCCAAGTCTTGTCCTCCAGGATGCAGACACAGAAGTAATGACACCCCGTCAATAGCGAGCGATGCAATCTTTCCTTTAATGGTTTGTTCCTGTAGCCTTTCAAACAACAATCCTCCTGATGGCGTGGTTCCACTGATAACTCTTTAAGTCACCAAAGACAGCTTGCAGTCTGTTTCAGTTCCAAGCAGCTTCTCAGGAAGCACAACAATCTGCAACTCCCAACTTGTCTCTTTTAAAACAACAGTGGCGCTGTTTTTGCTTCCACCCACTGCAGAGTGTTCTTCTAAACTGAAACCTGAGCTCCAGTCACATGTCTTTGATCATAAGCTTGTGTTTTAAACTGGTTAGGACCAGTTTTATCTTTCCCAGAAATTTCTGAGCTTTCAGTTCCATTTCCAGTAAATGACTGTCTCAGAAAAAAACATAAGCTTTGAATCAAAGGTCATAGCATCTAACAGTCCATTCAACAGGTCAGCTGTACAGAATGCAATCTGCACACAAAGACTCCATCACAGAACTTAAACAGTAAATTTTGCTACATTATTCATCTGAGGGTGGGCGTCACAGCTGACCGTGATCCTGTTCTCATCCAAGGACCAGATGCTGACACAGACTCACATTTCAGCATGGCAGATGCAGGAATATTGGCTGAATTTCCTTTTCCTAACCTAAGGATGAAGGATTTTAATCTACATGTAGATGAAAAAAATCAGATGGGCAAAGGTAGCCTAGATGAGGAGTTCAAAGAATGTTTTTGGGATAGTTTCTTAGAACAGCACGTTCTGGAGCCAACCAGAGAGCAGGCTATACTAGATCTGGTACAGTGCAATTAATAGGATTAATTAATGACCTCATAGTGAAGGCGCCCCTAGGAAGCAGCGATCATAATATGATTATATTATATATATCATATATCATAATAAGAGTGGGTCTAAGACTTGTATTTTAAACTTAAATAAGGGCAATTTTAAGGTCATGAAAGCAGAGCTAGCTAAAGCGAACTGGCAAAGTAGGTTAAGGGATAGGTCAATAGAGATGCAGTGGCAGATATTTCAGGGGAAATTTCAAAATACACAGAATAGATACATTCCAACGAGAAAGAAAAATTCCAAGGGGAGAACCCACCATTCGTGGTTAACTAAAAATGTTAAAGGTAGTATCAAACTTAATGAAAAAGCATATAATTGGGCAAAGATGGGCGGCAGGTCAGAAGATTGGACAGAATATAAAAACAGCAAAGAATGACTAAAAGATTGATAAGGAGGGAAAAGTTAGAGTACAAAAGAAAGCTAGCTAGAAATATAAAAATGGATAGTAAGAGTTTCTATAGATATTTTAAAAAGAGTTACAAAGTGAGCGTCAGTCCTACAGAAAGTGAGTCTGGGGAATTAATAAGGGAAAATAAGGAGATGGCAGATGAATTGAACAGGTATTTTGCATCGGTCTTCACTATAAAGGATACAAGTAACAAGTTACTTTGTGCTGTAAATCAGTAAATGGAAGGGAGGGAGCAACTCAAAAACATTACAATCGCCAAGGAAGTAGTACTGAGCAAATTGGTGGAGCTGTGGGCTGACGAGTCCCCGGGTCCTGATGGACTTCATCCTAGGGTGTTAAAAGAAATGGCTAGGGAGATAGTTGATGAACTGGTTTAAATTTTCCAAAATTCCCTAGATTCAGGGAAGGTTCCATTAGATTGGAAAATGGCAAGTGTAACATCTTTATTCAAAAAGGGAGGGAAACAGAAAGCAGGAAACTACAGGCCAGTTAGCTTAACATCTTGGTAATCAGGCAGCGTCAACATGGTTTTGTGAAAGGGAAATTATGTTTAACCAACTTACTGGAGTTCTTTTAAGAGGTAACATGTGCTGTGCATAAAGGGGAACCAGTGGATGTACTGTACTTAGATTTCCAGAAGGTATTTGATAAGGTATCACATCAAAGGTTATTGTGGAAAATAAAAGCTCATGGTGTAGGGGGTAACATATTGGCATGGATAGAAGATTGGCTAGCTAACAGGAAACAGAGAGTAGGCTTAAATGGGTAATTTTCTGGTTGGCAAGATGTAATGAGTAGTGTGCCACAGAGATCAGTGCTGGGGCCTCAACATTTTACAATTTATACAAATGAATTGGATAAAGGGACCAAAGGTATGGTTGTTAAATTTGCTGATGACACAAAGATAGGCAGGAAAGTCAGTTGTGAAGAGGACATAAGGGGGCTACAAAGGGATATAGGCAGGTTAAGTGAGTGGGCAAAGATCTGGCAAATGGAGTATAATGTGGGAAATATGAAATTGTCCCTTTTGGCAAGAAGAACAAAAAGAAGCATATTATCTAAATGGTGAGAGACTGCGGAGCTCTGAGATGCAGAGGGATTTGGGTATCCTTGTGCATGAATCGCAAAAGGTTAATTTGCAGCAACAGCAAGTAATTAGGAAAGTTAATAGAATATTATTGTTTATTGTGATGGGAATTGAATACAAAAGTAGGTAGGTTATGCTTCAACTTTACAGGGAATTGGTGTGACTACATCTGGAGTACTGTGGACAGTATTGGTCTCCTTATTTAAGGAAGGATGTAAATGTATTGGAAGCAGTTCAGAGAAGGTTTACTAGACTAATACCTGGAAAGGGCAGGTTATCCTATAAGGAAAGGTTGGACAGGTTAGGCATGTATTCACTGGAGTTTAGAAGAGTAAGGGGCGACTTTATTGAAATATATAAGATCCTGAGGGGTCCTGACAGAGTGGATGTGGAAAGGATGTTTCCCCTTCTGGGAGAATTTAGAACTAGGGGTCACTGTTTAAAAATAATGGGTCGTCCATTTAGGATAGAGATAAGCAGAAATTATTTGTCTCAGTGGGTCGTGAGTCTTTGGAACTCTCTTCCTCAAAAGGCAGTGGAAGCAGAGTCTTTGAATATTTTTAAGGCAGAGGTAGATAAATTTTTGATAAGCAAGGGAGTGAAAGGTTATCCGGGGTAGGCAGAAATGTGGAGCTGTAGTTACAATCAGATCAGCCATGATCTTGCTGAATAGCAGAGCAGGCTTGAAGGGCTGAATGGCCTACTCCTTCTCCTATTTCGTATGTTTGTATGAATCCTACTGAATATAACAGTATATCAATGTATACTATTGCGCACTAACAGATATCAGATATATCAGTGTGTATCATTATATAATAGTGTGTATCATGGTATATTAGTGTATATCCATTTTAGGTCAAGAGGTTTTGAGATATTTCTGCTGACATAATGAAATGATACAATATGCAACTCTTTCTTTTTTATAAACAGGGCAAGAAATTAATTCTACCTCAATTATCAGGTGTGGAGGCCACTATTCTCAGTGTACCTGTGCCCGTTCAGATGGAGGTGGGTATGACACAAAGTTTACCTTTCTGCAATGGCAAAAAATAAAGAACACATCACACTACCCCACATCTGTGGGTCCCCTTACCAGACTATTAAAGCAGAATTCTAATCTTTCGTCCACTATTTCTGATTGTACATGTATAAGTTCACAAAGCATTTTTCTTTAACAAAACCTTAGTACCCAAATGTAGGTCTTTGTTTCCCCCTTTTCCTGTCTCCACAGGAACTTGGGTCTTGGTTCTAGGCCCCTCCCTCTCCAGGGATTGGCCTGAAGACCTAACGTGCCTGTCCCTTTGAAATCAGCTTGATGTCAGCCCATGAGGAATGGAAAATACATTCCTCGCATGGTGCGGATGCTTATGGGAAGTTCGGTCATTGCCTGCAGCCGGCAACCTCCTTATTTATATCTGTGCAAATACATTTCCTTTTTAAAACCCAAAACTTAGAAGTAACTTCTTCCAAAGCCTTTTACTTGTACGTCAAGATACATGAATGCAAGTTACACTATGATATACAATGGCTTGTACTAATAAATAGTGGCTTGTACTAATGTATGTCAGTGCAAGTCACTCTATGCTACTACTTGTCATTTCAAACCATTGTATAATATTTTTACATAAACACACACATACGTACACACATTTCTGGTTCATAACTTCATTAACCATATTGGTTCCTAAAGAGGACAGTATGGTGCAGTGGAGTAGTACACTTTCATTTTTCGGATTTGGATCTGAATTCTGCTGAGACACAGATGAAAGTCTCCTCTTTTGCTGGCTCTAAGGATCTTATGCAAAAGGAGTTTGGGCAATTTCGGTACAGATTGGCACTCAAATTGCAATCTGACTCAGAGAGGCCATGAGGTATTGAAAACAGAAAAGTGTAGGGAAAGAGGTATGCTGTTGTAAGGTTGAGATTTATTGGGTAGAATAGGAGGAATTTTACTCTCCATCTGGTACATGCTCTATATGTACTGAAGGTGCTTGATGCCGAAAAAGTGGACCATTGTTCTAATCTCCAAAACAGAAACCTCTTAAGCTTGATGAGTGCAAACGTCACCAAACAAAAATTGAAATATTTTTAGTTGACTCCAATAAAACACATTTTAAAGTGGTAAAATATGACCTTAAGCTCATTCCCTGACACAGCAAGTTTCTTGGTTACAAATTGGAAAAACAAATTCTGTGCAATTGAATTATATAGACAGCAGATTTATTTCCTAACCTGTGATGAATTAACCCAGCTGGGGCTGTAGTTGGGCACTACAAAGGGCTTAGTGTACCACAGCTAGAAAGGGAAAGATCAGTCAGGACTCCTGCTCTTTATCGCAATGAAGAGAACCCGACAGTAAAGTGCATGTGTGGACATTGGATGAAGACAAAATCAGACATGGCGATTGAATTTTCACTATGATTGAACCACCTGTCACCACACAGGACTAATTTTTCATTTGGCTGAGGAGGTATCCCTGAGCAGTGTGCCAGCTTTCCAAAGCAGTCCTGCCTCCCAGTGATGTTGGAAGAGTCCATGGCTCCTGTATACCGACCACCTGCCTGAGCATGGTGGATAATCAATTCAGCCTCTTGAGGGCTTAATTAAGGACACTCTCCTGGCATCATCTGGAATTTCAATCCGGCACATGGGCTACCTGTTGCGTCAGGAGGCCATCCGTGAAACCGTGGGTAGACACTGGAGCTGGAGGCTCCAATCTAATTGGAAGGCGCAGGTCTGAAAATCGGCCGCAACCGCAGCAGCGCCCATTATTATGGATGGCTTTCCCCCTGATGTCTGAAGGCCCTAACCCTCCTGGCCCACTTGGTTACTTAATTTGTGATTGGCAATTGGGAACGGAGGTGCCCTTGCGGGAGCCCTCCAGATGCAGGAGCCCGCCCGCTGCCCTTAGTTGGACAGGGCTCCCGGAAGTGGCCACTTAATTGGTTGCCTCATTCAAAATCGCCCTCTGGGTGCCGCTGCCAGCATTTGTGGGTTCCCAAACCGCATTCCATCCCAATGCAGGGATCGAGGCGTGGGAACGAAAATTCAGCCCATTTGGTCCGGATTCAGACAGTGTCCTTCGAGGGCTGTTGGCGCTGAGAAACTATATTCGAGCAAGACTCAGTGCCTTGAGGAGAGGAGGAGAGAAAACTGGTAAAAACAAATCCTGTTTGTAACTCCTTTAATTGTTTTGATTCTTAAATTCAACAATAACGTTTTTAAGTTGTTTTGTGCTTGGACAGCTGAAGTTCTGCGCTGTACATTTTCTGCCAAAAATTAAACTATTTTAATCGAAAATAATTGAGTTGATGAAAAGTCTGATGAAAGATCACAGACCTGAAACGTTAGCTCTGCTTCTCTCTCCACAGATGCTGCCAGACCTGCTGAGTATTTCCAGCACTTTTTGTTTTTACTTCAATCTGTGTCGTCTAGTCCTTTACAATCAGTTAATGGGAACAGTTTTTCCTTGTCTAATTTATCTAAGCCTGTCGTAATCTTGTACACCTCTATCAAATCTCCCCTCAATTTCCTTTGCTTCTGGGAGAACAATCCAGCTATTTCAACCTAAGCTTGTAACTATAATTCCCATCACTGGAACCATTCTGGTAAATCTCCTCTGCGCCCTCCGAAAATGGTGACCAGAACTGGACAAAATACTCTAGTTGGGGCCTAACCAGAGCCTTATTAAGGTTCAGCATAACCTTTGTACTCAATGCCTCTATTTTTGAACCCCAAGATCCCATATGCTTTATTAACCACTCACTCAATATGTCCTGCCACCTTCAAAGATCGATGTATCTTCCCCCCAGGTCCCTCTGTTTCTGCACGCTACACTTTTTTGAACTGTGCCATTAAGTCTATATTGCCTTGCCCTATCCCTTCTGCCAAAATGCATCACCTCACACTTGTCTATATTAAATTCCATTTGCCACCAGTCTGCCCATTCTGCTAGCCTATCTGTCTTGTTGCAGGCGTCTCGTATCATCCTCAATGTTTGCCACTCCTCCAAGTTTGGTATCATTGGCAAATTTAGAAATTCTTCTCTGTATTCCAAGATCTAAGTCATTAAAAGTAGTGGTCTTAGCCCTGACCCTTGGGGAACACCACTGTCTACCATCCTCCTGTCTGAAAAACAACCATTTACTATGACTCCCTGTTTCATGTTCATAAGCCAATTTATTATCCAATTGACCCCCCTATTCTATGAGCCTCAAGTTTGTTAACCAGCTTTGTACGTGGTACTTTATAAAACACTTTCTTAAAATCCATACGGTCAACATTAACAGCATTCCCTTCATCAACCTTTTCTGTTACTTCATCAAAAAATTCAATTGGATTAATCAAGCATGATCTGCCTTTTACAAATCCATGCTGGCTATCCTTAATTAACTCAAACTTCTCCAAGTGCCTGTTGATGTTTTACCCTGATTATTGTTTGTAAAACCTTACCCACCACTGACTGGTGGTGGGTTAACTAACTGGCCTGCAGTTCTGATGAAAGGTCACAGACCTGAAATGTTAACTTTGCTTCTCTCTCCACAGATGCTGCCAGACCTGCTGAGTATTTCCAGCACTTTTTTGTTTTTGTTTCAGATTTCCAGCATCAGCAGCATTTTGCTTTTATTTTATATTACTGTAGTTGGTAAGACTGTATTTACACCCTTTTTTGAATAAAGTGTCACATATGCCACTCTTCAATCCTTTGGCACCTCCCTCCTATCTAGGGAAGATTGGAAGATTATGACAAGACTTTCCGCTATCTCCACCCAACTTCATATAGTAACCTGGGATGCAAGCCATCTGGACCAGGTGACTTATCTACCCTAAGCATACTCAGCCTTTCCAGTACCGTCTCCCTCTCAATTTTTACCCTCTCCATTGCATCTACTCTCTCCGCGTCTACTGATATTTTGTCCGATTCCTCTTCTTTAGAAAACACCCAGTCTTCTAGGCATGCCCTGTTCCTCTAAGCATATATGATCATCTTTGTACTTAATAGGCCCCCTCCACTTCTTACTACCCACTTACTATTTACATAGGTAGAAGATTTTTGGATTCCCTTTTATGTTGACTGCCATTCTTATCTCATATTCTCTCTTTGCCAGTCTAATTTTCCTCTTCACCTCACCTCTCAATTTATTGTATTTGGCTTGGTCCTCACCTGAAGAATTCAACTGCCATGCATCATACACCCTCTTTTTTTGTTTCATCATAATCTCCCTCATCATCTAAGAAGTCCTGTTTTTGGTTCACCTACCTTTTACCCTTGTTGGACTGTACCCTGGCTGCACCTGAAGCATCTCTTCCTAAAAGATAACCCATTGTTCCATAACAGTTTTTCTTGTCATTCTTTGATTCCATTTTATCCTGGCTAGATTCCTGCTCATCGCATTGAAATTAGCCCTCTTCCAACCTACCTTACATCATTCCTTGCTTTTCTGCATTACGAGTCTAAACCTTATGATACAATGGCCACTCTTACTCAAGTGCTCCCCCAAAGACACTTGGTCCACTTGGCCCACCTAATTTCCCAGCACCAGATCCAACAATACCTCGTTTCTAGTTGGGCTGAGAACATAATGATCAAGGAAGTTCTCCTGAACACTTCTCAGAAATTCCTTCCCATCCTTTCCCTTTACTCTAACATTAACTCAATTGATATTTGGGTAAAGTTCCCCAATTATACCACTCTCTAGTTCTTACCTATCTCTGTGATTTCCCTGCAGATTTGCTCCTCTGTCTTCCTCTCAAGATTTGGAGGCCTATAGAATATCCCGAATAGAGTGATCATACCCTTTTTGCTTCTTAACTCTAACCAAATGGATTCTGTCCTTGCCCCCTCCAGAACATTCTCTCTTGCCAATACTACAATGTCTTCCCTAATCAATACTGCCACCCCAGCTCCCTTATTTCCTTCTCTATCTTTACTGAACACTTTATATCCTTGTATATTAAGCACTCAGTCCTCACCATTTTTAAGCCACGTTTCTGTCATTGCCACTACATCATGTTCCCATACTGCTATTTGTGCTTGTAGCTCACCAACTTTATTCACCACACTTTGTGGGTTTACATATATGCTTTATAATCCTGTCTTTGAATTCCTTGTAGCTCTTCTCAGTCTGCTCCTATCTAATATGAAACTACTCCCTTCTCTAGTACTGTCCAACACTCTCACATTATGAATCTTATTCCTCTTTTCTACTTCTATATGCCGGTGCCCATCCCCGCCAAGTTAGTTTAAACCCTCCCCAACCACAATAGTGAACCTCCCCATGAGGACATTGGTCCCAGTCCTGTTGAGGTGCAATCCATCCCTTTTGAATTGGACCTTCAGTCCCAGAACTGGTCCCAATTCCCCAAGAATCTGAAACCATCTCCCCGGCACCATGCTTCAAGCTGTGCACTGATCCTCCCTATCTTCCTATTTTTACTCTCGCTAACACGTGGCTCTGCGAGTAATCCAGAGATTCTTACCTTTGAGGTCCTACTCTTTAACTTCCTCCCTAGCTCCTGAAAATCTGACCATAGGTGCTCAATATCCGCCCTTTCTATGTTGTTGGTACCAATGTGTACCACAACTTTTGGCCCACTCCCTTCCTCCTGCAGAATATCCTGCACCTTCTCCGTGATGTACTTTACTCTGGCACCAAGGAGGCAACACACCAAGTGGGACTCACAATGATGATTAGAGAAATGTCTGTCTGTCCCCCGACTATGGAATATCCTATAATGACTGAATTTCTATACTTTGTTGCTCCCTCCTATACAGTCCCTTGCCCATTGGTGTCATGGTCTGGACTGCACTCCTTCAGGGTATCATCACTCCCAGCAGTCTCCAATGCTGAGTACTTGCTTGAGAGTGGCACACACCCTGAAGACTCCTGCAGCTCCTGTCTCTTCCTAGTCTTCCGGATGGCCACCCACCTAGTATCCTGAACTCTTACTGCCTGTGGGGTGACCACCTTCTGGAAAGTGCGATCTAGGAAACTCTCTTGCTCCCTGATGCTCCACAGTGACTCCAGCTGCCCCTCAAGCTTGGAAATTCTGAGCTTGAGCTGAAGCAGCTGGAGACACTTCCTACACACATGGTCACCCAAGACACATGAAGTGGAGTTTTGAAAAGAAAATCAACTTCCTCACTTCATTGGGCAACTGCAGTGTCATATAAACTATGGCTTTAGGTTGAATCTCTGGCTTCTGCTAAATTGACTGACCTCAGTCAGAAAGGTGGTATGGGCAATACAAATGACCTCAGTTTCTTGGGCTAAAGAAGGGAAAAAGCCAGGGTACCTGCACTTGATCCCTATCTGATGAACCATGCTGGAAAGTAAATGTGAATGTGTGATGAGATAGGATTTCACTCAATTGTGATATCCTTGTGGCTAAATAGCCTGCTGATTCTCACTGTCTGTGCTCACATATAAACAATGACCAGCTGGGCAAAGTACAGGATGTTTGCTGCTGCCTATGGGACTATACTCTGACATGAATGATTTTCTCCTGATGGTGCTCTAAGAAAAAGGAGTGGGAAAATTATTCCTAGAGCAGCACAGTGGCATAGCATGTGATACAAACTTGTACCGTTCCGTTCATCCAGTATTAAAATAAAGGTTAAGTTGATAATAAGGTAGACAGCCAAAGAAAATGTTTTCAGTTCATTAGGCGTGTTCTATCGGAAAAATATCCGTAATACAGATCTGCTCTGGTTACAACCTACATATCTCAAATAAGCTTCTTCATAAGTCATCAACAATAATTTATATTTATACACTAATATTTATACTACTAATGTACTAAATTTCCCTAGGAACTTCAGACAGGAGAAATGGGCAGTGAGTAGAAATAGAAAAGTAATCCAAAGAATAGCCTAAAAAGCTATGTTTCAGGGCGTTTATGAAATTAGAGAGAGAAAAATAGTAGGTTGCTCAGTTTAGGGAGGGAGTTCCAGAGAGTAAGGCTGAGATGACCAAAGGTTAGGCTCTCGACTGTGGAGCAAAGGGAATTTAGAATTACAGAAAACGACAGCAGGATCAACAAAGAGCATGAGTTGGAAGTAGGGCTGGAGACGGTTGCAGAAGTGTGGAGGGATGAGATAAACTAGGAAGATTTTCAATTCAGTGCACTAAGGGACAGGGAACTAATGGAAGTTTACAAGATTAGAGTTGATGGTTGAACTAAACAGGATGTGGCTCGAGAAGAGGTTTGTAGGATGCAGCTTATAAGGCCAGGAAGGAGGGAGTTTAAGAAATTGAGTACAGATTTTGTTCTATGCATTTGATTCATTTCTTAGGAAATCCCAGATCAGGAAATGCTTAGTTCACAGTATTCCAGTCAACAACTACATCATCACTTTGATGAATTAATGAATTACATTTGAACTGTTCTTTGCACGGTGGATTATTTATACAACACTGACTTATGGTTTTATTGCATCATGAGTGGGGAGAATCTTCCCTCAGGATTTTTCTTGAAAGCTACTGTAAAATTTCAGCTCTAGAGACAACATCAAAAACATCAAGCATCTACATTTTATCAACCTGTAGATACATGACTTGCACTATTTTTAATTTGCTCTGTGGAAAAATTCACCAAAATTAATTTTCATCTGTTGATTATGAAGGCATGTATAAGTGCTTTGGAAGCCAAACCTTGTGTAAAAGATCATCTTTTACCTCGAAGGAGTGAAAGTTCTATCTGTTATTTTGTTTAGGGTTCTGTCTTTGATTCCCATCACATTTATACTACCCATACAATTTCTTGGTCTTTTCTCTCTCCAATTTAGTTATAAATAGGATGCAACATTTTTCTTTGCAAAAATGTTTGTCCTTCTCCCTTAAATTTTTTCCCCTACCCCCACTACCCTGACTCATGTTGAAATATGGTCCCAAGATTGCTAGGAGTTTTGGTCATCACCAATGTATGAGGCTAGACAGCAAGTGTTGGTAGAGTATTTGATTTTACAGGAATCAAAGTTAAGTTCAGTCTTGTCCTCATCCAGTTACCACATGCACTCTCCAGCTGTGATAACTGAACAACAATCATGAACGGGAACCTAATCTTATTTTTGCCCTCAAGGATACTGAGGCCATATCTACTTTTACATTGTCTTCAAACCGATGCTAGTGCTGCTAGCTCCCAGAGCACAGGGTGGGCACAGACAGATGCGACACAAAAATTAATTTTCTGGGGTTTGCTAAGGCTGGTAGCTAAGCAGACCCAGGAAAAACACCTGCCATTTGCTGGTCCGTATGGCTCAGTACACCAGTTGGTGCATTTTGTTTTCATTTCATAGTGCAGGACATTGAGCTCTACTCCATGATTTAGGCACATAATTTAGGCTGACACTTCAGTGCAGTATCGAGGAAATACTACATTGTTAGATGAAATGTCCGTCGGATGAGCTGATAAATCAAATTTGCTCGTTCCAGTGATTCAAGTGGACATCAAGATCCCCATTCTAAGAACAACAAATTCTCGTGATGTCCTGGACAACATTCTGTCATCTCGTTACTCTTCGTGCAACTTTCTTATGCACAAAATGGTTGCCTACATTACAACAGTGACTGCATTTTTAAGAGACGTGATCAGGTGCTGTATAAGTACAAGTTCCTTATTTTTTAAATTAAAAGACAGTTCACTTTCTTCACTCTCGAGTTCATCCTGCAGCACACAGTTGAGAGAGCAACTATGATAAGATATCTCTGCCAATTCTACTATTGATAAGAGGTTACAACATGTCTGGTTTGACTTGTTTTCTGATTTTCATTCCCTCCCTTTGGATGAATGCCCAGATTTTACTTACTAGCATGTCTTTCATGGTCCAGTGGCGATCAACAACCATGCTGGAAATTGGGCAGAAAGCTGTGTCCGACCATTGTTTCATAGCATGTTCATGAAATAATTTGATGTTCCATTGCATAATGCAGTTTTCTTTTTGCAAGATTCCCTCCTCCACAATAGTAGGCACTGAGCACTTTCCATGTGTACTAAATTTCATAATGTTTACTTATCTTAATGTAATTAAGACTTCACATGTAGAGCAAACTGATCAACCTTAGTTTGCTTTTGTATGAACTGAATGAACCAGTCTGTAGATTATTCGTTTACGCTTAAGACAGCTTTTCATTGGCCTTTGAGGAGTGCTTGTGCTATCAGTCACCGACACACAGACCTTGCACATCTGTTAGCAATCTCAATGTAAATTTGTTGGATTTGCTAAAACCAGCCAAGGGGGAGATCCATATGTTTTCTAATCATTCTAAGATGAAGGTAAAAGGATCGTAGCTTTCTACAGGATTTTCCTAATTTTGTCATTAGAACAAATCACTGATGTAAACAAAATATTGTAATGATAAAACATCGGTGATTGGTACTGTTACTTAATATTTTTTCTTGTACATGCATTGAGCTTCATCTAGGAAAATGTGCACTTAATGCTATGAGCAAAGTTAAATAAATGGTTATTACACACCATGTACCAGGAATAATAACATAGGAGCAAATATGTGCGCAATTTGCAGAGGTGTGTAAAAATAATAGGGTAATTATATTAGGTGATTTCAACTTTCCCAACATTAATTGGGATAGTCATCGTGTTAAGGGCTTAGTGGAGTTCTTAAAATGTATACAGGATAACCTTTCAGCTCAATATGTAGAGGATCCAAATAGGGAGGGTACAGTGCTGGACCTAATTCTGGGGAATGAAGGCGGACAGGTGGTTGACGTGTTGGTGGGGGCGCATTTTGGCGATAGCGACCATAACATGGTACAATTTAAGCTTGTTATGGAGAAAGAAATAGACAAATTGCAAAAAAAGGTTCTGGATTGGGGGAGAGCGAATTTTAGTAAAATAAGGCAGGATCTGGCCAAGGTAGACTGGAAAGAGTTACTTGTCGGGAAATCTACAGAAAAGCAGTGGGGGGCATTCAAAAAGGAAATGGGGAGGGTACAGGCCCAACATGTTCCCTCTTGGGTAATAGGTAGGAGCAACAAGCCCAGAGAACCATGGATGACCAGAAACATTCAGGGTTTGATGAGAAGGAAAAGAGAGGCTTTTAGCAAATACAAGGAGAACAAATCAATGGAAACATTAGTGGAGTACAGAAAGTGTAGGATGGAGCTTAAGAAAGCAATTAGGAGAGCAAAGAGGGGATATGAGAAAGCTCTGGCTGGTAAAAGTAGGGAAAATCCCAAGATATTCTATAAGTATATCAATGGGAAGAGGATAACCAGGGAAAGAGTAGGACCCATTAGGGACCAAGGGGGAAATTTGTGGGTGGAGCCAGAGGACATTGGTAGGGTGTTGAATGAATACTTCACATCTGTCTTCACACAAGAGAATGAGGATGTAGAAATGGAAATTAGAGAGAGAGACTGTGAGGTTCTTGAGCAAATTGTCATAGGGAGTGACAAGGTATTGGAGGTTTTGGAAGGCTTAAAAGTGGACAAATCTCCAGGTCTGGACGATTTGTGTCCCAGGATGCTGTGGGAGGCGAGGGTGGAGATTGCAGGGGCTCTGACCCTAATTTTTAAGTCCTCTCTGGCCACAGGGGAGGTGCCAGAGGACCGGAGAACAGCTAATGTGGTCCCACTATTTAAGAAAGGTTGTAGAGATCAGCCAGGGAACTACAGACCAGTGAGTCTCATGTCAGTGGTAGGGAAACTATTGGAGAAAATTCTGAAGGAGAGAATCTATCGCCACTTGGAGAGGCAAAATTTGATTAGGAATAGTCAGCATGGCTTTGTCAGAGGGAGGTCATGCCTAACAAATTTGATTGAATTTTTTGAGCATGTGACCAGGTGTGTTGATGAGGGTAGTGCAGTTGATGTAGTTTACATGGATTTCAGCAAAGCCTTTGACAAGGTCCCACATGGGAGACTTATAAAGAAAGCAAATGCACATGGGATACAAGGTAACTTGATAAGGTGGATTCAAAATTGGCTTAGCTGTAGGAGACAGAGAGTGATGACAGACGGCTGTTTTAGTGACTGGAAGCCAGTGTCCAGTGGCGTACCACAGGGATCTGTGCCGGGTCCCCTATTGTTTGTCATTTATATAAACGACATAGATGACTATGTGGGGGGTAGGATCAGTAAGTTCGCGGATGACACAAAGATTGGCCGAGTGGTTAACAGTGAGGTTGAGTGTCTTGGGTTACAGGAAGATATAGATGGGATGGTCAAATGGGCAGAAAAGTGGTAGATGGAATTTAACGCTGAAAAGTGTGAAGTGATACACTTTGGAAGGAGTAATGTGACACAGAAGTATTCAATGAATGGCCTGACACTGGAAAGTTCCGAGGAACAAAGGGACCTTGGCGTGTTTGTCCATAGATCTCTGAAGGTAGAAGGGAAGGTTAATAGGGTGGTGAAAAAGGCATATGGGACACTTGCCTTTATCAATCGAGGCATAAATTACAAAAGCAGGGAGGTCATGTTGGGAGTTGTACAGAACTTTGGTAAGGCCACAGCTGGAGTACTGTGTGCAACTCTGGTCGCCACATTATAGGAAGGATGTGATTGCATTGGAGGGGGTGCAGAGGCGATTCACCAGGATGTTGCCTGGGATGGAATATTTAAGCTATGAAGTGAGGTTGGATAGGCTTGGGTTGTTTTCACTGGAGCAGAGAAGACTGAGGGGTGACCTGATCAAGGTGTACAAGGTTATGAGGGGCATGGACAGGGTGGATAGGGAGCAGCTGTTCCCCTTAGCTGAAGGGTCAGTTACGAGGGGTCACAAGTTTAAGGTGAGGGGTGGGAGGTTTAAGGGGGATTTGAGGAAGAACTTTTTTACCCAGAGGGGGGGTGACGGTCTGGAATGCCCTGCCTGGGAGGGTGGTAGAGGCAGGTTACCTCACATCCTTTAAAAAGTACCTGGAAGAGCACTTGGCACGTCATAACATTCAAGGCAATGGGCCAAGTGCTGGCAAATGGGATTAGGTAGACAAGTCAGGTGTTTTAATGCATCGATGCAGATCCGATGGGCCGAAGGGCCTCTTCTGCACTGTATTATTCTGAGGTTCTGTGATAAGAGTCCACAGCTCAAGTGTAAAAAAGAAAACAAAAAAAAATCAGAGGCTTCCGAAAAATGAAGTAGTTAAATGCAGTGTTGATGTAGAACGGAACCATATACACCATGAAAGACTAACGTTTGAGCCACATTGGCTGATTTCAGCTTAGCTGGCAGTAATATCATTATAATTGGCGTTAGTACCCCTGAGCTAGAGAGGGGAAAAATGAATTACGAACATAGGAACAGAAGTAGGCCCTTCAGCTCCTCCAGCCTCTTCCGTCATTCAATGAAATCATGGCTGATTCTGTATCTTAACTCTCTCTACCCACTTTGATTCTGTAACTCTTCATAACCTTACTGAACAAAAATCTATCAATCTCAGTTTTGAATATTTCAAACGACCCAGCCTCAATATCTTTTTGGGGATCAATATCTACTGCATGCATTTAAATGTTGGGTGAGGATAGAACTGAGATAGTGGTGATGTCCCCCCACCCCCCACCCCCCACACCACAGTGGAATAGCCTACAGACACTTACTAAGCTTACATGTGAAGAAAGACTACTTGGGCACCACCTCGCAAGCTGAAATTAATGAACTTACTGCAGTATGGATCAACACCTTTAGGGGAGAAGGGCTCTATATTGAAGGGTCAAAAAAATTAGTCAGGAAAGCTAAATGCAAAAGTGGAAAATTCCTGTCAGCTGCCTTGTTATTTATAGATAGTGTGTGCTACCTCTATACTTTGTTATTTTCTATCATGTAAAATCATTTTTCTCCTGTGCTACCTCATTTCAGTAAAGACTAATCAAGTTGACATCTACTGCTGCTAGTTATATTGGCCCTAAAAGAGTTCTTAAGCAAATGAAAAATATTGATTCCATTTCTGAAAGCCCTGGTTCCAATTTTCTGGAGGAAATTAAATCATGTATAAATCAACGGTCAGGCTCAAGCCTACCAGGAGTGAAATGTTTCATCCACTACAGAAAAAGAGGAAGTCTCTGTTACAGTGAGGACATGCCAAGATAAATAAAGCTTTACATAAGCCAAATATGAAAGCCATTTCAGATAATCAAAGGTTTAGCAAATGAGATAGAAAAGGAACCACATACTATCTAACAATTCATATCCAGGTTATAGTTACTGAGAAAAAAGAATTCTCAGGCATACACCAGAAGAATATTTGAAATACGATTTCTTTGCGATTCCATTTTTTAAAAATTGTATTTTCAGGGGTTTATGGCTAAATATATATTGTTATACTGTGCTTTTGGGATGTTTCTTAGGTTGGTTGTACTTATGCTGGGAGTAATGTGGGTTTAAGAGTTTAAATAATTTATTTGTTCTTGGTTTCTGGGGTTCAGTTGAATTAAAGAATTATTGGCAAGTGCTCTTCCTGGATCGAGATGCTGTCGTTTCCTGTCAGGGTAAGTGACTATTACTGGTCCACTTTTGTATCCTGTAGGCTGGTTTGAGTATTTTGGTTGGGAAAAGTTTATTTCAGGTGAGCCTTCACAATAGCCGTCTTCAGATAAGCATCTTTAGGTAATGGCCCTTTCCCAACTCATTCACAAAGGAAAAGGATTTAAGGATGTTCGTTATAGTATTTTATTTGATTAGCAGGAGCACTGTATGGAGTTTTTTTTTAATGAATCTTGGTATGTTTTGTGAACTTGTTGAAGAAGTTGTTGAAATATTCCCAGAACTGTAACATCAATATCTAAATGGACTGCACATAATAAAGGGTATCGTGGTTAGACAGAAAAAGCAAAGAAAAACCTCACATTCATATAGTGGATATCACAACCAGAGGACGTCCCAAAGCACTTTACAGTCAATGAGTGCTTTTTGAAGTGTACTTTCTGTTATAATGTGAGAAACTCGGGTATAATTAGAATAGTTAGGTGATACAATTTTGTGTTTTGAAATTGGTTTATCCTTTTAGACTGATAAGGTAAAGGGAGCAAAATTATTATATAATGTTTCCTATTATATATGCAAGCATTTCTAACTGTATGTCACGAAGAGTAGACCTGCCAATAAAATTCCAGTCCACTGATGGATTTATTATCAGAAATCATTGCATTGGTTCAAACGTAAATTTAGCTGTGTCTTTTTCATTGATGTTAAGATACGTAAAAGGATGGAGCTCCTAGGAATTCAGCTGTGGGAGTTATGATTATTGGTACCTGTTACAGACCTCCAAGTAAAGGGGCCCATCAGAAGACACAAATTAAAAGGACAACAGAATTAGACCATTTTCTGATTGGCCTGTAGGGGTGACACTAAGTTGCCACTGTGTCACCAAACAGATACATAAAATCAATATGGCTAGTACCATTAAGGACACCAGTAATTTAATAAAGAAACTAAACAAAATTAAATAATATGCATGATAAGCAATTTAAAAACACCAATTAAATTATAATATTGTCATCGGCATTGACAATACATTGCATACCCAGTGGTGCCCACCAGTCAGTCAGAAGACCTCAACTTTACCTATGGACAACGCATGGCCCCTCTCCAATGCCACCCAGTATGGACAACCTAGTCCATGGGCCCCATTTATCCTGCACCTACAAAATGCCACTTTGGCTGGGTTCAGGAGCAGGTCCACAAGTAGATGCTCCAACCTACCCACCCTATTGCTGAAGATCAGGACTGTGGGGCCAAAATGCAGCAACAAATTGAGAAGCAGCCCTCTCAAAAAGTTGAAGAAGGGCTGCAACCTCTCATACTGCACACATACATGAAATACAGACTCCTGTACACCACAGGAATTACCTGCCACCTCGGAGTCTGTGAAGATACTTAAAAATCTATAGCACACAACCGTTCCATGCAACAGTCTCCACCACACAATAACAAGTTGAATTTATGTAGCACCTTTGACATAGTAAAATGTCCCAAAACACATCACAGGAGAGTTATCAAACAAAATTTGACACCCAACCTCAAAGAGATATTAGGTCAAAACTTGGTTTAAGGAGAAAAGAGGTAGAGAGTTTTAAGGAAGGAGTTCCATAGCTTGTGGCCTGAATAGCTGAAGGCAAGTGAGGAGGAATTTATAAATCGAAAAAGAAAAGCCAAGACTACAGAGTAGTGTAGCGTTTTGGGTAAAGATAAGCAGCCTGTGACAGGAAGGGATAAATAGTGCAGCAGTGAATAAGTTCAAATCAGGTAAAAATGGTACAAGTTAAAATTCAAGGTGTTTTATTTGAATGCACAGAGCATTTATTGCAAGATAGATGAATTAATGGCACAAAGAGAGATAAATGGGTTTGATCTAATAGCCATTACAGAGATGTGTTTACATAGCGGCCGATGTTGGGAACATATTCCAGGCTACTTGATGTTTCAAAAAGACAGACAAAGTGGGAAAGGGGTGGGATGGTAGCCTTGATAATAATCAATGACATAAGTAGTGAGGAAGGATCTTGGCTTGGAAGATCAGGAAGTAGAACCTGTATGGGTGGAGATAAGAAACAACAGAGGTCAGAAAATGCTGGTGGGAGTGGTTTGTAGGCTCCCTAACAGTAGCTATACTGTTAGAAAGAAGATTAATCAGGAAATAAGCAGAGCCTGTAACATACGAACATACGAATTAGGAGGAGTAGGCCACTCGGCCCTTCGAGCCTGCTCCGCCACTCAATAAGCTCATGGCTGAACTGATATCTCCACATTTCCACCCCCTTGCTTATCAATAATCTATCTACCTCTGCCTTAAAAATATTCAAAGACTCTGCTTCCACCGCCTTTTGAGGAACAGAATTCCAAAGACTCACGACCCTCTGAGAGAAAAAAATTTCTCCTCATCTCTCATTTAAATGGGTGACCTCTTATTTTTAAACAGTGACCCCTAGTTCTAGATTCTCCCACAAGGGGAAACATCCTTTCCACATCCACTCTGTCAAGACCCCTCAGGATCTTATGTTTCAATCAAGTCACCTCTTACTCTTCTAAATTCCAGCGGATACAAGCCTAGCCTGTCCAATCGTTCCTCGTAAGACAGCCCGCACATTCCAGGTATGAGTCTAGTAAACCTTCTCTGTACTGCCTCCAAATAATTTACATCCTTCCTTAAATAAGGAGACTAGTACTATATACAGTACTTCAAATGTAGTCTCACCAATGTCCTGTATAGCTGAAGCGTAACCTCCCTACTTTTGTACTCAATTCCCCTTGCGATAAACGATAACATTCTATGAGCTTTCCGAATTACATGCTGCACCTGCATACTCACCTTTTGCGATTCATGCACGAGGACACCCAGATCCCTCTGCATATCAGAGCTCTGCAATCTCTCACCATTTAGATAATATTCTTTTTTATTCTTCCTGCCAAAGTGGACAATTTCACACTTTCTCACGTTATACTCCATTTTCCAGGTCTTTGCCCACTCACATAACCTATCTATCACCCTTTGTAGCCTCCTTACATCCTCTTAATAAGTTACTTCCCCACCTATCTTTGTGTCAGCAGCAAATTTAGCAACCATACCTTCGGTCCCTGCATCTAAGTCATTTATATAAATTGTAAAAAGTTGAGGCCCCAGCACTGGTCCCCGTGGCACACCACTCGTTACATCTTGCCAACCAGAAAATGACCCATTTATGCTTCCTCTCCGTTTCCTGTTAGCTAACCAATCTTCTATCCATGCCAATATGTTACCCCCTGCACCATGAGCTTTTATTTTCTGCAATAACCTTACATGGGGGATGTTAATCTTCATTTTAATTAGACAAACAAAATTGCCAAAAGTAGTTCAGAGGACGAGTCTATGGAATGCATTCAAGACAGTTTCCTAGAACTATATGTTGTGGAACTAACCAAGGAAGAGGCTATATTAGATTTTGTTTCTTGCAATGAGACATGATTAACTAGTATTCTCATAGTAAGGATCCTCTGGGAAAGAATGATCACAATAGGACAGAATTTCACGTTGAATTTGAGTGACGTACTTAAGCCTGAAACTAGAGTATTAAACTTAAATAAAGCCAATTAATTACATGGGTATGAGGGGCAGGTTAGCTAAGGTTGATTGGGAAATTAGACTAAAAGGCATGATAGTAGATGATGGTGAACCTTTAAAGAAATATTTCATAATTCTTAATGAATTTACATTCAAGACAGAATTAAAGGCTCTTAATATAAATGCACGCAGCATTCGTAACAAGATGGATGAATTGATAACACAAATAGAAATAACTAGGTATGATATGAAAGCCATTACAAAGACATGGTTGCAAGGTGACCAAGGTTGGGAACTAAATATTCAAGGGTATTTGGCGATTCAGAAAGATAGGAAGAAAGGAAAAGGAGGTGGGGTATCTCTGTTAACAAAGTAGGAGATCAGCACCGTAGTGAGAAATAATGTTGGCTCGGAACATCAAGATGCAGAATCAGTTTGGGCGGAGATAAGAAATAGCAAAGGAAAGAAGTCACTGATGGGAGTAGTTTACAGGCTCTAGCAGTAGCTATACTGTAGGACAGAATATAAATCAAGAAATAATGGGGGCTTGTAGGAGAGGTATAGAATGGACTAATCAAATTGGCAAAGGTAGCCTGGAGCATGAGTTCATAGACTGTATTAGGGATAGTTTCTTTGAACAATATGTTCTGGTGAAAGACAGTTGCCATTAACAGTCTCTCTGGATTAATGCTTTCTCTTTCACTACAACCATTACCACTTTGCCTTTGTCTCATGACATCTTTGTCATTTAATCTCTCCTGCCCTCTGCCCTATCACACACCTTCCCTTTTGTTCTTTCCCCCAGCTCCCACCCCCTTCACTTGTTTAAAACCTATTACATTTCTAACCTTTGCCAGTTCTGATGAAAGGTCACAGACCTGAAAAGTTAACTCTGCTTCTCTCTCCATAGATGTTGCCAGTTCTGCCGAGTATTTCCAGCACTTTGTTTTTATTACAGATTTCCAGCATCCACAGTATTTTGCTTTTATTTTAACTAAACAAAGTGTTGGTTCCTTAGAGGATGAGACTGGGGAATTAATAATGGGAAACAAGTTAATGGCAGAGACTGTCAAGAGTATTTTGAATCCGTCTTCACAGCAGAAGACACAAAAAGCACTCCAAGAATAGTAGAAAATCAAGAGGCAAAGGGGAGGGAGGAACTTAAAGCAATCACTACCACTAGAGAAAAAGTACTTGGAAAACTAATGGAACTACAGGCTGGACCTGATGGTCTGCATACTAGGGTCTTCAAAGAAGTGGCTGCAGAGATAGTGGATGCATTGGTTGAAATCTTCCAAAGTTCCCTAGATTCTGGAAAGGTCCCAGCGGATTTGAAAACTGCAAATGTAACACTTCTATTCAAGAAAGGGTGGCGGGGGTGGGGGCAACAGAAAGCAAGAAACTATAGGCCAGTTGGCATAACATCTGTCAATGGGAAAATGCTAGAATCCATTATTAAGCAAGTAGTAGCAGGATATTTAGAAAATCATAATGCAATCAGACAATGTCAGCGTGGTTTTATGAAAGAGAAATTGTGCTTGACGAATTTATTAGAGTTCTTTGAGGATTTAACAAGCAGTGTGGATAAAGGGAAACCAGTGGATGGTATAGTATTTGGATTTGCAAAAGGCATTTGATAAGGTGCCACATATAGGTTTACTGCACAAGATAAGAGGGGGTAATATATTAGCATGGATAAAGGATTGGCAAACTAACAGGAAACAGAGTCAGGATAAATGGGTCATTTTCAGGTTGACAAACTCTAACTGGCGGAATGCCACAAGGATCAATTCTGGGACCTCAACTATTTACAATCTATATTAATGACTTGGATGAAGGGACCGAGTCTGTTGTAGCCAAATTTGCAGATGATACAAAGATAGGTAGGAACACAAGTTGTGAGGGCACAAAGTGTCTGCAAAGAGATATAAATAGGTTAAGTGAGTGTGCAAAAATTTGGCAGATGGAATATAATGTGGGAAAATGTGAGGTTGTCCACTTTGGAAGGAAGAACAGAAAAGCAGAATATTATTTACATAGAGAGAGACTGAAGAATGCTGAGGTACAGAGGGATCTGGGTATCCTTGAACATGAATTACAAAACGTTAGCATGCAGGTACAACAAGTAATTAGGAAGGCAAATGATGTTGTCATTTATTGCAAGGGAGATTGAGTCAAGTTGAGGCCCTTAAGGGCTTCTTCCCACCACTGCTGGGATCTTACCAGTGGTGGGGGGTGCCTCTGTCATGCGGGGAGGGTACCTTGTAACATGAGGCACACTCACTGCGGGCTTTGGGTGTGGAGTGTCCCTCCTCCGTGGGAAATCTGTGACGCAAGGAGGAACCCCGTGGGACCCACTTTACCTCCCGGGACCCCTCCTCTCCACTTTGACTGCATGACCAACCTCCCCCATCCTCAACCCCTCGCCCAAGCCTTCTGGACTGGCCCCAGCGACCCCGACTCACGTACCTGAGGTATGGGGTTCCAGCGCTGGGCCTGGGTCCAAGGCCTCTGCAGTACCAGCAGTGACCACCACTCCCAGTGGAGCTGCCGATATTGCTGAGCTGCCGGCCCTCTGATTGGCTGGCAGCTCTTGGAGACGGGATCCTGTCTTTGAAGAGATGGGGATCCGGCTCCTGAAACTTAGATTTAAAAAGACTGGAGGATCGCTCCGGGGGTGGGGGGCACGAAAAGGCAGAGGCAGGCTTTTCCCTGCCTTTTTGGCCTGGTACCAGGAGCCCCACCTCCAACACAAAATCCAGCCCATAAAAATAACTTGTTTGAGTTTCTACAAGTATGTAAAAAGGAAGAATAACGAAAGTAAACATGGATTCCTTAGATACTGAGACAGGAGAAATTATAATGGGAATAAGGTAATGGCAGAGATGTTAAACAAATATTTTGTGCCTATCTTCAGGGAAGAAGACACAATAAACATACCAGAAATAGTAGGGAACCAAAGGTCTAATGCCAGTAAGGAACTTAAGGTAATTAATTTTCGTAAAGAAAAAGCACTGGAGAAATTAATGGGACTGAAAGCTGACAAATCCCCTGGCCCTGATGGCCTACATCCTCGGGTTCTAAAAGAGGTGAGTGCAGAGATAGTGGATGCACCAGCTGTAACCTTCCAAAATTACCTAGATTCTAGAATATTCCCAGTGGATTGGCAAATGTAACACAGCCATTCAAGAAAGGAGAGAGAGAAAACAGGGAACTACAGGCTACCACCAGCCCGGCACCAATCATTAGGAAAATGCTGGAATCCATTATTAAGGAAGTGGTAACAGGGCACTTAGAAAATCATAATATGATTAGGCAAAGTCAGCATGGTTTTACGAACAAGAAATTGTGTTTGACAAATCTATTAGAATTTCGTTTTATTTGTTTCTGGGATGTGAGCATCACTGGCAAGGCCAGCAGTTGTTGCCCATCCCTAATTGCCCTTAAGAAGGTGGTGGCGAGCCGCCTTCTTGAACTGCTGCAGTTCATGTGGTGTAGGTACACCAACAGTGCTGTTAGGAAAGGAGTTCCACATTTTTGACCCAGCAACAGTGAAGGAATGGCAATATAGTTCCAAGCCAGGATGGCGCTTGGCTTGGAGGGGAACTTGCAGGTGATGGTATTCTCATGTATCTGCTGCTCTTGTCCTTCTAGGTGGTAGAGGTCACAGATTTGGAAGGTGCTGTCCAAGGACACTTGGCGAGTTGATGCAGTGCATGTTATAGATGGTACATACTGCTGCCACTGTGCGGCGGTGGTGGAGGGAGTGAACGTTGTGGTGGAAGGGGTGCTGATCCAGTGGGCTGCTTTGTCTCGGATGGCATTGAGCTTCTTGCCTGTTGTTACAGCTGTATTCACCCTGAAAAGTGGAGACTATTCCACCACACTCCTGACTTGTGCCTTGTAGATGGTGGACGGGCTTTGGGGAGTCAGGAGATGCAGAATTTCCCTCCTCTTTTGAAGATGTAACTAGCAGTTTAGGTAAAGGGGAATCAGTATATTTGGATTTTCGAAAGGAATTTGACGAGTTGCCACATGAAAGGTTGTTACACAAGATAAAGGCCGCTGGAGTTAGAGCTAATACATTAGCATTGATAAAGGGTTGGATAAAGGACAGAAAACAGCATGAAAGAATAATTGGATCATTTTCAGTTTGGGGTGTTGCAAGGATAAATACTGGTCCATGCTGGAGCCTCCTCCCACTCTACTTCAATTAACCTAATCAACATAATCTTCCATTCCTTTCTCCCTCATGTGTTTATCTAGCTTTTCCTTAAATTCATCCATGCCACTTGCCTCACCTACTCCTTGTGGTAGCGAATTCCACATTTTCACCATTCTCTGAAAAAAGAATTCCCTTCTGGATTTATTAGTAACTATTTTATATTTTCGGCCCTGTCAATATGATGAGATTCTGTTAAGTTGTCCGGTATGTTGTTGTACTTTGTCTTTTTGTATTGTATGAAACATTACTGAGCCCCTTTACCTGTGTTATGGGATGAAGTACCAGACAAGTAAAGGCACGATATCTGTATGTGAAACTAATAATAATAATTGAGTTTCATGTCATCTGCAGACTTTGAAAGTGTACCCTGTTTACCCAAGTCTCAGTTATTAACAGATAGCAAAAAAGCAGCGGTCCGAATACCAACACCTGGGGAACATCACTGCACAGTTCCCTCCAGTCAAAAATCAACCACTATTCACTGCTTTCTTCCCTTCGCCAATTTCATATCCACACTCCCACTGTCCGTTTAATCCCATGGGCTCCAATTTTGGTAACAAGTCTATTATATGGTACTTTATCAGATGCTTTATGAAAGATCATATGCACAATATCAACTGCACCACCCTCATCAATCTTCATTATTTCATCGAAGAACTCAATTGTTAGTCAAATACAGCCAATGAAATGCTTTTTTTGAAGGGTAGTCTGTAGGAAATGCAGCAGCCAATTTATACACAGCAAGCTCCCACAAACAGCAATGTGATAATGTTCTTTTGACGTTGATTGGGGAAAAAATGTCGGTCAGAACACTGAGGATAACTCCCCTGCCCTTCTTCAAAATTGTGTCATGGAATCTTTTATGTCCACCTGGGAGGGTGGACATTTTACGTCTCATCCGAAAGCCAGATTTTTCTCTGGATTACTGCCTCCAAAGGTTTTCCCACCACCAACTTTAGGCGGCTGGCCTAAGTTGCTGAGTTTAATCCTCTCCCCTTTTTTTAAATATTCCTGTAACATTTGTTATCCTCCAATCCTTTGGTACCACTCCCTCGTCTAAAGAGGAATTGAAGTGTGTGGCCAGAGCCACTGCAGTTTCCACCCTTACTTCCCTCAGCTACCTAGGTTGCATTTCATACAGACTGAGAGAATTTTCTACTTCGAGAGTTCCTAACCTTTAAAGAATCTCCTCTTTTTTTCTATTTCTATCTAAGTTCTCTACTGACTCTTACTTTACTGTGATACTTCCTCTCCAGTGAAGGCAGATACAAAGTGCTCACTTTTAAAAAAAATTCATTCATGGGATGTGGGCGATGCTGGCCAGGCCAGCATTTATTGCCCATCCCTAATTGCCCTTGAGAAGGTGGTGGTGAGCTGCCTTCTTGAACCGCTGTAGTCCATTTGGGGTAGGTATACCCACAGTGCTGTTAGGAAGGAAGTTCCAGGATTTTGACCCGGCGACAGTGAAGGAACGGCGATATAGTTCCAAGTCAGGATGGTGTGTGACTTGGAGGGGAACTTGCAGGTGGTGGTGTTCCCATGTATTTGCTGCCCTTGTCCTTCTAGTTGGTAGAGGTCGCGGGTTTGGAAGGTGCTGTCTAAGGAGCCTTGGTGCATTGCTGCAGTGCATCTTGTAGATGGTACACACTGCTGCCACTGTGCGTCGGTGGTGGAGGGAGTGAATGTTTGTAGATGGGGTGCCAATCAAGCGGGCTGCTTTGTCCTGGATGGTGTCGAGCTTCTTGAGTGTTGTTGGAGCTGCACCCATCCAGGCAAGTGGAGAGTATTCCATCACACTCCTGACTTGTGCCTTGTAGATGGTGGACAGGCTTTGGGGAGTCAGGAGGTGAGTTACTCGCCTCAGGATTCCTAGCCTCTGACCTGCTCTTGTAGCCACGGTATTTATATGGCTACTCCAGTTCAGTTTCTGGTCAATGGTAGCCCCCAGGATGTTGATAGTGGGGGATTCAGCGATGGTAATGCTGTCGAATGTCAAGGGGAGATGGTTAGATTCTCTCTTGTTGGAGATGGTCATGCAGGGCATCATCGATTGAGGCCATCAAGGCATCCAGCAACAGGCCAGTTAGATCCATCAACAGGAAGAGCTTCCACTCCCTAAACGTCCAACCGGTCTGCGACCACAACAAGTGTGAACTCGCTTTCCTGGAGGCTACCATGACTCCTTCATCCTCCGCCAGTCCAGGTTGCCTCAGATCCATCCCTCAGAACGCATTGATCCAAGGGGACAAGGGAAATCCCTTGAAAAGATGGCTACTGACCCCTCTATGGGAGTCCCAGACAGAGGCACAGAAGTGATACAACCAATGCCACCTGCTCAGCAGGCCAATCACTGAGCAGGCCATTGGGCTTTTGAAGAAGTGATTCCGGTGTCTGAACTGGTCGAGTGGCACCCTCCAACACCCTCTTGCAAGGGTATCTGTCACTATGGTGGTCTGCTGTGCCCTCCATAACATGGCCCTCCAGAGAGGTGTGAACCTTGAGGATAGTGAAGCCCTGGAAGGATATAGCTCATTGGGTGAGGAGCAGGAGGTAAGAGAGGAAGAAGAGGAAGAGGAGGTGGAGGGGAATAACACTGAGAGGTGCACCTGCTGCACGACGAAGCAGCCTCCTCTTGCCACCTTCTGGGAAGAGGACCTCCCTCGCTTCCTTCACAGCCTCCAGTGGTAGATCCAGACTGGGATCGATGCAGCAAGGGTCTGCCCCGCCCCTAGTGCCAGGCCTCCAGCTGCCCTGTGACATCTCACTTCCTTCTGTTGCAGCGAAAGGTTGCAGCGAAAGGTTTCAGCACAAACTGCAGATCTCTCCCTCAGGATAACCAACAGTATGAGTGATGGCTGCTGTGGGGTGTCTATGAGCCCCACAGTTCATCTGATCCATGTCAATTCCTGGGTCCACTGGCTTAAGGAGGACAGGAAACGCATCTCCATACCAATTAAGGGCTTACTCATTTGAAAATCTTGAATCAGTTTCCCACCGGAGGCGGGTTTCTGACCCAAAACCAGACCCGACATCCAGTGAACTCTAGCTTTGGATGTCCTTTTTCCCCCCCTCACATATCTAGTCTGTCGCTAATAACCCCAGTTTCTCTAGTCTCTCCATGTAACTGAAGTCTTTCATCCCAGGTACCAAATTTTTAGACATGTTTCTCCCTAAAACCCACCTCTTTAACTAAGCTTTTGGTCACCTCTCAGAATATCTCCTTCTTTGGTTCTGTATCTGCATTTGCTTAATTGCACTTTTGTGAAGTGCCCTGGAACGTTCTATGCTAAATACACAATGTAAATGTAAGCTGTTGCTGTATCAAGCCTGGGCATTGATTTGTTCTGTCTCATTTGTTTGCCCCACTCTCAATGCAACTTGGAATTCAGGAATTTACAGCTACTATACTGGTGCTTGGGCTTTACCTCCAAATTGTGGGTGCTGTTAGGAAGGAAGTTCCAGGATTTTGACCCGGCGACAGTGAAGGAACGGCGATATAGTTCCAAGTCAGGATGGTGTGTGACTTGGAGGGGAACTTGCAGGTGGTGGTGTTCCCATGTATTTGCTGCCCTTGTCCTTCTAGTTGGTAGAGGTCGCGGGTTTGGAAGGTGCTGTCTAAGGAGCCTTGGTGCATTGCTGCAGTGCATCTTGTAGATGGTACACACTGCTGCCACTGTGCGTCGGTGGTGGAGGGAGTGAATGTTTGTAGATGGGGTGCCAAACATTACCCACAACTTCCATTCACCACATCAATAATTTTGTCCTAGATTTTCTCAGCTGCAAAAGCACTTCTTCCTTTTGACATTCCTATTATTCTCCTTTAATGTAAAATTAAAATAGCGCACAAAGGAACATCATATGAATATGCTAGGGATTTGCTAATATCACAAAAAGTAGTTTTTAGGCTATAGGAGTCCATCAGGCTGGTTAAAGTTGGAAAATATTATATATCTTCATCCCTTGTGCCTCACATCTCTGACTAAATATTCATTCAACACCCTATTGAATTTAACCATTTGGTCTACTCCTGCTCCTATTTCTTATGTTCTTATTTACCAGAACAATCTGCATTTCATGTATAATTTGCATTAAGGTTTCAAATGAAAAGTTAAATTATAAAGAGTTTGGCCAGCACACAGCCATATGTGGCTTCAAGCTTTCTTATTTTTGCTGGCATGTCCTGTCCAATAAATTCATATGTGATGCTAACTCCTGTTGATTTCTTTAATTGATCATTTTTTCTTTTCCTAAGCCATGTGTTATAACATTAGGGATTTTGTTTCTAATACTTCTTACATTCAAAAGTAAAATTCTGAAAAGTGAAAGTTAGAAAACAAATTCTAACTTTAAATAAGTGCACAGTATCAGACCAACATTGACAATACTGAAGTTATTTTTAAAATTAATTTTCCACCTCTTTTCCCCTCGTCTTTTGTTGCTGCTGACTCATGTTATATACGGTTCCGCTGGCAACATCCGCCCTCCAGAATTTCATTCAAGAGGCCATTCTTCAGGTGTGAACCAAAACAGAGAATCCTGTTTGATTGTGGGGAGCGTTAAGCCAAGCCCAATCTGGTCTTCGTTCAAACAGTGACCACATGGAAATTGTTTTTCATTGTTTCCCTCCCAAAACCAGAAATATTGAGGGTAATCTACACCTTGTGGCTTGAGATCAGGGATTAGGGGTCAACCTGTGGCATTTCTGACCAGTATGGCTCACGGCCACACCTGCAGTTTGCTTACTACTATGAGGGCAGAGTTAATGCTAAACTTGCTAATTTTTTTAATATATTGTTGCAGTTGTTATCCATGCCTTTGTATAACCCCTGGACCCGACTATTCCAATACTGCCCTGACCAGCCTCCCACCTTGCACCTTCTGTAAACTTGAGCTCTGCCAAAACTCTGCTACCCATATTCTAACATGCATCAAGTCCCATTCATCCATCACCCTACCCCCATTCTCACTGATCTTCACTGGTTTTCAGTCCTACACCACCTGGATTTTAAAATTATCATCCATGTTTTCAAAATCCCTCCGTGGCCTTGTCCCTCCCTACCTCTGTAACTTCCTCCAGCCCTGCACCCTGAGATCTCTGTGCTCCTCCAATTCTGGTCATTGTGAGTTTCATCGCTCCACAGCTCACTGTAGTGTCTAAACTCTGGAATTCCCTCTCTAAACCTCTCCAAATCTCTACCTCTCCTTCTTTAAGATGCTCCTTCAAACCTTCTTCTTTGTCCAAACTTTTGGTTACCTGTCCTGAAATCTCCTTACATAGCTTAATTTCAAATTTTGTTTGATAATAGCTCCTCTGAAATATATTGGGAAGTTTTATTACAATGAATTTGTTATTATATCTTCAACTGTCCATGCAGCAAGCCGAGAGTTTCCTACTGCTGTATCTTCTGGAACTCGCATATTTGAAAACGTAAACCATATTGTTTGATGAGGCTAAATTTCACATTTCGTAGCTGGTGTACTTGGCATGATAAATAATTTGTTAATGAACGCTACACTTTTGATCATGCTAAATTTCACATCTTGGTACCGGTGTTTTCCAGTTTCAAATAGCTCCTCTGGTAATTACATGCCATCATTTTACAATAAAACAGTATTATCCTTAATGCTTTAGCTGTGGTGGAAAATTTGAGTATTTCTGTTGGTGTATTGTTCTCTATGAAGAATTTCTGTTTGTTGGACTTGCACTTATGTATTGTGTCCTTGTTTGTTGCTACAACTTTGTACAGAAAGAAAAAGGATACACACGATATAGCAAAGTTAGCTCGCACAATTAATGTCTGACAAAAATTTTAAAGGCCGAGATTTTGCAGTAATAATAATGATGTGACTATCGTGCTCACTGTTATTATGGAGTAAAATGGACAGCAACTTCCAGCATCCACATGCGCATGTTTTGCAACAGTGGGTACGTTGCCAAGAGATTCAGCATTGAAGTCCATAAAGGACATAAAGATGCAGTAAACACGCCAGAAAAAGTTAAGGCTAGACCATTCAGGTGTAAGTGAATTTTTAACGAGGTGAGAAATCACAATTACTGCCAAAAACCTCTCTGGCACTGAAAATTATCTTTTACAATTCTGCAGTCTCTCTCCTTCAGATTTTAATAATTGCTGGAAATTTAGATTTTAATTATTACTGGAGATATGAAAGAAATAAAATGTTAAACTTTTTCTTTCTCTTTTATCTCCCTCTCAATCCCTGACTTTTTTCACTGACTGTACATGAATTTATACTGAATTAATATTCTAATTTATACTTCTTGGTTCAGACCCTTCGGCCTTGATTTTGACTGGACGGGTTTTTCAAGTGGAGGGGCAGAGTTGTGGTCAGGAATCCCAGAAATCCAGCTTCCCGGATGCTGTGGAGTTTTAACTCCACACCACCAGTCTTTTCATTCCAACAGTTTCCCAAACTGGAAGTCAGCCTGATTGACTGGGAATGCTCCAGAGGAAGCTGCAGCCCAGGACCTGCTAGGGAACCTGCAGCTTGAATAGTGATTGTGTGGGTTGGGGTGCGGAGGGGGTTGGCAATCCTGGAAAGAGGAAGGCTAGCTTGGGGGGCTGGAGAGGAAGCAATTCTGCTCCTCCTGGCCCATAAGCAGTGCTGGAAAGGTATTTACTTCTTTCATGCAGCAACACTCACCTCCCTTTAAGCTGCCGGTTCCCAAGGGAAACCTGTCCAGCCTGGAACCTGGAAGACAGATAAAATGTGAGGCACGCAGTCTCATTATAATATCCAAATGACCAACCTGCCTCCTGGAAGTGGGATGGTTGCCTGCCCTGTCCTGGTTTTCTTAAAAAGCCTCCATTAATACCAGAAGTGGGTGGGTTCGAGGGGTTTAGGTTTGGGCTTGAGACTTTTTAATTTTTTTACAGCTCACCTCACCCAAACCCACCCATCTGTGGGTATTAAAATTCCTCTTTGCACGTCTCAGTAAGGATTCTTCACTCCGATTGGTTGAAGGGACATGCTGTAGCTTGCCCTGCTCTCACACACCACAAGTCCCCTGTAGAGGGTGTACCTTTGAAAAAGATTTCTAGTAACTGTACACAGTCATTCAAAAGCCCACAAAAATATTTGTGGGCAGCTGTAAGCATAATGAACGGTGAGTGCCATTCCTTCACCAGTGACCACAAAATCTGGGCCTTTGTGTATTTTGTTTTTCAGAATATTCAAAAAGTCTCCATCACCTTGAGTTCAAAAATGTTGGCAGAAGTGCTAGCTAAGCATTTATAAAATCAGTAGTATGTCTAGGATGTGTTTAGTGATGTGGGAGTCCTGTGGAGTTTTGATGGGCACTGCATGTATCAGATAATTGATTGTGTTTGTTTTGCCTGAGCAGATAGTTTTAAAATACTGATATGTTTCAGTGAAATTATGTCACATTGCCTTAGCATTCCATGGACACTAAATTTATTAGCTGTGCTATAAAACTAATGATATATAAAATAATGCGAGTTTAAGAGTAAAATGCTTTCAGAATTCAGCCCATCAGTTCTGGAAAAGATTTTTTTGTGGGGTTATAATTTCAATTTCCAAATTTTAGAACACTATCAGCAGTGATTCCCTCCTTTCATACTTTACCTGAACTTTGACATACATAGATGTTTTTCATTGCATGAGCCTTTAAAATTTGTGTACACCTGCATTAGGTGGTATCAAAGAACAAAGAAAATTACAGCACAGGAACAGGCCCTTCAGCCCTCCAAGCCTGCGCCGATCCAGATCCTCTATCTAAACCTGTCGCCTATTTTCTAAGGGTCTGTATCTCTTTGCTTCCTGCCCATTCATGTATCTGTCTAGATACATCTTAAAAGACGCTATCGTGCCCGCGTCTACCACCTCCGCTGGCAACGTGTTCCAGGCACCCACCACCCTCTGCGTAAAGAACTTTCCACGCATATCCCCCCTAAACTTTTCCCCTCTCACTTTGAACTCGTGACCCCTAGTAATTGAATCCCCCACTCTGGGAAAAAGCTTCTTGCTATCCACCCTGTCTATACCTCTCATGATTTTGTACACCTCAATCAGGTCCCCCCTCAACCTCCGTCTTTCTAATGAAAATAATCCTAACTTACTCAACCTCTCTTCATAGCTAGCGCCCTCCATACCAGGCAACATCCTGGTGAACCTCCTCTGCACCCTCTCCAAAGCATCCACATCCTTTTGGTAATGTGGCGACCAGAACTGCACGCAGTATTCCAAATGTGGCCGAACCAAAGTCTTATACAACTGTAACACGACCTGCCAACTCTTGTACTCAATACCCCGTCCGATGAAGGAAAGCATGCCGTATGCCTTCTTGACCACTCTATTGACCTGCGTTGCCACCTTCAGGGAACAATGGACCTGAACACCCAAATCTCTCTGTACATCAATTTTCCCCAGGACTTTTCCATTTATTGTATAATTCACTCTTGAATTGGATCTTCCAAAATGCATCACCTCGCATTTGCCCTGATTGAACTCCATCTGCCATTTCTCTGCCCAACTGTCCAATCTATCTATATTCTGCTGTATTCTCTGACAGTCCCCTTCACTATCTGCTACTCCACCAATCTTAGTGTCATCTGCAAACTTGCTAATCAGACCACCTATACTTTCCTCCAAATCATTTATGTATATCACAAACAACAGTGGTCCCAGCACGGAGCCCTGTGGAACACCACTGGTCACACGTCTCCATTTTGAGAAACTCCCTTCCACTGCTACTCTCTGTCTTCTGTTGCCCAGCCTGTTCTTTATCCATCTAGCTAGTCCACCCTGGACCCCATGCGACTTCACTTTCTCCATCAGCCTACCATGGGGAACCTTATCAAACGCCTTACTGAAGTCCATGTATATGACATCTACAGCCCTTCCCTCATCAATCAACTTTGTGACGTCCTCAAAGAATTCTATTAAGTTGGTAAGACCTGACCTTCCCTGCACAAAACCATGTTGCCTATCACTGATAAGCCCATTTTCTTCCAAATGGGAATAGATCCTATCCCTCAGTATCTTCTCCAACAGCTTCCCTACCACTGACGTCAGGCTCACCGGTCTATAATTACCTGGATTATCCCTGCTACCCTTCTTAAACAAGGGGACAACATTAGCAATTCTCCAGTCCTCCGGGACCTCACCCGTGTTTAAGGATGCTGCAAAGATATCTGTTAAGGCCCCAACTATTTCCTCTCTCGCTTCCCACAGTAACCTGGGATAGATCCCATCCGGACCTGGGGACTTGTCCACCTTAATGCCTTTTAGAATACCCAACACTTCCTCCCTCCTTATGCCGACTTGACCTAGAGTAATCAAACATCTGTCCCTAACCTCAACATCCGTCATGTCCCTCTCCTCGGTGCAAAGTACTCGTTTAGAATCTCACCCATTTTCTCTGACTCCACGCATAACTTTCCTCCTTTGTCCTTGAGTGGGCCAATCCTTTCTCTAGTTACCCTCTTGCTCCTTATATATGAATAAAAGGCTTTGGGATTTTCCTTAACCCTGTTTGCTAAAGATATTTCATGACCCCTTTCAGCCCTCTTAATTCCTCGTTTCAGATTGGTCCTACATTCCCGATATTCTTTCAAAGCTTCGTCTTTCTTCAGCCTCCTAGACCTTATGTATGCTTCCTTTTTCCTCTTAGCTAGTCTCACAATTTCACCTGTCATCCATGGTTCCCTAATCTTGCCATTTCTATCCCTCATTTTCACAGGAACATGTCTCTCCTGCACGCTAATCAACCTCTCTTTAAAAGCCTCCCACATATCAAATGTGGATTTATCTTCAAACAGCTGCTCCCAATCTACATTCCCCAGCTCCTGCCGAATTTTGGTATAGTTGGCCTTCCCCCAATTTAGCACTCTTCCTTTAGGACCACTCTCGTCTTTGTCCATGAGTATTCTAAAACTTACGGAATTGTGATCACTATTCCCAAAGTAGTCCCCTACTGAAACTTCAACCACCTGGCCGGGCTCATTCCCCAACACCAGGTCCAGTATGGCCCCTTCCCGAGTTGGACTATTTACATACTGCTCTAGAAAACCCTCCTGGATGCTCCTTACAAATTCTGCTCCATCTAGACCTCTAACACTAAGTGAATCCCAGTCAATGTTGGGGAAATTAAAATCTCCTATCACCACCACCCTGTTGCTCCTACATCTTTCCATAATCTGTTTACATATTTGTACCTCTATCTCACGCTCGCTGTTGGGAGGCCTGTAGTACAGCCCCAACATTGTTACCGCACCCTTCCTATTTCTGAGTTCTGCCCATATTGCCTCACTGCTCGAGTCCTCCACAGTGCCCTCCTTCAGCACAGCTGTGATATCCTCTTTGACCAGTAATGCAACTCCTCCACCCCTTTTACCTCCCTCTCTATCCCGCCTGAAGCATCGATATCCTGGGATATTTAGTTGCCAATCGTGCCCTTCCTTCAACCAAGTCTCAGTAATAGCAATAACATCATACTCCCAGGTACTAATCCAAGCCCTAAGTTCATCTGCCTTACCTACTACACTTCTTGCATTAAAACAAATGCACCTCAGACCACCAGTCCCTTTGCGTTCATCATTTGCTCCCTGCCTACTCTTCCCCTTAGTCACGCTGACTTCATTATCTAGTTCCTTACAGGCTTTAGTTACTACCTCCTTACTGTCCACTGACCTCCTCATTTGGTTCCCATCCCCCTGCCACATTAGTTTAGACCCTCCCTGACAGCGTTAGCAAAAGCACCCCCAAGGACATTGGTTCCAGTCCGGCCCAGGTGTAGACCGTCCAATTTGTAATAGTCCCACCTCCCCCAGAACCGGTCCCAATGTCCCAAAAATCTGAACCCCTCCCTCCTGCACCATCTCTCAAGCCACGCATTCATCCTGACTATTTTTTCATTTCTACTCTGACTATCACGTGGCACTGGTAGCAATCCTGAGATTACTACCTCTGAGGTCCTACTTTTTAAACTTGGCTCCCAACTCCCTAAATTCTGCTTGTAGGACCTCATCCCGTTTTTTACCTATATCATTGGTGCCTTTGTGCACAACAACTGGCTGTTCACCCTCCCCCTTCAGAATGTTCTGCAGCCGATCTGAGACATCCCTGACCCGTGCACCTGGGAGGCAACATACCATTCAGGAGTCTTGTTTTCGACCACAGAACCGCCTATCTACTCCCCTTACAATCGAATCCCCTATGACTATAGCCCTTCCACTCTTTTTCCCGCGCTTCTGAACAGCAGAGCCAGGCACGGTGCCATGAACCTGGCTACTGCTGCCTTCCCCTGGTGAGCCATCTCCCCCAACAGTATCCAAAACGGTATACCTGTTTTGGAGGGAGATGACCGCAGGGGACACCTGCGCTGCCTTCCTGCTCTTTCTCTGCCTTTTGGTCACCCATTTCCTTTCTCCCTCAGCAATCCTAATCTGCGGTGTGACCAATTCGCTAAACGTGCTATCCACGACCTCCTCAGCATCACGGATGCTCCAAAGTGAGTCCATCTGCAGCTCCACAGCTGTCATGAGGTCTAACAAGAGCTGCAGCTGGACACACTTCCAGCACGTGAAGGAGTCAGGGACATCAGCCGTGTCCCTGAGCTCCCACATTGAGCAAGAGGAGCATAACACGGGTCTGAGATCTCCTGCCATTTTTAATCTTAAGCTTAACTTAGTCTTAACTCAGATAAATGAAAAAGGAACGAAAAGTTTTTACCAATCACACTATCATACCAATAGCACTAACCACTAATTGCCTCAGTTGACTAAAAGTTAAACATTTTAATAAGCAACTTGACAGCTTTAAGGAAACACATTAAAAATGTATCTCAGAATATGATGTACTCAATTATAGTTGAATTTTGTTAAAAACATTATAATTGAATTTTAACAAGGTGTATATTTTCTTCATATCCAAACCAGATAAAGGCAGTACTACAGTGGGAAAGGCCCATGGCAACAAGCTGACCTATATGGTTTCATTTGCTAATTATGAATATTCATTGAAAGCCTTAATAATATATTATTAGAAATGCTTCCACTTCATAAAGCAGAGATATTTTGTGGAATAAATACTCTTTTGTCAAAATACTCAGACTTTCTGGAGTAGATTTTTGTCTCCACTGCTTGGCCCTAATGGTGGACCAGATCACCTGCCATCATCGAATTTTCACGATTTTCCCCCTTACCCCCCCGGCATCGGATTGAGAGGCTGGCGGCTGCTGATCTCTGCTTGTTCCAGGTCCCGCTTACCGGGTGGTGGTGGCACCCCTCCACCGCCTTTGTTCGGCGGAGAGTTCCATCTGTTGACTTTATTTTATTAAAATAAAACCACCCAGTTTGTATATTTTTTTGATTTGATTACAATTGGAATGAAAGTCTGGTGGGTCATTTAACAGGCAGGCGATCCATTCCACCAAATTAACATCCAAGTGAAGACGACAAAAATCTACCTCCGTGGGCCCGGTGTACATTTTAGAAATTTCTGGTCAGCCTACTTAAAAATCAGATGGATAGAAACCTGAACAAGGTAGCTCAAACCAGGTGTAACTAAGGCATGGTTTTGTGGTTTCAGGTTCAAAAGAATGTACGCATACAACCTTTAAACAATAGCCCAGTATTTCTTTCAACATCTGAGGGAACATCTGGGAGCCAGTATTTCCTTTTTATACATAACATTAGTGAAGAAAACAGTCTGCATATGAGGGCATGTTTGTCTTCACCCATTATGCTTAGAAATGAAAGCAGCACATTTTCATAGGCTAAAGAGCTGTTATTTATTAAACATGCCTACACTGGAATAATCAGGAGGCTTTCATTATATTACTTCTCTAGTTCATTGTGTACAAATGTAAACATATTATGCAACTGGCCTCAGACAGACAAAAAAAGTCTACCAGTCCTACTGGTTCCACCTGTGGTCTTAACCAAAAGTTGGGGTCACTTGGCAGCCAACCCACAGAAAATGAGGAAGAACATTAATAGAGAGGGGATGAGCTATGCATTCTTTCACACTGGTGCACAGTCACCTATGAGTATTTGTGGATTAGGGTGGACCAACTGGTGGCCAAAGACTGCTTTCATGAACTCTGATATCACCCTCAGCTCAAATAAACTGCTATGTTTGTTCAGCTTTACCTTCATGACATTGGAAAGTACTGAAAGCAGGGAGAGGAGTAAAATTCAAGGCAGACAGGTATCCTATTTTCCATTCCTAGCTTCAAAATAACTAAGCATATATTTCACAGCACCATTCAGTCCATCATGCCTGCTCTGAAAAAGCTATCCATTTAGTCCTATTTCCCTATACTTGCCCTTACCTAATGTCTCCTTGTTCGTCTTAGCATCCATTTTTGTCTGATTACAGCTCTGTGAAATGCCCTGGGGTGCTTTCTTATGTTAAAGGCACATATAAATGCAGGATTTCTAGGAACAGAGGGTTGTCCTATGAGGAGAGATTGAGTAGAATGGGCCTGTACTCTCTGAAGTTTAGAAGAATGAGAGTTGATTTCATTGAAACATATAAGATTCTGAGAGGGTTTGGCAGGGTAGATGCTGAGAGGCTGTTTCCCCTATCTGCAGAGTCTAGAACTAGGAGGGGCACAGTCTCAGGATAAGGGTTCAGCCATTTAGGACTGAGATAAGGAGAAATTTCTTCACTGATGATTGTGTGCGAATCTTTGGAATTACCGACTGCAGAGGGCTGTGGATTCTCAGTGATTGACTATTTCGATGGATGCTCTGTTTCTAAAAGGATATCACTTTGGGAAATTTATTCTGCTTTCCTACCCCAAAAAAAGAGCAAAATTGGGCAGTGAGACCCATCACCACCTCACTGGCCTGCCGGCACCACTGCTAGCCACTCCTTTCTTACAGGTGATAGAGACCAGATTCCTGATCGATTTTCCATCCATGCATCCCGGTTCCCACCACTCCCCAAGGTACAAGTGCATTGTTGAGAAGACCGCCCCCACCCTCCTCCATAACCATCCCCCTGACCCTGATGCAATGTCCCCTGATGGAGGGAGACTGCTTTATTGCATTGTCTTCTTTACTTGTTTTGGCCCCCAGCACTTTGGTGAAAAGTGGCTCGTTATTGATCACTAGCTGGCTCCCACTTGCTGCCAGAAGCCTGCCATAAATACCTAAAGACCTCTAACCCAGGAAACTGGGCCAAGGTTGTAGTACAGTCAGATTGATGGGCAGAAATCCCATGTCAACCCTGTAGGGGTGGAATCAGGAAAATGCAACATTTTGTGTCCTGACAACATCCCATATAAAAACAAAACATTCTCCAAACCTGTCATTTCTTTTAGTAATGATCCAGTTACCAATTCACGGGCCAGCTGAAACAGTGTTTTCTCTTTTCACCTTACAAAACTCCTACATCTATATAGTCATCTAAAATTTTGTGTATTTCTTATATCATATCTGACAAATAGGGCGGCACAGTGGCGCAGTGGTTAGCACCGCAGCCTCACAGCTCCAGGGACCCGGGTTCGATTCCGGGTACTGCCTGTGTGGAGTTTGCAAGTTCTCCCTGTGTCTGCGTGGGTTTTCTCCGGGTGCTCCGGTTTCCTCCCACAAGCCAAAAGACTTGCAGGTTGATAGGTAAATTGGCCATTATAAATTGTCACTAGTATAGGTAGGTGGTAGGGAAATATAGGGACAGGTGGGGATGTTTGTTGGGAATATGGGATTAGTGTAGGATTAGTATAAAATGGGTGGTTGATGTTCGGCACAGACTCGGTGGGCCGAAGGGCCTGTTTCAGTGCTGTATCTCTAATCTAATCTAAAAAAAAATGTAAAGGGGCAACTGCAAATGAATAAAAATACAATAGTTTTGTGCAACAACTTAATCACTTCCTTTAAAAATGTTCCAAAGCGTTTCATACAATGCTTTATCGTAGTTATGGTAGAACTGCAATTGTAACATTAATATTAAAAAACAAATATTATCCCAGTACCAATACACAGAATTAGTGAATATGTAGAATAGCTGTTGCAGTTTCTATTTCTGTAGTGTCAATGCAATGCTAATAGTACAGCAATAATAACCGTGTGCATCAACATTTGCAGTGATGTTGGTAGTGCTCCTAAATTCAGGAGAAACTACAGCACCTAAAGGTTTTGGTCAATATAACTGAATTGAAGTAAGGAAAGGTGGGTTCACCATCAAAGTTAATGAATTCTTGACTTTTAGGGCCCAGATAAATGAAAATTCACATTAAGAATAAAAGATTGAACAAATAGTAATTCCAGGGTTTCATCAAGGATTTAGGGCAAAACACACCCAATATTTTGCACAAAACAGGAAAGTCATAGCTTCAATGCCTGGTTGTTCTGTTAACTGATCTGAGTGTGGACAGCATCTGAGTGCTACAACTGGTCTCAGTTCACCTGTACTGGGCAATGCAGCAATGGGGGTGTGGGTGGTGGGTAGTGGGTGAACAGAGCAGACGTCAACCAGAGATTTTGCAATTGAACATTACCCAAGGACTTCTGTTAGAAAATGAATGCAAGTGACTGAAAAAACCCAACCTTCAGACACTATCTCAGCTCATACATAAAGAATGACCACTGCCGACCCACAACTCCAACATTTCCATCTCCTATCCTCCTGGAGGGCATATTCCAGGAGGAGAGGAGATGGAACTGTTGGAGTTGTGGGTTGGCAGTTACCATAGAAGGACACAATAAAAGCTCTGTCCGAGGCTAAATACCAGTAACTCTGCACCAGTAACATTAGCCTACCAATTAAATATTTGTATACTTTATTACCCTTTTCTGATGGTCACATGAAAATGGTGGACAGAATGCCTATCAGAGCTTACAGTTTGTACGATGATGGGTACAATAGTAATTTGAACTTCATTCTTGAGAAATTTGTTACATGTCTCTGAAATCTAGGGATGGCTCTTAACCCTCTTTTTTTGGGAATCCGGTGAATCACAGGGATAAAATCTGTAATTCTTCTCACTTTGAGATATTTCCTCAAAAGCATGAGGTAGAAATAAATCTCGTACCTGAAATTAATATGGTTCCCTTGGGGTGACCACTCAATAAGGATCAGTGGCTGTGACAGAAATCACACATGCCAAATGGAAAATATTAATCTTGTCATATGATACTCTGTTTGAGACTTTACTGGACATTACAAATAACTTTTAAAAAAGCAGAACAGAAGAGCCAAAGATGGCCATGCACCATTTGCATAGGAGAAGAAAAAGGCCAGTTGGGAGACAGAGGTAATTACCTAGTCTAGCAAGAACAATGGGTTTTACTCTGATTCCATTACCTGGAATGGATTTTGTCAATAGTGGTGATCAAAAGCCACCGACACCCTTTGACTTTGAAAGAGCCAACCCCCGCCCCTACCAAGTATGTCTGAATAACTTAGAATTTCAAAGAACCTTCCAGAAACTTCTGCTTTCAAACAAAGAGGTGGTTACATGACATACCTGCTGGTGTAACACTGAGTTGTGAATTGTGTCTTTGAAAGAAAGGAGCAGACTGAACTCCAAGAAGAAAGCACCTCTCTCTCTGTCTCCTTCTCCAGCAAAGTCCTAGGGACCCTCAGTGGCAGCTACTAAGCCTCAAGAATACAGAACCTTACAGGCAACAACCAAGAAGACGGACAAAGCCTCACTTCAGCCTTCCGGGACCAGAGGAGCAAGCCCAAATTGTACACATGGCCCAGTGAGGACTCCAAGGCTTTAACTTCAACTAAGGACATTGAAACTCAGTATTTGAATTCCATTTATTACGGGCTTTACTTCAACCTGCCAACTCTACTTTTCCCCTCTGTATCTAGTTGTGTGTGTGTGCCTCTGTTATGAATATGAGCGTGGATGCGTCGCGTATTTTAGTAATTTTAACTGGTTTGGAGTGATAAGGTTAATAAACTTACATCTTTCTTGTTTAAACTCAAGAAAACCTATCTGATTGGTTTATTTGCAATTGTAATTACAGTAACGGGAGCAAGTGCTCACTCAGGTGGTAAACTAAAATCACTGTGTTAAAAGATAAACCCTGTTGTGCCCAAAACAGAGAAGGGGCGAAAGGGGAGCCTGAGACCCCTTCCTCACCTGGTCGTAACAGTGGCATACACCTTGGAACTTAGGGTATAGTTTTCGAAAAGGTAAGGCATTTCCTTTGATATACATCCACTGTATCTTTCCGAAGGGATCTCTTTCTATCTGCAGGAGAACCTGATGATACTTAAGCAAATTGGATCCATTCTTGCTTAGGGTGGAGGGCCAAAAAAACTGACATTACTGTATGGAACAACCAGTCACCATGGGATAACACTTTCGATGGGGGTGCCAATAACTGTCTATATTGCAGTAGAAGATTGCTCCTAAATATTCAATTCTATCCGTTCTGAAAATCTGTTATTTCAAATTGCTACAATTGGTAAGCAAGCACCTTTCCGCGTGCGGATTTAATATAGTTCAGCTCTTTTAATCCAAAGTGACTTTGGCCTACATTGCATTTATATGGTAACTTTGCAAAGAATACAGTGTTTTCAGATTATATCACATTAAAGTCTGATATAATACTCTGGGATGACAGTAGGGTTTGCACTCTAGTTGGATGTATTCCAGGAAATTCCATTACATGACCTCATGCCTCCAACTTCCCACCCCACAACCCTGCTGTTCGTCGCTTGATGTGCCCATCCTCATTTGGATCCAGTTTGTGTAAGTATCATCGGGTAATTAAAGGTGCCAAAAAGGTTTTTAATTCCAAAAGGAATGCTGCTTATGAAAAAAAATTAAGAAGGAATTGTCCAAATTGGTTACCATGCCCATCATTGAATCAACAGTGAGCCATGAGGGCGAAGGGAAATCTCATTTTCCTGCAGGCATCTGGAAAGCCAGATGACCTACACTTGCTTTCATTTGATGAGACAATGCTATTAGTGAAAGGTATTGACTTTTACCTCACACAGTATTTTTATCAAGTGCTGTCCATGGTAACAGTGGACTCTTATTGGAGCTTTATTCCACAGATGCCAGCAGCCCTCTACTATTTCACCCAATCTCTATCAGTGAGCCTAGATTGTGACTTTTAGCAGGTGTTCTGGCCATGGAGGGATCCTTTCCTCAACAAATCCCCATACACATGCATTTTTCAACAGGCTGAGAGGTCATAAGAACATAAGAAATAGGAGCAGGAGTAGACCATATGGTCCCTTGAGCCTGCTCCTCCATTCAATACAATCAGGGCTGATCTCCTGCCTCAACTTCACATTCCTGCCCATTCCCCATATCCCTTGACTCCTTGAAAGACTGAGAGGTCAAACTGCCTGTAGCCAAATCGAAACCTGGAAAATCTGACCTAACGACTGGCAATGGCATCCAGGGTAAAATCTCATCCCAAGGGGAGTTTTGATGTCATTAGCATTGCTGTGTTTGCAGGGTTTCTTCCAACACCAAGAGCACTATTGGAGGCAATCTTGTAAAGTAAACAGAGTATGAGACTTGAAGCTAAGCATGCCAGTGCAGGGAGGCTCCCCTGAGAATGGTGCAGGACTACATTCTTATCTGAAAAATAACCAGAGACACCCTCCCTGTTGATCAAAGCTAAGTATCTATAAATCAACAACTCCACAACATTCTACTGTAATTTCATTTGTTTAGTAATTGATTGTAAGCTATTCTTCATACTTATACCAGAGGCATAATATGCAAATAAATGTACACTCAAACTGTGCTGCTTACATGTCCATATGTTACAAACATCTTAAATCTCATATTAACAAAGTGTACACTTTAAGGCTTTAACATTCTTTACAGTCAAAGAACAAGTTACATTGTCAGTGTCTTAACCTTTTATCAGCACTTGAAAAGTCTTTCTCTGGAGATACTGCTTACATCATCGCTGTAAAAATTGAACCAATTACAGTGGTGCAGTGGTTATCACCGCAGCCTCACAGCTCCCGTGACCCGGGTTCAGATCTGGGTTCTGCCTGTGCGGAGTTTGCAAGTTCTCCCTGTGTCTGTGTGGGTTTCCGCCGGGTGCTCCGGTTTCCTCCCACAGCCAAAGACTTGCAGGTTGATAGGTAAATTGGCCATTGTAAATTACCCCTAGTGTAGGTAGGTGGTAGGAGAATGGTGGGGATGTAGTAGAGAATATGGGGTTAATGTGGGATTAGTATAAATGGGTGGTGTTGGTCGGCACAGATTTGGTGGGCCGAAGGGCCTGTTTCAGTGCTGTATCTCTAAATAAAAAAAAATAAACATGGTTCAACATCATTATCTACAACAGTCTCTGGCTGCCTTCTTTAAATCCTCTCAAAACCAAATAGACATGTCTGTCATCTACGGTTGTCCTGGTGTCTCCAGTAATTAAAGATAAATCTCCTGGACATTGCTACAAGCAACCCAGTAGAAAAATGTTTGGGGCATTAAAAAACTTGTGATTTTTATAATTTTCTTTGAAGACTTTCCTTTAATAATTATAAAAAAAGATGGGGAGAAAGGCTGTTGAACAGTCATGAATCATCCAATCGGGAAACAGAGTCAGTTCACTTTCCAACTTACATGAGAAGGTGGTGCGCCTCGAGAATGGACATACCAGGTGTCTAATGGTGGGAACGTGGGGGAGGGGAACTGGAGGCAGTTCAACATGTGATGGAACCTCTTGGAATATGTAGAACCAGAGTTAGCAACTCTATATCATCCTATAGTACTATATCAGAGTTTAATATGGTATAATCTGAAAAACAACTGTTCTTTGCAAAATTTCCATGTAAATGAAATGTAGACCCAAGTCACTCTGGACTAAAAGGGCTGAACTATATTCAATCTTCCAATGGAATAGTGTTTGTTTACCAACTGCAGCAACTTATAAGAACTGAATTTCAGAACAGACAGAATTAAATATTTAGGAGCAGTGTCCTACTTAAAGGTCGACAGTACTGATTCCAAGAGCAAAACTAGCAGACTGCCAAGATTACTGGGTCACGATGTCTGAGCATACAAGGAACAGGGTGAAGTTGCAATAATGCAAATCACATCATCATTATGCAAACTGGGTGAAAATGAAGTTTTATTTGCAGATAGAAAATGGGTTGCAAAACACTTTCCCACAAAGACAAAGGTCTGTAAATTATTTGAAAGTTTAGGTCATTCAATCCTTTGCAAGCAGACCAAAACACCTGTGTGCTTTATTAAAAAATACCTTCCGGTAAATTTACCTTGCTGTAGTAGTAACAAAACCACAAACGTCTACCTACATACTTCTAGAATGTTTGCTGGAGGAAAACCCGACTCCTTTCTTTGGCTTTAACATATCTTTTATCTCATGGTTCTAAAATAAGTCACAGGTACATCTTGGAACTTAAAACGGTTATTAGACAGCAGGGATGTGACTGGAAAGCAGTCCATATATAAACGTGGGGAACCTGCACTAATATGTATGATAATTACACATAGACCATAAAAGATCTCCATCCACTTAGTTATTTAGGGAACTAATTGTTGTTGCTTTCTGGTTCAGTAATGTGAAGGGTCACGAGATAACCTTTTCATAATTTATAACCTTAAAACAGAAATTTTGGGTAGGTTATCTAAAAGTTATCTCTCTAAAAGTCCAGTTCTGATATCAGATGATCGAGTACAATATCTGACCTATATGAACTGTTGTATATAAATAAAAGACTGTCTTGACATTTGCTACAGGTGATCCAGGTGGGGCATGATGACTACCATTTTTTAGTATAAACAGAAAAAGCTGGATATGCAAAGCCAGTCAAGAAAAATAAGTGAATGTTTCTGGTGGAGATTCTTTGTCTGAAGCTAAAAAGGCCACCAACCTCTTTATAACATGAAGTAAAACAAGGAAGTGAGAAAACATGTGTGAAAATACTAACTAAAATGATAAGTGGTCAGATAATGGGGCCAAAATTGAATAACCCCCGAAAATGGGAAGCGGGATTGCGTTGCACAATTAACCCACAACCATTATTTCTGATACAAGCAGCACATAAACTTTGTACTGCCTGCTCATTTAAATGATTGTATCTTGCAGCCCAGTGATAAAAGCACTGCTGAGTGGTTGCATGCCTCAGCACGGGACTCAAGTTAATGCAAGGCTAGCACCACTTAAAGCCAGCCTGCACCTCACAAAGGCAGGTGCATTCTGGCTGAAGCAGGTGCTGGAAGTGACTGGGGAAGAATGTTTGACCTGCAAGAAGACTGAGTAATGGCGCAACAGGCAAGAGAGTGTGCTCCAAGGTTCACAGACGTTGCACTGCAGGAGGTGGACAGGAGGAAAGTGATCCTTTATCCAGAGGGGCGAGGAGGCCATTCAGCGAGACAATGTGAAGGCTCGATAGTCATGGTCAATGTCAGCAATGTAGCCCTGAGGACCTGGATGCAGTGCCAAAGAAGTTTAAGGAACTCATGAGAGGTCAAGGTCAGTGAATGCATCTTCAAAAGTCATATCCTACCAAGTGAACCACTAGCCTCACACATTGTTCAATTCAATATAGCCTCATCACTCACCTACCAACAATCCCCATCAATCAAGACTCATACCTAGCATTGATAGTTTCACTTCACCTTCACACACTTACCACTGCTGTAAGTCTCATACCCACATCTCATAGCTTGCACACATTTCCAGCTATTCTACCATGTCAGCCACATCACCCAAACAGATTGTACCATACTTTCCTCTCTCCTGTGGGACAAGATGGCTGTAGCACATAACCAGCAGGGAACAGGCACGGCTGCACGTCCTTACCCCATGGAGATGGTGCTTGCCATCATTGGAGCAGGCATGACTGAGGCTGTGGCCTGCAGGGGGGCATTGAAACCATCGAAGATGACAGTATGCTCATACCTAATGCTCCTCCTACATCCTACTTCTCCATTAACCCACAATGTATTCTGATTTACAAGCTTCAGTGGGTGTAAGCATGCACCTCTTGCTTTTCACTCCTCCCCTCACCACAACCCTAGTCTTGTGCCTTTCTCCTTTCAGATACCCAAGAAAAGCAACCTGACCAGGCAGTGGTGGAAGAGAAAGAGATACAAGACCAGGAAGATAGTGAGGAAAAAGAAACACCATAACTCCCTCTCACACTTGGAGCCACCAGCTCAGATACTGACACTGCACATACTTTAGAGGGTAGCTTAGAGGTGGGATCTGCACATGGTGGCATAGAAGGCATGAGTGGCCTGAAGCCAGGGCAGGGGACAAAGGTAGAGCAGATAACAGTTCACCGGGTGGGGGGGGTGGGGGTGGAGGGGGGGGGGTGGTTGAGGTCGTACATGAGTTCCGCTGCAGAGGACTCAGATGAGGACGTCGATGGGGTGACCTACAGAAGGCGGCTGATGAACATGCACAATGAAATGCTTCGTACATTGGCAGGCCTGCCAGAAAGCCTGTGGTCAATGTCAGGAGCATGGAGGAGGCCAGCACCAACTTGGCAGAGGTCTTTGTACAGAGCTTGAGCCCATCTTTTCCAGTATGGAGGTGGTGGCCAGCTTCATGAGCACACTGCAGACCTATCCATGATGCAGCGTCTGATGTTGATGTCTCAGCTTCCATTGAAGCACAAGCAGAAGCCACCCAGCATCTGGTTGCTGCAGTGGAAGCTCAGACTGAAATCATGCAAGTTCAGCTTGCAGCCACACAAGCTGAAGCTGCTGCCATCATAGCTATGGATACCAGTGTATAAAGGAGTTTGCAGGGTGTCCCAGCACTTAAGCAATGACATTGCTAGTATTGCTGAGGCACATTGGAGCACGAACCTGCTGCCCTCTCTCAGGATGATAGCATTTCTCCTCCCACCACTGCCACTCCACCAGCCAGTCAGCCAGCACAGACTGCTCCCGCCATGCCCAGATGGTGAGTCCGAAGCCAGGCCTTCCAGGGCCAGAGCTGGTTAAAGTTGTCCTGCAAGGACATCTGTAGTCTCCCTCACTGAAAGACAGCAGCCTCCACTGGACATGCTATAGCCATTCAGGTAGGACTGCGTAGGTGCACTAGGACAGGCAAATGCAACACGCAAGACAGGCACTACGGGCAAGTACAAGGCTGATTATAGTCGACATTTTTTATGGAATAATGGATAGCTTGATTTATAAATTGTGTTTGGAATGCTTGTTTTTGACAGCTTTTATTTTAGCATTGTGAAAAGAGGTCCCCATGATGGCCAGTAACAGAGGGAAGATAAAGTGTGGGTTGGTGAACAGAGAATTGGTGTTGTGTTCACTATTATTGTAGCTGGGTGAGTCGAGCACAGACAGCCCAAGTGGAAAGGGGATGTGTTGGTTGCTTCCTCCTCCTCAGCAGTTCGCTGTACACCTGGTTGCAAGGGCAGTGCCGTCGTGATGGTGAGGTTATGCAGCATGCAGTAGACCATGACAAATCTTGACATGCACTCTGCAGAGTACTGCAGGACTCCTCCAGAGCAGTACAGGCAGCAGAAGCCTTGTTTAAACACCCCAATGGTCTGCTCTCTTACATCTCATATGGCAGCATTGGCTTTTGTTATACGTATGCTGCCCACATGTGTGCGTGTTGTGCATCAGGGTCATGGGGGATGTGCTCAGCGGAATACCCTTGTCACCAGCAGTCACTCTCTGGTTTGTCGTGGTTGCTCAAGTACTGATGGTGCAGAGGACTGCCACAGATTTAAGGCATCATAACTGCTGCCAGGATACCAACTATTAACTTTAGATGTGCTGAGTATACACCAGCTTGATGTTGAGGGAGTGGAATCCCTTCTGGTTCCAGAACATCTGAGAATTAATATGTGACACCCGCAAAGCAATGTGTACGCAGCCTACTCTGCATAGGGTGTACATGCCAACGCCCTACCCAAGATGGCATCCAGCGCGGCTTGCACCAGAAGTGTACACACGTGCCACAAATGTCATTTTGGAACCAAAATGGCATTCGTAGCGCTGAAAATATGGGCGTTCTGCAACAAATTTTGCAGAAAATGGGTTTAATAACTTGGAAGCAAATTGTTTTAAAATCTGAAAAAATGCAGCTAAAAATTAGATGTACACATAACCCTCGTCAGTTAGGTTGCAAAATTACATCTTTATTGCACTTCTCTTTCCTTAATTTGAGTTTGAGAGATTAGTACTACAAGTGCTGAAAGAAACTGTTCAAAAGAAATACATTTACTTTTGAATAGTCATTTTCAAAAAGAAGTTTATACATGCCCAAGTTTTATGTACTTTTGATGACCTCTATGCAAAATTTGATGTATTCCTTGTATTATTTAAATATTAACTGAATTTTGTTTATGTTTAAGAGACAGTCTGGACATTCACACCTTGTTTAAAAATTAAACAATTATTAACATTACCCGAGTACTTCAGTTAGTAAATATACTGTCTGATGAGAAACGCAGATATACAAAACAGCAAATTCCCATGTTAAATTTCTCATTGGTACTAAGATGGTTGATGCCAGTCAGCTGGTAGCAGAGATGCCACAAGTGGCTTCAGTTCTGGGGAAGTGAAAAATTAGCCAAGGCTCTTGCTGCGGATTGCAATCTTGGCGCTGCTAGAAAGCACGATAAATATCGATATTAGTAAATGAATAGAAAAATCTAAACGGGTATGAGGAATAGGTAGGGAGCAGGGACCCAGTGGATAGCTCTTTTATAGAGCTGATACAGACTTGGTGGGGATAAAATTCAGCTTTGGCAGTGGGGAAGAGCACAAAATGAGCGGTAGTGCATTTGTTGCCGCTTGTGCACCCTGCCTGACTTTCCAGATTATCAGGATGCACAACGGGTGGCTGATCTGCCACTGTCTGTTTGTGCCCCATGACAAAGTTTAATTCCAATCCCAATGCGTCAAATGACTTTCTTCTATGCTGTAAAATTGAATGGTTCAAAAAAAATCAATAAGGGTCATTATTCCAGATTGTAATGCAGTGAATTCTTCTTGCAAGCATGAAAAAGTCAACAATGGTTTCTGTCCCGATGATGATCCAAGTCAGATGAAGGAAGGATCAGGTTCAAAAGTGATGCGCTGCCTCAACAAATAGCCTGCTGATGTGCACTGTCTCGGTACAAACACAAAGAATAGACCCTTTGTTAAGGTACTGGAGGGCTGCAGTGTTCAACATATTGTAGCGTCTTCAGGAGACTTGAAAAGAGGGAAAATAAGTTTCAAGAAGTTACTAACTAACTTCAAATTCTGTTGAAAAATCTATTGGATCTCCCATCATGTAGTCTGGGGTCTGAAGCATGGTTCTGATGTTTAGCCTATGCCTTTAAGGCCACTGCTCTAAATAGGAAAATTAAAATAAATGCAGATACTTAGGAACTAAAAGTTAATCAGAGGGTAGTTATAAATAGTTACAAATCTCAGGCTCCATGACCAGCTCTCTATGAAAATGCCCCATATCTGTTATGGAATGTGACTTCTGAAACGTGACAACTGGAATGTGACTGACATGTGTTAAGACTCATGACTCTTATCTATATATGAGCAAAGATAGTGAATCAAGTGTCAACCATGGCTCAGGGGTAGCATTCTTGTTTCCGAGTCAGAAGGTTTTGTCCCACTCCAGAGACTTGAGCACAAAATCTAGTCTGATGCTTCAGTACAGTACTGAGGGAGTGCTACACTGGTGGTGGTGCTATCTTTCAGATAGATGTTTGGCCCTGTCTGCCCACTCAGGTGGATTTGAAAGGTCTCATTGCACGATTGCAAAGAAGAGCAGGGAGGTTCTCCTCAATGGCCTGGCTAATATTTATATCCCAACCAACATCATAAAAATAGATTATCTGGTCATCACCACATTGATGTTTGTAGGACTTTGTGGTATGTAAATTTGCTGCTGCGTTTGCTACATTACAAGTGACAACACTTGAAAAGTACTTCATTGGCTGTAAGTGCTCTGGGACATCCTGAGATCGTGCAAGGCTTTCTTTTGACAGGTTTCAGAAAGTAAATCATATTTTCCTAACTGACACGCAAGCAGATAAATAAATTTGCACACTCACGTACATAGCAATTTTTAATTACATATATATAGTAATATGGAGCAGCAGTTCTTTTACAGTCTGTCAGGTCAAGGTGCAAGGTGTGTTATTTTTAAGCAAAGGTCAAGAATATATATGACTTAAGAAAAGATTAAACTAATTTGCACCTCTTCTTCACCAAATTCCTTTGCAACAAAGACTTAGTGTTACTAACAAAGTTTTCTTGGAAATAAACATGTTTAAAATTGGACTTTAATTCAGAACATTCTCCCAACTGAAATAATTATATAATCATTCCAGAATTTACCACTCTTGTCCTGGTTGTTTTTGAGTTCTGGAATAAATGTAAATAAATGAAATGCAACTGCCGTAACCAATTAGAAAATACAAAATATTAAGACTCTTCCTGAGTCTTTCCCATGCACTAGGTTTCTTCTTGGTTCTACCTGTGCTCAGGTCCCTTATTAGTTTTAGCTAACTGTACTATAAGAAATTGGTTTGTGTTAGAATATGCTGTTTACAAAATTAATTTAAAAAGTTCAAGAATTCATGTCTGACTTTAATTTTTATATTTTAGACAAAAATAAAAATTCCAATTACACTGTTGTTAAAAATGATTTCCCTGGGGACTTCATGTCATCAGCAATTTCCCTTGATATATGCAAGTGAACAGGAGGGTACGACTTACAGAATGCGAAATAGAAATCAAAATAGCAGATGAAAGTCCTTAAGAAAAGTATTTTGTTGATTTGGCTTTCCCTACTTCTTCAGTTGTGATTTTTTTTGTCACCGTTTTTATGAATATGAAATTTGAGACAATCAGCTGCAAGAAAATTGCACATATACAGATACATACAAACATACGAATTATGAGCAGGAGTAGGACATTTGGCCCTTTCGTGTCTGCTTCGTCATTTAATAAGATCATGGCTGATCTGATTGTGGCCTCAACTCCACTTTCCTGCCTATTTCCGATACCCTTTGACTCCCTTGTTAGTCAAGATTTTATCTACCTCTGCCTTGAAAATAGCTAATGACCCTGCCTCCACTGCTCACTGGGAAGAGAGTTCCAAAAACTCACAATCCTCTGAGAGAAAGAAATTCTCCTCATCTCCATCATAAATGGACCCCTTATTTTTAAACTGTGTCCCCTAGTTCTAGTCTCTCCCACAAGAGGAAACATCCTTTCAGCATTTACCCTGTCAAGTCCCCTCAGGATCTTATATGTTTCAATAAGATCACCTCTCATTCTTCTAAACTCCAATGAATACAGGCCCAACCTTTCCTTATAAAATAACCCCCCACAATATTACAGTAATGCACTTGAAAATGTCACAGACAAAATGCATGCTAGATTGGCCTCAATTTTAATCTCCCTCACCTTCACACCCCCGACCCAACTGATGGACATGAGCGCGTTGGGGTTAAAACATTGGGATCCAGCAAACCGACGCAAACCTGACCCCATTTCTGCTCATTTAAATATCTATTATCCCAAATGACACCATCAACAGGGCTCCTGCAAACGTCAGGTGAAGGCCTCATTAACATTCAAAAGTAATCATAACTAAACATCATGGGGAGGCCCACACTGTTAGATGCCCAGCAACAAATCCAAGGTGAGAGGCACAGACTGCATCAGGTAAGTTTTAAATATCCGCTTCTGTTAAAACTTCGTGTGCTAGGAGGAGCAGGAGTGCTGCCCCCAGGCCCCGCAAGCAGTCCTTGGGCCGCCCCAGTCCTGCTCTATCCCCCCAATCTAGATCAGAGAGAATTCCAGATTTCCCCTAGAGCTTTAAGGAGTGAAATCAGGAAGCATTTTAACACACAAAGGGTGGTAGAAATATGGTATGCACTTTCCCAAAAGGCTTTGGATGCTGGATCAATTGGAGCTTTGAAGACTGATATCGATAGATTTTTGTTAGGTAAGGGCATCAATGAATATATGCAGCAAAGACAGGTAAATGGAGATGAGATACAGATCAGCCAGGAACTAAAAGAATGGTGGTAAGGCTCGAGGGGCTGAATGGCTTAATCTTGTTCCTATCTTCCTATGATATTACAGCACAGAAACAGATCATGCTGGTTTTTATTTTCCACACGAGCTTACTCCCACTCTATTTACTTCATCTCACCCTATCAACAATCTTTCTATTGCTTTCTCCCTCATGTACTTTTCTAGCTTCCTCTTAAAGGCATTTACATTATTCACCTCAACCACTCCATGTGGTAGTGAGTGCCAAATTCTCAGCATTCTCAAAGTAAAAATTTTTTCCTGAATTCCTTATTGGATCTATTAGCGACTATCTTATATTTATGGCTCCTAGTTTTGGATTCCCCCACAGGTGGGAACATCTTTCCTATGTCTGTCCTATCGAACCTATTCATAAATTTAAAAATCACTATCAGGTAACCTCTCAGCTTTCTCTTCTCTGGAGAAAAGTGCCTCAGCTTGTTCATTCTTGCCTGACAGTTATACCTCTCAGTTTTGGTATCATCCCCCTACTGAATTCGGATTAGTTTTATGCTATGAGATATGCTGAAGAATTGGAGTAAAACTGTCCAATCTCAGGACCCGAACAGCTAGCTGAGAGAGGAGTATGTATAATCTTTAAAAACATAGTATATATCTGGCCTCGTCAGAAACTCTATTTGTTCTCACAGTGAAATTAAAACACTGAGAAAGAATTCAGCAAGGCAACAAAGGTGTTCATTAATCAATGATTAATGCATTTCATGGTTTGTTTGGACATGTGACTTCACTTTGCAACTTAATTTATACTTCTGTGGATTAATTGACAATTAGCGCTCACATTCAACTTCATTGTTGCTGCACTGATAATGTTTTTTGACCTTCAATCAATGGGTACGAAGTTCTGATTTTTTTTGACAGCACAGAGACTAATTTTTCTGCAACATACGCAAGAGAAACAATGGTTCCAGTGACTGCTAATGGCTGCCATCCAATCTTCATGTGTACTTCAATGAAGTGCAAGCAATCAACTATCTGATTGAAACAGGCTCTTCTACTATTTGATAAAAATTACTGCAAGTTCAGAAAATCACAAATGTGCAAACTTATTTTTCTACAATCTGAACTTTCCAATTCGATCCGGTTCAGTGCAAAGTCTAAAGTGTAAAGACTCTTGGCTCCATAAACAGCTCCTCTACCTTAGTCAGCAGAGATGGAGATTTATGATGGTTCCTATTCATTGAAATAGTTTCATGTAAATGAGGGATTTGATATATGCTGAAAACCATCTCCTTTGGCACACTTACCCAATGTCACACCATGCTATGAGCTTTAAAATAGGAATAAATCTAGTGCCAAAGCAAATAGTATTTGCCAGAGCTTCCCACCAGCTAGATATTCTCCCTGCTAAGACAAGAGAATATGAATTTCTGCACACCTAAAATGATCTGAACCAAGACTTAATGAGTTTCCTTCCTCCCTGCTTCTGAGCTGTGAGCAAGGATAGAACAAGGCCAAATATATTTCAGAAAGCAGAAAAAAAAGTAGCATGGTGCCCTCCGGATGAATTAAAACATACATCGAGTCAGAAACAGTCTCAGTATCCAGATCGAAATACTGCAATTACAGAAGATTGTGGGAAAAAACTCACATAGATTTCACTATTATTACATTTGTACTAAACCGAGTCACTGTCCATGGCATGTAGAACACAGCAGTATGTAGACAGCAGTCTTTGGTTGTCATGTCAGCTATTCTCTGTTACACAGTTCTTATTGCGAATTATGTTTGGGCCCTATTTCGTGGATTATGCTTTGGCCCTTATCATGGACCAGTGTTCATGCTCCTACTGTAGATTATGTTTTGCTCTTCATCATGAATTGTGTTTTGGTCATTCCATCACTTCCATTTTGTGTCAGAATGGTAAAAGACTTGAATGCAATATTTTGCTTCAGCCAGTGGTGCACGATCTCTAAATTCGATATTTACATACGTCACTTGGTTTCCAGCAGTGCTGCTTACAGACAAATTAACAAAAGAAAAGTGAATTTCTCTCATTCTGCTCCTGCCTCTCTGCTTGATTTCAACTCTTGATTTTCTTTTCTATTTCTCTCGATCTTTCTGTTTATCTTTCTTTCATCTCTCCCTCTCTCAAGCGTTCTTACAAGATGGGTGGTCATAGGAATGGGAAAGCCTCATGCTGGTACAGTGAGGGTGCTCTAACGAGATTAGGATTGTGGAACATTGTTGAGACTGAGCTGGAAGCATTGCACGCTTTCTCTCCTTGACATCTCTGTAACTCTATTTGTCTCTTACTCTTGTCCTCACTCTCTTGCTTGCAGTTTCTCTCTTTTTCTTCCTTCTTTTTACAGTGTCTCCTTCAGTATGTTTGCTCTCTCTTCTGTATGTGCCCAACTCTGTCTGTATGTTTCTCAAACAGTTTCTTTTTCCCTCTCCACATTTCTTTCCATATTTATTTTTGCCTGTCTCTCTTGCTGCATATTTCCCATTCTGCATTCTTCTTAAATATACTATCTCCCTTTCTTGCTGCGTGTTTTTGTGTCTTTCTGCATGTGTTTCACTTATTCCTTTTCTCTTGACATAGTTCTGCAGCCTGACTTGGGGCTTTGACCCAGCGACAGTTATAGAAATGATGTAAACTCTTCTTGAAGGTGGATGCAGAAGGGCCCAGCATTTATGTGTCTTTTTGTTTTATTTGCATGCATGTCCCAGTCCCACCCTCTTGATTCTTCCCAGTGCAAGGTCTAGGCAGCAATCCCTTCACGGAGGGGTTGGAGGAAGCAAATAGGGAAATAAGGGGCTAGAGAAGAGTAAACCAGCATGTCAGAGCCAGAGAAAGAAAGCAGGGAGCCTGATCTTTGATGGAGAAAGTAGGAAAGGAAGAATAGAATGGAAAGGTAGCATGCTGGTTAGTAGAGTAGCCAACACTCCCCGGAGCTATAAGCAAGCAAGTAGGGATGCCAAGCTAGGAGGGACTGGGTTGAAAAGGGACTGCCTCGATATATATATAAGCAAGGTGTTTAATAATGAGCAGGATATTGTCTCCACTAAAATAGTAGAAAAAATGTGAAAATACTTAACTGGAGGAGGGCTAATTGCAGTAAGTTGAAAAGGATCTAGCCCAAGTGGATTAGAATCAAAGATTGGTAGATAAAACTGTAAATAAGCAATGGAAGGCCTTCAAAGTGGAAATAGTTTGTGTACAGGCTAGACATATCACCATGAGGAGATAAGGAAGGGCATCCGGTGCTAGAGTTCCCTGGATGACTAAAGATGAGCTTAGGAACAAGAAATGGGCAGTCACACAACAGTGAGTGTACTACAGACCCCTGAACAGTCAGAGGGAGAAAGAAGAGTAAATATGTAGGTAAATCTCTGAGAAGTGCAGAAACATACGACTGTAGTAGTAGGGGATTTTAACTATCCTAATATTAAATGGGATAGTTTCAGTGTGAAAGGAATGGAGGGAACATAATTCTTGAGGTGCTTTCAGGAGAACTTTTTGGGCTAGTATGTAGCAAGTCCAACAAGAGAGGGCGCAGTTCTGGACTTGGTTTTAGGTAATGAAGCTGGGAAGGTGGAGGGAGAGGCAGTGGGAGAGCATTTTAGTGGTAGTGATCATAATTCAGTTAGTTTTAACATAATTATGGAAAAGGACAGAGATAGGAGTTAACGTTTGAAATTGGGATAAGGCAATTTTACTAAGTTGAGAAGTGATTTAGCTAAAGTGGACTGGAAACAGCTACTGAAGGTAAATCAGTGTCAGAGCAGTGGGAGGCATTCAAAGGGGAGATTCAGGGGGTTCAGAGTAAACATGTTCCCATGAAGATAAAGAGTGGGACAGCCAAATCTAGATCCCCCTGCATGTCAAGAAGCCTGCAGGGTATGATAAGGCAGAAAAGGAAAGCTTATGTCCAACACTGAGAACTCATTACTACAGAAAGCCAACAGGAGTATAGAAAGTGAAGGGGGAAATCAAAATGGAAATTAGGAAAGCAAAGAGAGGTCATGAAAGAATATTGGCAAGCAAAATCAAGGAGAACCCAAAGATGTTTTATCAATACATTGAGAGTAAGAGTATAATGAAGGAGTAGAGCCCATAAAAGACCAAAAAGGTAATCTGTGGGTGGAGGCGTAAGATGTGGGTATGGTTCTTAATGAATACTCTGCATCTGTCTTCACAAAAAGGGGACGATGATGGCATTGCAGTTAAGGAGGAGGAGTGTGAAGTATTGGATGTGATAAACATAGGGAGAGAGGAAGTATTAAGGGGATTAACATCCTTGAAAGTGGATAAATCACCAGGGCCGAATGAAATGCACCCCAGGCTGTTAAAAGAAGCTGGGGGGAAATAGCAGCAGGTCTGACCATCATTTTCCAATACTCACTAGATACAGGTGTGGCGCCGGAGGATTGGAGAACTGCTAATGCTGTACCTTTGTTTAAAAAGGGAGTGAGGAATAGACAAGCCAGTCAGTCTCACCTCAGGCAAATTATTGGAATCAATTCCGAAAGATAGGATAAACTGTCACTTAGAAAGGCAAGGATTAATCAAAGATAGTCAGCACGGATTTGTTAAGGGAATGTTGTGTCTGACTAACTTGATTGAATTTTTTGAGGAAGTAACAAGGAGGATTGATGAGAGCAGTGCAGTTGATGCAGTCTACATGGATTTTAGCAAGGCTTTTGACAAGGTCCCACATGGCACACTGATTAAAAAAAAAATTAAAGCCCATAGGATCCAGGGGAATGTAGCAAGCTGGATACAAAATTGGCTCAGTGGCAGGAAACAAAGGGTAATTGCAGACAGGTGTTTTAGCGACTGGAAGGCTGTTATGAGTGGGGTTTCGCAGTACTAGGTCCCCTGCTTTTTGTGGTATATATTAATGATTTGGATGTAAATCTGGGGGAAATGATCAAGAAGTTTGCAGAGAACACAAAAATTGGCTGTGTGGTTGATAGCGAGGAAAATAGCTGTAGACTGCAGGAAGATATCAATGGACTGGTCAGGGTGGGCAGAAAAGTGGCAAATGGAACTTAACCCAGAGAAGTGTGAAGTGGTGCATTTGGAGAGGTCAAACAAGGCATGGAAATATACAATAAATGGGAGGATACTGAGAGATGTAGAGGAAATGAGGGACCTTGGAGTGTATGTCCACAGATCCCTGAAGGTAGCAGGAAAGGTCGATAAGGTGGTTAAGAAGGCATATGGAATCCTTTCTTTATTCACCGAGGCATAGAATATAAGAGTAGGGAGGTTATGCTGGAACTATATAAAACATTAGTTAGGCCACAACTTGAGTATTGTGTGCAGTTCTGGTCACTTCATTACAGAAAGAATGTGATTCCACGAGAGAGAGTACAGAGGAGATTTACCAGAAAGTTGCCAGGACTGGAAAATTGCAGCTGTGAGGAAAGATTGGATGGGCTGGGGTTGTTCTCCTTGGAACAGAGGAGACTGAGGGGAGATTTGATTGAGATGTACAAAATTGTGAGGGGCCTGGATACAGTGGATGGGAAGGGTCTATTTACCAGCAGAGGGGTCAGTGACTAGGGGGCAGAGATTCGAGGGGAGATGAGGAAATGTTTTTTCACCCAGAAGGTGGTGGTGGACTGGAACTCACTGCTGGAAAGGGTGGTAGAGGCAGAAACCCTAAACTCATTTAAAAGGTGCCTGGATGTGCACCTGAAATGCTGTAACCTGCAGGGCTACGGACCAAATGCTGGAAGGTGGGATTAGGCTGGGTGGCTCTTTTTCTTGATGGGACAAGTGGCCTGTTCCTGTGCCGTAAACTTTCTATATTCTATGTAGAGATTAAAAGAAACTGAAAAAGGAGGCTTATGATAAATGCCAAGTCCATAATTCTGTAGAGAACCAAGCTGAATACAAAAAGTACAAAGGAGAACTGAAAAAGAAAATAAGATAGCAAAGATAGTGTATTAAAATAGATTACTGGATAACATAAAAGGGAACCCAAAAATCCTTTATAGCTACGTAAATAGTAAAAAGGTAGTAAAAAGGTAGTCAAAGGCAGGGTGAGGCTAATTCAGGACCAAAAAGCAGACTTTCTTGTGGAATAGAGGCATGACTGAGGTACTAAATGAGTACTTTGCATTCGTCTTTACTAAAGAAGAGGGGGTACAGTGAAGGAGGGGGTAGTAGAGAAACTTCACTGGATAAAACTAGATAAAGAGGAGGCACTTAAAATGTTGGCAGCGCTTAAAGTACAAACGTCACCTAGTCTAGATGGGTGCATCCTAGATTGCTGAGGGAAGGGTGGAAATTGCAGAGACTCTGGTCACAATCTTCCTTAGATATGGGAGTGGTAACTGAGGACTGGAGTGTTGCAAATGTTATATCCCTGTTCAAAAAAGAGAGGGATAAACCTGGTTACAGGCCAGACCGCCTAACATCGGTGGTGAGAACTCTGTTAGAGACAATAATTCTGGATAAAATTAATTGGTACTTAGAAAAATATGAGTTAATAAATGAAAGTCAGCATGGATTTCTTAAAGGCAAATCATGTTCAACTAACTTGATTGAGTTCTTTGATGAAGTAATAGAGAGGGATGATTAAGGTAGTGTGGCTGATGTTGTGTATATGGACTTTCAAAAGCTGTTTGATAAAGTACCACATAATAGACTTGTTAGAAAAATTAAAACCTATGGGATTAAAGAGACAGTGACAGCATAAGGTCATAAGAAATAGGAGCAGGAGTTGTCCATTCAGCCCCTCGAGCCTGCTCTGCCATTCAATAAGATCATGAACGATCTGATTGTGGCCTTAACTCCACTTTCTGGCCTGCCCCCCATAACCATTTATTCCCTTGTAGATCAAAAATCTGTCTAACTCAGCCTTGAATATATTCAATGACCCAGCCTCCACTGCTCTCTGGGAAGAGAATTCCAAAGATTAATGATCCCCTGAAAGAAGAAATTGCTAATTTTCAACTTAAATGGGAGACCCCTTATTTTGAAACAATGCCCCCCAGTTCTAGATTCCCCCACGAGGGGAAACACCCTCTCAGCATCAACCCTGTCAAGTTCCCTCAGAATCTTATATGTTTCATCTCTCATTCTTCTAAACTCCAATGAGTATAGGTCCAACCTTCTCAACCTTTCCTCATAAGACAACGCTTTCATCCCAGGAATCAACCTAGTGAACCTTCTCTGAACTGCATCCAATGCAGATATATCCCTTAAGTAAGGAGACCAAAACTGTACACAGCACTCTAGGTGTGGTCTCACCAATGCCCTGTATCATTATAGCAAGACTTGCCTACTTTTATACTCTATCCCCCTTGCAGTAAAGGCCAAATTTAGCCAAGGGACAGAAAGCAGTAAATAGTGGTGAACAGTTGTTTTTCAGACTATTGGGAAATGTGCAGTGGCGTTCTCCCTCCATGTTGGGACCACTGCTCTTTTTGATATATATTAATGACCTGGCCTTGGTTATACAGGGCAAAATTTCAAAGTTTGCAGATGACACAAAACTTGGAAGTGTAGTAAACAGTGGGGAGGATAGTAACAGATTTCAGGAGGACATTGACAGATTGGTGAAATGGGCAGACACATGGCAGATACAATTTAATGCAGTGAAGTGTCAAGAGATTCAGTTTGGTAAGAGGATAGGCAATTTAAACTAAATGGTACAATTTTTAAGGAGGTGCAGGAACAGGGATACTCGGAGGGTGGTGGGGGGGGGGGGGGGGAGCAGTGCGGTGTATGTACGCAAATCTTTGAAGATGGCAGGACAAGATGAAAATTGGCTTTATAAATAAAGGTAAAGAGTACAAAACAAAGATGTTATGCCAAACCTTTATAAAGGTTAGGCCACAGCTGGAGAAACATGGCTAATTCTGAGCATGGCACCTTTGGAAAAATGTCAAGGCCTTGGAGAGGGTGCAAGAGATTTACTAGAATGGTATCAGGGAGGAAAATTTCAGTTCTCTGGAGCGACTAGAGAAACTGGGGTCTTTCCTCCTTAGAACTAAGATGTGTAGGGGAAGATTTGATAGAGGTGACATGAGGAGAAAAAAAAAATTACAGTGAGTCATTATATGTACGGCACTGCCTGAAAACAGTGGTGGAAGTAGATTCAATAACAACTTTCAAAAGGGAACTGGATTAATACTTGAAGGGAACAATTTGCAGGGAAATGGGGAAAGAGCAGGGGAATGGACTAATGGGGTAGCTCATTTAAAGAACAGGCATAGGCGCAATGGGCCGAATGACAACCTTCTCTGCAGTATCACTCTATGATTCTATGAAAAGAATTTGATATGCATGTGTTAAGGAATCGTATGATAACATCACTCAATAATTTCTAGGCTGTAGTTTATAGATAGGCATAAATTACACTTTTTTTTTAGCTATTATGTCATGATAAAGTACTAAAACAAACTATATGATCAACGTGAATACAAGCCCGAAAAAGAAATTTCTCCAACTCATAAATGCTCAATGTTCTGCTCAAGAAAGACTTACATTTATATAGCACCTTACCACACCTCTCAAATGGCCCTAAGTGCTTCTTGTACAACAAATTACTTTAAAAGTTCAGTCACAGTTGCTACAAATGCTACAGTTAATTTGTAGACAGCAGGCTCCTACAAATAGCAATGAGATGAAAAACTAGTTAATCTGTTTTTGGTGGTGTTGACTGAGGGAGAAATATTGGCCAGGAAGCTTGGAGAACTTCCTGCTTTTCTTCAAATAGTAACACGGTATCTTTAACCTGAACAGGCAGAGTTCAAATTTAACACCTCATCCAGAAGGTGGTACCTTTTTAACAATGCAGCACTTCCTCAGTACTGTACTAGAATATGAGCCTATTTTATATGGTCAAATTGAGGAATGGGACTTGAACCCATAGATTAATGACACAGAGGTGACAGAATATGCCGACTGATCTAACCTGATCAAGAATCCCAATTTAAATGTTAGCACGGCTCTCTCTTTTGGATGCTGATTTATTTGCTGTGTATTTCGATGTTTTTATTTTGTTAAAGTAAAAATCAGCCCTGGTCCCAACCTAAGTGTCAGTACAGGAGTTCGTGTCTCAATAAAAACTGAGTCCTTGATGAGAACAAATGAATTTGTCCTTGAAAGTCTACAATAATGAGATTTACTTACGGTCTCCACCACAGTGAAGCAGTGTTTACATCTGTATGGCATTAAATGAACCCCACAAACCATAGGAAACAGATACAAATCAACAAAATTAAAACAAAGTTGGAAGAAATGATGAGAAAAATAAACAATTCAAAACACAACCAAAATATTGCACAGTGCCTTTTGTATAATCCTTCTTGATGGAGTAAAGCAATTTCAGATTTTATCAGAACAATCTGTTGTCAAAGTACACAGAATCTGTTAGTTGGTTGATTTATAACTTATGAAATTGACCTGAAATCAACAATTCCATGGAAAAGAACCCTGGTGTGCAGCAACTGTGCAAACAGCTTTTCCCCCTAAATAAATCCACTTGCAGAAACCAAATATATTGGCTGTTTTATACAAGCGTTCCAACTATAATGACAACTTTCCCAAACCCCCTTAAAAAGTTACTGAATAAATTGTTGTGTAATGACAAAATATTGCCCCAATTCCACACCTATTCAGGGTGCCAACTGGATTATCAATAAACAAGTAAAATTTTGTTGTTTAGAATTTACAATTGAACAAAAGTACAATGTAATTCAGCCAATATTTGCAAGGTATAGTATAAATAAATGTAATTCATTAACCATAAGAACCAGTTGTCGTGAAGGTCAAAACACAAAGGTACTTTGTAATGGGAGAGAAATGTTAAAAAAGAAATAAACAATGTCTTGATCTTAGAAAGAACACTGTGTGCTACTTTCAGCAAAGTCTGTCCTACTCCCAAAGACAGATAAAGGCAAACTATCAAGAACACATCAAACAGACGGCTATGATTTTAAGTCAATCACCTTGACATCTGTAATAAAAGCAAAATACTGCGGATGCTGGAAATCTGAAATAAAAACACGAAATGCTGGAAATACTCAGCAGGTCTGGCAGCATCTGTGGAAAGAGAATGAGAGTTAGCGTTTCGGGTCAATTCCGAAGAAGGGTCACTGACCCGAAACGCTAACTCTGCTTCTCTTTCCACAGATGCTGCCAGACCTGCTGAGTATTTCCAGCATTTCTTACCTTGACTTCTGTGAGTGGCACAAAGCCATAATTCCCAGATGACCCCAGGAGTCACCACCTTTTACAAATCTGAACGGGAGACCCTAAAGCAGAAAATACTCAGAACACTGTTTTCTAGATATAGGTAGGCAGGGAAGGGTCTTTTATGAAGATTGTTTATTTTCTTCCTCCTGCCACAAGTTTTTTCTCATGTGTCTTCACAGCTTCTATTGCTAAATTTCACATGGGAGTATGATGTTCGAGAGTGAGAGCATGCATTTTTGCTTTTGTTGCACTCCACCAGCATGCATGTGACGTATGACAGGATGAAGGGATACAAAGCTTTTTTAACAGGCAAAAAGGAATAGGAAAAGACAGGAAGAGTCAATAAAGGAATAAACTTGCTGGAGTAAAGTACTGGTGTAATGGAATGTTCAATGTGTGGTGCATCCCATAACATCACCACAGCAAAGTGTTGCACAGAAATTATTCAAAGTGCAAAAGAAGTCTGAACAATGTTACACTTGATTTTTCTTTTGTATGTGATGAAGTTGCAGACCTCTGTACTTTGTGGAAGAAATATTATTAAATATTCTATTCTCACTGTCAGCATCCTCTAAAAAAAATGAATTTCTTACAACAGCAAATGGCTCTTAGGCCAACCAAGGTGGGATCAACCCTTTCATATCTTGTCTTCACACTCTTACCCTCCATCCCTTCTCTCTTTAGAAATGCATCCAATTATCGCTTGAAGCCATCTTTACTGGTTGTTTCGATTACCTGCCCTGGCAAGTTATTTTACCTTTCTCTTACCTTTTGGTGAACATCCCCAGCCTGACTTCCATCTTACTCCTAACTTCCTAATTAATATTTGAATGCTCAATTGCAAGGAACAATTTGCTCAGGTCAATTTTTTTTTTCATTTCTTTCAAATAGTTACAAAGAAGCACGATTAACTTTTAATGCTCTTTGGTATTTTTTGAAATGCCTTGGTGTAAACCGATGACTTTATCAAAGGGGCTGACTTTAAAAGAGGTACCGAGCCTGACCACAAGAGCAATCAGACACATTCAAAGTGATACAATCATAGAAGAAACCTGGCGAATGGCCTCATATATCCCTAATCAGGTTAATTTAAATCCATAACACTGTTCGGATCAATAACTCCTTTCACCCAGATTGGTCCAATCAGGTAATCAGCATTCACAGTTTGAACAAAGAACAATCAAAGAAAAATCAATCGACCACACAAAAGAAAACAATGTTCAAAAGTGCTGATGAAAGGTTATCAATCTAGAATATTAACTCTATTTCTCTCTCCACAGATGCTGCTTGACCGGCTGAATGTATCCACCATTTTCTGTTATTTCAGAATTCCAGCGATTGCAGTATTCTACTTTTGTTTTAGGTTAATGCTAATAGCTTGAATCTGTTTCGTTTTTTTTTAATGGCAAGGCTCCCATTTTACTATCCTTTGCTTCTTCTTTGGCCTCCTTGTCTCGAGAGACAATGGGTAAGCGCCTAGAGCTGGTCAGTGGTCAGTCCTTTGCAATATATTTTAAATTCATAAGAGCAAAGTACTTGCTGAGAATTTCATTTTTACAGCAGAAAAGTGTTACTTTAAGCAGGACCCAAATGAAACACTGCAAAGAAATGACCAGAGAATTTGGCTATATGCAGTGCTGCTTTCAACGGCTGTGATTAAAATTGTTCTAGGTAGTGTTCAACCCAGCGGTCCATTTGCTTGCGTTGGTCAGTGATTGTGTCCCCTGATTTAGATTTGAGTGGGGGGGTGATCTTCCTGATGGTTGGCCCAAAAGCTCTCTTAATGCCATCATACATTCCTCTGATGTTTCCGGTGTCAGAGGCCAGCTGAATATGATTGCATAGGTGTTGTCAGTAGTCATTTGCGCAACGCCTGACTGTTTGTGCAGCGCTTCTGACTGCTTTAAGTGCTACGGATGTTAACTCGCTGGGGGCTTTCTTGTAGTTCAGCAGTGCAATGCGCTTGGCGGCTATGACAGGTTCCAGCTCTTCAAAGTGAGACTGAAACCAGTATGCATTCCGCTTCACACGTTTGCCATAGGTGGTCATTGCTGAGTCATAGATGGCGTCTCTGATGTGGGCCCACTTGATCTCTGCATCCCCTGTAGGAGTGTTTTGAAGGGATTTTTCAAGTGAATTTAGAAACTTACGTAACAGCTGTGGATGAGAAATTCTGCTAGTGTTGATGCGTGGGTGGCCCTTCTGCTTGGAGTGATGCTTCTTTGGTTTGAGTCTAACCTTGCTGCACACCAGGGAGTAGTCGGTGTCGCAGTCCGCACTGTGGAAGCTGCGTGTGATTTGAACGCTGTTTAAAGAGGCTCGCCTTGTGACGATGAGGTCCAGCTGGTACCAACGACGTGATCTTGGGTGCCTCCAACAAACCTGGTGACAGGATTTAGTGTGAAAGAAAGAGTTGGTGATGCAGAGGTTATGATAGGTACACAACACAAGCAGTCTCTGTCCATTCTCATTGTACTCCGGGGAAAATGTTGTCACTGAGACCGCCCTCAATGCAGCCCAGTCTCTGCCAGTCATGGATGAGCTGGACGTACAGCCAACAAAATCGGAACTCAGTGATGCCACTGATTCTCTAGCCAGCGGAAAAGCCCATGGGAAGGACGGCATTACCCCTGAAATAATCAAGAGTGCCAAACCTGCTATACTTTCAGCACTGTACGAACTGCTTTGCCTGTGCTGGGACGAGGGAACAGTACCACAGGACATGCGCGATGCATCATCACCCTCTATAAGAACAAGGGTGGCCGCGGTGACTGCCAACAACTACCGTGGAATCTCCCTGCTCAGCATAGCGGGGAAAATCTTCGCTCGAGTCGCTTTAAACAGGCTCCAGAAGCTGGCTGAGCGTGTCTACCCTGAGGCACAGTGTGACTTTCGAGCAGAGAGATCCACCATTGACATGCTGTTCTCCCTTCGCCAGCTACAGGAGAAATGCCGTGAACAACAGATGCCCCTCTACGTTGCTTTCATTGATCTCACCAAAGCCTTTGACATAGTCAGCAGACGTGGTCTCTTCAGACTACTAGAAAAGATCGGATGTCCACCAAAGCTACTAAGTATCATCACCTCATTCCATGACAATATGAAAGGCACAATTCAGCATAGCAGCGCCTCATCAGACCCCTTTCCTATCTTGAGTGATGTGAAACAGGGCTGTGTTCTCGCACCTACACTGTTTGGGATCTTCTTCTCTCCCTGCTGCTCTCACATGCGTTAAATTCTTCAGAAGAAGGAATTTTCCTCAATACAAGATCAGGTGGCAGGTCGTTCAACCTTGCCCGTCTAAGAGCGAAGACCAAAGTACGGAAAGTCCTCATCAGGGAACTCCTCTTTGCTGATGATGCTGCATTAACATCTCACACTGAAGAGTGTCTGCAGAGTCTCATCGACAGGATTGCGGCTGCCTGCAACAAATTTGGCCTAACCATCAGCCTCAAGAAAATGAAAACATCATGGGACAGGGCGTCAGAAATGCTCCATCTATAAATATCGGCAACCACGCTCTGGAAGTGGTTCAAGAGTTCACCTACCTAGGCTCAACTATCACCAGTAACCTGTCTCTCGATGCAGAAATCAACAAGCGCATGGGAAAGGCTTCCACTGCTATGTCCAGACTGGCCAAGAGAGTGTGGGAAAATGGCGCACTGACACGGAACACAAAAGTCCGAGTGTATCAAGCCTGTGTCCTCAGTACCTTGCTCGATGGCAGCGAGGCCTGGACAACGTATGTCAGCCAAGAGCGACGTCTCAATTCATTCCATCTTCGCTGCCTCCGGATAATCCTTGGCATCAGGTGGCAGGACCGTATCTCCAACACAGAAATTCTCGAGGCGGCCAATATCCCCAGCATATACACCCTACTGAGCCAGTGGCGCTTGAGATGGCTTGGCCATGTGAGCTGCATGGAAGATGGCAGGATCCACAAGGACACATTGTACAGCGAGCTCGTCACTGGTATCAGACCCACCGGCCGTCCATGCCTCCGCTTTAAAGACGTCAGCAAACGCGACATGAAATCCTGTGAATTTGATCACAAGTCATGGGAGTCATTTGCCAGTGATCGCCAAAGCTGGCGGACAGCCATAAAGGCGGGGCTAAAGTGTGGCAAGTCGAAGAGACTTAGCAGTTGGCAGGAAAAAAGACAGAGGCGCAAGGGGTGAGCCAACTGTGTAACAGCCCCGACAACCAATTTTATCTGTAGCACATGTGGAAGAGTCTGTCACTCTAGAATTGGCCTTTATAGCCACTCCAGGCACTGCTTTACAAACCACTGACCACCTCCAGGCACTTACCCATTGTCTCTCGAGACAAGGAGGCCAAAGAAGAAGATTAAAATTGTGACAAGAAATATCTGTTCCTGTGGACTTTTGTGATTACAGGTCTGTGCTGCTGTAACTTAAAGCTATCCATCCTCTACCACTCCCACTATGCCCATTTAGTCACCTGTTGATACTAAAGCTCTCATCTTCCAGAATTTTACTACCCTGTATGCAGCAGAAAAGGATTCAGACTGGATTGAAGTCATTGCCACTCAGTTCAATTTTACCAGTGTTTTTGCTGAACATTTGCCCGAAACCTGGATGTACAAAGTAACTGTTGAACACATGTGCTAACATGTCAAGCTGCTATTTCCCGTCAGTTCCTTTACACACAGTTTTAAACAACCACTGTGTGTGTGTATGTCTAAGTAGATTTAGACACACTGTAGTGTGTGTGTGAGCATGGAGAAAGTGGTTATTGCTTACACTTCGAAGGATGAATAGATCTAAAGACTGACCTTGCAAAGATCCAGCAACCAACAAAGCCAAAGTAAAAAGAAAGAGGCGATCAGTGCACAGCATATTTCAATTGAGCTTGATGGGTTATCTCGGAAAATGGTGCAAACAGCATCAGACAACAGTGGAAAATTGTGTTGAGTGGCTCTGTCCTAAGTCATCCAAAGACTAATTAAGAGGAGGGAAGGCATATATTCAGTAACAGCACTGGGCATACTGATGCCAAGTTTACAGTCTGGGTCAGACACAATGTACAGCTCATGTCTTTTCAGATTACCCAAGCAATAAACCTTCTTGACAACTTCAAAATAATACCATCTGGTGCACTAGCGTGACAGGTCGCCATCTCATGCTATCCATCTTCACAACTTTGCTGAGTGAAATTGCTAAATGACTGCCAATTAAATTAAATGAGAGCAATTCTATCTTTGTGGATTCATGCTCACGAGGAATTTGATCTGAACTGTTTACATTTATTTTCACTAAGCACTCTTAAGAGCTGAGAGGGCGAACAGACTTTCATGTAATTTATCATAGCAAGGTTTGATCTAAGAAGTTCTGATTTGCAAAACCCCTGAATTTACAGTTCATAGAATAGTTACAGCACAGAAAGAGGCCATTCGGTCCATTGTGTCCCTGCAGCTTTCTGTAAGAGCAAATCAGCTAATCCCACTGCCCCGTAGTTCTGCAAATTTTTTCTATTTAGGTGCTAATCCAATTCCTTTTAGAAAGTCATGATTCAGTCTGTTTCCACCACACTCTCAGGCTGTGCATTCTGTAGTATAATGTAATCCAGGGTTGTTAGTGGGAGGAATATGTAAATAGTCTGTGAATATCATCACAGGAAGTGATGGAACAGAACTTGTACAGAACCTTGTGTAGACTGAAACTGAAAGTCACAGATATCGGATACATGTAAATAAACTCCTGTTCCTGTAACCGTCAATCTCTCAGATATTCTGTAATAAGACTTAATAGCATCAGAATATTACACATTCCAGATCCTAACCACTCGCTGCATAAAAAGGTTTTTCCTCATTTTGCCATTGGTTCTTTTGCCAATCACTTTAAATCGGCGTCCCGCTGGTTCTCGACCTTTCTGCCAACGGGATCAGTTTCTCTCTATCTACACTGTTTAGACCCGTCGTGATTTTGAACACTTCTATTAAATCTCCTCTCAACCTCCTCTCCTCTAAGGAGAACAAGCCCTGGTTCTCCAATCTATCCACGTAACTAAAGTTACACTCAAGAAACCTCATTCATGCTTACCTCAGCTCCAGAATACTTCTGTGTCCTGGTTACCAGGTAATCCAAACTGACGTCATCACTGATTGGCATTGAACGAAACTGCAGTTTGAAGATCTCTGCCCGAGTGGCTGCATCAGGCAATGGTACGTATATAATGCGGTCAATCCGTCCTGGACGCATCAAAGCCTGCGACAAATTATAAAATTTTTCATATTTTCAACGTTCATGTAGACAACTCCACACAGCTCTCCTCTGCTAAAGCAGCCTAATAAACAGTACCAGACATTTAAATATCCTTTGAATTGTTGTTGTTGAATGGTTGCTGAGGTTTAATGAAGTTGAATAACTGAGGCAAGTATATCCTTCCTTACGTATGGACCAAAACTGTACATAGTACTCCAGGTGTGGTCTCGACAAAGCCCTCTGTAGAATTGCAGCAACCTCCCTTGCTCTTATACCCCATTCCCCCTTGCAAAAAAGGCCAAACTACCATTTCAGAATCACAGAACTGTTACAGCACAGAAGGAAACCATTCGGTCCATCATGTCTGCACCGGCTCTTTGAGCCCTCAGTTCCATTCTCCTGCCTTCTCCCCGTAACCCTGCACATTCTTCCTTTTCATATAACTGTCCAATTCCCTTTTGAATGCTTCAATTGAACCTGCCTCCACCACGTTCTCAGGCAGCACATTCCAAACCTTAACCACTTGTTGCGTGAAAACGTTTTTCTTCCTGTCGCTTTTGCTTCTCTTAGCAAATACTTTAAATCTGTGCCCTCTCGTTCTTGATCCTTTCTACTCTCAGCCTTCTCTTCTCCAAGGAAAACAGTCCTAACTTCTCCAATTTATCTTCATTACTGAAAATCCTCATCCCTGGAATCATTCTCATGAATCTTTTCTGCACTCTCTTCAATGCCCTCACGTCTTTGCGCAAGTGCGGCACCCAGAATTGGATGCAATACTCCAGCTGAGGCTGAACTAGTGTCTTATACAATTTCAACATAACTTCCTTGCTCTTGTACTCTATGCCCCTATTAATAAAGCCCAGGATACTGTATGCTTTATTAACTACTCTCTCAACCCATCCTGCGACCTTCAATGACTTATGCACATATACACCGAGGTTCCTCTGCTCCTGCACCCCCTTTAGAATTGCACCCTTTATTCTATATTGTCTCTCCATGTTCTTCCTACCAAAATGAATGACTTCACATTTCTCTGCACTGAACTTCATTTGCCACCTGTCTGCCCATTCTACCAACTTGTCTATGTCCTTTTGAAGTTCTACACTACATTTGTCTTCTAAATTGCTTCCTGTGCCTGCATGTTAATTTTCTGTGTTTTGTGCAGGAGGACACCCAAATCCCTCCGAACAACAAATTTTAATAGGCTCTCACCAATTTAAAAATATCCAATTTTTCTATTCTTCCTATCAAAATGAATAACCTCACGTTTTCCCACATTATACTCCATTCTGTCACCTCCTTGCCCATGCACTTAACCCGTCTATATCCCTTGCAGATTCTTTGGGCTGAAATTTTGTTTGACGTGAAATTATGGATGGGTCAATTTTGTCTGATCAAACAATGGGAAGGTCAAAGATGCCGTCTACAACCTCATCAGGCACTCCATAGCTTTGGTGTAGATTTCATTTCTCAGCCTGACTTCTCACTTGGGTTGAGTCAAACTATATGTAACATTGGTATTTTGTTCCCAAAGTTGAGCTCCAATTCCCATACCCTAGATAGCACCAAGATCACTTGATATCATCTCTGCAGCATCATCTGCGTCCAACTCCATCTTAGCTTCTTTAGCTGCAGAAACCTATGCCTTTGTCACTTTTAGTATTCAATTCACAACACCTTTTTTGCTGGGTTCCAGACCTCCACCTTCCATAACCTGCAAATTGCCCAAAACTCTGCTATCCTCATCCCATTCCATACTGAGATTTGTTCACCCACCCACTGTTGAAGCTTGATCTTCCAATCAATGAAGTTAAATATCTTTATCCTCATTTACAAATCCCTCCACAATTTAGTCCCAAAGTAACTTTGCAACCTTCCACAGCCTCTGACCTCTTGTGCACGTGTCCTTGCTCCATTCATTCTGGCTAGCAGTCTATCCAGCCACCTTGACCCTGCTCTCCAGAACTCGCTCCCCAAACCTCTCAGCTCACCTTAAAAAGCTTCCTCAAAACCTATCTCTGACAAATCCTTTAGTCACCTCTCCTAATCCTCCTGCAAAGATACAGCATCTGCCTCTTCTCTCCTCTGTGAATATAAATGAAAATTGTTATCGTAGTACTTAATGTTTAATCTTGCTCCTTTCCAACACTCGTATGAATCCTCAAATTATAGTTTCAGCATGAGAACCAACAGAGTGGACATTCATAGCGGCTGGTATTAACCAGCCTTAGAATTCATTTTGACATTGGTACAAATAGATTAAATACAGTCAGTGTTACAGTAGTCACAATTCAGATTGCAATCAGTAAGCTCTCTGACAAATTACTCATTCTCCTAACACAAAGCCAGACATCGCCAAAGAAATGATCACACTTCTTTTTGTGAATTTTGTGTCATAAAGGTGAAGGAACTCAGTATAGGATTATGGACCACCGTCACCATGCCCCAATCATATATTGTTGCACATATTCAATCCCCATGGCATTATGGGTGTAAACCAGCTTTTAGTAAATCAGAATTCTTTTATAGCAAGCAAACTGTTGAGATCAAATGTAACTATCATTAGTGTATTTTGAGAACAGTGCATAGTGTCGTGGAGTCTCACAATATTCTAAAGTTGATGTATTCAAAATACACAATAGCTTGTTTAAACTGTGTATTACCAGACATTACTTTGTGATACTATTTGAACTCTGAGTGTGTTGCATCCCTATATCAATATCAAAGTCAGCTACTGTTTCACTTTTAACAGTATCTTAGCCTCACACCTAGTGGTGATAATACAACAGCATTAGATAATCTATACAGCACAATAAAATAAATTCTGAGCCTTAAAGCTGAACTACATATAAACTTAGAAATTGCAGTTCATGATACTGTGGCTGAATACTTCACATGTTCAGGTGACATTCCTTTCTCTGCTATCTCAACAGAGGTGGTAAGCCTTTTAAAATGAACAAAGAGACTTCTGCTTTAAATAAGTGAACATACAAATGTATTAAGTGTACATCTGCTATTGTTGCCAAAAATAAAAACAGAAAATGCTGGAAATACTCAGTAGGTCTGGCAAGATCTGTGGAGACAGAAACAGAGTTAACATTTCGGGTCGATGACCTTCATCAGAACTAGAAAAAATTAGAGATGTAACAGGCTTTACGAAATGATAGTGACAGAGAAAGAGGGGAGGGGGTAAATTGAACAAATTTGAAGGTCTCTGATTGATGGAAAGCAGGAGAGATTAAATGACTAAAGGAATGATGGTGCAAGGCAAAATGGGATGGTAACAGGACAAGTAAAGACACAAAAGATGGTTCTAGAAGAGGTGTAAATGGGAAAAGCTGAATCATCAGCCACAACTATCATCCAACAAACAAAAAAAAGGAGCAGAGGTTATGACCTGAAATTGTTGAGTCCGGAAGGCTGTAATGTGTCTAATCAAAAGATGAGGCGCTATTCCTCAAGTTTACGTTGAGCCTCATTCGAACAGTTTGGTGGCTGAGGATAGAGAGGTCAATGTTGCAGTAGGGCGGAAAATTAAAATAACAGGTAACCAGAAACACAAATTCATGCTTGCAGACTGAACGGAGGTATTCTGCTAAGCAGTTACCCAATGTGCATTTGGTCCCCCTGGTTGTTAAGAAAGTGCTTCCGTATTTTTTGTTAAGCATATGTTTTTGAGGACTTATATTTAAATTGTGAAGATGGATTCATTGAAAGGCTGAAGATTTCATAGAAGCTGAACTTTGCTTTGTTGTTGGTAGTTCATTGAAAGGACACTGAGATGTTGTTTAAAAGCAGCCTTGCTGGAAGTCATGTGCTTTAAGTAATAAACAACAGAAACCTTGGTGACCTGGGGAAGATGTTTACAGAGAACTGACAGGTCAAGATTTATAGGGGTCAGGAGGCTTGACTCTTGAGGTATTGTTTTTGGTTTCGTTTTGGACAGTGTATTGGGGTGTGAACTATTTTGAAGACAGTTGGAGAAAACCAGCCAAGGAAGCAGCCTACATAAGCTCACCCTCTTCCATCTCCTTGAGAACATCCTGAGAATCAAGTGTAAGAAATAGAGAAACTGATGCTGTGTTTTTCCTGGAAAGCCTGCCAAACTGATCCTCAACATCGCCAGAAAAGAACTGCTCAAGAAAGACCCCAGTGACAGCTGTTGATGTGTATTTGGGACACCTAACCAAGAAGAGACAACTGACATCTTTCCATACCTTCTCTTTTTTCTTCAAGAATTGGCAAGTATTTGGCCAAAGTATTCTTTTTTTGTCTTTTCTTTGTAACAGACCTCTGCAGAGAGAATTTCTGTATTTTTTTCAGTGTGTGTGAGTTTGTGGGTAGGGAATTTAAAAAGGGGAATTTTCATATTTCAATCTGTGTGTTAATGCTTTGATTCGTTACTGGTTAAGACTTGTTTTATAATAAACTGATAATTTAGTTGCTTATTAAAGAAACCTGGTTGGTGTATTTTATTCTGTGATAAAGAGTAACAGTATATGATTGACTGCATTGGTGACTCGCTAAACATTTAAAAAAGTATATGTTGTGACCTGTGGAGAAGTGGAACTAGAAAAGACAGTGCACTCCTCCCACCTCAGTCATAACATGGTGTAGAGGAGACTGCATTGTGAGCAGCGCATACAGTATACTAAATTGAAAGAAGCACAAGTAAATTGTTGTTCCACTTCTAAGGGGTGTTTGGGGCCTTGAATAATGAGAAGGAAAGAGGTAAACAGGCAGGTGTTGCACTTGCATTGAAAGGCCCCATGGACGGGGTGATTGAGGAGTTGACCCTGCTGTTGCAGAGGGAATGGCCCCTTTAGAATGCTGAAAGGCGAGTGAACAGGAAGATGTGTTGGTGGTGGCATCACACTGGAGGTAGCGGATATGACAGAGGATGATCTGTTTAATGTGGAAGCTGGTGGGGTGGAAGGTAAGAACAAGGGGAAGTCTATCATGGTTCTGCGAGGGGATGGGGTGAAAACAAAAGTGCAGGAAATGGAATGGACACAGTTGAGGGCCCCGTCAACTACATCGTGGGGCAATCCTTGGTTGAAGAAAAGGAGACATATTGGAAGCACTGGTATGGAAGGTGGCATTGCCAGAAAAGATATGACGAAGAAACTGGGAGAATGGAGCGTGAGGAAGTGTTGTCAAGGTAGCTGTCAGAGTCAGATGGATATTAGTCAAAAGCCCACCCCCAGAAATAGCGACAAAGAAGTCGAGGGAAGGAAGGGAAGAGTCAGAAATAGACCATGCGAAGGCAAGGGAAGGGTGGAAATTGAAAGCAAAGTTAATGAAATTTTCCTGTTTTGAGGCAACAGCAGGAAACGGCACCGATACATTCATCAATGCACAGGGAAAAGGGGTGGGGGAGAGGACCTGAGTAGGACTGGAACAAAGAATATTCCACATATCCCACTAAAAGGCAGGCATAACTAGGACCCATAGAGGTTCCCATAGCAACATTTTTCTTTGGAGAAAGTGAGCAGAGTTAAAGGAGAAGTTGTTCAATGTAAGAACAAGTTCAGCCAGGCAGAGGAGGGTGGTAGTGTTTGGGGTCTGGTTGGGTCTCCATTCAAGAAAGAAACAGAGAGCTCTCAGACCATCCTGGTTGGGGATGGAGGTTTAGAGAGATTGGATGTCCATGGTGAAAAGGAGGCAGTTAGAGCCAGGAAACTGCAAACTGGAGGGCGTGGGAAGAGTCACGGATGTGGCTGACAAGAGACTGGACAAGGAGAAGAAAAGAGTTGAGATAAGAAGAAATCAGTTCTGTGGAGCAAGAACAAGCTGAAACAATGGGTCTACCAGAGCAGTCCTGATTGTAGACTATAATGTCTTTAGACTATAATGTTCAACTTAACCTATATGAAATAACACTTGCATATTTCATATATCATATGAAACATCCAAGTGTGCAATAATGACTTGTACAACAGTCCATGCCACTGCTTATTAGATCGTTCAGTGTATTGGTTTCTGGTGCAGAAACCCCTCTGAAAAGTAACTTTTTACTTCAGCATGTTCTCAGATTTATGAAGAAGATGTCAGCAAAAAAAAAAGTGAAATAATCTTGTTCTTACAGTTCAGTGTGATCTGTTACTTAGGACACAGTTTCATGGCATTGCAATGTTAATCTTTTCTCTCTTCCCCTATTGTTGAGAATTTGTTTTATTCAGTTGCTTTAGGGCAGTGAATGGAATTGAAGCAGAAAATGTGATGTTTCTTTCTGCACAACTGTTTGTATTTTCCATCCTTTTGTATTTATATAGAACCATGAACTATGCAACAGAATTGGAGGTAATGACACCTGGAACTGAAAAACTAGACGATAATATTTCAGCCCTGTTACAGGAACATTTAAGCTGATGGAAAAACAGGCCTGAGAGAGGCAAGTGATGTCCCATTAATAGTTCATTTCAAAAAAACAGAAAACTTTATTTTAGAACAACGGATTCCCTTGTTTATTTTACAAACAAAATCAGCAGTGGGGAAACCTAGTCTATTCCACTCTTGGGAAAATTTTCCGTTGGAGAATAATAAACTGGGTGTTCTATCGCTGCTTATTGTGTATCCTCCATGTGTTTTCTAACCTACTTATACAGCTTCACAATTATCTGAAATGAATGTCCAGAAACCACTTTTACCTGCTCCAAGGAAGTTCCCACAGCAAGGACTGTGACTCTAAAAACAGTGACGAGCATAAATTAAGCATTTTGGATGAAATATTAAAACAAATGATCACTGATGAGGCTCAGAAAGAGTTTTGCAGCATAGACAATTATTTGGCTCATTGCACCTGTGCTGGTCTTTGAAAGAGCTATTCACTTAATCCCATTCCCCTGCCCTTTCTGCAAACCTATTCATGCTTTCTTTTTCAAATATATCTCAATTTCCCTTATTGAAGTGATTATGGATTCTGCTTCCACCACTGTCAATGCCCTAACAATCCTACACAAAAAAGGACTTTTTACTTTGCTCTTTTGATGATAATTTTGTATTTATGTGCTCTGGCTACCTAAGCACCAACCAGTTTTTCTCAATTTAACTTATGAAGATCTTGTAATTTTGAACATTAGTATCAGACCTCTTCTTAATATAATGAAAAGGATCACAGTTAATCTTGTCCCTTACAACAAAAGCTTAGCCATCTTGGTATTATGCAAGTAATCTTCTTCCGTACCCTTCCCATGGTCTTGACATCTTTCTTAAAGTAGAGCATTTAAAACTCTGGCCTAACCAATAATTTGTGTAATTTTAGCATTACCTCTTTGCTTTTGTATTCTAAACCCCTATAGAGAAAACCTGTGTTCCAATCAACTTTTTATAGATTTATCAACTCGTCCTTTCACATATTTGCATCCAAACCCCGAGCCTCTCTGTTCTTCTACTCCTTTTAATGTTTTACCATCAAAGGCACATGTTTTCTCTTATTCCTCCTTCCAAAATGTGTCTTTTCACAATTCTGTGTTGAAATTCACCCAATACCTACCTGCCAGATCTAAGACCAGCTAGTCTTTGACCAGCAGTAAGGTGTTGGCAGCACCCTGAAAATTGCAGTGATAAACTTATGACACCATTCTGGCTCCTGATCCTCCCACAGGCATTTACCTTGGGGCCTTTACATGGGCGGCTCAGGTGTTGCCCTGTTTCAGATAAAAAAACAACTTGCAACATGCAAATTGGGGTCCTACAATGTACGCAGGACCCTGATGCCATGTTGAACTACCATTGGGCAGAGTGTGCATGGCATTGAGGGCCTGCATTAAAGGAACTACTGCAGGCTGCTCAGAAAAATGTGCATTTCTGCTTTTTGGCTCAACTCCATGTTAGAACTTCTGGGTTTTGTGCCCCGTCCAAACAGCTTCCAGTTAGTGCTGCTTATTTATTTATTTATTTTATTTTGAGACACAGCACAGAAACAGGCCCTTCGGCCCACCGAGTCTGTGCCGACCAACAACCACCCATTTATACTAATCCTACATTCACCCCATATTCCCTACCACATCCCCACCATTCTCCTACCACCTACCTACACTACAGGCAATTTGCAATGGCCAATTTACCTATCAACCTGCAAGTCTTTGGCTGTGGGAGGAAACTGGAGCACCCGGCGGAAACCCGCGCAGTCACAGGGAGAACTTGCAAACTCCACACAGGCAGTACCCCAGAACTGAACTCGGGTGGCTGGAGCTGTGAGGCTGCGGTGCTAACCACTGCGCCGCCCATGCTCATGTGCATGCAGCTTGCTCCTTGATACTGAAATGAGGTCTGGCCCTAAAAACGGCTCATACCTCTTACCAATGAATTTGGCTTTCGGCACGAGTATTCATCACACATAACTGTGCCCTCTATTTTTATATGATCTTCAGATTTTGATATTATTGCCCCTATGGGAAAGTGCAATGTTTATATTCATTCAGTCTGAAAATAATCTCTTACTCACCACTCTGCTTTCTGTCCTTTAGTCAATTTCCTCTCCATGTTGCTCATTCAGCTTTTTTGCCATGCCTTTATCCTCCATGAGAAGACTTCTCATCATCTCCATTTAGTCCTAGTCTTTAACTCTTATTTTCTGTGCGCTAACAGAATTCTTTACTAATTTCCTGTTGGTATTTTTTTTATAGCACTTTTGCATTTCTAACCTTTTTTGTTTCTTCTATTTTCTATGCTCTGCTCTTAAGGCTGATATACCTAGTGAGATGAGATGTACTGGCCTCCAGCAAGTGGGTCCCACTGCAAGAGACCTGAGGAAGAGATACAATTTAGAATTATTTATTACTGGCAAAAAGTATGTACCTGATTGGAGAATCAGCACCCCTCCAGATGGCAGAGACATCAGAATCATTTAGTTCTATGCAGTGGCAGGCGCCCAAGATATGCTTGCAGTACCCTCCCACTGACTCCATATACTCCAGTAGGGTCAGAGTTGGGGAGCACCAATGGAGCAATCCTAGTGTAAATGCAGGGACTATGGTCTGTGAAATTTTGGGACAAAGAAATATGACTGCATTAGTCATTTGATTTTTGGAAATTCTTTGGAACTTCTTAAAATTTCATAATGCAGTTCTAAATTATACTGGGCTGAAATTTATGTTGCTGCCGCCGTAATTGGCAGCGGCCGTAAACAATGGTGGCCCGCAGGTGCGCGTATTAAGCATGGCAGCTCATTTAAATGGCCGGGGTGGACCGCATCCCCCCCACCCCCCGATGACATGGAGGGGGCGGGCTGTCCATCCCCGGCAATGGTGCTAGCCCCCATTGCCCAGGAGCCGACACCATTTTTAAAGGGCTTTGAGCCCTTCCATTTAATTTAAATTTTTGAAGAGATAAGCGATATAAAATGTATTCGAAGAAATTAAATGAATGTTTCTAGCCCCTCTCTCACCCCCCCCCCCCCAATAACCATACATTTCATTCCTTGCCCTCTTCCCCCCGGAAAAATACTTACCTTGTGCACCTGACCTTCCTCCCGCAATGTTCACAAACTTGAACCTCTACCCCTTCCCACTATCCCCTACACCAATCAAATTACTTTGATGCCGCTCCCCCAACTTCTGCACTAAAATAGTTACCGGTTTCCCCCCTCCCCACCAGTGTCCCGCATCAGATCCTCAGATGGGTATCCAAAGGCGCGGCAGTGCTGGCCACCGGTAGCAATATCGCTGCGGAACGGACGGCGGGAGCAGGTAAGTAATTAATTCTGTCATTAACATTATTTTAGAGTCATCGAGTTATACAGCACAAAAACAGGTCCTTCGGCCCGTCATGTCTGTGTTGACCATCAAGCACCTATCTATTTTCCCATTTTCCAGGACTTGGCCTTGTATGTTATGGCGTTTCAAGTGCTCATCTAAATACTTCTTAAATGTTGTGAGGGTTCCTGCCAGATTCCAACCACCCTCTGGGTGAAAATTTTTTTCTTTACATCCCATCTAAATCTATGCCCCCTGGTTATTGACACATCCGCTAAGGGAAAAAGTTTCTCCCTATCTACGGCCCTCATAATTTTGTATACCTCAATCAGGTCCCCCCTCAGTCTTCTCTGCTCCAAGGAAAACAACCCTAGCCTATCCAGTCTCTCTTCATAGCTGAAATGCTCCAGCCCAGGCAACATCCTGGTGAATCTCCTCAGCACCCTCCCAATGCAATCACATCCTTCCTATAGTGCGGCGACCAGAACTGTACACAGTATTCCAGCTGTGGCCGAACTAGCATTTTATACAGCTCCATCATAACCTTCCTGCTCTTATATTCTATGCATTGGCTAATAAAGGCAAGTATCCCATATGCCTTCCTCACCACTTATCTACCTGTGCTGCTGCCTTCAGTGATCTATGGACAAGTACACCAAGGTCCCTCTGACCTTCTGTACTTCCGAAGGATCCTACCACCCATTGTATATCCCCTTGCCTTGTTAGTCCTCCCTAAACCTCACAATTCTCAGGAATAAATTCCATTTGCCACTGCTCTGCCCATCTTATCAGCCCATCTATATCGTCCTGTAATCTAAGGCTTTCCTCCTCACTATCTACGACACCACCAATTTTCGTGTCATATGCAAACTTACTGATCATACCTCCTGTGTTCACGTCTAAATCATTAAAGTACACTACAAACAGCAAGGGTCCCAGCACCGAGGTACACCACTGGTCACAGGCTTCCAAACACAAAAACAACCCTCAACCATCACCCTCTGCCTCCTGCCACTAAGCCAATTTTGGAGCCAATTTGCCCTGGATCCCATGGGCTCTTACCTTCTTAGCCAATCTCCCATGCGGGACCTTATCAAAAGCCTTACTGAAGTCCATATAGACTACAACTGCCTTACCCTCATCTACACATCTAGTCACCGCCTCGAAAAATTCAATCAAGTTTGTTAAACATGATCTCCCCATGACAAACCCATGCTGACTATTCTTGATTAATCTCTGCCTCTCCAAGTGGAGATTAATCCTGTCCCTCAGAATTTTTTCCAATAGTTTCCCTACCTGATGTTAGACTCACTGTTTTATCCTTACTACCCTTCTTGAATAATAGTACCACATTCGCTGTCCTCCAGTCCTCAGACACCTCTCCTGTGACCAGAGAGGATTTGAAAATTTGTGTCAGAGCCCCTGCAATCTCCTCCCTTGCCTCACATAGCAGCCTGGGATACATCTCATCTGAGCCTGAGAATTTATCCACTTTTAAGCCTGCTAAAACCAATAATACCTCCTCCCTTTCAATGATAATCTGTTCGAGTATATCACAATCCCCCTCCCTGATCTCTACACATAGAAACATTGAAAATAGGAGCAGGAGTAGGCCAATCGACCCTTCAAGCCTGCTTCACCATTCATTATGATCATGTGTGTCCGGCCCAACCTGCAGCAGGACCGACCCAAGCCCGAAAGCCGGACCCGGCAGAGGGGCCTGACCTGACCCGAACCCGACACATTTTTTTTACACAGAGAGTGGTGAGTGCCTGGAACTTGCTGCCGGGAGAGGTGGTGGAAGCAGGTACGATAGCAACGTTTAAGAGGCATCTTGACAAATACATGAATAGGATGGGAATAGAGGGATACGGTCCCCAGAAGTGCAGAAAGTTTTAGTTTAGGCAGGCATCAAGATCGGGGCAAGCTTGGATGGCCAAAAGGCCTGATCCTGTGCTGTACTGTTCTTTGTTCATGGCTGATCATCCAACTCAGTAACCTGTTCTCACTTGCGCCCCATACCCTTTGATCCCTTTAGACCCAAGAGCTATATCTAACTCCTTCTTGAAAACATACAATGTTTTGGCCTCAACTGCTTTCTGTGGTAGCGAATTCCACAGGCTCATCACTTCACAGGGTGAAGAAATTTCTCCTCATCTTAGTCCTGAAAGGTTTACCCCGTGTCATTAGACACTTACATCGTCCCCCTCCATAGTGAACACATGAAAAGTAATAATTTAAAACCTCATCAATGTCCTCCGGCTCCACACACATATTGCCACTTTGGTCCTTAATGGGCCCTACTCTTTCCCTGGTTATCCTCTTGCCCTTAATATACTTACAAAACACCTTGGGATTTTCCTTTATCTTGCCTGCCAGTGTTTTTTTCATGCCCCCTCTTCGCTTTCCTAATTACTTTTTTAAGTACCCTATCTTTCTATACCCCTCTAGGACCTCCGCTGTTTTCAGCCCTCTGCATCTGCCATAAGCCTCCTTTTTTTTCCTTATCCAATCCTCTATATCCCTTGACATCCAGGGTTCCCTGGACTTGTTGGTCCTACCCTTCACCTTTACGGGAACATGACAGCCCTGAACTCTATTTCCTTTTTGAATGACTCCCACTGGTCTGATGTAGACTTTCCTACAAGTAACTGCTCCCAGTCCACTTCGGCCAGATCCTGTTTTATCATATTAAAATCGGCCTTCCCCCAATTCAGTACCTTTATTTCTGGTCCATCTTCATCCTTTTCCATAACTACCTTAAATCTTACAGAGTTACGGTCACTATCCCTGAAATGCTCCCCCACTGACACTTCTACCACTTGTCCGGCCTCATTTCCTAGGATTAGGTCCAGTACCATCCCTTCTCTTGTCGGACTTTCTACATTCTGGTTCAAAAAGCTCACCTGTATGCACATTTAAATTTGCCTTCCGTCGCCTAGCTGCGCAGGCAGACCACCATGAGGCCTTGCCACCACGGGCATATTCCTGCCCCTCGACACCACGACCCCCGACATCGGGGGCCTGTAAAATCCAGCCCAATGAGTGTTAGACTTTTATATTGCAGATGTTCAGAATAAATAGCAAAAGGCTCATGCATAAACAGTACCAAAATAAAGCTGTTTCTGAAAGAAACATTTCTCTTTAACCATTCAATTTTATGTGCTATTGTTTATGGTAATTTTGGCTTGTCTCTATCTTTAATGGCTTCAGTTCCAGCTCATTCTCCTTGTTTTTTTTTATTGCCTTTATGGGATCTTTTATTTAATATATTTCCTTTTATTTCCTCAACAACTTTTTCTGTTCCATCTTGCTGCTTCCATTTTGCTTTTATGTTTACAGTCACTGTAGCCATGTGCACTTTCTTGAAGAACGCAAGGATCTGGTGGTGCATGTGCAGAATGTGTTTGCACAAACAGGTCAAATTTCATAGACAGGGTCAAAAATCAGAGTTACCAGCACAACAGAAACAACTCAGTAAAAGAATAGAAAAATCAGGAGAAGGAAAAAAATTAAGAAGTGTCTTTCTTTTTAAGCCCAATAACAGACGACATCAAGCATATGTGACAAAATACATGGAACAAAGACCAAGTGAAGAAATGGTACTGTAGGAATAGTCTACAGGCAACTCTGTGTAACTTTCATGATTAATGGGAAATCATTTTTTTTCTGTGTTTATTTTATAACTGCTATCTATAAAGCTATGTATCTAATTGGTATAGAAATACATATATTGACTGGAACCATCTAGAAAAAAAATAAATTCAGCAGTGTGATTGGGTGAAATTGCAGCCTTCGAGTAATTGCTTTTCACTGGACATCGGTGTGATCTTTGCTGATCTATACTTCAGCTCATCAGAACAGTTCAATTGCAGAATTGAGTGAACAAAACAAGTGCAGCACTTGATTCATAACTTGTAACAGTCTATATGCAAGACTCTTATTCTTCACAAATGCCACAATGATGAGAAGTGGTGGCAAGCAGAACATTATTAAATCTATTTATGTTAATGTTGAAGATTAATACTGCTGAAAGAATTGTTTTAAAATCTGTTTTTTGCACTTTAAAACAAACTCACATCTTTGTTGAACAAATGCTAGGCTAATTACATAAATCTTGGAGAAGAAATCAACTAATTCATAGCACAAGAAAATACCCAAATCCTGAGACTTTTGCTGTGCAACTTTCCGTTCATCCCCTTATATTATCGTCTGCATATGTTATAAAAACAACTGGCACTTATACAGTGTCTTTAATGTAGAAAAATGTCTAATGGTGCTTTCCAGAAGAGAAAAGAAACACACACTTGCTAAAATCTTGCATTGTGGCAACTCTCGTCTAATGTTCTCCTCCATTTTACAACAATGTAGTTTGCAAGTTCTCCCTGTGTCTGCGTGGGTTTTCTCCGGGTGCTCCGGTTTCCTCCCACAAGCCAAAAGACTTGCAGGTTGGTAGGTAAATTGGCCATTATAAATTGTCACTAGTATAGGTAACTGGTAGGGAAATACAGGGACAGGTGGGGATGTTTGGTAGTTATATGGGATTAGTGTAGGATTAGTATAAATGGGTGGTTGATGGTCGGCACAGACTCGGTGGGCCGAAGGGCCTGTTTCAGTGCTGTATCTCTAATCTAATCTAAAAAAAATGGGTGGTAAGATCTCAACACTACACTGGTGTGCAAAGTTGAACTCCCAGTTCTGCAGATCATAAAGACCTGCAGTGTCTTCATTGGTCTGTAAGCAGTCACAGAAAAAATATTTCATTTACTTCAAAGTAACTGAAGAGTTAAATACAAATCCTGTTGTTAGCAAATCTTAATAAATCACGCAAAATACTCCAATTCATTAAATGAGACAAACATTCAATCTGATCTTTAAAAGTACATATTTCTGTAATAGGAGTAAAAGGATCCTCTGTTCCTCAGGACCGTCTGTTCCAAATTTCTTGAAATGTTTTTTTCAGGCTGCCGCCTTTGACAAACATGAACTGACATAGTTCGGATTAGACAATAATGTGATTTTTAATGTAGTGTTGGTTAGTCTGACATGCCAAAAATTCTATCTAATATCATAGCTGTATTTGAAATGTCGCAACAAGATAAATGACTGAAGAGAGGGAATATCCTGCAGGTACTGCCAATGGGAGCAACAAGCTATATAATGTGGGTGGGTATGTGGGTGGATAGGGAGGTGGGTGGTGGGGGTTATGGTTGTCAAAGATTTTTTTTAGATTGCACACATTTTTTCACAACACATTTTTTACATTAGTTCTGCCTGAAGAATCTGAATTTTGGACCCGCTTCAATGAGTCACAGTTGGCTACCTGAATCTGGCCATGAAAGGAATTAAATGTACAGTTCAAAAGCACATTTATACAAATCACTGGGACCACAAACACATCAGCATGGTCGTGCCCACATCTGCATGGCCATGCACATTTCAATCTGGCCATGTACAAATTTGCACAGCCATGAACATATCAAATGCTCATTAAGAATATCCTGCAAAAATGAGAGTTTACCCTGTCAGAATGGAGATAAACAGCAGTGAGCATTTTGTAGAATAAAGTCTGAAGTCAGGCACATCTGGTATTTAATCAATATGGAGTCTCTGGAATCCTGCAGGCTGTTTCTGTCAGGACGACAGGTTTGGAATATTTTCAGCAAAGATGAGATCTGCCTAGACCAGCTCCTGAAGGGGAGTTACCGTCCTTCTGTGCAAGTCTGTTTTTTTTTTACAATGTGAACAACTGCAGAACTCATTCAGCACCCAGAAGCAAAGGCTTTTTTCCCCTCCTCCTCCAGGCAAAGTAGAGCTATCCATCACTTAACAGACTTACTTCCTGTTTTGAAGCAGTTGGGGAGGTATAACTTCCAACCCAAATACTTGGCTTGGCAAGCTACACTAGTGTTGATGGACGCTTTTATAACCACTTCATTCCACCTGAATTTTGGTGTAGTGCAGGAGGGGGAAGGGAGAAACAGTGCACAACTGAAACAGCTGTAGGAAAAGGTTAGCTGGATCTGCCAGCAGTGACTAATATTAGTTTGTAAAGTCAACATCAGTGTGTTCATTTAGAAAAAAAGCAGAATTGGAAATGCATTTTTAAAAATGTCCTTTTCTATCGCAAAAACTTACAACACAGTTTAAAGTACAACAACACGTTTTGGCTTTACAATAAGGCCCTGCAATTAATTGTACCAACTTGATAGCTAAGTTGATGATATTGGCCAGACTTTACATATACAAGAGAAGAGATGTTTAGAAAAAGTAAGCAATTGATATGTATGTAGATGTCCAAAAATAAACAGGAAAAAGAGTGAAAAGCACAGTCAAAAGAGTGCTGGAAAGGTAAAGACGGGGGAGGAAACAAAATGATTAAAAGGTCAGGACTGTTCACACATTCATGAGGATGCTAACGTACTTAATGTGTAACTGAAATCTCTCACACACCAGCAAATACACAAGGGTCTATGGGTCTCTAAATGTTAATATGTGCATTAGGTTCTTCACATGCTAGCATGTGAATAAAGCCTGCACAACAGATCACTCACAAATGAAGAAGAGCACAGGTTCACTCACACACCAATTTGTCCATACAATCATTCAGATGCTGCTAATGAATCAGCCAGCTTAAGGGCCACTTTCACCTGGAATTTATGAAAAAATCCTTGCATTGCACTTTACAACAGTTGTGATTCGCTGCTACCTGTAACTATTATAATTTGCAACATTGAATGTTAAGTAATATATAAATTACACAGAAACAACAGAAAATACATCTGAGTTTTGGAATCCTGATGAATTGTAAGTTAGGATGGAGAATGGGATAGAAAGAATTCTTCTGTTAAATTCACAAATAATGCAAAGAGCAAAGCTATTTTCATTTAGCTCAAAATAGGAGAATATAGTGCTGAGTTATGTGAGGAGACTTGTTGACTAGGATCAGCAGTTTCCAGCGGATCAACTCACTCGCTTTTGTAGTAGTCTCATCGCAGATTCACCTTTTTCTGCTCATTCCAGAAAGATTTAGACATTGTCAATTTATTTTTACTTGAATTCAGAAGAATTTTATTCTATATTGTCTACTGAAACTGGCCTCCACTGGAGGATCAGAAATCTCTAGCAATCTAGCAATCATTTGCACATTTCAAAAACAGCAAATCAGTTTTATCAAATTGCTAAATTACTTTCTATCGGAGAAGCAAAAAAGATTAGAATGGCTGAGAAAGACAGCTAGACAACAAAGGGAAAAAATAAAGAACTTTACATAAACACATCAAAAGTAAAAGAATTCGTCAAGAAAAGGTTAGGCTGATTAGAGATGAAAAAGTAAATCTTCCCTTTGCAGCATGAAAGCTTTGTGGAGAAACTCAATGCGTACTTTGCATTGGTTTTCACAGAAGAGTATGGTAGTGGGAATGAAAGGATACAAGAGGAGGAGGTGGAGTAATTAAATAGGATAACTACAGATCAGAAAGGAGTACTGAAAATGATGACAGAACTTGAAGTGAACAGGGCAACAGGCTCCGTTAGTTTGCATCCGAGAATGCCGAGGGAAGTCAAGAAATCAGAGCCTCTGCTCTCCTGTTTGGATCTGGAAGATGTGCTAAAGGCTTGGAGGACTGCTAGTGTAACTCCTCTGTTGGAAGAGGGAGAAAGGTAACTCAGTAACTATAGACCGGTCGACTTAATATTCATAATGGGTAAGCTTCTAGAGGCCGTACTATGGGATAAAATTAAATCTCACTTAAAAAAAAATAGGTTTATTAAAACAGGCATCACAGGTTTATAATAGGTATATCATGTCTGACAAATTTAATAGTATTCTTTGAGGAAATAATCATGTAATGATAAAGGAAATGCAGTAGATACTGCAATTAGATTTTCAAAAGATACCACTTTTGGAGGTTTATTGATACAATTGAGGCATTATAGTATTGAAGGGAATTTGTTAGCATGAATAGAATGCTGGTTTATAAAAAAGAAAGAAAAATGAAGATGTTTCATTTATATAGCATCTTTTACATTCCGGGGGGGGGGTCCTACATAGCCAATGAATTACCTTCAATGTTGTTATGTAGTCAAAAACTCAGAGCAATGATTAATGGACATCTTTTGGACTGAAGGATGCAAATAGCAGCGTCTCCCAGGGTCGGTGTTTGAATGTTTATTCTTTAACTGGAATTTTGTTCCAAATGTTTTTTAAAAATCTACAACATAACAATTTTAAGCATTTCTTCAAATATGTTCTGTGATGTTAAATATTTCACTCATTCTGTTTGTAATGGTCTTGCATTAGGTAGAAACATGCATGTAAAGAAAGCACTGGCTGAAAAGTGCAGGAATCATTCAGCACTCAAAGGGTTAACAGGTAACAATGCATGATGGAACTTACTTAACTCTCAAAGCACCAAAAAGTTAGGCGTGTTGGGAAATATGTTGTTCACATAGCACTCTCCAAGCAGATTGGGCCTACATGTGAGAACCACAGGGATGCTTATAGAGATAATATCTTACCTATAGTATGCAATTACAAACTGAGCCAAAACACAGATCAACATCTGGACAGAGATCAGGATCCGAATATGCCTCTGCACCTGTGTCGATTAGGCAGCTGATTAGCCAGCAATGCCTGAGCATAGCACTACTCCGACAAGGTCAACTCCAATTTGCCAAAAATACAATGATTGCAAACAGAGTAAGGGTTTTTAGAAAGGTTCAATCAGTCTGCAAAGTTACGCTATATAATCCCTTTCATATTGACACATGCAGATGGACTATAAAACAATCAAAAATAACAAAGATGATTTCTGGAAATTAACAGTCTCCCTGCAACCAGTACAGCAGCTTTCCAGCACTTTCAAATTGAGAATTATTACCCTGTGGGTGCAGCAGGCGCTGCAAACAAAATGATTCTTCGTGAGACACCAGTAATTTTAGTGTAGCTAAATTTTCTCTCAATAGTGTTCTGGCACATTATTTGAGCTTTGGAAAGACTTGTTTGTTCCATCTTTAAGCCTTGGTTGCCAACCCTTTTGGATTGTCAGCGAGTCGTTGGCAATGGCAGATGAATCCCCTGGGCACTGTTGCGAGCAATCCAGGAGAAAACCTGCAAGTGCGTTGGCAGTATTGCGTTAAGTAGTGACTGAACTCTTACCTATATTTTTTCTCCTTGTTAATCATGTCTTTTTAGTGGGTAACCAGTGGTGTGATAGGTGGAGTCAATGATTGTTGTGTTTTGTTGTTTCAAGCATACTAACTTGTGGCTCTTCTTCCAATAATTAGTTTCTCTGGAGAGAGAAACAGAATTTCAGGTTGCCTACCATGGTCACATTCCAACCTCGAAAAATGATGCACAGCAGGGACCAAAGAATTGGAGTGCAATGAGGAACAAAGAACCACAGCAGTGAGGACAGAATTGGAATGGAGTGAGTGATGAGGGACACTGAGGACCAGATTACAGAACGGGGGAGGGATGGAAACGACGGGTAGAATTCCCTCGACGTCGGGGGAACCACCGAGATCCCTGCGTTGGCTCCTGTTCGGAAGGCCCGCTGAATTTAGTGTCAATCAGGCACTTAAACTGGTCAGCGGCGGGCCTTCTGAACGACTTACCATGGAGGCGGTGGCTGCTATTGTAGCTGCAGCGAACATTCACCAAGGAGCAGTGCTGGAACCAGACTCAAGGTAGGCCGGGGGTGGGGGGGTGGGGAGGGGCCTCGCGAGGGAGAGGCCCTCAATGGGTTCCCCCTTCCCCATATCGTTTAGACACTAAGTGCCTTTGAACGAAGGACCCCCCCTCCACAGTTGGGAAGCTGCCTGCATGGTTTTTCGTGCCATGCTTCCCGTATGGTAACGGGGCCGCCGCTGGACGGGAAATTGCGGCTGCAGCAGGGAGACCCTTAATTAGGGGTTAATTACCTAGTTAAAGGCCTCAATTAGTGGCGGGAAAGGAAGACCATTCACAGCTTTCCTATCCTGGAGTAAAATTTGGCGGAGGCAGGATGTTGGCAGGAATCCCCCCGCCACCACCCCACCCAATTTTATGCTCTCCCCGTCTCCAAACTTGCCGTGGGGGAGAGCATAAAATTCCACCCAAAGCGTGAGAAGAGCCAGTGTGAGGGGCAACAGGAAGTGAGGCACTGAGGGGCAGAATGGGAGCACAGCTGGGTGAGGCAGGGAGGGGAACAGGACACAGAATTTTAAAATTAAAATGACTGGGACCCTGAGAGGTTTATGTAACCAACCTGTTTAAAGTCACTGAGAACATGACAATCAATGGTGGTAGATATTCTGAGAATTTGGGGATTTAAGCATCTTCACTCGGGAGCTTCAACAATGCAGTAAATTCATGGACAGTACTCCAAATGTAAACATTCATGGAGATAGTTCAAACACTTAAGAGCTAATTTTATACAGTTGCATGAAGATTTTGTTAATGATATAATTCTTACATCGTTTTACTATGTTAGAACCTTGGAAGTATCTCCTCAACCATTCTAGACCACTACCACTGGAGTGGCTAGGGCCAACAGCAGGACCTGCCTGTGCTCAGGAGTTTTCACTTCCCTGGCCCATATGAGACATGCTGTAATCAGGAAGCTGGTACGCCAACTGAGATGAGGCAAACTGCTTTTGAAAGAAAAGGGATGAAGATCAGTCAGGGAAGTGGCCTGGTCTCTCAAGTAGGACAATTTTTCTAAAGACACATACAAAAATGCATTCAATATGACCATAAGGTAATCAAGTTTGACAATAGGCTTGAAAATGAGAAAGATCAAATGCTATCCAAGATTTTAACTTTAAGTAAGACTGACTTGGAAGGAATGAGGCTGCAGGTGAACACATTAACATCTGCACTTAGCTGTTCATAGGTAAACCTACAGAAAAACAGTGGGATGTATTCAAAGAAGTATTTAGTCCAACACAATACTAATACGAACGCCGAAAGAACAAAAAGTCCATTTGTGCAGTAAAGCAACTATGGACAACATATGAGGTAAGACACAGTATAAAGCTAAAGGAAATGATTCGCACAAATATCAAGGAAAGTGGTAATCCAGAGGACTGGGAGAAATACAGGGCTGAATTGTGCCACTAGCTTGCCGAACCCACCGGCAGATAATTATAGAGCCCAGAATTATCAGGTGGATTGCCTGCAATGGAAACACTTCGACTTGAAAGCATTTGTCTGTAGATGTGCTGAGTGAAACCTATATGCTCATTTAAAGATAACTCCTCTGAGGAGACGAGCAGCAGATGCAACAGGTTCCTGTGTGCCTCCAGCAAACTGCCATTGCCCTAGGAAAATGCAACTTAATTGCTGCTATAATGGCCTTCGTTGGTTCCCTCTGCGGCCAGGCAGGTTGCCATCCGGGCACGCAGCCCTCTTCTGGGAAGAGCAGCTGGAGGCAGGAAAACATCGGAGAGCCAGCTCGACGCACTTCTTTAAAATTTTCCCAGCTCCGCCCCCTCCTCCAAACCCACCTCCTAGGGGCCAGGAAAATTCCCCACATAGAAAGCAACAAAGAGACACAAAGAAAATATTAAGAGCTGCAAAATGGGAATACAAAAAAACCTTTCAAGTAATATAAAAGCTAATAGTAATTTAAGAGTGGGGATTTAATAGAAGGGAAACTGAAAATAAACCAAGGGTAGGAACTCATTGTATTCAACATGAGTAAAAAAAAAAGTAATGGAGAAAATAATAAGATTTAGGATAGATAAATCTCCAGGAGCTGGTGGTTTCCACCCCAGGATATTAAAAGAAGTAGGTGAAGAAATTTTAGATGAGTTAGTTATAATCTTTCAAAACTCTCCTGATTCGGGAATTGTGCCATTAAACTGGAAAATTGTTAATGTCACTTTTAGTTAAGAAGGTGGGGCAGAGAAACCTGGTAACTACAAGTCTGTCAATGTAATGCCAGTTGTGGAGAAGATACTAAAATCTGTCATTAAGGACAGAGTGATGAAGCATTTAAGCAAGTACGAGCTATTCAGAGAGAGCCAGCATGACTTTGTTAATGGTAATGCATGTCTGACTAATCTAGTTGAATTTTTTGAAATCAATAAGGTAGATACAGAAGTATCTATGGATGTTATGTATATAGACTTCCAGAAGGCAATTGATAAGGTTCTACACAAAAGATTACTGGCAAAAATGAGAACACATAGAACTGGAGATGGCCTTTTGATATGTTTGAAATTGCTCAGGAGGTAGGACACAGAGAGTGGGAATAAAGCGCATGTACTCAGATTGATAGGATCTGACATGTCATATTCTGCAACCTCAGCTTTTTACAATATTCATTAATGACACAGATGAAGGAATAGAGAGTTGTACATCTAAGTCTGCAGATGCCATTAATTTAGGAAGGACAGTAAATAGTACATACGAGAACAGGAAGTTTCAAAGAGACACAGACAGATTAGTGAGTGGGCAAAATTTGGCAGATGAAGTTTAATGTGGGCAAGCAGGGATAGGCACTAACATGTTTCACCACGGACATTTGACAAAATTATTGACTCAGCTACGGATATGGGGGTGCAATTAATCTGTATATAAAATGTATAGCTAACCTAATGCCATCAAAACACAGTCTCATTTAAAACACATTTCTCCCTATGTAGTGAGATATCTGGCACTGCTTTTGCTTGCACAAGTAGTCAATGTCTGCCCGCACGTTTGATGAATGGCACAGAGAATTCAGATAGATGTCCATCTGTTAGGAATGATCTTGATCTCTTCCCTCTGCCTCTCTGTGTCCATCTCTCTCCCCTCTGCGTCCCCCCCTCTCTCTCCCCCCTCTGCGTCCCCCTCCTATTCCCTTTTTCCCCTTTGTGTCCCCCTCTGTCTTCCTCCCTCGTCTCTCCCGTGTCCCCCACTCTCCCTCTACCCCCTCTCCCACTGCTCCCCTCTCACCCCCCCTCCCTCTTTACCCCCTCTTCCCCTCTCTGCTCCCCCTCCCACTCTCGGCCCCACCCCCAACATGCACCGGGAGCGGAAAAACATTGCCACTCCGCGCGATCCTGCACTCTGAGAGAAACCAGGGAGTTTGGAGAGCTGAGAAAGTGCACTGTTTGCCTAAAGAAACCAGCTTGCTCTGGTTCAAAGAAGTCTTGCCTTTCCAGTTCTATTATTTGTTCCTGTGCACTATCCTACCTGTTCAGAAACAAGCAGGGAGCACTTGATTGATGGCTCCAATCTTCCCAGCGGGTCCCGCCTCCCCCGTGCTCCAATTCGATGGAGGTCCTCGCGCAGGCAAACCATTCATGCTTTTGATTGGTGGGCCGGATACCAACCTCTGCAGGCTGTAGGAACTAGCCCAATGCCCTAATCCTTTGTAATTACTTTTGTTTTTGATAATTATAAATGTCTTGCTCCAAACCTTTAAACGTGTGTTTTAAAACACAAGTTTAAAAGCTTGGAGCAAGACATTTAAAATTATCATGAATATGTTGCTGACCCTTGTGGGCAAGTGTGAGATCATCCACTTTGGAACTAAGAAATTTAAATCAGAATATTTTCTAAATGGTGAGGTAGTAAGAACTGTACAAGAGCAGAGAAATTTGGGATCCAAGTACACAAATCATTTAAAGCTAGTAGACAAGTACAAAAAGCAAATCAAAAAGGCTAATGGAATGTTGATCTTTATTGAAGGGGGCTGGAATACAAAGGGGAGGCAGTTATGCTTCAGTCTTATAGAGTCTTGGTCAGACCCATCTGGAGTACTTCACAGATTTACTAGAATGATATCAGGGCTTAGAGGATTAAAATATGAGGACATATTGCACAAGTTTGGCTTGTATTCCCTTGAGTATGGACATTTGCTGGATGATCTAATCAATGAGTTTAAAACGATAAAAGGATTCAAATGGGTAGATACAGAGAAACTATATCCTCTGATGGGGGAATTAAGAACCAGGGGGCATAATTTTAAAATTAGAGCTAGGCCATTTAGAAGGTAAATCAGGAAGCACTACTTCACACAAAGGGCCCTAGAAATTTAGAATTATTTTCCCATAACAGGTCATGGATGCTGAGTCAATTGGGGCTTTGAAGACTGTGACTGATAGATTTTTTGTTTGGGAAGGGTATCAAGGGATATGGAGTTAGATGGGTAACTGGAGTCTGGAGGTACAGATCAGCCATGATCTAACGGAGGAGCAGGCTCGAGGGGCTAAATGGCCTACTACTGGTCCTTTGTTTCTAATATTTCTTTGCAAACCCACTCCTCATTTCTAACCTCCCATTCCTCTTCATGGTCCTCAAATATGTTATCACCACCCAGCTCTGTGGTCATTTTGGACATTCATCTTGGCATTTCGCCTGTAATGTTAGATGTTCATCACTGTTATCATGCAGCTAACTAACTCTGTGATGCTTGACATTTTTCAGAAATTGAGGCATTGAGTAGGTAGGTAAGGGTTGGGAGAAATTAAGGATCTTATATATAAGTCACAAAACAGAGGCAGGACGACATTGTGGGCTCCCTCATTGCTGTGACATTTACTCAGGGGTCAAACTGGCTGAATCTTAAACTGGGAATTAATTAAATTCTGTACCTGACAACACTCAATAGTATCTATCAGTGTGAAATTACTGTATATATATGTACGTAAGTGTGAAAGTGCTCTTTATGGTATATGTTTGTCAGTGTGAAATCGTCAGTGCTGATAACTGACATGTGAAGCAACGGTTAGGGCTAATTTCTAAAGTCCTCTTTAAATACTCCATTGAGCTGCGACAGGACAACAAAGCTTAAAGAGCCCACAGCTGGTGAAACGGCTGGGCACTCAGCTTCGAAGAACAGAGAAATTTAAAGAATTTTAATTTTGTTATTTTGCACAGGAAATGCATTCATAAAATTCCCTCAAGGCCCATACAGTAAAATCCTTCTTCTGTAGGATAAAAACACTTTATATTTCACTTTAAAAATGGAAGTGCTATAACAACAAACATATTTGATACTGGGTCCCAAGAAATGGTGTGCAGAATATTAAGTCACAGCTGTGCAGACTTATGGGCTTTCCCTGCTACACACTGAGTAATCTCTGACTTGGACCATTTCCCACATCCCACTCAGATTAAGCCAAATAAGAGGACATTTGTACAAGCATACGGAAGCCTGCTGCACATTCTGCACATGAAGTGTCACCTGTCAAGTGTACCATTCAATGCTTACTTTTCAGGTCAGATTAAGCAGACAACAAATGGCCATTGCTTCTCCGTTCTTTACTACACATGCCACTGAGTACCACAGACTTTCAGCAGTGCTGTTTTCTTGTGGTACAAACAGTCCACGTTAATCACCGCACAGATTAATAAAATTAATACACACTTCCTTGCAATCAGTTGATTTTTTTCATGGTTTGTACATTTTTCAGAACAGGGCAGCTGGTACAACTTGCAAATGATGGGCCGATAACATGAAGTATGAGCAGTGTCAGGCAAACCCCCCACTTGCCAAGACTGAGGCACACATTATTTCGCCACATGAACATTAAAACTTAAAAATTGCAAGCCCCTGACTGGAAAGATATTTGCATAGGAACTAGCAGAGTTGGAACAAGGGACAAAGCACCATGCCCTGACCCATTCAACCAACAATGGACTTTTGATTATCAGATGTTGAAGTGGGGGGAGCTAGCATTCCAGGTTGACTGCTAAGATAGCAGAATCCACAAACACAGAAGAGGTCAGACCAGTTTTAGTCACATGACTAGCTGGCTGTTGAGATTTGAACTTCCAGCAAGGGATCTGAACTCAGAAAGATCCTGGTTTGAGAAGACCTCTCTCCTGCCTGCTCATCTCTCAGGGAACTGAATCTTGTGACAACACACAATCCTCAAAGAGAGAAAAGTCTCCTACGTGAACAAGGTTTAAGAATACTGGGCCCCAACAAAAAGCAAGATTACCTACAATCAAATGAGCTCGAAGCACAGTAAACAAGAAACTCTTCTGAAATTGCCTCAAAACCCTCTCTACTATACTTTCCTCTCCTCTTTCCTGTCCCTATTTGCATATGTGTATCACGTGTGCATGTTAGCGTGGGCACGTTGTATATCCGTAGGCATTAACTGTATTAGAGTTTAAGCTTAAGGTTTAATAAATTTCACTTTTTCTTCTTTAAACCCAAGAAAAACCTGGTGTGCTCATTTCTTTGCCTTAAAGCTGTGAACAAGGATTCACAAAGGGAAAGTTCAAAACACAGTGTGTTTAAAATTAAACCTGTTATAATAAGACCAGGTAAAGACAGCAAAAGGCCCCTAGACAAATTTCTCACCCGGTCGTTACAGCACATAGAAGTTGGCCTATGGTTTGTAACATTCTAATAACTGACACAGTTTAATTTAGCTAAATGGGTCAGTGATTTACGAATTTTAGTCATCTTTTTCTTCGTTGGCTTTATTTTACATGCCACGTAATTAGTTCACAGTGTGGCTAGCCTGCAATACTGGGGCTAAAGAGGTTAAATTTTCAGGACGAGTTGCACAGACTAGGCTTGTATTTCCTTGAGTATGGAAGACTAACAGGTGACGTAACTGAGGTGTGTAAGACGATTAAAGAAGTTGATAGTGTAGTTTCTCTGGTAGGGGAGTCCAGAATAAGGGAGAATTAGAGGTAGGCTATTCAGGGATGATGTCAGGAAGCATTTCTTCACACAAACGGTAGTGGAAATCTGCTACACTACCCCCCACCCCACCCCCCCCCCCCCCCAAAACTGAAATTGAAAAATTTTTGTTTGGCAAAGATTACAGAACCAAGTTGGGTAGATGGAGTTAAAAGTCAGATCAGCCATGATCTAACTGAATGGTAGAACAGGCTTGACGGTAAATGGCCTACTGACTACCTTCCCTTTGTGAATCCTTGTTCACAGCTTTCGAAATATAAGGCAAAGAAATGAGCACACCACGTTTTTCTTAGGTTTAAAGAAGAAAAATGAAATTTATTAAACCTTAAACTTAAACTCTAATATGGTTAACGCCTACGGATATACGACGTGCCCACGCTAGCATGCACACGCGATACACACATGCAAATAGGGACAGAAAAGAGGAGAGGAAAGTATAGTGGAGAAGAAAGTGTAGTAGAGAGGGGTTTGAGGCAATTTCAGAAGAGTTTCTTGTTTATTGTACTTTGAGCTCACTTGATTGTAGGTAGTCTTGCTGAATGGCCTACTCCTGTTCCTAATTTTCTAATCTTTCTCACCAGAAGTAATGTGACTGCATTTGAAGATGCATCTTGGCCTTTCACATTTCTGTCACTTAACTCACCCCTTAAATACTTGAAGGTTTATGTCTTCTGAGATTACAAAACCGCTCTTTAACACATAACAAGCTTGAGATAAACTAGAATTAAAAACATTGGTCATTTTGACATGTTATTACAACCACTATACCATTCCCAGGATCTGGGTGACATTTTGTATAAGCTAACATTTAGTTTTTAAAAATATTTTTCAGAATAGAATGATGGTTCCATATCCAAAAAAATCTTTACTAGATCTTTCCAGTATATTATGAGCATCAAACTAGTAATAATGGCTAGTTCCTATCTTAAGTGAAGTCAATTTAGGATATCCAAATAAAAGGCCATATCACTATTTATCATGAACTTTCCACAACAGCACTACCACTGAAGGGGTGGGGGGGCATTATAGATATGGTTTTATAATCAACAATAGACTTCCAGATGGGGCAATGGAGGCAAGAAGCCTGATGTATGTAATCAACAAATTGATGCTGCAAGGGTGGATTACAATAATCTTAATCAATTGATGAACTGAAATGGATCAAATGCCCTTCTTCGTCAGTAACTATTTTGTAATATCATGTCACAGCTGTGTTGTCACTAACATTATTCATCCACACATAATTCTCTGATGATGGTCCAGTTCTCATTATTTGCTCCACAATCACTTTCTACTACTACAACCCTAAACCCTGGAACTTCCTTCTTAAATTCCACCAGGTTGCCACCTCCCTCTGCATTTGGGCCTGCTATACCTAATCTCAGAGTACTTGATGATGACCCTGGATAATAAAAGCATTCCATTGCCCAGCAGTTCTATATTCCAAAGTGATGTCATGTTTATTTTTGTGAATATCTGAATTCAGCCTAATTCAGGCTCTTTTCATTCTGTTGCAAATAGAGAATGTTCTGGTAGCTTCCTTGATGTTTCGATGAATAAATGTATTATCTGTTGTGACAGACCACAGGGTCACAGGTCTATGTGGGGCTAGCTGCTGTTAGCATGGCTGGCGGTGAAGGTGTCAGCGGTCAGTATTGCTGGCGGTGAAGGTGTCAGTGGTCAGTATTGCTGGCGGTGAAGGTGTCTGTAGTCAGTATTGCTGGCGGTGAAGGTAGCTCACTTAGCACTGCTGGCGCTAAAGGTGGCTATTGATAGCACTGCTGGCATTGGAGGTGGCTGCTGTTAGCATGGCTGGCGGTGAAGGTGTCTGTGTCAGTATGGCTGGCGGTGAAGGTGTCTGTGGTCAGTATTGCTGGCGGTGAAGGTGGCTGTGGTCAGTATTGCTGGCGGTGAAGGTGGCTGTGGTCAGTATTACTGGCGGTGAAGGTGGCTGTTGTTAGCACTGCTGACGGTGAAGGTGGCTGTGGTCAGTATTGCTGGCGGTGAAGGTGTCTGTGGTCAGTATTGCTGGCGGTGAAGGTGTCTGTGGTCAGTATTGCTGGCGGTGAAGGTGTCTGTGGTCAGTATTGCTGGCGGTGAAGGTGGCTGTTGTTAGCACTGCTGACGGTGAAGGTGGCCGTTGTTAGCACTGCTGGCAGTGGAGTTGCTGCTGTTAGTATGGCTGGCTGTGGAGGTATCTGTCTTTAGCATGGCTGGCGGTACAGGTGGCTGTTGTCAGCATGGCTGGTGGTGGTGATAGAAAACACCTCAAGGTGTTTCACAGAAATGTATGGCGGGCCACAGGAGTTATTAGAAGGGGTGATCAAAAGATTTCTCAAAGTTTTAAGGAGGGTCTTAAAGGAGGAAAGGGAAGTGGAGAGGTTTAGGGAGGCAGTTTCAGAGCAGGGGGCCTAGGTCCCTGAAGACATGTCCGCTACTAGTAGAATGAAGGTGGGTAGGAGAGAACACAAAGAGGTCAGAGTCTCAAAGAGGTAAGTGGGTTGCAGTGCTGGACAAGGTTACAGAAATAATAATGGTCGAGGCCATGAAGGGATTTAAACACAGGTTAATAATTTTAGATCTGAGGTTTTTTTATATGTTCATGGGCGGTGGGCATCACTGGCAAGGCCAGCATTTATTGCCCATCTCTAATTGCCCTTGAGAAGGTGGCAGTGAGCTGCCTTCTTGAACTGCTATAGGTACATCCACAGTGTTAAGGAGAGAGATCCAGGATTCTGGTCCAGCAACAATGAAAGAATGGCGATATATTTCCAAGTCAGATAGAGAAGGCTCATTTGGGTAGGCATCATACACCTCGAGGGACATCGGCAGGAACATGCAGAGGCGAAGTCGAGGCGTTGAAAAGAGCGCACAAACCTCAAACTACTCATCTACCTGACCCTTCAAGTACCACCTGCCCCTCATGTGGCAGTGTCTGCGAATCACGCATTGGACTTATCAGTCATCTCACAATCCAACAAACCTGGACAGGATCCTCGATCCTGAGGGACAGCCTAAGATACAAGACCTCAGTCTATAGCATGCATGTAGTCCTGTGTTGTAGTTTCACCAGGATGACACCTCACGTTTAGGTGCACTTAATGCTTTTTCTGCCATGCTGTCTACACGTCTCAGTGAACCAGGGTTGATCCAGCCTTGATGGTAATGGTTGAGTGAGGGATATGTTGGGCTCTGAGGTTATAGATTGTGGTGGAGTATAATTTTGCTGCTGATGACTCACAGCCCCTCATGGATACACAGTTTTGAGCTGCTAGAAATGTTCTGAATCGATCCCATTTAGCATGGTGGTAGCGTCACACAAAACGATAGAGGGTGCTGTCAGTGAGAAGACAGAATTCCGTCTCCACAAGGACTGTGCGGTGGTCACTTCTCACAATGCTGTCAGGTATAGATGATTCAGCGACAGATAGTTTGGCGAGGATAAGATCAAGGGGAAGTGAGTAGATGAGCAGTGGCAGACTTTTAAGCAGATATTTCACAACACTCAGCAAACATTTATTCCAGTCAGAAGGAAGGACTCGAAGAGAACGATGAACCACCCGTGGATATCAAAGGAAGTTAAGGAGAGTATCAAATCAAAAACAAAGGCGTACAATGCGGCGAAAACGAGTGGTAGGCCAGAGCATTGGGAATTTTTTAGAAACCAGCAGTGAATGACTTAAAAACTAATAAAGAAAGAGAAAATTGATTATGAGAGCAAATTGGCAAGAAATATAAAAACAAACAGTAAGAGCTTCGACAGATATATTAAAAGGAAGAGAGTAGCTAAAATAAGTGTGGGACCCTTAGAGGATGAGACTGGGGAATTAACAACAGGGAAATGGCAGATAATTTAAACCAATATTTTGCATCGGTCTTCACGGTGGAGGACACTATAAACATCCCAACAATAATAGATGAGAAAGGTATCCAGTAGGGTACCAGCAGATTGGAAAATCGCTAATGTGACACCCCTATTCAAGAAAGGGGGGAGACAGAAAGCAAGAAACTACAGACCAGTTAGCTTGACATCAGTCATTGGGAAAATGCTAGAGTCCATTATTAAGGAAGAAATAGCAGGACATTTAGATAAACATAATGCAATCAGAGTCAACATGGTTTTATGAAAAGGAAATCATGTTTGACAAATTTGTTAGAGTTCTTTGAGGATATAACAAGCAGAGTGGATAAAGGGGAACCAGTAGATGTAGTTTATTTGGATTTTCAGAAGGCATTTGATAAGGTGCCACATAAAAGGTTATTGCACAATATAAGAGCTCAGGGTATTGGGGGGTAATGTGTTGGCATGGATTGAGGACTGGCTAACACACAGAAGGCAGAGAGTCGGGATCAATGGATCTTTTTCAGGTTGGAAAGCCGTAACTAGTGGGATTCCACAGGATCGGTCCTAGGGCCTCAACTATTTACTATCTATATTAATGACTTAGAGGAAGGGACAGAGTGTAGTGTATCCAAATTTGCTGACGATACAAAAATAGGTGGGAAGGCATATTGTGATGAGGACACAAAGAATCTGAAAAGGGACATAGATAGGTTAGGTGAGTGGACAAAAACTTGGCAGATGGTGTGCAATGTGTAGACTTTGGTAGGAAGAATAAGAAAGACTACAAAATACTGCAGTACAGAGGGATCTGAGTGTTCTTGTGCATGAAACACAAAAGGTTAGCATGCAAGTGCAGCAAGTAATTAGGAAGGCAGATGGAATTTTGGCCTTTATTGCTAGAGGGTTAGAGTTTAGAAATAGGGAAGTCTTGTTACAACAGTACAGGGTGTTGGTGAGGCCACACCTGGAGTACTGTATACAGTTTTGGTCCCCGTATTTGAAGAAGGATATACTAGCATTGGAGGCAGTTCAGAAAAGGTTCACTAGGCTGATTCCTGGGATGAAGGGGTTGTCTCATCAGGAACGGCTAAATAGGTTAGGCATTTATTCATTGGAGTTTAGAAGAATGAGAGGTGATCTTATAGAAACATATAAGATTTTAAGGGGGCTTGACAGGGTAGATGTTGAGAAGATGTTTCCACTAATGGGGAAATCTCAAACTAGGGGGCATAATTACAGAATAAGGGGGCACACATTTAAAACTGAGATGCGAAGGAATTTCTTCTCTCAGAGGGTGGTGAATCTCTGGAATTCTCTGCCGCAGAGTTGTGGAGGCTAGGTCACTAAATGTATTTAAGGAGGAGGTAGATAGATTTTTGAAATCTCAGGGAGTTGAGGGTTAGGCGGAGCAGGCCCGAAAGAGGAGTTGAGGCCTGGGACAGATCAGCCATGATCTTAATGAATGGCGGGGCAGGCTTGAGGGGCTGAATGACCTACTCCTGCTCCTATTTCTTGTGTTCTTACGTTCTTAAGTCGGTTTTTCCCTCGCACAGGTCCAGTCTGGCAGCTATGTCCTTCAGGACTCAGTTAGTTCAGTCAGTAGTGGTGCTACCGTGCCACTCTTGGTGATGGACACTGAAGTTCACTATGCAGAGTACATTTTGTGCACTCAGTGTTTCTTCCCAGTGTGTTCAACATGGAGAATTAATGATTCATCAGCTGACAGAGAGTGCTAGATGGTTATCAGCAGGAGCTTTCTTGCCAACGTTTGACCTGATGCCATGAGACTTCATGGGATTTGAAGTCAATGTTGAGGACTCTTAGGGCCACTCCCTCCTGATTGTATACCACTATGCCATGTCTGGTTGTTCTTCCCTATTAGTAGGACAGGACATACCCAGGGATGGTGATGGAGGAGTCTGGGATGTTGGCTGAAAGATCTGATTCTGCGTATAGCTATGGCAGGCTGTTGCTTGACTAGTCTGTGGGACAGCTCCCCCAATATTGCCACAAGTCCCCAGATGTTAGTGAAGAGAACTTTGCACACCAGAAGGGAGAGTGTGCCTTTGTCCAGTCCGGTGCCTGGGTCGATGCCATCTGGTTTTATTTTGATTAGACATTTTCATAATGGCTTGATACAACTGAGTGGGTTGCTAGGCCATTTCAGAAGGTAGTTACGAGTTATTCACATTGGTGTAGGTCTGGAGCCCCATGTAGGACAACAAATTTCCTTCCCTAAAGGATTTACTGAATCAGATGGGTTTTTGCAACAAGCCGATAGTTTCACGATCACCATTACTGATACCAGCTTTTTAGTGGGGGACCGGGAGCTATGTAAATCAGTGAGGATAGGCATAATGGGTGAGGAGAAATTGCTTAGGGGTAAGACACAGGCAGCAGAGTTTTAGATGAAATAACAGTCACAAAGAATGTTAGGTCAGCCAGGAGAGCATTGGAATAGCTGAGTCTGGAGGTGACAAAGGCATGAATGAAGGTTTCAGCAGAATATGGGATGAGGCAGAGGTGGAGACTGGTGATGTTACAAAGGTGGAAAGAGGTGGTCATTGTGATGAAGAGGATGCAGAGTTGGAAGCTTAACTCTGGGTTGAACATGATGCCAAGGCTGAGTGGCTTGTGATGAGAATGGAATTGGTGGCAAGGATGTGGAGTTTGTGGTCGGGACCAACGATAACGGCTTCAGTCTTCCCAATATTCACCTACAATTGTACTCTGCAATTCACCTGGGCTAGGGAGAAGAAAAAAGTAAATTAAGGTTTCCACTCTCACACTATTTAGTGAGCCCTGCTGAATGTATGCCTGTTTTGGGTTACAGCAGGAGCAGGCTTGGCTGTGATGTCTTCCACAGTTGACCAGCTTGATGATGCTCATTACCTGAGATTTCAGATCAAGATAGGTTAGGTTTAAACCATGGAACTCTAACCCAGCATGAGCAATGTGTTACAGGTAGAATATTTTGAGGAAATAAATATGCATGTACAGAGGTGTAAAACACCTCTCTGAACATACATGCTAACATGCTTCTTTGGCCCCATCCCCACTATTCTCATTTTATACCATGTACTATTCAGAAACTTGTGAATGTCAACAAATGATTAATGAGTATATGTCTCCTTTTTGTGTTGTACTTTCCATGACTACTTTTTAACAGCTACTAGGAACTCTAAAGCTGTTGTATAAACTTCTTTTCTAATTATCTCATCCCCTCTCTGCACTAGTTCACCCTACTCCTGGTCTTCCTGAGCAAGACTCAGAACTTAATGGAAGGGGAAATTCACTGGATCAATCGTGCGCCATGCCCCTCTTACGCATTACAACTGTTCAACACATCTCTTCCAGCAAACCGGACAGTCTCTGATTAATGGCAGGTCAGGGTTTATGAGCTACCCATTCCACTTTGGATGCTTGCTACAGTCAAAGGCCTTGATTTTAACATGGGGTGGGATTGGGGTGTTGGGGGTCAAAGTGAGGAACAAGCTTGCATGCTGAGGTCTGGAGAGATTTTAGTTCCCGGGCTCATTTACATGTGCGAGATCACAGTCCTGCCAAACCCAGCAGAAATCACCACCTGGCAGGCGGGGGAGAATGGGAAATTAGGAAGGCAAAAGGCCAGCTTCCGGGACCTGTGAGAATAATCCCCTGCACAAGATTAATTTATCAGAGGGATCTGGGAAGGGAGACCCGTCATTATTCGGTTGGGGGGGGGGGGGGCAGGGAAAGGGATAAGCATGGTGCAGGGGTGTCCCAAGCTTACTTTGTGGAGCCCAGAGGAGCACTTATGATTCTCGGCCCACACGGAAACTAAAAAAACTTACTACACTGGGCCTCTTCCAATCCAAGCTTCAGTCCTCAGTAGGTTTTGCCTGGCAGGAATGCTCCCATGCTCAGGCCTCAAGTTGAAATGGCAGATATAGCCTTCACGACAACATCGGAGCACCACCTGCATATTTAGTGGGCCACCCATAGCTTGTGGCAGGTGTCCTTGCGGCTGCAATTGAAAATTGGTGCTGGCCAGATCAGGGCAGGAATGGAGAAAGTAAGTCCCCTGCTCCATTTTAACTGTCCTGATCCACTCCCTGCCTGGTTTATGCCAGTTGAGGGCAGTTAAAATCAAGGCCAAAATTTCAAAGCACCCATTCCAGAATGTACTTTGAGTGGGGGACTTCAATGTCCATCACCAATACCGGCTTGGTAGCACCATTACTGACCGAGCTGGTCAAGTCCTAAAGGACATAGCAGCTAGACTGGGTGTGCAGCAGGTCGTCAGGGAGCCAACAAGAGGGAAAAACCTACTTGACCTCGTCCTCACCAATCTACCTGTTGCAGATGCATCTGTCCATGACAGTATTGGTAGGAGTGACCACCCGTTGTCCTTGTGGAGATGAAGTCCTGTCTTCATGTTGAGGATACCCTCCATCGTGTTGTGTGTGGCACTACCACTGTGCTAAATGGGATAGATTTCAAACAGATCTAGCAACTCAAAACTGGGCATCCATGAGATGTTGTGGACCATCAGCAGCAGCAGAATTGTATTCAACCACAATCTGTAACCTCATGGCTCGGCATATCCCCCGTTCTACCATTACCATTAAGCCGGGGGATCAACCCTGGTTTAATGAAGAGTGCAGGAGGGCATGCCAGCAACAGCACCAGGCATACCACAAAATGAGGTGTCAACCTGGTGAAGCTACAACACAGCACTACTTGCATGCCAAATAGCAGAAGCAGCATGCAATACACAACCAACAGATCAGATCTAAGCTCTGCAGTCCTGCCACATCCAGTCGTGAATGGTGGTGGACAATTAAACAACTAGCAGGAGGAGGAGCCCAGCACATCAGTGCAAAAGCCAAGGCTGAAGCATTTGCGACAATCTTCAGCCAGAAGTGCCGAGTTGATGATCCATCTCAGCCTCCTCCTGAGGTCCCCAGCATCACAGATGCCAGTCTTCAGCCTATCTGATTCACTCCATGTGATATCAAGAAACGGCTGAAGGCACTGAATACTGCAAAGGCTATGGGCCCTGACAACATTCCAGCATTGTGCTCCAGAACTGGCCACGCCCCTAGCCAAGCTGTTCCAGTACAGCTACAACACTGGCATCTGCCTAGCAATGTAGAAAATTGCACAGGTATGTCCTGTGCACCAAAAGCAGGACAAATCCAACCCAGCCAATTACCTCCCCAAAAGCGATGGAAGGCGTCATCGACAGTGCTATCAAGAGGCACTTACTCAGCACTAACCTGCTTACTGATGCTCAGTTTGGGTTCTGCCAAGGCCGCACAGCTCCTGGCCTCATTACAGCCTTGGTTGAAACATGGACAAAAGAGCTGAATTCAAGAGGTGAGGTGAGAGTGGCTGCCCTTGACATCAAGGTAGCATTTGACCGAGTATGGCATCAAGGAGCCCTAGCAAAACTGCAGTCAATGGGAATGAGGGGAAAAACTCTCCACTGGTTTCAGTCATACCTAGCACAAAGGAAGATGGTTGCAGTTGTTTGAGGTCAATCATCTGAGCTCCAGGACATCACTGCAGGAATTCCTCAGGATAGTGTCCTAGGCCCAACCATCTTCAGCTGCTTCTTCATTGACCTTCCCTCCACCCATAAGGTCAGAAGTGGGGATGTTCGCTGATGATTGCACAATGTTCAGCACCATTCGCGACTCCTCAGATACTGAAGCAGCCCATGTCCAGATGCAGTAAGACCCGGATAGCATCCAGGTTTGGGCTGATAAGTGGCAAGTTACAATCCCGCCACACAAGTGCCAGGCAATGACTATCTCTAACAAGAGTGAAGCTAACCATCGCTCCTTGACATTCAACAACATTACCATTGCTGAATCCCCCACTATCAACATCCTGAGAGTTACCATTGACCAGAAACTGAACTGGACCAGCCACATAAATACTGTGGCTACAAGAACAGGTCAGAGGCTGGGAATTCTGCAGTGAGTAGCTCACCTCCTGTCTCCCCAATGCCTGTCCACCATCTAAAAAGCACAGGAGTGTGATGGCATACTCTCCCCTTGCCTGGATGGGTCAAGAAGCTCGACATCATCCAGGACAAAGCAACCCACTTGATTGGTACACCATCCACCACCTCCAACATTCACTTCCTTCACCACTGATGCATAGTGGCAGCAGTGTGTACCATCGGTAAGATGAACTGCAGCAACTCACCAAGTCTCACTCGACAGCACCTGCTAAACCTGCAACCTCTACCACCTAGAAGGACAAGAGTAGCAGATGCACGGGAACACCACCACCTGCAAGTTCCCCTTGAAGCCACACGCCATCCTGACTTGGAACTATATTGCCGTTCCTTCACTGTCACTCAGTTAAAATCCTGGAACTCCCCTCCTTACAGCACTGTGGGTGTACCTATACCCCAAGGACTGCAGCGGTTCAAGAAGGCAGCTCACCACCACCTTTTCATGGGCAATTAGGGATGGGCAATAAATGCTGGCCTTGCCAGTGACGCCCACATCCCACGAACAAAAAAAAGAGCACAACGTTGGTACAATAAAGCAGTGCAGAACTACCATCCATTATATAAAATTTCTATTTCTAATTCTATTTCTTAGACACAGATTGAAGCGAAACATGAACTGACGGAAAAAAAATTGGTATTTCTGAGTAATGAAAATGAGAAGTGCATTTGTTACATGATGGGTTCTTTCCTGGGTCAGGTCTTTTTCATGACATTCCAGCCATGGTTAACATTTGCTGCATGAAGCCAACTGTCAAAACACCAATTACTTCAAGAATGTTTAAACAATGTTTCAGGCAGGAAGCCAACTGGCTCTAAAATGCACAAAATTAATACAAGCCTTATGCAAAGCAAACTTTTATTAACTGTACATTCCTTTCATATGTTATATTATAGAGCTCTTAAAAGTAATAAATTAGGTGGCATGTCCATGTACCATTGGAATAGAGGTTCTAACACACCAAATATTCTGGTTGCACCTTTGATATAGCCCGCAATTATAATTAAACTATATATTTTTTCTTTTGTGCAACTAATCATAGTGATAGACTTCAAGAGGACATAGACAGCCTGGTGGAATAGGCAGATATGTGGCAGATGAAATTTAATGCAGAGAAGTGCAAAGTGGTGCATTGTGGTAGGAAAAATAGGGAGGCAATATGAAACAAAAGGTACAATTCTAAAATGGGTTCAGGAACAGAGAGACCTGGGGAGTATATGTGTATAAATCGTGGAAGGTGACAGGGTAGTTTGAGAAAGTGGGTCCTGGGCTTTATAAATAGAGGCATAGGGGACAAAAGCAAGGAGGTCATGATGAACCTTTATAAAACACTGGTTCGGCCTCAACTGGAGTATCATGTCCAATTCTCGGCACACACTTTAGGCAGGATGTGAAGACTTTAGAGAGGGTGCAGAAAAGATTTACAAGAATGGTTCCAGGCATAAAGGACTTCAGCTACATAGATAGATTGGAGAAGCTGGGACTGTTCTCTTTAATGAAGGCTTAGAGGAGATTTGAGAGTGGTATTCAAAATCATGAAGAGGTCTAGACAGAGTAGATAGAGAGAACTGTTTCTGTTGGGAGAAGGGTTGAGAACCAGAGGACATCAATTTAAGGTGATTGGCAAAAGAAGCAACAGAGACATGAGGAAGAACTTTTTTACGCAGCAAGTGGTTAGGATCTGGAATGTACTGCCCGAGAGTGTGATGGAGACAGATTTAAACATAGCTTTCAAAAGGTAATTGGATAAGCACCTGAAGAAAAAAAAAATTGCAGGGCTATGGGGAAAGGGCTGAGGAGTGAGACTACTGGAATTGCTCTTGCAGAGACCCGGCGTGGTCACGACGGTCCAAATGACCTCCTTCTGCGCTGTAATCATTCAATGATTTTATGTGGGTGTCGCTCAGAACGCCAGCATTTATTACCCATCCCTAACTGCCCTTGAGAAGGTGGTGGTGAGCCACCTTTTTGAACCGCTGCAGTCCATGTGGTGAAGGTACTCCCACAGTGCTGTTAGGGAGGGACACAGTAATCAGAGGTATATGACCATGGATGGCATTTTGTAGTATGTGTGGAAGAATAACGCCAATGTGTTGGAAGGGGATTTTCTGTAGTATGCATGCGGCAATGCATTGAACCTGAAATTCAGATTGTTGGGGAGGGCTGTGGTCACTTGTGTGAAGGTTCAGTTGAGTTATTGGGCTGTTTATTTGTTATTTGGCTTACAGTTGTGTGGCAAATAAAATAGGTGGCTTAGTGATTACATGCAGTATTTGTTTCGACAGATTTTGGGATCATATTAATATGGCACACTCTCTCTTCTGCTTTGGATTCAACATCTTTTTCTCCTTTGCACAGCTTTTCATGTTTTTCTTATTAACTTGTGGAACCAACTGATTTAATGAAAATGAACTTCTTTCAGACACGGCCACAAATTGATCTGTCTATTCAGATATGTAGCATGTGAGTGTCCTGCTGTGTAGGGTCACAGTCATAGGTTAGGAGTCAAAAGAGTACACATGTTTGTTGAATACAAAGTGCCCGTTGTAGCTGAAATAGTGGAAAGTAGTTAAGCTAATCTATAGGGATCAGTTAAAGAAGCAGTGTTGTCTTGCATTGGGGGATGCAGGCAGGAGGCGGTGAAAAGAACATAGTTATGTTTTTATTTATAACTTTATGATTCTTTCATTACTCCCTCATCCTCTCCAGTCCTTTGGTACTCCCAACCTCCTTCAAGGCACAATGCAAATAAATTGCTCCTGAGTTCTGTCTGTGCTCATCTACAACTGCCTGATAATAACCTAGGGCTACGCAGCTTCACATCTGACTCCTCAACTCATGGGGAAGCATTTGCCTTACTCTCTGACCCTATACACATGTGATCCTATGTATTATCACACTGGGGTTTAGCATTTTGGTACACAAACTGTTGTATAACTTAACCAACTGTAGAAGGAAGTGGCTTTCTCCCCCAGCCTCACAACTCACCACCACCTCCCCCCCTCCCTCCACCGCCCGCCCCCAAACACTTTTCAGGTGACTTATGTTGAGCCTGGTGAAGGTTAGTTTCACAGGTACCGGCCATGCTTAAGTAACTCCATCTGGTGGATATTACCAATACAAGTTTAGATATTGTGGCCAGGTAATTAAATTCTGGGGGTCATTAGAGTCAAGTCCATCATTGCTAAGCTAAGCATTCAGGGGTGATGTCAGGAAGCACTCCTTCACACAAAGGGTAGTGGAAATCTGGAAAACTCTCCCCAAAATGCTGTTGAGGCTAGGTCAATTGAAAGTTTTTTAAAATTCTTTCCTGGTATGTAAACATCACTGGCAAGGCCAGCATTTGTTGCCCATCCTTGGTTGCCCTTGAGAAGGTGGTAAGCCGTGAAACTAAGATTGATAGTTTTTTGTTGGGCAGGGGTATTAAGGGTTATCGAAACAAGATGTGTAGATGGATTCAAAATACCGGGTCAGCCATGATATACTTTAATGATGGGACAGGCTTGAGGGGCTAAACAGTCTACTCTTGTTCCTATGTAACCTCTGCACAAGTAGTTCCCATTGGCAGATGTCATTAGGTTGTAATTAGAAATGATTAATTTTCCTTTCCCTAGTCTGGAGAAGCTTGAGTTAATGTTACTGTACTGAAGAACACTCATCATAGTACAGGGACTATGTTTTGGATCTTCCTTGTATGTAGGGTTCTGTATCACACTACAAGGCACTACTCATTGAGCCAGGGTTTTACCTATGCGAGTAACAGGTCACGACAATTCAAGCTGCCATCCATCATGTCATTTGCAGAGTCAAGCTCATCTGAACTGATTAACATCCAAGATGGCAACATAAAATAATGTCTGATAAATCAGATGACATCGCGGGAATCAAGTAAGGTAGCATATTGTTGTATTCTTGGACTGGTAATCCAGAGACCTGGACTAATATTCTGGAGACATGAGTTCATAATCCCACCATGGCAGCAGGGGAATTTAAATTCAGTTGATTCAGTAAATCTGGAACAAAAAGCTAGTATCAGTAACGGTGATCATGAAACTACCAGATGGTCGTAACTGGTTCAGTAAAGTCCTTTAAGGGAAAGAAATCTGCCATCCTTACCCAATATGGCCTATGATTGATTCCAGATCCATAACAATATGGTTGACTCTTAACTGCCTGCTGAAATGGTCCAGCAAGCCACTCAGTTGCATTCAGAAGGAGGCAGCTCACCACGACCTCCACAAGGGCAATTCAGGATGGGCAATAAATGCTGGTCTTGGCAGGGACACTCACATCCCTTGAATTAATAAAAAAAAGGAGTAGCCTTAGAGTAAAAGATAGACCAGAATTCAAATGCTCGTCTTCTAGCATTAATTCCTGCACAGTTTAATCATCTGTTATGTGGAAGGTTCAATGTACAGTTCGTACATTTGCAAAGGTCACAAATAACCTTTGCTGTAAAAGTCAGTAGGTTCCAAATTCTATCTATTATGTTTTTCACATCATCAAATTGGATGCTTTTGGAGCACATGCGTTGATAAGCAGAGGCATTTGCCAAAGTCCTGTCTGAATGTTCTCTAACCAGAAGTTTTCCTGACTTGAAAGCTATAAACTCCTGGCAGCTTACCCCATTGAAAACTTTCATTATTTACAACTAATAACTGGGCACATTCATTCAGCCTCTCTGTACTGTGATACAGGAAACTAAGTGCTTTAAACCACAGACAACAAATGGTATGCAAGCACTTTGTTCACAATTCACCCTATTCATATCATAACAGGAAGCCAGAATGGCCTCTGAAGGTCAAAGGTAAAGGAACATTAAGGGTGTCATGAATAGAATAAGGTATCACACTCCATTTACAACACCCTTTACATTCCTCCAGCTCTGACACTATAGAGGTCATTCCAACACCCAATAGAGTGAATAAATAACTTATCCCTATATCCACTGCCAGAAGACCAAGTTCCCTTGGAATCCCTTTGGAATTCCAGTATTCAAAAGCTCAATTCTGTACTCAAATACCATGTTCTTCTTGGCCTAGTAAAAATTAAAAATAGGGACACCCTGATGTGATAGCCAAGGTCTTATGTTAGTCGGGACTGTAGCTTTTACTTCTGCTAGCCTCTATGGCCACCTAACCAAAATGTGGTAACCACAAGAAAATCTAGAAAACTGCCATTTAATTTTTCACCACATAGATTTCTTGCCTATTGTCATGCAGACCCCCACCTGCCAAGAATAAGGCATATTAATTTTGTCAAATGAACATTGATTTTAAACTGTTGCTGGAGTGAAGAAAGGACTTGTTAAAAAATCACCAGACACTTGGCTGGAAAAATATTTGCAAATAACAGACAGTGCTTGGCGAGACAAAGGACTATTCCCTGCTCCAATTAACCCCAAATGAATTCTGATCACCAGACGTTGAAGGCAAGGAAGCGCATTCCAGGCCCTGCTAAGATGGTACAATCCACAGAGCCAGGACTGGTTAAATCAGCTGGTCACATGACTAACTGGCTGGTCCAGGTTTTTTGAAGCAGCCACAGGACAGTTTGAATTCAGAAGGCAGTTTGAAACTGAAACAAGCAAGTCTCTTGCCTGGCTGCCTCTCTCTCTCTCGCTTTCTCCCAAGTCACTGGACCCATGGAGGACACGTAAACCTCAAGAGAGTAAAGACTCCAACCTCGAAACAAATTGAAGCATGCACTGGGCCCCAACGAAATGTAAGTCTGACCAGCAACCAAAGACTTCACAGCAAACTCCAAGGACAATAAAATAAAAACCCATCTATTGCCTCAAACTTTTCCCCTTTATTCTTCTACTTTTCTGTCTCTATCTATGTGTGTGCTTATCACATATGCATGCTCGTGTGGTCATGTCGCATATTCGTAGTCAGTAACTGGATTAGAGTTGAAGATTAATAAACTTCTACGTTTCTTGTTTAAAATCTAAGAAAACCTGCCTGAATTGATTTTATTTGCCTTACAACTGGAAAGCGGTGAACAAAGATTCACTAAGGGGGAGCTAAAACATGATTTTAAAAAAAAGTTAAACCCTGTTAAGGTTAAACCAGGCAAAGGTTGAGAGGGAACCCCTAGACCCCTCTCACCTGGTCGTAACACTATATATATATTTCTTGCCCCAAGTGCCTTCCCCCCGACCCCTCATTTGGTTCAGTTTCAGCTTATATCTGAATATCTTCTCCCTTGATCACCTACAATGCTTGGCTTAGGCATGTTGGGGTAAACATAAAGAACACCAATGAAGGCATAGACTTGATTCTCAGCTGTGAAGGTATTTCTGCACTGGTGGAACATACAGAACAGCCTGAAAAACTGGTAAAGGCTAATCGACAGCTTCACAAAAGCTGTCGGTTGAAAAACAGTTCTGAATATAGATCTAATATATTGTTACTCTGAAGGTGAAATGGAGCAAGGGTTGTCAATGCTTAAGCTGCAGATTTGCCCAAATTTCACCACTTATACTGCAGATGATTATTCCTTCATTTTTTGTGGAGAAATTGCAGGTTACATATGCATATGGATTGATATTTTCTGTTGCAAAATCTGATTGTCAAATCATTAATACGGTGGTCATGAAGCATTCTTCTCCCTCCCTCCCCAGTTTGTAGAGGCATCCTTTCTCTCTCTTCATCTCCCAGTTCATACTGGCACTCTTCTCCCCTCTTTGTCCTTAATTCATGATGGCAGTGTTCTTCCTGTCTTTCTTTCACCCACCCCCCTCTAGTTCAAAGCTAGCACTCTTGTCCAATTCATCCTTCCATTTTATGCAGTCTCTAACTCATTCTCCCAATTCATGCTGGCACAACCTAGGCACTACTTCCAACTCCCAATCATGTTAGCACTCTCCCTCTGCATTCAGTGTTGTCATGAGTAGATAGGATCTAGTAGTGGTGCTGATTCAGCAAGTGTCAGCTGTAGCTCAGTGGTAGCACTGTGAGAATGGTCCGCAGCAATCAGTGGAAGGAGGGGTCTAGAGGCAATCGGGGTTGGGACTTGGGAGGCCCAAGCACTCCTTGTGGAATCTGGGGAGAATCACTCCTGCTCCTCATGGTCCACAAGGAGTTCTGACAGAAGTCATTATTAAAACTTACCATGGTCTCTTCTGGCCAATCAGCACTTTCTGCTGTGGTTCTGCTGTCGAGATCCAGATAGTGAAGGACTCTCCCACTATTTGCTAAGATCAGCTCCAGCATCAATGATGTCACTGAACCATGACTTTTGCATTTAAAAGTAGGTCCCCTGCCTGCTTGTAGCAGGATCCTCAGCTGACTTGAAAATCGTTGGGTCGTAGAGTCATCTACGGCATAGAAAGAGGCCATTTGGTCTATCAAGTCCATGCCGGCTTTCTGCGGGGCAATCCAGTCAGTCCCACTCCTCCGTTCAACCCACGTAGCCCTGCAGGTTTATTTCCTTCAAGTGCCCATCCAATGTCCTTTCGAAATCATTAATTGTCTCCGCTTCCACCACCCTCGTAGGCAGCGAGTTCCAGGTTATTACCACTCACTGCGTTAAAATGTTCTTCCTCACATTGCCCCTCCATCTCTTGCTCAAAACCTTCAATCTGTGTCCCCTAGTTCTTGTATCATCAGTTAATGGGAACAATATTTCCTTGTCTAACTTATCTTAGCCTGCCATAATCTTTATCAAATCTCCCCTCAATCTCCTTTGCTCCAGGGAGAACAACCCCAGCTTTTCCAACCTAACCTTGTAACTAAAATTCCCCATCCCTGGAACCATTCTCGTAAACCTCCTTTGCACCCTCTCAAGGACCCTCACATCTTCCTAAAGCGTGGTGATCAGAACTGGACGCAATACTCTAGTTGGGGCCTAACCAGAGCTTACTAAAGGTTCAGCATAACTTCCCTGCTTTTGTACTCAATGCCTTTATTTATGAAGCCCAAGATCCCATATGCTTTACTAACCACTCTCTCAATATGTTCTGCCACCTTCAAAGATCAATGCACAAGCATCCCCAGGTCTCTCTGTTCTTGCACACTCTTCAGAACTGTGCAATTAAGTCTATATTGCCTCACCCTATCCCTTCTGCCAAAATGCATCATTAATTTGTCTGTATTAAATTCCATCTGCCACTTGTCTGCCCATTCGCTCGCCTATCTATGTTCTGTTGCAGATGTCTCGTATCATCCTCAATGTTTGCCACGTCTGCAAGTTTGGTATCATCGGCAAATTTTGAAATTCTACTCTGTATTTGAAGATCTAAGTCATTTATATATAGCAAAAAAGCAGTGGGCCTAGCACTGACTCGTGGGGAACACCAGTGTCTACCATCCTCCAGTCTGAAAAACAACCATTTACCATGACTCGCTGTTTTCGGTCCTTAAGTCAATCTTTTTATTAATTAGACACTGACCCTCAATTTTGTTAACCAGCCTTTATGTGGCACTTTATCAAATGCTTTCTTAAAATCCATATAGACAACATCCACTGTGTTCCCTTCATCAACCTTCTCTGTTACTTCATCAAAAATTCAATCAGATTAGTCAAGCATGATCTGCCTTTTACAAATCCATGCTGTCTATCCTTAATTAACTCAAAACCCTCCAAGGACCTGTTGATCTTTTCCATGATTATTGTTTCTAAAACCTTACCCACCACTGATGTTAAATTAATTGGCCTGTAGTTGCTCGGACTGTCCTTGCGCCCTTTCTTGAAAAGGGTGTCACATTTGCCACTCTCCATTCCTCTGGCACCTCCCCCATAACCAGGGAAGATCGGAAGATTATGGCAAACCCTTCTGCTATCTCCAACCCCACTTCCTTTAGCAACCTGGAATGTAAGCCAAACAGACCAGGTGACTTATCTACCTTAAGCATAGCCAGCCTTTCCAGTACCTCAATATTTACCCTACCTATTGCCTGTACTCTTTCTGCTCCTACAGATATTTTGTCAGATTCCTTTTCCTTAGTAAACACTGATACAAAGTACTCATTAAGTATTCTAGCCTTGTCCTGTGCCTCTAAGCATATATTATCCTCTTTGTCCCTAATAGCCCCCACTCCACCTCTTACTACCTGCTTACTATTTACATGCCGGTAGAAGATTTTTGGGTTCCCTTTTATGTTGACTGCCCTTCTATTCTCAAATTCTCCCTTTGCCAGTCTTATTTTCGTCTTCACCTCCCCTCTCAACTTGGCCTGGTTCTCACTTGAAGAATTCACCTGACATGCTTCATACACCCTCTTTTTTGGTTTCATCATCATAATCTCTACCTCCCTCATCATCCAAGGAGCCCTGTTTTTGGTCCCCCGACCTTTCGCCCTTGTTGGAATGTACCAAGCCTGTACCCGAGGCATCGCTTCCTTAAAGATAACCCATTTAAAGGCCTGCTCGGGTATAAAATTGAAACCTGACCCGACTACAGCCAACCCGAATCCAACCCGGGCCCGAGTCCTTAAATTTTTTTTCGCACCTGACCCGACATAAATATTGCAATAAATTTAATGATATCAAACATGTTATTGTGCTCTACCTTGTCCAAATGGTAATATTTGTGATCCTGTTCATCCATTCTGGCAACAGGCAATTCCTGAAGATGGAGTTGTGGGGAATCATGGGTGAGCCTGATCCCATGAGTTCCGGACGCAGCACTAAAAAGCCCGACCCGACCCGAGCCCGAATGCTGGACTTGGAATATAGACCCGACCTGAACCCAACACATGTAATAGTGTCTTGTTGGGTTCGGGTCGGGTAGGCAGGTTTTAAACCCATTGTTCTGTTACAGCTTTTTCTATCAGTCTTTGGTTCCATTTTACCCTGGCTAGATCCCTTCTCATTGCATTGAAATTAGCCCTCTTCCAATCTAGCTGTTCTACCTTATATCCTTGTTTTTCTGCATTACGAGTCTAAACCTTGTGATATGATGATTACTCTTACCCCAGTGTTCCCCGACAGACACTTGGTCCACTTCATTCCACAGCACAAAATCCAGCAATGCCTCCTTTCTAATTGGGCTGAAATCATACTGTTCAAGGAAGTTCTTCTGAACACATCTCAGAAATTCCTCCCCCTCCTTTCCCTTTACTGTAACATTATCTCAATCAATATTTGGGTAATTAAAGTTCCTCAATATCACCACTCTATAGTTCTTGCACATCTGTGATTTCCCTGCAGATTTGCTCCTCTATCTCTCTCTATTTGGAGGCCCATTGAATACCCCTTGTAGTGTGATCATACCCTTTTTGTTTCTCAACTCTAACCAAATGGACTCTGTCTTAGCCCCCTCAAGGACATCCCTTCTTTCCAACATTACAATGTCTTCCCTAATCATTACTGCCATCCCACTTCCCTTTTCTCCTTCTCTATCTTTTTTGAACACTTTATATTGTTACGCCAATGTGCTTTGTTGAATGAAAATTTTCTTTAATCCACTGACTGGAGATCTGACTTTATTTTTCTTGAAAAAGAAATTTTTAAAAGACTAGCCATAAGGATGATTTTGCAGGCAGTTTAAAATGATCACCTAGTTTGGTACACTGTATCCTACATTGCAAAGGACTGAGAGGAGGGAGCCGAATTGTCTGTGCATTTCCCAGCAAAAACCAAGACCCAGGAAGTTTAAAGGAACTACTTATTCATTTCCACAAGCAGAGAAATGCTGCTAACTGTTATGTTTGCATCACTGAGTGGCTGTCATGTGACAAGCCACTCCACATCTGTGGTTTTTAAGCTGGTGTTTTTCTCTGCAGAAGAGGAGAAACAACTGGACTCTGACATGTGCAAAGCCTAAGTGGGGGTCCCTCTCTCTCTCTCTCTATTCCAGCTTGAAAGCTTTCAAATCCTGCTTGTTGACTGACCACCTTTGCATACTCCGGCTACAATCTGAAACCCCATTGGAGGAAATCATCCGCATTTCTATCTCCAAGTGGCTCACCAAACCTGTCATCTACCTCTTCAAACTAAAAGCCTCAGGACCACTGAATTCAGCTAGAAGCCAGCCAATTGACCAAATGCCACAGACTGTATGCCTTTTTTATGGACTCTAACTCAACCAATCTACCTTTTCCCACTCTGTAACCTATTTGTGTATGTGTAAACCTCCAGTGTGTGTGAGAGAGTGAAAGCTGGCACGTTGTTCATTATTTTTATTAGTTTGGTTTAGGTACAATTAAGTTAACCTCTTTCACTATTAACTCAAGAAAACCTGTCCGACTAATTATTTACTGGCTAGGATCATAACAAGAACGGGCGGCACAGTGGCACAGTGGTTAGCACCGCAGCCTCACAGCTCAAGCGACCCGGGTTCAGTTCTGGGTACTGCCTGTGTGGAGTTTGCAAGTTCTCCCTGTGACCGCGTGGGTTTCCGCCGGGTGTTCCGGTTTCCTCCCACAGCCAAAGACTTGCAGGTTGATAGGTAAATTGGCCATGGTAAATTGCCCCTAGTGTAGGTATGTGGTAGCAGAATGGTGGGGTTGTGGTAGAGAATATGGGATTAATGTAGGATTAGTATAAATGGGTGGTTGTTGGTCAGCACAGACTCAGGGCCTGTTTCAGTGCTGTATCTCTCTATCTATCTATCTATCAAACACCTACTGAATTGGCTAGTACATCCACTTTAAGAAAGAATTAAACCTGTTGTGGTCGAACAAGGAGAGGGAAACCCTTCAATCCCTCCTCACTTGACCGTACAAATATCCTTGTATATTAAGCGCCCAATCCTCACTATTTTTTAAGCCACTTTTCCGTTATTGACACTACATCATATTCCCATACTGCTATTTGTGCTTCTACCTCACCAACCTTATTCAGCACACTTTGTGAATTTACATACACGGATTGTAATTCTGCCTTTGCATTCCTCATAGTCCTTCTCAGTCTGCTCCAATCTAATATGGAACTACTCCCTTCTCTAGTAGTATCCAACACTCTCACATTATTCACCTTATTTCTCTTTTCTACTTATATAGGCTGGTGCGCATTCCCCTGCCAATTTAGTTTAAACCCTCTCCGATCACACCAGTGAACATCCCCATCAGGACATCGGTCCCAGTCCTGTCAAGGTGCAACCTGTCCCTTTCGAATAGGTGCCTTCTGCCTCAGAACAGGCCCCAATGCCCCAAGAATCTGAAGCCCTGAAATGGCACTGAGCAGGAATGCAACAACCGCAGACTCTGGCTGATTTTAACCCCATCCATGCACCATTCTCAATGGGTTAAAATCAAGAGCAATGTCTCTTTAAGTGGAACGTTTACATTTGGGAAGAACCTTCCATTACAATTTGAAGTGCATAATATATTGTGCAACAGGAAATTCTTACTAATATTTCACTAAGAGCTGTTCAGTAGTGAATAACATTTTCTGAAAACAGGTTATTTACTCAACAGGAACTGACTGTATATAAACAGTAGGTCCTTGACTTGAGACCAGTGCAATTTTTTGACCCATGGTGAACCTATTCGTGTTGAAGTAATTCTGCTTATAAGGAGTTTGTCTTGACTTTCTATACATATGTATATACATACAGAGCCACACACATGACAGATCAAAATTCCACTAGTGCCTGTGATTACCAAGATAATCAGAATGGTTGGAGGGGCAAGTGAGGAAGGAGAGGTGAAATAGTTCAGCATATTTTCACTAATTAATTGTTATCAGGATAAACAAGTGAATTGGAATGGAAAAATAAATAGAAAAATAGAGAAAAGTCAAAATGCATTTCAAAGTAAGAAGAAAAATACAAGATACAGGAAAATGTCAAAATATTTTTCCTGGAACGACAGTATCTAGATCAATAAAAAAAACTTTCATTTTAAATCATACCTCATAAATATTGCACACCTCTTCACATTTTGGATTACTTTAAAGTGCAGTGACTATTAATATTAGTCAAAAAGTCTAACCATTTAGCACACAACAGAAACAGCAATAAGATGAATGATCAATTTATATTTTTGGTGATGTTGATTGAGTGAGTACCATTTGCCAGGACACCAAGAGAACTCCCTGCTCTTTAAATAATGTCAGAGAAAATTCTCCTCCATGGATATATGGCATTTCTCTCTAATATCTCATCTGAAGGTGTACAACACATTTACTCTCTTTGCCACAACTTTGGTGGCCATGTCTTCAGCTGTCTAAGCCCTATGCTCCAGAATTCCCTCTCTAAAAGTTTTTGCTTCACCGCCTCCCTCCTCCTCCTTAAAGACCTTCCTTAGAACCCACCTCTGACCAAGCTTTTAGTCAATTCTCAGGAGGGCATAGATATAGCAGATCTGTACATGTGTTGGGGAATTGGTGCTACACTTTCTATACACCCTCATGATTAGTTTTAATAAGGAGATGAAAAGGAATGTTCGAAGGACTAAAAGGGAACATTAAAAAGCTGACAATGGCAGGATATTATAATTTTTTTCTTCTGTTTCCCACTCAGCAGGTTGCCGATGTGACGTGTAAACCAGTGGCAGAGGGCCACAGCCAGAGACCTTTGAGAACAGTCCCTCGCAATCAGGAGGCAAGGAGCTACAGATCTGGGGCTTGGTGAGTGGAGGAAGAGAGTGGTCATTGGGGGTGGGTGGGGGGTGGGGGGGGAGCGAGAAATCGGGGCTTGGTAATGAGGTGTAAGTGAGCAGCAATCGGGAGGGAGGGACCGACAGATTGGAGCTGGGAGGTTGGAGAGGAAGTCAGCGACTATAGCAGGGAGAGAGAGAGGCCGTGATTGGCACAGGGAAGGCCAAAGGCATCACTGAGGTACTGGGGAGCACTCTTGCTCCTCCTGACCCACAAGGAGTGGTGTAAAAAGCACCTACCGTCTTGAGAAACAGCTCCCACATCTCTTTTATTGCTGGGTTTTCTGAGCCTTGTGAAACCCGTGTGGCAGCAGTTAAATATAAACCTGGCTTCCAATTGCATTGTGCAACAGACATGTACCCAGCGGGTTGTGGACATGTGTTCCCCGTTTTTAATAATTTTAATCCCTCCCGACCCTCTCCTGCCCAGTGTGGGGTTTAATATTGAGGCCTAGTGTTAAACACTGGTATAGACACTACTCATTAAACAAATAGAATGAAAACTATAATAAGCAAGCATATGCCATCCTTATTTGCATGTTGAGAAAATTTAGGAAGATAAGAAAATATGCAGAAGAGAAATAATATCCACAATTACACCAACATGCAGAACTCAAGCACCACATGTACTTTGAGAATGTGAAAGTGATAGTCTAAGGATATGGGGTAAACCTTTCAGGACTGAGATGAGGAGAAATTTCTTCACTCAAAGAGTGGTGAGCCTGTGGAATTCGCTACCACAGAAAGCAGTTGAGGCCAAAACATTGTATGTTTTCAAGAAGGAGTTAGATATAGCTCTTGGTTCTAAAGGGATCAAAGGGTATGGGGCGAAAGCGGGAACAGGTTACTGAGTTGGATGATCAGCCATGATCATAATGAATGGCGGAGCAGGCTCGAAGGGCCGAATGGTCTACTCCTGCTCCTATTTACTTTGTTTCTATGATCACATAGCACATGGCCTCTTTCACCATAAGAAAATTAAATCGGGTTCTGACTGCACGTCAAAAACTTGACCCTAGCTTTTCCCTCTGTACTCACATTGCAGTGGTTTATCAAGATTCTTAGATATAGTATCTCCTCAGTAAGTCTTAAAATTCTGTCATGAACAGTTTTGCTGCAGGCATCAAGGACATTCAGTGTATTACACAGATGATTGGTGATCATTTTGCCAGTATTGAATTCTGTGCTGTGTATGATAATATGAAGACAAATACTGTGGAACAGAGTGCAGCAGTCCTTTAAAATTTCAATGTCTGGAATCAACTAATCAACCCTTTCTTGCCCTCCAGGCTCAGGAACGTTAAACAACTTGAAAGTGCTCAAGTTGGTTTTGCACACAAGCACCATGATAAGTGAAACCAGCAAGAGTGCTGTGATGGATCACAGACGCCCGTAGGCCTCATGTGGATCAGGGACCGTGTCTTGGAAAGCACTGAACTAGTTGTCAATATTCACTGATCAGGCTCACACATGAAGAATGGCTACTTTGGTGAAGTGACCTGTACCCATGGAAACATACGCAAGCAAGAAGTAAGTGGCTTGAGGAGAGGAGGAGGAGGGAAACAAATTGATGGGGAAATTAAAAAAAGTCTAATAAATAAACAAGCCAAAGGACAATTTTCAATTTGATTTATAATTCAATTGATTGTGTTAAATTCTACAAATGCAAGTGAAGGTTGAATGAAACTATGGCCGGAATTTTATGTGGCGGCAGAGGCCGTGCCCACCGGTTGAAAAGTCGGGGGAAGAGCCCGCCTCCACCGGGCCTGGAAGCCACACAGGGATTTTGCGTGGCCCAGGCCCTTACTTGGCCCCGAGCGGGACTTCCACCATTCTGAAGCAGCAAGTCCCATCTCCAGGAGCTGCTGGCCAATCAGCAGTGGCCACTGCTGGGACTGTACCCAGCTAGAAGAGGACGATGGATGCCAGCACTAAAAGTGAGTGGGGTTTCAGGAATCGCTGGGTAAACTTGGCTGGGCCCCGGTGAAGTGGGTGGGGCATGATTAGGATGGCTGGGGAAAGCGCTTCAGCAGGGGCGGCTTGTGGCGCGGGGAGGAGGGCCCGATCAGGAGGACCCCCCTGCCAGCCTGCAAGGAGGCCGTCTAGTTTTAGTGGGTGGCCTACCCAGATGTCGAAGTGCCCGGCCGCTACTAAGATACCAGCAGCAAGAGGAGGCCCTTAAGTGGCAATTAATGGGCTACTTAAGGGCCTCAATTGGCAGGCCATTTTCAACTTCCCCTGTTGCTGGTAAAATTGCAGCAGGGGTGGATAGGCCCACAAGAATGGCACCCCACCACTCGATTTTATGCCCCCCCCCCACCCCACAGCCTGGGGGTGGGGAAGGGAACAAAATTCCAGCCTATATGTTATATTATCTCTATGAGGTACTTCAATGTTTTTTGGAGCTAATATTATGATTGAGAAAAGATAGCACTGTGGGACTAAAAACTGATGCCATTAAAACTCCTGCACAATCAGGATATTGATATAGTTGTATTTATAGTTAAATAATCAGTTTAATTACTTACATGTGGAACAACAAACAAAAACATAGAACATAGAAAAATAGGAGGAGTAGGCCATTCAGCCCTTCGAGCCTGCTCTGCCATTCAATATGATCATGGCTGATCATCCAAACTCAGTACCCTGTTCCTGCTTTCTCTCCATATTCCTTGATCCCTTTAGCCCTAAGAACTATATCTAACTCTTTCTTGAATATATTTAATGGATTTGGCCTTGACTGCTTTCCGTGGTAGCGAATTCCACAGGTTCACCACTCTCTGTGTGAAGAAATCTCTCCTCATCTCAGTCCTAAATGGCTTCACACTATGGCTCTATTTGTTTCTTGCCCTTGATTTCTAAGCCTTCCACTTTTGCCTTTTTGTTTCCTGTCTTTCATTTCTATCCTTGTTTCCTCCTCCTCAGTCTCTCCGCTCAGGTTCCCATCCCCCTGCCATTCTAGTTTAAATCCTCCCCAACAGCACTAGCAAACGCCCTTGCGAGGACATCGGTTCCGGTCTTGCTTGGGTGTAACCCGTCCCGCTTGTACAGGTCCCACATTCCCCAGAACAGGTCCCAATGTCCGAGGAATCTAAATCCTGCACCATTTCTCCAGCCACGCATTTATCTGGTTTATTCTCCTGTTCCTATACTCACTAACACGTGGCACAGGAAGTAATCCTGAGATTACTACCTTTGAGGTCCTGCTTTTTAATTTAGCTCCTAACTCCTTAAATTCATCTAAGAAGGATCTCATCCCTTTTTCTACCTATGTCGTTGGTACTGACAATTACCACGACCACTGGCTGTTCACCCTCCCCCTTCAGAAGGTCCTGCAGCCACTCCGAGACACATTTGACCAAAGCAGCAGGGAGGCAACATACCATCCTGGAGTCTCATTTGCGGCCACAGAAACGCATGTCTGTTCCCCTTACAATTGAATCTCCTATCATTGTGGCTCTCCCAGTCTTTTTCCCTCCCTCCCTCCTGTGCAGCAGAGCCACCTGTGATGCCACGAGCTTGGCTGTTGCTGCTTTCCCCTGGGAGGCCATCCCCCCAACTGTATTCTTTTTTTTTTATTCATTCATGGGATTTGGCATCGCTGGCCAGGCCAGCATTTATTGCCCATTCCTAATTGCCCTTGAGAAGGTGGTAGTGAGCCGCCTTCTTGAACCACTGCAGTCCATTTGGGGCAGGTACACCCACAGTGCTGTTAGGAAGGGAGTTCCAGGATTTTGACCCAGCGACAGTGAAGGAACGGCGATATAGTTCCAAGTTAGGATGGTGTTTGACTAGGAGGGGAACTTGCAGGTGGTGGTGTTCCCATGCATTTGCTGCCCTTGTCCTTCTAGTTGGCAGAGGTCGCGGGTTTGGAAGGTGCTATCTAAGGAGCCTTGGTGCATTGCTGCAGTGCATCTTGTAGATGGTACACACTGCTGCCACTCTGCGTCGGTGGTGAAGGGAGTGAATGTTTGTAGATAGGGTGCCAATCAAGCGGGCTGCTTTATCCTGGATGGTGTCGAGCTTCTTGAGTGTTGTTGGAGCTGCACCCATCCAGGCAAGTGGAGAGTATTCCATCACACTCCTGACTTGTGCCTTGTAGATGGTGGACAGGCTTTGGGGAGTCAGGAGGTGAGTTACTCGCCTCAGGATTCCTAGCCTCTGACCTGCTCTTGTAGCCACGGTATTTATATGGCTACTCCAGTTCAGTTTCTGGTCAATGGCAACCCCCAGGATGTTAACAGTGGGGGATTCAGCCACAGTAATACCATTGAATGTCAAGGGGAGATGGTTAGATTCTCTCTTGTTGGAGATGGGCATTGCCTGGCACATGTGTGGCGCAAATGTTACTTGCCACTTATCAGCCCAAGCCTGGATATTGTCCAGGTCTTGCTGCTTTTCTACATGGACTGCTTCAGTATCTGAGGAGTCATGAATGGTGCTGAACATTGTGCAATCATCAGCGAACATCCCCACTTCTGACCTTATGATTGAAGGAAGGTCATTGATGAAGTAGCTGAAGATGGTTGGGCCTAGGACACTACCCTGAGGAACTCCTGCAGTGATGTCCTGCAGCAGAGATGATTGACCTCCAACAACCATAACCATCTTCCTTTGCGCTAGGTATGACTCCAGTCAGCGGAGGGTTTACCCCTGATTCCCATTGACCTCAGTTTTGCTAGGGCTCCCTGATGCCATACTCGGTCAAATGCTGCCTTTATGTCAAGGGCAGTCACTCTCACCTCACCTCTTGAGTTCAGCTGTTTTGTCCATGTTTGAACCAAGGCTGTAATGAGGTGAGGAGCTGAGTGGCCTTGGCGGAACCCAAACTGAGCGTCACTGAGCAGGTTATTGCTAAGCATGTGTCGCTTGATAGCACTGTTGATGACACCTTCCATCACTTTACTGATGATTGAGAGTAGGCTGATGGGGTGGTAATTGGCCGGGTTGGACTTGTCCTGCTTTTTGTGTACAGAACATTCCTGGGAAATTTTCCACATTGCAGGGTAGATGCCAGTGCTGTAGCTGTACTGGAACAGCTTGGCTAGGGGTGTGGCAAGTTCTGGAACACAGGTCTTCAGTATTATTGCCGGAATATTGTCAGGGCGCATAGCCTTTGCAGTATCCAGTGCCTTCAGTCGTTTCTGGATATCACGCGGAGTGAATCGCATTGGCTGAAGTCTGGCATCTGTGATGCTGGGGACTTCAGGAGGAGACCGAGATGGATCATCAACTCGGCACTTCCGGCTGAAGATTGTTGCAAATGCTTCAGCCTTATCTTTCGCACTGATGTGCTGGGCTCCCCCATCATTGAGGATGGGGATATTTGTGGAGCCGCCTCCTCCAGTTAGTTGTTTAATTGTCCACCACCATTCACGGCTGGATGTGGCAGGACTGCAGAGCTTAGATCTGATCCGTTGGTTATGGGATCGTTTAGCTCTGTCTATTGCATGCTGCTTACACAGTTTGGCATGCAGGTATTCCTCTGTTGTAGCTTCACCAGGTTGACACCTCATTTTGAGGTATGCCTGGTGCTGTTCCTGGCATGCCCTCCCTGCACTCTTCATTGAACCAGGGTTGGTCTCCTGGCTTGATGGTAATGGTAGAGTGGGGGATATGCCAGGCCATGAGGTTACAGATTGTGGTTGAGTACAATTCTGCTGCTGCTGATGGCCCACAGTGCCTCATGGATGCCCAGTTTTGCATTGCTAGATCTGTTCAAAATCTATCCCATTTAGCATGGTGGTAGTGCCACACAACACAATGGTATCCTCAATGCAAAGGCAGGACTTCGTCTCCACAAGGACTGTGCGGTGGTCACTCCTACCAATACTGTCATGGACAGATGCATCTGCGTCAGGTAGACTGGTGAGGACGAGGTCAAGTATGTTTTCCCCTCTTGTTGGTTCCCTCACCAACTGCCGTATACCCAGTCTAGCAGATATGTCCTTTAGAACTCGGCCAGCTCGGTCAGTAGTGGTGCTACCGAGCCACTCTTGGTGATGGACATTCAAGTCCCCCACCCAGAGTACAAAGTGATGTATCTGTTTGAGAGGGGGATGGCCACAGGGGACCTGCCTGCGCCTATTACTCCACCTGGTGGTCACCCTTCCCTTTTCTGCCTGTACCGCCATTACTTGCACTGTGATCACCTCGCTAAACCTGCTATCCACGATGTCCTCAGCATCGCAGATGCTCCACAGTGAACCCATCCAGAGCTCCAGCTGCGCAATGCAGTGTCTGCGACTGGACACACTTCCTGCACATATGGTCGCACAGGAGGCGCATGCCAAGGGGCTGAGCTCTCCTACCATGTCTTACCCTTAGATTAAGCTCCTTAGTTATTCCCTTTAATTTAGAGTACTAATTACGCTAGGGACCTTACTCCATTCCAAACACTACCTACTACAATCTAAAGTCCCTACCTTTACTTTTACTTCAGCTACTGAAAGAAATAAAAAATGTAGAAATACCCACCTGTTCCTACTTACCAATCAGCTGCCTCCCCTTGCAATGCTTCACTTTCTGAAATGTGACGTCAGTTGTGGAACTCTCTTGCTGTCCCTGAGAGTGAGTGACAGTATGCCTCTTTTAAGCCGCTGGAACTCCCACTCGCCGGTGCTTGTCCCCTCGCAGGTCCGCCTCAGTCTGGCTCTTTCCCAGGCCTCTCGCAGCCTCTTTTAAGCTGCTGGAACTCCCACTCGCTGGTGCTTGTCCCCTCGCAGGTCCGTCTCGGTTTCGCTGGTGAGGAACAGATGGATACCATCGTACTTCTACTCACAAAGTTGCTCTTTCTAAGTTATCAGGTCAATCCACGCGTGGGATATATCCCATAGCTTCTTTACTTAAAGTTAAGGTCAGACATATTTCATATTATAGATCGGTTTTGTCTGTAAGAAATAATTATGTCCATACATGTCCTTTTAAAAAAACCTCACAGTAATTGTCTTGTGAGACAGGAAGGAAATGCTTCTGAAAGCAGGTTCTAGGAATCTGTGTAGAAGAACAGGCTGCCGACATTAATGCCGATAGCTGGATGTACATGCTAACAACTGTTTCTACCTGACAGTCATATTTCTGTTTCCACAAAGGAAGAAGAATATAAAATGTTACACAGGAAACGTTGTACGTAAATGCTCATTCAGATTTTTATCTTCCATGTACTTTCTAAATAGTAATGATTACAGTGCAGTCTCCAGGCATTCTGCACCAGATGTTGCCTAATTGTGGCCTGTCATTCAGATGATTCACACTTGTCCCTGTTGTCAGGTTTATCTCGAATCTTCTCTGTGCTTTTAGATTCAGGCAAGTGCCCTGACTGGAAACCTTGGACTTTTTGTCATGCAAAAGACCCAAGGGGCTAGATTTTCATTCCAGGGTCCCCATTCCAATGCCAGGCCGAATTCCAGGTCGGGAACCTGGAACTGCCGGCAGTGGACCCTGGAAACTATTTTTGAGGAGGTGACCGCCTGCGGGCGACCCAGCTAATTAAAGATGGCAGGCGGGCTCCTGAGGCTGGCGTGCCAATTGGAGGCCCTCCAGCACCATCAGAGGTGGCAGCTGCCGATGTAGGTAGGTGAAAGACAGTGTGCCTCAAGATGTAGGTGCCTTCTGAAGACTTTACTAAAACTTTAAAATACATAGAGGCCACAGCTGCCAGGTTGTCACTGTTTCCCCTCCACAGGGTGACCTGCGGCCGGAGCTGTAGCCATATGGTTATTGAGGCTGTGGGGGAGGGTGGCTTAACTTTGAGCGCTGGCACCTGGTCTGCTGGTGGGAGGCCGCCTCTATCCTTCAGCCAGGTTTCAGCCTCAGCAGGGGATTCGCATGCCAGTTGGCGTTGGCAGAGTGGCCCTAATAGGCCGTTAAGGATGACTAATTGCCTACCGGCTGCTTGCGGGCAGGTAGCCATTTCTCCACTGAACCAGCATGTTCAAAAATGGCAGCAGGCAGGAACATGCTGGCAAACCGGCATGCCGACCTGCGGTGGGAAATTGCAGCCTGCCTGCCTCGGGTCCCACCTCCGCGCTGTTTGAAAATTCGTCTCAAGGTCTTCACACAGCAGAACAATGAACACCAACACAATGAGCAACCAACAGCTGCAGGCCAGCAATCCAAATCACTGACACTTTACTGAAGTGCATTCTACTCAGGTTACAGTTATGATTTTGCAAACATAAATATAAGTTGGTCTCACATTAAATAAATGTTCAATAAGCTTTCATTACTTCCTCTTTCTGCACTAACCAAAAATAGCTGCATTCAATAATGTTCCCAGTGAGCTTGTCCTGCCATAGCTGGCAGTGATGCTACAATGTTGTCTGCATGCCACAACTCACAAGGCCATATTTTCCATTCAGTTTAAACAGAGGATAAGCATTAACTTTGCATTTTAAATGCCATCACTTTCGCTATCAAGAACATCTTCGGTCCAGTGAAAAGGCATCCAAGCATAATGTTCCTTTTAAAAGCTGATGTCAGACAGTTATAACTGACCTGACAGGAGGGATGGAACATTAGCTCAAGTTCCAATTTTTTTCCAATTCACGTATCCTGTGGTTGTATAAAGACAGGATTGGTTCAGTTGTGTGCTCCCAAGGTCAATTTGCCAACTGATACTCAGAGTTTGATGGTGTGCTTTGCATGCCATGTTCTGACTTCATCCGAGGTCAACTGTATAATTTCCTGGTTCTCTGGGTGCATCGCTCATGATGCTTCAGGAGCAACAGGCCTGGAAAGTCAGGCAGCAGCAACTGGTGATGGGCTTCTTGCTGTTTCTTGTGCACTGGGCCACTTTGTGTCATGGGCGGAGGGGCACTTTGTGTCATGGGCGGAGGGGCACTGGTGAAGGGAGCAGGAATGGCCAGAAATGTCTTATTTGTTTCTGACACAGCCATGCCGTTCAGTACCTTAAACAGGTGCTGTGCAGCTAGATGCTGCCTAACTTAAATGAAAGCTGAGGACCTAATAAGCCTTGTAAGCAGCTTTCACAATTGCCCCAAGCCTCCCATGTGCTCAGTGCTGCACGATGGGCTACTTGGGTAGGCATCTAACAGGCTAAAGAGCATGAGTGCCTGCCATATTAGCGATGCCTCACTGCCTAACCTCACCCACGGAGAATTGCCACTTGAATGATGTACCAGAGTCTCCTCCATCTGTGAAACTATATTTCTGGATTATTGTTATTAGAAGTGAGAGTAAACTTGGGGATTACAAAAGAGCCTTGTTTCTGACTTGAAGAAATATAAAACAATTTGAAGTTGTGAGAGGCCCCCAAATGGTCAAGTCATAGGTAGTAGCACCAAGCACCAGGAGTAGCACAAAGCCGCACATACCAGGTCTCAGATTTGATTCCTGGTCTGTGCTGATCTCAGCTGGCACATCAATTAAGATGATACATTTGGCCTCAGCACCCCTCCAAAAATCAGCCAAAGTTTTCACCATCCATGATCGAGCAGTTGGCCAACGTTGAAAGTCTAAACTCACAAGAATAGCTACATTGAGGAAAGTGTGAGGGCTGCTGGTGACAGTGGAATTTCACCTCAGTGAGAATCAACACTTTCAGGACAGCAGGGGAGAACACTGGAGGGGGGGGGGAGGGGGAGGGGGAACACAGTGGGAAAATGCATGTCAGAATTCATCAGTACGATATCTAGTTCTAACAGAATTACTCACACCATCTCAGTTATACTAATATTTTTGAACTTATCACTGCAAATTTTGGAAATTGGAGAAGTGGAGCTGAACCGTTTGGACGGTCTTCATCTGAACCCTGCTGGAACCAGTGTCTTGGCGAGACATATAACTAGGGTAGTAGAGAGGGCTTTAAACTAAATAGTGGGGGGAAGGAATTATGTGAGAGGAGATGTAGGAAACTGAAGGGAAACAACAAGATAATGAAGCAGGGTAGAGAATTGGGTAATGATAACAAGAGTGTGGCAGGAAGGAACAGAGCATAAGACTTAAGAGTACATCAGGAGATGAGGCCAGAGATTCTAAAAATGGTAAAAAGACAGCGTTAAAGGCTCTTTTTCTGAATGCATGCAGCACTTGTCACAAAATGGATGCATTGTGAGCACAGATAGAACTAAATATGTATGACCTGATAGCCATTACAGAGACATGGTTGCAAGGTGGCCAAGGCTGGGACCTGAATACTGAAGGATATTTGGCATTTCGGAAAGACAGAAAGCTAGGAAAAGGTGGTGGGGTAGCTCTGTTAATTAAGGATGACATTAGTACATTAATGAGAGATGACCTTACCTTGAAAGAGCAAGATGTAGAATCAGTTTGGGTGGAGATATGAAATAGGAAAGATAAGAGGTCACTTGAGGGAGTAGTTTATAGGGCCCTAACAGTTGTTACACTGTAGGATGGAGTATACAGGAAGAAATAAATGGGGTTTGTAAGAAAGGTACTGCAATAATCATGAGTGACTTTATCGACATGTAGATTGGGCGAATCAGATTGGCAAAGGTAGCCTGGAAAATGAGTTCTTAGAATGTATTCGGGACAATTTCTTTGAGCAGTACGTTCTAGCACTAACCAGGGAGCAGGCTATTCTAGACCTGGTAATGTGCAATGAGGCAGGATTAATCAATAACCTCATAGTAAAGCAGCCTGTATGCAACTGCAATCATAACACAGTAGAATTTCACGTTCACTTTGAAGGTGAGAAGTCTGGGTCTAAGACTAGTGTTTTAAACCTAAATAAAGGTAATTATAAGGGTATGAAGGCAGAGGTGACTAAAGTGAACTGGGAAACTGGGTTCAAAGGTAAGACAGTAGCGATGCAGTGGCAGACTTTTAAGGAGATATTTAATAACTCGCAGCAAAGATTTATCCCAGTGAGAAAGACTCTGAGAAGCAGGCATCATCTGTGGCTAAATAAGGAAGTTAAGGATAGTATCAAATTGAAACAAGGTACCATTCTGTGAAAATTAGTGGCAAGTAAGAAGATTGCACAGATTTTAAGAACCAGCAAAGGATGACTAAAAAATAATAAACAGGGAGAAATTAGAGTATGAGAGAAAGCTAGCTAGAAATATAAAAACAAATAGTAAGAGCTTCCACAAGTATTTAAAAAGGAAAAGAGTAACTAAAGTGAGTGTTGGTCATCTAGATAGTGAGTCTGGGAAATTAAAAGTGGAAAACAAGGAAATGGCGGAAACGTTGAACAGGTATTTTGTGGCTGTGTTCACTCTTAGAAGGCTTACAAAACTTCCCAAAGATACTTGAAAATAAAGGGGCAAAAGGGAGGGAGGAACTTAAAACAATCACTATCACTGGGAAAAACTGTTAGACCTAAACTGACAAGTCCCCAGGACCAGATACCTGCATCCAAGGGTCTTAAAAGAAGTGGCTGCAGAGATAGTAGACGCATTGGTTATAATTTTCCAAAATTCCTTTGGTTCTGGAAGGGTCCCAGCAGGGTGAGAAATTGCAACTGTAACACCTCTATGCAAGAAAGGAGGGAGACAGAAAGCAGGAAACTATAGGCCAGTTAGCCTAACATCTGTCATAGGGAAATTGCTAGAAACCATTATTAAGGAGGTTATAGCAGGATACTTAGAAAATCATAATGGGATCAGGGAGTCAACATGGTTTTGTGAAAGGGAAATCATGTTTAACTAATTTATTAGAGTTCTTTGAGGAAGTAACAAGCAAGGTGGATGAATGGGAGCCTGTGGCCTGTACTTGGATTTCCAAAAGGCATTTGATAAGGTGCCACATCAAAGATTACTGCACAATAGCACATGGTGTAGGGGGTAACATATTAAATGGATAAAGGACTGGTTAGCTAACAGGAAGCAGAGAGTAGGGATTAATGGGTCTTTTTCAGGTTGGCAATCTGTAACTAGTAGAGTGCCACAGGGATCAGTGCTGGGACCTCACTATTTACAATCTATATAAATAACTTGGATGAAGGAACCTAATGTATGGTAGCTAAATTTTCCAATGACACCAAGATAGGTAGGAAAGTAAGTTGTCAAGAGGAGGTAAAGGGTCTACAAAGGGTTAAGTGAGTGGGCAAAAATTTGGCTGATGGAGTATAACGTGGGAAAATGTGAACTTCTCCATTTTGGCAGGAAGAATAGAAAAGCAGTATATATTTAAATGGAGAGAGATTGCAGAACTTGGTGGTACAGAGTGATCTAGGTGTCCTGGTACATGAATCACTAAAGATTAGTACACAGGTACAGCAATTAATTGGGAAGGCAAATGGCGGTTTATTGCAAGGGGAATGAAATATAAAAGTAGGGAACTTTTACTGTAGCTGTACAGGGTCTTGGTGAAACCACAACTGCAGTACTGTGTACAGTTTGGTCTCTTTATTTGAAAAAGGATACAATCATGTGATAAAATTGCATTAGCGGCAGTTCAGAGAAGGTTCGCTTGCATCATTCCTGGGATGAAGGACTTATATGCAGAAAGGTTGAACTGGTTGGGCTTTTATCCATTGGAGTTTAGAAGCATGAGAGGTAATCTTATTGAAGCATAAAAGATCCTGAGAGGACTTGACAGGGTGATACCAGGAAGATGTTTCCTCTTGAGGGGGAGACTAGAACTAGGGGATGCAGTTAGAAAATAAGAGGTCTCCCTTTTAAGACGGAGATGAGGAGAATTTTTTTTTCTCAGAGGGTCGTTAGTCTGTGGAATTCTGTTTCCCAAAAAACAGTGGAGGCTGAATTTATTCAAGGCTGAGTTAGATAGATTTTTGGCAGACAAGGGAGCCAAGGGTTATTGAATGAGGGGGCGGGGGGCAGACAGGAAAGTGGAGTTGAGACCATAATCTGATCAGCCATGATCTTATCGAATGGCGGAGCAGACTCGAAGGGCCGAATGGTCTACTTCTGTTCCTATGTTCCTAAACATTTGCACAAGTTTTGTCGAAGAAGCAAATTGGAACCTCTTGAGAAGACTAGGGCACGTTATGACATTGTTATATAAATCTGATATTTTTAGGGATCGTTTTGCAACACAAGAGATGACATCAGTGAAAACAAAGTCCAATAATTGTCTGCTTCCAATTTCCACAGCCAATTTCCGGGGGCTAAGCTGTACCACGTTAGACCTCCTGCTGCCATCAAGCTGATCCTAACAGAATACTTCTTTTATTATTATTATTGTACACTTACTCCAGACTATGACAGATTTGGCAGAAGTAGCTGTGATACCAGCACCTCCAAGTATTGCCCATTGATAGCAACTCATCCTACTTGCTTCTATTTGACCTTTTTTTATTCCTAGCTTTATTTTCTCCACTTAATGGACCAAGCCCCTCTACACTTTGTGCAGATTTAGCTGCTCTCAGCTAGTGTACCAGTTTGGACATCGCAACTGGCCTCAACACCTGCAGTTGGGGATGTGGAGGAGACACCCATATTTGCGCGCAATTCTGCAAATTCCATCAGAATGTGTGATGCACTACAGGACAGCTGGCACCAAGACTATTCCACTGTGACAGGAGTCATGACCATGGGAGAAAAAGGACAGAATATTAGGGGACAGAAACAAGCCACTATCTTTGAAGATCATGAAATGCTGCATGAAGGTGTTACGATAAAAATGCACGCAAGCCATTGTAAAATACCAATGACCTGAATGAGATCATGCTGAAACTTTCTAAATCACTGGTTAGGCCTCAGCTGGAATACTGTGTACAATTCTAGGCACCACAACTCAAGAAAGATGTGAAGGCATTAGAAAGGGTACAGACAGGGTTTACCAAGATGTTACCAGTGTCGAGGGACTTCAGCTATGAGGAGAGGTCAGAAAAGTTAGGGCTGTTCTGCTTGGAACAGAGAAGGTTAAGAGGTGACCTAACAGAGGTTTTGAAGATGAACAGAGATTTTGATTGAATAGACAGAGAAAACCCTTTGGCAAGTGGGTCAATAACCAGTGGTCATACATTTAAAAAAAATGGAAATAGAGAGATGAAGAGAAATTCGTTTCATTCAGATTTGTCAAGATCTGGAATGTTCTACCTGAAATGGTGGTGAAAACAGACTCCATAAATAATTTTAAAACGTAATAGGATAGGTCCTTGAGGCTGAGGAACTTCCAGGGTTACGAATAAAATGTGAGGGTGTGGGACTAAGCATGACTGCGCTTTCAAAGAGCCAGCACAAGCACAATGGGCTGAATGGCCTCCTTCTGTGCTGTGAGATTCTATGATTCCATGAAAATCCATCGTCATTCTGGTATATTATTTCTGGTATCACTTTGGCAAAGGTATAGCAGAAAGGCCAGAGAGGCTAGGCCAGGATGTTGGATTCCCAAACCCACTGGACTGACCAAGAGTCTTCCGGAATGGGACATGAATCTTCCAGACACTGCTGCTAGCAGCTCAGAAGGACTTCACCCTTTAATTTCTCATCGCAGCAGGGTAAAACTCTCCCCCAACTCCATAACTGCTGCAGAGAAGCCTCTGGTTTGGTGACATTACACTCCTACTTGCTTACAGGTGGCTGCTGGGAAACAGGCAGGAGTTGGGGCTGGTGGGGGGAAAGGGTAAGAGCGAGAGATGGTCCGGAGACGTACAGGGCTGGGTTGGAAGAGGATAAATAGAAACTAGGGCCAGAAGATTGGGGGTCAAGATATCGTGGGGGCGTGGAGAAGAGTGAGTGACCGGGAATTGGCGTGCAGATGGTGGGGGGGGGGGGGGTGGGGGGGGGTGCGGGGGAGGTTGAAAGCAGACTGGGGGTTAGGATGGGGGAGAGGGACACAGGGAAGGTGGTATTGGAGGCTCGGGGGGAGGGGGGAAAGGAGTTGGGAAGCAGCGCCGAGATAGGCACAGCCAGGAAAGAGGCAAGTGAAGCCTGCGGGCTTTACTGTGGCTAGACAGTGAAAGACTGTTTTTATCTTTGGGTGAATGTGGAACAAGGGGACAGAGACTGATGATTCTTATTGGGAAAACCATGGGGGACATGAGAAGGAACATGCTTGAAATGAGGGCTATTAAACATTGGATGCTTCATCAAAAGTGGCTATTGAGACAAAGACTAGGAACTAGACTAAAAGGGAATGAGGTAAATATTTGAAAAGGAGGAATGCAAAATAATCTGGGGGAATAGGGTTACAGAAGAGTGTGTCAGCTGTTGTGCTGTAATTTCTATCATTCTATGACCCAGATCTGGCAAGCCCTAATCTTGCAATGAATTTTTTAGGATGGTCTCATGGAGGTGTAGCCTTCACTCACTACTTACAAGGGCGAGCAATCCCTGTTGAGAGTTCTAGTGCCCCAGGCCTGCAGAAGGACCCAGGGTAAGGTTGGTGGAGATATGCCTGGTCTGATCAAGGGGTCAGTCAGAAGGGGTTGACTTATCAAGAATGGCTAAACAGATTAGGCATTTATTCATTAGAGTTTAGAAGAATGAGGAGTGATCTTATTGAAACATACAAGATTCAGAGGGGGCTTGACAGGGTAGATGTTGAGAAGATGTTCCCACTAGTGGGGCGGATCTCGAACTAGGGGACATAGTTACAGAATAAGGGGGCACTCATTTAAAACTGAGATGCGAAGGAATTTCTTCTCTCAGAGGGTAGGGAATGTCTGGAATTCCCTACCCCAGAGAGTTGTGGAGGCTAGATCACTGGAAGTATTTAAAGAGGAGGTAGATAGATTTTTGAAATATCGGGGAGTTGAGGGGTATGAGGAGCTGGCACGAAAGAGGAGTTGAGGTCTGCAGCAGATCAGCCATAATCTTATTGAATGGCGAGGCAGGCTTGAGGGGCCGAATGGCCTACTCCTGCTCCTATTTCTTACGTTCTTATGCGTCTTGATTCACCAACAGTTGTAGAGGCCTCCAAAGATCCAGCAGCAAGTAATTTTTAAAATAATTTTTAATGTGCTCTACTGACAAACAGGACCCTTGTGGCCTGTCAGTGACCCAGCACCCTTCCAGCCAGGCCACCTCCACTGGACTTTCCATCACTGCAGTTATGATGGGTGCCTCAAATTCACCCCTAATGATGCAGGTGCTCACCAATGATACCCCTGACCTTGCAAAATGGTGGGGTCTGGGATAGGCCCATTTCAGCACTTACACCAAGATCACAACATCATTATGGATAAAGCCCACAATAGGTCATCCACTAAGAAGGCGCCCGACAATCCAGCTCATTGCAACATCAAATTGTTTATTAAATGCATCCACGACTTTTGCCTTCACTACTCGACCAGGACTACCATTCCAAGGCTAAAGAATTTCCAGATATCGGTCCTAGTTATCTTTCACTAGCTTGAACTTGTGACCCCTGTTCCTACTCTCACAATTTCAGGTAATAAGTTTAATATCCCCGTGATATAAAGAAACGACTCAAGGCACTGGATACTGCAAAGGCTACAGGCCCTGACAATATTCAGGCAATAGTACTGAAGACCTGTGCTCCAGAACTGGCTGCATCCCTAGTCAACCTGTTCCAGTACAGCTACAACACTGGCATTTACCCGGCAATGTGGAAAATTGCCCAGGTATGTCCTGTACACAAAAAGCAGGACAAGTCCAACCCAGCCAATTACTGCCCCATCAGTCTACTCTCAATCATCAGTAAAGTGATGGAAGGTGTCATCAACAGTGCAATCAAGTGGCACTTGCTTAGCAATAACCTGCTCGCTGACGTTCAGTTTGGTTTCCACCAGGGCCACTCAGCTCCAGACCTCATTACAGTCTTGGTTCAAACATGGACAAAAGAGCTGAACTCAAGAGGTGAGGTGAGAATAACTGCCCTTGACATCAAGGCAACATTTGACCGAGTATGGCATCAAGGAGCCCTAGCAAAACTAGAGGCAATGGGAATCGGGGGAAAACTCGCCACTGGTTGGAGTCATACCAAGCACAAAGGAAGGTAGTTGTGGTTGTTGGAGGTCAATCATCTCCGCTCCAGGACATCACTGCAGGAGTTCCTCAGGGTAGTGTCCTAGGCCCAATCATCTTCAGCTACTTCATCAATGACCTTCCTTCAATCATAAGGTCAGAGGTGGGGATGTTCGCTGATGATTGCATAACGTTAAGCACCATTCGCGACTCTTCAGATACTGAAGCAGTCCGTGTAGAAATGCAGCAAGACCTGGACAATATTCAGGCTTGGGCTGATAAGTGGCAAGTAACATTTGTGCCACACAAGTGCCAGGCAATGACCATCTCTAACAAGAGAGAATCTAACCACCTCCACTTGATATTCAATGGCAATATGGGCGCTGAATCCCCCACTATCAACATCCTGGGGGTTACCATTGACCAGAAACTGAATTGGAGTAGCAATATAAATACTGTGTCTACAAGAGCAGGTCAGAGGCTAGGAATCCTGCGGCGAATAACTCACCTCCTGACTCCCCAAAGCCTGTCCAACAACTACAAGGCACAAGTCAGGAGTGTGATGGAATACTCTCCACTTGCCTGGATGGGTGCAGCTCCAACAACACTCAAGAAGCTTGACATCATCCAGGACAAAGCAGCCCGCTTGATTGGCACCCCATCCACAAACATTCACTCCCTCCACCACCGACACACAGTGGCAGCAGTATGTACCATCTACAAGATGCACTGCTGCAACTCACCAGGGCTCCTTAGACAGCACCTTCCAAACCGCGACCTCGCCACCTAGAAGGTCAAGGGCAACAGATGCATGGGTACATCACCATCTGCAAGTTCCCCTCCAAGCCACACACCATCCTGACTTGGTTCTTTCTTCGTCGCTGGGTCAAAATCCTGGAACTCCCTTCTTAACAGCACTGTGGGTGTACCTACCCTACATGGACTGCAGCAGTTCAAGAAGGCAGCTCACCACCACATTCTCAAGGGCAATTAGGCCTAGCCAGCGATGCCCACATTTCGTGAATGCACAAAAAGAAATTCTGGATTTACCTGTTCCACAATGTTTACTATCTTATGTGCCTCTAAATGATTATTAGTGGTCCCAACACTAAGCCTGGGGACACCCCAGTCAGTAATTACCCATTCACCTTGGTATATGCCTCTAAGAACATACGAAAAAGAACATATGAAATAGAAGCAGGAGTAGACCATACGGTCCCTAGAGCCCGCTCCGTCTTTCAACACGATCATGGCTGATCTACTTCCTCAACTCCATTTTCCCACCTGCGCCCCAGATCCCTTGATTCCCTAAGAGACCAAAATCTGTCTATCTCAGCTATAAATATATTAGACGATGGAACATTCACAACTCGCTGAGGTAGAGAATTCCAAAGATTCACAACCCTTTGAGTGAAGAAATTTCTCCTCACCTCAGTCCTAACTGATTGGTCCCTTATCCTGAGTCTGTGCCCCCATGTTCCAGATTCCTCAGCCAGGGGAAACAATCTCTCAGAGTGTACCCTGTCAAGCACCTTCAGAATCTTGGTATGTTTCAATAAGATTACCTCTCATTCTTCTAAATTCCAGAGATTATAAGCCTAATTTACTCAGCCTGTCATCACAGGACAATCCACTGATCCCTGGAACCAATCTAGTGTACCTTCGCTGTACCGCCTCTAAGGTAAGTATATCCTTCCTCAGATATGGAAACCAAAACTACACACAGTACTCCAGCTTTGGTCTCACCAGAGCCCTGTACAATTGCAGTAAGACTTCCTTATTCTTGTACTCCAATCCACTTGTAATAAAGGCCAACATGCCATTTGCCTTTCTAATTGCTTGCCGGACTTGCATGCTGACTTTCTGTGTTCCTTGTATGAGTGCACCCATTCCCTCTGAACATCAACATTTAGAAGTTTCACACTATTTAAAAATATTCTGCTTTTCTATTCTTACAACCAAAGTGAATAACTTCACACTTCCCCATATTATATTCCATCTGCCACCTTGTTGCTCACACATTTAACCTGCATGTCTCTTTGCAGCCTCGCCTCTTTGTGTCCTCCTCCCACCTAGCTTTGTATCATCAGCAACCTCAGATACATTACTCTCAGTCTCTTTGTCTAAGTCATTAATATAGATCGTAAATAGCTGAAGCCCCAGCACTGATCCTTGCAGCACTCCACTAGTTACAGCCAGCCAACTTGAAAATGCCCCATTTATCCCTACTCTCTGCTTCCTGTCCTCTATCCATGCCAATATATCATTCCCAACTCCCATGTGTCCTTATCTTGTGTATTAAACTTTTGTGCCTTTTGGAAATCCAAGTATATTACATCTACTGGTTCCCCTTTATCTAGCCTACTGATTACATCCTCAAAACACACTAATAAATTTGTCAAACACAATTTCCCTTTCGTAAGACCATGTTGACTTTGACTGATCATACTATGATTTTCTAAGTGCACTGATAAGACTTCTTTAATACTAGATTCCAACATTTTCCTGATGATGTATGCCAGGCTAACTGGCCTGTATTTTCCTGTTTTGTCTCTCCCTCCTTTCTTGAATAGCAGTGTTACATTTGCTATCTTCCAATCCACTGGAACAGTTCTAGAATCATAACCAGCGAATCCACTACCTCTGCAGCCACCTCTTTTAGAACCCTAGGATGTAGGCCATCAGGTCCTGTGGATTTGTCAGCTTTTAGTTCCTTAAGTTCCTTCTATATTTTTTCTCTGCTAATATTACTGACTTGAAGTTCCTCACTCTTATTAGCCACTTGGTTACCCTCCATTTCTGGTATGTAATTTGTGTCTTTGACTGTAAAGACCGACACTAAATATTTGTTCAATGTCTCTGCCATTTCCTAATTCCCCATAATAATTTCTTCTTCTCTGCCTCTAAGGGACCAACATTTACTTGAGCTACTCTCCTCCATTTTATATACTTACAACCTGTTTTATATCCCTGGCTAGTTAACTCTCATTCTATTTTTTTCCTTTTTATCTACTTTTAGATTACCCTTTGCTGGTTTCTAAAACACTCCCAATCCTCAGGCTTACTACTATTCTTTGCAACATTATAAGCCTCTTCTTTTAATCTAATACTATCCTTAACTTCCCTAGTAAGCCACAGATGGATTTTTCTTGCTGAATTTATGTTTTTTAATGGAATGTATTTTTGTTGAACATTTTGAATTGCTTCTTTAAATGTTTTCCACTGTTTATTTACCACAATACCTTTTAATCTACTCACCCAATCAACCTCAGTTTACTCTCCCCTCATAACCTATGTAATTGGCTTCGTTAAGTTCAAGATTCTTGTTTGAAACTGGAGTATGTCCCTTTCAAACTTAATATGGAATTCAATTGTATGATGATCACTTTTTCCCAGCGGTCTTTTACTATGAGATTACTAATTAACGCTGCCTCATCGCGCAATACCAGATCTAAGTTAGCTGTATCCCTAGTTAGTTCCACAATATATTGTTCCAGGAAACTTGCAAAAGCATTCGATGAACTCATCTTCCTGACTATTTATAGAGTCATAGTCGTACAGCATAGAAACAGGCCCTTCGGCCCACTGCGTCCAAGCCGACCATAATGCCGATCTATACTAATCCCACCTGCCTGCATTAATTCCATATCCTTCTATGCCTTGCTCATTCAAGTACCTGTCCAGATGCCTCTTAAATGTTGCTACTGTTCCTTCCTCCACCACCTCCTCAGGCAGCTCATTCCAGATACCCACTATTCTTTGTGTGAACAATTTACCCCTTTGATCCCCTTTAAACCTCCTCCCTCTCACCTTAAATCTATGCCCTCTAGTTTTAGTCACCCCTACCATGGGAAACAGACTCTGGCTATCTACCTTATCTATGCCTCTCATAATTTTATATACCTCTTTCATGTCCCCTCTCAGCCTTCTTCGCTCCAGGGAAAACAGACCCAGCCTATCCAATCTCTCTTTATAACTCAAGCCCTCCAAGCCAGGCAACATCCTTGTGAATCTTTTCTGCACCCTCTCTAGCTTAATCACATCTTTCCTGTAGTGCGGCGACCAGAACTGCACACAGTACTCCAAATGCGGCCTAACCATGACGTCCCAACTCTTGTACTCAATGCCTCGGCCGATGAAGGCAAGCATGCCATACGCCTTCATCACCACCCTGTCTACCTGTGTTGCCACTTTCAGGGAACTATGTACTTGCACCGCAAGGTCTCTCTGCTCAACAACACTCCCCAGGGCCCCTACCATTCACTGTATATGTCCTGCCCTGGTTTAACTTCCCAAAATGCATCACTTCACATTTGGCTGTGTTAAATTCCATTTGCCAATCCCTTGCCCACTTTCCCAGTTTATCTATATCCTGCTGTAACCTTAAACAACCTTCTTCACTGTCCAATATACCACCAATTTTGGTGTCATCTGCAAACTTACTAATCATGCCCCCTACATTCACATCCAAGTCATTAATATATATGACAAACAACAGAGGGCCCAGAACTGATCCCTGCGGCACACCACGGGTCACCAGCCTCCAATCTGAAAAACAACCCTCCACTAACACCCTCTGCCTCCTATCACCAAGCCAATTTTGTATCCAATTGGCTAGCTCACCCTGGATCCCATGTGTTCGAACTTTCTGGACCAGACTACCATGCAGAACCTTGTCAAAGGCCTTGCTAAAGTCCATATAGACAACATCCACCGCCCTTCCCTTGTCAATCCTCTTGGTCACCTCCTCAAAAAACTCAATCAAATTCGTGAGACATGATTTCCCACGCACAAAGCCATGCTGACTATCCCTAATCAGACCACGCCTTTTCAAATCCATATAAATCCTGTCTCTCAGAATCCCTTCCAATAACTTTCCCACCGCTGATGTAAGGCTCACCGGCCTGTAGATCCCTGGCTTATCCCTGCTGCCCTTCTTAAATAAAGGCACAACATTAGCTATCCTCCAGGCTTCCGGGACCTCACCCGTGGCTAACGATGATACAAATATCAATTTTGTATTTTGTCAATTTTATTTGTCCAGTCTATAGGAAGATTATTACACTGCCTTTTTTTTTTATTACAAGCTTCACTTATTTCTTGCTTAATACTCTGTCCAACGGTATAACTACTCCCACCAGTGCGTTCTGAAGCTTGTTATTCCTAATCTCCACCCACACTGATGTTACTTCCTGACCTTCTGAGCCAAGAGCCTTTCTCACTACTGGCTTTATATCATCCTTTACCTTTTTCCATTCTATCTTTTTGACATGTTGTGTACCCTGGAATATTTATTTCCCAACCATTTTTTTATTCTTTCATGGGATGCGGGCGTTGCTGGCAAGGCCAGCATTTGTTGCCCATCCCTAATTGCCCTTGAAAAGCTGGTGGTGAGCTGCCTTCTTGAACTGCTGCAGTCAATCTGGTGTGGGTACACTCTTAGAGGGGAAGTTGAAGTTGGTGGTGTTCCTATGCGTCTGCTGTCCTTGTTCTTCTAAGTGGAAGAGGTTGCGCGTTTGGAAGGTGCTGTTGAAGGAGGCGTGGTGAGTTGCAGATGGTACACATTGCTGCCACTGTGCGTCAGTGGTGGAGGGAGTGAATGTTTAAAGGTGTTGGATGGGGTGCCGATTGGTCACCTGATAACCGTGTCTCTGTAATGGCAATTAGATCTAAACTATTTGTGCTGCTAGTTCATCCATCCTATTGCGAATGCTACACACATTCAGATAAAGAGCCTTAAAATTTTATTTTTTTAAACCACTATTCTTTGCATGGACCTTATTTGCTGATGCACTATTATCGTTAGGTGTGGCTCAGTTGGTAGCACTCTATCTTCTGAGTTGCAAGGTTCTGGGTTCAAGTCCTACTCCAGGGCTTGAGCACAAATCTTGGCTGATACTCCAGCGCAGTAATGACGGACTGCACTGTTGGAGGACGTTAAACTGAGGCTGCATCTGCTTGCTCAGGTGGATGTAAAAGATCCCATGGCACTATTTTGAAGAACAGCAGGTGCATTATCACTAGTGTCCTGGCCAATAAATATTTATCTGGTCATTATCACATTGCCGTGTGTGGGAGTTTGCTCTACGCATACTGGCTGCTACATTTCCTGCATTACAACAGTGACCACATCTTAAAAAGTACTTTATTGGCTGTAAAGCACTGAGATGTCCAGTGGTCGTGAAAGGTACTATATAAATGCAAGTCTTTCTTTCTTACTTTAAACCTCTGTCCCTTCCTGTCTCAACTCTGCTCATCTTTACCCAAATTGCTGCACTGTTCTATTGCCTCGACATTTGCCTTTAGATTTCTAACTCTTCCTTCACCTGAACCCTCCCCCCACTCTTTTTAGTTTAAAGCCCTGTCCACAGCCATAGTTATACGATTTGCCAGGACACTGATCCCGGCCCAATTTAAGTGGAGCCCATCTCAATGTAACAACTCCATCTTTCCCTAGTACTGGGGCCAGTGCCCCATGAATCGAAACCCCTTCTTCCCACACCACTCTTTGAGCTACGCATTTAATTCTCTAATTTGCTTGACCCTATGCCAATTGGAGTGTGGCTCAGGTAACAACCCAGAGCTTATTACTTTTGAGGTTCTGTGTTTTAATTTGGATCCTAAGTCCTCAAACCCTCTCAGCAAAACTTCATTCTGAGTTCTGCCTATGTCATTGTTTCCGAGATGGGCCACAATAACTGGATCCTTCCCCTCCCACTCCAAGTACGTCTCTAGCTGTGAGGGGATGTCCTGAACCCTGGCACTGGTTGTGGTTGCAGAGAACAATATCTATCCCCCTTACCTATACTGTGTCTAAGCATGTCTATCAACGAATGCATCTTGCCTCATTATGGTGGTTCCACCTCCAGGCTGTAAAGCTATACAGGTGAATTTCCTGTAAATACACTGATTCTAAACGGATGTAAAATTAAGCACAAAATTTTAGACACAGCAGAGACCAAATACTTTGTTGGTGTTTCTTGGAATGCATTTTTATGGCATCAGCATAAATCATATTAAAAGTATCGATGATTGTATATTCTTAAACATGCTGTGCCTAGTGTGAATGAATGATAGCTAGATGGCTTAAAATTTAATTTTCATACTTAAAAATGGAAAATTACAGTGAAAGTTTGGCACTTTCCTTATGCCTTGATTGTTTACACACATTTTAACGTTCCAAACTATGTTAATGATTTTGGCAAGAAATTTGGTTGTAAATAGACATTGGCTAAATGGGGGCACGAATGGGCATAATTTCCTGATTACACCCCCATAGAAAATTCGACCCGCTCACAAATCTCACACAAAGCAGGTTATGTTTTGCCATTGGGATAAGGTAACAGGACTTAGCAGTGTAAATGAGGGTAGCTGCACAAAACCCAGCGTAAAAGCAGTTCAAAAGATTAACTTGAGGTGCTGTAGCAACAATTGAAATGGATTAAAGCGATGTTCTTAAATCCCAGAATTACATCAAGTCAGCACTCCAGATGCCATTTGCATTTATTATTTAAATATTTTTTAAATCAATGGAACTAATAGAATAATTCCTTTCCATACTTTAACTTTTAAGAGGCCTCTGTGCATTCTTGAAAAATATGTTGTAGGTTTTTAGATTTTCAGTTCTCTATTGAAAGATCTCATTGCTTTTTCTTTTACTCTTTCCTGCCCTGCTGTCTCAGTCATGACCGACCCTTTATTGTCATTTTACAACACTGAACAGCAGTGAACAATGTTTCAGTGTTATTAAATGCTTCTTTTTAAAAATGGTTCCATGTCATCTTTTCATTGGTTGCTTAATAAATTTTATCCCACCTGTTATACAGGGATTCAGAAATCTTAGATGCTTAAATCTTATAACCTACCACTGCAACATGAAAGTGTCTGAGAAGAGCAATTAGGTGGAAAGAGGAGAATAGAGAAGGCTCTTTTGGGAGCCAGGTTTGTTTTGCTGTCAGCGTGATACCTGATCTACCTGTCTCTCTCGCAGCACCTGAATGCCACTGCCTCAGAATGGCAGCCACTCTCCCCTCCAGCCACGTGAATAAAAGGCATTAACCTGCCAGTGTTAATCTACACACAGGAAGTTAGATCACTTTCAGAATAAGAAAACATGTAGGTTCGCCAAACAAGACACTCCAGCTGGCTCCTTTCAAACACAGGAAAGATGTAAATCTGGATCGAAATGTGATATCTCAAAGTGTTCCATTCATCTACACTAATCCACATAACATTGTGCAATCAGGAGGGAATGGAGGTGGAGAGTACACTTTGACACATTTTCTTGGCCATTACAGATTTAAAATGGAAACACAGTTTTTTTAAATGCCACGTGCACCGACTTTTATTTCCTGAAATGTTACTGTAAATTAGTAAACTCTTAATTTAGTAAAGCAATTACTGCAGCATTTCTTATGAACCACTCCTTCTTCTTCAGGGAGGCAGCAAGTACAACAGAGACATGTTTGTTGTGACTACAGTTAATCCCATGTATAATTATTTTTTTGCACCTGGAAGCATATAAGCATCATGCCATGCTGCTTTACATTTCCAACATCATCTAGGGGAGGAGGGCACGTTAGCAGTAGGATTCAAGAAACACTACAGTTTAATCGGTAATGCTGTTTCCAAACAAACTGGATCAGTGCCAGACCACAATGGTGCCTGATTGGATGCTGTGGCCTTGTTGGCAACAAGACTAACTTAAGCATGCGCACTGCACCTGTACTGTGCACATGGACAGACCGTGTATGTTGTTCTGTCTGGTCTCGAACGCACTTGGGGGCCAACCTCTTTTTTAAAATAATTTTGACATTAGCACAGTTTTAAATACAAACTTTAAAAAACTAAAGATTTTACTAACATTCATCCACGCAGAAGAGATTCTTAGCTGCAATGATCAGCAATATACTAGTTATACTGTTTTTTTGGCCTTGTTAAAAATGAAAAATATCCCAGCTGATTTAAAAAGGTCGCAAAACTCGTACTCCAAAACAGCCTCCAAAAAATGAGCTTCTTTCTTCTGAGCAGATACTGACAAGGCCTTATCTCCTATGCTGAATATCAGCTTTAACTATGTACGTGAGCCACATCTTTTAAATGGAACCAGGAAAATGAAATTTGGCAGAAACAGCAGAAATCCAAGTCAGCACTGTTGGAACTTGTAATACTTCTACAGAGACAGAACCATAATTACGTATCATTGAATTACTGATTTATACACAATATATCTGACTACGAGCAAGCATGAAATGCCAGAACTCAGGACATGCACATGCGTGTGTTTGTTTATACTGTGTGTGCATTCGCATCAAACGAGCACACTGGATAGAAAGAGCTGCTCCAAAGAGAAAGTGGTTTTATCTCTCTCTATACCTGCACAGGCAGAGCTGAAGGGGGAAAATCACCTCAGGAAAAGAGGAGTTTGTATTCCTATCTCCTGCAATTCATTTAGTTTTCTTTCATTTTAAGAAGAAATATTGTTTGGTTTGTTGTACAGTACTTACAGAAAAATACATTTAGCATTGTCACAAAGGTGTGCATACTAGAAACTACACACTATTTTGGGTTTGGGATAATTTGATGGCAGTCCTTAGAGTCTGGCTGGGTCAAAAGATATCACTGGTTCTATGTGTCTGCAGGGTTGACTTATCTTTTGCAGGCCACAAGGAGAAAATTGCTAGTATGTAATCCCATTCTCACCTTTTTTGGGAGGTAATCTGGATATTGTTTACAAGGTGACTGACATTTGTGAACTACCAAAAAGGGGCTTTAAATTGGCACCTGATAAAGTCCTGGTGTTTTGTGTTCCATTCAGAATCCATACATTGCTTGCTTTGATTAGAATATATCTCTCTGATGTTTCACCCACAGTGGGGGGGGGGGGGGATGCATCTTCTTGCAGCTAGCATTGACCCTTGTGCTAACCTAGGAGGGAAGAAGAGGTCATTCTGCAATGGGCAGCCCAAGCATTCTGGGCCTGCAATAATCTATGCCACTTGACAGAGAAGGCATTAATATCATCACTGAGAACTGCCATAGTGGTTACCCACAGCAGTATTGGAGATATGTTCTGAAGTATAGATGAATGAGCTGAAGCTATGAACTCTGAGGGCAGGGTTTTCCCTGCGGGTTTCTGAACTCCACCGTCAGGCTCAAATTGGGGTCAGACGCCCACAATATGTGGGAAACAGTCACTCATGAGTGATTTTCCCCAAATAGGCCAATTAATGGCCAGAGGGCAGGCTCATCGTCCAATTAAGGACAGTGGGCGGGCTCTCTAAGCTGGAGGGCCAATAGGAGGGCTTCCAGCTAGCAGCAGCAGAATGCATTGACAGACAAGGTGCCCCAAAATGGAGGCAGCCTCTCTCCAAAGTTTTTAAATTTGAAGTTAAAAAAGACCTTTGCAGCCGGGCCACCACTTGGCGGGGGAGTGGGGTGGGAATGGGGAGGGGAAGCTCCTCCACAGGCCGGAAGCTGCTGAACCCAGGCAGGCAGGGAGGACCTCCAAGTCTGCCTGGAGCACTGTTCCTCCCGGTCTGCCGCTAGGAGGCCTCCTCCAGGCAGCTAAACCGTCTCCTGCTAACTGTGGGAACTTGGAGGCCAACTGGAAATTCCCAGTTAGTCGCCTTCAATAGGCCTCAATAGACCTTGAATTATTTCAATTGGATACCCATTGCTTTCAGGCAGGTAGCCCTGGTGCACCCCCACACCCCCAATCCCACCTCCAGGGAAGTGGCCCGGGGGGTGATAGGCATGGAGCTATAGACGAAGGGCTGTATGATTTAGGCACCAATATTGAAGGTGGGATAATGGGATAGTGTGGGCTGTTGTTCAGAGATACTTATGGGTTCTATTCTAATTAGTATGGTTCAACTTCTACCCTTGGATGAGTAGGAGGCTGTATTGTTTCATTCAGCTGATTCCTTGTGAGTTTGTCATATCTCCTACAGAAATGCCACATCAATGTCTTTACTGAGATAAATCAGGATTTTCTTTCAGTTGATTGTTAGCTTAGGTCAGGGAGATGGTATGGCAGGGGTTGGGGTTGTGTATTGTGCAAACTGCGGTCTATATTGCAGCCTAACCTTGATTCTATCCACAGATAGAGGGGGAGATCCATGTTGGTGACATCTATTCCGTTCCCTGGTGGGTCCTCCACTGTCTCTTTGTTTTGTTGTGCTGAGTGCATTGTGGCAGCACTTTCTCTGGGATCCCCTGTAATGTTCCCAGGACATTACCAAATATACAGTTCCCATAGTACTATATTTAAGATCGATTTCTTATTCCCTCTCTCTTTCAGATTTCCCTTTGAGATTCGAAGGAGTTTTGGAAGCTTAGTTTATTTTCAGCTCTGGCCAGGAGATTATTATCTCCAATGTAGTTCTATAGACAGAAGTATTTTGTGGACAAATTCTAGCTTCAGGATCACCCTGTCTCCTGGTCGAGAAATGGAAGGACTCCTTGATGAAGGGGATTGATCTGTTCCTCTGCAGACATCCAGGACCTAATATTATAACACATCCCCTGTTGTTAAGGTTATCAATTTTTCGTGCTATCTACCGAAATGACTTCAAAAAGAAATTGGACAGGCACTTGAAGGAAATATACTTTCAGGGCTACGGGGATTGAGCAGAGGAGTGGGACTGACTGGATTGCTCCGCAGAGAGTCGGCATGGACTCGATGGGCTGAATGGCCTCCTTCTATGCCGTAAATGACTCTATGATTCTCATTTGCCTGTACATAAAAATACAATGGGCTGGTTTTCGCAATAACCGTTCGTTACACATGCTTTTTATGGGCTTTTGCACTGGAAATTCTGGTCAGCCACATATCGACAAAGCGCAGCACCCTCTACAGAGCATGTGGGACCTGTGTACCGGGTAAGCAACTGTGTATCTCCTTTACCAATCAGATTGGAGAATCATTAATGGGCAACGCAGAGTCTGAACCAGGAAGTGCCATTTAGAATATTTAATTCAATGTGAAATATGGTATAGTATGTAAAATAAAAAGAGAAAAATAAAGATTGGATAGAGATTAAATGATAAAGCAAAATAAAAAAATTATTTAAATATTACTTTTTAAAATCTCCAACAATTAAAATCTGAAGGAATAAAATTCTACATTTGTCAAAGTTAATTTTCAGTACCAATGAGGTTGTTTGGCAGTAATTAATACTTATCATGCCATTAAAATGGTACTGGAATGAACAAGCCCTAACTTTTTCTGGTGTGTTTAATGGGTATATATCAGGTAGGTACAGAAACTTTACGCTATTCCAGGTGTTTCAATGCTGAGTCTCTCAGCGAGATACCAAAATCACGCAGCTTCAGGAGGAGCAGGGCATCTCAAACAGCAGCTTCCAGATTTACGCATTTAACTGCCCATGTGCTGTCACTAGAAGTTGCTTCTGATTTAATAATCATGTTAATAATAGTGATAGCCTCAACATGGCATGTAAAGAGCACCCAGAAGCTAGTTTTCAAAACCATTTTCCTGATTAAATAACAGATCGAAAACTTCTAAATGATGTGAATAGAGATGAAGAAATTTGAGATTTGTAAACCTCCCTTCCTCCCCACTAAGAAAAATACAGGGTTGCCAAGTACAAATTCCATGCTATTAAACCTTTCTCCACTCCCTTCCTCTATTGGCGTAGTGGGAAAAAAGCAGCACCAAGTGTACTACTAGGTCCCATAAATTAGACAGTCCCCGGTTTAATACTGGGTTTTTGCTTATGTCAGCTGATCTGAGTTCAGGCTATACAAACAGAACTAAAATTGGCCTGACACTTTAGGGCTAGGGAGACAGAAACTGTAAACATTCACACTCATCGTCATTATATAGTGAACCTGTGGAAGTTCAGAAGAAGACAGGACTGGACACAGTAGTGATGCTTCCCACAGTGGAATAGCCAGACACCACCCACCATTTCGCTTTACATATGATGATGAGCCACTTGGTGCTGGAAGGTAACCGGTACTCATAGAACTGTACCTTAGTTTGTCAATACCTTCAAGAAATGAAAGGAGAAAATTAAGTAAGTGTGTTATGCAACACCTGCACTGACCCTTCAGCTGTCAGAATAAAAGAAACTTGAGCCCCAGTATTCACGGGGAGGTTGAAAACATCTGCAGAACACGGCAAGGATGAGGACATGGAAGTCCTGCTGAACTTAACAAAAGGACCTCATTATCATTTTGCTCTTTTGTTTCCAGCCCAGCATATGGCCAAATGGACAGCCTGGCTGGCTCCACAGCCTTGCAGATGGTTCTCGGCAATTAGGAGGGAAGAAGGTTGGTGCTCGGGGCTTGGAGCGGAAAGGGAAGGAAGAGAGGACATCACAAGGGAGGGGAGAAGGTCGGCGATCGGGTTTCCGGGGTGGGGCCGAAGTGGGTAAGAACAACCACAATCGGCTGCAGGGAAAGGGGGCCCATCGGGGCTGGAGGGTGGAGGTCAGGATTACAACAGAGAGAGGCCACGATCGTCAAAGATGATCCTGAAGGCTACCTTGAGGGGTTGGGGGAGCACTCCTGCTCCTCCTGGTCCACAAAGAGTACAGTAAAAGGCACTAAATCTTGTAGAGCCAGCAGCTCCCATCTCCCTTTCACTACCAGGTTTCCCAATCTGTGGGAAACCCACATGCCATCTGTAAAAATTTAAATCAGTTTCCCAATTGCACTGTGGAAACCTGACTTAAATATGTTAATTAAATGCCCTGTCTCTCCATGGTGGGACACTTGCACGGCATACTACATGTTGCCAAAGAAAAGCAACAGGCGTGTCCGCAGCACGCTGGGGTCACATTCCCCAATTTTTCATTTTTAACCTTGCGCCCTGACCCTCTCCTACCCGTCATGGTGGGGGGAGGCGTCAATATTGAGGCCTTGATGTTCAGTAGAATCGCAGATTGTCACAGCTGTACGGAGAATGATATGGTGTGGCAGAATCAATGAAAACTCTTCCATTCCAGCTGGTTTAATGGTGCTTGATGCACAGTACAAGTTGACTCCATACAATTCTTATCTTTTCAGCATAATGACAGGATTTGCTGACTCCTTCCTTTAAAAAGATGGAGATCACAAAAGAAACACCTGGAAAAACACGGATGTGGCCTCTTTTACTTATTGTCCTTTTAGCCAATCAAACTCTTTGCAAGTCAATGGCCCCCAGCCACAGGAATGCCAAACAATTCTTTTCAGGTACCTCAGTCTCCTCGTCTCGCTTTTCACACGCCAGGAAGTTCTATTCACAAGACCTTTGCATGTACATGTCTCTACCATAACAATGTAGTGCACACAGTAAGTTTTTTTTTTACATATGTAATGAAAAGACCAACACAATTAACATCAAAACAGATAATTTCTCAAGAAATATAAAATGCATTAATCAAATTACTTCAATTGTTAAGGAACATTTTTCAATTTTAATTGGAAAATGCTAATTTTTTTAGTAACTGACATTATAATTCAATTTACTAAGATAACTTTAAATGTGATGGAAACTGGTTCAAAATAGTACAGTATGTTGAAGAGTTCATGTTAAACAGAAAATAAGAAACATCAAAAACATATTGAAAGGTTATGATGCATCTTTTCTAAAAACAGTTAATCCCAAGGGCTGAAAGCTTTGAGATTTATCTCTGCAAAACTCTGTTAAATGTAATGAATTAAAAATGTAAATCTGAAAAATACACACCACAACCTTCAATTCAATTCAGGGATATAGTCTGGGTAGAATCTTCATAGCTTTTTTTGCCAGGCTTTTCGCTTCCTGTTCCCTGCCAAGTAGCCAGTACACACGTGTGAGCTTTAATAGCAAGAATTGGCGGGGAATTAAACTGCTGACAGCATCGTAGCCAAGGTCTACACCAGGTTGTCCAACACATGGCCCGTGGGCCAGAATCCAGCCTGCCAAATGTTTCCATCTGGCCTGCGGATGTAAACTGTACCTGGGGCCGTTCCTCATCCTCACCAGGGTTCATGACTGGAGATGAAAAATTTCCCATTGTCATTTTGAATAACATCGCACTGTCAGTTTCACAGCTCACAGCTGCTGACATTGGGAACTTCGGGCAGATTCGGAGTTTTTTTTAAAGAGAAAGTAAGTCAATAAATTACTCATCTCATTTAAAGCTTCTTCACAAAAATGTACATTTGCCGTTGTTTTTGATTAATAGTAAGATAAATTTTAATGCCTTTATCTTTCCACAATTGTCTCAGCGGCTGCCCATGTAAGACAAAAATTGCAATGTGGCCCTCCACACGAAAAGGTTGGACAACCCTGGTCTACACTGTCCTCACTTGATATCTACATATGTGCAAAGGTTCCAGGACAGCAATCAAGAGTGGAATGCTGATCACCTTTCCCCTCCCTCAACCAGAAACACTGAGGCCATCTGCAGCATCCTTACTGCTGCTCTGACTGAGATAGGCTAACATGGTACAGATAGACCAAATATTAAACTTGGGAGTCTCCTGGCTCACATGGCTCAGATATTTGCTCAGCCGTATGAAGAGCAGAACGAGAAAGTGAAACATACAAAAGATGAATCTTCAAGTTGCACCAAGGAGGGAGTTCCATTTGTGTAATTTGTTCTTTCATAGTCAAAGATTTAGGGATACTATCCAAAAGCAGGTAATCTAACATTCTTCCCTATTTGTTCAAACTCCACAATGAATTATGCGAGTACAAAAGGCAGAGGCAGGCATCTTCATGGCTTATTAGTAAGGCCTTATAGGGAAATTATACTAAATCACTTCTTGCTTATTGTTCTGAACTGTCAGGTTGACAGCAACACTTCACAATAGATTACTCTATATATCAGCTTTGCAGATACATCCAGAAAAAACCTTTGCATATTAGCCAATGCCATGAAGGCGGTATAAACAGAATGATCTGTGACTTTTCCTAACAGCGTGAAATATACTCTACTACTCAGACAACTGGGTGTTGTTTATCGGTGGATTTACCTATTGTTCTGCTACCAAATCAAACAAATAATTGCCTGGATCAACAAATGTCTTTAGTTCGAGTGACCGAGAACATAAAAGCTCTGTGAACATTAATAAAAATGATATTTTCTTGCAAATGAAGAAGCGTGCGGTGGCAGATAAAATTTCGCCAGCATTATTTCCTGAGATAAATGAAACTCAGATACAATCTTTGGCACAAATTTCAGATATGGGCTTATGACGATCCTATCTACATGCCAAACTAAGTAAGGTGGGTCTACCACTGGAGCATGAAGCTCACTAACTCTGTGAACTCAAATAAGTGTGAGTAGCGTTTTAAAGTAAGAAATTAAGATTGCAAGAGGTTGCAGATTCAAATTGATGCAAAACAAAAGTTACATCCTGGATAATTTATCTTTTAAATGATTTCATTTTCCTGAATATCATGAAGCTGAAGATCACCGAGCTTTCACCAAGTGAATTTCATGACAAAAACTGGTAACAGGTTGCAAAACCACCATCGGTTACAATGGGGTGGATTTTCAAAGGCACTCTTTGAAAATAGCGCTCCCAGATGGCGTTCCAGTCTTCCGACGCCTCCAGAACACTCAAAGTGAGCATGGGGGTGAAGAGAACCGGCAACCTGCTTGCCTCCAATTAACTGTTCATCTTCAACGAGTTTGTCAACAGGCTGGAGAGGTCCAGAAGGAAATTTTCAAAGCAATGAATGGGAAGAGTGAATGGTCTAAGGCACGTTAGAGTATATCTGTCGGGAGCACTGCGGGGAGTCATACTGTGATGTTGCTGCTGAATTAAGGTGGTGGAGAAAAAAGGATTATTCAAACTGAGGTGCTCAAACGATGGCACAAAGTTTCCATTGCTTGAGCAGATTCAGTCAAGTAATTTGTGATTAACCATTTGGCCACTTGCATGGATTGTTAGGCTGCTGTAGAAAGCAATAATACAATATGGTGGCAGTGGTGGGATTTATGTGCATTTGAAGACTATAGCCTGGAGGTAGCAGAACGCATCAAAGTAGCAGAACTGCAGAGTCTCAGCAACGGTGTTCAATGGGAACACCGAACTCAAGCGAGACATCGGGATCAGCAATCTCTCAAGTTGGAGCCCATTGAACACAGGACTATGGAACGCAGTGTCAGAGGTAGTGGTGTATGCATGACACTGTCGTGTTCGACGGCCATCCACAGAATTCGGTGCTCAGGAATATGCGAGTACACGAAAGGGAGTTGTTATTTTGACAGTGGCCAGCAAGAAAAAGCAGGTATCGGGTGGAATCAGGCAGTGAAAAGCGAGCAGTGGTTGCAGAGCAGCACCACCATTGCGCATAGTGAGTTTTCCCACCATAATCGCTTCATAGGCAGAGTCTCTCCAATCACAGGCTGAACGTCTGCACTGCAGGCACTGAGCACAGTGCGTGGCTGAAGTCCGACTCTGTGGACACAGCAGACCTGCAATTTTTTTTCCCTTCGGGGAAAGCCTCATAGTTAAAAAAAAGAGGAAGTAATTTAAAGGGGAAAGCTTCAGCCAAGGAGCTTGTAGACAAGAAAATTGGTGCCATGACTACCAAATGCCCGTCAATGAATTGGAAAGCCCAAGATCTGCTCCACAAGTTCCAACTCTTTAAACAGCACAGGGAATTGTGCTTTTGAATCTTGCTGTCACTGAGCTGGAAAAGCAAGTGATTAAAATAAAAATTGCGATCGGCAACGAAGGGCTGCATCATATTAACACCTCAGGACTATCTGAAGCAGAGCAGAGGCTACATTAGAGGATCAGCTGAAGATCAAAATTAATTTTAGGATCCATCATCTGGAATTGATGGCGCACAGACAGCAGTCCAACGAGACCATCGATCAATTTGTAAGCAGATGCCACGAGAAAGGAAAAGTCTGTGACTTCTCGGAGGTGGAGTTATCTGAACGGATAATGGAATTGGTCATTACGTCTACCCCAATAGAAGCTTTCCAGAAAGAGCTACTAGACAAAGAAAAAGGGTATGACATTGAAAGTCTCCTGAGAGAAGGCAGGAAATTTGAGGCCAAGCTTGCGAACAGGTTGTGCATACAAGCACTTGGAATAACAACCATAGGCGAGGTAACCAGATCACCTCAGCAAGGTGTCATGCAGGCCCCCACCTGCCAAGCATGAGGCATATTAATTTCACCATATGGACATTAAATTTCAAATTGTTGTTGAAGTGAAGAAAGGACTTGCATTAAAAAAAATTGCCAGATCTTGGCTGGAAAGACATTTGCATATTAACAGACAGTGTTTGGAAGGACAAGGCAGCCATTCCCTGACACATTCAACACACAATGGACTTTTGATCACAGATGTTGAAGGTGGGGCAGCTTACATTCTAGGTTGACTGCTAAGATGGCCGAATACACAAACAGACATGGTCAAACCAGCTAGTCACATGACTAACCTGCTGGGCAATCTGAGTTTTTTGAATTTGTACGAACAGTTTGGGGAGAAAACAGAATGCTCCTGGATTGAGAAGATCTCTCCTGTCTGCCTGCTCCCATCTCTTTCTCACAGAACTCCAAATCCACTGAAGACACATGAATCCCAAGAGAGAAAAATCTCCTACAGTGAACAAGGTTTAAGAAGAATACTGGGCCCCAATGAAAAGAAAGACCTACCTACAATAAAGGACACTACTGTGAGCTCGAAGAACAATAACACAAAAAACTCCTCAGATATTGCCTCAAACTTTCCCACTTTATTTCTTCTGTTTTCTTTCTGTCTCTATCTGCATGTGTGTATCATGTATGCATGCTAGCGTGGGCGCATCGTGTAATCTAGGCGTCAACTGCATTAGAGTTTAAGTTAAATAAAATTTCACTTTTCTTCTTTACACCTGAGAAAACATGTTGTGCTGGTTTATTTGCCTTATAATTGGAAAGCGGTGAAAAAGGATTCATTAAAGTAGTTTGTACAATGAACAATTCTATGCTAACTTGTAATAGACTATAACTGGATATGAAACTCTTTTAAAAGGTCCAGCTCCTAGTAAAAGATCAGTCCCTCTTAGGCAGTAGCGGATATTCAGTCATCAGCAGACCTTTCTCATACAAGGCCACAGCTAAGGAGATCTTGTCATTAAGATTTCCAGCTGGAAGACTATTCACCAAGGGGGAGCTCAAAACACGGTGTGTTTAAAATTAAACCCTGTTATGGTAAGACCAGGTGAAGGCTGAGAGAGACCCTTAGACACATTTTTCACCTGGTCATAAAAAAGGCAAGATATATGGCAAGTGTGGTCTGATGCACCAACCAAGAAAGTGTCCAGCTTACATGGATAACTGAAAGGGGTGTGACAAGAAAGGGCACTGGGCAAGGCTGTGCAGGAGGTCTAATAATGGAAAACTGGCCAGAAGTCACAGCAGGCTACGACCTGACAAGAAGCTAACACCATCTTGTGGGAGAAATAGGGATGCATTCCTAAGAGGTCAATATAAACACAGACATGTCCATGAGATAGACAAGGACATGAGTAATAAAGAAGTCATTGATCGTGAACAAGCTTTTCACACAGTAACAGTCGCACACCAGACAGATGCAGTTACACAGCAGGAAACATTCACCACCATCGACATCATATGCCCACAGAAGAGTGGCCAGCACAGGTTGCAACTCAAGGTCGATACAGGGGCAAGGGCAAATATTTTGCCACTAGGAGTTTTGAAAGATATGCACCTGACAAGATGGGAATCCATGATACAACCTACAAAGGCAAGACTTACTGCCTACAACAGTTCTCCAATCAACTGTATGGGAACAATAACTTTGGAGTGCAAGTACAGAAACTCTTCATGGTCACAGCAAATTTTCTACATTGTCGATACTAATGGTCCAGCAGTTGCAGGGCTATCAGCATGTAGCAAGCTTAGAATTGTGACAATCCATGAGATCAGCAGTGTGCCAAGGACACATGATCAAAATAAATGTGATCCCATTGAGTCCATCCAGGATTTGCATAGAATGTACCCATATCGTTTTAATACTATGGGAAGTTTCAGAGGAGATTCTACACTACATGTGAGAGATGAACCTACCCTTTAATTACCATTCAACTCAAGATTATTTGGTACCTTATTGCTGAAGAAAGCAATAACACAACAGATGCCAGTGTTTTAGGTATATTGGACCAGCAGGGCTAGAGGTGCAGCTGGTTCTCAAGCACAAGTCTTCAGCACTGCAGCTGGGATGTTGTTGGGACAATGGTCTTTGTTGCAACTCCTGTGTTCAGCCATTTCTTGATAGCACTTAGAGTGAATAAATTTGGGTGAAGACTAGCTTGTGTGATGGTGGGGACTTCAGGAGGAGGCTGAGAAGGATCATCCACTCGGCACCTCTGGCTGAAGACGTTTGCAAATGCTTTAGCCATGTCTTCTGCATTCATGTGTTGGACTCTGCCATCAATGAGGATGTAGATGTTCATGGAGCCTCCTCCAATGTTAGTTGTTTAACTGTCTACCACTAAAAGCCAAAAGTGAATAAAGGCCAAGGAAGTTGGTATTAGGAGGCTCTTAAAGGAGGAAAGGGAGATGAACAGGTGGAGAGGTCCAAGGAGATGCCAGGGGAACAGGTGCTAAGTTAGCGATGGGAGGGGGTTTGCACAAGAGGCCGGAGTCAAAGAAAGGCAGAATTCAGGACAAGGCACGGTGTTACACGGCTGGAAGGTTTTGTAAAAATAGGGTGGGCAAAGCCATAAAGGGATGTAAACACAAGGTTGAGAGTTTTAAACTTGAGGCAATGAGGAGCCGGGAGCCAATGTAGGCCAGCAAGGACAGGGATGATCGGTGAGCAGGACCTCACACAAGATAGAATATGGGTAAAAGAGTTTTGAATAAGCTGAAATTTATGGAGGATGGGAGACCAGCCAGGACAACGTTTGGATAGTTATGTCTGGAGATAAAGGCATGGATCAGGGTTTCAGCAGCAGATGGGCTGAGGTAGGGGCAGAAGTGGGCGATGTCATGGCAGAAATGGGCAATGTCATGGAGGTGGAAGTAAGCGGAGTTTGTGATAGAAAGACTGTGCGGTCAGAATGCTAACATAGCAATCACTCTGGTTCAATCTTAGGCAGTATCTGTTGTGGGGAAAGGGATCTACACTGGGGGTACAAAGCTTGTGACAGGAGTCAAAGATATTAGCTTCAGGCTTGCCAACAAGGTTGTGTCTCATCCAAGACTGGATGTCAGGCAAGAATCTGACAACACTGAGGTAGTGGAGGGGTTGAGACAGGTGGTAGAGAGGTAGAGTTGGGTGTTCTCAGCATATAGTTGGAAGATGATTCTATGTCTTGAGGTGATGTTGCTAAGGAGCAACAAGTAGATGGGATTTATTCAGTTTTCTGATCAGCTTTCACATACAAATGAATAGAATAGGGGAAGACCACAGCAGAGTTCAACAGATTAGAATGCTCCAGTGGCTCAATGATAAATGCATCACAGAATGGTCTTCCAACATTTTGCACCAAGTCCTGAGATAGAAATTTGCTTTCTCCTGGGCTGAAGTCTATTTGTCAATTGACTTTTCAGCTTTTCTGTGACATTCACCTTCACTGTCACTTTCTACTGAGTGTATCCTCCAATGGACTGCCGCTATTCTAGTACCTGGTCCACTTCAGTTTTCTGCTCCTCCGCTGGGAAAGATTCATTCTACATTAAGCTAGCTTTGATCTGTTTCTGTCGGCTCCTGCTATATAAATGCAAGGTGGTGATGGTGGTGTTTTTAATTGAAATTTTATGAGGAGTAGTATGCGATATCTTCAACTAAACGTCCACAAGAAATTTTCAACAGTTTAGTCTCACAAATATATTTTGCTCTCTTGCCTTACTTGATTCAAACATATTTGAAACAGTTAGATTTAAGATAGGAAATGTAGCCAGCAGGATTTTACATTTGCCTCTTCTTTTTCAAGGTTGAAATGTAATGGACAGGAAACCTCTGTTGCAGCCATTTTCTTCACTGACATAGTACAATTTATTATTTCACTTTTCAATTTTTTTAAACATGTATGTATGTATGACTGAAAGTTTATTAATGAACATAAAACAAAGTTTTAAAGGAATTGTTTCAACATAAATATAAGTGCTTGAATCAGTGCCTTCCTGCCCTCAATTTCATTTTCCAGCAGGCGAACAATGACAAAAAGTCTGTTCATCAAGTAGCTGGACAGGCTGGCTATGTGCAGCCTCCAGCACCAGGTGGTCACAAAAAAAACAGATGACAACAGTAACAGATGTTATACATCTTAGAGCATTTTGATTTAGTTGAAGCAAAGGGTATTCGAAAACACCAGCTTCAATTCAGGCTACAGAACTGTACTTGTTAGAACAAGTGTGCACTTTTTTATGGTAAATTCAATAATTCCACACTTGAAGGGACCATGGGTTGGAGCTAAATACAGAATGATATTGTGCGATTCTCCAACTGAGACTTTTTTCAAGCGTGCTGGGAGCATGGAATCACTGAATGTACCCCTTTATTCTTTTCACTTTTATCTATCTGCAAAACCTTTGAGAGGTCATGAAATTTTCTCCTATTTTGTAAATCATAAGAATTAGTAAAACCAGAAATTGTAATGATTACAATTATTTTGTGACTAATCCATAACAATTTTCTTTTATAGTGTCCACCTATTTTTTGAATTTTATAATGTCCTATGCCAACTGTTGTATTTCTTTTCATGAAGGCCCTTCAGCTTTGTGAATTTTTGTTCAGCATTATTGCTAAAAATGTAGCACCAAAATAAAAAATATATAGTGTTTGTAATAATAAAAGAACATTTAATTCAGAAAAATAAGTTTGCAGTTACACTGCAGCTGGTGTGAAACACCTCCTCAATAATGGTCTTACACCACTTTGCTACAATGCGATGCAAGTTTGGCAATTCAAGGCTGAGTTAAGGTGAAGATCTTGCATTAATATAAAGCCGTGCCCTTTGGCATCCACATAAAATAAGTAGTACAATTGCCCTATAGTAAGTTTAATTTTGATGCAAAATCATCCTTTACTTCAAATCCTGTGAGCATTTCAGATTTTATTTTAGGGAATGAGACTCTTGTGAAAGGTCTGGGACAGGTTACTTGATGCAATGCATCCGACAATTCCTTTTGTCTGAGTGACAACAAAATGGAAAGCAAAGACGAACTGGGACATTCAGGCGCCTGTGACACTGTACAAAGGGGAAAATCTCAAAAGTGTAATCGGTATCCTGGCTTTATTTTCAATCTCTTTGCTATCTATCATCATCATGATTCATACAGATGTTACAAGAAAAACAAATACATTGGAAGCTGCAGGTGAAATTCAATACTGAAAGAACAGATGCAATCAGCATTAATGGTCCATTTTTCCTATGCTATCCTTATTGGCCAATGTTCTATCAGCAACTTCACTGTACATAATGCACAGCAAGCAACACTGTATAAATCAAACTACCTTGCCAATAGGTTATTAATAATGAACCAAGATATATATCACTCTAATTCAGCAACTTTTCTGTTGGTGGGGTGGGGGGAGGGAAAGAGAAAGAAATGAAGTGTTTTCCTTATGCCTTCTGGTCAGATTTGTTTCATGGAAAAAATATAGCTGACTGAGTGCCAGTACACACGATAAACCGCTTATTCACAAATAAATCTTATAGAAAACAAAAACCCCAAGCTAATCTACCAACTAAAGATATTCAATATACTAACAGGCAAAGGAACCTTTAGGGGAAGGTTCTCATCTTCAGTACCTGTCTTATAAAAATGGTTGCAAATAATTAATACTATATTTATCATTTTCTGTTCATTTTATTAATACTGCATTTTTGTTCAAATAGGGAGTGTCGATCACATCATCAAATTATTGAGTGGTGAGTGGGGGAATGGAGCGGCGAGGAAGAATTGTATAATCTAATGTTAGAATCAGAAGATACAGCTATTCCACTGAGTTACTTCTGCAATAATATTTACATCAGCTACTTGTTACTCCAGCTCCCTTCCGCTGTCAGACGCTAACTCATTTTAGCCAGCTCCCCTACCAGTGATGTCATCAACATCTGCTGGTTAAACAAATAAATTCAAAATACTATCAGGTATGAATAGAAAAGAAAAACGAAAGGGATAAATACATCAATCAGAATTCCATGAAAAGGATTTGAAGTCCTTAACATTCTCAAAATTCAAAGTTTATGAATCCATATCCATGTTTATTTTATTGCCAAACTGATGTTCTACCAATGTGCCAGAGTTGGTGTCATGGGTTGAATTTGGTTATGTCCCTAGCATAAAGAGATAAAAAGATTAATTTGGATAAAAAATTCAAGATTCAAAAATTCTAAACACTGAATTTTAATTAGAGACTAGTCAGTTGCTGTAACAAAACAGTATACAGCATGTTCAGGGTTTTACTTTAATATCAATGCGTGCAAATTGACATCCCATTTTGGAAACGATTTTGGAAAAGGTGCAACACAGATTTGCTGAGATGATACCAGTGATGAGAAGACACAGTTAAGAGAGAGAGTTAAAAAAAAAATAGTACTGTATTCACTAGATTGAAGGTGAAGGAGGATCTATTATGAAATTACAAAGCAGTTTGATGGAGTGAAAACTAATAAATTATTAAATTAGTAACAAGAGGGCATTAAATCAGGATTTGTACAAAAAGCATAAAGGGACAGCAAAGGGTTATTAGAACATGGAATGCATTTCCACATGTAGCTACTGAAGCCAAATTCATCATGACATTAAACAGGGCAACAGACAAATACTTGAAGAAAAATATTAATAGAATAGGTTAAGTGCTCTAACATGGAGTTAACATTGATACCTTTATGATGGGCCAAATGGCCCCCTTCTGAAACATCTATTATTCTATGGTATGAAGCATATATATATATATATATATACAAAATATATACAATATATACTAACACATACTTTCACATCAACGTGGTAAGAAGGGAAGCACAGTTTGGTGGTTTGTCATAGAACTGAGTTGGAATTCAAACCAGATCTTATAATATCTTCATAAGCTTAAATTTAGGTTTAAAATAGATGTAAACAAAGGAACACTGGAGCAGGTTTACTCCATCCTGTAAATATATCAAAATTGTAAATGGGCTTATAAAGGATGAGTTTATGATTTTGTTACACATAGTCCACAGATGAAATCTTCCTCAGCGGTGTCTAAGCATGGCTACCCTTTGTTGGCTTCCGGTCTGGTTGCTAGGATATATCATATCATACTTTGCCTATAAAAGTCAATTTAGTCATTGCTTTTCCAGTGGGTACAGCTTACAACAGAGTGGACATGCATGAAGTCTATGGAAGGAACATAGTTGATGAATCAATTGGTCTTTTCTCATTTCTGCCTTCTTATGCTTTGTTGTTAAAAACAGAATGCAGAAGATTTGGCACACAATATGAGATTCCTTCAATGTCAGATGATTTACTCCTTTCCGAAATGGTACTAGATAATGTACTCTGAACAAGACAGCCTGCTCCATGAGGCGACTTAGATGAATCTTTTGTCTTTGCTTAGTAGAAAGTCCAATTTGGTATGAATTAAATCAAAATTAAATATTAACATTGTTTTTATTACCTCCTTCTACTTGTCCTTTGGAAGCAATTACTACAATACAGCCTCCTTCCACTAAGAGGATAGATAATCAGAGATACACACTTGCCAGTGATTGCTCTCCTCCCCTGATCCTCATAACAAAAACATAGATATGTCACCTAATTGTAGCACTTGGGAGGAGAGAAAACAGAAAGAAGTTAACTGATATTGTTCCATTACACTAAACCTTATTATAAGACTTATATATATGATATAATGTTGGCAAGTTGACCTTTCCAAGGGGTCAATATTTGGATTCATTAGTAAAACTGACGCAGACAACAGACAGGTTTTTCCACGTCATTTTACCGTTACTGGTCAGCTTCTCTGGGGGCTGCTCTGACTCACCTTTCCACACGTCTTAGGTGCAATTCTGTCTGAAGTGTGTCAACAACCTCATGTCCCACAATTCTTTCACATAATGTAATCATACATATTAGAATGACTGACTCTGGGAGAATAAGAATCAAGTTATTTACTGCTGCTATTCTCATCAACTTAATTTTTTGGGTTATTATTGAACAACTAGCAATGCTCTCTGAACATGGAAGTTAAGTTATAACCCTGGTGTTATTCCCTGCAATATATCCACTACACTTTAAATACTATTTACATTTATTGTAGCCTAGAAATTATTATTTCTCTTTCCTTGATGTTTTATTGGGTAAATACATACCAGAAAGATCTCATGTTGCTTTCCCTGGTCTGTGCTGAATTAACTGATCTCAGCCAGGGCAGCAGACAAGGTACAACAACTGGCTTCCGTCCCCCAGACTAGGATGAGGAAAAATAAGGCAGGGTTCACAATAAAAAACACTGACCCCTCTGAAAACTGCAAGTATGTGGATTTTGAGCAGGAATAGAACCAGCCTCAGGCGGAATGCCTTCTACAGTTGAATAACCTGTCAACACTAAAACATTAAGAAAGGTGAGGTGCCAGAGAGCTGCCAGTGCCCATGGAACAGTATCTCAAAGTGAGTCATCACCTTCAGGAGATGAGGAAAGTGAAGCGGGGGAATGAAATAATGATTATTTCTTGCTTTTTATACTTAAGAAGAATTCCAGTGTTTCAACTGTTATATGCTCTCTCTCTTTCTCTTGAATCTTGATCTAATAACTGCAGTATTGCAGGAACCACTGACCTCCACATCCAAATTCTAATAAGCTCCATGCTGAAAGTACAAATGTAAGATCTGCTCTAACATATAAAACAATGCCACTCGACAGCAGAAGAACCGGGCTTACTCAAAAACACTTACTAAACATGCATTCCATATTTCTACAAGATTAGAAACAACCAAATAATGAAAATGTTGTATGTAGTCTGCATCTGAAGAATTGGCTCCAGAATGTTGACATGAAGTTCTTGACACTGTTTGGATTATGCACAGAAGTCAAATGGAAAATGATCAAGCATAGAGGGCATTTTTGAAGTGGGTAGTCAGCACGTTATTTTCCTACAAACAATGATAAATGGTCATTCACCTCACTCATAAACACTGAATGAGAGATGGTGCATGAGATATTCTACTCTACGCATCTTAGATTATTTTCATCTGTTATGAAAGACAATGCGATTAACTTAAGTTGCCATATTCCAATGATAAACGCACACAATTTACAGCATGTTCAATGGTATGCACACAGTAGAGCATTAGATACAAACTCCACTAGATTGATGTCTTTCTTTAAATAAGTCTTGAGAGGAAGAAAAGGCTACCAATGCCAAATATATCTATTTAAAACCGCCATGTGATTTTTGCATCTTTACATTTCAATGCAGGTACTGGGACGCTGTCCTTTTCAAAGTGACTTGGTATTATAACAGACTGGATCTTCATCACACCCGGATGTTGATGTAAACCTATTCCATGAACCACAGTGATATGAGGATTATCAAAGCATCACATCAATTTTGCAATGCCTGCATGGAAATCAAAACATATAAAACATGATGGTGCTTTTGCAAAGCCAAAAAGAGATTTATGTGCTGAGGAGGGGAATTGTGCTGCAGCAGCAAGATTAAATCATTTCATATTTACTGTTCTGAATAAACGAAGTTGCCACTGAACCATTTGCAGCAATTTTCCAAAGTTTACCTGACCTTCATGGCCAGCATTTGTCTATTTTGTCATGAAACGGGGAGTATCATTTAAAATTTAAAAGCTGGATTTTAGCACACAAAGGCCTTCTAACCTATACAGCCAACAACCTAAACTCCTTAACTGATGAATTCCAGAATTACTGTTACAAATGCCTTAAAGTAGGCCAGGCTAGTGATAACACAAGTTAACAATTTTAGGTTGCATTTGTTTTTTTGTATTGGACTTTTCAAAAAAACTTTCATGCTCAGATAAGTTTAAAGTAAACTATTCCAAGTTAACGACCCAAACAAAACAGGATGTGACTTTAATCTGAAAAGGTCCCAACAAGAATATTAGAAAAATAAAACTAATGAAAGTTAATACAGACTTCTTAGTGATGACTGAATTTGAGATTCAAGTACACAGCTTTGTCTATAAATCATTAAACTGAACTCAATAACTGGACGCCTGAATCTGACAGTGAGAAACTTTCAGACTTTGGGGAATTAAAATGTGGCTATTTTTGCTGTACAACATAACACAAGTTCATCCCCTACCAGATCCTACACACTGTTCAACTGCAAACGGGGCCAATAGATAATCTAAATAATCAAATGGGACAGGTTACTATCACAACTAATTTGCTTGCCTCTATACTTAATTAAACAATGTAGAATAAAGTAGAAAATCTATTGGATGAAAACCAGTCCACAATTAGGTCTGTGGCTGCCTGTCTTAATGTTATTAAGCTCCTTAGCTGAGATCAAGTGCACTGCTCTCTATTTCACAAGATGGTGATGGGGAGGACGGGTGATTATGTTACTGGACGAATAATCCAGAGATGTGTTTTCAAATCCCACCATGGCAGTTATGAATTTGAATTCAGTTAATTAAAAGCTAGTAACAGTAATGGTGGCCATATGAACATATCGGATTGTTGAGAAAACCCAACTGGTCTTTTAGGGAAGTAAACCTTCCATCCTTATGCAGTCGAACCTATATGTGACTCCAGACTCACAGCAACGTGACTAACTGTTAACTGGCCTCTGAAATGTTCTGACAAGCCATCAGATGCATCAAACTGCTACAGGAAAGAATAAAACCTGATGGACCACCCAGCATTTATTGATGCAGATTTGGCCACGCAAAAGGCACATCCAGCCCAAACGACCCTGCAAAGTCCTCCTCACTAACATCTTATGCCAAAATTGTGCAAACTATCCCACAGACTAGTCACACCAACAAGATCATACCAGCATCTAAGACTCCTCCATCACCATCCCTGGCTATGTCCTTTCCCACTGACAGGCCAGACCCACCAGAGGAGACGCCACAGTCAGAGGGAGTAGCCCTGAGAGTCCTCAAAATTGACTCTGGACCACATGAAGTCTCATGGCATCAGAATAAACATGGGAAAGGAAACTTCCTGCTGATTACCACCTACTGGCCTCCTTCAACTGATGAATCTGTATTTCTCCACATTGAACACCAATTTGAAGAAGCACTGAGGATAGCAAGGGCACAGAATACACTCTGGGTGGGAGTCTTAAATGTCCATCATCAAGAGTGGCTCAGTAGCACCACTACTGACCCAGCTGGCTGAGTCCTGAAGGACATAGGTGGCAAACTGGGCCTGCAGCAGATGGTGAGAGAACCAACACTAGGGAAAAACCTACTTGAACTCGTCCTCACCAATCTACCTACCACTGCACAGAACATGTGGAGCATACCCTCCATTGGGTTTTGTGGCACCACTACTGTGCTAAATGGGATAGATTCAGAACAAATATAGCAGCTCAAAACTGGACATCCATGAGGCACTGTCAGCCATCAGCAGCAACAGAATTTTACTCTACCACAATCTATAACCTCATGGTCCAGCAAACCCCTCACTCTATCATTACCATCAACCAGGGAACAAACCCTGGTTTAATGATGAGAGTAGAAGAACATGGCAAAAGCAGCAACAGGCATACCTAAAAATGAGGTGCCATCCTGGCGGAGCTACAACACAGGACTACACGCATGCTAAACAGCGGGAGCAACATGATATAGACAGAACTAGGTAATCCCGCAACAAACAGATAAGATCAAAGTTCTGCAGTGCTACCATATCCAGTTGTGAATGGTGGCGAATAATTAAACAACTAACGGGAGGAGGAGACTCCAAGGACACCCGCATCGTCAATAATGGCAGAGCCCAAAACACGAGTGCAAATACAAGACTAAAGTGTTTGCAACCATCTTCAGCCAGACATGCCGATTGGATAATCTATCTGTCTCCTACTGAGGTCCGATGTCAAAAAACAGCTGAGTCTACTGGATACAACATAAGCTATGGGCCCTGACAACATCCCGGTTGCAGTGCTTAAGACTTGTGCTCGAGCACAGTGGTTCTCAAACTGGGGCCTGCAAAATAATCTCTCCAGCTAGGGAGAAAGAGAGAAAAATACAATGAGGAAAAAAGAAAGAATAAAAAGGGCAGCTTCCTAATTTGTATAATTAATGATAGCGTTCACATTTACTTTCAGCGGGAGGGGAAGGGAGGTGGGAGGGTAGCTACTGCTGTGAGACTCAGGTGCATTCAATATGGACAGTAAGCAATTGCCATTATAATTCTGCCCAGCCTGCTGAGTATTTCCAGCAATTCTGTTTATATTAATCTCTTGTTGGTTTGATTCTTGTAATCGTGGAAAAGCTGTCAGTTTGACTTACTTAAATCTTCCACCATGTTTCAATTATGTAATTTCCTTGTATGATTAAATAATACCGAGAAACTGGGCTGGGTTCACATGGGCCTGTAAAATATTCCCGAGAATATCAGAATCAAGTGAGTACTCTGTAATAAAACTGAAAACAAGGAAATTCGTCTGTTTATGGATAGTTATTTTATTTTAATTAAAATAGTAACCTGCTTTGAGCCTGTTAACCATACAAATAGGGTCTGACTGCTGTTAATACTGATTTGCACAATAGCTGTTTGTATTGGGTGTGATCTGTGAACTGACTGCCTGTTAATGTCATACATACCCAATCTTTAACCACATTAAAGCAGTTCAGTTGGCATACACTAGAATGTTAGTGGAGTTACACTTATCCTTTCTCTCTGGCTTGTCTGGACTGTCTTCATCACTGTCTACAACAGTGAAATTGTCCTCAAATTGCTACTCTAAGTAATTATCTGCTTTCTTGAAAGCACTATTAATGTACTCTGTACATGCAGCACTTTCGTGCTAGAATTATTATTTAGTATTATAGTTTCGATTGGGGATCTGTGATTACTAATCCATTAGAAAGGGGACCCTTCAACTAAAAAAGTATGAGAAACACTGCTCTAGAATTCACCAAGTCTGGTGCAGTACAGCTGGCACCAACCTGACAAAATAAAAAATCGCCCAGGTATGTTTGTCCAGAAAAAGCAGGATAAATCCAATCTGGCCAATTACCGCCCAATCAGCCTAAGTGATTGATAGAAATATTAGAGGGGAGATGAGAAAGTATTTTTTTCACCCGGGGGTGGTAGGGTTCTGGAACTCACTGCCTGAAAGGGTGGTAGACGCACAAACCCTCAAGTTATTTAAAAGGTGTCTGGATATGCAACTGAAGTCCTGTAACCTCCAAGGATACAGACCGTTTTCACCCAGAGGGTGGTGGTGGTCTGGAACTCACTGCCTGAAAGGGTAGAGACCCTCAACTTATTCAAAAGGAGTCTGGATATGCACCTCAAGTGCCATAAGCTGCAGGGCTATGGACCAAATGCTGGAAGGTGGGATTAGAATAGGTGGATCATTTTTCGGCCAGCACAGACACAATGGGCCATGTGGCCTCTTTCTGTGCCTTAAACATTCTATGATTCTATAAGACATCCAATCAATAATATGCCTCAACATCATCCTCAGAAGCGTGTTCAATTGTGCCAGTGAGATATTTTCATTGGCAACATTCCTTGTGGCCTCTTCGAATACGAAAGTCCATTTATTGCCGATCTGAGGTAACTTTCTATATCACCGTATGTGATCTGCATCCAGCAGGATTTCAGTAAGCCGCACAACTTATTCCACATAGGACCAGTACACAGTGCAGCAAGAGGAGTTCCGAGAGGTGAAAGGGCAGAATGCCTCAGCAACCTCGGTTATGGAGAAGAAACAGCAAATTGTTTTCTCACTTTTGATTATGATACAGAAATCATTGCCGAGAGTGTGCCTGTGTGGACATAGGTGAGGGCAAGATTGGGCTGGGCTGTGATGCCCCAAGATAAATAGCCTGCCACAGCTTACCATCCTTTCAAACATAGTCACTGGATGAGGCATTCAGTGCACTGCTGATCCCCTGAAGCAATAACCCAGCAAGGAGTCAAGGCCTTCAGGACAGACAGGAAAATGAAAAAATAAGCAGGAAAAAAAGAGTGCAGAAACTCTGTTTGAACTCTTGAAGGGTTAATGAGTAGGCTTGTTTTGCTATCCAAGAGACAATAAAGGAATGAGGAATGTCAACAGGAAATAAAGGAAATCGCTAATTTAGCACCTTGCTTCAAATTGTTAATAGAGTTTTCTTTGCCTGCAGCTCATTACAGGTTAGTGAAAGATCAAACACATCCCACCCAGGGTTGGGAATCCTGACATCACTTGCTGTGTAACATCTGATCACAATCCTGTGTCACTTAGTTCTACCCGGTGAGTAATAATCGACCACTTGCTTCACAGCCAACTGTTTAATTCAGTTCAACACAGGAAGCACCCCACAGTGCCCAGGCATACCTCATGCTGCAACTAACAATAAGTGGCTGTCACATCTACCTGAAAGTGACACAGGCACACACACACAGACAGCACTACACCATCTGTCCCCGGCCCACCCGCCACCACACACACACACATACACACACAGTTTCCAGACACTGCGGTACTCAGTGATAACACATAACACAACTTTTGTCCACAGTGTGCCAGGAGGAAATTGCTCCAGTCACACTTTTATTTTTTGCATAAATCCTGTACAAACGATGAAGCACACCAAATAAACAGAGTAACTGTCAATCAAAAGCCGACATTCCTCTTATTAAAGTTGTGATTGATGCCCCATTTAAGTTGCCCACCCCTTTCCCTTCCTCTTTGAATAGTGACCATTTAGAACACAGCCATGGCAAATTTCCTACCAAAAACAAAGGAATCAAAGACCTGGTAATGAGTATGCAGGGTGGCCACAGTTTGGTGAGTGGTCAGCAGTGACTGACACTAGTGGTCCACCAGGTTTGCTTTTTTACTCCTCACCAATTCTCTCCTCAAAGTGTTGACTTCATCCTGGGAGATAGTTTTACAGTTGTCCTCTTGTACTTTACTCAAGTAATAGTCGCAGCATTAACAACTCGCATTTATACAGTGCGCTCAACGAAGAATGCCTTCACTGTCAAGGTGCTTTACAGAGGGGGAAGAAAATATAAATAAAATAGATGAAAGAACACGGAGCCATGGTGAAACAAATAGGAGAAGTAACTGAAAGCATGGTCAAAAAGATGGTTTTTGAACAGGTTTTTAAAAGACAGAGAAGCGTAGTTGGGTGACAGTGGTTAGCACTGCAGCCTCACAGCTCCAGTGACCCGGGTTCAATTCTGGGTACTGCCTATGTGGAGTTTGCAAGTTCTCCCTGTGTCTGCGTGGGTTTCCTCCGGGTGCTCCGGTTTCCTCCCACAGCCAAAAGACTTGCAGGTTGATAGGTAAATTGGCCATTAGCAATTGCCCCTAGTATAAGTAGGTGGTAGGGGAATATAGGGACAGGTGAGGATGTGGTAGGAATATGGGATTAGTGTAGGATTAGTATAAATGGGTGGTTAATGGTCGGCACAGACTCGGTGGGCCGAAGGGCCTGTTTCAATGCTGTATCTCTAAATCAAATTAAATCAAAAGGATTTAGAGGGAGAGTTCCAGACAGTAGGACCAAGGCAACCAAAGGCTATGACACCAATTGTGGGTGAAGGGAATGGGAGACAATGAGTGTTGTCTTGCTATTTTAACCAGAGAGAGTGACAGTTGAGCTTGACGCCATACTCACCTGGCACTGACACATTCAGAGAGCGACTAGAAACAGGAACACAGGCTGATTTTTCCTTCTCTATTCTAGCCATTAAAATTGGTGCACCAGTTATGATTAACTAATTCTCCATAGATAGTGCCTAACACACTGAGCCAAAGGAGCTTCGTGGGTTGGCTTGCTAATTGTCAAGAAACTACATCATCACTACCCCACCCAAAATAGCTCAGTGAGTCATAGTCATAGAATCATAGAGTTATTCAGCACAGAAACAGGTCCTTCAGCCCATCATGTCCATGCTGGCCATCAAGCACCTATCTATTCTAATCCCATTTTCCAGCACTTGGCCCGTAGCCTTGTATGCTGTGGCGTTTCAAGTGCTCATCTAAATACTTCTTAAATGTTGTGAGGGTTCCTGCCTCTACCACCCCTTCAGGCAGTGTGTTCCAGATTCGAACCACCCTCTGGGTGAAAAGATCTTTTCCTTAACTCCCCTCTAAACCCCCTGCCCCGTACAAAGAACAAAGAACAGCACAGGCACAGGAACAGGCCATTCGGCCCTCCAAGCCTGCGTCGATCTTGATGCCTGCCGAAACTAACACCTTCTGCACTTCCGGGGCCCATATCCCTCTATTCCCTTCCTATTCATATATTTGTCAAGATGTCTCTTAAACGTCGCTATCGTATCTGCTTCCACCACCTCCCCTGGCAGCAAGTTTACCTTAAATCTATGCCCCTTGGTTATTGACACCTCCACTAAGGGAAAAAGTTTCTTCTTATCTACCCTATCTATGTCCCTCATAATTTTGTATACCTCTATCAGGTCCCCCCTCAGTCTTCCCTGCTCTAAGAAAAACAACCCGAGCCTATGCTTTTCAGTCTCTCTTCATAGCTGAAATGCTGCAGCCCAGGCAACATCCTGGTGAATCTCCTCTGCACCCTCTCCAGTGAAATCACATCCTTCCTATAATGCGGCGACCAGAACTGTACACAGTACTCCAGCTGTGGCCTAACTAGCATTTTATACTGCTCCATCATAACCTCCCTGCTCTTATGTTCTATGCCTCGGCTCATAAAGGCAAGTATCCCATATGCCATCCTAACCACCTTATCTGTGCTGCTGCCTTCAGTGATCTATGGACAAGTACACCAAGGTTCCTCTGACCCTCTGTACTTCCTAGGGTCCTACCACCCACTGTATATTCCCTTGCCTTCTTAGTCCTCCCAAAATGCATCACCTCACGCTTCTCAGGATTAAATTCCATTTGCCACTGCTCCGCCTATCTTACCAGCCTATCTATATCGTCCTGTAACCTAAGGCTTTCCTCCTCACTATTTATGACACCACCAATTTTCATGTCATCTGCGAACTTACTGATCATACCTCCCATATTCATGTCTAAATCATTAATGTACACTACAAACAGTAAGGGTCCCAGCACCAATCCCTGCGCTACACCACTGGTCACAGGCTTCCAATTGCAAAAACGACCCTCGACCATTTGCCTCCTGCCACTAAGCCAATTTTGGATCCAATTTGCCAAGTTGCCTGGATCCCATGGGCTCTTACCTTTTTAATCAATCTCCCATGCAGGACCTTATCAAAAGCCATTTTTAAAGGGCTGTCAGCCCTACCAGGAACATTAAATATTTAAAGGGAAATGGAATTAAGATAAATAACTACATCTCTTTTGCCCTTCTCCCACGACCCCAATAACAATTAAATTAATTATTGTCCCTTCCCCCCCCCACCAAAACACTTAGGTTTACCATCTGACCTTCCCCCCCCAAACTGCACAAACTTTCAACTACAACCCTTCCCACCTACCCCTACACCCATGACACTAATTTGATCCCCTTTCCCCCCTTCTGCACTGATAAACTTAGCCCCCCCCCCTTCCCCACAAGCATTCCGCTTTGTTTCCCCGGACGAGGATCCGAAGGCGCGTCAGTAAAGGCCTGCTCAGGTCGGGAAAAAGAACCCAACCCAAACCCGACTGAACCACAGTGGACCCGAGCCCGACTCGGCCAGAGTCCCTCCGATTTTGCCCCGAGCCCGACCCAACCCCGATTCGACCATCCCTTTACTTACCTTCCTGACACCGAACCTGCAGGAAGCTGCGATGCATGTGTGATAACATCATAGTGACAGCACTCGCTCACTGCACAGACTCAGTTTTGTCCCAGACTCGCAGCTCAGGTAAGTTTTTTAATTTCAATACTTACCGGCAGAGCACTTACCGTGTGTGCCCGGCCCGGCTTGGCCCGGCCCGACCTGAGCCCAAAAGTCGGATCCGTAAGGGGGGCCCGACCTCACCCAAACCCGAGACATGTTGTCGGGTCCGGGTCGGGCAGCAGGCCTTTTCGCGTCAGTGCCAGCTGCTGCGCTGAAGATCACGGCGGGACATCAGGAGGCAACGTGACATTAATTAATTCACTTATTTTAATTTATTTAAATAGCGGTGACAAGCTAGAGGGGTTGAAAAAATGGACTCACCAGTTATACTCTGCATAAAATAGCCCATCAACTCTCGTTGTCAAAGTTCACACATGAAAAATATTTCAGGGCTAATACTAACCATGCAGTAATTTTTTCAAAACAAATCATGTTCCTTTCTCTAAACATGTGAGTAGGCTTATCTTTGCCTAAAATAATCTTAAAGAAATGTTGCTGCCGGAACATGAAATGGCACTGTAAGACCTTGCATTTGTACTTCACTTGAAAGTGGGGTGGGGGTAAGTGATTGCCAGGAATTAAGGCCAGGTCAAGAAATATCATACCTCAGCCTCAAGAAAATCATGAAACCAAAAATTTTGGTCTGTTTTGGGTTCTTTTCCCTGCGAATGCTCAAGGGTTATGCTTTTGTAGGATTTAATCATTTATATTTTTTAACAACTTAATCCTTTCATACAAGTAAAAGAATCTAGTAGATTGATCATAAAACAACAAATATTGTAGTTAGTTGTGCTGAATCGCACTTATCAATAAGAGTCAATATAGCAAAAGCTCAAAAATCTCAGGATAATATGCTGTAAACTGGGTATATTTATGTTTAGAAATAATTTGATTTTTCCAACAAGATTTTAATGTTTGTTAATTTTAAAAAATGCATTAATTTCCCCCTCCAACCTTAAAGTAAGCGGGGGGGGGGGGGCGTGCGGGGGGGGGGGGGGTGCGGAGAAGAATCTGAAACAATATAACTGCTCAGAGATTCTTCACCGCAGGCTAATGGCTACAACATAACTGCTAAGAGTGGTGGCTGCTTTATGAACACATAAACATACCCACTTCCTTCCTTAAAAAATTAGATTATTTATTTATCCAGAGTGTGTGCAAGAGAGCTCTTGCCATCTATAAATATTAATGTTTTATGCTGCATGACGTACATTTTATAAACTGATTTAAATTATTTGTCTTACACAAACAACCCATCAAAACCTCTACACAGCGAGAATAAAATTGTTGTTTATAATATCGTGGATTATCTGGTTTGAGATGTACTACATACACCTTTACAAATTTCATCATAAAACTGTTGCTGTCTCTCCTTTTAGTGGCCTTGTTTTAGTTAGACCTGAAAACTGATCAGTTGTTGAATTACCCAAGTTGCAATGGATCCGGTATATGCCAATTAAAAGTCAGCACATTAATGCCAGGATTTTTCTTGGGGCTTTTCCTGAATGGCTGTGTAATTTCAGCAGAAGATGGGAAGAAGTGTTGTTTAGGGCGTTAAATTGAGAGAAGGCCAGAGGAAGTTCCCGGCAAAAGCAAAGCAACTCCAAAAATAAAAGATATTTGAAAACGTTTTTACCTATTGACGACAAAGTTAGTTAAAACAATATGTAAATGAACCATACAAGCTATAACTGCGCCAGGTTTGATCCTCTCCACTGATTTAGCTGATCCGAACCAAAACAACAGTAGGGATTCTAGAATAAACAAGAAGTGCTGGAAATACTCAGCAGGTCTGGCAGCATCTGTGGAGAGAGAAGCAAAGTTAACGTTTCAGGTCTGTGACCTTTCATCAGTGATTCTGGAGTTGGCCTCAGCACCCGTGATGTACATACAAAGTTGCCATGTTCAGAACAGCCAACTCACTTTTTCAATCCCTGTCTGCTCTATTTGCATACTGGCCCCATATTAATTTTGCCTTTGTTCGACTTCTTCCAGAAAATAATATGCCTCTTCTGTGGCAATGCCTCAATCTTACTATAACAACTTCCCAAGTGCACCCAGCTGCCCAGCATCTCGAACATCCCCCATCAGATTCATTGACTCACAGTGCCCTGATACCTGAAAGTGCCAATTTCAAAATTTCCTTTGATTGAGTCAGTAGAGCAACAATGTGGAAATTGCCCAGGTATGTCCTGTCCCCAAAAAGCAACATTCAGGCTTGGGCCAATAAATGGCAAGTAACATTCACTCACACAATTGCCAGGCAATGACCATCTCTTACAAGAGAGAATCTAACCATCACCCCATGGCGTTCAATGGCATTACCATCACTGAATCCCCCACAATCAACATCCATTGACCAGAAACTGAACTGGACCAGCCATATAAATACAGTGGCTATAAGAACAGGTCAGCGGCTGGGATTTCTGTAGTGAGTAACTCATCTCCTGAGCTTCCAAAGCCTGTCCACCATCTACAAGGCACAAGACAGGAGTGTGATGGAATACTCTCCACTTGCCTGGATGGGCACATCTCCAACAATACTCAAGAAGCTCGACACCATCCAGGACAAAGCAGCCCACTTGATTGACACCCCATCCACAAACGTTCACTCCCTCCACCATAGATGCACAGTGGCAGCAGTGTGTACAATATACAAGATACACTGCAGCAATGCACCAAGGCTCCTTCGACAGCACCTTGGAAACCCATGACCTCTACCACTTAGAAGGACAAGGGCAGCAGTTGCATGGGAGCACCACCATCTGCAAGGTTTCCTCCAAGCTACACACCATCCTGACTTGGAACTATATCACCGTTCCTTCACTGTCGCTGGGTCAAAATCCTGGAACTCCCTTTCTAATTGCACCTTGGTGTACCTACCCCACATGTACTGCAGCAGTTCAAGGCAGTGGCACACCACCACCTTCTCAAGGGCAATTAGGGATGGGCAATAAATGCTAGCCTAGCCAGCGACACCCATATCCCATGAACGAAAAAAAATAGAACAAATACAATCCGGCCAATTACCGCCCCATCAGTCGACTCTCAATCATCACTGAAGTGATGGAAGGTGTCATTAACAGTGCTATCGTGGCACTTACAAGCAATAACCTGCTCACCGATGCTCAGTTTGGATTCCGCCAGGGCCACTCGGCCTTGGTCCAAATATAAACAAAAGAGCTGAACTCCAGAGGTGAGGTGAGAGTGACTGCCCTTGACATCTAGGCAACATTTGACCAAGCGTGGCATCAAGGAACACTAGCAAAACTGAAGTCAATGGGAATCACAGGAAAAACTCTCCACTGGCTGGAGTCATACCCAGCACAAAGGAAGATGGTTATGGTTGCTATGCCAATTATCTCAGCCTCAGGACATTACTGCAGGAGTTCTTCAGGGTGGTGACCTAGGTCTATCCATCATCAGCTGTTACATCAATGACCTTCCCTCCATCAGAAGGTCAGAGGTGGGGATGTTCGCTGATGATTGTGCAGCGTTCAGTACCATTCACGACTCCTCAGATACTAAAGCAGTCTGAACCTGCATGCAGCAAGACCTGGACAACATTCAGGCTTGGGCTGATAAGTGGCAAGTAACATTTGCGTCACACAAGTGCCAGGCAATGACGATCTCCAACAAGAGAGAATCTAACCATCTCCCCTTGACGTTCAATGGCATTACCATTGCTGAATCCCCCACAATCAACATCCTGGGGGTTACCATTGACCAGAAATGTAACTGGACCAGCTATATAAATACCGTGGCTACAAGAACAGGTCAGATGTTAGGAATTCTGCGGCGAGTAACTCACCTCCTGACTCCCCAAAACTGCCCACCACCTACAAGGCACAAGTCAGGAGTGTGACGGAATACTCTCCACTTACCTGGATGAGTGCAGCTTCAACAACACTCAAGAAACTAGACACCATCCAGGACAAAGCCGCCAACTTGACTGGAACTCCCTCCACCACCACCACACAGTGTTTACCATCTACAAGATGCAGTTCAGCAACTCGCCAAAGTTGCTTCGACAGCACCTTTCAAGCCTGCGAACTCTAACCACCGGGAATGACAAGGGCAGCAGATGCATGGGAACACCACCACCCGCAAGCACTCCAAGCTACATACCATCCCGACTTGGAACTATATCGCCGTTCCTTCACTGACGCTGGGTCAAAAAACCCCTCCCTAACAGCACTGTAGGTGTACATAAAACACATGGATTGCAGCGGTTCAAGAAGGCAACTCACCACCACCTTCACAAGGGCAGTTAGGGAAAAGAACAAATGCTGGACTGCCAACAAAGCTCACATCCCAGGAATTAATAAAAAAAACAAGGAAGGCTACAGAAAGTTTTTGAGCTTAATAATGGTAAACTGCCAATAGATGACTCAGATTGAATCCTAGAGGTCACTAATGCATACGCAAAATACAGGGATCAATAAACTGTGCTGAAAAAGAAAATGAGAATAATACCTTGGCCTAAAAGCGTGAAATTCCAGCCTTTAGGTCAGGGAAAGATGCATCACAATTGTATGCTTCATTGTATAGCTTCACATTTTACTGACAAGAAAAAATAAACATTTTCCTGGTTTTCATTCCTAGACTTAACAACTTCTTCCTTCTTCTCTAGTTAAACACCATCAATAGCATACTCATGGAATGCATGTCCTGACTCATCACATTTATTGGAATGTTGGATGGAGTGGCAGTCACTGCCACAATGCAAACCCACAATTGTACAACTGCTGGGCAGGCAGCCGCATGCCGCGAGCACAACCAGACATTTCTTATTTACACTGAATGCATGCTCGAAGGAGAATAACTTTCTATCACACAAAGCAGCATTAAGTACATGTGATGCATCACGAGATCAAAAATCCTGTGCGATGGCTATTCACTTTCAGAAACTTATCGGGAGATGATTCCTTTCTTTTAAAGTTTAGAAGTGTTTTAGAACCCAAGGCATTGAGTTTTACAAGATTTACTGTAAGCCACTATTCAGTTAATCATTTAACTAAATTTTTCAGAGCTGCATAAATTGTGAACCATTTTTTAAGCTGTAAAGTTTTGCTGTGTAAGACAATCTTTCCTCATTAATTTGCCCACTCCCTTGCACCTCATCTTTTGCCTCGCATATTATCTACCCTCCCTTCCTGAAAACTGCAGGTATTGTTTGTGACAGGCTACCTCCAATGCTACACCCATGTGGCCACTATTTATGCAAAAGCTGAGCAAGCGAGTAGTATAACCTATATGACCATGGGAGGCATCACAGACAAGCTTAATCCAATCCTCATCTGACATCCACATAGAAGCAATTCCAGCAGCAGATACTGGTCAGATCAGGAGCAGTTACCCCAACTGATTTTTCCCTTCTACTTCAGAATTTAGTTGCATCACCCCTATTGCTGGCATAGCTGAGATTAGCTAACTTAACACAGATCAAAGATCAAGAATTGAGCTCTTCCTGAGCTATTCAGCTCAGCTACTCATTGATTATTTACTAAGCATTCACAAGAACTCTCACCCTCAGTTTCATCCATTCCATACAGATGCTATACCATAAAATGTCCTGAGTGCCTTTGGTCACAATATTCCCACACAATGAACCAGCCAATTAACAGTATTTTTAAGTATAATTTTACATGCCCTGAATTTATATATATTGGTGTGTCATAGGGCATCAAGATAACATTAAAAAGAAAAAGGTTGAGCAATTTATTACTGCCATCTAAATCTTGAATCCTGATGTTGTGGGGAGTGTGTGCAAGCCAGAATGTAAATGATTGAAAGGCTCCAGTGAGCAGATATCACAGTCAATGAAGGTAAATCTACCTTCTCAGGTATAGCATAAATGATACAGCAAAAGTATCAACTGTGGCAGCAGAACTTTCTTTGGGAGTAAGTTCCATTCTATACCTCCAGAAGCTAAGCAGCAGTGGCAGTAAAGTTAAACAGAAACCAGCAGGAACACTTACGTCGGGTTAGGTTCAACATTGTGATTTTGACAGTAGCCAACACTTTTTGTTCTGGCCTCAGGCTAGTTGAGGTTGATACAGGCTGGAAATGCAACTTTGCTATTGTTGGCCTGTACAGTCTTTCCAACCTACATTAGGGAAAGTCGGTGGAAAATGATACAGTCATGACTGCATCGTTTGCAAGTAACTTTACAGTAATTGTACTTACATTGTTGTTCCATAGAACCACACAGCACAGGCCATTCAGCCAGCTCTTTGTTAGAGTAGTTCAAAGCTAATCCTGCTTTCTCTCCATAGCCTTGTATCTTCCTCTGCTTCAAATATTCATCTAATTTTTCCTTAAAAATGCCAAGATCTCTGCTCAACTACTCTCATTCTCCAGTCTCCCAGAAAAACTTGTATATTGAAGAAAGATTGAAAAATTGCATTTACATCCTCTACTATCTCCTTTCTGATTTTGTTCAACAGCTTAGGATGCCTGCCATCATGGCTTGGTGACTTATCTTAGGATCTATTCTTTTCTGCAGTTATCTTTAACAATTGTTCCAGATACTCCTCTAGTACACCAACAACACTCTTGTAAAAATTGATCCTCTACAACAAGATTTCCCTCTTTATCCCTGGGTAGTCCTACACTCTCTTTAACAATTGTTTTACTTTAAAATGTCCTTATAAAAACCTTTACTACTTCCTTTTGTGCTAGCGGCTAGCCATTTTTTGCAGTCACTTTTAGCACTTCTAATTTTTCACATTATGGATTTGTTTCAACTGAGTCTGTAAAATTAACGGATACTGAATGCAATGTGCTAAATATCACAGTGTTACTGAATCTGGCCTACAGTATAAATAGGGCAAATTCAGCACCAAGAAAGTCATGCCATATGATGGATCTGATTCCATTGGCTCTGTGATATAAACTTGTATCAGGTGAAATGTATTAAATGTACTATTTGGCAATAGATTCACTTGAATAGCTGCTGAAGTGGCATTTTTATTGGCTCAGCTAATATGGCAGCCATTGGCAAATTCATTTTCTTAAATGAAAATAGGAATCAATATTTATATACAGATGGCGCCAAGGGTTGATTTAAGCCAGCCAAGAAGAGAGAGAACTTGAAAAGAGTTGCATTTATATTGCATTATCAAAACATCCTAAAAATGCTTCATGGTGATTGTAGTTCAAAAGTAACTACTAGCTATCATTTTGTAGCCAAAAAACAGCAGCTAATTTAGGTACAGAAAGATCCCACAAACAGCAATGATATAATTGACCGATGAATCTGTTTTCATGGTGCTGGTTGAGGGATGTAGGTCAGAACAGCCTGATTTTTCTCAAATAGTGCTGTGGAATCTTTTACATCCACATGAACAGGGAGACAGGCCTCAGTTCATTGTCTGATCCAAAACATGGCATCTCTGACAACTACACTGAAGTGTCAACCTACATAATGTGCTCAAGTATGGAAATGAGACCTGCTGAGATAAGAGTGCTGCCACTGAGACAAGTTGGCACCCCAGGAAGAGATTGGTGTTAGTAGGCTGTGCAATGAGATAATGTTTCTTGTGAAAATCCTGGTAGATAATTCAGCTGAGTAATAAGGTGTGGCAAGTAATGTGTTACTCAGAAACCATTCCCGGATATTGAATGCAATGTGCTAAATATCACAGAATCTGGCCTACAGTATAATAGGGCAAATTCAGCACCAAGAAAGTCAGGTCATATGATGGATCTGCTTCCATTGGCTCTGTGATGTAAACTTGTATCAGATGAAATGTATTAAATGTACTATTTGGCAATAGATTCACTTGAATAGCTGCTGAAGTGGCATTTTTATTGGCTCAGCTAATATGGCAGCCATTGGCAAATTCATTTTCTTAAATGAAAATAGGAATCAATATTTATATACAGATGGCGCCGAGGATTGATTTAAGCCAGACAGGAAGAGAGTACATTTCACCGAAAAATGCTATTCTCGTGCAGCAAATTTCACAACATACAGAAAGTGTAGGGATTCATAGAAATTGCTGCATGATGTTCTTGCCATGCCAAATCACCTGCCCTGCAGTAATAAATGTTCTGTGGAAATGGGGAAAATAGTTCTGGATTGCTGTTTTGCTGACACCCACATATATGGAACACTACCTGTAACACTTACTGCCTCTGTATGAAGTCTATCTGCCACCCTGGGGACAATGCACCCCTGGTGCTAGCAGCAGCACTATTGAGATAAATGATTGGAATTAATAGTCTCTCAAGATGTGCTTTCTCCCACTCCATCTGGAGACACAACTATGCTGACAGCAAACAGCTGCAGCTGTTGGGGGAAGATCCACAGCCAGAAAATGAGCTGCTTCATTCCGATTTTCTAACAACTGCAAACTTTATCACGTGTAGAATTATTTTCGTGCCCAGTCTGGTGCTCTGAAATCCACTTTGCAGTAAGGATTCTGGAGTACTCTAAACTGCGTCTATTTGAAGTTCTCTGCATAATATTAGGTGCTTTCACAAAAAAAAATTGCACCTCAAAGCATATGTGTTGCTTCTATTGTCATACAGTCAGAGAGTCATTCACGGCACAAAAAGAGGACATTTGGCCCATTGAGTCCATGCCGGCTCTCCACGGAGCTGTGCAGTCAGTATCACTTCTCGGCTTGATGCCCAAAGCCCTGAAAATCTATTTCTCTCAAGTGGCCATCCAACTTCTTCTTGAACTTATTGATCGTCTCTGCTTCCACCACCCTTGTGGACCGCGAGTTCCAGGTCATTACCACTCGCTGTGTAAAAAAGTGTTCCCTCATAGTCCCCCTGCATCTTTTGCCCAAAACTTTCAATCTGTGTCCCCTAATCCTTGCACTATTGGTTGACAGGAACAGTCTTTCCTTGTCTAACTTAGCTAAACCTGTCATAATCTTGTACACTTCTATTAAATCTCCCCTCAATCCCATTTGTTCTAAGGAGAACAAACCCAGCTTTTCCAACCTAACCTTGTAACTAAAACCCCCATCCCTGAAACCATTCTGATAAATCTCCTCTGTACCCTTTCAAGGACCCCCACATCCTTCCTAAAGTGTGGTTGCACTAAGAAATATAAAAATGGTGATCTTCCATTTTCCATAGCAGTAAAGATCTGTGTTCCATGTGAACTGTCGCCTTGTCACTTTGTCCATCATTTAATGGAGAAATGTGCTGAGTCGGAATACAAATGGGAGCGGAAGAAGTGCAATGGAATGCAGAGACATTGGTATAATGTTGTTCTCTCAATCGGAGCTAGATAGAAAATGCACCTTTAAACCAAGAAGAATGGTGCAAGTGAAGGATTCAAAAGTGGGAACAATATCTGTACTGCCATTAGCAGGTAAACAGTTTGTGTTTCACATTTCTCACTGCACAACTTAAAAGATGGCTCATTTACTGTACCTAAGTCAAAGAATAATCTTGCAGCCATCACATACTGAAAGAAAATTCTAACTTCTTGGCAGTCTTGATCTACATCATACATCCAATGTCATGTAGAAAATTGCTGTCTATTATGCTTCCATAAACATTTTTCTACCTGTCAAGGGGATGGACTTATAAATTATTCTGCCATCTGAAAGTTAAAAAGGCAGTTTGCAAAGAATTGTTTCAAACTAATACAAAGTCAAATGGAAACGTGATCTGATACTACTGCAGTTAGCTAAATTCATTAAGGACAATAGAGTGCGAGGGAGCTTGCGGTGGCGGGTGGATTTTAACCTTCCAAAATGGGCACGTTTGAATCAGGTGGGAAGTAAAAATGCAAGAAATCTCAAACTCGCACCCAACCTGCCTCGAACCTCCCTACTTTGAGTTATAACAAGGCCGGCTCCCAACTAGCAACTAGCTGGTGGGTCATTCATTTAAGTATTTTTTAATGAGGATCTATGCCTCAGACTTTTTCTCTGTCCAGCTTTAACACTGGCTGCCTGGCAGCAAAAGGCAGGTTGGGATTGCTATATAGAGCAGAGTGCTTTTGTAGCATTGCTTGTGGGCCAGGAGGAGCAGGAATGCTTCCCTCGGGCCACCAAGAAAACTTGTCAACCTCCTCAGCGATCCGACCCTCCTGATCTAATGTTGTTCTGACACTGCCATGTCCTCCACAGGCCCCCTACGATTTTCTCCCCTTCTCCCCCCAATCTCTCTGTACACCCAACATCAACATCCACCCTACCCCAACCCTCCAGCCTCACCATCGATGACCCTCCTCGACCTCTCCAGACTGCCATCAATGTCCCGCTCCTCCCCCCATTTATCTGGCCCCCTCCCATCGATCTCTCCCCCAACTCCTGATTTCTACTGTCCCCCCATCTATCACTTCCCCCGACTCCCGATTTTTACTGTCCCCATCTATCTCTTCCCCGGACTCCTGATTTCTACTGACCCCCAACAATCTCTCTGCCGACTCCCAGTTTCTATGGTCACCCATCTATGTCCCCACTAATCCCTAATCTCTCCTGGCCCCCCCGATCAATGTTTCCATCAGCTCCTATCTCTCCATCCCCCAAATGACATCCGACACCCAGTTTCTCCAGCTTCTCCAATGATGTCGCCATGACCCCCAATCAATATTTCTACTGGTCCCTATTGCTTCATTCCCCCCAATGATGTACCCCCCCCAACACCTGATCTTTCCAGTCTCCCCACTGATATTCCCCTGACCCATCGGCCTCTTCGGGCTCTCCATCAATGACCCGTCAACCTCTCCGGCATCACCCCGACCCCCAATCTCTCTGGCCTTCCTCATCAATGACCCACCGACCTCTCCAGCTCCCCACCCCACCAAACGATGTCTTTCCCGACACTTGATCGCTTGTTATATGCTGAACTGTACCACAGGAAAACAAACCTTTCTTCATTAAGAAATCCATCGACTAATAGGCAAAACAGTGGCATTTTAATTGTTTTGCAGAAAAACAACATAATGTTTAAATGAGATAAAATGTTCTGTTTTCCTCTACTATATACATGGGAAAAGACTTAAACAAATAATTTTTCACTTCATCACTGAAAGATCACGCAGATGGCAGGGAGCAAAGGGGGCAGGTGGAACTCGGTATCAAGCCTGGCCTCAGGCAGAAACTCAAAGATTAGGCAGGATTCCCCAAGAAAGCCATAACAGAATTGGCCGCTCAGCTCCTTTGCACACACCTCCCCCATTCACTCTCAATCAGCGGCAGTTGTTCCTGCCCCACTCCAGCCCCAACTACCTGGCCTGATGGCAGATGGTGGCCATGACACAAGTGGCGGTGGATCAGGCTGATGGAGAGCAGGCTGACTGGAACCTTGATCAGAGGAAACAGCTCAGAGCCAGCCAACGCTAACATCACCTACTAGGGCCCCTGAAGACAGTATCTCCTGTCCAGCCACACACCCAGCAGTACAGGCCCTGGCAGTTTGAAATGAATCAGTTTCTGGAGATTTCCCAGAACCAGCACAACCTGACACTCTGTATTGCTTTCAACGAGGCGCTGTAGCAATACAAATCTTCACATGGTGTATCCTGATGTGGGACTGCCAGTTGGAAGCCTGTAGGGTGTGAGGAATAAAGACACGAATACAATGAATCAAATCATGTACCTTGTGATGATTTTAGTGACGAGATAGTATACACGGTCACCAGATATGAATGAGATCTATTCTTGTGAAAAGAAAATTAGCTGTAGTTGGGGTTTAGCCCAATGATTTCACATATATGGCCTAGGCTCAAATCCAGCTTAATCTGTGAAGTGATGAAAGACACTTCTCTTTGTAAGGGTCCCACATGAAAAGTGTTTGAACAGTCTCAGCTCAGTTCCCAGTGGGTTCAGGCACATGGCACAAAAGAACCATACAAATATAAATCAACACTAACACTCTGTCATATCTAACTTTGCAGTATCACATTTAGTTCCTAACAATTGTAGATACTGCACTATAATCTGAGTATGTCTGTTGGAACAGTACTGTTGTGTACTGCACCAGCAGGAACAAGGTTGCCACAAGGTGGTAGTCTGGCAATGAGCAAGTACTTGTTGGAGAGCTGACAAAATGTTCCAGTATTTATTGCATGTCGAGACGCATCAAGGTTACTGCTTGTACATGACGTGAGTTTTACCTTTTGACTGCGATATGTGTTTGCACCCATCATTTATGCACAGCATCGGTGACACCCACAAATGTGGAACACTACCTGTACCCTAATGCACAAATGACTATGTGTATCCAATACATGCTGCGTAGTGGTGATCAACGCTCCCTCTAAGCTGTGTGAGTGTGGGGCCGCACAGTGGTCTATAATTTACCTCGCAGGGGACAAACAGGCCGCACACAAGAAGTGGTCCCTTTAAGATGTGTTAATGCTTGGCTGGGCGATAAACTTAATGGAACCGTGCAGTGTAACAAATGGGCTACGCACAGCAAAGGGAAATTAGAGGCAACATTGGTGGTGATACAAGAACATTTTGATCAAGGAAATGCGTACAGCAAATATATTAGCTTCAGGATTAGCAAAGCCACATTAAGATAGACAACAGGAAATCTTGAGCTGATTTTCTTTCCGAGGTCGGAACATTTCCGGGTCCTGACTCCGCGCCACATCAGCAGCGCTGATGTGACATTATTTTCAAATGGAAAGGGCCAAAATGGCCTGGGGGGGGGGGGGGTGGGAGGGGCGAGTCCAAAGCTCAATTTGAGGTGCAGGAAGCATCCTGGAGGCGGGACTGAGTTACAGAGTGCGATTTAAAAAGGCAGGTGACAGCCATGACTGGGCTTGCTGTTGCCTTCAGGGATGGAGCAGCAGGGAGATCAGAGGGTCAGTGCTGGCATGGGCATGTATCCCCATGCAAGCACCTTGATTTTCTGACGCCTCCCTTGAGGGACTGATGATTGTAGTGGCAGAGAGGAGAGAGGTGTTCATCCAGGCATCTGGAAGGAGAAATCTGCAGAGCGAGAGACCAAGAGGGCTTGGATGGAGGTAGCAACAGATGTCAGCAGTCAGGGACCCACCAGAAGGACATAAGTCCAATATAGGAAGAGGTTCAATGACCTCTTGTAGTCTGCTAAGGTAAATGGCCAGCAGCACCCAGGTGATAGGTCATCAACTCTGTAAATACCAGCACACATACGAGCTGACCTCACAGAATGTCCATACTTCTCCCGAACATTGTCAGTTCAAATGTTCAGTTGCAACACTGAGATGGCAGCCACCCTCACATTTGGGGCAACATTCAGATGAGGACATCACTGAAGGGCACATCAAGATGTGGCAGGACTCTCCCTCGGAGAACACAGGACAGCCGCGACGTTGCTTCGCTGGGCGAAGCTGCTGAGCCTCGGGTATCACAAAAAAGCAGGGTCTACTTTGAGAATCAGAGGCAGATAAGTTCCCTGTCGCCTTGCGGAGCCATGACCAGACAATGGAGTAGTTCATGCAGTGCATGTGCTCTGTCATGACCCAGGCATTCAAGTGCATGAGCTCCTCCCTAACAGCATTATGAGTATACCCATACCAGATGGACTGCAGCGGTTCAAGAAGGCAGCTCACCACCAACGTCTCAAGGCCTTGCCAGCGATTCCCATGAAAGAATAAAAAAAAGGTTGGGCTACCTCTTGGAGAGCCAGATGCAGCCCCACTTTGAGTGATGCAGGAGTAGCACATTGATATTCAGAGAAAGAGTGAGACTCACTGTAGCATAGACTGTTCAGTGGTGCCAATAGCGCTGAGATGCTCAGTGTGGATTCCAGCTGCGTCCCAGTCGGTGGTTTCAGCCAGCATCCAAGGGCGCCAGGAAAGGGTCCAACCCTCAGCAAGCACAAGCGACACCCTTTGGCCCCTCTCCCCTCCAACTCAGGAACCATCTGTGTGCCAAGGCAGCTCCTGCAATGATGCAGGCGTGGCAGCTGTGAAGGAGCCCCCACAGGCACCTCCAAGATGAGGGTGGAAGCGATGGGCATCTCAGCCAGAGGCAGAGAGCAGGCTGCCTCCAGCTTATCCTCTGCCACAGGAGCAGATCAGGGGTAGAGGTGTTCAGGAGAGGAAAGCACAACGGTGTTGAATTCACTTAATGGATCACCTGACTGCTGTTTTGCAGGTTTGTATGCTCTTTAGTTGTCATCGTGTACTACTGATGGTTCATGTCAGAAGTGGGATGTAGCATGGTGGGGTGGGTGGGGGAAACATGGGGCCCTGGAAATATTATATTCCCATGCCTAATGATGTTGGAGAATATCGGCGGAGAAACTTTCATTCTGCATGCTCATGGCTGCCAACAGAACCTCGCAGATATGGGACATAACGGTATGATAGCTCTCTTTGCTGGAAGGTGATTTTTGGGGTCAGCAGCTACAAGGGCTCGGGGAAATGCTGTTGAATCAGTGTGACCCTTGTGGCCAAGCCAGCCTACAGTTCACCCTGAGGTCTGAGTTGGCATCACCGGGCGTCCTGTGCTGCCTGGGTGGCAGCCACCTCGTCATCCATCTCCAGGGCTCATATACCCCCAGGTCCCTCTGCTCCTGCAGCCTCTTTAGAATTGTATCCATTGTTTTATATTGCCTCTCATTTTTCCTACCAAAGTAAATCACTCCACACTTTTCTGCATGAAAGTTCATCTGCCATTTCTTCACCCATTCCACCAATCTATCTATGTCCTCTTGAAGTTTATCATTATCCTCCTCACAGTTCACAGCAGTTCCAGGTTTTGTGCCATGCGCAAGTTTTGAAATTGTGTCCTGTACACCCAAGTCTAGGTCATTAATATATATAAAGAAAAGCATGAGTCCCAAGCCCTAGGGAACACAATTATATACCTTTGTCCAGTCTGAAAAACAACCGTTCGCAACTACTCTCTGTTTCCTGCCACTCAGCCAATTTCGTATCTATGCTGCTACTGCCCCGTTTCTTCTGTGCTGGGGGGATATTAGGTTAGAGGAGGTTGCAAAGATAGAGTAGGGCAAGTCTTTGGGGGAATTAAGACAATGAGTTTAAATTTAATTTGGTGGGTCATAGGGTGTTAGTGTACATCAATGAAAAATAAGGGATGATGGACAAGCTGATCTTTGTGCAGGACAGCACACAGATAGCTGTCTTTTGGGCAAGTTGGAGTTTATTCTCTGATGAAAGGTCACAGGCCTGAAACGTTAACTCTGTTTCCTTGTCCACAGATTTGCTGTGCATTTTCAGCACTTTCTGCTTTCAGTTTGGAGTTTATGGATGTTGGGAAATCAGAAAGGAGGGTGTTGGAAATATCAGTCTACAGGTGACAAAAGTGTGAATAAGGAATTCAGCTGTTAAAAAGCTGATGTGGGACAGAGGCAGCCAACTTTGTGGGGTGGAAATAAATGGTGTATAGGATGTGGGGCTGGAAGCTCAGCTCAGGGATAAACAGGTTGCTAAGGTTCAGTACAGTCTGACTCAGCCTCAGTGAGTGACAGCAAAACTCTGCTGCTCACCACCAAGTCCCATTCACCCATCAACCCTGTGCTTGCTGACCTACTTTGGCTCCCAATCTGACAGTGCCTCAGCTGTAAAATTCACATCCTTGTTTCAAATCCTTCCATGGCCGATCTCTGTGACCGCCTCCAATCCTACAAGATCAAGATCTCTGCGTGTCTCCAACTCTAGCACCATGTGCATTCCCGATTTTAATCGCTCCACCATTGACGGCTATGCTTTCAGCTGCATTGGCCCCAAGCTCTGGAATCCCTCCCTAACCATCTCCCCCTCTCCAAATCTCTCTCCTCCTTAAAGATATTCCTTAAAACCCATATTTGACCTTACTGTCCTGATATTTCCTTCTGTGACTCAGTGTCAAAATATTTATTTATATCAGTCTTGTTAAGCACCTTGGGATGTTTTTCTACCTTAAAGGCGCTATATAAATGCAAGTTGTTGTTGTAGTGGCTAGGAACCAGAGTTCATGGTGGAGACTGAAAACAATAGTTTTGGTTTTCCCAAAGTGGAAGTAGTGGCTCATCTATGACTTGATGTTGGATTGTCACTCTAGAATTATACTGCCAACTCACGCAGGAATTTACAGCTTAACTTGATGTTACACTGCTGGATTTCCCCACCCCATCCTTAAGGCAAAGATTTACCATAGGGCCATTCTTCATTTGCTCGGGATGAATGGTGACAGGCTATCAATTTTGGAAGGCATCATAGTCAAAGCCTGATGCTGTCCTCTCCCACACGCACTTTTCAGCAGGGGTTGTGGTTAGCAATCAGGAACGGGAACCGTTCCAGGGATGTGGGCATTGCTGGCAAGGCCAGCATTTGTTGCCCACACCTAATTGCCCTTGAGAAGGTGGCGGTGAGCCGTTTTCTTGAACTGCTGCAGTCCATGTGGTGCAGGTACAACCACAATGCTGTTAGGAAGGGAGTTCCAGGCTTTTGACCCAGTGACAGTGAAGGAACAGTGATATACTTCCAAGTCAGGATGGTATGTGGTTTGGAGGGGAACTTACAGGTGGTGGTGTTCCCATGCGTCTGCTGCCCTTGTCCTTCTAGGTGGTACGGGTCGTGGGTCTGGAAGGTGCTGTTGAAGGAGGCTTGGTAAGTTGCTGCACTGCATTTTGTAGATGCTGGTAGTAATTCAGTATGGTGGGGTAGGTTTATGGAGTGAAGGTCTCTGACTGTTGTAGGAATAGTTTGGTTGTGGTATGCTTTTGCTCATAAAGGAGATTCCTTCCTCTGCCACATGGACACCACATATGCTGTTACTCATTGCTCTTTAAACAGATTTGTTTTGTAGTGGTGTGGTGGTGGGGGGAGGTTGTGGTACTGTTGTGGTCTTTTTAGGTTATTCACAGTTAAACGAGTTTATGTTTCTATCTTTACCATGAAAAACTGCACTGAATCATCCAGTGACGACTTGTACTATTTATTTTTTTTACCCAACTATGGTTGTGGCAGAAATTGGATTTTGAAAACATTTTTGACGATAAGAGAAAAAAAAGTTTGCAGAATATAGGCCCTGGATCACCTTCAGGAGCTACAGCTGTTCCACTGCGTGGATATGAATTACAATAATTTCTTTTTCTACCAAAGTTATAATGTGTGAGAAACACAAAGAACAGACAAATGGGTTTATTTGGGGGCTTCCTATAAACACATTAGAAATACAAGACTACAGATTTTCAAAATATGTAATCAATCACCCATGATTACCAGCTGAGGATATAAATTATTCCATCAGTTTGTGATATCAAGTCACAAATCACACTGCCCTCACCAGCATCACCAAAGAGATGAGTCCAGGCAGCAGCAGACTTATGACTCTCTCTCCCCATCTTGCTTCACCCGTTCATCCCCACTAACAGCAACACGTAATGCGCAAGATCATAGAAAAGCCAGAACTCTCTGAACTAACCATTACATTGTATATCATGGTACTCTGTTTACATAGCATTGCTTGGAATGGTTCCCTCATTAAACAAACCAAATATTTTAGCTATTTACAACCAGTGGTTTGTAGTGCCAAGGTAAATTTCCGTCACATTGCCAATACCCAGGAACTCATACATTTCCACAAGGCTTTTTCTGCTAAATGGCAATTTTCTTGATGAACCATCTACAGCAAATTTAGTTGGTCAGTGTGTGGAGGCCAGCAAATGGAAATTGTATTAATTGACTGCACTGTTAATAATTAGATTTTGTTTAGAGAAAAGATCAGCTCAATAATATCTGCAGAAGTTTTTACACCCATTTTTCTGCCCAACCCTCCTGAAAGTTTTGACACTTGATGGGATACTGTTCCATGGCCACCAGCAGCCCTGCAATATCTTGCCCAAGTAAAAGTTCTTTAGGTTTGAAGCTAGATGGTAAGCATTGGCTGGCTCACAGCCAAGATTGATGCTGCCCTAAGTTTCACACAAGTGCACAATCTAGTGGAGTCACTTGACAGCAATGAAGATTGGGAATTGTCTGTTTTTTTACCCTCCGGCTCAAAGATGCTTAAGAGCTGATTGTAACTTTTGGTGATGGTGGAACATGGGCAGTGGTGGATTGGCCACTTGCCATACACCTTGCCCACTTTTCCTTTTCATTGACTTCACCAGAAAACGTTAAATTAGCCTTTTAAGGTCAGCATCACCCAGTCTGAGATCAGCACAGATTAGGTAAAGATTAAACCTGAGACCTTCTCTGGGCCATATTACACAATACAAAGTGATGTATATTTGTGAAAGCTACTGCATCAATCCATCCACTCATACACAGAAGTCAATGTTGAAAAAAAAAGCAAAAAATCTAATTGCAATACTTCAAAAAGTGTCTCTCTGCAGTTCACCTGTTGCATTCTTACATTAAAACTGCATTAAAAAAAAACACCTGCAGTTTAGACCTGGTTCTTCTTTTACAGTTCCCCTAAATGGAAATAGGATTGTTGAGCAGTGATTCTTTTTCCATTAATGTGCCGTGGCTAAGAGATTCATCCAACTTTTTACCAATTTCGTGACAATATTAGCTCACAGTGAATACATATGATGATGCTATCTTAAAGCAGCCCAGTTACCAAATCAGTTCATGTATCCATTTCTGTTCCATGGATTTAATAATATTTTAGCAAGAAACACATATAGTGTATAATTTATCATACAGCAGACACACAGACTAGCCAATGTTGAAGAATCGGGTTACATAATAGCTCTGAACCTAGTGTTATGACCAGGTGTGAAAGGGGTCTAGGGTTCCCTCTCAGCCTTCATCTGGTCTTAGCGTAACAGGGTTTAATTTTAAACACACCGTTTTTTTAGCTCCTCCTTGGTGAATCCTTTTTTTTATTCATTCATGGGATGTGGGCGTCACTGGCCAGGCCAGCATTTATTGCCCATTCCTAATTGCCCTTGAGAAGGTGGTGGTGAACTGCCTTCTTGAACCGCTGCAGTCCATTTGGGGTAGGTATACCCACAGTGCTGTTAGGAAGGGAGTTCCAGGATTTTGACCCAGCCATAGTGAAGGAATGGCGATACAGTTCCAAGTCAGGATGGTGTGTGACTTGGAGGGGAACTTGCAGAGGTGGCGTTCCCATGTATTTGCTGCCCTTGTCCTTCTAGGTGGTAGAGGTCGCGGGTTTGGAAGGTGCTGTCTAAGGAACCTTAGTGCATTTCTGCAGTGCATCTTGTAGATGGTACACACTGCTGCCACTGTGCATCGGTGGTGGAGGGAGTGAATGTAGATGGGGTGCCAATCAAGCGGGCTGCTTTGTCCTGGATGGTGTCGAGCTTCTTGAGTGTTGTTGGAGCTGCACCCATCCAGGCAAGTGGAGAGTATTCCATCACACTCCTGACTTGTGCCTTGTAGATGGTGGACAGGCTTTGGGGACTCAGGAGGTGAGTTACTCGCCTCAGGATTCCTAGCCTCTGACCTGCTCTTGTAGCCACGGTATTTATATGGTTACTCCAGTTCAGTTTCCGGTCAATGGTAGCCCCTAGGATGTTGATAGTGGGGGATTCAGCGATGGCACTGCCGTTGAATGTCAAGGGGAGATGGTTAGATTCTCTCTTGTTGGAGATGGTCATTGCCTGGCACTTGTGTGGCGCGAATGTTACTTGCCACTTATCAACCCAAGCCTGGATATTGTCCAGGTCTTGCTGCATTTCTACACAGACTGCTTCAGTATCTGGGGAGTCATGAATGGTGCTGAACATTGTGCAATCATCAGCGAACATCCCCACTTCTGACCTTATGATTGAAGGAAGGTCATTGATGAAGCAGCTGAAGATGGTTGGGCCTAGGACAGTACCCTGAGGAACTCCTGCAGTGATGTCTTGGAGCTCAGATGATTGACCTCCAACAACCACAACCATCTTCGGTTTGTGCTAGGTATGACTCCAGCCAGCGGAGGGTTTTCCCCTGATTCCCATTGATCTCAGTTTTGCTAGGGCTCCTTGATGCCATACTCGGTCAAATGCTGCCTTGATGTCAAGGGCAGTCACTCTCACCTCACCTCTTGAGTCACTGTTTTCCAACTGTAAGGCAAAGAAACCAGCACAAACAGGTTTTCTTAGGTTTAAAGAAGAAAAGTTGAAATTTATTAAACTTAAACTCTGATTCGGTTAACTTCACAGCCAACAAGATTTAAAAAGAATACTGGGCCCCAACGAAAAGGAAGATCTATCTACAAAACGGGTTTTGAGTGAGCTCGAAGAACCGTAACAACAACTCTTCAGATATTGCCTCAAACCTTTCCACTTTAATTTTTCTTCTGCTCTTTTCTGTCTCTATTTGCATGTGTGCATTGCGGATGCATGCTAGCGTGGACGCGTCGTGTATCCATAGGCGTCAACCAATTGGAGTTTAAGTTTAATAAATTTCAATCTTTATTCTTTAAACCTAAGAAAACCTGTTTGTGTGTGCTGGTTTCTTTGCTCTATAATTTGAAAGCGGTGAACAAGGATTCACTAAGGACAAGCTAAAAACAGTTGGCTCTCCCCTTGCGCCTCTGTCTTTTTTCCTGCCAACTACTAAGTCTCTTCGACTCGCCACAATTTAGCCCTGTCTTTATGGCTGCCCGCCAGCTCTGGCGAATGCTGGCAACTGACTCCCACGACTTGTGATCAATGTCACACGATTTGGCCTAACCATCAGCCTCAAGAAAACGAACATCATGGGGCAGGATGTCAGAAATGCTCCATCCATCAATATTGGCGACCACGCTCTGGAAGTGGTTCAAGAGTTCACCTACCTAGGCTCAACTATCACCAGTAACCTGTCTCTAGATGCAGAAATCAACAAGCGCATGGGTAAGGCTTCCACTGCTATGTCCAGACTGGCCAAGAGAGTGTGGGAAAATGGCGCACTGACACGGAACACAAAAGTCCGAGTGTATCAGGCCTGTGTCCTCAGTACCTTGCTCTACGGCAGCGAGGCCTGGACAACGTATGCCAGCCAAGAGCGACGTCTCAATTCATTCCATCTTCGCTGCCTTCGGAGAATACTTGGCATCAGGTGGCAGGACTATATCTCCAACACAGAAGTCCTTGAAGCGGCCAACACCCCCAGCTTATACACACTACTGAGTCAGCGGCGCTTGAGATGGCTTGGCCATGTGAGCCGCATGGAAGATGGCAGGATCCCCAAAGACACATTGTACAGCGAGCTCGCCACTGGTATCAGACCCACCGGCCGTCCATGTCTCCGTTATAAAGACGTCTGCAAACGCGACATGAAATCGTGTGACATTGATCACAAGTCGTGGGAGTCAGTTGCCAGCATTCGCCAGAGCTGGCGGGCAGCCATAAAGACAGGGCTAAATTGTGGCGAGTCGAAGAGACTTAGTAGTTGGCAGGAAAAAAGACAGAGGCGCAAGGGGAGAGCCTACTGTGCAACAGCCCCAACAAACAAATTTCTCTGCAGCACCTGTGGAAGAGCCTGTCACTCCAGAATTGGCCTTTATAGCCACTCCAGGCGCTGCTTCACAAACCACTGACCACCTCCAGGCGCGTATCCATTGTCTCTCGAGATAAGGAGGCCCAAAAGAAATATAAAAACCTGTTACAGTAAGACCAGATGAAGGCTGAAAGGGAACCGTAGACCTATTTCTCATGTGGTTGTAACAGTAAGTAAAAGTTTTTTTCCAGCCACGGCTGATCTGTTTAACTAGTCATTTCCTCGCTCCGGCAACAGTTTAAAATCAATGTTCATATGACAAAATTAATATGCCTCATTCTTGGCAGGTGGGGGTCTGCATGACACCTCCACACCCAGTGGAATGAAGTGCAATTTGAGAAAAGCGCATTTCATTAGAAAGGGTCGAGAGAGAAAATATAAGATACAGGAAAAAATCCGTGTCTCTCTCATTCATTCACATTCATTCATAAATGCTAAAACTTATTACAGCCTGTCTCCTCTTGGTGGCTGTGCTGCTTTAATTGCCCCCTTTTTGAAATCCCAGTTTGCCCATTTCCATGACTGCCAAGGGTCTTTGTTCCTGTTGAGGTCAGCAGAGGGGGAGGGTTAGATTTAATTAGCCCTAAATTGGAATTTTTTTCCTCAGGAGAGTCAGTAGTGGGTGGGTATCTCCTGAACTCTCTTTCAGTGCTTTGCTGAGTCATGCAAAGGCTTTTGACTTCACTGGATTGGTGGTTCTCTTTTTTTCAGACTGTGGGGGAGGATTCTTTGCTAATCTCCCCTTTGTCCTCTGGGACACTCCTACCTGCAGGTATTTGTGCAGACTCTACTGCACTCCCCTGTGGCATTTCGAATGGGTGAGGAGGCATCACCCTCATGGTTTCTCTGCCCCCTAGAGGTCTTTCTTTGTCTCTGCAAGTTCCTTGAAATGCTATTAGCAATTCTGGTGGGGTGCGTTTAGTGTCTACATTTACATAGGAGGATGTGGGGTCTAACTTTTCACATTTTGCGGGGTCGGCTGACCAGACAGCAGGGGTTTTCATCTGGAATTGCTCCCTGACTTCCTTTAACCTGCCCTCTTGGTCGCTTTTTCCCCTTCCCTTTCTAAACTTCTGCCAGCCTTGTGCCTGCCTGTCCCCTTTTATTCTTGGCGGAGGTCCCTTACAGTTCACAAGCCCTCTGCTGGAGGGTCCTCCTAACAACGGTACAGGACTAGGGGCAGGTTTCACTGTAGGTTGGGGTTTCCCCTCGCCTTGGGATTTTCCTTTATCTTGTCTGCCAGTGATTTGTCATGCCCCCTCTTCGCTCTCCTAATTACTTTTTTAAGTACTCCCCTACACTTTCTGTACTCCTCCAGGGCCTCTGCTGTTTTCAGCACTCTGAATCTGCCATAAGCCTCCTTTTTTTCCTTATCCAATTCTTTATATCCCTTGGCATCTAGGGTTCTCTTGATCTGTTGGTCCTACTCTTCACCTTTACAGGAACATGCTACACCTGAACCCTCACAATTTCCCTTCTTAAATGACTCCCACTGGTCTGATGTAGACTTTCCTACAAGAAGCTGCTCCCAGTTCACTCTGGCCTGATCCTGTTTTATCATATTGAAATCTGCCTTCCCCCAATTCTGTACTTTTATTTCCAGTCCCTCTATGTCCTTTTCCATAACAACCTTAAATCTTACAGAGTTATGGTCACTATCCCCGAAATGCTCCCCCACTGCCACTTCTACCACTTGTCCGGCTTCATTCCCTAGGATTGTCCAGTGCCGCCCCTCCTCTTGTAGGACTCTCTACGTGCTGGCTCAAAAAGCTCTCCTGAATGCACTTGAAGAATTCTGCCCCCTTTAACCTTTTTGCATTAATACTACCCCTTCTAATATAGGGGAAGTTGAAATCCCCTTCTATTATTATTGCACCTCTCTGAGATTTGCCTACATATCTGCTCCTCTACTGCCTGACTGTTTGGAGGCCTGTAGTGCACTCCCAGCCAAGTAATAGCCCCCTTTTTGTTTTTAAGTTCTACTCATATGGCCTCATTAGAGGAACCTTCTAAGATATCATCCCTCCTTACTGCAGTAATTGACTCCTTAATCAAGAGTGCAGTGCCACCTCTTTTACCCCCCTCCCCTATCACGTCAGAAGATTCTATACCCTGGGATATTGAGCTGCCAGTCCTGCCCTTCCCTCAACCATGTCTCAGTAACAGCAATAATATCATATTTCCGTGTGTTAATCAACGCCCTCGATTCATCTGCCTTACTAGTAAGACTCTTTGCATTAAAATAGATACAATCCAGCCTTGCATTATTTGCCTGAGCCTTAACGGGTCTACATTTACTCTGTCCTCCAGACTGACTTAGCTTTTCATTTATATCTGATTGTACATCACCCCCTACTGTGCTTCCACTCTGTATCCCATCCCCCTGCCAAATTAGTTTAAACCCCTCCCCCCCCTCCCCCAACAGCACCAGCAAACCTCCCAGCAAGGATGCTGGTCCTGTTCTGGTTCAGGTGCAAGCCGTCCATCTTATACAGATCCCATATACAGATCCCACCTTTGCCAGAAACAGGCCCAGTGATCCAAGAAACTAAAGCCCTCCCTCCTGCACCATCTCCCCAACCATGCATTCAACTGCTCTGGCCTCCTATCCATATACTCACTAGCCCGTGGCACCAGAGGAAACCCAGAGATTACAACCTTTGAGGTCCTACTTTTTAATCTGCTGCCTAGCTCCCTAAATTCTTTTTGCAGGACCTCATCCCTCTTTCTACCTATGTCATTTGTACCAACGTGGACCACGACCTCCTGCTGTGCACCCTCACCCTCCAGAATACTTTGTAGCCGCTCAGTGATAGCCAAGTCCCTTGCACCAGGGAGGCAACAGACCATCCTGGAATCACGTCTGCGACCACAGAAACGCGTATCTGTTCCTCTAACCATAGAATCCCCTACCACTATTGCCCTCTTGTCCCTTTTTCTTCATCCCAGCACAGCTGAGGCAGCCATGACATTCCAGTCATGACTCTCGGTGCATTCTCCAGAGGAACCCTCTCCCTCATCGGTACTCAGAACTGAATACCGATTAGAAAGTGGGATGTCCTCTGGGGACTCCTGCACTACCTGCCCTGACTTCTTTGTCCTTCAAGCAGCCACCCAGTCACCCCCCCGACTGTACTAGCCTAGGCACCGGCTTGACTACTTCCTGAAACGTGCTATCCACATAGTCCTCCACCTCGCGGATGCGCCACAGTGACTCCAGCCGCGGCTCGAGCTCTGAAACCCGAAGCTCAAGCTTCTGCAACCGCAGACACTTTCTGCAGACATGTTCACCTAGGTCACATGGCACTTCCACGACTTCCCACATTGCACATTCCGCTCGACCAAGCTGCTCGCCATTACTTACTTTTACAATGAGAAAAAAAAACTTGCTAGTGTAATAACTTACCAGTTATTTACAATCAACTTATATCCCCTGTAATAGATAATGGATAATATCTAATGGATAAAGCTGCTGAGCCATTAAAGGAGCTTATGTTGTGCTACTTTTTATCATGTGTAAACTATTTTCTTTAGTTGGTGAACTTATAGTTTACTTACCACGTGGGGTCATCTTTATTCTTCAACTGAAATGTCCTGCTTCACATTTTAAGAGGATAGCTTAGCTTGATTGGTTTTGGGTTACCCATCTATTAAGCATACACCAGAAAATTTTGCCACAGCTAGTCTCCTTCTCCATATCCTTTAAAGCCGCAGAACCCTTGACATTGTGCCAATTTATTATGCTTTGAAGCTAAACTGAAAGTAACCACTAATCCCCATCAAAACTATGGAGATGGATTGGTGAGATTGTAGCATGTGGGGGATTTGAATAAAGAATCCTTCTTCATTCAACATCCTCCAGACATTTCTGTACATTTGGAACTTTGGTTTAATGATGCATCCCTCAGGTAATTTGCCACTAAGTTGCAATCCTCTCAGCATCAGCTGATCGCAATTACCTAAAATTGACTGAAGTCATCAAACACGCGGGACGATGCAGTACAATGTTTCTGCATTACTTATCAACTTGTTTGTACGTTCATGAACATCTGACTGTAGAAATTGTGATTATCTATGTTGTTTCGAAGAATGTGGGAAACGTGGGTAGTTTCTTAAGAGTGCGTATCAAATTATATTATGTTCAGGTGCCAAGAATTTTACACAATTGTGAACATTAGCCATTGTGAGTGGACAATTGCATTTTGCCTTGGAAGATGCTGATGCTGACATGCTGACCTGACTGCAGAGGCATTGATCTATTTTGATAACGGCATGCATTGCAGGGGTCATTGCCGACCAAAGCAGAGTTCAGGCACACTTCATGGGGAACGTAAAATTTAAACTTTCGTCCCTACCCCTCTATATACTAATTCTCATTTGTTTTTGCCTCCTCAATGTGCTGTTAAATTTTCAAGTGCAAGTTCAGCACATAGTTTCTACAGAATCTACTGAGGTAGGTACACAACACTTATCTCTCAACCAACATCACTAAAAAACAGATTATTTGGTCATTACCACATTGTTATTTGTGGGAGCTTGTTGTGTACAAATTGGATACTGCTTTTCCTACATTACAACAGTGACTACACTTCTAAGGTATTTCATTGGCTATAAAGCACTTTAAGGTGTCCTGAGGTTGTGAAAGGCACTGTGCACGTGCAAATTTCATCGGTCTTTCTATTTTCAAACATATGGCCCTGAATTTATATGGTGTAACACAAGCATATGAATATTTAACATTTATTTAATATCTATTTGAAATATTTTAGCGAGACTATAAGCAATTTATTTTAAATGGGTTAATGCCTCACCTAAAATAATGTCGAGACGAATTTCAGACTCATGTATTGAAATTGTACAGAAACTTGAATCCCATGGTGTAATTTTAGGCCTATGGCATTGAGGTGCAAGCTACAATAGGACATTTCTGTGCTCAGTGAAACTAGACCTGGGCAGAGATTATGCTTCTTTGGCCTCCTTATCTCGAGAGACAATGGGTAAGCACCTGGAGGTGGTCAGTGGTGTGTGGAGCAGCGCCTGGAGTGGCTATAAAGGCCAATTCTAGAGTGACAGGCTCTTCCACAGGTGCTGCAGAAAAATTTGTTTGTCGGGGCTGTTACACAGTTGGCTCTCCCCTTGCGCTTCTGTCTTTTTTCCTGCCAACTGCTAAGTCTCTTCGACTCGCCACACTTTAGCCCCGCCTTTATGGCTGCCCGCCAGCTCTGGCGAACGCTGGAAACTGACTCCCACGACTTGTGATCAATGTCACAGGACTTCATGTCACGTTTGCAGACGTCTTTAAAACGGAGACATGGACAGCCGGTGGGTCTGATACCAGTGGCGAGCTCGCTGTACAATGTGTCTTTGGGGATCCTGCCATCTTCCATGCGGCTCACATGGCCAAGCCATCTCAAGCGCCGCTGACTCAGTAGTGTGTATAAGCTGGGGATGTTGGCCGCCTCGAGGACTTCTGTGTTGGCGATACGGTCCTGCCACCTGATGCCAAAGATTCTCCGGAGGCAGCGAAGATGGAATGAATTGAGACGTCGCTCTTGGCTGACATACGTTGTCCAGGCCTCGCTGCCGTAGAGCAAGGTACTGAGGACACAGGCTTGATACACTCGGACTTTTGTGTTCCGTGTCAGTGCGCCATTTTCCCACACTCTCTTGGCCAGTCTGGACATAGCAGTGGAAGCTTTTCCCATGCGCTTGTTGATTTCTGTATCTAGAGACAGACTACTGGTGATAGTTGAGGCTAGGTAGGTGAACTCTTGAACCACTTCCACAGCGTGGTCACCAATATTGATGGATGGAGCATTTCTGACGTCCTGCATCATGATGTTCGTTTTCTTGAGGCTGATGGTTAGGCCAAATTCATTGCAGGCAGTCGCTATGCTACAGTTATACAAAGCCTTGGTTAGACCATGCCTGGAGTACTGAGAGTAGTTCTGGGCACAGCACGTCAGGAAGGATATATTAACCCTGGAGAGAGTACAGTGTAGATTTACCAGAATGATGCCTAGACTCAAGAACATAAGAAATAGAGCAGGAGTAGACCATATGCCCCTCAAGCCAGCTCCACTATTCAATATGATCATGGCTCATCTTCTTCTTCAACACTTTCCTGCCTGCTCCCCTTGATTCTCTGAGATCAAAAATCTATCTATCCCAGCCTTGAATAAACTCAACAATGGAGTATCCAGAACCCTCAGGGGTAGAGAGTTCCAAAGATTCACAACTATTAGTGAAGAAATTTCTCCTCATCTTAGCCCTAAAGAATTTAAGACTTATCTTGAGGCTGTGCCCCCATGTTCTAGATTCCCTAGTCAAGGGAAACAACCTCTCAGTGTCTACTCTTTTTATTTATTTATTTCGAGATACAGCACTGAAACAGGCCCTTCGGCCCACCGAGTCTGTGCTGACCAACAACCACCCATTTATACTAACCCTACAGTAATCCCATATTCCCTACCACATCCCCACCATTCTCCTACCCCCTACCTACACTAGGGGCAATTTACAATGGCCAATTTACCTATCAAAATGCAAGTCTTTGGCTGTAGGAGGAAACCCACGCGGTCACAGGGAGAACTTGCAAACTCCGCACAGGCAGTACCCGGAACTGAACCCGGGTCACTGGAGCTGTGAGGCTGCGGTGCTAACCACTGCGCCACTGTGCCGCCCTGTTAAACATCTGCAGAATCTTATATGTTACAATGAGATCCCGTCTCATTCTTCTAAACTCCAGAGAATATAGGCCCAATTTACTGAACCTCTCATCATAAGAAAACCCTTGCATCCCAGGAAACAATCTAGTGAACCTTCACTGTATCGCCTCCAAGGCGGGCATATCCTACCTTTGATATGGAGACCAAAACTGCGCACAGTACTCCAGGTGCTGTCTCACCAAAGCCTTATACAATTGTAGGAAGTCTTCCTTGTTCTTGTACCCAGTCTCATTGCAATAAAGGCCAACATATCATTTGCCTTCCTAATTTTTTGCTGTACCTGCAAGCTAACTTTCTGCGTTCCTTACACAAGTATACCCAAGTCTTTCTGAACATCAACATTTAAAAATTTAATGCCTTTTAAAAAATATTCTGCTTTTCTATTCTTATTACCAAAGTGAAAAGCCTCACACTTCCCCACATTATATTCCATCTGCCACCTTGTTGCTCACTGGCTTAACCTATCTATATCGCTTTGCAGCCTCTTCATGTCCTCCTAACAGCTTACATTCCTACCTAGCTTTGTAGATCAGCAGAAAACATGGATACATTACTCCCCGTCTCTTCATCTAAATCATTAATATAGATTGTAAATATAATAGCTGCGGCCCTAGCACTAATCCTTGCGGGACTCCATTAGTTACAGCCTGCCAACTTGAAAATGCCCTGTTTACCCCTATTCTCTGCTTCCTGTCCATTAACCAATCTTCCATCCATGCTAATATACTACCTCCAACTCCATGAGCCCTTATCTTGCGTATCAACCTCTTGTGTGGCACCTTATCAGATGCCTTTTGTAAATTTAAATATATTTTACATCTACTGGCTCACCTTTATCTACCCTACTAGTTACATCCTCAAAGAACTCTAATAAATATGTCAAACACGATTTCCCTTTCACAAAACCATGTTGATTCTGTCTGATCATACTATGATTTTTTTTTGATTAGATTAGAGATACAGCACTGAAACAGGCCCTTCGGCCCACCGAGTCTGTGCCGAACATCAACCACCCATTTATACTAATCCTACACTAATCCCATATTCCTACCAAACATCCCCACCTGTCCCTATATTTCCCTACCACCTACCTATACTAGGGGCAATTTATAATGGCCAATTTACTATCAACCTGCAAGTCTTTTGGCTTGTGGGAGGAAACCGGAGCACCCGGAGAAAACCCACGCAAACACAGGGAGAACTTGCAAACTCCACACAGGCAGTACCCGGAATCGAACCCGGGTCCCTGGAGCTGTGAGGCTGCGGTGCTAACCACTGCGCCACTGTGCCGCCCTAAGTGCATTGTTAAGACTTCCTTAATAATAGATTCCCACATTTTCCTCATTATTGATGTAAGGCTAACTGGCCTGTAGTTCTGTTTTCTCTCTCCCTCCTTTCTGGAATAGCAGTGTTACATTTGCTAACTTCCAATCCACTGGGACCATTCTAGAATCTAGGGAACTTTGGAAAATCATAACCAGTGCATCCACTATCCCTGCACTAGAATCCTAGGATGTTGGCCATCAGGCCCTGGGATTTGTCGGTTTTTAGTCCCTTGAATTTCTCTAATACTTTTTCTCTGCTGATATTAATTACTACTCCTACTCCTATTTCTTATGTTCTTACGTACTTTTAAGTTTCTCACTCTTATTAGCCCTTGATTACCCTTTATTTCTGGTATGTAATTTGTGTCTTCTACTGTGAAAATGGACACAAAATATTTGTTCAACCTCGCTGCCATTTCTTTATTTCCCATGATAAATTCTCCTGTCTCTTTACTTGTAAAAGCTCTGGCAATCCATTTTTACATTCCTGGCTAGTTTATGCTCATTCTATTTTTTTGCTTTATCATCAACTTTTTGGTTGTCCTTTGCCTGTTTGTAAAACACTCTCAATCCTTAGGTTTACTACTATTCTTCGCAACATTATAAGCCTCTTCTTTTAATCTAATGCTATCCTTAAATTCCCTAGTAAGCCATGGATGGATCTTTCTCACTGAGTTTTTATTTTTTAAATGGAATGTATTTTTGTTGAATATTTTGAATAATTTCTTTAAATGATTTCCACTGATTATTTCCTGCCATACCTTTTAGTCTATTTACCCAGTCTCCAAGGGTTAAATTACAGGAGTGATTACACAAACTGGGTTTGTATTACCTGGAATTTAGAGGGTTAAGGGCTGATTTTTGATTTAGGTTTTTAAGATATTAAGGGGAACATTTGGGATAGATTGATAGAAACTATTTCCACTGATTGTGGAACTAGGACTAGAGGGCACAGTTTCAAAGTTAGAGCCAGACCTTTCAGGAGTGAAATTAGAAAACACTTCTGCATGTGAAGGTTCTGCAAAGAGCAAGTAATGCTAGATTGATGATTAATTTTCAAACTGTGATTGATAGATTTTTGTTAACGAAAGGTATGAAAGGATATGGAGCAATGGTGGGTCTATGGAGTTAGGTCTCAGATCAGCCATGATCTCATTGTATGGTGGAATAGGCTCAAGGGGTTAAATGACCTACTCCTGTTCCTATGTTCCTAGACCTATAATGCATAGCTGGGAATTAAACTTCCTAAGATCCAAACAAATCAAACTGAAAGAATACTCTGTCAACAGAAATGAAAAACAAAAATGATTTCAGGACAGTGATGGGATAAGTGAGTAATGCAATGAAAGGATTGACTTTGGCACTTAGCTTTGGGGCTCCTTTGGTGAGAAGTAACTTGAATAAATTTACAACTGTAGCATTTCTTTATCTTTGCCCGGCAAAACTCTTCAACATAACCTGGCTTTTAAATTCCTAAAAGAGTGGTGTTACATAAACTTTGAATTGCTGGGGAAAAATGAACAAGCTCCAAAGCAACTAAAACTTGTTCCACCTGCAAATTTGCACAAAGAAAATCATACAGATAGCTTAGACCGTAAAAGAACATAAAAAACCCTCATGTCCTTGTCCTTTGCTTGGCTTGATAAAATGTGTCTGCCATTTGTCTACTCTGACTATTTTACTGTAATGTTATTGGTTTCTGTCTCTTGGGCTAAACTGTTTCCACAACTGTCCCAGGGGCCATGAAGGTTTAATAAACTGTTTGGAAGAAATCTGACATGTGCTTCTAACTTGCTCTCATGTTTATAGCTGAAGCAGAGCCAATATACGCTAATTGGAGTTGCACTGCAGGAAGATGTTTATGTACTAATTAAGCCACTTCCTGCACCAACTGTTTCTAAGAAAGCAAGGAATGCATGGCAAAAAGCCATTCAGACGTACTAACGTCATAGTCTGCCAATGCTTTTATAAGGTAAACGTGCTCGAAAATTTTGCACTTTATTTAACCCTGCGTACCAGATTTAGCCTTTTGCACCCTAGCGTTGATAAGCTTTACAAAGACTAAATACAGTATTTCTGAAGAAAATTATTAGCCAAATTTAAATGCGCTGGAAGCAAAACTATTTCTGTATGGCCTCTATAGCAAATGTTTCTACATAAGGTGCAATTCAGATCAGTAGCAACAATATGGAGCTAATACCTGGCTTGAACCTAATAAAACTGTCCATAACCCACAGCAGGAAAACTCTCGCATATGTCATAGAAACATAGAAAAATAGAAGCAGGAGTAGGCCATTCGGCCCTTTGAGCCTGCTTCGCCATTCAATACGATCAAGGCTGATCATCCAAACTCAGTACCCCGTTCCTGCTTTCTCCCTGTATCTCTTGATCCCATTAGCCCTAAGAACTATATCTAACTCTTTCTTGAATATATTTAATGATTTGGCCTCAACTGCTTTCTGTGGTAGAGAATTCCACAGGTTCACCACTCTCTGGGTGAAGAAATCTCTCCTCATCTCAGTCCTAAATGGCTTACCCCTTATCTTTGGACTGTGACCCCTGGTCCTGGACTCCCCCGCCATCAGGTACATCCTTCCTGCATCTAGTCTGTTAGAATTTTGTAGGTTTCTATGAGATCCCCTAGCATTCTTCTAAACTCTACTAAATACAAACCTAATCGACCCAATCTCTCTTCATACGTCAGTCCTGCCATCCCAGGAATTAGTCTGGTGAACCTTCACTGCACTCCCTCCATAGTAAGAACATTCTTCCTCAGATAAGGAGACCAAAACTGCACACAATACTCCAGATGTGGTCTCACCAAGGCCTTGTATAATTGCAGCAAGACATCCTTGCTCAAATCCTCTCGCTACGAAGGCCAACATACTATTTGCCTTCTTAACTGCCTGCTGCACCTGCATGCTTACTTTTAGCGACTGGTGCACAAGGACGCCCAGGTCTCGCTGCAGCTCCCCCTTTCCCAATCTATCGCCGTTCAGATAATAATCTGCCTTTCTGTTTTTGCCACCAAAGTGGATAACCTCACATTTATCCACATTATACTGCATCTGCCATGTATTTGTCCACTCACTCAACCTGTCCAAGTCACACTGGAGCTTCTCTGCATCCTCCTCTCAGCTCACACTCCCACCCAGCTTTGTGTCGTCTGCAAACTTGTATATATTACGTTTAATTTCCTCGTCTATATCATTAACATATATTGTGAATAGCTGGGGTCCTAGCACTGATCCCTGTGGTACCCCACCAGTCACTGCCTGCCACTCGGAAAAAGAACCATTTATTCCTACACTTTGTTTCCTGTCTGCCAACCTGTAATCATAGATCATAGATGAATTACTTTAGATTCCCATTTCTTTATCAGTCCTGATAGAAATATTGTTCTCCATTGTTGATATATTAGTGAAGGAATTACCATTGCCAGTATTAGCTACACCTAATATTTTTGTATGGTATTCTTTTACCCAGTATACTAACGTTCTTATTAGTCCTTTGAATTTAAATGTCATGAAGACATACATAGATAATACAGTAACAAGTTGTATTAGCATTAACTTTAGAGGAAATTAAAGGGGAATTACATCATCAGAATAATGAAGCAGTCTGTGTCCGCAGCAAGACCTGAACAACATTCAGGCTTGGGCTAGTATGTGGCAAGTAAAATTTGTGCCTTCAGGACTCCCACTAACAGCTGCAGAGAACAGTAGCTAACCCCTGACTATACAATCCCAAACCACCGCTACATTCCTTTTACTACCCCCATGTAAACCTCCCTTCCTGTACCAAATTGCTGTGGCTAAATTGCCCATCCTCCCTGCAGTCTTTTCTCTCATCATTACAGATAACAAGTGCCTTGGACTTGTTGAACAAGGTCAAAGACTGAGGCTCTTCCATCACTGTATCCTGGGTCTTCATTCCTGCCCAACTTGCAGTCACATCCTCCCCTCCCTGACCACTGACCAAATCTAAACTACTACCTAAGCTAAGGGGTGTGACTGCCTCCTAAATCAAAGTGTCCAGATAACTCTCCCCCGCCTTGTTGCATCGCAATGTCTGCAGGACAAGTGAGATACACAGTAGGTTTATAATACTGGAGACCAGAAGAGACTGTGTATGGGCAGTGAATAAGAAAGCAGAGCAGGGATAAAGGCCGAAAGTGGAAGGAACTATTAGTTGAGGTTGGTTACAGGGCACAAGTAATTGGACTTCCAATAATGAGGTTCCAGGCAAGACTGCAACATTGGAAGGCAGAGGTGAAAGTTAGAGCAGAGTAGAAGATTTGGCAAACTTAGGGCGGAGTGGGGATGCGAGGAAGAATGTACAGCAGGTCAAAATACATTCCTCAAAAGCTTGAGAGCCAAAAGAATTAATAATTAATATATGAAACTATATACAACCTTTCATCCTTATGGCAGATGCAGGAATAAAGGGAAGTTCAACCTGGGCCCCATATGCCCTCTCAGGGGAACATAAACGAGTCAATGGCACTATTTTGAAGAAGAGCAGGGGAGTGATCCCCAGTGTCCAGGCCAATATTTATCCCTCAGTCAACATCACAAACACAGATTATTTGGTCATTATCACATTGTTGTTTGTGGGAGTTTGTTGTGCGCAAATTGGGTGTTGCATTTCCGAATTACACCAGTGACTCTTCTTAGGCAGTCCCTTGGGATCGAGGATGACTTGCTTCCACTTCGGTTCAATGGGTTCTAAGATGACTAATAAGTCCAATGCATGAACTGCAGACTCTGCCACATGAAGGGCAGGTGGTGCTTGAAGGGTTAGTTCAATGAGTAGTTTGGAGTTTGTACGCTCCCTCCAACGCCTCAATTTCACCTCCGCATGTTCCCGACAAAGTCGCTTGAGGTGTACGATGCCTTGCCGAATTAGCTTCCTCCATCCAGGACGGCCATGAGCCAGGGACTCCCACGAGTCAACGGCGATGTTTGATCTCTTCAGGGATGCTTTGAGGACATCTCTAAGGCATTTCCGCTGTCTTCCTGGGAGTATCCTGTTGCGATCAAATTCTGAGTAGAACAACTGCTTCATGGGTCTGGTGTCAGGCATGCGAATGACATGTCCCACCCAGCAGAGCTGGTTTTGAGTGATTAGCGCCCCAATTTTGGGTGTTGGGCAGGGTGTCTTGGGAGAGGACATTGCTGTTGGACCGCCTTTCTTGCCACCGGATTTGGAGGATCTCGTGGAGGCAACTCATGTGGGACTTCTCCAGTGCTTTGAGGTGCCTGTTGTGGGTTGTCCAAGTCTCTGAAATAAGTGGAGAAATCACTGTTGCCTGCTAAACCATGATCTTAGCCTCGGGTTTGAGATCCTGATCCTCAAGTACTTTCTTCCTCAGTTGGCCGAAGGCTGAGCTGGCACATTGGAGGCGATGATGAACCTTGTCATCGATGTCTGAATTTGCAGACAGGAGGCTCACAAGATATGGAAAATTGTACACATTGTCTATGATTTTGCCACTAATCTTGACATAGGGACGCGGTGTGCTGTGGGAGCTGGTTGGAAGAGGACCTTTGTTTTCTAAGTGTTTAGTGAAAGACCCATTTTCTCATATGCTTTGGAGAAGGAGTCGACAATGATCTGGAGCTCAGCTTCAGAGTGAGCGCACACGCAAGCGTCATCTGCATACTGAAGCTCGACGACTGAAGATGGAGTGATTTTGGTTTTGGATTGAAGGCTGCGTAGGTTGCACAGTTTCACATCTGTTCTGCAGATTATCTCCATGCCTGTGGGTAGTTTGCTGGAGCTGAGGTGTAGCATTGCAACGAGGAAAATGGGAAAAAGAGTTGGTGAGATGATGTAGCCTTGCTTCACCCCCGGTCTTGACTGAGGTAGGGTCTATGGCGGTTCATGGCTTGCACGGTGAGAGCGCAGAGATAATCAGGAGCGCAGAGAGAATTGGGAGTGGAATCCAAGATGGCAGAGGGCAGGAAATACTGAGTGGAGGCTGCTCATAAATAGGTCCAGTGGCACATGCACTGGTCCATCAACACAACAAAGAAAACAGTGACGTTATATAAATGCAAATCTTTCCTTTTTGAGCAAATATGTGAACAGCAGATGCTATGGAGGGCTGTCTGTAAGTAGGCGAACAGCAGATGGAGGGAGGTCTGCGAGGTGAAGGACAGAGGCTATGGGGAAGGTCTATGAGCAGATAAACAATCGACACTATGAAGGAAGAGGTATGTGTGATGAACAACAGAAGCGATGGAGAGAGATAACAGAGTGACAGCTCTGAGCAAAAATAGCAAGTTCAAGCCCAGCTTTTGGGAGAGGCTTAGGCCTTCAAATACAGACTTAAATGAAGACAATAATGAAGACAAACGGCAACATAACAGATTCATTTTACCATGTTACCACAAATACTGCCATCCTCAATGATGGGGGGAGACAAGCACATCAGTGCACAAGACAAGGCTGAAGCATTTGCAACCATCTTCAGCCAGAAGAGCCGAGTGGCTGATCCATCTCAATCTTCTCCTGAGGTCCCCGGCATCACAGATGCCACTCCACGTGATATCAAGAAATGGCTGAAGACACTGGATACTGCAAAGGCCATGGGCCCCAACGACATTCTGGCAACAGTACTGAAGACCTGTGCCCCAGATCTAGCCGCGACTCTAGACAAGCTGTTCCAGTACAGCTACAACACTGGCAGCTACCCGGCAAAGTGGAAAATTGCCCAGATATATCCTGTCCACAAAAAAGCACGACAAATCCAATGCAGCCACTTACTGCCGTATCAGTCTACTCTTGATCCTCAGCAAAGTGATGGAAGGGTTCGTTGACAGTGCTATCAAGTGGCACTTGCTCAGCAATAACCTGCTCACTGATGCTCAATTTGGGTTCCGCCAAGGGCCACTCAGCTCCTGACCATCTTACAACACTGCTCCAAACATGGACAAAAGAACTGAACTCAAGAGGTGAGGTGAGAGTAACTGCCCTTGACATCAAGGCAGCATTTGACCGAGTGTAGCATCAAGGAGACCTAGCAAAACTGGAGTCAATGGGAATCAGGGGGAAAACTCTCTGCTGGTTGGAGTCATACCTAGTGCAAAGGAAGATTGTTGTGGTTGTTGGAGGTCAATCACTTCAGTCCCAGGGCATCACGACAGGAGTTCCTTAGGGTTGTGTCCTAGACCCAACCATCTTCAGCTGCTTCATCAATGACCTTCCCTCCTTCATAAAGTCAGAGGTCAGGATGTTCGCTGTTGATTGCATAATGTTCAGCAACATTCATGACTCCTCAGATACTGAAGCAGCCCATGTCCATATGCTGCAACACCTGGACAACATCCAGGCTTGGGTTGATAAGTGGCTAGTAACATTTGTGCCACACAAGTGCCAGGCAATGACCATCTCAAAGACTGAATCTGACCATCTCCCGTTGATGTTCAATGGCATTACCACTGCTGAATCCCCACTATCAATATCCTGGGGCTTATAATTGGCCAGAAAATGACCTGCAGCAGCCACTTAAATGCTGTGGCTATAAGGGCAGGTCAGAGGCTAGAAAGTCTGTGGTGAGTAACTCACCTCCTGTCTCCCCAGTGCCTGTTCACCATCTACAAGGCACAAGTCAGGAGTGTGATGGAATATTCTTCACTTGCCTGGATGGGTGAGCTCCAACAACACTCAAGAAGCTCGGCACCATCCAGGACAAAGCAGCCCGCTTGACTGGAACCCCATCCACCACCTTCAACATTCACTCCCTTCATCACCGACACACAGTGGCAGCAGTGTGTACCATCTACAAGACGCACTGCAGCAAGTCAAGGTTCCTTCAACAGCACCTTCCAAACTGTGACCTCTACTACTTAGAAGGGCAAGGGTAGCAGATGCATGGGAATACCACCACCTGCAAGTTCCCTTCCAAGCCACACACCATCCTGACTTGGAACTATATCACCATTCCTTCACTGTCGCTGGGTCACAATTCTGGAACTCCCTTCCTAACAGCACTGCTGGTGTACCTACACCCCAAGATTCAAGAAGACAGCTCACCAGCACCTTCTCAAGAGTAAATAGGGATGGGCAATAAATGCAGGCCTAGCTAGTGATGCCCACACCCCATGAATAAAAAAAAATACATTTTGCTAAAATGCTTATTTTGGACATTGGAAATATCAGACTTTCAGAAATGATTTTAACCAACTGTCGATGTCCAGATTGTGCAAGCACAGGCTGATATAATATTATAAAGTAGCAGCTATTTTCTGACATCCTACATGAGAGCTTGAACATTGAAAATATCTATCATAGCACCAACGACAGAAGTAACAGGTACTGCAGATACTTATAAGGTTTAACTGAAACACTTGTGCCAAAATTTAATATGCAATAGACATTTACATTTAATTAGGATAATTCAATGGCTGTTACTTCAGTGCAGTACTGCTGTCTTTTGGATGAGATGTTAAACTGATGTCTTCTTGCTCAGGTGGACATAAGAGATCGCAGGGCACTACTTAAGAAGAACATGGGAGTTTTCCCAGTTACTGGCCAATATTTATCCCTTAAGTAACATCATCAAAATAAATTAACTGGTCCTTTATCTTTTTGCTGCTCATGGGACCTTGTTGTGTGCAAAATGTCTGCCATGTCTGCCTGCATAACTATATTAATCACACTTCAAATAATAATTCATTGGCTGTAAAAGGCTTTCAGAAATATTAAATGGCACTATATAAAGGCAAGTTCATTCTTTATTTATTTATACGCCTAGAATGACTATTCCGTGTACTCAACCAAATTTGCAGAGCAGCTGGCTGAAGATAAAATTTTAAGAACTGCTCCTGGTTCATGACCAGAAACCCTCAGGGGCTGTGCAAAGCAGAAGGTGTGTGAACATGGAAGAAGCATGACTTAGGCTCAGAAGCAAGGAAGAAGATGGAGTGCAGCCTAAAGAAGCCAAGCAGAGACACAGATAGCAAGACTGATGGATAAATTGTCTGATGGTATAATTAAAAGACAAATTAGATGGCTGAGGAAAATCTATGTGTAGTTAAAAAATAGCTGAGAAGAAGTATGGTTAAGGTAGAATGGGAGCTGGCCTGAAACAGCCCAAATGCGTGGGGCAAAATGGGGAGCATGGCCTTGCATGAGGTGGTGACAGGAACGGGGATGTACAATAGTACCAGTGAGTGGTTGGACACCTGTCTTTACAGTGAGACAGCGAAATGTTGATGTAGGGCTTTTGCATTATAAATACTGACAGAATTTCTTGTGCTATCATTTTGTTGATAGTGCAGTATTAATCAAAAATTGTGACATGGGAAGTAAGGGTAATGTGGTCAGGAACACACATCCGACTTGTGGCATATTATAGATAGACGGATGTTGAAATTAAAAGCAGAAGTCTACTTTGGCTCTACTCCCACAGTTGGAATATGTTGCCTCAACAAATGATACAAAGCAGTGAAACAAGCAGGTAACCTGCACATACACGACGGGAAGAATCTTAATCCCACTGTGATGAGTGGGAGCGGGTGGGGGCTTAAATTGGTGAAAATGTGAAACCTGACTCCAAACCACTGCAAACGCGCCGACTTCCATTTTAATGGCAGCAGGTTTGGGGGAGCCAAGTAACCAGCTCTGGAGAACAAAGAACAGTACAGCACAGGAACAGGCCATTCGGCCCTCCAAGCCTGCGCCGATCTTGATGCCTGCCGAAACTAACACATTCCGCACTTCCGGGGACCGTATCCCTCTATTCCCATCCTATTCATGTATTTGTCAAGATGCCTCTTAAATGTCGCTATCGTACCTGCTTCCACCACCTCCCCCGGCAGCAAATTCCAGCACTCACCACCCTCTGTGTAAAGAACTTGCCTCGCACATCCCCTCTAAACTTTGCCCCTCGCACCTTAAACTTATGTCCCCAGTAACTGACTCTTCCACCCTGGAAAAAGCTTCTGACTATCCACTCTGTCCATGCCACTCATAACTTTGTAAACCTCTATCATGTCGCCCCTCCACCTCCGTTGTTCCAGTGAAAACAATCCGAGTTTATCCAACCTCTCCTCATAGCTAATGCCCTCCAGACCAGGCAACATCCTGGTAAACCTCTTCTGTACCCTCTCCAAAGCCTCCACGTCCTTCTGGTAGTGTGGCCACCAGAATTGCACGCAATATTCTAAGTGTGGCTTAACAAAAGTTCTGTACAGCTGCAACATGACTTGACAATTTTTATACTCTATGCCCCGACCGATGAAGGCAAGCATGCCGTATGCCTTCTTGACTACCTTATTCACCTGCGTTGCCACTTTCAGTGACCTGTGGACCTGTACGCCCGGATCTCTCTGCCTGTCAATACTCCTAAGGGTTCTGCCATTTACTTTATACTTCCCATCTGCATTAGACCTTCCAAAATGCATTACCTAGAGAGGCCTCTACCTGGAGAGACAGGTCTGTACTTATAATATTTAAATGAGGCTCCATTCCTCAGATTTTGGGAGCCATATGAATTTAATGACTGCTGGCCGGGTGTCCCAGGACTCGCGTAAACTGGCAGTTGAAGGGAAGCAGGAGCTGCCAGATCCAGCGGTTAAGTGCTTTTTCAGCACTGCTTGTCGGCCAGGTGGAGCAGGGGTTCCTCCCACTGACCCCTCTAGCAACCCTTTTGCCATAAACTATCCCTCCCTGTGATCAGCTGACTTCCCTCGCGATTTGTCTCCCTCCTAATCTCCCTTGTCCCGCCCAGTCTTCAGACTTCACCCCACCAGCAACTTCTTCCCTACCCGCTACCACACTCAGAGCATCCCCACACCAACCCGAATTTCCAATTGTAGCCTTCTACTTCAGGCCTTTAGGCCTTTCCATCCAGCAGTCGGTCAGTCTTCAGTCAGTTAGGCTGCCAGGCAGAATACAGAGTCCAAAAATTCTAATGAAAACCTGTCAAATTCAGCAGGGCCTCCATCTTCCTGGTATTTCTGGGTTTCACAGCCATAGACATGCACACCTGTGGGGCCAATATGTCACTACAGCTACTTGTAACATAAGGGTTCAATCAAATGTCAAGCAGCACTTGTCTTTAATTTCTATAAAGATCTTTTTTTTCTATATGGCTAACAGTTAAAGTTAGAATTAGAGTGACAGAGAAGGCATGTGAATGTTACATGAGTGCATTGTGCCAAGTCCTACAAATCTGTTTATATTTACGTATTCTGTGGCTTTGCTCATGAATAAAAAATTCTCTTTGTACATCTGCATCGATGTACTTTTTATGTACATTTTTGATCTTTAAATCCTCTCAGGCTTGTACACAGATGTTATCACCACAAATCACAAACAGAATCTTAATGTACTTTTTGATAATGGCAGCATATTGCACTGTCAACATGTACACAAAACTCTAGGAGCCAAAAGAACTTGATGCAGACTCCCTCCTCAGTTTCTCACTGGATAAACTTCCTCTAGATTGTATTCACAGGACACAGCTTAATGTGGAGGCTAACAGTAATCTTACCATTATTTTTTAAAAGGAGTTATTAAATGTGAGATTCACTATTTCACTATGATTGGCAATTATCCAGATAATCATTTATCAGAAAAGCCTTGCTTTTAGCATAGCCTAGCTATGGATAAACTCGGATTGTTTTCACTGGAAGGACGGAGGTGGAGGGGTGACATGATAGAGGTTTACAAAGTTATAAGCGGCATGGACAGAGTGGATAGTCAGAAGCTTTTTCCCAGGGTGGAAGAGTCAGTTACTAAGGGACATAGGTTTAAGGTGAGAGGGGCAAAGTTTCGAGGGGATGTGCGAGGCAAGTTCTTTACACAGAGGGTGGTGAGTGCCTGGAACTTGTTGCTGGGGGAGGTGGTGGAAGCAGGTACCATAGAGACGTTTAAGAGGCATCTTGACAGATACATGAATAGGATGGGGATAGAGGGATACGGACCCCGGAAGTGCAGAAGGTTTTAGTTTAGGCAGGCATCAAGATCAGCGCAGGCTTGGAGGGCCGAATGGCCTGTTCCTGTGCTGTACTGTTCTTTGTTTGATGGGTTGAAGTAAATGCCGACATAAATATTCCTGGTCTTGAAGATAATTCCTGTACATTTTGATTGTTTTACTTAATTTTCACGAAGGTAAGGTAAGTTAAAGTTGAAGAATTATGTATTTCTTGTCAAAACAAATTGGGTTCTTCATGCATCCACTGTAAGTATAGCGCATTTCTAGGTCATATATAGCATAAGCCAGACAGAAAAAAAAAACTCCTGCTGTGCTCCGCTCCAACAGCATGTCTCAGAGGTCATCCATAAAGTACGCACACTGAAAATCTCAAATTCCTGAATTCTGCATCTTGCCATTGCTAACCACAGGTTTTTAAGAGACCTACCCCAAAAAGCATGCACATCTACAGGGTTATCTTCTTCCTCCCCAAAGAACCCAGAACATGAGAGTTCTCCAACTCTTGACTCCTCACAGGATCATGCAATTAACTTTTTCATGTAAAGTGGTTATTTCGTGAAGAGCACACTGGCAATTTTCTAATGTCTTGGCATGGGTTTTGTGTTTTTAATTCAATCATTTTGTAGATTAGCACATTGTGGCACGTACAAGTTTCAGAACAGTCTGGAGGCAATCAGTAGACAGACAGTAGCAAAACATTTTTGTGAACACAGATTTAGTTCTAGTTTTTGGCCCCTATCTCCCATTATGCCAGAGTTGAGGCTTGATCTGCATCCCCTCTATGGGTCAGCTTTTTTGTGGGCTTCATCATTAAACATAAGTATCTGGAGCCTGATAAGCAATAGCATTGTTTGAAATTTTCTTATACATTTATGGAAGATACCAAAAGATAAAAAGAAAAAATAATTGCAAGAAATCTGAAATGCAAACAGAAAAGTGCAGGACAGGGACAGGTTAACATTTCTGGTGTACCAGATCTGATAAAAGGCTACTGTCAAAAGTAAAATTTTTTCCTTCACATACTAACTGCCATGAAGCTTTTTCATTTCTTATCTTAGAATGTAGCAAGCCTGAAAGGATTACACAGCTACTTTTTTAACTTCTATAAAAATATTGCAGAAAAGTAGCTAACCTCTAAACCTTCTCACATTACATAATACCACTGATTCCAACCCAGTACAATGCCAGGGTATTTTGTCTTGATTTAGATAGTTACTACGATCAAAATTACATTTGTGCCATGATATCAACACAGCACTAACACTCCGTTATGTTCCATATTTTCACAGTAACCAACCCATATTTTATGTTGAACTCTAATATTCTCTCATTGCAACATAAAAAAAAATCACGCTGAAGAACAGGATGGCTGCAGATCCCAAGTTCCTTACTTCCTCCCAGTGAGGCATATAAAAAAAAGAGGAGAAACAGTTGAAAATTCTGGCACACAGCTCTAGGCATTCACACAGGAATTTCTTAAATGACTCAAACTAGAGCAGAAATAGCAACATTGGGATAATTCCAAAGGGAAGACTGGTTTAGTTCAAGGATTTGCGTCAATAGAGGGCGAGGGACGCACATCCACCCGTCTTGCTTTACAAACCAGATGCAATAAATTTATATCCCAAATAAACATCCAATTACACAACGAATATGTTGTTTTTCACTTCAAGTCTTGACAGAGTGGTAAGTTTTGTCTTTCAAGTCTTCAGGGAAAAGAAATGAGGACAGCTAGCTGATTTGCTCTATTACATCAGGTGGGGACTGCCTTCCAACAAATACCCAACAGATACACACTCTCTTGGTTTGCATGTGAGGAATGGATACATGGGCAAGGTAGTGGAGGGACTGTCATTAACTACTGAACTGTACCCCAGCATGAATCAAAACTTTTGGGAAAAGTGGAGAAACAGACAGTGACTGGAGGTGGAGGGGTGAAAGGTGTTGTTGGTGCTAAAGAAACTATTTTCTATAAGGCAATTTCATTTTTCATGAAAAAATCTCATCATCATGACCCTGTTTAAAAATTAGAGTTACAAAGCATTAGGAGTAACATCCTTTCATTTTGTTCACTTCAAAACTTTTTTGGAACATTTCTGTTTAAAAAGTGACTGCCGATGACATCATCGGGGTTACCAATTTGTGAGGATTACTAAGCCCTACAGTGTGAGGCAGCTGACTCAACACATACAGTCAATGCTGAATCACCTTGGGTTTATGACTTCTGATAATGTTATGTTGGCTTCTCAACAGTCAGGCTCATTATTTAAACAAAAGAAAACTTTAAAATATGACTGAAACAGAAGGAAAGAATAAAAGAATCTTAATCATCACTTTTGCAAACTGGTGGGTGGCAGGGACCAGGGAACTCTAACAATTGGTCTCACCATCCCAGATTGGTGGAGGGGATCATGCACTACGTTTTGAATATTTTAGCCTGTTCACAGTGCAGTCTTCGGAATGTAGCCTCAGACACAGTCTCCATCAGCTCTGGACCCCAGTCAGTTTCTTCATTGAGTGATTTTTTCTGACTTTAAAGTGGTTACTTTGAAAGCACATTTTTTCCATGATAAATTAGCAAAAAACATTGGTTAGGCCATGCTAAGAGTAATATATGCAGATTTGGGTGCCCCATGATAGAAAGGGACATTAAAGTGTAGATTCAGTAAGATGATACCAGTCATAAGAAATTATAGTTTTGAAGAGAGACCTGAGTTACTGAGACGAGAGGGGAAAACTGTTAAGTGAATCGCTATTTTGCCCAGTAATTTTATTCATTTAACCGTTCTATTCTTTAATTGTTTTGACTGCTGTATCAAGTTCGGCAAGAAGTTAACAAATGAATCACAGAATCGTTACAGCGCAGAAGGAGGCCATTTGGCCCATCGTGTCTGCACCGGTTCTCCAAAAGAGCATTTCACCTAGTACCTCTCCTTTACCTTCTGCCCGTAACCCTGCACATTCTTCCTTTTCATATAACAGTCTAATTCCCTTTTGAATGCTTCAATTGAACCAGCCTCCATCACACTCTCAAGCAGTGCATTCCAGACCTTAACCACTTGCTGCGTGAAAAAGTTTTTCTTCATGTCGCTTTTGCTTCTTTTACCAATTACTTTAAATCTGTACCCTCTCGTTCTTGATCCTTTCACGAGTGGGAACAGTTTCTCACTATCTACTCTGTCCAGATCTCTCTGATTTTAAATATCTCTATCAAACACCTCTCAGCCTTCTCTTCTCTAAGGAAAACAGTCCTGACTTCTAAAATCTATCTTCATAACTGAAGTTCCTCATCCCTGGAATAATTCTCGTGAATCTTTTCTGCACCCTCTCTAATGTCGTCACATCCTTCCTGATGTGCGGTGCCCAGAACTGGATGCAATACTCCAGCTGAGGCCAAACTAGTGTCTTATACAAGTTCAACATAACTGCCTTGCTCTTGTACTCTATGCCGCCCTTAATAAAGCCCAGGATACTGTATGCTTTATAAACTGCTCTCTCAACGTGTCCTGCCACCTTCCATGACTTATGCACATGCAGACAGGATTACAATTGCAAGAACTCACAAAATTATTATGGATAACAAAGTGTATTTATGTCATTTGCTTCATTACAGTGTACACATTACAGCAGCAGAACAAATCTTTATGAAAAGGCTGTGATATACCAATCTGTTTAGTGATTTCACTTTGGGAATCTGGGAAACATTTGGTCCAGTGTCATAATGACTTTCAGCTAACCAGCAAGAGAAAGAATCAACGTCTTTAGAGGTGGTGCTGCCATTATTCACAGAGATAGAGGGTTGACTTTTGCAGCTAGGCCCCAGGTCCTGCTATCAGGACTGGAAGTGGGAGCTGCTGCTGCTTGGGCAGGGATTGACCACTTGCAAGCGATTTTCCAATGGCCGGCCAAGTAAGAGTCAGCAGGCATGGGGGTCGACCACTAAGGCAGCGGAGCTGGCGCAGTGAGGTGGCGGAGGCAGCGTGAGGTTATGCCAAGGCAGCTGCTGTGCCATAGTTAAAGGACTGCCAGCACTAAGTATCATGGGTACTACCAGGATATCTGCTGAAGGAAAAGAAATAGGCAGAGACAATGGTGAAGTGAAGAACCTGGGTGGCCCCACAGTTCAATGATGCCTCCCTGCAAGCTTTCCTCCAGGAGGAGACTGGCCCGACTGATCAAGCAAGCCTGGAGGGAGATTGCAGACACCAGCAGCCGCGGCGTCACCTCCAGGTTCTGGGTCCAGTGCCGGAATCATTCATTTGGCCAAGGTGAGTACTTCATCCCTCTTTTCCTTTGGGGCTTGCATATGGCAAGATGAGAGTGCATTTGGTGGAGAGGGAGTGACCACCCAGTCGATGGCAATGGGTTCAGGCAGCAGCATATTCTGTCAGAGGCACTGCTGCATCTTGGCGAGAGGCGTCCGTCTGTGACTACTGACTGCAGCAAAAACCCTCGAGAGTGGCCGCATGAGCAGGTATTCATGTGCCCCCCAACATGGACAGCTGGACTGCCACTTGCATAGGCATTGTGCTTGTATTTGTGGGGCAACTAACAGTATTCATCTTTGTGTCTGCAGGGGAAAACAGCCCATAACGTTAAGGTAAAAGCAAAATACTGCGGTTGCTGGAAATCTGAAATAAAAACATTCTATAACGTTAAGGAATGGGCCAAGACCTGCAGAGGGGTTCTGTACCAGGCTATCCTAAACCACATGGAGGCAGAGACGTTTGAATACGAAAGAGTGAGTGGGCTAAGAGCATAGGCACAAGGGTGCCTCTGGCACATATGAGGCATAATGCTCATAGTGCAGGTCAGGTAGAAGAATTGAGCGCTGCAGTGACCGGGGGACAGCCGTCCACCTCTGAGGAGGAGTGGGCCTCAGATGGTGCGCCATCACATCACTCGCCTGCAACCTCCGCCAGCGCAGATACTCGGTGGGTGTCCTTTCAAGCATAGATTCAGGATCACAGCCTGGAGAGCATAGCACAGACAGGCCTGAGCAGCTAACGGAGGCTGTGACGCCAAAGGCTGCTGACACTCAGAGGACTGTCGGAGGCCAGTGTGATGCTGAGCCCCAGACTGACAAAGAGCCTCTGCAGTTGTCTGCAAGGCAGCAAATGCTGGAGCTGCAGAGTGAGGTAAGGGAACATTTGGCGAAGCTTCCAGAGCCTCTGTGCTTCCTGGCATGGACAGTGGAGGAAACCATCCAGGCCTCGAGTGCTGCCATGTCTTTGACAGGTGTGCGCTTGGCTTCCTCCATAGAGAGATTGGCAAACCTCAAGGAGAGCCAGATCCAGCAGACCACTCAGTTTATGCTGGAGATGCATGCGACATCGCCTTGTCCATGAGTGCTATGCAGCAGTGACAAGGCAAGAAGGGGACGAGGCGCCTGCAGTTCTCAGGCCAGCTGTGAGATACAAGTGCAAGGAAGGAGGAGTGGCTGACCACTGTAACTAGGGGCTCTTCTCAGGGCACTTCTGTGTGCCGGCTCCTTCGCCTCTCTGCCAATAACACCAGCACCTCAATTTGCCACAATGACAGAGGAGAATTCTGCACTTGCGCAAGAGCCCCTCAGCATGCCGGGGACCTCCAGGCCTCAGGCAGCCAGAGGATGACTGCCAAGGTCATCCCAAGCCACGGGGCAAAAAGGTCAGCAGCCTGTCTCCAACTCAGTTGATAACACGGGGGAGCATCATGCAGGAGCATGTGTAAGAAATTTAAGAACAGTACGTAGCTGCACTTGGGGTTCACACTTGAAGAGTGTGTTAAAGTGCAAAGCCTCATATTTCTTGTTCCATTTAATAAAGGTTTAATGTGATGGCAGAACATCTCCTTCCATGTTTTTCAGGCCTCTGGGACTTCTGGTATACCCTTGCTCCCTCAAGGGGCTGGATGCTAGGGACCATGCCACGTGTGGTTGACGTTTCACCCTTGCCACAGTGCAATGTGAAATTGGGCACAGGTTGATGGAATAGTAAATGAAGCAGGCGACAACAGGACTGCAGAAAGGTGAGGCTTTATTGGCATGGATCCAACAGGCAGAAAGGATCGTCTGAAACGTCCGTGTATTAGCGTGACTCGAGCCTCCTTTGTGTGCATCTCATTGTGCCTTGCCTGTGGTCCCTGGGGTCCTTCATTTTGCATCGCCTGGTTGTCAGCCTCCTCCACATCCTCATCATTGGAGGAAGCATCACGATCCATGATATCCTCATTGTCAAATGCCTCCCCCCTCTGCAGCACCAGTTTGTGCAAAACACAACAGACCACGACGATATGCGAGTCTCTTGATGGGCATAATGAAGGGCTTCACCGAATCGATCAAGACACCTGAATCACATCTTCAGGAGACCAACAGCCTGCTTGATGGCAGGTGCTGTACCTCTCCTCTGCATCTGTGCATGGGTTCTTCACAGGCATTAGTATCCATGTCTTCTGTGGGCAGCCCTTGTCAGCCAGTATCCATCCTTGAAGGCGTGCGGGGTGGGGGTGGGGGTGGGGGGTGGTGAGAGGGCCAGAAAAGCCGTGCGACCTGGGACTGCAAAAGTATGTATGCATCGTGGCTGCTTCCCAGGAACCATACACACAGCTGAAGAATCTGTCTGCGGTGGTCGCAGACCTGTTGGATATTGATGGACTGGAAGTTCTTCCTGTTGATGAAGGCCACTGGCTGGTCTGTGGGAGCCTTGATGGTCATATGCGTGCAGTCAATCACACCCTGCACCTAGGGGAATCCAGCAATGAAAGACAAGGATTCACCACGGGGGAGCTCAAAACACAGTGTATTTAAAAATTAAACCCTGTTACAATAAAACCCGGTGAAGGCTAAAAGGGACCCCTAGACACCTTTCTCACCTGGTTGTAACAATCTGGAGACAGAGAAGTTCAGTGCCATGGTGACTATCAACCCCACTGGCATTGGGTGACCACCACCTCCCTTGGCGCTCAGCTTGTCCTGCATCATGGCACGCAGATCAATGGTTCCGAACCCAATGGACCTCTCAGCTTGACTGCCCAGATTAGTGTGAAACGCACGTTTTTGCTGACCCTCTTGAATAAGGCATCGGCCACTACCTTGATGCACTAATGAACTGCAGACTGGGAAATCCCACACATATCTCCAGTAGATCCCCGGAAAGATCTAGTCATGCAGGCCCCCACCTGCCAAGAATAAGGCACACATTATTTCGCCACATGAACATTAAAAACTTTAAAATGTTGCTGGGAAGAAAAGAGGGCCTATTACAAGGCATTGCCAGGCCCCTCGCCAAAAAGACCTTTTTTGCATACTAGCAGACAGTGTTGGAACAAAGGACTCAGTCCCTGCTTCTCCAATATACAGAAGACCTGGTCAGACCAGTTTCGTCACATGACTAACTAGCTATTTCAATTTGAACTTGCCACAAAGTGTTTGAAACTCAGGAAGCTGTTTTGCTCCTGGACTGAAAAGACCTCTCTCCTGTCTTCTCTCATCTTGTTCTCACCAGCTTTGGAATCCACTGAAAACACAGGAACCCCAAGAGAGAAAAGTCTCCTACAGTGAACAAAGAAGAATACTGGGCCCCAACAAAAAGCAAGAATTACCTACAAAAGGACTACAGTGAGCTCGAAGCACAGTAACAAGAAACTCTTCAGATATTGCCTCAAACCACTCCACTTAATTTTTCTTCTACTCTTTTCTGTCTCTATTTGCATGTGCATATCGCGTATGCATGCTAGCGTGGTGCGTGGCATGTATCCCTAGGCGTTAACCTAGGATTAGAGATTAATTAGAGATTAAGTTTAAGTTGTAATAAATTTCACTTTTCTTCTTTAAACCTAAGAAAGCCTGTTTATGCTCATTTCTTCGCCTTATAATTGGAAATTGGTGACTATCTCCCTGGAGAGGTGCAGTCTTCGGAAACACTGCAGCTCCAGCATTTGAAGGTAGCTGAGCCTCTGATGGTACACTCTCTCTGGAGTGTACCGTCTTCTGTGCACAGCAGGCTGGTCGTGTGCCCTTCTGCACTCTCCTGTTGGCCCTGAGAATGTTTCTCTCCCACTGCCTGTGGCTGCATCTTCCTTCCTCTCTGCTCCTCCTCCTCACTAGATGTGCTGAAGCCTGAGTGAATGAGGCCCATGGCAGGTGGCCTCTCTCAGTTTCCAGGGCCTCGTATCCAACCGCTCTCCCACTCCTTCACCACTCCAGCACCCCCACCTTGGTTTATTGAGCACGTGCCAGTGCCCAGATGGGACCCTGCAGCATGCCCCCACAGTGCTGGCACCTTCCTCCAAGCCTGCGATTGCCAATGTGTGCACTGCTCCACCCTCCCGGGCACGCCATGCTAGCTTTCACAATGGCTGTCAGATGAAAACACTGAGCTTGCTTGCCGTCTCCTTAACCAGGTGAGGCTCTGAAGCCCATGGTTCCTGTGCACCCATTGGAAAATCCCAAAATCCCCGTAAACTTGGCTTAATTATCTTCCCTCTGTGTTCAGGTGCGATATCTGGTTGTGACGTCCCGATATTCCACTCCCTCCCGCCTTCGAGCCCATCTCCAAAAGGCCCAGAAACTTCAGCGCAGAGTTTCTGCCACACAGTTTATTGCCAAAGGATTTGTGCACCATTAAATTGTAAGTAATTGAAAAGGCAATTTTTAGACCTAAACAAAAGTAGTTAACACACTAATAAAACATACTGTTGCATATTGTTGTTATACTATAATATGTTGTTGCAGTTATCACACTAATTGCCTAAAGTGCTTGAACCATTTCGGTCAGAAGAACAAGGAGAGGCAATATAAATGAAAGGGCACAGGTCCAAAGAGGGTGCAGGAGCAGAGGGACCTGGGGGTATATGTGCACAAATCATTGACGGTTGCGGGGCAGGTTGAAAAAGCGGGTAATAAAGTATACAGGATCCTAGGCTTTATAAATAGGACATAGAGTACAAGAACATGGAAGGTTATGAGAAACCTGTATGAAACACTGATCTGGCCTCAACTGGAGTATTGTGTCCAGTTCTGGGCAGCACACTTTATGAAGGATGTTAAGGCATTAGGAGAGGGTGCAGTAAAGATTCATGAGAATGGTTCCAGGGATGAGGAACTTCAGTTGCACGAATAGGTTGGAGAAGCTGAGCCTCTTCTTGGAGAAGGGAAGATTAAGAGGAGATTTGGTAGAGGGGATCAAAATCATGAGGAAACTGGACAGAGTAGATAGGGAGAAAATGTTCCCATTGGCGACATGAAGAAAAACTTCTTTACGCAGCGAATGGTTAGGGTCTGGAATGCACTGCCTGAGAGTGTGATGGAGGCAGATTCAATACAGGCTTTCAAAAGAGAATTGGATAATTATCTGAAGAGAAAAAATTTACAGGGCCACGGGGAAAAGGCTGGGGAGTGGGACTAGGTGAGTTGCTCGTGCGGAGAGTTGGCATAGAAATGATAGGCTGAATGGTCTCCTGTGCTGTAGACATTCTATGATTCGCTGAATGATCCCCTGTGCTGTAGACATTCTATGATTCGCTGAATGGTCTCCTGTGCTGTAGACATTCTATGATTCCATAACCCCAGTAACTCATGAGGTGAAAAAGACTTAATAACATTGCTGAATTGGTTACGAGGTGATTTTTACATCCAGTAACTTGTAAAAAGGGCTTAACATATTGATTGGCAAAAAAGGCTCAACACATCAGCTTTAGCAAGGCAGCACAAAACATGAATAAATCCAGACTTCTACAATTCATTCAAACAATTTACTCAGTAAATAGTTATTCATTTAATAGGGACAGCTCTCATTGAAAAAGACAGAACGAGGATTTGTACATGGAGATTTTGTCCACTTAAATGTTTTATTATTTGCCTGTCGTTTTTCAGTTCGGGGCACTATACTTCAGGAAAGATGCATTGGGCTTGGAGGGGGTATTATTCATTTAAGTGACCTGATTATTTCAAATGATGCTCGGAACTCACAGGGATAACAGGAACAAGAGTAGGCCATTCAGCCGCTCGAGCCTGTTCTCACCATGATACAATTGAATGGCAATGTGTATCTTAACTCCATCTACCTTGGTTCTGTAACTATTAATACTTTTGCCTAACAAAAATCTACTAATCTCAATTTTGACATTTCAACTGACCCAGCCTCAACAACTTTTCAGGGGAGAGACTTCCAGATTTTCACTACCCTTTGTGTATAAATACTTTCAGACATCACTCAAGAACGGCCTAGCTCTAATTTCAAAGTTATGCCCCCTTGTTCTGGACTCCCCTACCAGAGAAAATAGTTTCTCTTCATCTACCCTATCAATTCTTTAATCATGTTAAACATCTCAATTAGATTGCCCATTACTTTTCTATACTCAAGGGAATACAAGCCTTGGGCTGGATTTTACATTTCCACCATATGAACAATGGTGATCCGCCCGTGCGGACCGCAGATTGCGGAGCCGCCCGATATTAATCGCGGTGGCTCATTTAAATGGCCAGGGCAGACTGCCCCCCACCCCCACCCCTGATAAAGTGATCTTGACCCTCTCCCACCCCGCCAATAAGCACAGAAGTAATTACCTGCCCTCTCCCCACCCCAAAACACTTACCTTGTGCTGTTGACCGTCCCCCCACCGAAGTTCATCAACTTTAAACTTGATGAAGCCATGAAGCTTCATCACAGCTACCAATATCAGGCCAGGCCTTCCTGGCATCAAGGCCCATGCAGGCCTCTGGAGGCATTTTCCATTCCCCCACCCCCACCATGACCCCTGATGTTGGGGGGCGGTGGCTATAAAATTCAGCCCCTAGTCTATGCAACTGTCCTCACCATTTTAGCCCCAGTATCATTCTGGTGAAGCTGCGTTGTATCCCTGCCATAGTCAATACATCCTTCCTGGGATGTGGTGTCCAGAACTGAAAACTGACAGACAAAATGGGACCAGATTTATCCATGATTTTTAAACTGAACCTCCTCCATGGATGGTCCATCAGCAGTTGGTGTTTTCCATGGCAGGAGACAGATGCAATGCCTGGATTTTCCTTTCCTAAGGCAATACAATCTGTCTAGGAAGTGACACAGTTCATCAATCACCCATTGTGGTTAGTTGGTTAGTGTGGTAGATATTGCTATGAGTCAGATCCCACAGCAGGGTATATCTAAGCACTGGATCAGCAGATCATTGGACTGCTCCAACAGGCCTACTTTACATTATAACAAAGTGTACTTTGTTTAAACTCACCTAATGAAACAGTCAAGCAGTAAGCACAAATAGAAACACCAATTATATAAAAGATGAATAACTAAAACTTGAAGCATAGATAATAAAGTGTAGAAATGATCATGCACAACCTTTTCATACAGAAATTTGCATTCACACAATAACATTACCAACAGTAATTTCAACACTGAGTACCTACACACAACTTTCTAGAAAATAATTTGTCGCTTCGTTAATATTCCAAAATAAAGAAAAGACAATGCATGTAGTTTCTTTATCCTATGGTAGCAGGGGCTAAAAAATAGACAAAGAACTAATGCAGAAATGAAAACTTAGTGCCTTATGATGAACAATAATAGTTGAAAGATTGAAGATGGCTCAAATGATGGTGAAAGTGAAAGAAGTTGAGAGTCAGGAAGAGCTAGCTGATGGTAAGCAGACTCCCGATCAGCAGCACGTTAACAATTAACAATAATGTAGCGATCACAATCCATCAGATTCTTACTGGGACATCTGCCAAGGTACCAGATAAAACTCTACAGACAGGATTAGGCGGTGGCGTAGTGGTATTGTCACTGGACTAGTGACCCAGGGTATTCCTCTGGGGACATGGGTTCGAATCCCACCACAGCAGAAGGTGGAATTTGAACTTAATAAAATCTGGAATTAAAAACTAGTCATCTAATGATGGCCATAAAACCATTTTTTTTTGTTGTAAAAACCCATCTGGTTCACTAATGTCCTTCAGGGAAGGAAATCTGCTGTCCTTACCTGGTCTGGCCTACATGTGACTCCAGACCCACAACAATGTGGTTAACTCTTACCTGCACTCTGAAATGGCCGAGCAAGCCACTCAGTTGTACCGCTACAAAGTATATAAAAAGGAATGAAACCGCACGGACCACCCGGCATCGACCTAGGCAAACCCAGCCCTGTCGACCCTGCAAAGTCCTCCTTACTGACATCTGGGGGCTTGTGCCAAAGTTGGGAGAGCTGTCCCACAGACTAGTCAAGCAAAGCAACAGCCTGACATAGTCATACTCACGGAATCATACCAAACAGACAATGTCCCAGACACTGCCATCACCATCCCCGGGTACGTCCTGTCCCACCGGCAGGACAGACCCAACAGAGGTGGTGGCACAGTGGTATACAGTAGGGAGGGAGTTGCCCTGGGAGTCCTCAACATCGACTCCGGACCTCATGAAGTCTCATGGCATCAGGTCAAATATGGGCAAGGTAACCTTCTACTGATTACCACCTACCGCCCTCCCTCAGCTGATGACTCAGTACTCCTCCATGTTGAACACCACTTGGAGGAAGCACTGAGGGTGACAAGGGCACAAAATGTACTCTGGGTGGGGGACTTCAATGTCCATCACCATGAGTGGCTCGGTAGCACCACTACTGACCGAGCTGGCCGAGTCCTAAAGGACATGGCTGCTAGACTGGGTCTGCGGCAGGTGGTGGGGGAACTAATATGAGGGAAGAACATACTCGACCTCGTCCTCACCAATCTGCTTGCCGCGGATGCATCTGTCCATGACAGTATTGGTAGGAGTGACCACCGCACAGTCCTTGTGGAGACGAAGTCCCGCCTTCACATTGAAGATACCGTCCATCGTGTTGTGTGGCACTATCACCGTGCTAACTGGGATAGATTTCGAACGGATCTAGCAATGCAAAACTGGGCATTCATGAGGCGCTGTGGGCCATCAACAGCAGCAGAATTGTACTCAACCACAATCTGTAACCTCATGGCCCGGCATATCCCCCACTCTACCATTACCATCAAGCCAGGAGACCAACCCTGGTTCAATGAAGAGTGCAGGAGGGCATGCCAGGAGCAGCACCAGGCATACCACAAAATAAGGTGTCAACCTGGTGAAGCTACAGCCCAGGACTACTTGCATGCCAAACTGCGTAAGCAGCATGCGATAGACAGAGCTAAGCGATCCCATAACCAACGGATCAGATCTAAACTCTGCAGTCCTGCCACATCCAGTTGTGAATGGTGGTGGTCAATTAAGCAACTAACTGGAGGAGGTGGCTCCACAATTATCCCCATCCTCAATGATGGGGGAGCTCAGCACATCAGTGCGAAAGATAAGGCTGAAGCATTTGCAACAATCTTCAGCCAGAAGTGCCGAGTTGATGATCCATCTCGGCCTCCTCCTGAAGTCCCCAGCATCACAGATGCCAAACTTCAGCCAATTCAATTCACTCCATGTGATATCAAGAAACGACTGAAGGCACTGGATACTGCAAAAGCTATGGGCCCTGACAATATTCCGGCAATAGTACTGAAGACCTCTGCTCCAGAACTTGCCGCGCCCCTAGCCAAGCTGTTCCAGTACAGCTACAACACTGGCATCTACCCTGCAATGTGGAAAATTGCCCAGGTATGTCCTGTACACAAAAAGCAGGACAAATCCAACCCGGCCAACTACCGCCCCATTAGCCTACTCTCAATCATCAGTAAAGTGATGGAAGGTGTCATCAACACTGCCATCAAGCGGCACTTGCTTAGCAATAACCTGCTCAGTGATGCTCAGTTTGGATTCCGCCAGGGCCACTCAGCTCCTGACCTCATTACAGCCTTGGTTCAAACATGGACATAAGAGCTGAACACAAGAGGTGAGGTGAGAGTGACTGCCCTTGACATCAAGGAAGCATGTGACCGAGTATGGCATCAAGGAGCCCTAGCAAAACTGAGGTCAATGGGAATCAGGGGGAAAACCCTCCGCTGGCTGGAGTCATACCTAGCACAAAGGAAGATGGTTGTGGTTGTTGGAGGTCAATCATCTGAGCTCCAGGACATCACTGCAGGAGTACCTCAGGGTAGTGTCCTAGGCCCAACCATCTTCAGCTGCTTCATCAATGACCTTCCTTCAATCTTAAGGTCAGAAGTGGGGATGTTCGCTGATGATTGCACAATGTTCAGCACCATTCGCAACTCCTCAGATACTGAAGCAGTCCGTGTAGAAGTGCAGCAAGACCTGGACAATATCCAGGCTTGGGCTGATAAGTGGCAAGTGACATTCGCGCCACACAAGTGCCAGGCAATGACCATCTCCAACAAAAGAGAATCTAACCATCTCCCCTTGACATTCAACGGCATTAACATCGCTGAATCCCCCACTATCAACATCCTAGGGGCTACCATTGACCGAAAACTGAACTGGAGTAGCCATATAAATACTGTGGCTACAAGAGCAGGTCAGAGGCTAGGAATCTTGAGGCGAGTAACTCACCTCCTGACTCCCCAAAGCCTGTCCACAATCTACAAGGCACAAGTCAGGAGTGTGATGGAATACTCTCCACTTGCCTGGATGGGTGCAGCTCCAACAACACTCAAGAAACTCGACACCATCCAGGACAAAGCAGCCCGCTTGATTGGCACCCCATCTACAAACATTCACTCCCTCCACCACCGACGCACAGTGGCAGCAGTGTGTACCATCTACAAGATGCACTGCAGCAATGCACCAAGGCTCCTTAGACAGCACCTTCCAAACCCGCGACCTCTACCACCTAGAAGGACAAGGGCAGCAAATACATGGGAACACCACCGCCTGCAAGTTCCCCTCCAAGTCACACACCATCCTGACTTGGAACCAAATCGCCATTCCTTCACTGTCGCTGGGTCAAAATCCCTTCCTAACAACACTGTGGGTGTACCTACCCCACATGGACTGCAGCGGTTCAAGAAGGCAGCTCACCACCACCTTCTCAAGGGCAATTAGGGATGGGCAATAAATGCTGGCCTGGCCAGCGATGCCCACATCCCGTGAATGAATTTAAAAAAAACACAAAAGAATTTTCTCAGGAAAGCTAAAAATGGAAGTATCAAATTATAAGCTACATTAACTGTAATGACTTTAGAAAAGAAAATGCCCAAAGGAACAGGCTTGAGGAAAAACTTGGCCTGTGTAAAAATATTTTACTAAACTGAAGTTTAAAACAATGAAAAAAAATTCATTACAAAAATATTTTGCTTTAAAAGCCCAGGAAATACCAAGGCTGGGATTTTGCTCAGGTGATGGGGGTCTTGACGTCTGGCAAAAGCGACGCCATGATCCCCGAGTTGCCTCTTTTGTGGAAGGCCCGCCGAACCAAGTGCCAATTAGGCACTGAACTGGACAATGGTGGGTCTTCCATGGGATCAAGGAGCCCGGCGACAGAAGTCCCGCCCTCTGAGAGCTGCTGGCTAGTTAGAGGCCAGCAACTCTTTAAGCTGCGCCACCCCGCAGGGGAAGTAGGGAGGTTGGCAGCAAGGGCAGGGTGGTGGCTCTCAGTGCCCCCCACCCCACCTTCCAGATGCCGGGTCCCTCATTCAGGCACTGTGCCTTTTCACGAGGCCCCCCTCCCCACGCCCTCAAAAAAGGAGCCAGTAAGCAGCCCGCACAGTTTTTTCTGCCATGCTTCCTGTGTGGAGACAGGGCTGCCTGCCGCTTGGCTAATTGCAGCAGCGGCGGGATCAGGCCCTTAATTGGGGATTAATTGCCCAGTTAAGGTCATCAACTGGCAGCTGGGTGGGGAGGTCGTTCAAAGGCCTTCCCGCCCCAGACTTAATTTTGGTAGAGGCGGGAAGGTGGCGGGGACCCCCCCACCACCATCCCACCTGATTATTTGCTCTCCCCGCCTCCAAACTCAACACGGGGAAGAGCATAAAACTCCCACCCCACCCCCGGCAAGAGTTTTCATGAGTTTGCAGAGTTGGAATTAAGTTTTCTTCCATCCTTCCTATGAAATTTTATTATGCTAAATCTAAGGACATAAAAGAACCTTAGAATCTATTTACTATCTTGCTTAGTGTCCTCAATTTGATTTACTATATTGGTACTAGATTAAGTAAAAGTCTGCCTGAGCGAAGTTTTTGCTGTTGTAAATTTCCCCCTTTTTGAGGCAATGCTTGCTTGAAAAATATCACACTATGATTGTAGATTTCAACTCCTGCAGAACAATAGAAAATTAAGTATTGAGGACACTGTTGCAGTTAGAATGTGTGTGTGTGAGGAAGAGTGTGTGCATATGTGAGGGAGGTAATGTCATCTTTGCACACAAGTCATTGTCGCTGTTGGTACTTAACTTAGGCTGCAGCATTCACCTGCTCCTGTTGTCCTCTATTCTAGACTTCAGTTTTACTCTCAACCTCTTTCATTGTTGTGATTCTATTCTTTGAGCTTCACCTATAAACAATTTTGACCTCACTATCTCTTTCTGACCTCAAAGTGGAACTCCATATCTCCCTGGCTAAAGCTTTTTCCAAGAGTTTTATTCCTTCTTTCACAGCAAATACTTTGCCATTCTGCAACTCTTAGGCCTGAGTTAAATATGTTAATGAAGTGCCCCACTTCTCAAGTGTGGGCCACTCACAAGAGACAAAACCAGCCACCGTAAAAACGGCAACTAGAGAGTATGCGGTGGGTTAGGGACTCGTTCCCTGTTGTAAATTCTTTCGCCCTCTTGTGCCCAAGTTGACGGTGGGGGGGGGGGGGGGGGGGGGGAGCGGTTGTATTGATATTGAGGTTTCGATCCTTCCAATCTCTCACTCCCTCCCTCAACGATGGCTTCTCTCCTCACAGTCTTTCACTTCCTACCTCCAATGATGGCTTCTCTCACCCCCATCCTCGATCTCTCACTCCTTCCCTAACTATAGTCTTTCAGAGTTCCCTAGATTCAGGAGTGGTCTCTCTGGATTGGAAAGTTGCACTTGTCACTCCACTTTTTAAGAAGGGTGAAAGGGGGAACCAAGGAAATTACAGACCAGTTAGCTTGACATCTGTGGTGGGCAAGTTGCTGGAGTCTATAATCAAGGCTGGGTGACTGAACAAGTAGATAAATTTCAGTTAATCAGGGACAGCCAGCAGGGATTCATGACGGGAAGGTCATGCCTGACAAATCTCATTGAATTTTTTGAAGAGGTGACTAAGGTAGTAGACAGGGGATTGTCTGTGGATGTTATTTATATGGACTTCCAGAAGGCATTTGATAAAGTCCCACATAAGAGACTGTTAACTAAGGTAGAAGCCCATGGAGTTGAGGGCAAATTATTGACATGGTTAGGAAGTTGGTTGAGTGGTAGGCAACAGAGAGTGGGGATAATGAGTAAGTACTCCGATTGGCAGGATGTGACTAGTGGTGTCCCACAGGGATCTGTGTTGGGGCCTCAATTATTCATTAATGATTTGGATGATGGCATAGTACGTCATATATCCAAATTTGCTGATAATACAATGTTTGGTGGCATAGTAGACAGTCTAGATGATAGCATAAAATTGCGAAGAGTTTATTGACAGACTAAGTGAGTGGGCAAAACTGGGGCAAATGGATTTCAATGCGGGCAAGTGTAAGATTATCCATTTTGAACCAAAAAAGGATAGAGCAGGGTACTTTCTAAATGGGAAGAGGTTAAGTACAGTGGATGTCCAAAGAGACTTGGGGGTTCAGGTGCACAGATCTTTAAAATGCCACGAGCAAGTGCAGAAAATAATCAAAAAAGCTAATGGAATGCTAGTCTTTATATCTAGAGGATTGGAGTATAAAGACACAGAGGTTATGCTGTAGCTGTACAAAACCCTGGTTAGACCCCACTTGGAGTACTGCGAGCAGTTCTGGGTATCACACCTTAGGAAGGATATATTGGCCTTGGAGGGAGTGCAACGTAGGTTTACAAGAATGATACCTGGACTACAGGGGTTAAGTTACAAGGAGAGATTACACAAATTAGGCCTGTTTTCGCTAGAATTTAGAAGGTGAAGGGGTGATCTGATCGAAGTCTTCAAGATATTAACAGGAAAAGACAGACTAGATAAAGATAAACTATTTCCACTGGTTGGAGATTCTAAATCTAGGTGGCATAGTCTAAAAATTAGGAGCAGACTGTTCAGGAGAGATGTTAGGAAGCACTTCTTTATGCAAAGGGTGGTAGAGGTTTGGAACTCTCTCCCACGAACAGCAGTTGAAGCTAGAACTGTTGTTAATTTTAAATCTGAGATAGATAGATTTTTGTTAAGCAAAGATTTTAAGGGATATGGGCCAAAGGCAGGTATATGGAGTTAAGCCGCAGATCAGCCATGATCTCATTGAATGGGGGGACAGGCTCAAGGGGCTGAATGGCCTACTCCTGTTCCTATCTTCCCTCCTGCGATTGCCCTTTTTCTTCCACCAGCTCTGACCTCTTATTTCCTCCCTCCAATGATGTCCTTTCTCCTCCCTTCTCATGCCCAATCTATCAATCGCTTCCTCCAGAGAAGGTCTCCCTATCCATCCCTCTCCCTAAGTCCTGAACTCTCACTCCCTCCCTCCACTGATGGCCTCTCTACCCACTCCCCCAAGCCCAATTTCCCACTTCCTCCTCCACCAGATTGCCATGGACTGTCCCCATGGGTTCATCCCAGGCCCCAGCCTTCTGCCATGGGTTTTCCCAATATGCCAGCCAGCCTATCAATTTGGATGGCTGCTGGGTGGGAAATGGAAGAAAAAAATTATGAGTTCCTGCCATTAAATTCAGTGGAACCTCCATGTCCCCCATCTTGCTGGGTTTTCCTTACTCTACCACATTCCCCACATATCTGCACCACCTCCCCATAAACATCGGGGCCATAAACTCTCTATAAAGCCCAAGGCTGACTCTCTCACACTCTAGGTCATGATATAGAAAAATTTTCACTCTCAATCCCACATCTTAGAGGCAATTTTATGCTCTCCCCTGTGGTGGGTTTGGAGGCGGGAAGAGCATAAAATCAGGTGGGATGGATGTTTGTTTGGGGGTGGGGGGGGGGTGGTGGAGGGGTGATTCTTCACCACCATCCCACCTCCGGCAAAATTTAGTTCGGGGTGGGACGGCCTGTGAATAGCCTTCCTGCCCCGCCACCAATTGAGGCCCTTAACTGAGCAATTAATACCCAATTAAGGGCCCCCTCCCATTGCAGCCACAATTAGCCACACGGCGGACGGTGCTGTCGCCGCACAGGAAGCACAGCACGGAAAACCATGCGGGCTGCCTCCCAACTCCGAGGAGTGGGGGGGAAAGTGGGTGTTCCCTCGTTAAAAGGAACTTAGTGCCTGAACGAGGGACCTGGCATCAGGAAGACGGGGTCCCGCTGAGGGCCAGCCCCCTGCCCTTGCTGCTGATCCCCCTCCGCCGCAACCCATGAGACCCCTCCCCCCCGACCTACCTGAGACCTGGTTCCAGCGATGCTCCTCGGCCTCTGGTAGGTACACTTGCAGCAGCAGCCGCCGCCAATCTCTGATTGGCTGGTACCTCTGCAACGATGAGACTTCTGGCACCAGGGTCCTTGATCTCGTGGAAGGCCCGCCGCTGTCCAGTTAAGCGCCTGATTGGCACTAAATTCTCTATCGAGATCCCTGCCGCAAGTATGAAATTCCTCCCTTTGTCTGATCTCTTTCTCTCTTCATTGCATAGGTACAGGAGTAGGCCACCTAGATCTTCAGAGCCCAGAGTGCTCACCATTACACAGGGCGCAGTGGTTAGCACTGCAGCCTCACAGCTCCAGGGACCCGGGTTCGATTCCGGGTACTGCCTGTGTGGAGTTTGCAAGTTCTCCCTGTGTCTGTGTGGGTTTTCTCCGGGTGCTCCGGTTTCCTCCCACAAGCCAAAAGACTTGCAGGTTGATAGGTAAATTGGCCATTATAAATTGTCACTAGTATAGGTAGGTGGTAGGGAAATATAGGAACAGGTGGGGATGTTTGGTAGGAATGTGGGATTAGTGTAGGATTAGTATAAATGGGTGGTTGATGGTCGGCACAGACTCGGTGGGCCGAAGGGCCTGTTTCAGTGCTGTATCTCTAATCTAATCTAATCTAATCTAATCTTGAATCTGTTCCATCATTCAGTTAGATTATGACCAATCTCTACCTCAACTCCATCTACCCACTTTGATTGATATCTCTTGACACTCTTATTTAACAACCTTTGACCTCGTCAGCAGACGTGGTCTCTTCAGACTACTAGAAAAGATCGGATGTCCACCAAAGCTACTAAGTATCATCACCTCATTCCATGACAATATGAAAGGCACAATTCAACATGGTGGCTCCTCATCAGAGCCCTTTCCTATCCTGAGTGGTGTGAAACAGGGCTGTGTTCTCGAACCCACACTTTTTGGGATTTTCTTCTCCCTGCTGCTTTCACATGCGTTCAAATCCTCTGAAGAAGGAATTTTCCTCCACACAAGATCAGGGGGCAGGTTGTTCAACCTTGCCCATCTAAGAGCGAAGTCCAAAGTACGGAAAGTCCTCATCAGAGAACTCCTCTTTGCTGACGATGCTGCTTTAACATCTCACACTGAAGAATGCCTGCAGAGTCTCATCGACAGGTTTGCGTCTGCCTGCAATGAATTTGGCCTAACCATCAGCCTCAAGAAAACGAACATCATGGGGCAGGATGTCAGAAATGCTCCATCCATCAATATTGGCGACCACGCTCTGGAAGTGGTTCAAGAGTTCACCTACCTAGGCTCAACTATCACCAGTAACCTGTCTCTAGATGCAGAAATCAACAAGCGCATGGGTAAGGCTTCCACTGCTATGTCCAGACTGGCCAAGAGAGTGTGGGAAAATGGCGCACTGACACGGAACACAAAAGTCCGAGTGTATCAGGCCTGTGTCCTCAGTACCTTGCTCTACGGCAGCGAGGCCTGGACAACGTATGCCAGCCAAGAGCGACGTCTCAATTCATTCCATCTTCGCTGCCTTCGGAGAATACTTGGCATCAGGTGGCAGGACTATATCTCCAACACAGAAGTCCTTGAAGCGGCCAACACCCCCAGCTTATACACACTACTGAGTCAGCGGCGCTTGAGATGGCTTGGCCATGTGAGCCGCATGGAAGATGGCAGGATCCCCAAAGACACATTGTACAGCGAGCTCGCCACTGGTATCAGACCCACCGGCCGTCCATGTCTCCGTTATAAAGACGTCTGCAAACGCGACATGAAATCGTGTGACATTGATCACAAGTCGTGGGAGTCAGTTGCCAGCATTCGCCAGAGCTGGCGGGCAGCCATAAAGACAGGGCTAAATTGTGGCGAGTCGAAGAGACTTAGTAGTTGGCAGGAAAAAAGACAGAGGCGCAAGGGAAGAGCCAACTGTGCAACAGCCCCAACAAACAAATTTCTCTGCAGCACCTGTGGAAGAGCCTGTCACTCCAGAATTGGCCTTTATAGCCACTCCAGGCGCTGCTTCACAAACCACTGACCACCTCCAGGCGCGTATCCATTGTCTCTCGAGATAAGGAGGCCCAAAAGAAAGAAAAAAAGAATGTTGAAAATTTCAATTGAACCAGGATCCACAACCTTTTGGGATAGGGAATTTCAGTTTTCCCACTAACTTTTGCATGGGAAAGTGTTTCCTGATTACACTCCTGAATAGCCGAGCTCTAATTTTTAAGATTCTGTATTCTGTTCTGGCTTGCCCCACCTAAAGGAACAGTTCTCTGTATCTTCTCGATTACATCCTTTTAGCATTTAAACACCTCCTCTGGATCACCCGCTAACCTTATAAACTCAAGAGAATATAAGCTAAGTTTATGCAACCTATCCTCATAATTTAACTCTTTGAGCCCTTTCTCATTCTAGTGAATTGCAACTTTTCTGGTCTCTATTTTATTGAAACTACCAGGGCAGTCGCTCCTCTGAACTTTCCTCTCTTCTTTCTAAGCTCCAAATATGCATTGCCCCCTTTTATACCAACTCTTACACAGCTTCCTTATGTGTCTGTCTTTCTTCCCTCTTATAAACTGCAGGCTCTTAGGTTTGATGTCAGCTGATCACATTTCCTAATTTACCTCAGTGCTGGGAATTTCCTCAAAAGTTCTGATCAACTTCCATAACTTCAGCAGAAACCCTGTTTACGTATCTACCTGGGATTTCTGCTAAAGTTATGGAGGCCGATCTTTGAGCCAACAGTCCTATTTGTTTCTGGACAATCTTTCTTCTGAAAGAACAGTTGGAACTAATTAACCTCAGTTAATGTCGTATGAAGTTCTAAGCTCGTGAGCGAAGGGACTTTTGAAAGGCAATTCTGCCATATTCACACAAAAAATTTGACATAATTAATTGAGAATATTTCCTGATTTAACCCCTCCTACACACTTGACCAAATCAGATGATTCTCATTAAAAAGTAATCAAGATTCCTGCAATTCTCAGGAGTAAAAGGGTTAAATGTCACATTTCCTGAATAAAACATTTCCACATATAATTTCTGCTTGTGGCATTATAACCTACACAAATGAGCTGGGTAATCTTTTTGGGGTAGTTAAAAGAACAGACTAAATTATTTACTGGTATAGGAGTTAGATTGTATGAACCTACATGGGACATTCCCTCACTCTGTCTGATGTTCTTTCCTTCTTTTACAAAGGCATCAACTTTCTCAGTCGAATATAATCTGGTCTCCACATTACAAAAAAGATATGAAGGAATTGGTGAAAGTGCAAAACAGATTTATAAGGATGATACCAGATCTGAGAACTTATAACTATCAGGAAAGACTGAACAGCCTGGGGTTTTGTTCCGAAAAAAACAGCTCAGGGGTGAGCTAAAAGAGGTCTTTAAAATTATGAAGGGTTTTGGTAGGGTAGATGTGGAGAAAATGTTTCTGTTTTTGGGGTGATCCAAAACTAGGGATCATAAATACAAGACAGTCACTCATATATCTAATAAGGAATTCAGGGGAAAAATCTTTACCCGGAGAGTGGTGAGAATGTGGAATGGATTAGTTGAGGCAATTAGCATAGATGCAGTCAAGGGGAAGCTAGATAAGCACATGAGGGAGAAAGGAATAGAAGGTTATACTGATAGGGTTAGATGAAGTAGAATAGGAGGAGGTTCATGTGCTGTATAAACTACAGCATAGACCAGTTAGGCCGAATGACCTGTTCCTGAGCTGTAAGTTTTATGGTCCATATAGCCCTCTAGTCACAACTCCCTGAGGCACATTCTGCTTATCCAGAACAGACTCCAACCTGAAGCTCATTTTTGTGGACATCCAAACCAATTAATTCAGGAACACATTAATCTGGCTGCTTCTCCACTGAACTGCTAACATAGTTTAACTTTTTGACAGGTCTGCTGGGAGAATTGTGTGAAAACTGCAGGGTACACTGGTTAGGTTTGCCAGCTTTGGTCAGAGACATTCCTGGAGGTACAATCATGTTATGTACTGACCACATGACATCTGAGATGTGATACCTGATCATGTGACATCTGATTACATGCACCAAATCACATTACTTTTAAAAATGTACATTCACATCATAAAAAATGTTAGCCCTCTGTAGTTGTGTATCTTTGCTCGTGGTTTTGCGCTAGCAGCTGTTGTGTGAGAAGTTCCAAGAAAAAGAAGGCCAGCAATGAGCAGGCAAAGAGGGAAACCAAAGGAAGGCAGGGAAGAGGGGAAACAGAGGGCAGGGAAGAGGGAAAACGGATGGCAAGGAGGAGGGGAACCAAAAGTGGAGGAAGGAACTGGTGGAGGGGTCTCCAGTTCTGGAGAGTCATAGAGAGATACAGCACTGAAACAGGCCATTTGGCCCACCGAGTCTGTGCCGACCATCAACCACCCATTTATACTAATCCAACATTAATCCCATATTCCCTACCACATCCCCACCTTCCCTCAATTCTCCTACCACCTATCTACATTAGGGGCAATTTACAATGGGCAATTTACCTATCAACCTGCAAGTCTTTGGCTGTGGGAGGAAACCGGAGCACCCGGCGGAAACCCATGCGGTCACAGGGAGAACTTGCAAACTCCGCACAGGCAGTACCCAGAATTGAACCCGGGTCGCTGGAGCTGCAAGGCTGCGGTGCCAACCACTGTGCCGCCCAACCACTGTGCCACAGAATTTCACATAATTCACAGAGTTTCACAGGATTCTAAAAGTTACAGCAAAGGGGGAGGCATTCGGCCTCAGTGCCAGTGCTCTATCCTATATTGTCCCACACCCCAACCCGGCCCCCCAGATCTTTTTAAATTCCTCTTTTTCAGATATATTTCCCCATCCCATTTAAATTAAGTTTCAGTCTCTACCTCAATAGCCTTGTGTGGTGAAGGATCTCAGAGTTTAATAGTTCTCAATTCAAGAACTTGTCTCCTCCCTTCCCCCTTGATTCTTCCAACGATGATTCTTGGTTTCCATTCCCTCGTTCCCGATTTGCTCACCAATGGAAACAATCTTCCATATTTATCCACAAAAAGGTCCCGGGTTTCACTTGCCCCTTTACTGGCTGTTCCTCTCTCAGTGCTGCTCCCATTTACCACACTGCTGCTCCTGAATCTTCACATTCCCCACTCTCATTCTCTCCTACGAGCCCCATTCCCCATACGAACATACGAAGTCGGAGCAAAAGTAGACCATTCGGCCCCTTTAGTCTGCTCCGCCATTCAATAAGATCATGGCTGATCTGCTTGTGTCTCGAATTCTACACTCCCATCTACCCCCGATAACCTTTGATTCCCTTGCATAACAAGAATCCATCTACCCTCGCCTTAAAATTATTCAATGACCCTGCCTCCACCACCTTCTCAGGCAGAGTTCCAAAGTCTCACAATCCTCAGACAGAAAAAATTTCTGCTCATCTCTGTCTTAAAAGGGTGACCCCTAATTTTAAAACAGTGCCCCCTAGTTCTGGACCTCCCCATGAGAGGAAACATCCTTTTCACATCCACCTTGTCAAGACCATTCATGATCTTATATACTTCAATCAAGTCTCCCCTCACTCTTCTGAACTCTAGTGAAAACAAGCCCAGTCTGTCTAACCTTTCCTCATAAGACAACCTGCTTATTCCAGGTATCAATCGAGTAAACCTCCTCTGAACCGCCTCCAATGCATTCACATCCTTTCTTAAATAAGGAGACCAAAACTGCACACAGTATTCGAGATGTGGTCTCACCAATGCCCTGTATAACTGAAGCATAACATCCTTACTTTTATTTTCAATTCCTCTCGGAATAAAGGATAGCATTCCATTAGCCTGCTTTATTACCTGCTGTACCTGCACACTAACTTTTTGTGACTCATGCACAAGAACACCTAGATCCCTCTGCACCTTGGAGTTCTGCAGTCATTCTCCATTTAAATAACTCTCTGCTTTTTTATTGTTCCTGCCAAAGTGAACAACTTCACATTTTCCCACATTATGCTCCATCTGCCAGATTTTTGCCCACTCACTCAACCTATCTATACCTCCCTGTAAGCTCCTTATGTCATCTTCACAACATACTTTCCTATCATCTGCAAATTTAGCTACCATGCCATCGCTCCCCTCATCAAAGTCATTGATGTAATTTATAGAAATTTGAGGCCCCAGCACAGACCCCTGCGGGACTCCACTCGTCACGTCCTGCCAATCAGAAAAGGACCCATTTACGCATACTGTTTTCCTCCAGCCAGCCAATCTTCTATCCTTATAAATATGTTACCCTCTACACCAGGAGCTCTTACTTTGTTCAATAACCTTTTATGTGGCACCTTGTCAAATGCCTTCTGGAAATCCAAGTACAGTACGTCAATGGGCTCCCCTTCGTCCATTGCACATGTTACTCCTTCAAAGAACTCTAATAAATTGGTGAAACACGATCTGCCTTTCACAAAGCAATGCTGACTATTGCCGATTACATTGAGTTTTTCTAAGTGTCCAGCTGTAGCCTCCTTAATGATCGATTCTAACACCTTCCCCACGACAGACGTCAAGCTAACTGGCCTACAGTTACCTGTTTTCTGCCTCCCACCTTCTTGAATAGAGCGGTTATATTTGCTATTTTCCAGTCTGATGGAACCTTTCCAGAATCTAGCGAATTTTGAAAAATGAACACCAATGCATCTACTACCTCATTAGCCACCTCTTTTAAGACCCTAGCATGAAGCCCATCTGGACCTGGGGATTTGTCAGTCCGCAGCTACATCAGTTTGGTCAGTACCGCTTCCCTGGTGGTTGTAATTTCACCAAGTTCCTCTCTTCCTTCCACCTCCTGATTTACAGCTATTACTGGAATGTTTTTTGTATCCTCTCTAGTGAAGACAGAAGCAAAATATTTGTTCATTTCATTCGCCATTTCCTTATTATCCATTATTCGCTCCCCATTCTCACTCTCTAGAGGACCAGCCCTCACTTTACTTACACTTTTCCTTTTTAAATACCTGTAGAAACTCTTGATATACATTTTTATATTTCTGGCTAGCTTCCACTCATGCTCTAATTTCTTTCTGCTGATTAGCCTTTTAGTCATTCTTTGCCGTTCTTTATATTCTGACCAATCATCTGACCTGCCACTCATCTTTGCGCAATTATGTGCTTTTTCCTTAAGTTTGATGCTTTCCTTAACTTCTTTAGTTAACTATAAATGGTGGGTCCTCCCCTTCGAATTTTTCTTTATAGTAGGAATATATTTATCCTGAGAATTCTGAAATATCCCCTTGAATGTCTGCCACTGCTTCTCTATTTATCTATCTCCTCCCCTAGTAACCCAGTTCACTTCAGCAAGCACAGTTTCCATGCCCACATAGTTGCCCTTATTTAAGTTTAAAATACTAGTCTTAGACTCACCCTTCTCTCTTTCAAACTGGATGTAAAATTCAATCATACTTTGGTCTCTGCTACCTACAGGGCCTTTACTCTGAGGTCATTAATCAATCCTGTCACATTACAGAATGCCAAGTTTAATATAACCTGCTCTCTGGTTGGTTCCAGAAAGTGCTGCTCAAAGAAACTATCTCGAAACCATTCTATGAACTCCTCAGCCAGGCTACTATTGCCAATCTGATTTTTCCAGTTTATATGTAGATTAAAATCACCCATGATTATTGTCGCCCCTTTATCACAAGCACCCAATATTTCTTCTTGTATACTTCGTCCTACATTATGGTTACTGTTAGGGGACCTGGAGACCACTCCCATTAGTGACTTCTTTCCCCTACTATTCCTCATCTCCACTCAAACCATTTCTACATCCTGATCTCCTGAACAAAGGTTATCTCTAACTATTGCACCAATGCCATCCTTGAGTAACAATGCTGCCCCTCCACATTTACCTAGCTTCCTATTTTTCTTGTACGTCATATACCCCTCAGTATTCAGGACCCAATCCTTCTCATCCTGCAGCCATGTCTCCTTAATGGCTATCACATCATATTTATTTACTTCAATGTGCGCTATCAGTTTGTCTACTTTGTTATGAATGCTACGTGGATTCAGATATAGAGCCTTTAGTTTTGTCTTTTTGTTATTTTTGTAATATCTAGTCTTGACTGTTGGTGTGTTATTAGGCTTTTTCCGCGCTGTACCTTCTTGCCATTCTCTGACCTTCATTTCCTATATTACTATTCTGCTCTCCTGCCTTGGCTCTACCTTTTGGTTTGCTACGTCTACCCAGGCTTGATCCCTCACCCCCCCTTGTTTAGTTTAAAGCCCTCTCTATTTCCTTAGTTATATGGTTTGCTAGAACATTGGTCTCAGCACGATTCAGGTGCAGACTATCCCAACGGTACAGCCCCCACTTTCCCCAGTACTGGTGCCAGTGCCCCACGAACTGAAACCCACTTTTCCCATACCAGTCTTTGAGCCACGTATCCATTTCACTAACCTTACATGCCCTCTGCCAACTGGCACGTGGCTCAGGTAATAATCCAGAGATTATTACCTTTGAGGTTCTGCTCTTCAATTTGGTGCCTAGCTCCTCATGCTGTCTAAGCAGAACCTCTTTCCTCGTCCTACCTATGTCGTTGGTACCTACATGGAGCACGACAATTGGATCCTCCCCCTCCCACTCCAAGTTCCTGTTCAGCCCCAAGCAGATGTCCCGAACCCTGGCACCGGGTAGGCAACACAGCCTTCTGGCGCTCTCAGCTGCACAGAACAGTGTCAATCACCCTCACTACACTATCTCCTACTACCACTACATTCCTTTTTGCTCCACCACTTTAATGGCTTCCTGTACCACAGTGCCATGGTCTGCTCATCCAACTGGCAGGCCTTGCTTTCGTCCACACAGGTTGAGAGCACCTCAAACCTGTTTGACAATTTCAAAGTCTGAACCTCACTACTACTGTCTGCTCGGTCCCTTTACCTGAATTGCTCACGGTCACATCCATCTGTCCCTCACTGCTGACCAAAACAGATGACCCTGTTCTAAGAGATGTGACCATCTTCCAGAACAAAATGTCCAAGTATTTCTCCCCCCTCCCTAATGTTGCGCAGTGTTTGCAGTTCAGCTTCCAGATCAATAATCCTGATATGGAATTCCTCCAGCTGCTTACACTTTCTGCAGATGTCCAGTCACCCTCTCCCCCATGCCACCACTCTCGGGCTCCCCAGATTTCCAAGCTCCCCGATTCCAGATTCTCCAGCCCCCTCCCAAGTGCACACCAGCGGTTGTCTGGTGGTGGTTGGGTGGCATCACCAAGCCACAGGCTTCTGTGAGCAGCAGCCAGTGGCATCATGGTGCCGGTGGTGGGGGTGGGGGGGGGTTGGCTGCTGGGGAACACTGTAGTGTGAAATTTAAATCACTGATGTCCTGGGTTGCTGGAGGCAGTGGTTGGGAGAGGAAGTGCCAATTTCGGGAGACTGCCATGTAAACAGGTGGATTGAGATCACAAGCCACAGTACCGGGAGTCTATGAGTTATCTCTGTAGTTTTGCCAGTGCAACAGCATATGACTTGACACACATACTGGACAAGCATAGAAAATTTACGGCTCAGAAAGAGGCCACTTGGCCCATTGTGTCTGCGCTGGCCGATAAACTAGCCACCCAGTCTAATCCCACTTTCCAGCATTTAGTCTGTAGCCTTTAGGTGCATATCCAGACACCTTTTAAATGAGTTGAGGGTTTCTGCCTCTACTACCCTACAGGCAGTGAGTTCCAGACCCCTACCAGCCTTCTGGGCGAAAACACTTTTCCTCATCTCCCTCCAATCTTTCTACCAATCACTTTAAATCTATGCCCCCTAGTCACTGACCTCTTCTTCTTCTTCTTTGGCCTCCTTGTCTCGAGAGACAATGGGTAAGCGCCTGGAGGTGGTCAGTGGTTTGTGGAGCAGCGCCTGGAGTGGCTATAAAGGCCAATATTCTGGACTTATAACCCGTAACTGCTGCCTTCCGTGTTGTTCCCATCCATTCGATCCACGCCCCTGACAATTCTGGACATCTCAATCAAATCTACCCTCAGCTTCCTCTGTTCCAAGGTGAGCAACCCTATCCAATCTATTTCATAGCTGCGTTTTTCCAGTCCTGGCAACATCCTCGTAAATCTTCTCTATACCCTCTCTAGTGCAATTTTTTCTTCTTTTTTTTATTCGTTTGTGGGATGTGGACGTCGCTGGCTAGGACAGTATTTATTGCCCATGCCTACTTGCCCTTGAACTCAGTGGCTTGCTAGGCCATTTCAGAGGGCATTTTAAGAGTCAACCACATTGCTGTGGGTCTGAAGTCACATGCAGGCCAGACCAAGTAAGGACAGCAGATTTCCTTCCCTAAAGGACATTAGTGAATCAGATGGGTTTCTACAACAATCGACAATGGTTTCATGGTCATCATGAGACTAGCTTTTTAATTCCAGATTTATTAATTGAATTCAAATTTCACCATTTGTCGTGGTAGGATTCGAACCCATGCCCCAGAGCATTAGTCTGGGCTCTGGATTACTAGTCCAGTGAAATTACCACGACGCCACTGCCGCCCCTCAATTACATCCTTTCTGTAATGAGGTGACCAGAACTGCACCCAGTACTCAAGTTGTGGCCTAACCAATGAGTTATACAGTTCCAGCATAACCTCCCTAACTCTTATATTCTATACCTCGGCTAATTAAGGAAAGGATTCTATATGCCTTCTTAACCATCTTATTGACCTGTCCTGCTACCTTCAGGGATCTGTGGACATTCACTCCAAGGTCCCTCACTTCCTCTACACTGCTCAGCATCCTCCCATTAATTGTGTATTCCTTTGCCTTGTTTGACCTCCCCAAATGCATCAGCTCACACTTCTCCAAGTTGAAATCGATTTGCCACTTTTCTTCCCACCTGACCAGTCCATTGATAACTTTCTGCAGCCTACGGCTATCCGCCTCGCTATCAACCACACGGCCAATTTTCGTGTTGTCTACAAACTTCTTGAATATTCCCCCTACATTACATCCAAATCGTTAATATATACCACAAAAAGCAGGGGACCTAGTACTGAGCCCTGTGAAATGCCACTGGAAAGAGCCCTCCTGTTTCAAAAACACCCGTCAACAATTACCATTTGTTTCCTGCCACTGAGCCAATTATGTATCCAGCTTGCTACATTCCTCTGGATCCCATGTGCTTTTTTTCAACCAGTCTGCCATGTGGGAGCTTGTCAAAAGCCTTGCTAAAATCTATGTAGACCACATCAACTGTACTACTCTCTTCAATCCTCCTGTTACTTCCACAAAAAATTCAATCAAGTTAGTCAGACATGTTCTTCCCTTAACAAATCCATGCTGACTATCCTTGATTAACCCGTGCCTTTCTAAGTGACAGTTTATCCTGTCTCACAGAATTGATTCCAATAGTTTTCCCAATAGCGAGGTTAGACTGACTGGCCTGTAATTATTCAGTTTATCCCTTACTCTCTTTTTAAACAAAAGTACAACGTTAGCAGTTCTACATTCCTCCGGCACCACACCTGTACCCAGTGAGGATTGGAAAATGATGGTCAGACCTTCCGCTATTTCCCTCCTGGTTTCTTTTCACAGTCTGGGGTACATTTCATCCAGCCCTAGTAATATATCCACTTTTAAGGATGCTAATCCTATTAATATTTGCTCTCTCCCTATATTTATCACATCCAATACTTCACACTCCTTCTCCTCAACTACAATACCTGCATCATCCCCCTCTTTTGTGAAGACAGACGCGAAGTATTCATTAAGAACCATACCAACATCTTACACCCCTACACACTGGTTACCTTTTTGGTCTTTTATGGGCCCTACTCTTTCCTTAGTTACCTTCTTACTCAATGTATTGATAAAACATCTTTGGGTTCACCTTGATTTTGCTTGCCAATATTCTTTCATGACCTCTCTGTTTTCCTAATTTCCTTTTTGATTTCACCCCTCCACCTTCTCTACTCCTCTTGGCTTTCTGTAGCAGTGAGTTCTCGGTGTCGGACATAAGCTTTCCTTTTCTCCTTATCTTACCCTGTGAGCTGCTTGACATCCAGGGGGCTCTAGATTTGGCTGTCCCACCCTTTTCCTTTGTGTGAACATGTTTACTCTGAACCCCTTGAATTTCCCGTTTGAATGTCGCCCACTGCTCTGACACTGACTTACCTTCAAGTAACAGTTTCAGACCACTTTCACTAAATCACTCCTCAGCTTAGTAAAATTGGCCTTGCTCCAATTGAGAACTCTAACTCCTGTTCTATCCTTGTCCTTTTCCATAATTATGTTAAAACTAACTGAATTATGATCACTACCACCAAAATGCTCTCCCACTGCCACTCCTTCTACCTGCCCAGCTTCATTTCCTAAAACTAAGTCCAAATCTGCACCTACTCTTGCTGGACCCACCACATACTGACCAAAAAAAGTTCTCCTGAATGCACCTCAAGAATTCTGCTCCCTCAATTCCTTTTACACTAAAACTATCCCAGTTAATATTGGGGTTGTAAAAATCTCCTCCAATTACTGCCCTACTACTTTTGCACTTCTCAGAGATTTGCCTACATATTTGCTCTTCTTTCTCCCTCTGACTGTTAGGGGGTCTCCCAGCAATGGGAATCACTAACCTGTCAGCTCAAGAATGTTCCTGTGGGAGAAAGTCTATTTACATCATATTTACAGATTCAGGATTGTGGGGAATTACACTAACAGCAAAAGACCATAATATTGTAACACATGGTTTTTACAGGACGCTCTACTTTGTCAATGTAACTGATTAGCATAGATTCTATTTTCTTCTGCATCAACTGGAAAAGTGATGACCCTGAAATTAAGCTGTTGGATACAAGCATACAAATGTTTGATGTGTTTATCTTAATTTCTTTTCCCTACTATTTTAACAGAAGCATACATCTTTTTATTTTAAATGGGATAATATGTTTGGCATAACATTAAGGAAAGAGCAGAAATAGAAACAATATGGTGTTACACTGAGGAGGTATCCTCTGCTTCAGGAACCATGATGCATATTTTTCCAGCTCCGGATGAAGTAAAAGTGGCATGCTGCCACCATTCATATAAAATATAATTTTAAAAATTATTGTGCACTAATTCCAGCACACTCAAGTTACATTTTGAATCCCGTTGCACTATGGAACGCTAGCACAGGAATTTCACTGCTGATGGAAAAGCTTGACAGAACTTGATTTAAAAAAATGTGCCATCAACATTCAAAAATAAATCCAATTCTGCCTAAATGCCTTTTGAAATACATACATGAAAATGATGACTCATTGAAAGGGTGTTGCAGTAAAATTATCCCCAAATAAACTTTGTTACAAAGTGCTCGGACACAATTCCTCACATGGTGAGTTTAGAATCTCAAATCATATGCTCTTTCCCATAGGAGGAGACAGAGAGAGAGAGAGAGGAATCTAGTTAGATGAGTCACTTCAAAATTCTCCTACACATTTGTCCCAGCTGGGCAAAGTACAAAGCAGCCAGAGTCCTATGAAGCTGAATGCCAGTCAAGACACAAAGCACAACACAAAAAGATGAGAAGTCTCAAAAAGTGAAGCAAGTAGGAACATAAAATACAGAACAAGAAAAGGCAATTTTTCCTATCCAGACACAGTCTAAATATGATTATTCCATTGTCAAGACCCCCTCCATCCCTACCAACACCATTGTCCGCCCTCCCACCCCCAACCTTGCTGAATAAAAATCAACCTGTGCTGTTAATATCTATAAAAATGTAAACAGAGAATGTGTTACTTTTCAACGCAACTCTCAGTCAAGTGAGACCAATCCAATCTTGGTCTAGTGTCCTAAGACACGTCCTGTCACAGTCTGAAGCACAATGGATAAATTTGGGTGCCAATGAATAGAAAAAAATAGCATCAGTAATAGGCAACAACCTCCAATGGGGAAGCTCACCCTTGTTCACACACAAGATTGTATCTATTGCAAAATGCCTTTTAAAAGAAAAGACTAGGGTTACTCTCATGAAGTTTATCACATCATCCGCATTAATCTTATAACACACTTTGGTTACTCTCTGTATAATTGGTGTAGTGCTATTTGACTCAATATTTGCCTCTGAACCTGAATTTGAAGCTTGATGTTCATCAGAGCCTCTCTGAAGAACCAAACACAATCTGTTACACTCTGCAGGGAACAAGAAACTCAGCACTTGTGAAATTGTGCATTGACGTAGTAATTGAATCCCATTGCACACAAGAACTGAAGCAAAGGTCATTGTAAATCTAGCAAGTGGATGCATTAATTCAGATCATCTTTACACCAGCAGGATGAATGCAACAGGAGGAAATATCTTCTGTATTTATCGGTATTGCGGGAGTTTGTCATTGCCAGAATTGCCATCCTAGGATAAGACATTAAACCAAAGTTTTATCTTCAGCTGGAGATTAAATGAAGAACAGTAAGTTCTCCCTGTCACCTAGCCAAAATTCTTTCCTCAACCACCAAAAACATTTAATTGATTTCATTGCTGTTGCGGAACATTGCAGGTGCAAAATGGCTGCTGCGTTTTCCTATATAACAAGCACTTTGAAAGTAATTAATTGTATGACATGCTGAGACATTTTGGGGAGGTGATAAGGCGCTATATGATTGCCTATATTCAAATAAAGACTATTCAAAGATGCACTGTTTCACTGGAGATAAATTGTGAAACTAATTATTATGAAAAGCAACTGGAACCATCCCCCAGATAAACAGAACTGGTACATCTGGGGTCAAATGAACTATATAATTAAAATATCCTACAAGAATAATTCACCTTTTTCTATTCAAAGAACACAAAAACCTAATGAAACAATGAAGGCCTGATTATTACCTGGTTTTCTCTGCGAATCTAACTGCTCTCTGGCACCACATTACTGCCAACATTATATTTTGTTACCATCTCAAAAGTTTTGAAGCTAGCTTTAATCATGTAAAATCTGAAGCAGACACAAAGCTCTTCTAAGGTTTTTATTCCATCATGAATTAGTGTCTTACATTTAAAATGCCTTTCATCATCAGCTTGTATTGCCTTCAGGTGCCTATAAATTCCTCTTTGTCTCTGTAGTGCTGTCTATCAGATCATGTCATCAGTTTTACTGCAGGCAAGAGACACCACACCTCTTCCTGAGACACAGACAACACAACAATTACAAAGTCAGGCCTCTATATCAGCCATTTCAAGCACTCTTTTTTTCCCAAACTACTTACCAGAAATTGGTTGCTAAGGTAAACAAAATCAGATTTTCAATGGCTAAATTCCAGGGAGATGGTGGTTGGCAACTGGTTTAAAGAGGAGACTATTTAAGCTGGAACTACAGGTAAATTCCCATAAATTGTGGAACAGGTAAATGTTGCGGGGAGAGGAAGGGAAAGGAGGTGAGGGGTGAGGATGGGAGGGAAGTGGTAAGAGAAGGGGCGAGGGGATGGTGGAGGGGGAGGGGTAAGGAGAGGGGAGAGAATGGAAGGAGCAAGGGGTGGAGGGGAGGAGCAGGGGTTGAAAGAGAGAAACTAAATAAAATAGAATTGCTGACTCTCTGGTTTACAACTTTGAAAAGTAACACAGTAATATATTACTTTGTTTTCTTGCCATTTTAATGCCTAAATAGGTATTTTGTAATAAATCATTTAGATGTTGTTCTGAATATAGCAGACCCATGAAGTTCTATATATTTCAGATATCTAGTTTTCAAATGTAAAATATTACAGCGATCTCTGTTGCTGATTTCTTATCTACACATCTACTTAACAGCAGTATGAGAGGGACACAGAAACAATACTTAGGTTTATCTCTGCATCTCCGCATCCACCTGAGTTCCACTGCTCTTGAAGGTTTCCTTCACTCACTGACACTTCATTGTAACCCCAGTCGACTACTATAATCATGTAAATTCACTCATGGACGGTTTAAAGCCACTTTTGAATCCAGTTATAAACTGTTGAATGTTATGTGAACGATTGCTACTATGTTAACTACCCCGGCTGAAAATTTTCTCCGTAGTTTGGAGGGCATCAAAAGCCAAAGCACAACCATGATCCAGAATAAAATTATAGTGCAGGAGATGAGAGAAACTGATGAAAGAAGCATCACCATACATTCAGCATATTCCACATGATAAGGGCCAAGGATTTATACTTGTGAACATTTTTTGTACATTTAAATTCCAGGTTCTTGGTCATATTGAATATATTGTTATTTGTTATTATATACTAATTTAATATAAATTTCTCCAGTCATGTACTATTTCCTAACTGAAATGTTGGAGGGTGGGGGCAGTTGACCCGTTCCTTAGGCCCCTGCCACGTTACTCATGAGTTAGCCACTGGGAGATGCAATGCTGTACCCCTTCCTGTCCTGTGAGAGAAACAGCTGGATTTTATTCAGCATTTACCTCGAGTGAGTCAGGAACCTCTGTGTGGGAAGCAGCAGTCCCATCAAACCTCACTCATTTTGTTTTAAAAATTAATCTCAGGCCTAAAACCTTGAATTTCCTTGGGTTATGAACTTAATTGGATTGCTCCTGCTGGTGTTTTCCAGCACTGATCCAGTCAGAGTTTGCAAGTGTGAGTACCTCATTTGCCTGGAGCAAACAAGCACAAATACCATTATGAGTGCATCTCTGGTGCCCACGTGGTCCCTGCTGCTGGAAAATACACCCCATAGGTTCGCCAGACCTTGCCTGACCCAGTAAAATAGGAACACCAAGTGCAGGGAGTCCACGTGCCTCGCTATTTTCCACAACTCCACCAATTCCCTATCCCCAGAACACATTTGCCTTTATAAGGGGTGGGCTGGTACTCCACTGTTAGGAGCTGTACTCCAGGAGGTACAGCTGGGATCTCACAGAACCCTGAGGAATTTTAGCCCCTAAGTTTCTAAATGGATTTCTGAAATTATTTAACCATAAATCTTACTCCCAACATTTCCCCGACAGTGACAGGTCTGGGAATCATATAAGTAAGCTTGTACCCAGTTATTTCTTTCGCATACTGACATTATGTGGTGTATCTTTCATAAACTCTACAGAATTCCCAGCTGGAAAGGCATCCATGGACATAGGTGGGAACAGGATTCAACTCTACTGTGAGAACTCTACAAATGAATAGCCTACTGACATTTACTAACTAGGTACAAACATAAAGCATGACACTAGGGCGAGTGTGATACTCATCAGAGGTTGGTCCACTGCTGCTTGGATCAAACCCAGCAAGAATCACTGTTTTCTCCAGAAACAAAAAGTAAAAGCATTTTCAGCAACTGAATTATTGCAACAACTTGCAGTCGACTAATTTTGGTTCTATCATCATCAATGCTACAAACTAGCCATTTATAAACAATTACCTTAATAGAAGTGCTTTAAATATTAGCAGTTTAATAGTTAAACCAGAGACTGCCTTCACCATTCAATCTGTGCGTGAATCAGCTTGATTGACAAATTTCAACACTGAAGACAAAAAGCTTTTCTAAGCAATTCTGAAAATATTGACAGAAACCAGTCTTTTAAAAGCTGACATGTCACATGCTCACAACCTGTTTATATAATCAAGACACATTAAAGACCTGACCCAATGTTTGCTGATGAAAATATCACTGTGTGGTGTACCTGGCCCAGAAAGATAGATCAACTACTTGGTAAGATCGTCTTCATTCTCCAATGACATACATATCCTCCAGATGAGAGAGGAGTTTAGTTTGGTTCTGTGGCAGTCACATCCTGAGCATGCACATGAAAACGACATCACGATATTGCAGACAGATGTATGTGGTCTCCAAGTTCTGCATTGTATAAAGTTCCACTTTGCCAGTTTGTTTTGATCTAAAATTAAAGAAATTAACCACTTATCACTAACTCATGTCCCCACCCACACTGCCCCTCCCCCCACCCACTCCAAAGCACTATATCTATGCTGGGCTGATGGGGATAGATGAGTGGAATTGTTGCTTGTGGAGCATGCATATTATTTAAAGAAGAATGATGCTATCAAATAAGTAATCTAATTTTTTCCTTCATTCTTCATTCTCTACATAGTGTACTGAATTCAGGTCGAGGAGGCCTCTGCAAAGGAGGCAAAGCACCAGCTGTTAGGACTGATCTGTTAAAGGCATTATTGTATGGTACAATGAAATCTAGACAGTAATGCTTACTAAGTGTATAAATGCTCCTTGTGGCTACTTAGAATTGATGCACATAGTTTAATAGGTTTGAATAGTGCATATATGTGAATAATTAAATTAAACAGCCTGCATAAAGTAGGATTCACAAATAGGTAATCCCCATATAATGTGAATGTACACGGGTTATGGAAGACTGAAATTGCCACAAAGTGAATCCAAATAGAACTAGGTTTAAAGTTAATGTGGAATTGATGCTGGATACACTCCAGAATAGAATTGCCACCTTTCAGGATTTCTGATCTTTTCTTCCTTCATACAAAGTATCCTGGGATTGAGCTATGTCCAGGTTTTGTGTTTTAAAATAAACTGAAATTTATATAGTGTTTCTTTTGAAAAGCCACACGTGCAGGCAGTGAAGATATGTATCAGAACCAGGCGGGTCAGTTTTTGGAAGGTAATTACTCATGCAATTGTCTCATTCCAGGTCCATTAGCTCAGATGGCCCGCATTTATTTTAAAATGACCTACCATACCAAATTCAGGTTCTCTGAGGACTGGAGATGTTTTCTATCATCTAATTATATATTGGGTAGTACAGGCACATCCTGGATGCAAGATGTTCAGACCATTTAGGGAGTGACAAATGACCTGTCACACCAAACTCAAGTGCTCTGAAGCTTGAAAAAGCACTGTACACTCTGGGTTTGTGATGTCTGTCTAACATCTGGTAGGAGATGTTCCCCCAATGAGGAAGGAGTAAAAGCAGGTTTAATTGAGAGACCTGCTGGTGAATCACTATTGAGAAAGGCAGGCAGCCATCCAGCATCATATGCCTCTCCCTGGATGGATAGACACAGAGAGTAAAGTAAGGTTTTAGAACAAGAGGGTGCGAGGGGTAGACCTGGACCCTGCTGCTAAAGTAAAATCCAAGAGGTCAGTTTTTGTGGTTAGAAGTCCTATAGAAAGTAAAGGATGCCAAAAATAATTAAGTAAGTTCACAAAAAGCACAAGGAGTGTGGTTTATTATTTCTTCCATTTTCAAGGGCAGAAATAAAATTGAGTGGAATTTGCTCCATGTTCACTTGCTGTCTGTGAATTAAGGCAGTTTAGTGTTGCATAGCTTATCAAGTGTTTTAGTCCTCTTTTGAAAAGATTGGAGGATTGCATATGCAAAAGATCACATGGGTATCCTACTGTCACACCTCTGGGTTATAATTATCGGCATACTCTGAATGCAAGACATTCAGACCATTTACAGGAGTGACTAGCACTTCTGTGTCTAATAAATTATCGAAGGCAAGGCCCAAAATTGTGACAAGAGTCAGAGAAATTATGATATCAGAGGAAGCCATCAGCTCATCGTGCCTGCGCCAGGACTAGTTCTTTAACTGGATCCACGTACACCAGTCTAAGATGCAGAATCCTTGATTTTGTATTTAGAGGCACAGAATACAAAAGGAAGGAGGTACTATTGAATTTGGAGTACAGTTTGGTCATCCCATTATATAAACACAATGGAAAAGGTACTTTGTTCTTTGTACAGAAGAAATTAATTAGAATGTTACCAGGCATGAGAAGTTAGAGCTTCTTTTTCTGGAGATGAGATTGTTAAAGGGTGACTTAATAGAGGACTTGAAGATTATGATGAGTTATGCTAAAGTCAGCCATGAAAGTTTGATTCCATTGGCTTGTGAAAAGGTAGCAAGTTCAAGATAACAATAAAATAAAGGGGAGTAAGAAAAAAAAATTACACTGGTGATTAGAATATGAAATTATCTGCTTGAAACCATTGTAGCTGTAAACTCTTTTAAAAGGAAATTAGAAAGTTGCTTGAAAATGATAAATATTAAAGATAAAGTGGAGTGAGTAGGAGAGTAGCACATGGAGAAAAATACCAGCACAAGCTTGATAGACCAAAAGGATCCCTTCTGTGCTTGACATTCCACAATTCTTTAATCAATATAGAGAATGGACTTCATGGTAGAGTAGCAAAACCTGAAACTGCTTATGAAAAAACTAGATGCTGCAATAGGGGAAGTATGGTTTGGTCCTTCTGGATGAATGAACCAAGATATGCCAAAAAGCCTTTCTATTTCTCTTGTGGATAAGGTGATTTAGTTACAAGTCTCGTGAACAGTTTTATATCTGAAACTATCAACTGCAGGACTCATACACAATCTAAATTTTAAACTAATTCCAATGTCGGGTTGGAAAATTCAAGCTGGAGAAGAGAAGCAATAATTAAACAGGACTTGTATCACAAATTAAAATGTAGCTGGTTTACATAGTGAAACATTAGCTGGCAAAGAGCAATATCAAAACTGTATGTTTCAACAATAACAGACATAGAGCATTCACTCAAAAACTGCTCAAAGTCAGGTGTTTAACCTAACATATCAAATTAAAACCTCACGAATAACCTATCAACGTGCTTTGAATGAAAATAGCTTATCTTGTGGTGTAGGTGTCATAATTGTAACAGACATTCTACAGTTAAGAAAGAATGAGCATAATTGTGTTCATATAATGCTTTATCACATCCTCAGGATACCTCCAAGTGTTTTACAATCAATTAAATATGTTTGGAAGCATGGGTACTGTTGGTATTATAGGTAAATGCAACAACCCTATTGCGCACAGCAAAGCTCCACAAACTGTAAAAGAGACAGCAAATGAAATAAGTAACTAGTCAATCCAATTTTTTTGTTGGATTTAGTTGAGGGAAGAATGCTTACCAGGAGAACTTTATATTCTTTTTCAAATGGAATCTATTATATCCATCTGAACAGGCAGTGAGTGTCACATTATCATTTCCTGTCCAAAATCCGGCAGCTCCAACAATGCAGCACTCCTTCAGTACTGCATTCAAGTATCAGCCTAGATTATTTGCTCAGGCCCTGAACTGGACCTTGAACCCACAACTTTCTGACACAGAGATGGGAATTATACCAATTCAGTTAATTTTATTTGTTTCTGTCTTACAATTTGGCAACTAGTTCTACTTTGTAATATGTTGGTACACATAAGCAGTTATATGTAGCATATGGAAAAAGCAAGTGATTTGTATAGAGCTGGATACCATTCCTCAAAGATCTTGGAGTTCAGCATTTACACCCAACCAAGACTGATGGATTGAAAGTGTTTGAGCTGCAGGGAATAGCCCCCTACATTTTGCAGACAACACTGGGAGGGGGAAAGTTAGTGAAGTGCCTCCTATTTCACTGCAAAACATTTAGTTCCTATCCCTAATCCTGTTCTATCCACCTTTTCTGTCTCTGCTCTGTTCCCAGTCTGCTGGGATTCAGTGCTGTTCCTCCTAATTTTCTATTAAATGAAAGAGAAAGCTATTAGAAAAAGGAGTTGCCAAGCACCTATAGCACAGGTGAAAGCATCTTATTAAGTATAACATGATCAAAGAGACCTTTCAGTTGCACCCTGGAGGAAGGAATAGCTCATCTCTAAATTGTAGTCCCTTGCTTTGTTTCATTGCAACGGGAGAAAGAGCAGCAACGTTGTTGGGGCTGAGGTGCTGTGGGAAAGCTGGATGAGGCAAAGAATGGGAGGGAAAAACAAAGACCGTATAGAAGCACGTGAGCAGAGAGGAATGACTAAGTAATCTGTTTTGCGGTACTGGATAGGGGATTGGTGAATGCTGACTAAGAAACTTCCTGCTCCTCATTGAATATGTCTAGGATCACATATGAACAATAAAGAGGTACTGAAGGGCTGCCAATGCCTGTAGAACCATATATCAGCTTCAGCCTCACCTGCTGCTGAAACGCTCATCCATGCCTTTGCTACCTCTAGATGTCTACTCGAACGCACTCCTGGCCAACCTCCCAGCTTCCACCCTTCATAAACTTGAGGTCATCCAAAACTCTGCTGCTAATATCCTAACTCACAACAAGTCCTGTTCACCCATCAGCTCTGCGCTCACTAACTTACATTGGCTCCTGGTCTGGCAACACCTTGACTTTAAAATTCTCATCCTTATTTTTAAACCCCGTCATGGCCTCACTCCTCCCTAGCTCTGTAACCTCCTCCAGCCCCATAACCCTCCAGGATATACATGCTCCTCCAATTCTGGCCTCTTGTACATCCCTGACCTTAATCACTACACCGTTGGCAGCCGTGCCTTCACTGACCTAGGCCCTAAGCACTGGAATTCCCTCTCTAAACCTCTCCACTTCTCTATCTTGCTCTCCTCCTTTAAGCCTTTCCTTAAAACCTATCTCTTTGGCCAAGCTTTTGGTCATTTTCCTAACATCTCATGTGGTTTGGTGTCAAATTTTGGTTTACAATGGCCCTATGAAGTGTCTTGGAAGGTTTTACTATGTTAAAAGAACTATATAAATGCAAATTTTTAAGCCATAGCTTCCAGGACTGCTGTAAACAAAAAGGAAGCAAAATGTTAACAAGAAGTACTGAAGCAGCTGTAGGAGTAGCTCTAAATGTGCATAGCAGTAGCGGCAATGGCAGAGTTAACGCACCCTGTCTGTATTGATGAGCTAATTGTGTGGAAGACAGATGGTCTGATTCTGGCACATCATAGAACAATGTGGTGAAGGGCACTGACTGAAGTCCTATGTGGAAGGAAATCTTAGGAAGGAACTGTCAAACTATGACTGTAGCTATACTTTTCTATAACACTATAGAGACTTGCAGAGATAGAAAGAAACAGCTGCACATGAGGAGAAGAGGCAAAAGATGTATGAGAGATATGGAGAGAGAAAAACAGTGAGAGAAATGTACAGTGGCAGTAAGAAAAAGGCAAATGGAAGTACAAGAAGCGGCATGAATGGAGGGATGAGAGGCAGATAGCAGCAGAGTTTTTAAGTGGATCCAAGTGAGGTCTCATAATGATAGTCCATTGCTAAAATGTAGATCAGAACGCATAATTCTTAGGGAATGTAAGAACAAAGATGGTATTTATATTGTTTGGTTTAATGTTTAAAACATTACACAGGAAAGCAAACAGTTCTGCACTGGATTGATTTTTAAAGGGCTACTATCTTTCAGAAATAATGTTTGGTGACTTTATTTTGGAGAGAAAAAAAAGCGAGAAAAGCCATGTCATTTTTGTCATATTGGCACAATCAAGTGAGCATATGTTTCAGCTTGCTCCATCTCATCACATCACATTTGTAAACAAAAATGTTTGCAAATACTTCATGAATATAATGCCCTTAATAGGTTCATCATAACCAATTTACTGTATAAATTTTAATTGCTTTGCAAATTGGCTCATTTTAATAGCACTAGCTGGCTGCCAAGCCATATTTTCTGAATGCTCTTTTTGTTCAACCATCTTAAGCAAACATATTTTTGTAATATCCATAAACTGCTGAAACCACAGTGCTCTCTACTCCTGCTGCTCCAGTCGTTATCAAGTAATGGCTGCAGTAACCATGTGATAGCCTTGATGATTTCAGGAGCATTTGTGAACTTACAAAATACAAAAGGTAATACTATCATGCTACTGGAGTTTATTCAATTTCTGTAAAACTCCCTTCTGAGTTACTGCCCTGCACTCTCCATTGCCTTTGATGCCAATGAGCAGTGTGGGACCAGCGACCTTTCCTCCCATACCAATTTTCCTTCTTTCCTCCACATGCCCAGGTGAGTCTGTGAAATTCTACACCCATTCCCCAATGAGAAAGATTAATTGCTAATGAAATGAGAGTTAAACGCCTCCAACTGACAGCTAAATCCTTTAGCACTGCTACTATTAGGGCATTTTCTATATTTCTGATTCTTACTGAGCTTGTTGAAAATATACTCCTCCACATTCATCCATCCTCATTCAATTCTAAGGGCATTTTATTCAACACACAAAAAAACTGATTTTACCTTATTTTATGTTTGGTATTAATAAAGAAATGGTACAACTTGTTCACCTACTCACACACAGTATTCAATATATGAAGGATGGGGTAAAGACAGTAGAGAGAAAGAATCTTAGTTTAGAAAATCAAGACGTAGGGCTGAATTTTATGGGAATGTTGAGGACAGGAACAGGGCCGTGTGGGGTTCATAAAATCGGTATGGGACACGATATCTCATCCCGATTTGACCAATGGCGGCAAAGATGGGAGGGCGGCAGGTAATTATGATCGTTAAGAGGCCAATTGAACCGATTTTATGCTCAGGATTGCATTTTATAAACGGTGCACAGGTTTCACGGGACTTCAGAGGTTCACCAGCTTCAAGGAGGTGTCATGGAAGCGGGAGAGCATGGCAGCCTGCTAGGAGAGGCCATCGGGTGGGCAACCATCGACTGCCTGGCAGGGTGTGAAAGGGAGGGCATCGCGCACTGCGTGAGGAGAAGGGTGTCTGAGCTGCGGGGGGTGGGGGGGGGGGGGAGTGGTGGGTGCCATTGCAAGGGGGGCAGTGTTCAAGTGCCACCTCAGCAGAGCTCACAACAGGACAAGAAGGGGAGGGGGGCATTGGTAGTGAAGGAATTGCATTCAGAGGAAAGCCCACTATCATGGGCCTCATTCATCCAGGCTTCGGGAACCCCGTTGAAGAGGAGGTGCATCAGACCGGGAGGGAGAGCCAGGCACCTGCAGCAGCACCTCAACAGCCTTTGAGAGCACAGCTGGTTCAGCAGCGGCCTTTGGATGGTGGAGAAAGGCGCAGAGGAGAAAGAGGGTGCTCCACCATGCAGAAGGACGTATCCTCCAGAAAGGGTTTACAGGTCGAGGCTCAACTACCTACAGATGTTCAAGGGGCAATACCAGCAAAGACTCTGCCTCTCCAGGGACGCTGTCAATAAGCTCTACGTTATGATGCAGGAAGAGCTGTGCCGCAGGGAGCTCGGTGGGAATCCAATACCAGTGGCTCTGAAGGTCACTTGTGACACTGAACTTCTACACCTTTGGATCATTCCAGGGGTCCACAGGGGACACAACTGTGCCTCACAGTCAGTGGCCCATCAGTGTATCAAGGAGGTCACCAGGAGGGCCGGCGACTGTATGAATTTCCACACGGATCCCAACTTTCAAGCTGAGAAAGCCATTGGGCTCAGGGCCCATCGTTGGATTTCCCCAGGTTGAGGGTGTCACTGACTGCATGCATGTGGCCATCAAGGCTCCTGAACACCAGCCAGCAGCCTTCATCAACAGGAAGAGTTTCCACTCCCTCAATGTACAATTGGTCTGCAACCACTGTAAATGGATCCTGCAGGTCTGCGCACGCTTCCCAGGAAGTTGCCTGCAATATAAAGCAGTCCTAGGCGTCAGAACTTTAACAGCCTCCCTCCCACCTTCAAGGATGGATCCTTGGAGACAAGGGCTACCATTTGAGGACATAGCTACTGATGCCTCTTGAGGAATCCACACAGATATAGAGGAGAGGGATGCCTGCCACAGGACAACGCTAACGACTATAGAGCAGGCCATTGGTCTGCTCAGGATGAGATTCAGGTGCCTAGATCTGTCCGGTGGAACCCTTCAGTATGCCCCAGCGTAGGTCTCACGTATGGTAGCCTGCTGTGCAGCGTACAACCTGGCACTGCAGAGCGGGGAGCCGATAAGCCACGAGGAAAGACAGAGGCAGACTGCCTCCTCGGATGATGAGGATGCGGAGGGAGAAGATGGGCAAGCCACGCCAGGTGAAGGACCCCAGGGACAACAGGAGTGGCCATGAGATACGTGCAAGGGAGGCTCATGATGCCCTTATACACTCGTTTCTTTTGATCCTCACTGCCGATTGTAGCTTGACCAATAAAGGCTTCCCTTTATGCAGCCATGTTGTCACCTTCCTTCCTTCAGGATACATTGGCTCATTGAACATTCGCGCAGCACAGGGCTGGCCAGTCTTCAGAGTTGACTCCTCACAACATGTTGTTTCACCTCCAACCTCTCGGTTTCAGTGAAGGACCAAAGGTCTGATGGAAGAGAGAGGGAGATTATCTATGCTTAGCAGAGATGATTTATTCACATCCACAACAGACCCTATCCTGTGTGTGTGAAAGACACGAGCATCTGTGAGAATTCCATGATTTTATGTGCACTTCTTTATTGTCTTGCATGAACGCCTACCTGGTGCTCCCTCTGCGAAGCCAGCTGAGGTGGAGCAGGCTGCTGGCCTTGCAGCCCCTCGGCTAGAGATGCAGATGCCTGGACCAGGAGCATCCTGAGAGAAACCCCCACCTGCAGGAGGCAGCCGCTCCTCCTCCCTAACAAGGCAGACTTCTGCCTCCCTGCTGACCTGAGAGTGTAGAGGATCTGGTGGTGACTCCAGGTCCCCTGTCCCCCTCTTGCCTTGCCAATGGTGCCTTGCACCCATAGTCAAGACGAGGGTATGCAGGTCTGCACAAATGTCCTGCAAACACTGAGTGCTCTGCTGGATGTGGCTCTCCATCAGAGCCACCAATCTCGTAATGGAGGAGGCCAATCCTGCACCATTTCACCATTCAGATAGTGTTGAGCTCAAGGCCTGGATGGACTCCTCCATCATCTGTGCTTGGGCACACTTTGCCTCTGGCATCTCTGCCAGAAGTTGCCTGACCTCTTTTTGCAGCTGCAGCATTTCCTGTGATGCTGCCAATACCAAAGGCATGTCATGAGCCTGGGACTCAGCATGGGCCTGGCCTCCAACAGTCCTCTAACTGTCAGTGGCCTGGGCTGTCACAGCCTCCGTCAGCTGCTCGGGCGTGTACGTGTTTTGCTCACCAGTTTGTGTCCCTCAATCTAAACTCGAGGGCAAACTCACCAATGTGTGAGTATATGCACTGGTGGAGATTGCAGGAGTATGAGATAATGATGGACCCTCTGATACTTCTTCCTGGCCCTCAGAGGCGGCAGGCTCCCCACCAATCTCGGAGTCTGTCTGAGGAGGCACCGCTTGGCCTGCATGAGAGAACAGAGACATGTATGGGTCAAGGACTTCCCCTCCCACCATAGCACGCACCCCTACTTTGCAGACCCCCGTGGTGCCCTTCTGGCTTGGGAAGATGCCCCATCTCTCAGTCTACGACGCTCTGGCCGTCTTGAGGTCCAACCAACTCCATGGCCTCCTTTTCCATCAGGGTTAGTACATGGAGAACAGGCAGCCCACTGCCGGTCTTGGCCCACTCTCTCTGATTATGTGCTATTATTTCCTGCAGCTATTGGTCCCCCAGTGAGAACAATCCCAAGACATAGGCTGGTGGTAGTCTAACTGCCACTGATAGGGGCACACAGATGCCTCCTGCATGCAGCCCCTCTCTAGGGACCTCAGGAGGGTCTGCAAATGATAGGGGGCCTCCTTTCAGGACCACTTTTCCATGCCGCAGTCAGTTAGCTTACATCCCCTGACCCTTTGCCCCATCTGTGGGGTTAATCCCTCTCTACCCAACGCACTCTCCTGCTTCGTGGGTCTCCTCCTCCTCCCATCCCTTGGGAACAAAACGTGCCTCCCCTTCCTTTTGGTCTACAGAAGCACCTGGAGGGAGGCATCAGGGAAATGTGAGGCCACCGGGGTCTCCGCTCATCCATCTCTACGTGGACTCTATCACTTCCTCCTCTCACAGGCCTTCACAATGCAGAGTTCAATGCAGCGCTGGCATCCCTTTAAAAATGGTGCCAGCATCTGCAGAGGAGTCAGCTGATGCCACACTCCCTGCCTCTGGGCACGAGTGCAACCACACAATTCGTCAGGTGTCATGCCTCATTAACTTTAACTGGCCGCTCACCGCTGAATTGCGTGCAGCCAGCCATTCCTGCTGCCGATGTGCCTTGCACCCATTTCTGGTCCCGACAGTGAGACCAGCGTCTTATAGGTAAAATTCAGCCTGTAGAGTCAGTTCGGGTGGAAATAAGAAACAGTAAGAGGCAGTAAACATTGGTGAGAGTTGTTCAGTGGCGTCCTAACAGTAGTTATAGTGTAGGGCAGAGTATAAGTCAGAAAATTAGAGGCGCCTGTAACAAAGGAAATACAGTAATCATAGGGAGTTTAATTTTCATATAGCCTGGACAAACCAAATTTGCAGTAACAGTGTGGAGGACGTTTATGGAATGTATACAGATTTGAACCAAATAGTGAACAGGCTATTTTTGATCCAGTTTTGTGCAATGAAAAAGGGTTAATTAATAACCTTGCAGCAAAGGGGTCTCTAGGGAAGAGTGATCACAATATGATAGAAATATATATTGAGGTTGAAAGTGATTTAGTTAAGTCTGAAATTAGGGTCTTAAATCTAAACAAAGCAAACTACATCGATATAAGGGACCAGTTCGCTAAGGTAGATTGGGAAACTACATTAAAAGATATGACGGTAGACAAGCAAAAGCTAGCATTTAAATTATTAACACATAATTTGCAACAAATATACATTCCTTTAAGGTACAAAAACCCCCACAGAGAAGGTGGTCTAACCATACCTAATCAGAGGAGTTAGAGATCATATTAGATCAAAGGAAGAAGGTTATAATGCAGCCAAAAAGAGCAGTAAGCCTAGAAATTGGGAAGATTTTTAGAATTTAGCAAAGGAGGACCAAGAATATAACAAGGAAAGAGTAAAAAGAATATGAGAGTAGACCAGTAAGAGACATAAAACAAATTGAAAATGTTTCTTTAAATGTAAACAGAAAGAGATTAGTGAAAGCAAACATGGGCAGAAATTATAATGGGAAATAAGAAAATGGCAGACATTAAACAAATACTTTGCATCTGTCTTCATGGTAGAAGACACAAAAAACATTCCAGAAATGATGTGGAATCAAGGGTCCAGTGAGAATAAGGAACTTAAAGAAATCAATATAGGTGAAGAACATACGAACATACAAATTAGGAGCAGGAGAAGGCCATTTAGCCCCTCGAGCCTGCTCCGCCAAACAATAAGATCACAGCTGATCTGTTTGTGTTTCGAATTCCACACCCCCATATACCCCCGATAACCTTCGATTCCCTTGCCTAACAAAAATCTATCTCCCTCCGCCTTAAAAATATTCAATGCCCCCGCCTCCACCCTTCTCAGGCAGAAAGTTCCAAAGTCACACAACCCTCTCAGAGAAATAAATTCTCCTCATCTCTGTCCTAAAAGGGCAACCCCTAATTTTAAAACAGTGCCCCCTAGTTCTTGACTCACCCACGAGAGGAAACATCCTTTTCACATCCACCTTGTCAAGACTGTGCAGGATCTTATAAACCTCAATCAAGTCTCCCCTCACTCTTCTAAACTCCAGTGAAAATAAGCCCAGTTTGTCTAACCTTTCCTCATAAGACAACCCGCTCATTCCAGGTATCAATCTGGTAAACATCCTCTGAACTGCCTCCAAAGCATTTACATCCTTCCTTAAATAAGACCAAAACTGCACATAGTATTCGTGATGTGGTCTCACCAATGCCATGTATAATTGAAGCATAACATCCTTACTTTTATTTTCAATTCTTCTCGTAATAAAGGGTAGCTTTTCATTAGCCTTCTTTATTACCTGCTGTACCTGCATACTAACTTTCTGTGACTCCTGCACTAGAACACCTAGATCTCTCTGCACCTTGGAATTCTGCAGTCATTCTCCGTTTAAGTAATATACTTTTTTATTCTTCCTGCCAAAGTGAACAACTTCACATTTTCCCACATTATACTCCATCTTCCAGATTCTTGCCCACTCAGTCAACCTATCTATAATCGGTCTGCAACCTGTATCTCCTCTTCACAACATACTTTCCTACCTATCTTTGTGTCATCTGCAAATTTAGTTACCATGCCATCGCTCCCCTCATCTAAGTCATTGATATAAGTTGTAAATTTAAATTTGAGGCCCCAGCACAGACCCCTGCGGGACTCCACTCAGTCAGCCAGCCAGTCTTCTATCCATGCTATTATCCCCCTACACCATGAGCTCCTACTTTGCGTAATAACCTTTTATGTGGCACCTTGTCAAATGCCTTATGGAAATCCAAGTACAGTACGTCAACAGGCTCCCCTTTATCCACGGCACATGTCACTCCTTCAAAGAACTCCAACAAATTGGTTAAACATGATTTAATAGTACTGGAGAAATTAATGGGACTAAGTAGCAACAAATCCTCTGGACTTGATGACTGCATTAAAGAGGTAGCTGTAGAGATAGTGGATTCTTTAATATTGATCTTCCAGTGTTCCTTAAATCGTATAACAGTTCTCCCAAGGATTGGAAGGGAGAAAACATAACCCCTTTATTTAAGAATGGAGGAAGAGCCTAACATCGGTAGTAGGCAAAATGCTAGAGCCTATTATTAGGGATGTGGTAACAAAGCACTTAGAAAATCATAATATGATTAAGGGCAATCAACATGGATTTAAGAAAGGCAAATCATGTTTGAGAAATCAGTTAACAGATTTTTGAGAATGTAACTAGTAAGATTGATAAGAGGGAACTAGTGGATGCAGTGTACTTAGATTTTCAAAAAGCATTAAATAAGGTGCCACACAAGAGGTTATTACACAAAATTAGGACTCATGGGATGGGCGTAATATATTAGTGAGGATTGAGGATTGGTTAATGTACAGAAAAGAGAGTAGGAATAAATGGGATATTTTTGTGTTGGCAGGCCATAACTAGCAGGATACCACAAGTACTTGGGCCTCAGCTATTTATGTTCTATATTAAGGACTAAGATGAGGGGATTGAGGGTAACGTATCCAAGTTTGCTGACGATATAATGTCAGGTGGGAAAGTAAGCAGTCAGGAGGCCACAAAGAGAATGCAGCAGGATATAGACAGGTTGGGTGAGTGAGCAAGAACATGCCAGATGGAATACAATGTGGCAAAGTGTGAAGTTATCCACTTTAGCTGGAAAAATTTTAAAAAGCAGAATATGTTGAAATGGTGGGAGACTGGGAAACATTTGCATTCAGAGAGACCTGGATGTCCTTGTACATGAATCAAAGAAGGTTAACACGCAGGTACAACAAGCAATTAGGAAGGGAAATTGTATGTTACATTATGTTACAAGGGATTGGAGTACAAGAGTAAAGAAATCTTACTACAATTATACATGGCATTGCTGAGTCCACACCAGTTTTGGTCTCCTTACCTGAGGAAGGACATACTTGCCCTTGAGGGAGTGCAATGAAGGTTGACTTGACTGGTTCCTGGGAAGAAGAGATTGTCCTATGAGGACAGAATGAATATACTAGGCCTGCATTCTGTGGAGTTTAGAAGAATGAGAGATGATCTAATTGAAACATATAAAATTCTTAAGGGGCTTGACAGGGTAGCTGCTGAGAAAATGTTTCCGCTGGCTGGGGAATCTCGATCACGGGGTCACGGTTTCAGAATAAGCGGTAAACCCTTTAGGATTGAGATGAGAAGAAATTCCATCACTCAAAACGATTCTGAAACTTTGGAATTCTCTACCCGAGAGAGCTGTGCATGTCCAGTCATTGAGTATATTCAAGATAGAGGTCGATAGATTTTTGGGTACTAAGGTAATTAAAGGATATGGGGATAATGCAGGAATGTGGAGTTGAGGTAAAAGATGAGCCATAATCTTGTTGAATGGACAAGCAGACTTGAAAGGCCAAATGGCCTACTCCAGCTCCTATTTCTTATGTTCTTATGTCTCATGATTTAGACGGCTATAATTCTTGTATAATTTTCAATGGAAACTGAGTAAATTATGTTATGCTGAATCTACTCATTTGTACTACAGGGTGTATTTGGCAATGAGAAACCTTGTAATGCAGTTTCTGCTTGCTCATAAACCTGATTTTAATGTTATTGCACATCGCTTAAATCTTAGTTACTGCAAAGTTGCATTCGCACATTTGCTAATCTTGCCACAGACTTCCCCACAGCCAAGGTCAACAATGTTGGGAGCACACTTCTGGCCTGCATTGTCGTTGGTATGCATCACTTATTCCCACAGTGGCAGTTTAGGTCTGAAGCAACACATGAAAGCATTATTCGCAGAATGCGCAACCCTGTAGTACAAGGGGAACATAATTGAAATAGATTATTCCACTGTAATTTCTCTTCTTCTCTACCTCAATGGACACAGGAGGGGAAGAGAGAGACTGAGAGAGGGGAAAGAGGGAGACAGAGAGAGGTGGGGGGGGGGGGGGGGAAGAGAAAGAAAGAGAGAGGGGGGAAGGAGGGCAGAGAGAGAGAGAGAGATGGGGATAAATGAAAAGAAGAGCTTTGAGATAGGTGAAGAAGATGCACTACCGCTTCATATTTATAATATTTATTGCTATAATTGTCACGTCCCATCAACACCAATACTATTCTATAGAATGATCTTATAAAGCTATATGCATGCTAACCATCTGTGTTTTATACAGTCGACATTTGGGCTCATTGTCTGCGCTTGTATTTCAAAATCAGTACTGAGCTGGTCCAAGCTGACCTCATTAATAATTTTAGGTTCTCCTGCTCAGTGGAGCTGCTCTGTGTGTAAATGCTGCTACATCCTGACTTCTGGCAACAGCTGGGACAGAACTGGAATTTCCAGAGCAATATGATATTTTTTCCTTCTCTGCCCAAATGAAGTTGAAGGCGCCATATGATTTGCAGTGGGACATGTGAGAAATGAGACTGGTGATGGCCAAAAGAAAAACTGACAAGAGAGGATAAAATTAAATAAAGAAGAAAAAACTACCTAGTAACAAGCTGGTTGGAAATCATTATGTACTTTGGGCCTTTCTCTACCACCGGCATGCAGCAGAGCTGGACTTCAGCCACCACTCCACTTCAGCATTAACCCTATTCCAAATCCTAGTGACGAAGTTGATGATGCCCACCCCATTTATGGTACTCCCTGGGCATCTGCCCTAAATAGGGCCAGAGATGTTGGGCCTGCACCTTACAGTCAGCTATTTGAGCTGCAGTTATTTTATTTTCTGTGTACCACTTTCCTAATGGCAATTGATCACTCTGCCATTGGAAACCTAGTTGTAGGTCCCCATTTCCTGATTTGTACAAGAAGTATCATGTAAGTATACTTTCTCCTAGCCAGAAGAAAGGCCGAACTGGCAGGATTTCTGGGACGTGGGGAACCATAATCCCATCAGTAATGCCTTTTTGAGTGATATTAGGAGTAAAATGCAGCAGGGACAAGAAGTGCCCCAGTAAAATTTCCCAATATGAAAAAAGAGGCAGCAAATCCAGTGGAACCCGGACCTGCCCCGAAATCCAGTTTCTCTGACCAACTAACACCCTTGCTTTGCCGTCCTAGGCCCAGGATTTTTGGACCCAATTTATTTTGTTCCATTAAAGTTTTCTTTCAGATCAAATAAATTGAGTTCTTAGTCCAAAATCAAATTCCTATCCACTTTCCTTTAACTACTTTACTTGTTAATTACACATTAATGCTTATACACTGTTACAGTGAGGAGGGGTTGAAGGGCTGCCCTCTTTTCCCTCTCCTTGTTAGACCACAACAGGTTTAATTCTTTCTTAAAGTGAATGTACTGGCCAATTCAATAGGTGTTTGTTTACCTACTTGCTATGATCATAACAAGAACCAACTGAACAGGTATTCTTGAGTTAACAAAAAAAAAGGTTAACTTTATTGTACCTAAAGTGAACTAATAAAATAATAAACAGCATGCCAACTTTCACTCTCACACACACAAGAGAGGTTTAAACACACACAAATAGGTTACAGAGTGAGGAAAGGTAGATTGGTTGAGTTAGAGTCCATAAAAAAGGGATACAGTCTGTGAAGTTTGATGATTCGGCTGGCTTCTAGCTGAATTCAGTGGTCCTGAGGCTTTTTGTTTGAAGATGGAGATGACTGGTTCAGTGGGTTTCTTGGAGACAGCGATCCAGATGATTTCCTCCAATGGGGTTTCTGATTGTAACTGGAGTATGCAAAGGTGGTCAGTCAACAAGCAGGATTTGAAAGCTTTCAAGCTGGAATGGAGAGAGAGAGAGAGAGAGAGAGACACACACACCCCCACTTAGGGTCTGCACATGTCAGAGTCCAGTTGCTTCTCCTCTGCTGCAGAGAAATCACTAGCTTAAAACCACAGATGGGGAAGGAGCTTGTCACATGACAGTCACTCAGTCATTCACCAGAGCAGTTAGCAGTATTTCGTTGTTTGCTGAGAGAACAGGTAGTTCCTTTAAACTTTCTGGGTCTTGGTTCTTGCTAGGGACTGAGCAGACATTTTGTCTCTCTCCTCATGAGCATTGCAGTGTTGTGAATTAGGTGATTATCTTAAGCTGAAAGGAAGTCTTTTAAAAATGTCTTAAAAAATACAAATTCAGTTCTTCAGCCAGTGGATTAAAGAAAATTATCATTCAACAAAACACATTGGCGTAATAACGTAGAAACTTTTCTCACAATGTAGTTGTGTACAAATTTTATGAAGACACTGTCCCTTTATCTTCCAAAAGGTACATTTGACTTTCAGGAGAGTTAGATTCAGCCTTCACAATGGCATTTCTCTGTTGCATAATCGTTATCTGATTCTATTTACAGTAAGCTTAGACACTAGAAGAGGACATAAGGCTGATGGAAGATGAGCTAAAGATCATTTAGATCCCATATAAGTGCACTTCCTGTTTCTTATCACAAATCATCATTTGTACAAGTCTAGAGCTGTCAACACTGTATACATTCCAACCATCTGAATTTTATGTGGTCAGTGTTAGGATACAGGATCCATAATTTACCAGTGTTCAGAAAAAAAGGAACTAGCATTCATACTGTCTTTCAAGTCCTGAGGACGTTCCAAAGCACTTTACAGGCAATAAACTATTTTTGAAGTGGAGTCACTGTTTTAATGAAGGCAAACACAACAATCAATTTGCGCACAAGGTCCCACAAAGAGCAAATGAGATAAATGACCAAATAATTTGTTTTGATGATATTAAGCGAGGGATAATTGTTGGCCTGGGCATCAGGAGAAACAGCACCACTGACAGTGCAACACTTCCTTGGTATTGCAGCAAAATGTCAACCTGGTTATATGCCCCTGCCTTTGCAGGGGCCTTGAGCTCATGACATCCTGACTCAGACAAGTGTGATAGAGTCTGTAACTTGCGAGATCAGTGGGTGTGTGTGTACAGACTGTTGTCTGAACAGTTGACTTGTTGAATTCGATTAGGTGCACAGACTCTGGTTTCAAAGTTTGTTTTTGAGACAGTCCCTAACTTAAAAGTGAAACTAAAATCTTCAGCATTCTGGGGAGTCAGAACTAGTTGGAACCAGATAAGACACAGAGTCATTTGACCAGAGGCATGTAACTACAGCTATCCAAGATCAGATTAGAAAATTGAAGAATTGAAGCAGGCTACAGGTTGTTTTGCAGGCAAGCTGCTGAGACTGGAAGCTGATTCAGGGAGCTGGCCATTGGCAAATATGAGTTGTGGCAGCTGTTTTCAGTAACTGGTGGAGCTGTGCCATCAAGGCTGTCGTGAGCAGAACAAAGGAGATTTGGGTGCAGACTGTAACAGTGTAGTTCAGGACTGCAGGGGAACTGAGTTCTGAAGGACTTTGTGCCTGTAATTGGTGCCATATACGCTGAATGGACTGCCCAGTAAATCCGTAAGATCTTTACTGTGTCTGATAGTTAATATGTAATTTGTAGAATATATATTGACAATGATTTGACTGTTAACTCGTGTTTAATTTATGTTGACTTTAGTTTGATTGTTACAGTAAAATGTATAAAAGTGAAATCTTGTCCGTTTGGTTTTTCTATTGGGGTTGGTCAGTAAATTTGATTCTTTCAGTTTGTTGATCTCCACTGTGATGACACAAGATTTAACATGAAAAAAATCAATGCAAAGAACACCCCAGTCAGGTTTCTCCTACGCCACAGAGTCATCTCGTCACCCACTGTGATTTAGGTGAAGTTTCAATGCATATACATGTGGTGAGACAGTTATGGTGGAGAGCGGGTTGAGGGAGAAAAGTGTCAAAGAAGCTTAAAATTATCTTGTACATAATTAAGAACCTAATTCTAAAAGATATTTAAAGAATGTAATTCTGGTTTAAATTCAAACAAAGCTTGGCAGTGAACTGTCAGTCACTGTAAACTGATGCATTCTCCATTGCAACGCCTCTACCAATCAGAGTTCACTTGCCAACCAATCAGCACTCTCTTCTCATACAGTATAAAGTTGTTTTTTCCTTTACATTGGTATTTTCGTGGATTGTCCTAATGAGTGCAAGACAAAAAGCTTCGACAACATGTCTCTATTTTCAGCAATATTTCTAAAGTAGTACATACTGGTGCGAGAGAATCTATAACTCCATCTGACAACACATAACCAAAAGAAAAACCTCATGATGATGAATAAACTTAAGCTTGAACTTCAAATGGCTGTTACAAGCAATGTCAACTGCAGCAGTTTTAAGATGGAGGAGTGAATGAAATGAATGTGTACAGTGGTGTGACCCTAAACTTTCTTATTGCTTCTTTCTTCAATCTTTCTGAATGCAAAAAAAAAACCAACAAAAAAATGAAATCCAAGGAAATTCATTTTTTCCCTTTTAGGAGAGGTGTCACGCACACCGGAAGTGCGATGATACCAACAATCATGGACTAACTCTGAAGAGTTATGAAAAACAAACTTTGTCTTTAAAAAATGAACCTTTATATTAAAAAGTGAACAATGGTCCAAAATGGCCACCGAAGATAAAGGGATTGTCCTTTTGCATATTCAAAATGTCTGACAAAGACAAAGGACAAATCTTCAAAGCTAAGAGGTATCAATTGAACCCAACCTACGCCTATCCGAAAATATTCCAGAAATGAATGTCTTCTTCTAGAACAAAGAAGGTGTGAAGTTGCCACGTCCTGGGCCATTGTGCGATCACCATGGGGAAGAGACCACGGTGTCTCCGAACAGGATGTGAGAGATAACAGCTTTACCTTAAAAAAAGACAGCCAGAGGGAGAGAGGAGAGCTACATCCTAGCAGCTTGTGTTCCTGCCAAGCCAGAAAGCACATGCTCTGCTGAAGAATCTGGCATCTACATTATACAGCAGTAAAAGCTAGAAGTAACCCACTGTCTTCAACAGAACCTTCAATCAAGAAAAAAATCTACAATCATCTCAGGCCTGCATTCATTTAGAACTTGACTTGCAAGGGAATTCAACAGGTTTATCATAACCTTATCCCCCCCCCCTCCCACTAAAAGCCACCTTCCTTTTTTCCTTCTCGATCTATCTCGTGTGTGTGAGCACGTGAGTGAATGCGTCAGTGGATGAGGTCGCGACAATTTTGGGATAAGGCATATTGATCAATAAACAACTGATGTTCTGTTTTTTAAAACCTACAAGAAAACCTGTAGCTATCTGTTTATTTGAAAAATAAAACATCAAGGGGTAAACTCTTATACAAATCCACTTGCTGCAGTCAGGTGGGGAGTTGAAAAGTGGGAACCACCCACGTCACAGCACAAGCGTCATGGGGTCAGTGCTGGGGCCTCAACTATTTACAATCTATATCAATGACTTGGATGAAGGGACCAAATGTATGGTCGCCAAATTTTCCGATAACACCAAGATAGGAAGGAAAGTAAGTTGTCAACAGGAGCTAAACAGTCTACAAAGGGATATAGATATATTAAGTGAGTGGGCAAAACTTCTTTACCTTTATATTCCATTCCCCTTGCAATAAACAGCAACATTCCATTTGCCTTCCTAAACACATGCTGTACCTGCATATTAACTTTTTGTGATTCATGTACCAAGACACCCACATCCCTCTGTACCATTGAGTTCTGCAACCTCTCTCCATTTAAATATACTGCTTTTCTATTCTTCCTGCCAAAGTGGACAAGTTCACACTTCCCCACATTATACTCCATCTACCAGATTTTTGCCCACTCACTTAACCTATCTGACTCCCTTTGCAGACTCATCTCCTCCTCATAACATATATACATCTCCTATCTTTGTGTCATCATTCCAATTTGAACCTTTCAACATTTCAAATTTCAACAGTTAATTACAAGCTTTTTAGTAAAAGCTTGTGCATACTGATTCCAGATATTAAGTTCAAATAATTTGTTTCAAAGTCCTTTCATTTTCTGCCTCCGCTACACTGCTTTCCGATAAAGCTGCATATCTTTTACTTATCTCTGTTCTAGGAAGTGCTTTCAGGGTTGAGCACTACCACTGGAAGTCAGTGCTTCAAACTGATTCTTGACAAACCAGGCTGATAGTATTGTTTATACGCAAACAAAATCTTTCTAAACAAGTTATTTGAGAGTCACGGGTTTTATTGAATATCGTGGGAAAATGTATTTAAAGGAAAGAAGGCTCTCTATTACAGAGATTAATAGTTCACATGCAGAGGAAAGGGAAGTTTGTTCTTTGTACACCATCTCTCTGTTAATGCAAAACATCCTTGTCCTCAGAGAAGGCAGCTGTCAGCACATTCACGCATACACATAGACACACACACACACACACAATCCTGTGTTCTCATTGTGGAATGCCAAGGGGAAAGCTGAATCAGGTCTCACGCGTCATCCGAACCAGGATTAGTGACACTCTCATCATTGCAGCTTTCGAAGGAGCAGAATTAGAAAATGATTTCAAAACACTACAAACAAAAAACTGAACTAAAAAAACTGACAAGTTATGGTAAGTTTTGGTGCTGCATGTCTTCCTCCCCACTTCCCGGCTCAGAATCTTGCTGCAAGCAAGAGACTAGCAACATTTCAATCTAGAAACATACAATCTTTTACTTACAATTAGTCATATCTGAAACTGGATTGTTGAAGTAATGTGCATCAGTAAGATTTAAATGATTCTGAATTCAAAAGTTATTAAAAATTAAACAAGTTTAATTACAGATTTATCACGTAAGTTTACCAAAATCAGTTTAACAGTCCCACAGCCCTCTACATTCAGTGTGCCATGTGTGGGACATGTGGAGATGTCAGTGTGATGGAACAATACTGTTCTTGTGTATCACTGTAATTCATTGCTGATTCAGACACCAATCTCTTGACTTCCTGTTGTCTGGAGCTTTGCTCACATGACAAGTTTCAACACAGACCAAATGTGGCATGAATTCAACTCACGTTGTAAACTTCCTAGTGTAAAACCTACACTCATACATTTGCCACTCTTGCCATGAGATTTATTATTAGTGTAACACCTAGTGCAACATGTAGGCCTTAAGCAAACTTGAAAACTGTCTCTAGTGTACACAACCAGCTGGCATAGTGCCATGACACCACTACACTGATGTTGATCTGGGACACCTGTGTGTCTGGATTAGAAGTGCAGGAGCATTGTAAGGACAGCAGATCTTAGGCCTCATCTAAGCAATCTCCCAAGTGAGCTGTTAAAGAAGTCACTCTGGCTCCAAATGTTAATCAAGCCTTACTCCCTTTCCTACTCACAAAATTCTGGAATAATATTGATTTAAATTTGTTTGACAATTTATTTTTTTAAATCTCCTTCCCAGTATCTCATGTTATTCCTTTTTATTAAAATTAAAGATTTCACTATTTTATGCGAATATGTAGAAGGAATGCAATGTATTGACATTTATATTATTTCCCCCTCAGATTACTACAGACACTTTTCAAGGAAGAACTTGCATTTTCATTACAAATTACATCTATTTTGTATTCGATTACAAGTAACCGATTTTAATCTATTGTATATTCAGGCTTCACACAAAAAAATTGTGTATCCTTTCTCAATGTTGATGGATAAATGTGCATCACTATAAATACTGATCATAATCTCCTTGGTTCAAACCCTGGCCTCTGCTGTGATAACTAATTTCAGCTGTAGAGGTTGCACAATTGACCTCAAGTATTCCTGGATAGGGATGGGAAAAAAAAAGCTCAGTTAGGGTTCATGGTGTTGATTTCTGTCCAGCAACAGCTGCCAAAAATACACTTGTGTGGACAACAGCTGAAAGCAGAATTGGACTGGCTTTGATGGCCCCCATGCTTAAACCTCCTGCAGCACTCACTGTCTAGGCTTACACATGAACACTAACCACAAAATGTGGTACCAAGAGGGCAGTCATTATCTTAGAATCATAAGCCAGCATAAATCAATGCCTTTCAAAAAGCAGGATTAAGAGAAAAAATACAGAAGTAATGGGGACGTAAAGACCATTTTATAATACTTATTCTCACACTCAAGATTGCAGATAGAATTCTAGCTATCACCTGTAAGAATCAACCATCAAAAACAGTTCTCTTTTCTGTCTGATTTTGTTGATGTAAGTGCTTTGATGTATCCAATTTCATCCTGATATTGGTAAAACCTTTAGATTTGTTGTTACTAGGTCCTTGCAAAGTATATAGTAAGGTCTCGGAATTCTCCTTTTTGTTGTGAGTGGCAACACTGATTATGTGATGTCAACAGTTGACCCCTGTACAGCAGTAACGTTGAGTCATAGAGTCATAATCATTACGGCACAGAAGGAGGCCATTCGGTCCATCAAGTCCTTGCCAACTTTCTATAAAGCGATCCAGTCAGTCCCTCAAGTGCCTATCCAATCTCCTTTTGAAATCATTGATCGTCTCCGCTTCCACCACCCTTGTGGGCAGCGAATTCCAGGTCATTACCACTCACTGCATAAAAAAGTTCTTCCTCACATCCCCCTGCATTTCTTGTCAAAACCTTAAATCTGTGTCCCCTAGTCCTTGTACCAGCAGTTAAAGGAAACAACTTTTCTTTGTCTACCTTAACTAAGCCTGTCATAATCTTGTACACCTCTATCAAATCTTCCCACAATCTCCTTTGCTCCAAGGAGAACAATATTTGCAAATTTTGCTATTTATGCCATGACAGACATGTGAAAAATGTTCAACATCTGCACGATTTAAGTAGACTTTAATGATAGCTTACATGGTGGGGGAGAGGAATGGACAGAGGACGTCAGAGTAACTGAGATAGGGAGAGATAGAAACAGAGAGAGTAAAAAAGAGATAGTGAGGGATAGAGATAGAGAGAATAACAGAGATAGAAACAAAGACTTTCATCCACCCAGCACCGTTCACAAGCTCAGGACATCCCAAAGCACCACACAGTCAAAGAAATAGCCCAGAAATGTGCACTTCCTGTTTTCTGTCAAGCTTCCTGTGTCACATTTCACTGTAATTCATGTAAATTTCTACGTCACACCTCTCAACTGAATGGCTCAAATTTAATTTTCCCAAAAGAGCAACAAATCAGAACCCCGGAACAGAGTGGTGAGGAAAATAAACAAAAAACAATTAAATCACTTTAAAAAAATCATCTTTTTCACCCACAACATATTAAAATTCTACGTGTACAGTGCGGAAAGTCTACCAATTTCCTTCAGTAAACCCAGCACACACAGGTTAACAGTACAATTGCCCAATTAAATAACTGAAAATAATTGACACATGATGGATACCAAGAAAGATTGGTTTTAAGTTTGCAAAACTAAGCACACAACTAACTGTACTAAAGGTGGTGATTGATCGTAGACTCAATCCCACTCATTAAAACAAACCAGTCGCTAGCACTGTGACAAAATGATTATACATAATGGAGCATACTGTGGAATTGAACGTGCACAGATTGACGAGAAGGATAGAGGTGCAGGCAGAGTGCTTCAGTTGCCCTCCTGCCTTTAGCTTTCCGGAAAAAAACCCAGGCAGATTCAAGGATTATTTAATTTTACCTATTTGCAATAAGAATCTGTAAATAAAACTGTCATTCTCTTATGGATTTCAGCACTGGATTCAAGCATATCATCCACTCCTCTAAGTTTTAACAGTATTTGCACCAATGACTTCCAGCGTGAAATACCAATGGGACATCCCAGCATGCTTTGTGTATCCTTGTGTTAACATTCACTTGTCAGGTGCCATGTTAAAAAAACTCAAATTAATAGTTTTTAATTGAGTTCTGCATGCATCTGTGTATCTGTGCGCGTGAGATAGATACCAGTTTCGTAACATATTATGGAGTCAGCATGTAAGGGCATCTTCTGTTGGTTTAAGAAAGTCAACAAGCAAACTATTATTTTGACACATAAAATTACAAAACAATGACAACATGGAAACAGGGTGTTCAGCCCAACCAGTCTGTGTTGATTATCTTCCAGATAATCAGTGACCACTGTATTCCCATATCCATTTATTGCCTTCACCATCAACCACGTATCAAATGTATTCTTAAATGTTGACAAGATTTCTGCTTCAATAATTAGGCTTTGGTGAGACAGCACCTGGAGTACTGTGCGCAGTTTTGGTCTCCATAACAAAGGTAGGATATGCCCGCCTTGGAGGCGATACAGTGAAGGTTCACTAGATTGTTTCCTGGGATGCAAGGGTTTTCTTATGATGAGAGGTTCAGTAAATTGGGCCTATATTCTCTGGAGTTTAGAAGAATGAAACGGGATCTCATTGTAACATATAAGATTCTGCAGATGTTTGACAGGGCGGCACAGTGGCGCAGTGGTTAGCACCGCAGCCTCACAGCTCCAGTGACCCGGGTTCAGTTCCGGGTACTGCCTGTGCAGAGTTTGCAAGTTCTCCCTGTGACTGCGTGGATTTCCTCCTACAGCCAAAGACTTGCATTTTGATAGGTAAATTGGCCATTGTAAATTGCCCCTAGTGTAGGTAGGGGGTAGGAGAATGGTGGGGATGTGGTAGGGAATATGGGATTACTGTAGGATTAGTATAAATGTGTGGTTGTTGGTCAGCACAGACTCGGTGGGCCGAAGGGCCAGTTTCAGTGCTGTATCTCGAAATAAATAAATAAATAAAGCAGGTGATGCATTCCACGCACTCTGAAAAAAAAATTCTCCTGCTTACAGTCTCTTCCAACATTTAATCTAATATCCATGTCCCCTCGTTCGAGACACTTCAATCTGTTTTTATCTACTTTGTTGCCTGCTTTCATAATTTTAAACATTGTACAATCTTTGCTATTGAATACTATATATTCAGTGAGGTACTTGAAATCACATTTATTAACAGCCCTTTTAAAGATAAAACTTTATCTATGCTGTAGCTTCAATGAGCTGTTCACTTTAATTCTTTCCAGCACAGCAGAATTTTCTAATCACAACACAGTCAGCTGTAAATCTGGTTCCCAGGACAATAATAAGTAATATCATCAGGAACTGCAGATTCCTACAGAACTTCCTATAGTACAGACAACAGGTGTGGAGCACTGACGTGTTAAATGGGCATGACTAAGTAGGATATCCTACGTGACAGCATTCCTCATGAATGTACTTCGTATTTTAAGAATGGAGATTGCAATAATACCTGAAAAAAAGTTTCGATAGAAGAAAAAAAAACATGAACTTAGCATTTACTGCTTCACAAGCAGCAAATCTTAATAAAGTTAGTGCAATTTTGTCCCAGGAAAACCATTAAGGGCAAAATGAATTCAATCATCCTGCCAGAAAATATTTTGCTATACAATATTTTTTAAAGCCTAGTTCAATTTCTTGGGGAAAAAAATGACCAACCCATATGAAAACTGCAAGATCAGTGCTTATAATGCAAACTCATACATTTCAAGGATAATAAAATAAAACTGGAGGAAAAGAGATGTCGGTTGGCCAAAGGCAATTTAACCAGCTAAAATAATCATTTGGGAAAGTCTGAAAACAGAGATAAATAAAAATTAACAAGACTTCATGTGGAAAAAAAAATATCAGTGTTGTTCAAAAATAGGAGGGATCGGACAAAACAGACTATGGTGGATTTAGTGCGCAAGTGCATAAATGCATGGAGTGCAGTAAATAAAGTTGGTGAGGTGCAGGCGCAAGTAGCCACATGGGATTATGATGTAGTGGCAATAACCTGGCTCAATGAAAGGGAGCACTGGGAACTTCCTGGCTACACGGTTTTGAGGAAAGATAGGGAAGGAAGAATGCAGAGGTGTGACAGTATTGATCAAAGAGACTGTTACATAACTGGAAAGGAATGAATAACTTGAGGGTTCAAAGACAGAATCTATTTGGTTAGAGTTAGCAATAGAGGAGCTGTTACATGACTAGGTGTATACTTTAGGCCACAAAATAGTGGGAAAGAGATAAAGGAACAAATTTGCAGGTAAACTGCAGAAAGGTGCAAGAACTTTAGAGTAATGATAATAGGGGACCTTAATTATCCTAATATAGGCTGGAAAAATAACAGCATGATGGACAAAGAGGGGGAGGAATTCCTGAAAGGTGTACAAGAGAACTTTTGTGATCTGTATGTTTCCCGTCCAACAAGGTAGGGAGCAGCACTGGATCTGATTCTGCGGAATGAAGTTGGGCAATATCATCGACCTGAAACATTAAGCCTGTTGCTCTCTCCACAGATGCTGCCAAATCTGAGTATTTCCGGCATTTTCTGTTTTTATTTCAGATTTCCAGCATCCACAGTATTTTGCTTTTATTTGGGCAAGGGGAGCATGTTTCAGTGGGGGAGCATTTGCAAAACAGGTATCACAATATGATTAGGTTTAGAGTAGTTATGGAAAAGGACAAGGAAAAGTCAAATGTTAAAATACTCCAATGGAGGAGGGCTGATCTTGATGAGTTGGATAGGGATCTGGCCCATGTGAAATGAAATAAAAGATTGGCAGGTAAAACAGTAAAAGAGAAATGGGAGATCTCCAAACAGGAAAACATTCAGGTATAGACTAGATACATTCCCATGTGGTGGAAAGAAAGGGCATCCAAAGCTAGAGAGCCTGAGATGACTAAAGATGTAGAGATTAAAATGAAACAGAAAAACGGAAGCTAATGATAAATGTCAGGTTATAATATAGTAGAGAACCAAGCTGAATACAAGAAGTAGAGAACTGAAAAAGGAAATAAGAGGAGCAGACAGTGTGTACGAGGATAGATTAGCAGGTATCATAAGAGGGAACTGAAAAGCATTTTATTATAAACATATAAATAGTAAAAGGGTAGTCAAGGGAAGGGTAGTGCCGATTAGGTACTAAAAAGATCTTCATGTGGAGGCAGAGGGAAGGGCTGAGGTACTAAAAGAGTACTTAGCACCTATCTTCACTAAAGAAGAGGATACCATCTCCCCTTGACATTCAACAGCATTACCATCACTGAATCCCCAACTATCAACATCCTGGGAGTTACCATTGACCAGAAACTGAACTGGACCGGCCAGATAAATACCATGGCTACAACAGCAGGTCAGAGGCTGGGAATTCTGTGGTGAATAACTCACCTCCTGACTCCCCATCTACAAGGCACAAGTCAGGAGTATAATGGAATACTTCCACTTGCCAGGATGAGTGCGGCTCCAACAACACTCAGGAAGCTCAGCATCATCCAGGGCAAAGTAGCCTGCTTGATCGGTTCCCCATCCATCACCTTAAACTTTCACTCCCTCCACCACCGACGCACAGTGGCAGCAGTGTGTACCATATACATGACGCACTGCAGCAACTCACCACGCCTCCTTCAACAGCACCTTCCAAACCCATGAGCTCTTCCACCTAGCAGCACAAGAGTAGCAGATGCATAGGAACACGACCACCTGCAAGTTCCCCTCCAAGCCAAAAATCATCTTGACTTGGAAACATATCTCTGTTCCTTCACTGTCGCTGGATCAAAATTCTGGAACTCCCTTCCTAACAGCACTGTGGGTCTACCCACACCAGATTGGACTACAGCAGTTCAGGAAGGAACTTACCACTACCTTCTCAAGGTCAATTAGGGATGGGTAACAAATGCTGGCCTTGTCAGTGATGTCCATATCCCATGAAACAAATAAAAGAAAGTCACAGTAAAAGAGGAGATAGTAGAGAAATTGGATAGGATAAAAAAATAAAGAGGAACCAGGCTCTGACTACAGAATACACAAGCAAGGAAGTTATGATAAACCTTTATGAAACACCAATTAGGTCCCAGCTGGACTATTGTGGCCGGTTCTGGGAACCACACTTTAGAAAGAATATCAAAGTCTTGGAGAGGATGTAGAGGAGATTGACTCGAATGATACCAGGAACTTCAGTTATGTGGAGAGACTACCAAAGCTAGGATTGTTCTCCTTACAGCAGAGAAGGTTAAGGGGAGATTTAACAGAGGTGTACAAAATCATGAAGGGTTTTGATGGAGTAAAGAAGAAGAAACTGTTTCCAGTGACAGAAGGATCATTAACCAGAGGAAACAGATTTAAATATTGTTTGCCTTTGCTCCGTGACCTTTTGGTCAGCTATGTGGCCTGGTCCAATCTGCACCTTCTCCTTTGTTATCTCTTGCCCAACCCCCACCTCACTTGTTTATAATCTGTGACTTTTCTAATATTTGTCAGTTCCGAAGAAGGGTCACTGACCCGAAACGTTAACTCTGCTTCTCTTTCCACAGATGCTGCCAGACCTGCTGAGTGAATCCAGCATTTCTTGTTTTTGAAACAGATTTAAGGCAATTAGGAAAATAACCAGAGGTTTTTTTTGAGGGGCCTGGACAGAGTGGAGGTGAAGGGTCTATTCACCTTAGTAGAGGTCAGTGACGAGGGGGTATAGATTTAAAGTGATTGGTAGAAAAATTAGAGGGGAGATGAGGAAAAACTTTTTCACCCAGAGGGTGGTCATGGTCTGAAACTCACTGCCTGAAAAGGGTAGCTGCGGCAGAACCCCTCAACTCATTCAAAAGGAGTCTGGATATGCACCTCAAGTGCCGTAAGCTGCAGGGCTACGGACCAAATGCTGGAAGGTGGGATTAGAATTTCAGCTGGCACAGACATGATGAGCCAAGTGGCCTCTTTCCGTGCCTTAAACTTTCTCTGATTCTGTGATTCTAGGTGGCATGAGGAAAAAAATGTTTGCACAGCAACTTGTTATGATCTGGAATGCACTGCCTGAAAGGGTGATAGAAACAAATTCAATAGCAACTTTCAAAAGGAAATTGGTTAAATACTAGAAGGGAAAATTTTCGGGGCTATGGGAAAAGAGCAGAGGCGAGGAACTAATTGGATAGCTCTATCAAAGTGCTGACACAGATATGATGGACCAAATGGTCTAGTTCTGTGTGATAGTCATTCCATAATTTTATATGATAGTTTTGCCAATTTTTTTCCCAAATTGAATGACATGACAGCAGCAGTTGTTTGTCAGTCATAGCATTTGAATAGCCATTCCTCCTGGGTAGAGTGCAAATATGGCTAGCAATGCTTTGGAGAAACCAGATAGTGGGTATTTGGATCTCATTTCACACATGCATTTAGTGCCACTCCAATGCCACATCTATGCTAGACAGAAAATTCTCATTTTTGCATGCAAACTAAAGATGGGAAACATCATTCCTCCCTATCTCCAAGAAGGTATGCATAAACCAACAGAAGCAGATTTGTAGAAAACATCTGAATTTTTAATTTAATATGAGATTAGATTTGACATAAATGAGGTAGGGAAGTGCTTCTGCTTTAGGAAATCCCAAACCTCACACTATGAAATCTAACCTTTTCATGCATTGGGACAATCAAAGTAAATTTTCAGGCATTATATTTATTAAAATTAGCAGTGTATTTGCCCACCAAAATTTTGCTTTTACTGTGCTCTGAGGGAACTTCCTGGAATATGTTGCAGCTTCTTTCTTTATCACCACTGGGTCACATTGGAACAGGAGGCAGTGCAAGACAAGTGAAAACATACATAAAATAAAAGCAAAATACTGCGGATGCTGGAAATCTGAAATAAAAACAAGAAATGCTGGAATCACTCAGCAGGTCTGGCAGCATCTGTGGAAAGAGAAGCAGAGTTAACGTTTCGGGTCAGTGACCCCTCATCCGATGAAAACATACATGTTGTGGATTGGCTGTTAAAGTCTTTCCAATAGGATAATTACACCATTGTCTTGTTAAAAAGATAAAGAAGCTTTTTAATTGTAATTCTGCTGCAAAAATCACCAGTTTAATATTCACAACAATAGTGAATAGGCAAGAGTAAATTGAAATATGTATATCTCAAACTGGTGGATTTCCCATGGTGATGCTCTCAGTGAGTCAGGGCAGCATGCTAGTTTTAATATAGGGGCATATGAAGCACAAATGAGACGTCTCTGTGATGGTCTGCAGTTATCTCCAGAAAATCTGGTCAGAATCATCTCATCTGCTGGTGGACAGAGCTCAGTGCGACTTGATTAATTGTTTCAGAGGATATGGGGCAGGATTTTGGCTTTTGAGTCGGGACCTCAGCGGCGGTGTCAACTGGGGGCCCTGACATGCACTGTCGGGAACAGTCACCTGGCAGTGATTTTCCTCAAATTGGCCAATTAATAGCCAGAGGGTGCACTTGCCATACAATTAAGGACAGCAGGTGTGCTTTCGAAGCTGAAGGGCCAATAGGAGAGCCTCCGGCACAGAAGGAGCTGCAACCTGCCATTGCAGGTAAGAGAGAGAGAGAGAGGGACGGCACCTCCATCTTGATGCACCCTCTCAGCAACTTTTAACTCTCAGCTCTGCCAGGTAGGTGGGGAGGGCCTCAAAGCCTGCCTGAATTGCTGACCTCCCAGTCAGCTTCTGATAATTGGCCTTAATTTGCCATAAACTTACCTTAATTGGCTAGCCTCCGCTTGCTGGTGGGTAGCCCTTCCATCCCGGATCCCACCTCCAGGAAAATGGCCCGGGGCGGGATGGTGCCAGCAAACCGGCATGCCTGCCGCTGTGTGAAATCACACACCCACCCGCCTCAGCGGGGGGTGAAAATACTGCCCATGGTGTCTATTTCTCCAGTCCAGTTGATTGCAGGGATTGAATAAACACTACAGCACTACATACAGATATAAGGTTTTACATTAGATAAGTAGAACAGGATTTATGTATATGGGAGTATGTATACTATTCTTACAACCAATGTATTTGGTGGTTTGTCAAATATTAAATGCCTTTACTATGTTTTGTTGTACTCCGTCTTTGTCCATGTTAACCTTATTTGTATTCCACGTTTGCAGTTTTGTGTTGCTCTTCTATCTATGAAACTTTAAAAAAAGGTAGAGCAACTATTAATTGTTTAACAAATATAAAGAAAATTCATGGGGAGGAAAAAAAACAGGATACAAACTTGTCTTATGTATAAAAGGAGAAAATACAGGATATCCTGACATAAATTAAAGTCTATTCCAAAAAGAGTAACCTCACACAATTTTTTTTAAAAATAGGCAGGAATTTAAAACTACATTTTTGTGGTGCTAGGTATTTTGCAAGAGTCAATATCAGGACTTTCAAGTGGAGGGAAAACATTGTAAAAACAGCAGGAAATGAACACGACTGTAACCGCTTTATGAAGAGGAGATATTTAACTTAATTTACCAGCAGGGCATACAAGAAATACCAGCCAACCTCAAGTGACACATTTTTTCTGTTCTAATCCCCCTTTCTGCATTCATGACGGACTTCTCGTGGAGTCTCACAAACAATCAAGCTCTCAGCCTGGGACACAGGCCCCCAGAATTCTACAACTTCATGTCAAGTCTACAAAGCTCTGCTTTTTTCCATTACTGTCTGTCAGAGAACACTGGATTGCTGTGCCTTGGGCTAGAGAGCACGGGCAGCCTGTTTACAATTACTCAATTCCTGTTTTTAATGATTCTCCCTCAATGACCACTAACTGCTAGTTTTGTTCTTCAGGAACAAGGGAGCTATTAGTGAAGTACTGAGGAAGGAAGGAAAAGGGAAAGCAAAGGGGAAGGCTGCCAGGCTCAGAGGCAAGTCAGAGTTTCAGCAGGATCCCCTAAGGTTTTACAGGCACATATTTGTCATGGCACAAACATAAAGTTTTTAATAGATGAAAGACATGACTATTTCCAGGTTTGAAGTAGTAGAATCTCTTAAGAGTTATATCTGCGGCCTTCTCTCCCCCTCTCACCACCCCACCCCACCCCTCCCCAATGCACACGTTTTTAATGTCATAAAAAAAATTTTCAGGATCGTGCTTTGCTTCCACCTTGTTCTTACTCATGAAATTCATGTTGACAATCGCTTTGACCTCAAACCTGCCTAATCTAGTTGTGCACACTATGTGAAGAACAGGCAAATAAGAGTGTTAGGAAACCAGAGCACACCAAAGAAAATTTTGAACATTTTCCTCACAACTGCTTTTTGGGGGGAAAAAGTAACAATATTTCAAAAGGGTATCTGATTTCCTAAAGGACAAAAATTACTGGGTATACTGCACCCAATTGCTACAACCTGAAACTAGAAGCCGACAACCATTTACCATGTTGCGCAACGCAGCAAATCAGGGTTACCAAAGACAACAGCAGTCTGGAGTACTCTTCTCAGCTTGCTGGAACATGAATTGAACTTGCAGAAAACCAAAAACCATCAATGGGTTACTATAGCTGATTGTAGAACACTGTCTATAGAACACAGTATGAAGGTACCAACTGATATGATTTTGTGATAATAAATGGAGTTAAGCAGGTAACAGACAAGTGATGAAGTTGCAAATAAAAACAGAAGGTGCTGGAAAAACTTAGCAGGTCTGACAGCATCTGTGGAGAGAGAAGCAGAGTTTACATTTCAGGTCAGTGATCTTTCATCAGAACGATCTGTGAAAGGTCATTAACCTGAAACATTAACTCCCGTTTCTCTATCCACAGATGCTGCCAGACCTGCTGAGTTTTTCCAGAACTTTCTGTTTTTATTTCAGATTTCCAGCATCCACAGTATTTTCCTTTGATGAAGTTGCAAGTTGGTTACAATTCCTCGGTCTGGAATATATATAAGAAAAAGATGAATGCTGAAAATTTAAAATAAATGATTCCAGTTCTGTCAAAGGATTACATTCAAAACAAGAATCTTTGTTTATCTTTTAGATGTCGACCAGCTTACTATGCATTTACAGTATTTACTGTTGGTGCTGCAATCCATGTGCTGTGTCAATATTAGACAGTGGTGCCGATGATCTACAGTAGCAGACAACAAAAGTGGTAATAAAACATCAGCACTATCTCTGGACTTAACCCTCAGACTTCCTGGGTTGACTAACTTTATTCATTTTCTATTGTGATGCTGAAATAAACATTAATGTTGCAGTGATAAAGCTATCTAAACAGCAGTGATATTTTATTACTGCAAAATTAACTGAAAATGGCTAAATAAAACACCTAAGATAATTTAACATCAAAATAAGCACTTAAATAATGCTGGTTTTGGTCAACCCTTTTCACCTATTTTGTTTTCTTTCTATTTTTTTTATATTTAAATTCTAATTTACAACTTATTAAAAGCTTTTCTACCCCATTTTGAAGTTTAATTTTTTTTCTTTTACGTCTCTTCTAACCACCATGAATTTTGGAGGTGCAAGAAACCTTTTTAGAAGTGTTTTCAATTGACTGTGAACCAGTTTTAAAATGATTTTCCAGCCAATCAAATGCTTAAATTTGAAATACTGACACAGCCATATCATCAATGTGATCAAATCAAACCTTTAACTTGAAAATTATGTCCAAACACACCAGTACCCTTCACTGACAATGAGACTCACCCACAGTGCACATAGAGTACAGTTTTTCTCAATATTGATTTATTAGTCATGGAATTTCAATGTGGAATTCTTCTGATGAATTCTTCCAATGAAGAAAGGTCGGGGGTTAATGTAGGGAAAAAATGAAACAGGCACTAAGTCTGGTTTTAACCTACAATTTTGGGGCTACTGGTGATTGCCTTCATTTGAACATGCTTGGAGGTGCCAAACCAGAGACGGTCACTTTTAGCACACAAGCACTGATTAAGAGCAATTTTTGTGGAGCAGTAAATGCAGCTTCCACACACACTCTTCCATTGATGTTATGGAGTGTGATGGCCGTCAGACAATGGCACGTATTAGAATGGCTCAGGGACCAAGGGAGAGGGCTCACACGTTCTCTAACACAGCACTGGAAATCCTGGTGGAGGAGGTAGAGAGGAAAACGGAAGTCCTGTGCTCGCAGGGGTGGGGGGGGGGGGGGGGGGGGAGGTGGGGGGGGTGGCGGAAAGAGACCACAGACGCCTGTAACGATGCAGAACCTGGAATCCATCCTGTCCAGCGTGGAAAGGCTGCCCAATATCATCCAACCATCCAGTGATCTGTACAGCCCAACATCATGCAGCTTCCAAGGAATGCTAAACAGCTTTCATGGAGCGACAAAGTGCAGCAATGGAAGCTCAGGCGGCTGCTAAGGTGACTTTGTTCTTCTGTTGAAAGGGGCTTGCAGAGTGTCTCAGTTGCCCGGAGAGCTGTCCTACAGCAGATCAGTGGGCTGGGTGAATAGATGCCCTAAGGTAGTGACCTAGGATTTATGGAGGCTCCTGATGGCTTCTCTTTGGATGAAAACATCCCTGCTCCCTCACGTGCCACTCCATAAATGCCCTTGCAGTTGCCAAGCAGCCCAGACTGCTCAAGTCCATGTATGATGGTGCAGTCTGAGGTGGGGCCATCGTGGCCCACAGCCTCCAGAGGGTGTCATAGGAGGACATCTTAACTGCCCTCTTCAGAATCTGAGCAGCTTACAACTCACATGCTGCTGCCACTCGTAGAAGCAGCAGAGTAGGTAAGAGCACTTATAGGATAGCCACTAAAGGTAAGCACCAGGGTGAATAGTTAAATTTTTGTAAGTGCCATTGGTTATGTCACTTTTTCATTGTTTGTGCTTGCTCTGGATAAAAAGTGATGATGGCAATTGTGTTGTACTGGAATTGGTGGCCTTTTTATTATTGTGTTCTTCATGGGGAAGGGGTTGAAATGATTGAGTACAGATGGTGGACTGCTTGATGGAAGTTAAGTTGCGGAAGGTAAGGCATGTGGCAAAAGTGCTCCAGAGTCTAATGGCGAGGACATCTTTCAAAAGCAGTCTTCAATGCGATGGTGGTGAGTGTCCCTTTCAGGTGTGGCCTGTCTACTTGAAATCCTGTGGTGCTCCACCTTTTCTTCCTCTTGCGGCTCCTGAGCTTGATGCTCTGCCACAATTACTAGTCATAACAGCTGACCTCTCATGATCACCAGATTGTGGAGCATGCAACAAATCACATGAAGTCTGGAGCACTCCTTGCCATCCCGTCTCTTCTCTCCCTCTCCCCTTCAGCATCTGGTGCTGCTCTGCCTGGCCTCATCTTCTCCAGACCAAGAGGGCCACAGAGCAAGATTCCCATTACCAACCACTCCCATTCTACTATAAAGTCTCTATTAAAGTTCAGTAGCACAGCAGCCACCCTCATTAGGTGAAGTCCTCAGAGAATTTGCAAAATAAATGATAAAGTGTTGGTGAAGTCTTGACAAAATGTCCCAGAAGGTCCCCTGTTGTGCAGCAAAAGTCCTCTTCAAGTATGGTGCAGTTAGTCCATCTCCAGCAGCAAGTGAACAGTGTAAGTTAAGCATGGCTGTAAGTAGCACTCATCAATGATTTGTTTACTCTAGCTCAGCTGGTTATTGTTATGAGAGTCGTTAATTGCAGTGCTAACCAGCAAAATGGCATGCAGCCTCTTTAATGAGCATTAGGACCCACTTTAATTGGTCATCGGAGTGTTAAGTATCCTCAGGGCGACTGTTTCTAATGCGTGCTTCAACGCTTTGCCACAATGGTATCTCATGCTAAAGGCAAGCTAACCTGATGTTGAAGTTCAAGACCTCATCTTGAGCATCCCGGAGGCTCTTTAGCACCTAAAGTATCTGGGGAAAACCACTTCCTTTCTGTCCAGTGTGATACTAAGGCTTATAGATCTTATGGAAAGTATGGAGTTATCAGCCAGAACAAGTTCAGATATTATAATTGCTTTAGCATTTCTGGGTTACTGCTACTGAACACTATCCAGTTAACCTTTGAACTATTTGCACAATTTACTTTAAAGTAATTTTCTGCATTTACTTTTTCCTTGCCACTAAATACTTTAAAGCTCTCTTATAAGATCTCCTCTTAGATGTCTTTCAAGCCCAAGTTTCTTCAACCTTTCCTCACATCTCAAATCACTGACACTAGGGACCAGCTTGGTGGATTTCTATGTACTGCCACCAATCGTTAATTGCCCCACTTGAGTCTCAATGATAGAACTGGACTCGTGGTTTGGTCTGATAAGAGCACTATATGGTTTGATCATAACCTATGATTTATATTTTATTGTTTTTGCTTTATGGTGCAACATTCTATTGGCTTTGCCGATTGCTGCTCTGCATTGCTTGGACATGTTGATTCATGTGAATTCTTCGAGGTCGCCACAGTGTACTTGGAATGTCACTTCCTCAAAGACATTGAGGAGGTTGTTCAGGCAGGTCATTTCCCTTTTGAAGCCATTGTTGTCGGTTATAATTTAGTAGGTTATTTAGTAGGTTATAATTCTACAGCTAACTCTTAAGTTCCATTCTTTTACACAGTACTGAAGTCAGACTAATGGGTCAGTAAGATGCCCATGTCTGTGTTGTCCTCTTTTTGAACATGGGTGCCACACTGGCCTGTATCCAATCTACGGCCAGTGTTCAGTGACTCTCAACAATTTTATGTGCCTTAGAGATCTTCTTCATAGTTTCTCTTAGCACTCTGAGGTAAATACTACCTATCCTGGGATACTTATGTTTTGAGCCCTTTTAGTCTTACTAGAGCTTCCATCTCACAAATATCAATATCATTCTGCTTGTCTAGGTTATCTGTGTTTGGGACAGGCAAGTTACTCAGTTTCCCAGGAGCAAGTAATCGTTCAGAGTGTTTACTATGCCGTCCTCGTCCTCTAATTCCAAACTGTTAGCATCTTTTACGATCCCCACCTTTCTCCTGCCTTCTTACTAAAAGGGGGAGACGGTGGCATAGCGGTAATTTTACTGGGCTAGTAATCAAGAGGTCCAGGCTAATGCCCTGACCATACGTGTTCAAATCCCATCATGGCAGCTGGTGGAATTTAAATTCAATTCATTAATAAAAATCTGGAATTGAAAGTTCAGTAATGGTGCCATGAAACTATCATTGATAGTCATTTAAAAAAAACCCATCTGTTTCACTAATGCCCTTTAGGGAAGGAAATCTGTTGTCCTTACCTGTTCTGACTTACATGTGACTCCAGACCCCAGCAATGTGGTTGACTCTTAACTACCCTCTGAAATGGTCTGGCAAGCCAGTTATCAAGGGCAATTAGGGATGGGCAACAAATGCTGGCCTTCCATGAAAGAAATCAAAAATACTTGCATTTATATAGCATCTTTCATGATCTCAGGTTGTGCCAAAGTGTTTCACAACTAATAAAGTATGTTTTGAAGTACACTCACTGTAACATAGAAATATATAAAATTCATGACACAGGAAGCTGTTAGGTCCATTGTATCTGTGCTGGCTAAAAAAGAGCTATCCAGTCTAATCCCACTTTCCAGCTCTTGGTCCACTGACCTGTTATAATGTTGAACCAGCAGCTATTTGCATACAGCAAGGTTCCACAAACAGCAATGAGATAAGTACTAAAGTACTGAAATAATTTCTTCCTGATATGTTTCATCTCGAGCTATGTTTTTCTAATTTTTAAAAAATAAATCTCTCTTTGACCCTTTGTTCATCTTTTAAACATATTTCTGCATGTTCCTATATTTATACCACTGAACCCCTTTCCTTTCTTCCCTGCAGGATTTCTGGAGCTTGTTTTCCCTCTGCATTTCACTTTTAATTTGTTCATTGCCACACTTAGTTAGTCAAGGTGTACTTTGTGTGCAGCTCAGCATTATTCCTTTAAAGGTGTTCCACTTGTCCTCCAATGAAGTATTACAGTTCAACATCACTTAATAAATTCACTTGAATTGATAACTCACTTCTTTAAAATCAACCCTTTTAAAGTTCAAGTAAATGGTTCATCGTCATTAGAATTTCTGAATCACAAATCATATTGAACACAATCATTCTATAATTGCTATCTCCCCAGGGGCACTTGACGCTTGATTTTCTGTATGTTGTCCAGGTCACTAATACGTACCATGCCAAGATGAGCCACTGCTACTCATGGCTTTTCTAATGAATTGGATCAGAAAACAATCATGCATTGGATTTACCAACTATTGAGTTGGTAACTTGTGGATTAGACTGCCAAATATTGCATAGACTCAGTTGAAACATTCAAAATGAAATTTGACAGGCTTCTTATACAAGTGTATAAACTCAGCACTAAAGTAAGAAGGAAGTGAAAGTGATCAAATGGATCTGTAACAATGAACCCAAATCATGGGACAAAATGGCCGACAGGCCTCTTACGCTCTAAAGTGGGTGGTGGCCTAGCAAAAATTGGTGCTGGTCTTTGGCATATCTGGAATTTGTTCAGAAGCATTTATTTATGTTTATACTTTTTAAAACATGGCCATGTTACACAACAATTAATGGAGTGCTTTGCTTTTTGCAGTTAAGAATTTTTAATTCATATTGACAAGTCAGCCATTTTTTTTTCCAAAATCAGGAAACACAGTACAGCCATTTCAGGCTTGCAAAATTCACAATGTTGCCTCTCAGCCCTAGACATTCACTACTTCACGTTGCTGGTCTGTCACTTGAGCTTTTGAAGCCCGAAGTAACAGAAGATTAATCAACTGTAGGTCACACCAAATAGTGGAGTTGAAATTTGTACAGGACTGTACAGGCGACCCTTGAAACTGTAACTCTCGACAAATGTCAAATACTTGCCCATGCAAAAGGCAGAGTGAAAATAACCAGCACAATCCTGGGAAGGCATGCAGTTGGACTTTAATTTACATTAAAAGGGCAACAAATTACATTGTGAATCAGGTATGAAAAATAATTACAAAACAAATCATATCGGAAGAAAACTAATATTAATGCAACATTAGATAGGAAACAAAGCAATAACGTACACTGATCAGTTAGGGAATAATTATTTTAAACATTAGATACTGTAGGCAAGGTTTCCTGAGCAAAAATAGTTGGGTACAGTAATACTTTGTGGCACCACTGGAGACATAAAATACTACTGCACCTTGTGCTGTTTTTGATCAGGAAACCTTGCCTGCAACACCTAGCATTTAACATAATTATTTCCTAAATCACAAGTACAAGTTATTACCTTGTTTCATAATAGAGCAAACCGAGGAAGGATTTCTACATTTTAATGTAATGTCCCAGGATTTTACAGTTTGATGTAATTCCAGTGTAGTTTGGTTAAGACTGGAGTTCTGCCTACGCCAATGAACCATCCCTGACCCCAACTGATTTTCCAAGTTCATACTATTTTGCATATTTTAAGACGGCAGAAAATGGCTTTAGCAGATTTCAGAAGCCAGATGCTGTGTAACATGACCAGTGGTCTCTGTGGCTGACCCAAAAAGTCTGTGTCTATTCAATTGATTGCCCTATGATTTCTTGCAAAATTTAATCTGTCCACTTAATTCTTAAATTTCCCCCTCCATCGTTGCAGCCACCCTGGACACCAGAAATGCACAGGCAGCACCAGCAGCCAGCTTTGCTAGGGTGCCAATGACGAGAAATATGTCAATGACTTAATCCTCTAGCTCACATGCCATGACAATTTACATGCCCAGATTGTGTAGGTGTATTGTACATTTGGCATGAAATCTTGGGACTGGTGGGCGCGCCATGGAACAAGCCGAGCAGCTCCTGAAAAATTTCCCACTGCATTCTGCTGGAATTATGCCAAAGAAAATGCTACCCAATATGTTTATTATAAGAAAGCGCAAGTTTTATTAGGCTGGTGCAGTCCCAGATTTTGACCTGTGTAATGGAAAGGAATGTATCTTCAGTGTCCTTCTCACTGGCACCTAAATGTTATCATAGACTAGTATTAAGTTATGATCGATATATGCAATACTGAGCTTAAAATTCTTGATTCAACCACTTGAAAAAATGTAACAATGTAGCAATTGTCTGTGACGTGATACAATGCATACAAAGAACTCCTCCAATATTCATTGAGATCTAAATCCCTAATTGCTCACAAAAGAGGTAGATGTCTTACTTCATAAAAATTAACAGTCTGATATTACAATACAATTTCAATAGTGGTAACAAAAAGCCATCAGCAAGTTATGACACACCTGCAATAGTATTCCTTTAATGCTTCAAAAACAGCTACAAAATCAAGTAACTGCAAAAATGTCCGAGAAAAACATACATCCAGCTGCAGAGTGTGTAACTGCTGCAGAAAGTGGCTGAATGGAGATTGAGAGAATTCCAATTTACCCACAAGACACTGGATGTAATCGGGTCTGTATTAAAGGTCCTGATTCCCTATTCAAGAAAATCTGAAATGCAGCTGAAACCTGGCAATTTTTGACACTAAGGGATAAATTTTATGCTTGCTCCCGTGGCGACTTTGAAGGCGGGGAGAGCATTTAATTAGGTGGGCTGATGACGGTTGGGGACCCCACCACCTTGCTGCCTCCACCCCAATTAAGTCCGTGGCGTGAAGGCTCGTGGACAACCTTCCCGCCCCTCTACCAGTTGAGGCTCTTAATGGGCAATTAATGCCCAATCAAGGGCCTCTTTCCTCTGCCAGTATTAACCCAGTGGCGGGCGGGCCTGTCGGCATTCAGGGAGCACAACAAGCAAAGCCCTACGGGTTGCTTGCTGGCTCCTGGCGGGGGAGTGGGGGGGTGGGGGCAGGGCGCAGTGGACCCTCGTTCAAAGACACAGTACCTTATTGAGGGACCCGGCAATGGGAAGGGGCAGCCTGCTGAGAGCCACCCCACTGCTTTTGCTGCTGACCCCTCTACAATAGCCTCCCCAGCGACCCACACCCAGCGAAACCCTCCTGACATCACTCATCTGTGACCTGGGTCCACTGATGATGCTGGCCTCGGGTGGGTGCATTACCAGCAGCAGCCACTACCTCCATGGTGGCGCTGCCCATGTAAAGAGCTGTTGGATTTCCGTCCTCAAAGTGCCTGATTGGCACGTAATGCTGTGGGCCTTCCTGAAAAGAGGTCCTGACGTGGGCCCTCGCCAGCTCTTCAGCCAGCGGGCAAGACCCCCATCGCCTCCATTAATTACAGCCCTAATAGAAACTTATACATAGCACCCTGATCAAACTACTATGATTTGGTGTATTACTTTTTGAATTTTGAATTTCCTCATTTATATGCTGCTCAACAAAATTTTTGTGAAGAAGAATGAAATTTAAATAAGGCCCAAGGAACTGACTTGGTTTGTTGGTGGAAGGGAACCCACTAATCAGATGAGTCTCTCTACTAGGTTACTCCATTGCCATGGAACCAGGGAAACTAGAAAAAGGACTAAATTTCCAGAGCATGAGTTACTGCAGTCCAAATTGACTGTCTAACTGGCGTGATATCACACTTCCAGCGACTTATTATGGAGCCATTCATGGACTCTATTAGTGGCAGCAGCCCAGCCCAAGGGAAACGTAATTTATGGGTTTCAATGCCAGTAAGGAATATGACATTTTACTGATCAAAAGTTACATTTTGCCTTGATTCATATTTACCTTCTATGCCTTGGACATTACATCCTCTTTAAATAACTTTTACTTCAAAAAAAAGATTCCCCCACATTAAATCTATCAGATTTACAAGTATATTAGCAGTTATTTCTGGCTTTAAATTGCCCAAGACAGTTCTAGGAGAAGTCTGGGCTCCAACTGGAAATAATTAGTAAGTTCTGATGCCTTCAACCAAGCTGGAATCTTGGTCCTCCTAAATTCAGTAGAGCATAGTCTGATCATCAAGGAAAGCATGACCTTTACTTAATGAGTCCATATACATTAAACAGAACAAACAACAAATAATAGTTTGAAATGACAATTAAATATGATAAAACTCAAAAGCACTTATACCGATACAGAAGGCAATAGTCAAAAAATAGGTTCATGAGAATCATAGGTCAAAAACGAAAGAACTTGCATTTATATGGCTCCTTTCACGATCTCAGGATGTCCCAAAACACTTTACAGCCAATGAAATATGTGTCAATTGTAGTCGCTGTTTAATGTGGGGAAACCTGCCTGTCAGTTTCCACACAGCAAGAACCCAGCAATGAGATAATGACCAGATAATCTATTTTAGTGATATTGGTTGAGGGATACACGTTAGCCAGAACACTTGGGAGAACTCCCCTGCTCTTCTTCAAAATAGTGCCATAGGATCTCCTATATCCACCTGACAGGAGAGATGGGACCTCTATTAAACGTCTCAGCTGAAAGACAGCACCTCAAGCAGTGCAGCATTCCTTCAGTATTGCACTGAAGCAACAACCTAGATTACTTACTCAAGTCTTTGAAGCGGGACTTGAACAAACAACTTTCTGATTCAGACGCGAGAATGCTACCACTGAGGCAAGAATGACACCAAAAGAGTCAAAACTGAACAGTATAATAATAGTACAGAATGTAATACTCAGATGGTTTCCTTAAAGGCAAAGGGAAATTTAGGAGTGATATTTCAATACAAATAATTCTGATTATACTGATTAATTTTGAAAGTGAAGATTGTCAGTATGTTTGTGTCAAGATGCAACCATGCTGGCACACTGAGCTGGCTCAGCACATTTAGCAGGCCACAGGGTTTACGAAGTTGAAGTCATTTACTTTGAGACTGTCATCAGACAGTGGGAGTACTGTATTTTTGATGTTGATGCATTCCATGATGGTAAAAATGGCTCAACACTGGCTGCTGGTATAATAATAAATACCTTAACACCTCTATGTCAACACTCAGGGAGGCATCTTGTCACAGGTAAGTACCACTCATACTTGCTCTCATGTTCCAGTTGTTTTCAAAGGAAACAAAGGAACAAAAATAGCCAGTGTAACAGAATGGCTAAATAAATCACTACCTGAAAAAGCATTGAAATATAAACAAGAATTTAAAAATTACTTCCATATCATTCAACCAGTAGCATTATAAAAACACCATTAAACCTTAGTTCACATAACACCTAGTCTTATTCAGTGCAATAATAATGCTGAATTATATTTTGTTCTCTTCCATGAATTTTGAGGGACAATTTGGATTCTTTCAGTTATAGAGTCATAGACTTATACAGCACAGAAACAGGCCCTTCAGCCCATCGTGTCTGTGCCGGCCATCAAGCACCTAACTATTCTAATCCCATTTTCCAGCACTTGGCCCGTAGCTTTGTATGCTATGGCATTTCAAGTGCTCATCTAAATACTTCTTCAAAGACAATTGTTTCATGTCTCTCATATCTAAACAGCTGTCACCTCTTAACTTGGATGGCCACACCCTTAGTTCTTCATCTATTGCCATACTTGGCCTCAATACCTCCTTTGAACTTAAATGGAACTCGCATATCTCTTCCAATGGCAAAGCTGCCTCAAAGAAACTCCATTTCATGCCACACACATTTTTCCCTCAATAACTCAATACATAAAGAGCAAGAGGATAACTAAGGAAGGAGTAGGTCCTATTAGAGAACAAAGAAGTAACTTGTGCATGGAGGTGGAAGTCTTAATGAATACTTTGCATCTGTCGTTAGAAAAGAGGGACACGCTGTAGACATTATGATTAAGGAGGAGGGGTGTGAAAATTGGAAATATTGAAATCATAGTGACAGAGGAAATATTAAGGGCCTTAGAATCTTTGAAAGTAGATAAATCACCAGTCCCAGATGAAGTGTTTCTCAGGCTGTTAAGAGAAGCAAGTGAAGAAATAGCAGAGGCCCTGACCATCATTTTCTAATCCTCTCTGGTTGTAGGCATGGTGCCGGAGGACTGCTAACATTGTACCAATGTTTAAAAAGGGAAGAAGGGATAGACTAAGTAATTACAGGCCAGTCAGCCTAACCTCAGTGCTCAGTGGTGAGCAAAATACTGGAAAAAAATTCTGAGCGACAGTATTAATCATAATTTAGAAAGGCACAGATTAATCAAGGACAGTCAACATAGATTTCTTAAGGGAAGGTTGTGTCTGACTAACTTGATTGAATTTTTTGAGGAGGTAATAAGGAGTGTTGATGAGGGTAGCACATTTGATGCAGTCTCTAAGGATTTTAGCAAGGCTTTTGACAAGGTCCCAAATGGCAGATTGGTCCAAAAAGTAAAAGCCCATAGGATCCAAGGGAAAGTGGCAAGTTAGATCCAAAACTGGCTCAGTGGCAGGAACCAAGGAGTAATGCTCAACAGGTGTTTTTGTCACGCAAAGGCTGTTTCCAGCAGAGTGCAGTACTGGGTCCCTTGCTTTTTGTGGTAGAAAGCAATGATTTAGATTTAAATGCCAGGGGCATGATTATGAAGTTTGGAGATGATATGACAATTGGCTGTGTGGTTGATAGTGAGGAAGAAAGCTGTAGACTGCAGAAGATATCAACAGACTGGTCAGGTGAGCAAAAAAGTAGCAAATGGAATTCAATATAGAGAAGGGTGAGGTAATGCATTTGTGCAGGGCAAACTAGGCAAGGGAATACATAATAAATGGTAAGATACTGGGAAGTGTAGAGCAGCAGAGGGAGATTGACACGCATGTCCACAGATCCCTGAACATAGCAGGTCAGGTGGATAAGGTGTCTTATTTTTATTTCAGATTTCCAGCAGTATTTTGCTTTTATTTTAGGTGGATAAGGTGGTTAAGTAGGCATACGGAATACTTTATTTTATTATCTGAGGCACAGAATACAAGAGCAGGGAGGTTATGCTAGAACTGTATGAAACATTAGTTGGGCCACAGCTACAGTACTGGGTACAGTTCTGGTCACTATATTACAGGAAGGATGTGATTGCACTAAAGAAGGTAGAAAGGAGATTTATGAGGATATTGCCAGGATTGGAAAATTTGAACTATGAGGAAAGATTGGATTGGTTGGGGCTTTTTTCTTTGGAACAGAGGAGACTGACAGAAGTTTTAATTGAGGTGAAAATAAAACTGGCAAAGAGAAAACATGAGAATAGAATGGCAGTCAACATAAAAGGGAACCTAAAAATCTTCTACCCGCATGTAAATAGTAAGCAGGTAATAAGAGATGCAGTGGGGCCTATTAGGAATAAGGAGGGTCACATATGCTTACAGGCACAGGGCAAGGCTAGAATACTTAATGAGTATTTTGTATTGGTGTTTACTAAGAAAAAGAATCTGACAAAATATCAGTAGAAGTGGAGAGAGTACAGGCAATGGATAAGGTAAAAATTGAGAAGGAGTTGCTACTGGAAAGGCTGGCTATGCCTGTGGTAAATAAGTCACCTGGTCTGGGTGGCTTTCACCCCAGGTTGCTAAAGGAAGTGGGGGTCGAGATAGCGGAAGGTCTTGCCATAATCTTCCAATCTTCACTAGATATGGGGGAGGTGCCAGAGGATTGGAGAGTTGAAAAATGTGACACCCTTATTCAAGAAATGGTGTAAGAACAGTCCTCGCAACTACAGGCCAATTAGTTTAACATCAGTAGTGGTTGAGGCTTTAGAAACATAATCAGGGAAAAAATCAACAGGCACTTGGAGAGGTTTGAGTTAATTAAGGATAGTCAGCATGGGTTTGTAAAAGGCAGATCATGCTTAATTGATCTAATTGAATTTTTTGATGAAGTAACAGAGAAGGTTAATGAAGGGAATGTGGTGGATTTTGTTTATATGGATTTTAAGAAAGTGTTTGATAAAGTACCACATAAAAGGCTGGTTAACAAAACTGAGGATCATGGAAACGGAGGGTCAGCGTCCAATTGGATAAAAAAATTGGCTTAAGGACAGAATATATCGAGTTGTAGTAAATGGTTGTTTTTCAGACTGGAGGATATTAGACAGCAGTGTTCCCCAAGGGTCAGTGCAAGGACCACTGCTTTTTTTGCTATATATAAATGACTTGGATCTTGGAATACAGAGTAGAATTTCAAAATTTGGCAATGATACCAATCTTGGAGGTGTAGCGAACAGTGAGGATGATAGGAACTGCCTGCAACAGGACATAGATAGCCGAGCAGAATGGGCAGACAAGTTGCAGGTGGAATTTAATGCAGAAAGTGTGAGGTGATGCAATTTGGCAGAAGGGATAGGGTGAGTCAATATAGACTTAATGGCGCAGTTCTAAAGAGTATGCAGGAACAGAGAGATCGGGGATGCATGTGCCTTCATCTTTGAAGGTGGCAAGACATAATGAGAGTGTAGTTAAAAAGCATATGGGATTTTGGGCTTCATAAATAGAGGCTTTAAGTACAAAAGCAGAGAAGTTATGCTCTGGTTAGGCCCCAACTAGAGTACTGCATCCAGCCCTAGTGGTCGCACTTTAGGAAGGATGTGAGGGTCCTTGAGAGGGTGCAGAGGAGATTTACCAGAATGGTTCCAGGGATGGGGGATTTTAGTTACAAGGTTAGGTTGGAAAAGCTGGGGTTATTCTCCCTGGAGCAAAGTAGATTGAGGGGAGATTTAATAGAGGTGTACAAGATTATGACAGGCTAAGATAAGGTAGACAGGGAAAATGTGTTCCCATTAACTGATGGTACAAGAACTAGGGGACACAGATTGAAGGTTTTGGGCAAGAGATGCAGAGGGAACGTAAGGAAGAACTTTTTTACTCAGTGAGTGGTAATGACCTGGAACTTGCTGTTAATGAGGGTGGTGGAAGCAGAGACAATCGATGATTTCAAAAGGAATTTGGATAGGCACTTGAAGGAAATAAACTTGCAGGGCTACGGAGATCAAGCGGGGGCGTGGGACTGACTGGATTGCTCCGCGAAGTACCGGCATGGATTCAATTGACCGACTGGCCTCCTTCTATGTTGTAAATGACTCTGTAACTCTATGACTGTGCATAAAATTATGAGGGGCCCAGGTAGAGTGAATAGAAAAGACCTATTTTCACTTAGCAGACATGTCAATAAGCAGGGGGCATAGACTTAAATTGATAGAAGAATTAGAGGGGAGATGAGGAGACTTTTTTCACCTAGAGGGTCCTGGGAGTCTGGAACTCACCGCCTGAGAAGGTGGTAGAGGTAGAAATCCTCATTGTATTTAAAAATCACTTGGATAGGCAATTGAAGTACTGTAACCTACAAGGCCATGGATCAAGAGTTGGAAAGTGGGATCAGGTTGGCTTGCTCTTTCAGCCAGTACAGGCACAATGAGCCAAATGGTTTCCTTCTGTGTCATAAACTTCTATGATTCTATGATCAGTAAATTAATCCAAATCTGTGTAAAACTTGAACACAGTCCCAAATCTGAAGAGGCTCACGAATAAGAATCACTTTGCAGGCAATACAGAGGCTGCCTACATCATGATACTACCTGCATCCAAACTGCAACCTCTGTTAGGTGGGAATTTCCAGTGGAGGCTGTGGAGTCCATCTCCAGTATACAAATGATCCTCAGCCAGGAAATTCAACTAGCTTCGCAAGGGCACCTCCATGACAGGTAGAAGTCGTGTCCTTAGAGAGATACCCCACGCAACCTGGGGGAAAGCCGAGGAAAGTTGAACCTATCAGCTAAATACATCGATTGTCTCTGCTTCCATCACCCTCATGAACAGCAAGTTCCAGGTCATTACCACTCACTGAGTACAAAAGTTCTTCCTTACGTTCCCTCTGCATCTCTTGCCCAAAACCTTCAATCTGTGTCCCCTAGTTCTTGTACCATCATCTATTACATCTTCATATTTACTATGACATTTAGTGGAACAGTACCAATATCGTACAATTGATACATATTTCTCCAGTTTCCTCCTTTTACTATTGCTTTCCAAAATAAGCTGATTTATGCAGTCGCACAGTTCACAGAATCCATGAATGCTGGCAGATTATGTGCCAACAGACGTCATCAATTGCCCTCAGTCAACAGCTACACAGCTTTATTTTGAGTAGCGAATGGGTAGCCATCGAGACTGGGAAATGATTTTTCCCGACATTGCCCTAGGTCAATGACTGACACTGCCTGAATTTAGCTAACACAATATATATTGGCACATTATGTGTACATTTACTCAGTCATGATTTCTCATCACTCAATCATTAATTTTATTTCTATTTATTTTTTTTATTTAGAGATACAGCACTGAAACAGGCCCTTCGGCCCACCGAGTCTGTGCCGACCAACAACCACCCATTTATACTAATCCTACATTAAGCCCATATTCCCTACCACATCCCCACCATTCTCCTACCACCTACCTACACTATGGGCAATTTACAATGGCCAATTTATCTATCAACCTGCAAGTCTTTGGCTGCAGGAGGAAACCGGAGCACCCGGCGGAAACCCACCCGGTCACAGGGAGAACTTGCAAACTCCGCACAGGCAGTACCAAGAACTGAACCCGGGTCACTGGAGCTGTGAGGCTGCGGTGCTAACCACTGCGCCACTGTGCCGTCCAGTAAGTAAGAATATAAGAAATAAGAACCCTAATTCTTGGTACTGTAACTATTTCACTTTTGCAAATTCATCAACATTTCTCAGAAATACCACTTCTCACCTAAACACAGAAAAGACCAGGTAATGTGTTGAACGGGTCAGGTTTAGCACAGGGCTTCACTCTGCAACTTCAATCACAGCAATGTACCTTAGAACAGTACCTCCAAACAAGTGTGATCACTTCATTCTGTTCTTATGGGTTCTGAGGTGAGAGTGCCAACTGTACTAAGGTTGAGGCCTCACCCAGCTCACCACCTAGGTTCTTCAGGGACAGAAAACTTACCACCAACCATCAAGGATAGTTTAAAATTCAATCTCAAGATGAAAACTAATTCACTCCACCAGATTTCTCTCTTTTTTGTATCAAATTGTTCTGAGCAGGTGAGAAAGGGGTCGAATGGATCCCTCTCAGCCTTTTCCTGGTTTGACCATAACAGGGTTAAATTTTTAAAACATCACGTTTCTAGCTTCCCCTCAGTGAATCATTGTTCACTACTCTCCAATTGTAATGGCAAATAAATCAATCAGACAGGTTTTCTTAAATTTAAACAAGAAAGGCGTAAGTTTATTAACCTTAAAACTCTAATTCGGTTAAAACGACTAAAAATACGTGACGCGACCACCTTAGCAGGCACACACGATAAACACATGCAGATAGAGACAGAAAAGGAGAAAGAATCAAGGGGAAAGGTTTGAAGCAATAGCTGGAGTTCATTTACTGTCTTTTGAGTTCGATATAAAGCCTTTGGTTGCAGTTAAATCTTGCCGTCTCATGGGGGCCCAGTACGCACTTTCAAACTTGTTTCGATATTTTTCTGTCTTTTGAAATCCAGTTGCAGTCTCTTCTTTTAGTGAGAGAGAGAGAGAGAGAGAGAGGGAGATGCTCTCTCTTTAAGTACAGTTGCAGTCTGTCTTCAAACTGTTCTGTGAACACAATTCAAACCAAACCAGGGCCAGCAGGCCAGTCACGTGACTAGCTGTATTTTTTGGGACAACCTGCCGGCGAGTATTTGTGGATTCTTTCAATCTTAGTAGACATCCTCAGTAGGGGGCTGGAATGCTGACTTTCACACATTCAATGTTTGCTGATCAAAATCCATTTGGTTAATTGAATCAGGGAGCAGTTCCATTGTCTTCTCCAGGCAACTGTCTCTTAAATGCAAATGTTTCCAGCCACTGTCCTGTTAGAATGCAGGTGCAGCCATGTTTTCAGTCCAGTAAAAGTTTAAAATTAATGTTACATATGACAAGATTAATATGGCTCATTCTTGGCAGGTGTGGTTTTCATAACACAATAAAATGACATTTTATCTTTCCAGGTCAGGATTTATAGCAAGATAAATACAGTTGTAAAATTCATTGAACTGTAAACAATCTGCATTGATCTCAAGGGAGATGCAAAATCTCCATTCAATACAATTTTGTTCAGTATTAGCAGAGTACACTAAAAGGTTACCTTACTGGCCAATGGGATCACTACCAGTAATCACACATTTCAGAGTTTTTTTTTATTCATTCAGGGATGTGGGCATCGCTGACTAGGCCAGCATTTACTGCCCATCCCTAATTGCCCTTGAGAAGGTGGTGGTGAGTTGCCTTCTTGAACCGCTGCAGTCCATTTGGGGTAGGTATACCCACAGTACTGTTCGGAAGGGAGTTCCAGGATTTTGACCCAGCGACAGAGAAGGAACAGCGATATAGTTCAAGTCAGGTTGATGTGTGACTTGGAGGGGAACTTGCAGGTGGTGGTGTTCCCATGCATTTGCTGCCCTTGTCCTTCTAGTTGGTAGAGGTCGCGGGTTTGGAAGGTGCTGTCTAAGCAGCCTTGGTGCATTGCTGCAGTGCATCTTGTGGATGGTACACACTGCTGCCACTGTGCATCGGTGGTGGAGGGAGTGAATGTTTGTAGATGGGGTGCCAATCAAGCGGGCTGCTTTGTCCTGGATGGTGTCGAGCTTCTTGAGTGTTGTTGGAGCTGCACCCATCCAGGAAAGTGGAGAGTATTCCATCACACTCCTGACTTGTGCCTTGTAGATGGTGGACAGGCTTTGGGGAGTCAGGAGGCGAGTTACTCGCATCAGGATTCCTAGCCTCTGACCTGCTCTGTAGCCACGGTATTTATATGGCTACTCCAGTTCAGTTTCTGGTCAATGGTAGCCCCTAGGACGTTGATAGTGGGGGATTCAGCGATGGTAATGCCATTGAATGTCAAGGGGAGATGGTTAGATTCTCTCTTGTTGGAGATGGTCATTGCTTGGCACTTGTATGGCGCCAATGTTACTTGCCACTTATCAGCCCAAGCCTGGATATTGTCCAGGTCTTGCTGCATTTCTACACGGACTGCTTCAGTATCTGAGGAGTCACGAATGGTGCTTAACATTGTGCAATCATCAGCGAACATCCCAACATCTGACCTTATGATTTAAGGTAGGTCATTGATGAAGCAGCTGAAGATGGTTGGGCCTAAGACACTACCCTGAGGAACTCCTGCAGTGATGTCCTGGAGCTCAGATGATTGACCTCCAACAACCACAACCATTCCTTTGTGCTCGGTATGACTCCAGCCAGCGGAGGGTTTCCCCCCGATTCCCATTGACCTCAGTTTTGCTAGGGCTCCTTGATGCCATACTCGGTCAAATGCTGCCTTGATGTCAAGGGCAGTCACTCTCACCTCACCTCTTGAGTTCAGCTCTTTTGTCCATGTTTCAACCAAAGCTGAAATGAGGTCAGGAGCTGAGTGGCCCTGGCGGAACCCAAACTGAGCGTCACTGAGCAGGTTATTGCTAAGCAAGTGCCACTTGATGGCACTGTTGAAGACACCTTCCATCACTTTACTGATGATTGAGAGTAGGCTGATGGGGCGGTAATTGGCCGGGTTGGACTTGTCCTGCTTTTTGTGTACAGGACATACCTGGGCAATTTTCCACATTGCAGGGTAGATGCCAGTGTTGTAGCTGTACTGGAACAGCTTGGCTAGGGGCACGGCAAGTTCTGGAGCACAGGTCTTCTGTACTATTGCCGGAATATTGTCAGGGCCCATAGCTTTTGCAGTATCCAGTGCCTTCAGTTGTTTCTTGATCTCACGCGGAGTGAATTGAATTGGCTGAAGTCTGGCATCTGTGCTGATGGGGACTTCAGGAGGAGGCCGAGATGAATCATCAACTCGGCACTTCTGGCTGAAGATTGTTGCAAATGCTTCAGCCCTATCTTTTAAGTGGGCTTGCTGTCTGAAAATCATAATTTCATTATTGCAGCTAAAATCAATAGGTTTAGCAGTTGGTTCTATTTTCCTGAATGCCAAAAAAGCTTTTTCATTGCATGGTTTTAAGATTACTTGTTCTAATATGCTTTACAAAAATTGGATTTGATCCAAATTTTGCTAAATGGATTAAAACATTATATTCTTCATCTGAAGAGCAAGTTAGTAATAATGGCTGAATATTTCACATTTTTCATATTACAAAGAGGTACTCTACATGGCTGTCCATAACCACTTTCACCATTATTTATTACAGCACGAGAACCATTAGCCACAGTGATCAGGCAAGATCCTGACCTGTACAGAAGCCCAGCAGGAGAAAAATCTCATGAATCACGTCTTTATGCAGATGACATTCTTCTGTTGATTGGAAAGGTGCAATGTTCTTTCCTTTTACTGTTAAACTTAATTATTTCTCTTTACTGCTTTCCGGTTATTAAGCAAACTGGGAAAAGTCAGCAACAATAGGAATTTGTATTTATATCTGTCCACAGCATGTTTTTCTGTCAAGATCATTTTTTTCTCCGTCCTCAGGTGACTTTTTTGTCACGCGGACTAAGTTGAGATGGACTGTCAACCCATTCACAGAACTCTGCCAAAAGAAAGCCTGAGTTGATCTGCCAGATTTTCCTTTGCACCCTGCTTGTGAGAGAAGTACCTAGCTTTCATTCAGTCTCTCTCAGCTCCACTCTTCTCTGTTCCTCCCTACCTGACAGAGGTTGGACGCTACTCTGTAAGCCACTGCATGAACTGGTATTTCTCTGCTCTATGTTGAGGTGCAAATGTATAGCAGCATGCTATGTTACTAAAGCTTCATGATTAGCAGAGATATTTGCAGGGAAGGTAGCCTATGAATTTTACTAGTTTGCTATCTAACAACACTATAGATAGCAAAGCTCTAGCATATGATAAATTTTCTAAAGAATACCATTGCCTAAGGTATGCTCCTTTTCCTCCTGACTTCCTGTCATGATTCTTCTTTCCTTCTTTGAGAAAATGAAACAACCAGTATGTTGGTACTTAGGCCAAGGTCAACAAAATAGAATGGAGATTTAGGCCTCAATATTAAACCCCCATGAAGAGCAGAGGAGGGTTTAAAAAGTGCTATGCGTGCAAAGCGACCCCAACCAACTAGGCATGCGCCCGCTGCCTTTTTAACGGCACTGGATATTGGGTCGTGGAGTGCTGTATCTCTAAATAAATAAATAAATTAGCATACTTAAATCGAGTTACCACAGTACAATTGGGAAGCTGAATTGAAATTTACCACTGTGTGGGTTTCCCAGGGGTCTGGAAACTCACCATTGAAGGGGAGGCAGGAGCTGTCAGTTCCCTCAGTTAAGTGCCTCTTTCAGCACACTTTGTGACCTGAAGGAGCAGGAATGCTTCCCCGGGCACCTCAAGGAAGTCTTTGGCCTTCCCCCCAGCCCTGATTACTGACCCTCTGCACGCACCCCCTCCGAGCCACGATTGCTGGCCTCCTCAAAGCCCTGATTGCCAACCGCCCTCCAGCTCTGATTTCTGACCTTCCTCTGATGCCCCCTAACTCCGAATGTCAACCTCCCCCGTGCAGAATTCTTCAGCCATTTTTAGCCTCTCCCACATCCGCCCCACCTCCCTGTAAATTTTGGGGGCTTAATCTCTCAGATCAACTTGTGCACAAAACATCACTTTAATTTAAGTAAGCATCAGCTGGATTTCATGTCTAATCAGAAAAGTCACAATGAAAATCGATGAGAAGGTAGGACACCCACTGACTCTTTGATGTACAAACATTCTTTCTACATCTGAAGAAAACTTATTAATTCCTGTATTTGACAGGTACCGTAATTGAACATTGTGCCAATTTGATGCATGCTAATATCTAACTCTAATTTTATACTCATGCCTGCAGTGTTACTTTGATCAAGGTAGGGGGCAAAACAACAATTTTCATTTTTGCAAAGCGAAGGGAATATGATTCATTAGTTTTCTGAAAACAAATTTTACTGTTTCAAATACACCAAAGCACCAACCATCTTCAGTCATTGGATTTTTCCTCAATTCCTTCTAATCTGTTTGTATTTTTAAACAGAGCTAACTTACTAACATCTAATAGAAAGTGCTGGAAATACTCAGCAGCATCAGTGGAGAGAGAAACAGAGTTCACATTTCAGATCTGTGACCTTTCATCAGATGATTCCCTCTCCACAGATACTGCCAAACGTGCTGAGTATTTGCAGCACTTTCTGTTTTCATTTCAGATTTCCAGCTTCAGTATTTTGCTTTTACTAATACCTAATACCACTTGATAATGTAACTATATTAAGAAATTTTCTTGACAAACCATCTTGTTTTGTTTTTCACCCTTCTTTTCCTGTCAATTTTCTCCCAATGGGTGACGAGAATGCCGATAAGGAGTGGGAACCCTGTTTAATTTCAATTCTTGCATAGGGGAGCACAAGTTAGTTAATGTATTTACTTGCCAATTCTGATGATACAAACACTCACAAACAGTTGCCCTATTGATATATTTTTGCAGGTCAACCACATTTTTTTTGTTCCAGTTTTCCCTGTCCTTTCCTAAAGACTGTAATTCTCCTTGAGATATGGTTACCCTCTGTTGCCCTCTGGTACCAAACCTAAAAGAGTATTCTACATGTGTGACCTGAAAGAGTAAGAGCTTGATTTTCAATCCGGAGTCAGGAACCCAATGCCCGGATAATTTCCGAGTCCTGACCCCGCACCCTGTCTGTGTCACTCACGCGACATTATCTTCATATGCAGATGTCCTAACTGGGCTGGAAGCAAGCTCGGTGTCAATTAGTGCCGCCGAGCTCTGCCAGGAGGCGGGTGCTGCCTGCTGAGCATGATCCTCAAAGGCAGATGGCAGCCATGACAGGGCCTGCTGTTGTCTTGCAGAATAGAGGAGGCAGAACTTCAGAGGGCCAACAGCCTCACGGCACAGAGATGTGGCCAATTAAAAGGTACTGAACCCGATCTGAGACAGAAACCCTTGGTGCCAAAACTTTTTCGTCAGAGGAAATATTACTTGATGGCTCCCCACATTGTACCCACTAACATTCACCAGACTTGGCGATCTGCAATTTGACTATGCTGGTCAAACAAGAGATACTATGCCATTCATAACACAGAAGCAGAGCTGCAGTCCAATGATAGATTGAGGTACAGACGAACAATGTGATTTGATGCCCTATCACAAGTATAGTTGGGCAAAAAATATCTTGATTTTAAAATTCTCATCTTTGTTTTCAAATCACTCCATGGCCTCACCCCCTCCCTATCTCAGTAATCACCTCCAGCCCTACAACCTTCCAAGATATCTGCGCTCCTCTAATTCTGGCCTCTTGTGCATCCCTGATTTTAATTGCTTCACCATTGGTGGCCACACCTTCAGTTGCCTAGACCCTAAGCTCTGGAATACCCTCCCTAAACCTCTCCGCCTCTTCAACTCGCTTTCCTCCTTTAAGGCAATCCTTAAAACCTACCTCTTTGGTCAAGTTTTTGGTCATCTGACCTAATATCATCTTTTGTGACAGTTCATATTTTGTTTCATAATGCTCCTGTGAAGCACCTTGGGACATTTTATAACATTAACAGCACTACATAAATATAAGTTGTTGCTGTTGGAAGCATTGGGACATGACGTGCAATACAGGAGTACTATTTTCAAAACACACTTGCTCCCGTTCTCACCCCCATGGGCGACTGAAAATCCCAGCCTTAGTGTCAGCAGACTGTTCATCTATGAAAGATGTCAGAGAATTCTCACCTGATAAGTACACATGCATACATCCAGTAACAGCCAGTGAATAATAATCTGAACAAGTAATCCTGGCTGATATTTGAAACAAATTTGCTAAAATTATTAGATTAGATGATTTAACTTGTAAAAACTAAAAAGGAGCACGCTATGGCTCAGTGAGTAAATACACCAATTACTGAAGCACTGAGCCACACAAATCAATTAGATCCCAAGTTCAATTCCTGGTATGCAATGAGTTAGCTGATCTCAGCCAAGGCTACAGTAGGAGTGCGAAAAATTTCTTCAGTACCTTTGACCTTGGAAAGGTAAAAATGAAGGCATCTGTGTAACCATGCCCATCTGAATTTGTGCCTTCAAGGAAGAAAAATCAAAAAATAAATTAAATCAATTGGAGAATATTTAAAAAAAATTTAATTTAGGTCAATGCTCCTACAAAAGCTCACAAGTGGCCCCCCTCCACTCAGAAAAAAATGCCCTAAGACTATGAGGAGATCTATTTCCACATTGTACTTGTTTAGATTTTAAAAGCTCAAATCTAAATTATTGCAACGTGTTAAATTGAGTCAGGTGAATTTGGCTGAAATCCACATATTAAAGGTAAGGACAGATGGAGGTGACCATCTGGTTCATTTAGCTTATCCTTCCATAGAAATCTATGGTCCTCCCATCGCAACATCTAGTTAATAAAAACAAAATACTGCGAACGTTGGAAATCTGAAATAGTTCTGATGAAAGGTCACAGACCTGAAACATTAACTCTGTTTCGCTCTCCACTGATGCTGCCAGACCTGCTGAATATTTCCAGCACTTTCTGTTTTTACAACATCTAGTTGCCTGTTTAATGAGTCTAGAGTTTTTGTCTCCACTACCCTACTCAGAAGTTCATTGCAGTTATTACTCATTCTGTATGAAATGTCTCTTGAATTTAGTCCAAACCATAATATTCAAAGTAGAAAAATCATTATGGTATGGCCAGATCACTACAATAAGACTGCTGAAGTGTGCTGTTAAATCTTGATGCTGTGTGTATACATTTTTGTGCCTATACATTTTGGTATCACAAGGATTAACTGAGAATCTTTGGCAATAGAACATATTAGCACTGTCAGCTGTTACAAGTATTTAGAAAGCACATTTAGTAAGCTGCAGAATAACATGTGGCCTGCAGTGTGTGCACTGCTTCTGAACCATGCATATTCCCAAGTATGTTGAAGGACAACTCCGTATGGCAATTTCACTGCTTGGTACTATTGGAGAATGGATTTTGTGTGTTAAATGATCTTTATATATGGTTGCCCATGCACCTTGGAGAATTGCATGCAAGTAGCAGGATAGGTAATGATACTTGAGAAATATTTTCATTTCCTATCTTCTATCTGATGTGGACATATTCAAAATATGAGGTCATTGATTCTGAAAAATATCTGTGAGTGTTTCTGGAAAATGCTATACCACAGAAATTACTCAATGATGCATTTGATGGAACTCCTTCCCCATCAAACTGCCCTCCCCACCTTAACAAACACTTTTTGCCTGTGTTATATATTTGATCAAAAGTGGAGTTTGTTTAAACCGAAATACAGGTCCATGGCACTGAAACAGTTAATTTGCACTCTTTTCTATCCTAACAATCAAACAGCCTTTTTATTCAGACACTATTTAGTCACAAAACAGTCTACTTATCTTAAATCCGATAATCCTATAAAATGGTCGTGCAATCTGATCACTTGTGCCAGGAATGTTAGGGATACTGGTATTTAATTATGATGATTCCTGTTAGACACTAATAAAGACATTAGCTTCATCAGTGACATCTGTCTACCTTTATGAATGTATGATCTGTACTTTGGATTATATAAACCCGCATCAGCTGCTAAATGAAAGAAAAATGTAAAAAGGGTAATGTATTGAAAGATCATATAGGGGCAGTATTTGTCAGGAAACACAGAAAAATTGGAAGCATTGTTTCCTAATGGGTTGAAGTACTGCTTTTAAAAGAAGACTGCTTCACATTTTAAAAAGTTACTGTTTCCATCCTGCTTTTGGCCACCAATATACTTCAAATTGCTTGTGCAGTCATTAATGAGTCCAGGACTCTCATTAAAATGACACACTCCATACATACTGGCTCCAAAATGTTTCCACTTGACTCCAAAAATTGTATTTTGGAAGCCAAAATTCTTCCAGGCAATATGACTCATTTTGAGAGTTGGAACCTTTTATTCTGTCTTGAACATAGTTTTTAAATTTATGTTGGGTACATATTGTGAGATGCTTAAATATTTAGATTTATATCACATATATGAAAATGCACAAACCACTCACTACTAATTAAATGTACAATTTAACATATATTTTACATATATATCTTGACCAGAACAAACCTGACACGTATTCCCAAGTTGTATTACCAGCCAGTTTAAGCTGGTTTGATGCCATGGTAGGGGAATGTGCCAAAGTAGTAAAAGGTAACACTGGTGACTCCAGGGTACTCAAAGGGAAAAAAGGATAGGGTACATTTTTAAACATAAAATATAATCCAAGCCTGCTGGGCCTTTTTGTTTCTATAAACTCTGTCTATCCATCACTCTGAGACAGGTAGCTCCTAATTACAGTATCCAAAGATCAGTTGTCTTAAAAGGCGTGCCACATAATTTCTAAGGAAATGCCAAGATATGGTCAGATTTTAGCATCCAAAGTATTTTGCTTTGGTCAATATACTGTCATTGGTTTCCGTAAAGAAGCGTTGAAAGATGCTATGTGGTGTACATAATATATTACGGGAAGCATCAAGAAATGAGTTCATTTCACTCTTCGGAATTTTATAAGAAGTTTCTCCAGTATCTGAGTTAACAAAGATGAGTTAGTGTAACACTATAGAGGGAATTTTATGCTCTCCCCCATGGTGACTTTGGAGATGGGGAGAGCATATGATCGTGTGGGATGGTGGCAGGCAGTGGGGGGAGGGGTGCCTAATTAACACGTAATGTGGTGAGCCTTCCCCAGAGGAGCGACGCGGGGCTCTGACACCCATTGCCCAAATAAAATCCTGGACTATGTCTTACAAATTTAAAGATTCCATTTCAATTTTTAGTATGTGTTAAGTTTGTCCCACACAGTGTGGAGGAATGGTGGGGGCTGGGGGAATTGTGGGAAGAAACAGGAGGGACAAGTATGTTACTGGGAAAACCTTCAAATAACAAAGTCAGAATGAGAGACAGTCCATTAACATTGCCAGAAGGCCATATGTACAGAACCACTAAGTCCAATTTGAACTCACCTTTTTGGGCCAAACTCATACCACTGCACACTATGTTCAATCATAAATCTGTCTCTTTTTTTGAACGCTTCCAATGAGTCCACATTGATTACACTAGATGGCAGTCTATTCCATAAGATAACAGTTATTACACCTTAAATTAATCCTAACCTGTGGTTTCCTATTTTCAGAATCTTTAGTTCTCTCATTCTCATAAACACCCCTTTCTACAATTTAAAAGACTTCACACAGTATAATACAGGAGATGTAGTCGTTAAGCACACTGTTCTTTCACCTTTGGGTCCAGACATTCAGTTCACACCAGTATGAGAGTACTGCTTTTCTGCCTGTTGAAATTCATGTCGGCAGATTCAAATTCATTTTCTGGTGGACACAGGTTCACAGTACAAAACTGGTCACACTTCAGCACAAGTTGACAATAAGTTGGAATATTAGTCAAAGTGACCTTATAAACAGCTTATGGAAAAAAAAGTCACACTCTGCAGCTTAGGGTGCTCTTCTGAGACTGGCATTATGCCATGTTGTTACAGAGGAAAGGGAGCTTTTCTGTAAACCTGGCTCATGCCTCATCTGATTTGGGAATTCTAATAGTAATACTGAATGCAAAGTGGAAAAGTGCTCCAGTAAACAATACAAACAGTGATGAGCATTAAATCACACCCAAATCCATGAAAAATGTTAAACTTGGATCATATCTTCCTCTTTTTTTTCTATTCATTCATGGGATGTGGGCGTTGCTGGCTAGGCTAGCATTTATTGCCCATCCCTAATTGCCCTTGAGAAGGTGGTGGTGAGCTGCCTTCTTGAACCGCTGCAGTCCATGTAGGGTAAGTACACCCACTTAATCATCATAATTCACAATTAATCAATTATGGATGTATTCCTGACTCATAAGATAAACCAAACTATTTAACCGATCTTTAGTTTTATAAATTGTAGTTAAAAGGTTGAAAAGACGGTAACAACACAGTGTTAGTTGTTGATACCTGCAGAGATCAATTTGCTCTATTTCTCCAGAAATGCTTTTACAGTCATAGAGTCATGTATGGCACAGGAGGCCACCATTCAGCCTATCAAGTCCATACCAGCTCTCCACGGAGTTATCTAATGAGTCCCACGCCCCTGTTCGATCCCTGTAGCGCAAGTCCATTTCTCCAAGTGGTCATCCAATTTCCTTTTGAAGTCATTGATTGTCTCCGCTTCCACCACCCTCATGAGCTGCAAGTTCCAGGTCATTACCATCCGCTGTGTAAAACAGGTGTTCCCTCATATTTCCCTGCATCTCTTGCCCAAAATTTTAAATCTCTGTCCCCTAGTCCTTGTATCATTAGTTAATGGAAATAGTTTTTCCTTGTCTAACTTATCTAAGCCTGTCATAATCTTGTACATTTCTATTAAATCTCCCCTCGATCTCCTTTGTTCTAAGAACAACAATCCCAGCCTCAATTTTGTTAACCAGCTTTTTATGTGGCACTTTATCAAACACTTTCTTAAAATCAACAGTAAAAACTTCCACCGCATTCCCTTCAACGAACTTCTGTTACATCAAGAAATTAGATCAGTCAAGCATGATCTGCCTTTTACAAATCCATGCTGGCTATCCTTAATTAACTCAAACCTCTCCAAGTGTCAGTTGATTTCTTCCCTGATTATTGTTTCTAAAACCTTACCCACCACCGATGTTAAACTAACTGGCCTGTAGTTGCTAGGACTGTCCTTACACCCTTTCTTGAATAAAGGTGTCACACTTGCCACTTTCCAATTCTCTGGCATCTCCCCCGTATCCAGGGAAGATTGGAAGATTAGGGCAAGCCCTTCTGCTATCTCCATCCCCACTTCCTTTAGCAACCTGGGATGCAAGCCATCTGGACCAGGTACTTATCTTCTGCACAGCTAGCCTTTTTAGTATCTCCCTCCTCTCAATTTTCACCCTATCCATTGACTCTACTCTCTCTGCTTCGACGAATATTTTGTCAGATTCCACTTCCTTAGTGAACATTGATACAAAGTTCTTTTGGGCCTCCTTATCTCGAGAGACAATGGATACGCGCCTGGAGGTGGTCAGTGGTTTGTGAAGCAGCGCCTGGAGTGGCTATAAAGGCCAATACTGGAGTGACAGGCTCTTCCACAGGTGCTGCAGAGAAATTTGTTTGTTGGGGCTGTTGCACAGTTGGCTCTCCCCTTGCGCCTCTGTCTTTTTTCCTGCCAACTACTAAGTCTCTTCGACTCGCCACAATTTAGCCCTGTCTTTATGGCTGCCCGCCAGCTCTGGCGAATGCTGGCAACTGACTCCCACGACTTGTGATCAATGTCACACGATTTCATGTCGCGTTTGCAGACGTCTTTATAACGGAGACATGGACGGCCGGTGGGTCTGATACCAGTGGCGAGCTCGCTGTACAATGTGTCTTTGGGGATCCTGCCATCTTCCATGCGGCTCACATGGCCAAGCCACTCATTAAGTATATGAGCCTTGCCCTGCGCCTCTAAGTATGTATTACCCTCTTTGGTCCCGATTAGGCCCCACTCCACTTCTTACGACCCGCTTACTATTTACATGCCAGAAGATGATTTTTGGATTCCCTTCTATGTTGACTGCTATCCTATTTTCATGTCCTCTCTTTACCAGTCTGATTTTCCTCTTCACCTCCCCTCTCAACTTATTGTACGTGGCCAGGTTCTCACTTGAAGAATTCACCTGACATGCATCATACACCCTTTTTTTGTTTCATCACAAACTCTATCTCCCTCGTCATCCAAGGAACCCTGTTCTTGGTTCCCCTACCTTCTGCCGTTGTTGGAATGTGTCTAGCCTGTACATGAAGCATCTCTTCCTTAAAGATAACCCATTCTTCCAATACAGCTTTTCCTGTCAGTCATTGGTTCCATTTTACCCTGGCTAGATCCCTTCGCATCGCAATGAAATTAGCCCTCTTCCAATCTCGACAAAGAACAAAGAACAGTACAGCACAGGAACAAGCCATTCGGCCCTCCAAGCCTGCGCCGATCTTGATGCCTGCCTAAACTAACACCTTCTGCACTTCCGGGGCCCATATCCCTCTATTCCCTTCCTATTCATGTATTTGTCAAGATGTCTCTTAAACGTCGCTATCGTATCTGCTTCCACCACCTCCCCTGGCAGCAAGTTCCAGGCACTCACCACCCTCTGTGTAAAGAATTTGCCTCACACATCCCCTCTAAACTTTGCCCCTCGCACCTTAAACCTATGTCCCCCAGTAACTGACTCTTCCACCCTGGGAAAAAGCTTCTGATTATCCACTCTGTCCATGCCGCTCATAACTTTGTAAACCCTCCACCTCCGTCGTTCCAGTGAAAACAATCCGAGTTTTTCCAACCTCTCCTCATAGCTAATGCCCTCCAGACCAGGCAACATCCTGGTAAACCTCCTCTGTACCCTCTCCAAAGCCTCCACGTCCTTCTGGTAGTGTGGCAACCAGAATTGCACGCAATATTGTAAGTGTGGCCTAACTAAGGTTCTGTACATCTGCAACATGACTTGCCAATTTTTATACTCTATGCCCCGACCGATGAAGGCAAGCATGCCGTATGCCTTCTTGACTACCTTATCCACCTGCGTTGCCACTTTCAGTGACCTTATGATCTCTCTGCCTGTCAATACTCCTAAGGGTTCTGCCATTTACTGTATACCTCCCACCTGCATTAGACCTTCCAAAATGCATTACCTCACATTTGTCCGGATTAAACTCCATCTGCCATTTCTCCGCCCAAGTCTCCAACCGATCTATATCCTGCTGTATCCTCTGACAATCCTCATCATTATCCGCAACTCCACCAACTTTTGTGTCGTCCGCAAACTTACTAATCAGACCAGCTACATTTTCATTTATCATTTATATATACTACAAACAGCAAAGGTCCCAGCACTGATCCCTGCGGAACACCACTAGTCACATCCCTCCATTCAGAAAAACACCCATCCACTGTTACCCTCTGTCTTCTGTGACTGAGCCAGTTCTGTATCCATCTTGCCAGCTCACCTCTGATCCCGTGTGACTTCACCTTTTGCACCAGTCTGCCATGCGGGACCTTGTCAAAGGCTTTACTAAAGTCCAGATAGACAACATCCACCGCCCTTCCCTCATCAATCATCTTCGTCACTTCCTCAAAAAACTCAATCAAATTAGTAAGACACGACCTCCCCTTCACAAAACCATGCTGTCTCTCGCTAATATGTTCGTTTGTTTCCAAATGGGAGTAAATCCTGTTCCAAAGAATCCTCTCTAATAGTTTCCCTACCACTGACGTAAGGCTCACCGGCCTATAATTTCCTGGATTATCCTTACCACCCTTCTTAAACAAAGGAACAACATTGGCTATTCTCCAGTCCTCTGGGACCTCACCTGTAGCCAATGAGGATGCAAAGATTTCTGTCAAGGCCCCAGCAATTTCTTCCCTTGCCTCCCTCAGTATTCTAGGGTAGATCCCATCAGGCCCTGGGGACTTATCTACCTTAATGCTTTGCAAGACACCCAACACCTCCTCCTTTTTGATAATGAGATGACTGAGACTATCTGCACTCTCTTCCCTAGGCTCATCATCCAAGTCCTTCTCCTTGGTGAATACTGATGCAAAGTACTCATTTAGCACCTCACCCATTTCCTCTGGATCCACGCATAGATTCCCATCTCTGTCCTTGAGTGGGCCAACCCTTTCCCTGGTTACCCTCTTGCTCTTTACATACGTATAAAAAGCCTTGGGATTTTCCTTAATCCTGTTTGCCAATGACTTTTCATGACCCCTTTTAGCCCTCCTAACTCCTTGCTTAAGTTCCTTCCTACTGTCTTTATATTCCTCAAGTGCTTCATCTGTTCCTAGCCTTCCAGCCCTTACAAATGCTTCCTTTTTCTTATTGACGAGGTTCACAATATCCCATGTTATCCAAGCTTCCCGAAACTTGCCAAACTTGTCTTTCTTCCTCACAGGAACATGCTGGTCCTGGATTCTAATCAGCTGACGTTTGAAAGACTCCCACATGTCAGATGTTGATTTACCCTCAAACAGCCACCCCCAATCTAAATTCTTCAGTTCCTGCCTAATATTGTTATAATTAGCCTTCCCCCAATTTAGCATCTTCACCCGAGGACTCCTTATCCACAAGTACCTTAAATCCTATGGAATTATGGTCACTGCTCCCGAAATGCTCCCCCACTGAAACTTCGACCACCTGGCTGGGCTCATTCCCCAATACCAGGTCCAGAATGGCCCCATCCCTAGTTGGACTATCTACATACTGTTTCAAGAAGCCCTCCTGGATGCTCCTCACAAATTCTGCCCCATCCAAGTCCCTAGCACTATGTGAGTCCCAGTCAATATAGGGGAAGTTAAAATCACCCACCGCTACAACCCTGTTACCTTTACATCTTTCCAAAATCTGTCTACATATCTGCTCCTCTACCTCCCGCTGGCTGTTGGGAGGCCTGTAGTAAACCCCCAACATCGTGACTGCACCCTTCCTATTCCTGAGCTCCACCCATATTGCCTTATGATACAATTATCACTCTTAGCCAAATACTCTCCGACAGACACTTGGTCCACCTCATTTCCTCATTAACAGATCCAACAATGTCTCCTTTCTAGTTGGGCTGAGAACATACTGGTCAAGGAAGCTCTCCTGAACAAATTTCAGAAATTACTCCCCCTCCTTATCCTTTAGTCTAAAATTATCCCAATTGATATTTGGTAATTAAAGTCCTCCAGTATCACCACTCTATAGTTCTTAGACATCTCTGTGATTTCCCTGTAGATTTGCTCCTCTATCTCTCTCTCTCACTATTTGAAGGCCTATAGAATACCGCTAGTGTGATCATACCCTTTTTGCTTATCAAATCTAACCAAATGGATTCTGTTTTTGCCCCCTCAAAAACATCCCCTCTTTCCAGCACTACAATGTCTTACCTAATCAGAACTGCCACCCCACCTCCCTTTTATCCTTCTCTATCTTTTATGAACACTTTATAACCTTGTATATTAAGCACCCAGTCCTTGCCATTGTTAAGCCACGTTTCCGTTATTGCCACTCAGTCATATTCTCATACTGCTACTTGTGCTTCTAGCTCACCAACCTTATTCACCACACTTTGTGCATTTACACACATGCATTGTAATCCTGTCTTTGCATTCCTCGTAGTCCTTCCCACTCCGCTCCCATTTAATACGCAACTACTCCCTTCTCTAGAACTATCTAACACTCTCACATTATGCACCTTCTTTCTCTTTTCTACTTTTATATGCTGGGGCCTATCCCCCTGCCACTTTAGCTTCAACCCTCCCCAACCGCACTAGTGAATCTCCCCGCGAGGACATTAGTCCCAGCCCTGTTGAGGTACAACCCGTCACTTTTGAATAGATGCCTTCTGCACCAGAACTGGTCCCAATGCCCCAAGAATCAGAAACCCTCCCTCCTGTACGAGGCTTCAAGCCACACACTGATCCGTCCTATTTTCCTATTTCTACTTTTTTACTGGTTAACCTTAATATCAGAAATTATATCTCAATACCACCCTCTCACACTGGTGTCAGGGTTAAGTTCAAATGCATCCAACAAATAACAATAAAAATTATCAATATTGCAAGCATTACACACATGACCTCTAATAAATAAACTAAAAACTATTGCAATATCACGCTATATTTGCATGAATCAATGTGAATATTTTTTGTGAATTTAAAGATGCCTCATAAAGGGGTTCTGTGGACATGTGTATTTGATTTCTAACAGTTTAGAAAAAGAGATTATGTTGGTCAAACAAAGAGATACTGCCCCATTCATAACACAGCAGCAGAACTGCAATCCCATGATGGATTGAGGTACAGAAGAGCATTGTGATTTGATGCCCTGTCACAAGTATAGTTGGGCAAAATTGTCCTGATTTTAAAATTCTCATCCTTGTTTTCAAATCCCTCCATGGACTCGTCCCTCCCTATCTCTCCTCCAATGCCACAAGCCTCTAAGATATCTGTGTTCCTCTAATTCTGGCCTCTTGAGCATCCCCAATTTTAATCACCGCACCATTAGTGACTGTGCCTTCAGTTGCCTAAGCTCTGGAATACCCTCCCTATACCTCTCCGCCTCCCCAACAACTCGCTTTCCTCCTTTAAGACACTCCTTGATACCTACCTCTCTGACCAAGCTTTTGGTAATCTGACCTAATATCTCCTCACATGGCTTGGTGCCATATTTTATTTGATGAAGGGTCATTCACCTGAAACGTTAACTCTGCTTTTCTCTCCACAGATGCTGCCAGACCTGCTGAGTATTTCCAGCATTTAGAGTCATAGATTCGTACAGCACAGTGGCGCAGTGGTTAGCACCGCAGCCTCACAGCTCCAGCCACCTGGGTTCAATTCTGGGTACTGCCTGTGTGGAGTTTGCAAGTTCTCCTTGTGTCTGCGTGGGTTTCCTCCGGGTGCTCCGGTTTCCTCCCACATGCCAAAGACTTGCGGGTTGATAGGTAAATTGGCCATTATAAATTGCCCCTAGTGTAGGTAGGTGATAGGGATAGGTGGGGATGTGGTAGGAATATGGAATTAGTGTAGGATTAGTATATAAATGGGTGGTTGATGGTCGGCACAGACCCGGTGGGCCGAAGGGCCTGTTTCAGTGCTGTATCTCTAAACTAAAAAAAACTAAACTAAACATAGAAACAGGTCCTTCGGCCCACCGCGTCCATGCCGACCATAATGCCTATCTACACTAGTCCCACCTGCCTGCATTAATTTGATATCCCTCGATGCCTTGCTCATTCAAGTACCTGTCCAGATGCCTCTTAAATGTCGCTACTGTTCCTGCCTCCACCACCTCCTCTGGCAGCTCATTCCAGATACCCACTATTCATCGTGTGAAAAATTTACCCCTTTGTTCCCCTTTAAACCTCCTGTCTCTCACATTAAATCTATGCCCTCTAGTTTTAGGCACCCCTACCATGGGAAACACACTCTGGCTATCTACCCTATCTATGCTTCTCATAATTTTATATACCTCTATCATGTCCCTTCTCAGCCTCCTTCGCTCCAGGGAAAACAGACCCAGCCTATACAATCTCTCTTTATAACTCAAGCCCTCCAAACCAGGCAACATCCTTGTGAATCTTTTCTGCACCCTCTCTAGCTTAATCACATCTTTCCTGTAGTGCGGCGACCAGAACGGCACACAGTACTCCAAATGCGGCCTAACCAACGTTATGTACAATTGTAACATGGCGTCCCAACTCTTGTACTCAATGCCTCGGTCAATGAAGGCAAGCATGCCATACGCCTTCTTCACCACCCTGTCTACCTGTGTTGCCACTTTCAGGGAACTATGGACTTGCACCCCAAGTTCTCTCTGCTCAACAACACTCCCCAGGGCCCTGCCATTCACTGTATATGTCCTGCCCTGGTTTAACTTCCCAAAATGCACCACTTCGCACTTGTCTGCGTTAAATTCCATTTGCCAATCCCTTGCCCACTTTCCCAGTTGATCTATATCCTGTTGTAACCTTAGACAACCTTCTTCACTGTCCACTATACCACTAATTTTGGTGTCATCTGCAAACATACTAATCATGCCCCCTACATTCACATCCAAGTCATTCATATATATGACAAACAACAGAGGGCCCAGCACCGATCCCTGCGGTACACCACTGGTCACCAGCCTCCAATCTGAAAAACAACCCTCCATTACCACCCTCTGACTCCTATCACCAAGCCAATTTTGCATCCAATTGGCTAGCTCACCCTGGATCCCATGTGTTCCCATTTCTTGTTCTTATTTCAGATTTCCAGCATCTGCAGTATTTTGCTTTTATTTTATAATGCTCCTCTGAAGCACCTTGGAAAATGTTATTATGTTGAAGGTGCTATATAAATATAAGTTGTTGCTATTGTTGAACATACTGCACTAATAGGTACATTTTATTAGCTTAATTTATGAGCACACAGCCAGTTTTCCAATTCATCCACAGAAGAACATACTTAGGGCTAGACCCTCCCTCTAGAAGAAACTGGAGTACAAAGGTCAGTCTGAACTGATACAAACTCAGGCTGTGCTGGGACACTCTGGAATTGCACTTGGGCAAGTGGCTCAGACTTCCCATGTTTTAATAAAATATATTTATCCAAAAGTAGGATGTCTACTCCTCCCAGGTCAGGTGTAGCACAGTGCGATACACAGTAAAGCTCTTTTTGTGCTAACATTCCTCAACCCCAGACTTGCACCATCACCATCAGTTTTTCAACTGAGTACACCAACCATTCTTAGGCTTCTCAGAGTGAAATCACAAAATAAATGTCGATGAGAAAGGCCAGTTGTTTATCCTGGCTCACTCATAAGAACTGCTTGCAGTTTCCCTCATCAACACATTCAACTGAGTCCAAGGCTTTTGCTTCCACTACCCTATCCATAAATCAATTTCAAGTGCTAATCCCTCTTCAGTGAAGAAGCACTTCCGGACATCAGTCCTCAATTCTCCTTTCATCAGTTTGCACATGTGCTTCCTTCTCCTGCTTTTTTGGTATACCTTGAAACTATAAGCTGGATTTTGCCGATATCGTCCGGCTCAATTCCAGGTTGGGAACCCGGAAGTGGCCCCGGTGGGACGTGGGTCGTGATCTTCTCAGAGGGGGCCAATAAGAAACCACCTCCAGGAGCCTTGTCCAATTAAGGGTGGAAGGCGTACCAGGGAACCAGCAGGCCCAATAGGAGGGCCTGCAACGATGTCCAGACGGCAGCCCCACCGGGTGAGGTAGGCGCTGAAGTAGGTAGGAAAACACGCTGAAGAGTTATGAAAGTGTCAAAAATAAGTGTTACCACAGCTGTCAGGCCATCAGTGCGGAGAGGGAATCCCTCCACAGGATGGCCAGGGGCCACAGATGCGGTCCTCTGACACCCCGCAGCTTCAGGAGGGGCAGTTATTTAAAGGAGGCATTGCACCTCCAGGCAAAGACCAGGCTAAGGTCTCTGCAAGGAGCCCGTCACTCTCTGGACAATCCTGGTGGTGTCACCAATTTGATTCAACTCCATGGGGGTTATAAACTGATAGCCATGACTTAGGCATGATGCAGAAATGAAGTTTGCATATTTGCTTAATGGCCAGTGAGCTCAACAGAAGTGAGTCTTAAATAATGAAACCGCATGCTCCTGCACCGAACATCTGAACAGTATATTTTCCCTTTTTTTAAAAAATTAACAATTTTCAGATTTAATGGTCATTACAGCCTTATTTCTAACGCCTCACTTGCCTGACAGGGTTGATTCGAAAGGCAAGTATTATTGGAAGCAGTCAGATAAAAGACAGTGCCATTACCAAAACCTGCCCACACGGACAATTCCACTACGCCTCTAGAGGCAAAAATGAGCAATCTCAACTGGCTTCCCCTGGTTGGTGGGCACGGGGGTGAAGGGTGTGGGCATTGAAGGGGAGAAGTTAAAATGGCCCCCGCCATCGTGACTTACCTCAAAGTTGGCAAAGCAAACCCGCTTTCTACAGGCAGGCAAGAGTCTACATTACAGACCTTTAATGTTTAAAATAACATCAGCGTTCCTCTATTTGAAAGTATGCTTTAAATGAAAATCTAGATGAATACATTTACATGATTTATTACGTGAAAAATATTGAGAGCTAATTTCCAATTATTTTACTTAGATTAATGTTTGTCTCTATGCTAAACATTATGGCTCCCGTTTGACTGTGATGGGAACACCATTAATTGATCTGGATGAATGAGACAGAAACAAATTGCAAAGGAAAAATGCAATTGTTTTCAAGCAGGTAGCTTCTACTGTTTGTTTCTTTTGCGGTCTAATAACCTCTGTGTCTCCAGTCAAGTCTGGGAAGGTGCTGTAAAGCTTCTCATCCATCCAAATCATCATCAACCTAAATAAAGGCTGTCTTTATCAGAGACATCGCTGTGGAGACAGTTTCACAGTCAGAAGAACAAAACAATCTCAAAAAAGGGATGAAACTAAAACTGGTGGAAGCAATAGGAAGAAATTAAATTATTTTAGAAGTTGCGTTATTGAAGTGAAACATTGTCTACATATGGCAAGCACATGAGAACTGCTAAAAATTAGCTAGATACTGTAGTTCTTCAGCATAGACAGGTATCAAAAGATTAAATTGAGTTAGCCGCTTCAAATGTTAAGAATGTTTTATAAAATTGCACTGCGGCATCACAGGGGAGGAGAGCAGGGGAAGAGATAAAATGTCATCCCTCACATTGCTGATTTGTCAGAGACATCTCAAGCACAGGTCACTCAAAGACCTTGTGAGGCAGGGGAAGGACAGGTTTGCAGCTCTTATGTGCTTAAGAGAAGTCAGCTTGAGACTAGTGAAGAAATAAAGGTTGGCCCGGGGCTTGAAATGAATAGGAAATGGGAGAAACGTTAAGAATTTTCTAACTTTTTAGAGTATTCTTCCATTTTCAGTTATCTTTCACTCCTCCTATTTAAATACTACTTTACAATCAATATCTACAAACTAATATGGCCTGATACACCACCTCCCATGCTCTGCCAATGCAGTTCTGTAACCAGAGAGAAGTCTAGATTAAGTTACCCTTTAATTTCCCCTCACTATCTATGGGAATGTGCCTCACTTTGGCTTGAGACTCCTGAAGTCATGGCAGTCCACCCAAACTGTCTTTCTCCCTTTCCTTCCACCCACTCCCCATCTGGAACCTAAGCATATTCATATCCATCGAGACCAAATCAGGAACGTCCTAGTCTGTACAGCTCAGTAGCAAACAACATGTAGCATTTAGCATCTGCAGTTAATTAGTTTTAATATTTAGTACCAGAGGGATTTACTCTATTAAGGTTTGAATACTGGATTCCAGTGGTTGGTAGAAAAACTGTTAGAAACCTTTGACCCAAGCTTATGCAGTTCCAACATCGCTTTATATGGAACTGATCATGTAACACCAATTTAATGACATTGAATCCAAGCCATTTGCACCATTTTGAAAACTTTAAACTTCTCAGATTTAGTTTCAAGTAAGGTGGGTCAGTTTACATGTCATTCATCTGCTTAAGCCCATTACTTGAAGTTTACCCACAATAAGTTAACCCTAAAAAGACGTATTGAAATTCTAGTATAGACGAAGACCTAATCAGTGGGATAAGGAAAAGGTGCAAGCATACAGAAGATCAGACGCAACAAGAGAAAGTAACAATAACAGCTTGAAGTGTGAAGGATAAAACACATCAGTTTGTCTCATGCAAGCAAGTGAGTTGTTAGATTTCACAGCTCAGCAAAGCTGGAAAATAACTTTTCCCCCGGCTTGTAGCTGAGTGAAAATTTACCGTCACGGGGCAGGATTTTTGCCTCGATATGGGGGCAGGAATGAGGCGGGCACATACTTTTGCACCACTGGCTGGCGCACCAGTTTACCGGCACCATCATGTCCTTGACCCATTTTCGGGAAGGCTGGGTCAGGGGCAGAACAGCTACCCACCAGCAAGTGGCAGGTAGCTAGTTAATGTGATTAAAAGGCCAATTAAGGCCATTGATCAGAAGCTGTCTGGAAGTGGCTTCCCAGTGGCAGACTTGGAGGTCAGCACTCCAGGATGACCCTACCAACAACCCCCCCACCCCCACCCCCAATCGCCTATTTGGTTACAGCTGCGGCTGCAGGTGCCTCTGGAGGAGTTTTCCCTCCACAATGGTGGCCTGAAAACTGTGGCCATTTTTTAGTTCAAATCTTTTAAAAGTGCTGAGAGGGTGCCTCAAAATGGAATTGTCCTCTCTCTCCCTTACCTGGAACGGCAGGCTACACCTCCTCCTATTAGCCCTCCAGCTTCAAGAATCCACCCGCCATCCTTAATTGGATGGTGAGTGTGCCCTCCGGCCACTAACTGGCCAATCAAGGCAAAATTGATGTCAGGTGACTGTTCCCAACAAAGTGAGAAGTTGGGATCTGCATTTGACCCCGACTTCAGGGTCCTGACCCAAAACAGAAAATCCTGGCCAAAAAATCTCAACTGAAATTAAATCCAACTCCCATTAACAAACAATGGTCAGCTATGGAGGAACCCTTGGCTCACAGTCCTGTTCTCTTGGTGGCTGCAGTGAAGATCTAACAAGTTAAAAATGAAAAAGAAAAGTAATAAGAATATGCATAGAGAATGATGCAGTGCATTTCAATTCAGCCTCAGAAACAAGCAATCCCGTGGTCTTTTGAAACAAATTGACACTTGATGTACTGCACTAAGTCAATGTGCAGAAAAGGACTGCACAGCGTCAAATTCTCAATGTTGTCATTTTATATTACCAATGAGATGTTTAGGTATTTTCACAACTTTTGTATATAACTCTACAGGTACAAAAGGGTATCTCATCATTCATGCAATGCGACTGCAGTCTCTGCCCATATTCTGCCCACATGCTCTACAGTGAATCTCTGATTCATACTAATCTTGTTCATCAGGGATAAGGGCAAATTACATGTCAGTGCACAGAAATCTAATGTTGATAAATGCGTGATCGAATTATAGATGAGGAAAATTTCCTCTGGTGGCTATAAGTTCCCAGTATCATGGACCTATTTGCTATTTCCTATCCAATTGCTATTTCTAGTGAAGATCTTTTAGCACGCTTTTATATTTTACTACAAATAATGTACGTACAGGAAGTTTTCACAATCTTCATGCTGCTGCAAACACATAGAGAGCGAATTTCCCTGCCACTTCCAGCATTTTAGCAGCACTGAAACGGCATTAGAAAATTTTTCCAGCCAGGAATGCCATGAGGAAGCTAGTACTGGTGCTTACACACCTATAAAAGGCTTCCCCCCAAGTTTCCTGGCAATTCTAGGCTGGCTGCATCACAGAGAAAGCTGGTCTCACCTCTCACATTCCACTGACATGGTGCTCAGAGAGAGACGGCTGGAGTCCTGGCATGTACTGCTGTCCTGATGGTATCTTGCAGCTTCAACTGCTGGGAGTTTTCGACCTTATTATGCTTTTTATGATAATTTTCCTCCTCTGTGCCCCCACCTCTGCTTTGGTCCATTTTCAGGAAGGGAGGATAAAAGGCAAGAACAGGTGAGCATCATCCCCTGAAGGGGACAGAGAAAAGGATGGTAGATTTTATCCATGTGGTGCTTCACAGGGAAACCAAGGCGACAGTACGGTTGTTCAGTCAGTAACCCAATGTCAGGAAGATGGTGCCAATCTCAGCATCCCCCATGAAAAGAGCTGAGTTCCCCACGAGCTGCCTGGCCTTGTCCATAAAGAGGATGAGGGGTTCAAATGTGGGGAAGCCATCTTTGGCAATCACTGTACATCATTTTCTTCTGTGAAGAGTTAAATAAATAAGGATAAGGCTGGCAGATAAGAAGTGTGTGGCAGGTGGCATGGGAGAGGTGAAGAAAGAAATGTAGGGTTGTGAGGATGTCAGAATGGAGGAAGGAGCTTGGGGGATCATGCAAAGCAGTTCTTGTGTGTTTGAAGGATTGTATAGCCATGGTGCAAGTTAGGGAACTGGGGACATCCTTAAACAGACAGCATTTTGAAGGATTAGTGGTAAAAGGGTTGCTTTAAGACAGTGAAGAGTTTTCTGGTGCCCAGGGTGACGAAGGATGAGATTGGAAAGGTGTACAATGTGTTGCCTACCCTGCCTGCTAAGGATGTGGAACTTCATGAGGTACGGTTCTTCAATCCTGGGGGTGAGAGAGTTGGCAATTAGTACCTCCCTCCAGCTCATAAGTCATACAAAGTGACTCCTGACAATGCAACCCAGTGCCCATGTCATCAGAGCGCTCCCAGAATTGCACATGCACAGAACGGACCCTTGCAGGCAGTATGGTGCTGCGCATGCGCAGCCTACGTCAGCACCTGACTTGCCAAGACTAATTCGCGCACACGCGCAAAAACATCACCCAATACTGCAACATCTGCTCGTCACTCACTCCATGCCTCGCCACTTCTCCACCCCCGCCCCCCCCGACATGTTGAGCACGTGCTTCCGGACTCGCCATTACTCTCCCCTTAGCTGCTCTCTCCCCGCTTCACCCCCCATCCCCCCACCCGTCAGCCACTTGCTCCCTGCCTTGCCACTTCTCCCTCCCTCTGCTCTGCCCCTGTTCCCCACTCCCTCCTGCAACTGCCGTCTCTCTTCCCCGCACGAAGCAAGTGGGGGAGAGAGAGTATCAAGATAGGCAGGGGAGGGGAGGGAGACTGCAAGCAGGAGGGACGAGGAGCAGAAGCGGGAGGGAGCGGGGAGCAAAGCAGAGGGGAGGAAGTGGCGAGGCAAGTGGGGGAGAAGTGGCTAGGTGGGGAGCAAGTAGACAGGCGCGGGAGGCAGCGGTGAAGAGAAGCACGATGGCAGGAAGGAGTGGGTTCCTGTTGGGATGGGATGGAGGTGGCGTTCACAGCCACTTGGGATTTGAGTTTCATTTGTTTTTGTGATAAATTGAACAGCGCCAACTTTACTACTGGCAGCTGCCAAAAACATCGCAGACAGTGTCATTTCAGTGCACGAGGCTGTATTTGCGCATGCGCAAGTACTGTGCCACCTAGTTGTTGTGTTGTCAGCAAACGCAGCCTTTTAAGTCATAAGGGAAGACTTGGTGCCTATTTGCCCTGCTTTCAGTGACCCCAGAAAGGCTTGCAAGGTCTGAAGGATGAAGTTGTGTGTTCTTCACATCTGGCTTGGTGCTATGTCGCTGTCCTCTAGGCCCAGAGAGCACCAAAATAATTGCACTACTTTCCTAAGTATAATAAAAATATTAGTAAGATGCGCAGTCAAGTACATTGAGAGAGCCAAGTAGTGTTCCTGCCTTACCTCCTTGTTCCCCAGTGTTCTGTTGAATAGCACAGGTTGGACAGTGAATTTTAAAGGCTGCACATAGGTTTCCTGCTGGATCAGTTGCTTACACCATTTTACATCAAGCCAGCAAGATATGTAAATAAGCATATCCAGAAAACCTCCACATGTTTCCCCTAGCCGCCAGAAACAAATGTAACAATTTTTAAAAAGTGCAACAGCAGTGCAACTTAGACCTGGGCCATAACAAATGGAGGAAAACTTTCCCTCGAATTTGAATAGTCAGTTTCCCGACCTATGATTTGCTAATAGATCTGGTTCTTAATGTACTTTGCTATAAGCAGAGCACTGAGTGTTCACAAACTAATGCAACCACCAAAACTGAGATATCACAAACCTAACATGCAACTTGTTCATAACAATATGTACTAACTGTGCTATTCCCTGGTAATTAACAATACAGAATCATTGACTAAACAAACTGATTAAACTACAACTATTGATCCTTTCATATGCCAACTTCATCATACCAAGAGCTCATAATGTTGGTATCTGCCAAGTCACTGGTTACTGTCAAAAACAAATCCAATCAAATATACAACACTAAAGAAACTCAAAACACAATAAAGCTATTCTGACCAACTCCATGGAATATGGACTATTTTTTAAAATGAAGCTATTTCAAGCTATACTCTCATTGCTCTTGCAGATTACGATGTTATCCAAGCCATTCATTGTGACTGTAATCAGTATCAAATACCTGTAATGCAAAATTACTGGCCCATTTATTTTTATTACCAGTTATTTAACTTTCATGTTATATCTGGACCTCCTTCAAATATATTTCCCCACATTTCTCGCCTTACGAATGTACTGCCTGTTGCTTGTGTACAGTTCCATGTGTGCTCTATTACCTTGCCCAAGTGTTCACTTTTAATGTGTCAGCAGCAGAGGACATCACTGCCAAGCCTGATCTTGTCCTTAAATAAAATTAAAACAGAAAATGTTGGCAAAACACAGCAGAGAATAGACAGATTAATGTTTTGTACATCAGAAAGCCTTTGTCTTTGATGTTTACAGCAATGTTTTCTCTTTTTATTTATTCTTGCCCAAATAGGCAAATTTCAACAAGGATCATGGTAATCAGACCAAAAGTAGAAACCCGGCTGACATTCCACTGAATCCATAAATCAATTGGGCCAAATGCAGCATCTCAATTGTTGCTCCAACTAATTCACCGCACACCAGGTAGTGAACCTAGGAGTTTCGGATCTGCACCAATTCGTATTACACTTTTAACTACTGGTGGTGATTTTACTCAATAGGCCTTCAACATGTTTTTGTTAGTCCTCTTGGGCACCACTCCCTGGGTACAAGGGTGTGGCAGTGTTCCACATCTCTGATGGTATTGCAATGTAATCTGTTTGGGAGGCGCACAAAAATCAGCTGGGTTAGTTTACACTTTGATTACCCCCACTGCCTGGCCTCCATTTTGATGTCTTTATCTGACAACACAATGGACAGTAGGGACTGCTTTTCTCCCTCTTTCTCCAGGGGAGAAATCCTGTGATTCACGAGCACAACACATTAGAATACCAACTCGCTGGTTAGCTCTATTTCTTATGGCTCAGTTGTCTGTAGGTTTTCACATACCTGTTAGATTGACGCAGCACACAGTATACAGCTTACTTTATCCGTTATTTCTATGAAACAACTTTAAAACTAATTGCTTTCAAGTTTTAATCCTAAATCTCTGTTGTGACGACTCAAAGGTCATAAAGTGAGTTCCAATAACTTATCTCTGACTCTACCTGAAAGCGGCCTAGATTTTGCATGGAGAATAACAGCAAGGCTAACAGTGCTCACCGTCATTCTGCAGTAAAGCAGACAGCAACTTCTGGAGTACGCATGTACACAGTTAAATGCGGAAATCTGGAAGCAGAGGTCCAAATTGTCCTGTTCCTCCACGGGCTACGCTATAACAGTACCTCGCCAAGAGACTTGGCACTGAAATTGTTGCAAATGGCTTGAAGTTGCAGTACTTACCAACTAGTTACCCACTAAACAAACCAAAAAAATTTAAAGCTTGTCCTTTCAGGTGTAAGTGAATTTTTAATGGTGTGATAAATCATAATTCTTGCCAAAAAACCTCTCGTCCACTGAAAATGTAATTTTACAAGTTTAGAGTTTCATTCCTTCAGAATTTAATAAATGTTTGAGGTTTATAAAAACTAATTTTTATTTTACTTTTTCTGTCTGTCTCTTTTCTATCTCTTATGTTTCTACTCTCTTTCAATCCCATCTTTCCTCTCTTCTCTTTATTTTGGTTTCTTTGATTTAAATCTAATTTATTCTTCCTGCTTTAGACTCTGCAGACTGAATTTTTGCCATGGAGGCGGGAAACAGGAGCCGAGTTAATATTTTCATGCGGGTAAGCCCTTAATTGGTAGGAAGACAGGCTTCCTGTCCACTTAGAGCCAGTGGGGGCAGGAACGGAGGTGGGTCAGATCAAGTGTGGGACTCATCACTGAGGCTGCTGGTTGTCCTGAGAGAGAGAGATCTGCAGTTTGTTCCAAAGACTTTCCTGCACCAGAGGGAAGCAAGACGTCACAGGCGAGCCGCAGGCCTGGCACCCTGGGCAGGACAGCCCCTCACTTCATCAATGCCAACCTGGATCTAATGCTGAAAGCCATGAGAGAGAGGAGGGTGGCAATAAATGCTGCCTAGCCAGCAACGCCCACATCCTATGACTGAATGGGAAAAAAAATGTGGGGAACAGGAAAGTGGAATTGAGGTCAAAGATCGCTGAAGACCTCGCACCTCGCAGCACTGGTCGCCATGCCCTGCCAGTGGCCGTCAAAGTCACTGTGAAAATGAACTTCTTCACTTCTACTCTTCCAAGGATCAGCTGCAGACTTAGTAGGTTCACAAAAATGGCTGCACACCACTGCATCTCGCAGGTCACTGATGCCCTCGTTGCCAGACTGAACAGCACATTAATTTAATGACAGATACAACCTCGCAGGGACAGATGCCATTGTGTTTTTCCTCCATAGCTGGACTGTTCCAAGTGCAGGGCAATATCAATTGCATCCATGTGACCATCAAGGCACCAAGAGACCGGCCAGTGATGGCCATCAACAGGAAGGACTTCCACTCACTCCACATCCAACTGGTTTGCGACCACAGCAGGAGCTTCCTCCATTTCTGCTCTCACTTTCCTGGCAGCTACCATGACTCCTTCATTCTCCGCCTGTCCAGGCTGGCTTAGATCTTCGCTTCAATCCCCAAAATGCATGGATGGATCCTCAGGGACAAGGGATATCCATTGAAGAGATGGCTACTTACCCCTTTATGGAGCCCCAGACAGAGGCACAGAGGTAATACAACTAATGCCACCTACTCTGTAGGACAACTAGTGAGCAGGCCATCGGGCTTCTGAAGATACAATTCCGCTGCCTGGACCGATTGGGTGGTGCCCCCAATACCCTTCTGCAAGGGTCTCAGCCATTGTAGTGGTCTACTGCGCTCTCCATTACATGGCCTTCCAGAGAGGTGTGGATCTTGAGGACAATGAGTCCTTTAAAGGGAACAGCTTATCAGGGGAGGAACAAGAGATGGGCGAGGAGGAGGGAGCAGAGTTGAAGGGAGATTACAGTGAAGAGAGAAGTACCCCTGCTGCACAATGAGGTGGCAGGAGATCTCGTTCCAAGTCTGGATGGTGTGACTTGCAGGAGAACTTGCAGGTGGTGATGTTCCCATGCATTTGCTGCCCTTGTCCTTCTAGTTGGTAGAGGTCATGGGTGGAAGGTGCCATCTGAGAAGCCTTGGTGCATTGCTGCAGTGCATCTTGTAGATGGTACACTCTGCTGCCACTGTGCGTCGGTGGTGGAGGAAGTGAATGTTTGTAAATGGGGTGCCAATCAAGCAGACTGCTTTGTCCTGGATGGTGTCGAGCATCCTGAGTGTTGCTGGAGCTTCACCCATCCAAGTAAGTGGATAATATTCCATCACACTCCTGACTTGTGCCTTGTAGATGGTGGACAGGCTTTGGGGAGTCAGGAGGTGAGTTATTCGATTCCATATCCCTCGATTCCCTTAGACTCCAAAAATCTTTTGATCTCAGCATTGAATATACTCAATGACTGAGCATTCACAGCTCTCCTGGGTGTAGAATTTCAAAAAATTCACAACTGAGTGAAGAAATTGCTCCTCATCTCAGTCTGAAATGGCCGACCCCTTATCCTGGGACTATGCCCCCTAGTTCTAGACTCTCCAGCCAGGGTAAACAGTCTCTCAACATCTATCCTATCTAGCTCTCTCAGAATCTTATTTGCTTCAATGAGATCACCTGTCATTCTTCTAAACTCCAGAGACTTTAAGCCCATTCTACTCAATTTCTCCTCATAGGACAACCCTTCATCACAGGAATTAAACTAGTAAGCCTTCGTTGCACCCCTCTAAGGTACAGAGACTAAAACTGTACACAGTACTCCAAATATGGTCTTACCAAAGCCCTGTAGAATTGCAGCAAGATTTCCTTATTCTTTTACTCCCTTGCAATAAACACTCTTTAAGACCCTTGCAATAAAAGCCGATGTACCATTTGCTTTCCTAATTGCTTGCTGTACCTGCATGTTAGCTTTCTGTGTTTCGTGTACAAGGACACCCAAATCCCTCTGAACGCCAATATTTAATAGTCTTTCACCATTAAAAAAATAGCTTTTCTATTTTTCCTACCAAAATGAATAACCTCACATTCTGAACGTTATACTCCATCTGTCACCTTCTTGCCCACCAACTCAACCTATTTATATCCCTTTGAAGCCTCTGTGTCCTCCTCACAGTTTACTTTCCTACCTACCTTTATATCATTGGAAAAATTAGATTCATTAGATTCAGCACCTTCATCTAAGGCAGTAGTACAGGTTGTGAACAACTGAGGCCTCTGCACTGATCCTTGCAGTACTCCACTAGTAATAGCCTGCCACCCTAAAAATTACCCATTTAGGCTCTCTTCCCCTGGCGTCTCTGTCTGTAGGCTTGGAGGGTCCACAGTCGCAGACGGTTTTCAAACTTGCGATGTTATCTAGAGAGAGAGAGAGAGAGGGACGCAGCCCTTCTGCTTTTACACAGTTTCAGTCACTGGCTTGTCTATCTATGTCCAAAGTAAGCTCTCAGCTTTCACAGAGATGGACAGACGGTCACATTACTGCCTCAGTGTATTCTCTGGAACCTTCTAATGAGATTGAAGGTTAGGAGTTTCCATCTCCTCAGGATGCCAATATTTACACTGGAGGGGGTTTTCTCTTTCAAAGTCAATTAGTCAGGATGGCTTTGAATGCCGTGTTAATGAAAACAATCTTATATAATTCAATCACTAGAGCAAGCTACTGTTTCGGGTACAAGCTCATTAGACATGTGTCTCTTGTTGGAGGCCTTGGAATGTGTAAGGTGTTCAAATGCAAAGTGCGGTGGTCATCTTGGTTGCCAGGTTTCTTAAAAGTTAACTGTAGGATTATTTCCATTAAAAGTTCAATGCAAGTTTCCAACAGATGAATTAAAATTGCTCATTTGGCATATTGTGTTTTCTTGACACTACTTAAGGCAAATTTAGCATATATAATACTTAAATCAACTTTTATAATTCATCAAACAAAATCTTAAGGGGACATCTGAAAATGTTATCATTTCAGACTCTGATTAACTGATGAATTGCAGCTCTCATACAACAGTAATGACAGTTTCTAGTATTTCCTACTTTAATTTCCAGAATTGGCTGTTTCCATTTTATCCAAATTAGACACTGTGTTATATAAAATGTAGAATGAGCGTGTATTATAAACTAACATGGTGCTTTCTAATAACTAATTATTGTGCATCACTTCATAGATGTGCTCATTATGTTACACTGTTAATCCTTCAATGCTCTTGCCAATACATATCGATGTCATTCAGCAGCATGGGCGTCTGGCTTAGACAATGCTTGGTAAATAAATGAACCCAAGAATAAATTTACCATTATGAACTATGTTACACAAAGAATTGAGAGGGAACTGAAACCCCAGTTCCCTTCCCTTTACTGTCCATAATCAGTGTGTTTTTTTGAAAAGGAAGATATGTGTGTTCCTTAACCCCTGAGTGTATGTCCAATTTGAATAACTAACCGCACACTTTTCGTGGATGTACTGTACTTCGATTTCCAGAAGGCATTTGATAAGTGGCCACATCAAAGGTAACTGCGGGAAATAGAAGTTCAAGGTGTAGGGGTAACATATTGGCTAGCTAACAGGAAACAGACAGTAGGCATAAATGGGTCATTTTCTGGTTGGCAAGATGTAGCGAGTGGTTTGCATCAGGATTCAGTGCTGGGGCCTCAAATCTTTACAATTTATATAAATGACTTGGATGAAGTGACCAAAGGTATGGTTGCTAAATTTGCTGATGACACAAAGATAGGTAGGAAAGTAAGTTGTGCAGAGGACATAAGGAGGGTTCAAAGAGATAGGATAAGTGAGTGGGCAAAGATCTGGCAAATGGAGTAGAATGTGGGAAAATGTGAAATTGTCCACATTGGCAAGAAGAATAAAAAAGAAGCATATTATCTAAATGGTGAGAGATTGCAGAGCTCTGAGATGCAAAGGGATCTGGGTGTCCTAATGCATGAATCGCAAAAGGTTGGTATGCAGGTACAGTAAGTAATTAGAAAAGTTAATAGAATGTTATTGTTTATTGCGAGGGGAATGGAATATAAAAGTAGGGAGGTTATGCTTCAGTTATACAGGGCATTGTTGAGACCACATCTGGAGCACTGTGTACAGTATTGCTCTCCTTATTTAAGGAAATATGTAAATGTGTTGGAAGCAGTTCAGAGAAGGTTTACTAGACCAATACCTGGAATGGACGGGTGGTCTTACAAGGAAAGGTTGGACAGGCTAGGCTTGTATTCGCTGGAGCTTAGAAGAGTAACGGGCGACTTGATTGAAACATACAAGATCCTGAGGGTCTTAACAAGGTGGATGTGGAAAGGATGTTTCCCCTTGTGGGAGAATCTTGAACTAGGGGTCACTGTTTAAAAATAAGGGGTCACCCATTCAAGACAGAGATGAACAGAAACATTTCTCTGAGGGCCATGAGTCTTTGGAGCTCTCTTCCTCAAAAGGCAGTGGAAGCAGAGTCTTTTAATATTTTTAAGACAGAGGTAGGTAGATTCTTCATAAGCAAGGGGATGGAAGGTTAGCAGGGGTAGGCGGGAATGTGGAGTCGTAGTTACTATCAGATCAGCCAGGATCTTACTGAATGGCGGACGAGGCTCGAGGTGCCAAGTTGCCTACTCCTGCTCCTAATTTGTATGTTCGTATGCAAATAAAGAGGATTATTTTGATTCACATGTTCAACCTGAAAGTCTACCGCTATGTCACTCACTTACCACTCTCTCTCTCTCTCACACACACATATACACACACACACACCCCACCCCCCTGCGAAAGAAAGTCGTTAAAAAGATTTTACAAATTGCAAACAAAGGAATAGTTCGTAAGTCACATAATTTGGTTCATCTTAGGGAAAATGCATGCGTTGCGGACCCGGGGTAAAAGGTGTTTTCACTCCTGAAGTGCAGTTAGGTGGATTCAATAGCCAGAGTCATATATCAAAGTCGTTGCAGGGTTCTCTCGAAGGAGTGGATTTTCAGCCGGTCATGAAGCTAGTTGCTTGTAGTCTCATTACGAGGAGGTTGGTTTTCTGTACTGGTGGACTTGAAAAAAGGAACAGGCTTGGAGACCTTAAGATGTTACAGCCTCCAGTTCCTTTAAGGCACGATGCCTTGTCTGCTGCTGCTTTTTCTGCAGTCTATATTTTTTAGGACTTTTAAAAGGAGAACAACATGGCTGCCCCATCATGTGACTTCTCAGATTGTTTTCCAAATATGGTGGGGAGGGGGCGGGTCTAGGTTGATTAACCCGATCCTGGTTTATTGTTGTAAGACATTCATCCTGAGCAGGGTTAAGACAAATGCCCTTCTTTGTTTCAGAAGAAACCCATTCAATTCAGGAATGTCTCCTGATGGTTTTAAGATGGGTGTTGATGACAACTCTTAGTCTGGAAGATATCCTTTTGTCCTTTTGAGACAGCGAGTCAGTTTTTGAATACATGGGCTGAAGGTCAGCTGACCTTCAGTGGCCACTGTTACGACTAGGTGAGAAAGAGGTCTAGGGTTCCCTTTCAGCTTTCACCTGATCTTACCGTAACAGGGTTTAATTTTAAACACACCATATTTTTAGCTCCCGCTTGGTGAATCCTTGTTCACCACTTTCCAATTATGAGGCAAAGAAACTAGCACAAACAGGTTTTCTTAGGTTTAAAGGTTCTAATTTATTCAACATAAACTCTAATTCAGTTAACGCTTACGGATACACGACGCGCCCACGCTAGCATGCATACACAATACACGCATGCAGATAGAGACAGAAAAGAGCAGAAGAAATGAAGTGGAAAAGGTTTGAGGCAATATCTGAAGAGTTTTTGTTGCAGTTTTACGAGCTCACTGTGGAGTCCTTGATTGTTGGTAAATCTTTCTTTTCATTGGGGCCCAGTATTCTACTTAAACCTTGCTCGCTGTAGGAGTTTTCTTGGGGTTCATGGGTCTTCAGTGGATTCAGAGGCTTGTGAGAAAGAGATGGGAACAGACAGGAGAGATCTTCTCAGTCCAGGAGCAAACAATCTTTCCTTTTCAAACTCTCTGTGGCTTGTTCAAAAGAAAACCCGAGAACAGCCAGGTAGTCATGTGACCAGCTGGTCTACCTAGTCCTGGCCATTGTGGTTTGTATCCTCCTTAGCAGGTCCTGGAATGCACTTCCTCACCTTCGAAGTCTGTTAGTATGTAAATGTTGTTTTTCCAGCGATGGCTGATCTATTTAACAAGTCATTTCCTCGGTCCAGCAACAGCTAAAAATCAATGGTCATATGATAGAACCAATGTGCCTCATTCTTGGCAGGTGGGGGCCTGCATGACACCATCTTTGCAGCCCATGCCCACTTTTAACGTCCACTGTGGTTCATTTAAAACAAAAAGAAAATACAGCTACAGAAGATGGTATGCCGAATATAGTCCATGGCCGGAATTTTACGGTTGAAAAGTCAGTGGCGGGTCTGCCTCCACCGGTCCTGAGGATTTTTCATTCCCCAGGCTCTTAACGGGTCTTGGGCGGGTCTTCCACCTCCTTGAAGCAGGAAGTCCCATCTAATAGAGCTGCTGGCCAATCAGCAGGCCAGCAGCTCTTAGTCCCAGCAGTGCCACCAGCAGTGGTGACCACTGTTGGGACTACACCCAGCCATTACAGCAAGAAGGACGTCCCCGGAACTACAATAGGTTTTTGGTGCCTTGTCAGGGACAATCGGCCGAGCCTGGTGAGGCAAAGGGGGGGTCAGTGTTTGGTGGGCGTGGGGGGGGGGGATGTGTTTTGCGTTGGGGGCGGTTGGGTCTTCCGGGGCAGCCCTCCGAGTGGCACAGGACGTCCGATCAGGAGATTACCCCACCCCCCCCCCAAACAGCCTGCAAGAAGGCCGCCTGGTTTTACTAGATGGGGTTCTTAAGACCTTTGCCGTCCGGTTGCCGAGGGTAAAATACCCACAGCTGTGGGAGGAAGCCCTTAAGTGCCAGTTAATTGTCCACTTAAGGGCCTTGATTGGCTTGGAGCAGGCGGGCAGGTTCCCACCCCTGCCACTCAGCGTAAAATTGTAGCGGGGGTGGGAGGATGTCGGGAACGGCCCCTCCCCGCCTCCTATTCAATTTTGCCACCCACCGCACCCCCCCCCCCCCCCCACCTCCCCCTCCAGCCCACTCGTTTGAGGGCTGTAAAATTACTGTCCATGTTTAAAGTTATAAATAGGACATGCCTTTACTGGGCATGACAAACTATATTGTATCCAACTATATCATTTTTTATGTATGTAGAGTCCTGTATCAACTTGCTAATCAGTTTAGTGTAGGCTCATGTCTGAGTTTTCTCACGGGCTCAATGTTTTCTAAAATGAAAAATCAACTAGAGAAATAAAATTTCAGTTCTCCTGCAACTATACTGACAGTTTCCTGTTTCTACCTGCACTTCCAGCCCAGCAAACACAGGAACGTAAAGAGATAAATGTACACTCACCTCCGAGCACTCACTTTCCAGGCCTCCAAACGTCTTTCAGACTTTCGCCCTTGACTGTTCAATCCCCATCCCACTAGGATTCCCCCCTTTCACTTGCCTTACCATTAAATTCACATATTTCTGTGTTATTTGCACCACTTTACATTATATTTAGATGATGGGATGCAGACTGTGAATATATTGTATAAAAATATCAATAGAGCCATAGAGTCGTACGGCATAGAAACAGGCCCTTCGGCCCACCGCGTCCATGCCGACCATAATGCCTATCTATACTAATCCCACTTGCCTGCATTAATTCCATATCCCTCTATGCCTTGCTCATTCAAGTACCTGTCCAGATGCCTCTTAAATGTTGCTACTGTTCCTGCCTCCACCACCTCCTCAGGCAGCTCATTCCAGGTACCCACTATTCTTTGTGTGAAACATTTACCCCTTTGATCCCCTTTAAACCTCCTCCCTCTCACCTTAAATCTATGCCCTCTAGTTTTAGGCACCCCTACCATGGGAAACACACTCTGGCTATCAACCCTATCTATGCCTCTCATAATTTTATATACCTCTATCATGTCCCCTCTCAGCCTCCTTCGCTCCAGGGAAAACAGACCCAGTCTATACAATCTCTCTTTATAACTCAAGCCCTCCAAACCAGGCAACATCCTTGTGAATCTGTTCTGCACCCTCTCTAGCTTAATCACATCTTTCCTGTAGTGCGGCGACCAGAACTGCACACAGTACTCCAAATGCGGCCTAACCAACATTATGTACAACTGTAACATGACGTCCCAACTCTTGTACTCAATGCCTCGGCCGACGAAGGCAAGCATGCCATATGCCTTCTTCACCACCCTGTCTACCTGTGTTGCCACTTTCAGGGAACTATGTACTTGCACCTCAAGGCCTCTCTGCTCAACAACACTCCCCAGGGCCCTGCCATTCACTGTATATGTCCTGCCCTGGTTTAACTTCCCAAAATGCATCACTTCACACTTGTCTGCGTTAAATTCCATTTGCCACTCCCTTGCCCACTTTCCCAGTTGATCTATATCCTGTTGTAACCTTAGACAACCTTCTTCACTGTCCACTATGCCACCAATTTTGGTGTCATCTGCATACCTCATTTTTTACTTATTTACCCAAGATAATTTAGATGTAAAATATTTTTCCATCTGCATAAGCTACAAGAAGCAAAGTAAAATGCAGAATTAGAGGATCATTCATTGTTTCAATGAAATGACCTTGAGCAAGGTCGGATTTTGTTTCTTCTGAATGCAGCTATTGTGGAGCCCAGCACAATAATTAATTATGCAGGATAAAATTAAATAAAAATACTAGATTTTTATCTTTGGAGACTGATGGCACATTTCCCAAATGGAAAGGGCATGGCGTGACATGTTTTGCTTATTTAGAAAATAGAACTGAAAGAGATGCCAAAAATGCCTCAACTGTCCCTATCATTTTACTCTACTGAACCTCCAGGCGAAAAGCTACTGAAGATTTACTGCTGTACTTTGTTTCTTAGAGGTTGGTCTGCAAATGCACCCATGTGTACGTATGCTTGAATAATACCGATTTTCAGGTAGACGTGTTTGTATGTTTTTCTGAAGAAAGCCTGAATATTAATAAAATATGCAGTATTTTAAATGTATACAGTCAACTGTTGCCTTTTTGAATTAATGAATAGCTATCACACAGTTAATTGTGGCAAAACATGGAGATAATCTTAACCAATAGTAACTGTGATTTTGGATTCAGCATCAACACCAGCTGAGGTTCTGTCTTTCATTTTCCATTTGAAAAAAATCTCTGCTCCCTGAGATTCATACACATCAATATCTAACAAATGTGATTTCAGATTTAGAGAGTTCATCAAGTCACTGGTGATCCAGCAGTAGCTGTTGGCAAATATTTATATCATTTATATAATCACATGCTTAATACTGTAAAGTCATAAAATTTCAGGCGTCAACTGTAATTAACACACAAATTGAGTAGCGTGGCTCTTTGGTTCTACTATGGAACACTTCCAAGATAACTCAAACCAGACACCTTGGAGAAACAATGGGGTTGCAATTCATCTTGGACAGTCGCACAACACGAGCGATAAAGAAATAGCAGCCCATTTTCCCCCACTTTTCCATTGAAGTCAATTTAATCTCAAAAGGCCACATCCAACCCTTGAAAAAAAGTATTTTTAAAGACTGAAATTTGACACTTATCTGTAACTTGAATTTAATCTGCATCCGTTGTGCATTTACTTCATTAGAAACGTTCAGCATGTAAGTGGCATGCTAATCTCAGCAATCGGTAAGGTTTAGCAAAATACATTTGCTTTGCCAATATTAATAGCCAGCAGTGTCAAAGGTCAGTCTACTGTGGTTCAAATAACTGCTATAAAGAAATTACCAAAATTTTATCTGAAAAACGGCAGTGTTCAGCTTAATCATAAAGAAAGCACTGGCATTTATATAGAGGCTTTCGTGACCTCAGGCCATCCCAAAACGCTTCACAGCTAATGAAGTAGTTTTGAAGTAGTCCCTGTAGTAATGTAGGAAACCGCCACTTTTATGCTTATGTACACTGGTTTTCGGTGTACATCAATATAAAATTAACAATAGAACTCAAAAGACTACCACCAAGGCCAAGACGTGACACCCGTCTGAAAGGCTGTCTCAAACCTATCTCTTTAAACAAACTTTTAGTATCTGTCCTAATGTCTCCTTATGTGGCTCGGTGTCAAATTTCGATTGATAGTCTCTTATGAAGCACCTTGGTATGTTTTGCTTTGTTAAAGGAGCCATATATATGCAAGCCGTTGTTGTTGTTATTGGAGTTCCCAATTAATGCTATAAATCCAGCCTAAGATACAGAATGAAATTTTGATCTTGAATCTTTAAAGGAACCACCTGTAAAAGCTGTTGCGGCCAATACTGTGACATGCTTTGTGTACAGGAAGCAATAATGATCATCTAGTACTCACTTTGTAAAAGCCAAATGCAAGTGCAGAATATACAAAAACGCAAATAAGAAGAAGAAATGCTGGAAATACTCAGCAAGTCTGGCAGCATCTGTGGAGAGGGAAGCAGAGTTAACATTTTAGGTCAGTGACCTTTCATCAGAACAGGCAAAGGTTACAAATGTGAAAGGTTTTAAGCAAATAAAGCGGGGGCGGGGCAAGAGATAACAAAAGGGAAGGTGTTGATAGGACAGGGTCACAAAGAATAACTGACAAGGTGGTCATGGAGCAAAGGCACCATTAACATACCTTTTGCCTTTGCTCCATGACCTTCTTGTCAGTTATTCTCTGTGACCCTCTGTCCTATCAACACCTTCCCTTTTGTTATCTCTTGCTCCATCCCTGCTTTATTTGCTTAAAACCTATTACATTTCTAACCTTTGCCAGTTCTGATGAAAGGTCACAGACCTGAAACGTTAACTCTGCTTCTCTCTCCACAGATGCTGCCAGACTTGCTCAGTATTTCCAGCATTTCTTTTTCAAATTTCAGATTTCCAGCATCTGCATTATTTTGCTTTTATTTATATACAAAAAACCATGGCTGAAATGTTACTGGCCTAGGATACTGAGTTCTCCAAAGTTTTCTCTCCTGACAAACACAGTATCAAGTGCTGATTAAATTTCCATTCTATCTTGGTTTGCCATTACTCCCAAGCAGGATTTGAATATGCACTTGTTTTTCTTTAGAGCTCAGTCCAAAGTCATTAATAAATTCAGAACTCCCAAAGTTTCACCAGCAAACATGGAACTAAACAAAATTGATAAAATTAAACATAGATTCATTTCAAACTGTTAAAAGGTTTGAGGCTAAAACAATTCATTCCAATAAGCATAGTATCAAAGATAAACTACATATTAGTGATTTCCCATAGTCTAAATAAATGCTTTTTTGACTTAAATATTCTTTTCATTGTAAGAAATTCAACTGAAGCTTTTACATTGAATTATATAGAAATTACAACACAGAAACACAGCACACTGCGGTACCCAACCAGCCCGTGCTTGCAAAACTCAAAACACAGTGTCCAACATACGATGTGATTCCGCGATTGGACAACATTTGCTAAATAATCCGCACTGTGCTATGAATTACACAGACAACCAATTTAAGATCGTCAGTAGGGCTCGCAGTGTGGCGCATTTGCGCGTACTAGAAGCTACATACATTAACACACAGGACCCTGATCTTTGCAGACAGAAAGAACATGTACACACATTGTGCCTGTTTCAGCTAAGTAAAATAAGGGACAGCCATTCGCTGTTTCATTCCTCAGGGCACTGTCTTGACCAATTAAAGTCAAGCTGCCTGGTTTAAATTTCAAACAAAGCTTGGCAGTTAACTGTCAGGCACTGTAAACTGGTACGTTCTCCATGGCAACACCTCTACCAATCAGAGTTCACTTGCCAACAAATCAGCACTCTCTTCTCATGCAGTATAAGTTGTTGTTTTTCCTTACATTGGTTATTAGAGTCATAGAGTCGTACAGCATAGAAACAGGCCCTTCGGCCCACCGCGTCCATGCCAACCATAATGCCTATCAATACTAATCCCACTTGCCTGCATTAACTCCAATTCCCTCTATGCCTTTCTCATTCAAGTACCTGTCCAGATGATTCTTAAACATTGCTACTGTTCCTGCCTCCACCACCTCCTCAGGCAGTTCATTCCAGATACCCACTATTCGTTGTGTGAAACATTTACCCCTTTGATCCCCTTTAAACCTCCTCCCTCTCACCTTAAATCTATGCCCTCTAGTTTTAGGCACCCCCTACCATGGGAAACACACTCTGGCTATCAACCCTATCTATGCCTCTCATAATTTTATATACCTCTATCATGTCCCCTCTCAGCCTCCTTCGCTCCAGGGAAAACAGACCCAGCCTATACAATCTCTCTTTATAACTCAAGCCCTCCAAACCAGGCAACATCCTTGTGAATCTTTTCTACACCCTCTCTAGCTTAATCACATCTTTCCTGTAGTGCGGCGACCAGAACTGCACACAGTACTCCAAATGCGGCCTAACCAACGTTATGTACAATTGTAACATGGCGTCCCAACTCTTGTACTCAATGCCTCGGCCGACGAAGGCAAGCATGCCATATGCCTTCTTCACCACCCTGTCTACCTGTGTTGCCACTTTCAGGGAACTATGTACTTGCACCCCAAGGTCACTCTGCTCAACAACACTCCCCAGGGCCCTGCCATTCACTGTATATGTCCTGCCCTGGTTTAACTTCCCAAAATGCATCACTTCGCATTTGTCTGCGTTAAATTCCATTTGCAAATCCCTTGCCCACTTTCCCAGTTTATCTATATCCTGTTGTAACCTTAGACAACCTGCTTCACTGTCCACTATACAACCAATTTTGGTGTCATCTGCAAACTTACTAATCATGCCCCCTGCATTCACATCCACGTCATTAATATATATGACAAACAAGAGAGGGCCCAGCACCGATCCCTGCGGCACACCACTGGTCACCGGCCTCCAATCTGAAAAACAACCCTCCACTTCCACCCTCTGCCTCCTATCACCAAGCCAATTTTGTACCCAATTGGCTAGCTCACCCTGGATGAGTGCAAGACGAAAAGCTTTGACATGTCTCTATTTTCAGCAATTCTCAAGTTCTGTACAACCAAACGACTATTAATATCCATTAACTTGAATTGTATAGTTGCCACTTCTTCAATTCTAAATTTTTAATCTTTGAACCAATGTTTTCAAATAGTTGGTAATATGCAGCTTGGCCAGCTGATTGAAGTGTTGAAGGTCCAGTAAACTGTGAGTAGGTTAGCTAGAAGTGGCCAAGAAAAAGAACAGAAACTACTTAGCAGCTCAGGGCCTGGAATCCACAAAGACGACAGTTAATTGAAACATAGGTCTCAGGCAAGTGCGAACAGCGCCACTAGAGCTGGGAGATGGAGCAATGGAGCTTGGGAGACCAGAGGTTAAATGTCGTGAATCAGCCAATTTATAAGTAGCAGGCTTGAAAACAAATTGACAGTAAGTGATTTATAGCATGACAAAAAGCCTTGATGACTACACTGACAAAATTATGGCAGGAAGTAAGCGAGACAGTGTATGATGCACACAAGACTTGCAATCTCGTTCTAGTAGATTTTCTGCAGCATTGCTCACGGTGGATCACAGTATACACTTCAACGTAATGGGAAAAAGTTACAAAAAGTACACACTCAGCACAAAACTTTTAGACGTCTCATGGTTTTACTTATGATAAGTTGAAGGTCAGGGTGGAGAAGGACTGACGGCAGGGATCTTCTGTATCATGCCTTAACATCTAGGTCCTTGACTCCACTATCACATTTATTGACCACTAGACTCCCATCATTAAACACCCAATTGATCGCATTGTTTCACCCCAATGTGCACTGATCGTCTTATGCTTATTTTCCTATCTCCTCCCCATGCATCCCATACTTTTTACTGCCTCATGGGTGACTACTTTTCCTGGCATTAAGTAGCTATACCCTTCACCTCCTATGGCTTTAATGCAAAGGAAAAAGCTATTCTTATTTAAATACTAGTATCAGTTTATAGATTAATATTTGCTCTCTTGAACTTCTAAAATAGAGGATTTTCTGCTACACTCTGAAATTTGAGTAATGTATTCTACCATTAGAAGTCTTCTGAATGTCATATTACCTGAATGATACAAGTTTTATTTTTCAAATAGGGACATGAATATGTTAAACAGAATTTTTGTTATTGTCAATAGTAATTGGTAGCCCATTTCCTACAGCAATGCTCCTGTTAAATCAGTGAATGTCATCATTCTCTTACCCGTCCCTGATGCCTTCATGCTGCTGATTCTGTTTCTCCTCTTCTGCTTTTGTCTCTCTGCCTTTTTGGTGTCAGCCTCAACTCAGTAATAGCACCGAGTTAGTGGGTTGTGGATTCAAGCCTCACTTCAGAGACTTGACCACATATTCCAGTCTGACGCTTCCGTGCAATACAGATGGAATGCAGTCAAAGGTGCCATCTTTTGGATAAACCATTAAACCAAGTGTGCTCACTCATACAATACTATTCTAAGAAGAGCAGGGGAGTTCTCCAAGTGTCCTATCTAACATTTAACCCTCAACCAACATCACAATAATAAATTATCTGGTCATCATCTCATTGTTGTTTGTGGAACTCAGCTGTGCAAAAATTGGCTGCTATATTTTCCAATATTACTACAGTGGCTTCATTTCAAAAAGGACTACATAGGCTGTGAAGAACATTGGGACGGCCCAAGGTCATGAAAGGCACTGAAGAATTACAAGTTTGCCCTTGGTTTCTTTTACCTCCATATCTGCCATCTGCTGTTCAATATAGTATGCCTAACTCCTGATGTGGCAGATACGTTATTTCGCCACATGAACATTAAAACTTAAAATTGTTGCTGGAAAGAAAAGAGGGCCTATCACTAGGAACTGCCAGGTCCCTTGCCGAAAAGACCGCTTTTGCATACTAGCAGACAGTGTTGGAACAAAGGAACCAGTCCCTGCTTCCCCAATACACAGAAGACCTGCTCAGACCAGTTTAGTCACATGACTAACTGGTAGTTGGAGTTATTTGAACTTGCCACAGAATTTTAAAACTCAGAAATCTGTTTGCTCCTGGACTGAAAAGACTTCTCTCCTCTCTGCTCTCATCTCGCTCTTCCGCTTCGGAAACCATTGAAGACATATGAACCCTGTTGGAGAAAATCCAGATTGTGCCCAATTGTTGAACAAATTCTCCGTACTCAGACGTTGAGAACAAACACTTTATTGCATGATATCATGGGGGAGCACACCTTACCTAAAGGCGGTCCAGTGCTACTCCCCCAGAGCTACAGATCACGGTGGATTTATATAGTATAACAGAGGCAGAGCTAACAATTTCACAATTAGATAAACGCCCACAAGATGATCACAACACTGCCTACTTGACTGTGCACCATGCAGAGTCCGAGGTCAGCAAAACATCAGTTTCAACAATAACAAGCTAGTTCCTTAATTCAATGCCCACTCCAGATACTATATCTGGCCGTTACTTCTGGCTAGGTTGCACAAACATGATAAAAGCGGAAGAGTCAGTAACGAACAGTCTGCGTTCACTTCCCCAAAATCCATCATGAGCTCTGTCCCTTCCTAAGCCAGATGATTGTGGTCAGTTGCTCTGTCTACATTTCCTGACCATTGGTTAGGTTAGCTACAAGCTGCGTCCTGTTTATCTATTTCTACAAAGTTAAGTAATAATTAGCAAAGCTCAGAAAATTCTCCAACAAACCCCAAGGGAGAAAAGTCTCCTACAGTGAACAAGGTTTAAGAAGAATACTGGGCCCCAACGAAAAGCAAGAATTACCTACAAAAAGACTATAGTGAGCTCGAAGCACAGTAACAAGAAACTCTTCTGATCTTGCCTCAAACCTCTCCATTTTATTTTTCTCCTGCTCTTTTCTGTCTCAGTTTGCATGTGCGTGTCACGTTTGCATGCCAGCGTGGGGCGCAGCATGAATTAGAGTTTAAGTTTTAATAAATTTCACTTTTCTTCTTTAAACCTAAGAAAGCCTGTTTATACTTATTTCTTTGCCTTGTAAGTGGGAAGTGGTGAACAAGGATTCAGCAAGGGGGAGCTCAAAACTCAGTGTGTTTAAAAACAAATCCCTGTTACAACAAAACCAGGTGAAGGCTGAAAGAGACCTCTAGATGCCTTTCTGAACTGGTCGTAATAATAGTTTCATAGTTCTTCCCAGCTGTCCTCTATAAAGAATTGGGAAAGGTCTTGCACAAATTAAGCATTAATTGGCAAATGTTATGTAAAGCGAAGATGCAAGTGCTATCTATCTGTTTTGGCAAACAGAGACTTGAATGGAACAAAGGAATGCACAAAATTACTGTCACCATCCCAAGTGAGGTGAACGGCTGGTTAAACGGCTTCAAGTGTTACAGATGGAAAAAATTCACTATCTAGTATGGAGCTATATTAGCCCATTTCAGGACAAAGCTATTGTTGAGATTCCTCCAGCAAGACAAAAATAGTTTGCCACATATACAAACTTTCATATTATTGGATGGATTTAAAATTATCTGCCGCTGTTCTCAAAAACATAAAAATAGAAAAGGTGTATTCAATCATTGCCCAATCCAAAAGAATTATGCCACTCATTAGACAAATCCAGAATACTTACAAAAGGCACTTTTATGGGTCCAAACATTTAAGTACTAGATGTTTGTGCCAGTCTAGTACAGGACACTATTAGCCCTGTTTCATCCCAACTCTCATTAGGCAGAGCAGTTAAAATTCTGTCTGTAAGAAGGCCAGCCAATTTTAACTCATCATTTTCATGTTGTGTTTTGTTACTTTAATGGAAGTTAACTCTTGCACAAGCCTCATTACAATGAGCAAAAATTGGTAATTAGTTTGCCTTTATTTGTCGTAGTCAATATTCTCCATTTACCATGGGGTAAGGCAGCCACCATTCTGTTCTGATAAAGGATCCCACTTGAAATATTGATCTTTCTCATTCTGTCAGATCTTAAATGATCTGCTCTGCACCCTTGTCATTTAACATTTTTACAATGACAGACTGTTAATGAAGGAAGTGAACTTTCACAATGTGTTTTGGAATACAATCCCCACCACTTACACCATTCCTGCTTATCCTGGACATCTGCCTCTATCAGGCGAATTGCGCTGATCATTTGTCATGCCAAAGGTGTCAATTACAAAGATGCCACTAAACTATTAATCACACTGACTATTTGATCAGTTCAAGCAGCAGTATTCAGCTTGCTATTACCTTTCATTAAGTTACCCACTGCTTGCAAGCAGGACTTTCATTTTGTGCATTCCTCCATTAATTTTTTCTTAGTGAAAACAATGTTTCTTGAAATGTAACAAGAGGAAATGACTATAAAAAGCCTCTTGACCTCCTGCCACATGTAACTAGCATGTAACATAAGTTTAAAAGAAATTGAGCACCTGGACTTAAGTCTCTCAATTGTCTTATCAAAGATAAGTTTCATTTAATAACTATTATAATGTAAAGAATTTGACCTTTTATTGTGTTTTTCTTCTGAAAGTCTCACATATTTGCATGTTGTATTTGCTATTTTATTTTTTAAGTTCTGGATATATAATCCTACTTGTACGCTGCCAGTTACAATACCAACTCTGACACAGGACAACAAAACTTTAGCTCTCAGTGCATTCATATCGGAACTCAATGCTATGTTGTGGGACTTCATTAGTGAACACACCTATGATAAAATAGTAAGGCTCCAGCCTCCTTAAGGTTGCATTATAAGTGGTTTGTGTCTACGAGAGTTTTCATAAGTAAGTTTAGTCATTTTCTTTCTTACATTTGATGCTCTTGCTGTTTAATTTACAACCCCAAAACAAAACACCCCTACAAAAATTACATTTACAGTGCTGAAGTTCTTACAGTCTGAATTTGTGAAACTTGGGGCATGATTTTAGCGAATATCTAGAAAGTAGACACTAAACTTAAAGATCAATAAATTATCAAAAGTAGTAACAATGAATAAATGAGGACATGCATATTTAACCTTTTGATAGAATACTATATCATAAAATAATCAAGGAATTTCTCAGATTTAAACAAATCCTATTAACTGCCACTTTATATCTTGTGCCTAGTCCATTTCTGATACACTTTAATCATCACACTTCAGATTCAAAGGGAACATAAAGGTCCATCATTTTCTGACAAACTTTTAAAAGCCGAAGGGCAGAAGCACCCAATCTACAGAAATCTCCCTCGGCAATTACCTTCTAATTAAATTTAGGATATGCTAATCGACACATTTTCTCACAGCCAACACCTGAACAATCACCTGACTTCAATGTGATGAGACAGAGACTGTCCACAGTAAACTGGACAAGTCAGTTGTTGCGTAAAATGACAGGTCAATGGGAGATGTTCAAAAAAGAATTTCATGTGATTTAATGTACAGAATAATTTACACCCATAAGGGCAAAAGTTCTACTTGTCAAAAAAAACAGCCATGGGTGACTAAAGAGGTAAGAGATAACATTAAACTATAGGAAGATATACAAAAAATAGCACAGGTCCTGGCAAATGGCAAGAAACAAAGAACAGCAAAGGGTGACAAAACAAATATTAAGAGCTACAAAAAAGGGTGTATGAAAGAAACTTACATGGGACATCAAAATCAACACAAAAAATTTACAATTAGGAAAATGAGAGTGGTCAGGAGCAATGTGGGCCCCATGACAACTTACAACTGCAATATTGTCAATGAAAATAATTCTATGCTCTCCCCCGTGGCGGGTTTGGAGGCAGGGAGTACATAAAATCAGGTGGGATGGTGGCGGGGGACCCCATCACCTGCCCACCTCCCAAAAAATTAAGTCCAGGGCGGAAAGGCCTATAAACGGCCTTCCCGCCCCGCTGCCAAAAACCATTTGGGGTGCTTCCCGGCTCCAGGAGTGAGGGGGTATTCCCTCGTTAAAAGGCACTTAGTGCCTGAACGAGGGACCCAGCATTGGGAAGGAGAGGGGCCCACTGAGAGCCACCGTCGCCCCCCCCACCCCAACGTATGCTAACGACTCCCTACACTCCCCTCCCCAGCAACCCCCACCCCACGAGACCACTTCCGCCCTGACCTACCTGGCCTGTGGCCTGCATCCAGCAACGTTCCTGGGCCTCAGGTAGGTGCTTCACTGGCAGCAGTCACCACCTCCATGATGGCACTACTCAGTAGAAGAGTTTCTGGCCTCTGATTGGCTGGCAGCTCTCTGAGGGCGGGACTTCCGTCACCTGGGTCCTTGATACCGTGGAAGGCTGTCCACATAAGTGCCTAATTGGCACTAGATTCAGTGGGCCTTCCACAGAAGAGGCAACACGGGGCTCTCGGCATTGCTTTTTCCAGATGTCAAGAGCCCTGTTGCCAGCATAAAATCCTGATCTTTGTGTCAGTATTTACAGAAGATAGTATGCTGAACTTCCCATGGAAACTAACTCAATCAGGAACAGGGACTCAACAAAATTAATGTAAGCAAAATAACTGTCAGGAAGAAAATAATGGAGCTAAAGAGTGACAAACCCTCAAGACCAGATGATTTCCATCCATGGGTTTTAAAGGAAGTAGGTGAGAACACTGAAGATGCCCTAGCTATAATCTTCCAAAATTCTGTCAATTCGGGAACTGTTCCTTAAGATTAGAAAACTGTGCATGCCACTCTGCTATTTAAGAAAGGTGAGAGGGGGAAACCAGGAAATTATAGCTCAGTTAGTCTAACATTTGTTCACGAGAAATCATTAGAGTCTATAATTAGGGATAGAGTGACTAAACGCCTTGAAATTTTTCAGCTGATCAGAGGGAGACAGCATGGATTTATAAAAGGGTAGGTCATGCCTGACAAACCTGATTGAATTTTTTTGAAGAGGTTACTAAAGCAGTGGACAGGGGAACGTCTATGGATGTTATTTATATGAACTTCCAGAAGGCACTTTAATAAAGTCCCTCAGTGGTGACTGTTGGCTAAAGTTGAATTTCATGGAATTGAGTGCTAAATTACTGACCTCGGTGGTGGGAAAGCTTTTAGAAATGATAATCTGGGTCAAAATTAACAGTCATTTGGACAAGTGTAGTTTAAATAGAGAAGCCAGCATAGATTTGTTCAAGGCAAATTGTGTTTAACTAATTTGTTTTTTTTTTCATGAGGTACAAGAGGGGGTTGATGAGGTGTACAAGGACTTCCAAAAGGTGTTTGATAAAGTGCCAAAAAAAGGCTTGCCAGCAGAGTTGAAGCTATGGAATAAAATGGAAAGTGGCAGCATGAATATGAAGTTGACTGAGTGACAGGAAACAGAGAGTAGTGGTGAACAGACAAGAGGAAGGTATACAGTGGGGTTCCCCAGGAACCATTATGAGAACCACTGCTTTTCTTGATATATATATAATTGTCATGCACGGAAAGGGCTGTGATGAAATAAACAATGAAATGGAAGAATTATGAATTAAAAAGTTAACTGTTAAAGAAAACCACACGAACATGGACACTTTCACCACAGTCAAAATGGAGTCGCGGTCACGTGACCCCCCCCCCCACCATTGCACTGAAAATCAACAAAGCTGTCTCCAAAGATGGAACTCATTACCCTCATCTGAAATAGCTCTAGGGAAACCACTTTGAAATGGAAAAGAGCACTATTACATATTAATGACTCTCAGCAACATGAATGAACTAACAAAGAATTCTGGAGACAGACTGACTCACAGCCCAAACCAAGATGAATAGGTTTGAAGTAGCACTGTGTCACCAGAATGGTCCCCATTCAGACATCAATCGGTAGCCATGGGCTCCACATTCTGGTCCATTGTGTGGTCACACCAGGGAAGAGGGCCATGTGTCTCCTAACGGAAATTCTAATGTGATCATTTTTACCTTAAAAAGGTAATCCTCTGGAGAGGAGGGGAGATCAAGCCAACACATACGAACATACAAATTAGGAGGAGTAGGCCACTCAGCCCTTCGAGCCTGCTCCGCCATTCAATAAGTTCAAAGCTGAACTGATTACTCCATATTTCCACCTACCCCCAATAGCCTTTCACCCCCTTGCTCATCAACAATCTATCTACTTTTGCCTTAAAATTATTCAAAGACTCTGCTTCCACTGCCTTTTGAGGAAGACAATGCCAAAGACTCACGACCCTCTGAGAGAAAATATTTCTCCTCCTCTCTGTCTTAAATGGGCGACCCCTTATTTTTAAATAGTGACCTCTAGTTCAAGATTATCGCACAAGGGGAAACATCATTTCCACATCCACCTTGTCAAGACCCCTCAGGATCTTATACGTTTCAATCAAGTTGCCTCTTACTCTTCAAAATTCCAGCGAATACAAGCCTAGCCTGTCCAATCTTTTCTCATGAGACAGCCCGTCCATTCCAGGTATTAGTCTAGTAAACCTTCTCTGAACTGCTTCCAACACATTTTAAATCTGAGATTTTTTTAAAAAGGTATTAAGGGGTTATGGGGCAAAGGCAAGCATATGGTGTTAGGTCGAAGATCAGCCATGATCTCATTGAGTGGCAGAACAGGCTCGAGGGGCTAACTGTCCTACTCCTGTTCCAATATCTTAAGTTTCTTAGGAGAACACGTAATATTAAATATAGTTTCATGTTAGCAGCTACCCACACAACCAGAGTACTCATGAGCAGCTCCATGAAAGATCATCGGGGTAATCTAAAACTCATTAGCTGGACTAGTAATACATACTGGTTTCACGATGTCAAATGGATGAAATAAACTATTTGTGATCTTTTGAATTGTACCTCAGTTTAATTTCCCCTCTACATTCTATAGTTAGTTCATAGTCAGTACTTACCTTAAAACAAAAGAAACGCTTTCAACATTTTCTTTATTCAATGTCTTCTCAAAAAATTGCAATTTTTCCAAGATTGCCATTGCCGAAAATGTTCAGTGCTATGTAGGATGGATTTTCATGAATCATACAACTTTTGGTACAGAGAACCATTCAACCCATTGTGCCTACACCTTGTCCATCAGCGCTGTCTACACAAATCCAATTCCTTATAAACTTTTCTTCAAGTGCTACTTTAATTCTCCTTTAAATTCCATGTTTGATTCAGCTTCAATAGCCATTTGTGGTAATGTATTCCATATACTAATAACTCTTTGCATGAAAACATTCTTTCTAATCTCCCTCTTTATATTCCAATCATTGAGGAGGATAAATTTCCTTCACAAATTTTCAGACTTCAATGACCCCGCCCCTTGAAATTGTACACATTATAGGCCAGATTTGGGCTAATCGGTCACTAATTCCAAATTAATTACACTTTAAAATTTTACACCTGTATTTACAGGCATAAGGGACTGCCTCTCAATTTGCAAATACTTAATGAGGAGGCCCACACTATTTTGCAAGTTAAAATGGATTGATATTTTTAACATGAAACCTTTTAAAAATCTGATAAACGTTGTGAAAAAGTAAAATTTATGATGTTTTAGCATGATTTATCATATATTTTAAATATCACTTTATTAAAATGATTTATGATCAAAATTATTACTCTTTAAAATATATTTACATTTTTAATTTTGAAAAATTGTCAAATAAAAATGATTTTCCAATGCCTTTTTTAGTGGGACTTTCCAATGCCTTTTTACTGCAGCGGCACTTTTTTTCAGTATTTGTGGTAAGCCACGCCCATTACTGCTTGCCAATTTCACCCGCACTAGCCTGCACTGCTGGGCCTCGTTGAAACCCACACTGGGAGGGAATTCTCCTTCAAAGAAACCAAAATTCTCACCACCAGGATCGCGGTAGGTTCATGTGGAGATTTATTCGATGTTAACGGCGAGCGCAACTGCTGTGCCATTGATTGCAAAATCCGGACCATTATATATTCAATCCAAAATGCTAATTCATGGATGGGAACTAATGGGTCCCAACTTCCTTACATAGTGCTTCTTTAGCCTGACCAAATGAGAATCTTTAAACTATTATATTATTAAAACCTACCTCCTTAACCCTAATTTCAGTCTCTCCATCCCCTTGGCTTGGTGTCAATTTTGTTTGATTACACTTCAGTGAGCACCTTCGGACTTCTTTTTATATTAAAGGTGCTACATAAATGGAATTTGTTGCTGGATGTACCTTTTCCCTTGCAGCAAGCTGCAAGTACATCCGCTAGTGTTTCTCTCACTAGCTTTTCACATAGCTTGCTGGTTAAGCACAGAAGCTATCAATCAAATCACAACAGACCACTAGTACCAAAAACATCATGTTAATCTTTATTTGTCGAATTATACACATCAATTGTAATGCAAATTATTTACTTGGTGCTGCAACCTTAGGCCCTACATGATGAGGGCTGCTTGGCAAGAAAACCACAGGGTGCTGACCGAAACTGTAATCCAGTACCTCATTCAGCACTTGTGTTATACATCACAGACAATGTGTTTAACACTCAAATTGGACCCAGCAGGGGGCAAAATAATCTGATTTTTCAGCTGCTCAAGTAACTTTCAGTGCTGAAAATGATTAAGATCCCTGGGGCTTATTACCCCCTCACTTTCCTATTAGATGCAAACCTGTGTTCTTTAACAAAGATTAAGCCATCGTTCAGGAGGCTGAAATATTAATATGGGTCATGACATGCCAATCCATCAGTACTCTGAGTACATGACATATTTTCTCATTTCCAAACCACAAAGGTCATATAACAGAACCTTTTTTTCTGGTTTACTGTGAAACAATATGGAATTTGTTAGAGCTGATTTGCATTGAGCAATCTGAAGTCGATAGTTTTTGAGTTAGTTATTTCCAGAAAGTTATATTGCACTCAAGCTTTTCATGATTCATTTTAATCCCCCATTTATAGGGGACACAGAAAAAGCTACATGAACCTGTTTCATATATGAAAGTAGTGGTAACCATATTTGTATCTGATACAGCCAAAGACTAACATCCCATCTATATCAAATTTGGGCATCTTATCCAGTTAGAGACTTTGATCCTGATAATAACTGCAAAGTGGGCAGACAGCAGGGAGGGAAAGATCTGCAGCCAGGTAAACCTGAAAGTTTGGGGTTCATGCAGTTCTTGCCAAATTTAACGGCAGGGCCTATTTAAAAGTTTTCCTGCAAGTTTACCGGCCACAGCCAGCCAGCTTGGGTGTGAGGTGTGAGCCAGCCAATCACGTGGAGGTAAGCTGGGTGGGGGGAGCATTCCTTCTGACCCACAGCAGTGATGTAAAGGCACTTATTAATGGCTCCGGCTCTTTACGCCTCTCTTAAGCCACCGGATTTCCTGAGACTTGTGAAATCCGGCCTGCAGCTGTTAAAACTAAAAGTAATGTTAAAATAGAGGCTCATACCCTTCTTAAAATATTTTAGTTACCAACCTGCCGCCTGACAGCATGTTGGTCGCTCACTCCAACCCACCTTTGTTAAAATTGAATGTGGGCAAATTGCCCATTCTTTTTATTTTTAATCTGCCTTTAGGAGAGGAAGAGAAAAGGAGAGAAAGCAAGTACATACTGAGCAATGAATTATTTCTAGCTAGTTGCGATCTACAATCTACATTGCATTCCATGTAGTATATTTGGTTTACCATAGACATCACTCTCTGTTGTCCACTCTGCTTTAATCCTCAAAGGACTGCAGTTGCATTTCAACACTACAATTGCAAACTACTGTTAAATGTTAATTACAGTGATTCTGTTTATTATAAGAATGTACCACAATATGAAAGAGTCAGAGGATTTTTTTCTAATTTAGTTCAGAATATTCATTTTCCTGCCTCCTACATCTGAAAGAGAACATGATCAAGACTGTTGTTGCTCAAAAGTTGGATTGGACATGTGAGGGAATTGTTATTCATCAGAGCACATTTATCTGGCAATCTAGAGAGATTGTTCAAAAGAACATAAGACATTCTGTTCATTGAACCTTATCTCTTTAGTTCTTTTGGGCCTCCTTATCTCGAGAGACAATGGATACGCGCCTGGAGGTGGTCAGTGGTTTGTGAAGCAGCGCCTGGAGTGGCTATAAAGGCCAATTCTGGAGTGACAGGCTCTTCCACAGGTGCTGCAGAGAAATTTGTTTGTTGGGGCTGTTGCACAGTTGGCTCTCCCCTTGCGCCTCTGTCTTTTTTCCTGCCAACTACTAAGTCTCTTCGACTCGCCACAATTTAGCCCTGTCTTTATGGCTGCCCGCCAGCTCTGGCGAATGCTGGCAACTGACTCCCACGACTTGTGATCAATGTCACACGATTTCATGTCGCGTTTGCAGACGTCTTTATAACGGAGACATGGACGGCCGGTGGGTCTGATACCAGTGGCGAGCTCGCTGTACAATGTGTCTTTGGGGATCCTGCCATCTTCCATGCGGCTCACATGGCCAAGCCATCTCAAGCGCCGCTGACTCAGTAGTGTGTATAAGCTGGGGATGTTGGCCGCTTCAAGGACTTCTGTGTTGGAGATATAGTCCTGCCACCTGATGCCAAGTATTCTCCGAAGGCAGCGAAGATGGAATGAATTGAGACGTCGCTCTTGGCTGGCATACGTTGTCCAGGCCTCGCTGCCGTAGAGCAAGGTACTGAGGACACATGCCTGATACACTCGGACTTTTGTGTTCCGTGTCAGTGCGCCATTTTCCCACACTCTCTTGGCCAGTCCGAACATAGCAGTGGAAGCCTTACCCATGCGCTTGTTGATTTCTGCATCTAGAGCCAGGTTACTGGTGATAGTTGAGCCTAGGTAGGTGAACTCTTGAACCACTTCCAGAGCGTGGTCGCCAATATTGATGGATGGAGCATTTCTAACATCCTGCCCCATGATGTTCGTTTTCTTGAGGCTGATGGTTAGGCCAAATTCATTGCAGGCAGACGCAAACCTGTCGATGAGACTCTGCAGGCATTCTTCAGTGTGAGATGTTAAAGCAGCATCGTCAGCAAAGAGCAAAAATCTCTTTAGTAACCTCTCATTAAAGCATGCAACTGCATTGTGAATTGCCTTTATGTTTTTTGTCTCTACAACCCCATGCAATAGATTATTCCAAATATTTATCACTTGGGAGGTATAATTTCCTCATTAGTAGGCAGAGGCACATATCCCCAATTTTATTTGCATGTTACTCTCCTGACTTCAAATTGGTGAGGCGGGGAAGAACCTGAATCAGATCGAATGCTCTTCCCGAAAGCCAAACATGGATTTGACTCCAGAATGAAATTTATGGTGTTATCTCCAGTTTTTGGACTCACAAACACACAGAGACTTATCTCTCCAGCTGGAAATGGTTGTATTGTCGTTGCAGTATCTGCATAGTGTAAACACAGACTATGGGGACAACAGCAACATCATTGTTCCAGAATATAATGTGTACGATGACATTCTCACAATTCTTTCTGCCCAGTTAACTGCCCTCCTATCCCTGCTGGACTCGATTCTAGTCCAGTACCTACTGTAATATGTTCATCATTGATAACATTAAAAAAATAAGTTACAGCATTTGTGTAAATAAACTACATACCGAAATATTTCAATTATACCTTACCATCAAATACAACACACAATCTTTCTATAATATGGTCTTTTAACAGGTATGCAGAATGTTTGCGCTAATGGGGGCAGATTTGGATTCAATATTTGGGGGGAGAGATGGGAAAAAGGGGTCAGAAAAAAATGATTCATAGAAGAAGTCATAGTATTTAGAGAGCCTCATAAATGGGAGCTGCTATATTTTAAGACATTTCCCTTGCTGTAGCTGCAGTAAAATATGAGGAAGACAATCATGTACAGGATACATGAGTATAAAAATCAGTCGTCATATATAAAATGGTCTTCCCAGTGCACTGTATACATGATAACATCAACATATCCATCACACATTTGAAATGGATGACAGAAAAAAATATTTGGTACAGAAACCAGTAGTCCTTACCTTGTCTATCATATCAGGCCTGTTGGTGGCTGCCAGGATCATCACATTATGGAGCTGTTCAATCCCATCCATTTCAGTCAGCAACTGTGCAAGGACTCGGTCAGCCACATTCCCAGCACCAGCAGAGCTAAATCGAAACAATGGATCAGAAAGGTTTCTACAAAACTGTGAAAAAAATATCATGGGTTGCAACACTCTTTTTTAAAGAAAAAAGCACAGATGAGTTATGTATTTGAGTTGTCTGTCTAGTTTTGCTGTTGGTGAGCTCTTGACCCTTTTAGTAGCTTTCACTTATGGTGCATCCTATAGCGAGACACTGAAATATCATCTACTGGGCAAAATATACCTAACTGTGCAGTAAAATAACTTGCATGCTATTCATAAATGGTATAAGGGCCAGAAAGATGTTTCATTTCTGTCTTATCCCTTGAAATAAGTTAATAAAAGCAAAATACTGCAGATGCTGGAAATCTGAAATAAAAACAATAAATGCAGGAAATACTCAGCAGGTCAGGCAGCATCTGTGGAGAGAGAAGCTACCTTGTGCCTGTATTTGAAAAAAAAAAGTAGTTTTCTGAATAATCAGGAATTACGAAATTACTTTTGCTCCATTCATGAATTCAGTCCTACTTGGAACATTAATATTCAAAAACGTAATATCTGACTCACTTTGAGCATTTCAGTGTGCAAAAATCCAAAATGTATTTATGAAGAAAAAGTTGATCTCAATCAAAATTAACTATGACTAACTTTCTTTGAGGCAAACATTTTTAAATTTTACCAATGGCAAGATCCCTTGTACTCCGATTACATTTGACAAATTCCAGGTGCAGTGAATTGAGCCTCTCCACTTAATGGAGTTCTTTATAATATCTAATCTATCCACAAGAATAATTTATTCTTAACAAAGTTAGTGGAGCTGAGACAAAAAGGACTTCTCTGCAACATTTTAATATAATGTATTTCAAATACTTAATCATCTCTAAAGTTCAACAGGTGTTAGCTTCAAATTTTGGGGAGGGTACAGGCCCAACATGTTCCCTCTACGGTAATAGGTAGGAGCAACAAGCCCAGAGAACCATGGATGACCAGAAACATTCAGGGTATGATGAGAAGGAAAAGAGAGGGTTTTAGCAAATACAAGGAGAGCAAATCAACGGAAGCATTAGTGGAGTACAGAAAGTGTAGCATGGAGCTTAAGAAAGCAATTAGGAGAGCAAAGAGGGGATATGAGAAAGCTCTGGCTGGTAAAAGTAGGGAAAATCCCAAGATATTCTATAAGTATATCAATGGGAAGAGGATAACCAGGGAAAGAATAGGACCCATTAGGGACCAAGGGGGAAATCTGTGGGTGGAGCCAGAGGACATTGGTAGGGTGTTGAACGAATACTTCACATCTGTCTTCACCCAAGAGAATGAGGATGTAGATATGGAACTCAGAGAGAGAGACTGTGAGGTTCTTGAGCAAATTGTCACAGGGAGTGGCAAGGTATTGGAGGTTTTGGAACGCTTCAAAATGGACAAATCTCCAGGTCCGGACGATTTGTCTCCCAGGATGCTGTGGGAGGCAAGGGTGAAGATTGCAGGGGCTCTGACCCAAATTTTTAATTCCTCTCTGGCCACGGGGGAGGTGCCAGAGGACTGGAGAACAGCTAATGTGGTCCCACTATTTAAGAAAGGTTGTAGAGATAAGCCAGGGAACTACAGACCAGTGAATCTCACGTCAGTGGTAGGGAAACTTGGAGAAAATTCTGAAGGAGAGAATCTATCTCCACTTGGAGAGGCAAAATTTCATTAGGAATAGTCAGCATGGCTTTGTCCGAGGGAGGTCATGCCTAACAAATTTGACTGAATTTTCTGAGCATGTGACCAGGTGTGTAGATGAGGGTAGTGCAGTTGATGTAGTTTACATGGATTTCAGCAAAGCCTTTGACAAGGTCCCACATGGGAGACTTATAAAGAAAGCAAATGCACATGGGATACAAGGTAACTTGATAAGGTGGATTCAAAATTGACTTAGCTGTAGGAGACAGAGAGTGATGACAGACGGCTGTTTTAGTGACTGGAAGCCAGTGTCCAGTGGCGTACCACAGGGATCTGTGTTGGGTCCCCTATTGTTTGTCATTTATATAAACGACATAGATGACTATGTGGGGGGTAGGATCAGTAAGTTCGCGGATGACACAAAGATTGGCCGAGTGGTTAACAGTAAGGTTGAGTGTCTTGGGTTACAGGAAGATATAGATGGGATGGTCAAATGGGCAGAAAAGTGGCAGATGGAATTTAACGCTGAAAAGTGTGAGGTGATACACTTTGGAAGGAGTAATGTGACACGGAAGTATTCAATGAATGGCCTGACACTGGGAAGTTCCGAGGAACAAAGGGACTTTGCCATGTTTGTCCATCGATCTCTGAAGGTAGAAGGGCAGGTTAATAGGGTAGTGAAAAAGGGCATATGGGACACTTGCCTTTATCAATCGAGGCATAGTTACAAAAGCAGGGAGGTCATGTTGGAGATGTATAGAATTTTAGTAAGGCCACATCTGGAGTACTGTGTGCAATTCTGGTCGCCACATTATAGGAAGGATGTGATTGCACTGGAGGGGATGCAGAGGCGATTCACCAGGATGTTGCCTGGGATGGAACATTTAAGCTATGAAGAGAGGTTGGATAGGCTTGGGTTGTTTTCGCGGGAGCAGAGAAGACTGAGGGGTGACCTGATCGAGGTGTACAAAATTATGAGGGGCATGGACAGGGTGGATAGGGAGCAACTGTTCCCCTTAGTTGAAGGGTTAGTTACGAGGGGACACAAGTTTAAGGTGAGGGGCAGGAGGTTTAAGGGGGATTTGAGGAAGAACTTTTTTACCCAGAGGGTGGTGATGGTCTGGAATGAACTGCCTGGGAGGGTGGTAGAGGCGGGTTGCCTCACATCCTTTAAAAAGTAACTGGATGAGCACTTGGCACGTCATAACATTCAAGGCTATGGGCCAAGTGCTGGCAAATGGGATTAGGTAGACAGGTAAGGTGTCTTTAATGCATTGGTGCAGACTCGATGGGCCGAAGGGCCTCTTCTGCACTGTATTATTCTGTGATGCTGTGATTTTACAGGTAGAAGATAATCTTAATTATCTGAACAAATGGAATAAAATAAATAATGTATATTAGCTTGATATTTTCACAGAAATCACCAACTAAGAAACTCGTACTAGCGAACTTCTATTTTCAAACTGGAACTCGATACCCAGTTCTGATGAAAGGTCAGCGACCTGAAGCGTTAACTCTGTTTCTCTCTCTCCAAAGATGCTGCCAGACCCGCTGAGCATTTCGGCATTTTCTATTTTTATCTCATTAAAATATGCTTTGCCTCATCTGTTTAAGATGCCATCAATGAAGCACATTTAACCAGTTCAATTAATTGTATCTGAACACCATATTGTATTGGCGAAAAATATATTTAATAGCTAGCCTGGCAGCTTTAATGATAGGAGTTCCTGCACTAGCCAGTAAGGAAGCCACATTTTGAAAACCTGGTTTCAAATGACATCGGCACCCATTCTTTCCCTGGAGGAGAGATTTAAGAGTCTTTGCTGGCTGATTCCACAGCTTGGATTGCATCATTCTTCTAACAAAGACACTATCTGAAGAGTAGGGGAGTCTCTGTGTCCTTGCCAACATTTATCCCTCAACCAATGCCACCAAAACAGACTAACTATTTACTTGCTGTTTGAGAGACTTTACTGGCACAAATTAGCTGCTGTTTGCTTATGTAACAAAGGTGATTGCATTTCAAAAGTAAGTCTTTGGTTGGGAAACACACTGGGACATCTTGAGGACATGAAAGGCAGAATACGAAGGCATGTTCTTTCCTAACATGGAAGTAGAGGTAACAGGTTGAAGAGGAAACAAAAAAGAGGTCATGTCCCTCCCTACTAATAATGTTCCAAGACATATTTGCAATTGTTTTCCCTTTAAAATGGAATATGTCTTTCCAATACCAGCATATATCCCATGGCATTGCTCCATATGTGGTGTCAAGCAAGTAGAAACTTAGTGCTGTAGATGTGGAAAGTGAGTGCACATCTTTAATGAAAGAATTTGTAAATTATTTGTAAAAGGCCTTCTCAGAGTCAGTGCTTTGCATGTCTTTATCCATTGTACATCTATAATACAATAGAAGTTTTGCAGTGACCATGCACTTTGTGTCCATTTTACACCTCATTTCCTATATCTGTTTTTGTGTAAAGCGACTATCTGTTATGCCTAGGTATTCCTTTTAATGTATAACAAATTGTAAGGTATGAATGCTTAACATTATACTTAATTTCCAGCCCTGTCAAAGATAAGTCATGGTGGTTGAGAAGCAGAGGAAGAAATAGAGATTGATGGATAAGTTAAGGGCTGGATATGGGAATGACAGATTCAATGGCGGTAGCGGGGCAGGTGAGGAGGAGGAGATGGAAAAGAAATCATGAATCATTTTGTCCACACCAGCTACCAATAAGCACAGCCTCTTGTCCCAGTGACAACCTCCCCTATCATGTCATCCTACCTACCACTTAAAGGGAAGATGAAGAGAGAAGTAGAAGAGAGCAATGAAAGAAGCAGAAAAGATAGGGAGAAGCAGACAAAAGGGAAACAGCAACTGAAAGATGACAAAGGCAGCCAAGAGTGAGATCATTTGCTCCAACTAATCATGAATAATGCCATGGGACAGCCTCCCAAATCCATGCCCAGCTTTCTCGGAACGTTTTGTTTGAATATCTCCAATTAGGTTTCTGCCCCTGCCACAGTATCAAAACGACTCTTATCAATGTCATGAATGACATCCTATGTGACTGACAAAAGTAAACTATCCCTCCTCGACCTGTCTGTAGCCTTTGACATGGTTGATCACACCAACATTCTCAAACACCTCTCCACCAACTGGGTGGGATAGCACTCATCTGGTTTCATTATCTACCTAATCATAACCATAGCAATAGCTTCTCTTCCCCCCCACACACCGTTCTCTCTGGTTACCACCCAAGGATCTATCCTTGGCCTGTTTCTCATCCACATGCTGCACCTTGGTATCATCTGAAAACTCAGTTTTCATATGTATGCTGACAACACAAAACTTCAATTCAACACCACCTCTCCAAACTCCTCCGCTGGCTCAGCATGTTATGCTGCTGCTCCAACATCCAGCCGAAATTTCCTCTAACTATATATTGGGCAGATCAAAGCCATTGTCTTCATTCTGCACCACAAACTCCATTTCCTAGCCACTGACTTCATACCCCTCCCTGGCAAATGTCTGAGGCTGACCCACACTGCTTGCAACCTTGGTGTCATATTTGATTGAGATGAGCGTCTGACCACATATCCATGCCATCACCTAGACTGCCTATTTCCACTTCCATAACATACTCAAGCTCTGTCCCCACCTTAACTCATATGCTGCTGAAACCCTCATCCATGCCTTTATCTCGAAACTTGACTATTCCAACACATTCCTGGCTGACTTCCCACATTCTACCCTCCGTAAACTTGAGGTCACCCAAAACTCTGCTGCCCGTTTCCTAACTTGCAACGTCCCATTCACCCACCATCCCTGTGCTCGATGATCTACATTGACTCCTAATTAAGCAACGGCTCGATTTTAAAATTCTCATCCTTGATTCCCTTAATGGCTTCTCCTTCAGCTATCTCTGTAATCTCCTCCAGCCTCCAAGATATCTGCACTCCTCTATTTCTGGTCTCTTGAGCATCACCAACTTTAATCGCTCCACCATTGGTGGCTGTGCCATCAGTTGCCTAGACCTGAAGCTCTGGAATTCCCTCCCTAAATCTTCCTGCCCCTCTACCTCTTTCTTCCTTTAAGATGCTGCTTAAAACCTAGCTCTTCAGCCAAGCTTTTTTGGTCTTCCGCCCTAATATCTCCTTATATGGTATCAAATTTTGTTTCAGAATGCTCCTGTGAAGTACCTTGGCACATTTCACTATATTAAAGGTGTGATATAAATACAAGTTATTGTTGTTATTGATGTTTAAATGTCTAAATGTATTACCAGTAATCAGCACAAGCTAGTGCAAGAACTAACTTTAAAAGAAGCATTTGAAGGAATGATGGATGAACTAAAAGTTAAATGGCTATCACTTCTGAAAGATATCAGTTGTGAAAATAGGGAACATGTTACATACAATCACAGGCGCATAAGAAATAGGAACAGGAGTAAGTCATTCAGGCCTGATCTTCAACCTGAACACTTTCCCACCCAATCTTCATAACCCTCGATTACATTAGAGTCCAAAAATTTATCGATCTCAGCCTTGATCTCATGACTGAATATGACTGCAGTAGAGAATTCCAAAGATTCACAATCCTATAAGTGAAGAAATTTTCCTCATCTCAGTCTGAAATGGCTGTTCCCATATCCTGAGACTATGCTCCCTAGTTCTAGACTCTCCAGCATCTACCTTGACAAGCCCTCTCAGAATGTTATACGTTTCAATGAGATCACCTCTCATTTTTCCAAACTCCAGAGTATGTAGGTCCAATCTACTGAATCTCCCCTCATAGGACAATGTTCTCATTATAGGAATTAATCTAGTGGACCTTAGTTGCAACCCTCTAAGGCAAGTATATCCTTTCTTAGGTACGGAGACCAAAACTGCAGAAAGTGGGCTAGATTCAGTGGAGTTGGTGGGGCTCCCAGTGCCAGGCCAAAAAGTCAGTGGGAAACACGCCGCGGCCATTAGGAGCACCCCTCCACCCCCCACCTCTGTTTAACGATGCCCAGGCAATTAACTGCTCGGCGCTGGGATCCCTGTCTCTTTAAAGCCTCCAAGAGCTGCCGACCAATCAGAGAGCGAGCAGCTCAGTATTATTATCACCAACGCCACTGGGAACAGTGGCCACTGATGGTACTGCAGGAGGCCTGGGAGCAGGCCCAGCGCTGGAAACCCAGATTAAAAGTAAGTGAGGCAGGGTTGCTGGGATATGCCCCGACTGGGGGGGAAGGGAGGGTGGGTGTTGAGTGCAGGGGGAGGAGGGTTCATGGAGGGGGAGGTTGCTCAATGCCAGGGGCCCTCTGTAGGCCACAGATTACTCACGGAAGAGGGCCTCCCCCAAGCCCGCAGGGCGGTCGCCTCGTTTTACTGGGTGACATCTGGGTGACATCTCCGGAGGTAGCGGGGGCCAATATTTTCCCACCAAGTATTCCTGGTGTGGTCTCACCAAAGCCTTGTATAATTGCAGTAAGACGTCCTTATTCCTGCAATAAAGGCCAACATACCTAATTGCTTTCTGCATCTGCATGTTAATTTTCTGTATTTTGTGTACAAGGACACCAACGTTTAATAAATTTTCTCCATTTAAAATAAAATAGAGTTTACCTATTCTTCCTACCAAAGTGTATAACTTCACAGTTCCCCACATCATACTCAAGCTGCCACCTTCATGCCCACTCACTTAACCTATATATATATTTATTTAGAGATACAGCACTGAAACAGGCCCTTCGGCCCACCGAGTCTGTGCCGACCATCAACCACCCATTTATACTAATCCTACACTAATCCCATATTCCTACCACATTCCCACCTGTCCCTATATTCCCCTACCACCTACCTATACTAGGGGCAATTTATAATGGCCAATTTACCTATCAACCTGCAAGTCTTTTTGGTGGTGGGAGGAAACCGGAGTACCCGGCGAAAACCCACGCAGACACAGGGAGAACTTGCAAACTCCACACAGGCAGTACCCAGAATTGAACCCGGGTCATTGGAGCTGTGAGGCTGCGGTGCTAACCACTGCGCCGCCCCAATTTACAGAACCTTAAGGTGGAATTTTTCCACGTAAAATGAGGTGGGTTTGAGTCTGTGCCAACTGTTAAATTTCCGAAAAGTGACATTGGATCAGGATCCCGACATCATCCCGTCCTCTTCCGGGTTTCACCAGGGCAGGATTGAAGACGACCAGGAACCCCTGTGCAGCTGTCCGGTAAGTAATTAAAATATTCAAATAGGTCATTAAGTACTGCTTTAAATCTCAATTCTGGATTTAACAGCCAGGGCACCCATTTCCTGACCTGACACCACTCATCAGGGTCAGCGAAGAGAGGACACAGTGGGGAGAACTTCTTCAGTGAAACTGACTGGCTGGAAAGGCTTTGATCAGTGAAACTGAAGTGCTGCAGCCATGGCCAGATGAAAGGCTGCTGTTCATAGCACTTCTTCTCTGAGAGAGTGCTATGACTGCTTGACAGGCGATTTGCCAACTTCTTGAAAGGCATTTCACCTGTCTAGCACTTCACTCACCTTCAGTTGCACTTCCCTGCTGCCTGTCTACACCATGGCATGCGAGCAGCATCACCTCCAACAGCACCAGCAACAGCATCAGCTGCCTTCTAGGCCGCATGCCCCTCCACAAGGCAGATGGGATGGACACCAAGATCCCCCACACAGGGTCTACAAGGACAGGATCAGCCATGTCTGAGCACCAGTGCTTCAACAGACTCTTCACGACAAGACAGGTCAATGCTGACATCTGCAGCCTCCTGGAATAAGACCTCTTTCCCACTGGAGGTGAGCATGAATTTCCAGTGGCAGATAAAGTGTCTATCACCCTCCCTCCCCCATCTCTGCCTCTCAGCAAAATTGTGTGCACTCTCCTGTAAGGAGAGAAAGCAAAGAGGTGAGAGTGTTCGTAATGGCTAGTGTGGAGAGGAGGGAAGGACAACATAGGCATGGGGTGTGAGAGGGCATTAGGATGAGGGTGTTTGTGAGTGTTGGCTGCTCAATTGGGGATGTGAGGTGCCTGGAGATAGAGGAATGAGTGGAGCTACAAGGTGCGTTATCTGGAGAAGTGCTGTGCAGGAGAATGCTGGGAAAGTCAGATATGGGGCTTGGCACCTGAGTGTGTTATGCCACTCATCTATCACGCCCTCCTGAGGTCCTGGATCCTCTTGGTACACTGTCTCTAGGTTGGAGGGCTAACACTTCTGCTGTGCAATTACTAGGCCCCTTCTATTCACACCTGCTTGGTTGGAGAGGTTGTCCTCTCCCTCCCACACTTGGGAGAGCTCACATCACTCCAGGGGCTCAGATCCCGCAGCAAGACCTCCAGATAAGAGCAAGAGATTCGGGGCAGCCTTCCCCGGTCTCCTCTCCATTCCTGTAGTTGCTGTCCTCCTCAACATTTACTTTCCCACCTAGCTTTGTATCTTAAGTAAACTTAGATACATTACATTTGGTATCCTCATCTAAATCATTGACAAAGACTGTAAATAGCTGACACCCTGGTAGTGATCCTTGTGGCACCGCACTAGTAGCCTGTTAACCTGAAAATGACCCATTTATTCGTACTCTGTTTTCTGTCCTTTAACCAACCTCTATCCATGATAATATATTACCCTCAGCCCATGTCTTTCAACACACCATTAACATATTGTTTGCCTTTGCTCCACGACCTTCTGGTCAGCTATTCTGTGACCTTGTCCTATCTACACCTTCTCCTTTGTTATCTCTTGCCCCACCCCCGCTTTACTTGCTTATAACCTTTTACATTTCTAATATTTGCCAGTTCTGAAGAAGAGTCACTGACCTGAAACGTTAACTCTGCTTCTCTCTCCATAGATGCTGCCAGACCTGCTGAGTATTTCCAGTATATCTTGTTTTTATTTCAGACTTCCAGCATCCGCAGTATTTTGCTTTTATTCCCCTTTATCTACCCTACTAATTTATCTTCAAATAACTGTAGTAGATTTGTCAAACACAATTCTCTTTCATAAAGCCATGTTGACTCTGCCTAATAATATTTTGAATTGCCCTGTTATCTTCCTTATTAATGGATTTCAGCATTTTCCCTTTAGTTCCCTGTTTTCTCTCTCCTCCTTTCTTGAATAGTGACATTACATTTGCTATCTCCCAATCCAATGGAACCAATCCAGAATCTAGGGAATTTTGGCAAATCATAACCAGTGCATCCACCATCTCTGTAGCCACCTCTCTTAGAACCCTAGGATGTAGACAGGCAGGTCTAGGGGATTAGTCGACTTTCAGTCCCATTAATTTTACAAGTACTTTTTCTTTACTAATACTAGTTACTTTAAGTTTCTCCCTCTCATTAAACCTTTGGTTCCCTGCTATTTCCGGTATGTTTTTTGTATCTTCTACTGTGAAGACAGACACAAAGGCTGGAATTTTACTGCCCCTGCGGGAGTGGGCTGACAGTTGGGGGGTGGGGGGCAGGGGAGTGGCGGGGGGTAAAATTAAGTGAGAGGTCCGTTCACATCGCCTTCCCCACTGCAATTTTACGACAGGCGGGGGAGGTGACAAACAGCCCACCCGCCCCAGGCCAATTAAGGCTCTTAAGTGGCCAATTAATTGCCACTTAAGGGCCTCCTCCTGCCACCGCTGGCATTTTAAGAGCGGCGGGCAGGCCCTCCGCCATGTGGGGACACCCTGGCTGCCTTCCAACAGGCTCAGCAGTGGGTCTCCTGATCAGGTACCCTGTGCCCCACAGAGGACCCCCCACACCCCAGTCCACAGCACAAGCCATCCCTGCTGGAGCACCTCCCCCACCTCTCGACCGACAGCCCCTGCCTCGCTGGGGCCAGGCCGTTTGCCCCGGCGAGGCCCCATACACTTACCTTTGCCAGGTCCGCCTCCTTTATTGCTGCTCCTCTCGCTGGGTGCATTCCTAGCAGTGACCATTGCTCTCGGTGGTGCTGCTGGGACTGAAGAGCCACCGGCCCATTGATTGGCCAGCAGCTCTTGGAGACAGGACTTCCTGCCTCAGAGGAGCGGAAGCCCCACCTAAGCCTATTAAGGGCCTGGGCCATGTAAAATCATGGCGTGGCTTCCAGGCCCAGCAGAGGCGGGTTTGCCCCCGACTTTCTGGCCAGTGGGCCTGGAAGCCACCACGACGTAAAATTCTGGCCAAAATATTTGTTTAACATCTCTGCCATTGCCTTATTGTCAATCATAATTTCTCCTTTTTGTCTCTAAGAGATCCACGATTACTTTTGCTACTGTCTGCCTTTTTACGTAATTGTAGAAGCTCTTACAAATTGTCTACTCATATATTCTATTTTCTCGCTCTTTATCAATTTTTTGGTCGTGCTTTGTTGGTATCTAGCATTCTCCCAAACCTCAGGCTTACTACTTGACAATATTATGAGCCTCTTCTTTTAATCTAACACGATCCTTAATCTCTTCAGTTAGCCATGGATGTTTGCAAAATAAGTATATATAGGGAAGTAAATATTGTGACTATAAAATTAAAGTCTAGGTTAATAAAAACATAAATAAAAAGACTATATCGAACCAACCAAATGGACGAGAAATATAAGCATTTCCTAAAACTAGCCAAAAATGACATTAGAATTGTAATGTAAACATGAGAGAAGAGTAGAGAACAGAGGTATTAAGCAGAATACTAATACCACTAACAAATACCACTGCTGTCCGGTACCAAACAATAAAACAGCAGTTAGAGATGAAACTCAAGCTACAAAAGATAAACATGCCAGTGAAGTTAACAATGTAATTTTTGCAATATTAAATGAATATTGGCACTAATAACACAAATCACATTATTAACATTTACATTTTTAGTAGACACTTGCTACAGACCATGCTGCTGACAGTGCTGAGCTGGATAACCCAATTGTATTTATGAACTATATAACTGTGTTTCCTGGAGAGATGAATGTTCCCTGTGCACTAGCATAACTCATCATCATTAAATAGCATCCATGGTGACTAATTATACTGAGTATATTGTTATTCAGTCTCTGCTCGAGAAGATGACAAAAACAAACAGAGGTGACACAAAGCAAAACCTAATCATTTGACAAGAGATCATTTTCTCAACGTCTAGCATTCAATTCCTTTCTTCCCATATCCTATTCCAATCTTGCGGTCTCTCTCTCTCCATTTTGTCAATACCACAATGGTCAGAATTCCTCTGACTTGTCTCCCAGGCTTTAGTGAATGAGTGGGTCCTGTAAATTGTTTGTTAAATGTTTTGATTTCATACGAAGTCAATTTTTGCCCCATATATAACACTTCAGACACAACACAATCAGCTGCAATTTGGATTAATGCTACTAAACAAGGCTGGTAACAATCCTATGATGCTAGTTCCAATTCTACCTCATAGACCAAGGTAACTCTACAGTTGAGTAGTGATATCAAGCTACCCAAAGTTTTCATTGTTTTCAGATTTTATTTTAAACAATCTTTGTTTTTTTCCCATTATTTCCCTCATAGAACCCTTGGAACATAAATTTCAGACAGCGACATCTGTAATGGGCAAGGTGTGGTGACATCAGTCAGTGAGATCGTCACCATAGAATAGTGATCTCACTGAGACCAGTTTTTTTCAATGTTTTCCAGGCAGAGTTCCTCCTCTCCCATATTCTGTTGGAAAACAGAATTCCCATTCAGCAGATAAATGATCTGAAATGGTTTTGTCAATCTAGATGCCAATCTAGGTGCACTCTATAAAACTGCAACAAATTAATATTTGAAGGGATCAACACAACATTTAGAAAAATTATAATCAGAATTTTTGTTTCATATGCTTATTCCATGAAGCCTTAGGGTCATCCATTGTAGAGCAAAATCCCTGAGGTAGCATCAGGGAACAAGTAATCTAGTTTAAAACATCTGTCCGTAGAAGAGGAATCTCTCCTCTTGATTCACCAGGGAGATTATAGAAATTACTGTCAGCTATGTTATTGTATGAAAGTTTAATGCATTCATATCAAATTCTTCTCTTTGTTATTTTAATTTCCAACTGTAATTTCCAACCTATTAACTACAAGCTGGATGGATAACAATCAGCTTGTTCTTTATAATCCTCAACATCACCTTGACACGCATTTTAATACAGGTGGACTCTTTCATTGAACCTTATTGCTAGAGAATATTTCAAGTCAATGTACACTGAACTGTGTCCAATATTGCCGTTGGATAATTAAAGATTCCAAAAGGAAATGAAGAACTTATGTTGCTCCTGAAGATTAATGAAACAAGTGAATGATATGATATTGTCACAGACTTGTAATTATTTTTCTCCTAGGATTAAAAACAGTTTGTGTGCCTTTAAAACTCTGTTAAAAACAGTGCACCTTTAAAAGGAGAGAAAGTGCTGGAGACAGTGTGTCACAGCTGCATTTTTGTTACCCTGAGCAAGAGCAGGAGAGAGAGAGATCACATTGTAATGTTTCCAGTTAACTGTGCGTGGAACTGGCAGAAACCGAGTGAAACCAGTTTGTTTGGAGAGACTTTCCAGCGAGGCGTATTGAAGAGAAAAGGAGCTGTTTATTGTCTCTCAGCGGAAATTCTGCAGGGAGCTACAAGCCAAGTTAATTCCCTGAGTAAAGAAGAAAAGTCTTCTTTTTCAAGAAACTGTTTGTATTGCTGTGCTCATCGTTCAAAGAACTGTTTAATGCTTGCTGCAGCTGAAGAGTTGAATGCCTATCTTCTGAAGGACTATTTTCATAAAATCCGGATGGAGACTTTGAGTGGCCTTTGACTATTTCCACATTAGAAGACCACATCCATCAGGAATGTAACCTACAAAGACTTACTTATTTTATTTATTCTTAAGAGACAGCTAATTTAAAAAACTCTACTTTTAAAACTGGTTAACCGTTAGTTTTTGAGTGGATATGTGTGAATGCAGGAATTAGATTAAAATAAGTTATAAGGTCTTTAGACATAGGTTTATCTTAATAGTGTTTAAGATTTAGTTTTTAAATGAATAGTTAATTTGTTGTTGTCTAAAGATACCTGGTTTGGTCTGTTTCATTCTGGGGTTACTGGAGTGTTTAATTTGGCTGTTTTCCGATTGGGTGTGAAAGCTTAATAATATGCTGCGATCTGGTGTGACGGGACTAAATTGACAGTGTGTTGCTCCATCCGCGGTTGTAACAATATTAATATGCTTAATAATAAGTGCCCAAGAAGGAATTTGCATTTATATATGTCTTATCATATCTTTAGGACACCCCAAAGAAATGCTGGCATTTATCAGCCAGTTAGTGTTGCTGAGCCTTCTTCTTGAACTTCTGCTGTCCTTATGGTAATGTTGCTCCACGTAGTGTTAAGTAGGGAATTTCAGGATTTGGACCCAGCAATAATGAAGGAACTGCAATAGATGTCCAAGTCAGGATGATGTGTGATTTGGAGAGGAACCATTAGCTGATGTCGTTCTCATGATCTTGTTGCTTTTCTCCATCTTGTTGCAGGAATTGCGTGACTGAGAGGTCAAAGTAAGCTTGACAAGTGACTGCAGCAGATTCTATAGATAGTACATACTTCAGCAACAGTGACGGTGGCAGTAGCACTGATCAACAGCCTGCTCTATCTTTGATGATCTTGAGCTTCCTGACTGTTGGTTCAGCTGTACCCATCCACATGGGCAACACGTGTTCCATTACATTCCTAACTTGAGCTTTGTACATGAAAGACAGGCTTTGAGGCCAGAAGAGACAAGCAGCAGAGTAAACAACTTCTGCCTTTTTCTTGTAGCCATGCCATTTATATGGTACTGTCAGCAGGGGGAGAAATGTTGACCAGAACATTGGCAGAACTCCCTGCTTATCTTTGAATAATGCCAATAGATCTTTTCCATCCATGTTAGCACACTGACAGGGCCTCTTTTTAACATCTCCTCCAGCAATACAAAACAATTTCTGAGGCCAAAAAATAATTTTTACAAATTTCCTACATACTGCCTCTAGCTACCCGAGTCAGAGCAGCAAAGTCGAGTGGCCTCTGCAGCAACTCTATATGAGTGGATTACTCATTCTGATTGTTTATATTGCTTGGTCTCTGGCATTTAGGGAGAGATCAATACCCTCTGCAGCAGGAAGCCAGAAGTCCTGCTCCATCATACAGATAACAGCAGAACAGAGCTCTGGAATTTCAGAGGCACATATTTTTAAGGGGACCACTATAGGGTTAGCCCCATTTGAGAACTCAGTTCAAGCCCAGCCCCAATGAATGGGATGAAAGTCTCCTTGTTATGCCAACTCTTAGGGTTCCATGTGAAATCAGTTTGGGTAGCCTCAACCCCAGTTCTAATGAAATGTCACAGATCTGAAACATCGGCCGGGATTTTACCCTAGGCAGATGGGAGCCGTCCACCAACTGAAAAGTCGGCGGCAAACCCACTTTCACCTGGCCTGGAGATCCAACTGCTATTTTGCAAGTCCCCGGGCTTTAATTGGTCTGAGGCGGGTCTTCCAGCCACTTGAGATAGGAAGTCCTGCCTATTAGAGCTGCCGGCCAATCAGCGGGCTGGCAGCTCTCAGTCCCAGCAACGGCACTGGGAGCGGTGGCCACTGCTGGGATTGCAGCACACCCTACTGAAGATGTTGTCGGGGAGCCTTGAACCTAAGGTACGTTTTTGTTGCCTCGCCGGGGATGATCGTTTGAGCCCCGGCAAGGCAAGGGTGGTCGATTGTGGGGCCGGTGGGGGGGGGCTGGGGGGGGTGGTTGGGGCAGCGGGGGGGCCCTCCATTGGGCACAGGGTGGCCACTTAAGGACCTTGATTGGCCTGGAGCGGGTGGGCTGTTTTTCGCCGTCGCCGCCCTGCGCAAAGTGGCAGTGGAGGAGGGAATGGGTCGGGAAGGCCCCCCCACCCCCCACAAGCCTCCCGCTCCATTTTACGCCCCCCACCCTCCCGCTCCTTTGGGGGGGGGGGGGGGGGCGTAAAATTAAAATTCAGCCCATTAACTCTATTTCCCTCTCCACAGATGCTGCCAGACCTGTTGAGTATTTCCAGCATTTTCTGTTTTTTTGCTTTTCATACACCTTTCCTTCACCCCATAGCAAGTTTTCATTTAAGTATCAAGATTTTCTTTCTTGGCTTTTTTTAAATTTTGAAATGATCCACATTGTTTCAATGCTGTGGCAAAATATTGTTCAAACTGTGACATAACCAGTCATTACAGAATTAAGCCTGGAAACAGTACTTTTGAAACTTTCTGAAAAACACCATTCTTCAGTGTCAATGATTGCAGCAGCCACAGCAATCCCAGAGTGGCAAAGGTTCCTGAAATGCCTAGAGTTCTTCCAGCAGACTCCCACACACAGCCCAGAGTCATGCTGTTCACTTAGACTGGAACGTATTATTGAGTCTGACATTTCTGTCAGGGTTGCGCAGCAGAAAACTGTCAGCGAAGCACTCCTGCCAACTCAATCTTTTCAATTCTGCTGCCATGATCGTAATTAACTGTCACGCTGCTTTATTTCCTCCATTCGCTGATTCTGGTGAAATATGGCTTGGCAGTTCGAGACTTTCCATGGTGTTCAGCTCTCCTTCATTAGTAGCAGGAAGTGGCATACATCTTCCTTAAGCATTAAAACTCTCAAATCAACAGCCAATGACATAATGGAATCTTATTCATTTAATCAAACTAAAATGACAGTCTAAGAGCATTCTGGCATGGTTAAGCACCTTGTGGTAAAATCATTAATTATTCAACTGAAGAAACAATAACTGTCCCCCTCTATTTATATACACAAAATATATTAGACACTGAAGTACAGCCTTTACAACGTCAAAGTATATATTCCTCCATTGGGTAACCTGAGTAAAAATGTCACTGTGAGTGAAAGCAAAACAAGGAAGCACACTTTATACTCAAATTGACTTTTTTAAAACTAATATCAATGAACGGAGAAAAATAGATCCCATAGTTTTAAAGTTATCCTTATGGAGGTATAAAATATGTTCACATTTTTATGTAGTAGTGACAACCTAAATTCGTAACAGATTAAATCTGGTTGACAAAAGGAGAAATCAGTATATGGCCAGTTTACTTCAACATATTTCATTATTGACTACTTTGCCCCAGTCAGTAACAAGAGCTGCACCTTAAAGAAATCTGACGACTTACAAAGAAGTCTTCTAAAATCTTCAATAAACATTTCTCCAGAGGCCATTGCATTAGGGTATTTCAGGGATTTCAAATGAGAATAGCACTGTGAAAATTGTACAGCTGCAGATGAGAGTTATTAACACAGAATAACTTCTGTAACATCTGGTATAAAAATGAAATCTCCAGTATTGATAAACAGCAGCAAGCACAAAAGTAAAAACCTAAATATCAGAAATCATAAATATTCTAGTATCTGGATTTTATGGCAGAGGCCCCCATCTGCTCTCTCAGGTGGACGTAAAATATTCCATGGCACAATTTGAAGAAGAACAAAGACGTTCTCTCTGTAGTCCTGATCAACAGTAATCCCTCAACTAGCATTACTAAAACAGATTATCTGGTCATGAATATCATTGCTTTTTGTGGGATCTTGCTGTGCACAAGTCATTTGCCATGTTTCCTACATTACAACAATGACTACATTTCAAAAATAATTCATTGGCTGAAAGGGTGTTCCAAGGTTGCGACATAAATGCAAGTTCATTCTATTGTCACAAAAAAAAAATAACAGTAAGTTTGGCAGCCAATTTCAATATTTTGCATCACTGATTTGACAATCTCACTACTTAGTCAGTAAATTGACCTTTGCCCTCACACCATTTCAGGCGTAAAATTGTTGAAATTAAAAGCTACTTAACAAATGCCTTGCCATGGTATTAACTGCTTTGCATAGACTTCAAGTAAATTAATCTAGCTTGACCCAAAATACAGATGTGTTAAGTCAGAAGTATTTTACTTACAAACAAATATAGATTTGTGTTGGTATAAATATTAAACAGATGACACTATATTATAGCCACTTTATACTGATCCATTATTTCAAAGAAAGATCACATTTCTGTCTTTGACTGTGTTTAGAATCACCAATTAAACAATTCTGATTTTCTTGTAGTACAGGAAAGCTGAAATTAGTTTTTGTCAGTGTACAATTCAAACACTTCACAAAGCTGGTAGTGAAATTGTGTTGTTCTCTCTCAAAGGCCTATTCGGTAATCACACTGGCCAGTATAGTCCCATGCCATACAAATGGTATGAAGTTCTATAGGTGAACTGTGCTGTTAACTGATTTCCGCCAAGATAGCAATTTAAGTGTTTCAATTGGCCTCAGTGCCCTCCAAATGGGTGCAGGAAAAATTAGTCAGGATTCCCACATCTGATCATTATCTAATGACTCTTACTGCTAAGTGTGCATGTCAGAGGAGAATGCAATGGGTCTCTGTTATGATGTGCTTGAGGTGAAATAGACTGCTGTTAAGAAATGGGACCTGTAATAAATGATACTTCGCATAATAATGTAGAATTCCATGGAATAAATAGGCATAGTATGAGGCAATCGGCAGAAAAGCTGTTACCTCTCTCTCTCTCTGGAAAAACACAAACAATCCCGAGCAGTCAGGGACCATGAAAGAGATAAAGCCCACAAAGACATTCCTGAACTGATACAGGGAGTCTTTTAGCACCTTATGTACCCTCTTATTTGCACAAATGCCTAGTAAAGGCTGACAAATGAAAGACGACCTCGAACTAAAGTGATGGACAAGTGGGAGGTGACCACCCTGAAACGTCGGGTACCTGTCCTATATTCATTGGTTAGAAGGGTTCGAGCAAGTGATTGGCATAGGGTGAACAACCAGTCCCCCAAAATATGGATGCTCAGAGGAGCAGAGAGCACCCCATGTCTGGCAGAAAATAGAGAGCTTTCTGACAGCTTGGCTAACTGGAGAAGGCAAAAATATGGGAGTGTGGTAGGGTGCGGGGTGAGGGAGGGAGAGAGAGAAAGAGAGAGAAAAGACTGCCCCTTCTATCTGCAGAGATCGGCTGTAAAATCATCTGTCACAGGTAGTGCACTTCATCTGTCTATTTATCCTATGCATCATATCTAAACTGTTGCTTCTTTATAAATTTAACAAGCTATTTTAAAATCACATTATTAGCTCGACCTGTTCTTTGGGTATCTGTGAATCTTGAACCTAAATCTTGCAAATTTGTGTCAGAAGTGTGTTACGACCAGGTGAGGAAGGGGTCTCAGGCCCCCCTTTAGCCCCCTCTCTGTTTCGACTGTGACAGGGTTTATCCTTTTTTTAAACAGAGTGATTGAACGTACCACCTCAGTGAGCACTTGCTCCTGTTCCTTTAATATTATTGCCAAAGAACCAATCAGACAGGTTTTCTTGAATATAAACAAGAAAGATGTAAGATTATCCTTATCACTCTAAATTGGTTAATATTATTAAAATACGCGAGACATCCACACAAGAGACACACACACAAATAGATTACAGAGGAAAAACAGAGTTGGGTGGTTGGAGTAGGGTCTGAAATAAATGGAATTGAAATACAGTTCAGCAGTCCCAGAGCCCTTAGTTGAAAGTGTAGTCCTGAAGTCCTCACTGGGCCACATGCATGGTTCGGGTTTGCTTCTCAGGCTCCGGAAGGCAGAAAAAGAGGTTTTGAACCTTGTATCCTAATTGTTGGTTGTGGTGGTCTGTAGACTTGACTTTACCAGCCGCAGCCAGACATCTCTGGATCTGTACTGGAAAGAGAGATGGCATTTGCACCTCTTTGTGTTTTAATGGAGTCCTTCAGGAATTTTCTCTGAGATTCAAGGCTTTACCCCTCTCAGGCTATCCAGTCACACTTGCTGGGGGTTGGCTCTTTCAAAGTCAATGGGTTGCAATGGCTGTTGATGACCATGTTGAGAAAGCCATCTCAGGTAATTTAATCAGAGAGCACCCCATTGTTCTGGCTAGGTTGCCGCAGTCATGTTGTCTCCCGTCTACTCTGTTGCTGTTTCATATGCAAATTGCCGTGGCCATCTTGTCTGCCAGGTTACTCTTTTTAAAAATAAGTTATTTGTAAGAATTTCCAGTAAAAGTCTTAGGCAAAGTTCCAATCGATGAAATTAATATTTCTCATTTGGCATGTGAGGTTTTCAGAACAAGTGGGATTCACAGTGCTTGAGGTATCATTGGCTTGAGGTTTGAGAAGTCATGAGTCGTAGTTAAACATGTGTGGAATAGTTCTTAAGTAAAGACAGAAGTACAATGTCGTCAGCATTTCACAATGAACAGTTGATAGATAGCCCGACAGAGAAAACAGGCTCACCTGGGGTGAAAGATATTCTGAGAATTTTAGAGGAGTGCAATGGGGATTCTTGGTAGGGTCTCTGTGGAGGTTCAGAAAAGCAAACTTAAAAAAGGGCTGGGATAAATTGGCCTGTGGGGCACATTCATGTGCTCAAGGAGATACAGGCTGACCTATGAAGTGCCCTTGGGGAAGAGAACATTGATTTCCACGAGATCCTAGTTAACATCAAACAGGCCCCACAGAAAGTCCATGCAGAGAGACTCCATGACTGTTACCGTAAGACTCAAGAGCAGGAGGACCATAGACTCAAGAGGGCGAGGAGGATGATGATGATACATATCAAGACACCTCAAATTTTAAGAGCCTTTTCCAGCAGTCTTTAGTGGGATGGGCGTTTATAACACTAAAACATTGACCTGGGATGACTTGATCCTCCACGCCAGGTCTGTGGTAACCTCCCTTGAGCACCTTCGAAAGCTAAGGTAGCAGTTGTCGAAGGCCCGCTGCCCAGCCAGAAATGTGGACCACTGAGAAACTCCTTGCTGAGAAAGAATGTCCCAGCGAGTTGCTTTAACTGCAATCACTTGGGCCACTTTGCTCACGACTGCCCTAATTAGCCTAGGGGGAGAAGTGACAGAAATAGTGAGCCTTGTTTCCCTCCTCCTTCTCCAGCACTGTTGAGTCCCTACCCTGTCGAACAGCGACTAGAGAGAATGGAGACAGCAATAGAGGCCATGCGAATGAGAAACAGTGCCCGGCCAGTTAAGAACATAAGAACATAAGAAATAGGAGCAGGAGTAGGCCATTCAGCCCCTCAAGCCTGCCCCGCCATTCAATAAGATCATGGTTGATATGCCTAGACCTCAACTTTTTAAAAGGTGCTGCGGTACATCTGATACCCTGGCGAGTAACCCCAGACCCCCTGCGAGTCCGACAGGCCTCTCACAGAGAGGTGTTTTCCCTTCTCCGATACGATAGCAGTGGGAGACCGGTAGTCTGCACTGTTGATACCGGAGGCCGTGCATTCGCAAACCATAAACATGACTGTGGAAACATGATCAATCTCGAAGATATTAGCAGATCAATACATGCTCCTATGAGGCAGTATCTTTACACAGTTGAAAGTATACCATATATTCAAGGCACTGCCGAGTCAGCAGGGTGCTGTTCGCTAACAACAGAAATTGAAAAATTGGTTTGAGGAAGAAGCTAATAAGTTTGGAAACAATTGGAGTTTAATCTCAGGGGCTAGGAATTCTGCAGTGAGTAACTCACCTCCTGACTCCCCAAAGCCTGTCCACCATCTACAAGGCACAAGTCAGGAGTGTGATGGAATACTCTCTACTTGTCTGGATGAGTGCAGCTCCAACAACACTCAAGAAGCTCGACACCATCCAGGACAAAGCAGCCCGCTTGATTGGCACCCCAATTACCACCTTCAACATTCACTCCCTCCACCACCGACACACAGTGGCAGCAGTGTGTACCATTGACAAGATGCACTCAAGGCTCCTTCGATAGCATTTTCCAAACCTCTACCTCTACCACATAGAAGGACAAGGGCAGTAGATGCAAGGGAACACCACCACCTGCAAGTTCCCTTCCAAGCCACACACCATCCTGACTTGGAACTATATTGTCATTCATTCACTGTCGCTGGGTCATAATCCTGGAACTCCCTTCCGAACAGCACTGTGGGTGTACCTACAGCACATGGACTGCAGCAGTACAAGGCAGCAGCTTACCACCACCTTCTCAAGGGCAATTAGGGATGGGCAATAAATTCTGGCCGAGCCAGCGACACCCACATCCCATGAATGAATAAAGAAAAAAAAGTCTTCCCTGATGCCAATATTTTCCTTTGAAGTTGATAATGTTACTACTGATTTTGTTGTTGTCAATTCCTAACAACAAAAAATTCCTGCAAGTTTAAAAAGGGCTAGATGACTTGGGAAAACAGTTTAAAATGGTGCTTGGCCCGTCTTTGATTGGAAAAAAAGTTACGTAAAGTGATGCATCTGGGAATGTTTTGCTCCGTCCCTTTAAAACAAACACAAAAGTTAATCCTTTGTGCCGACAGCTTTGTTTAAATTTAATTCATCACACAACTTTTGTGTTTCTGAGTATGAATTTATATATTGAACATTATTAAATTATAAGTTTCATAATTGATAGGTATGTTTGGACAAATTCAAATTAATCCATTGGGCTCTGGGAAGAGCCACAATGGATTCTTTGTGTCTTTTTTTTTTAACAGGCGACAATTGTTTCCAGGACCACATGAGTACTGATGCCACAGCAAGAGATTGAGCAGGTTTTTAAAAAAAAGAATTTAAGAACTTATCTGCAGACATCAAATTTGGACTAAAGGATTTGCCTTTCAAAGACTTGGCCTTAACCCATTCAGGCCGTTTGTTATCTTGCAAGACAGAGTGCTTGAGAAGGAGAGATATTAAAGCCACCTTGAAATGTTAAATGAATTGATTAAAATAAATTTATATGAGTAGTTATGTCAAGCACTCAAAGAGAAATTTACCTGAAATTTTAAGAGGATAACCAAATTTTCATTCAACAAAAAAACTAATGAAAAGCAGTCTAAGTGGTTCCTGAGTACTGAGGGAGTGCTACATTGTCAGAGGTGCTGTCTTTAGGATGAGACGTTAAACCGAGGTCCCATCTGCCTGCTTGGGTGGATGTAAAACATCCCAGGCGCTATTTTAAAGAATTATCCCCAGTGTCCAGGCCAATATTTATCCCTCAACCAACATCACAAAAACAGATTATCTGGTCATTGTCACATTTCTGTCTGTGGGAGTTGACTACATTACAACAGTGATTCGACTTCAAAAGTACTTCATTGGCTGTAAAGTGCTTTGAGACTTCAGGTGGTCGTGAAAAGCGCTATATAAATGCAAGTTTTTTTTTTAAACAAGGTATTAGATAGTAACATTGCATATCATAGGGGAAGCAAGATCTTCTTAGAGGAACGATCAGTGACACTAATCCTGATAGAATATTTAATACAAATCTAAAATTTAGAATAATGTTCAGCTCAACAACTCAAAAAAAAACAGATTCATTGATTTTAGAGGGAGTAAATCAGTGGGTAAGCATGTGCATCTGTGCCAGAGAGAGAGAATGGTAGAAACAAAGTGAAAAGTAGAGAGAGAGAAGCAGAGAAAATGACAGACAGAAAGAGAGGGGGAAAATTTACATGACTGTATGTAAGCATGCACAGACACATGTAAAGGGATACATACTGAATACTATTCATTCAAAGGGTAACTCCATAGATTTTCTCCTCAATGAAAAAATGTTTCCTATTTTAAATGAAAATAGATTTTAAAAAGCGTTTGTTAAAAATTCATAATGCATTCAGGGTGGGTTGGGAAAGCAGGTAGGATAGCAAAGGATAGAGGAAGAGGAAGAGAGTAGCTATAGCAGCTGTGTGTTTAAATTTGATCTGGAACATCCTGTGCTCTGAATCCCATGGCTGCTAGTTATCTTAATTCACCTGTCTCAGTTAGGTTAAGCTTTGACAATCCTTGTCTGGGCTAATGACTGTAAAGATGGAAAGAAATGTAAAAAACAGAAACGCATAAAGAGGCAATGTTAAAGAATAAAACTGAATGCACACTGCCGCTTGCTAGGTAACTTTCTTTTAAAATAAGGAAACACAATTTTGTTACATTTTAGTTTTTAACACATTTGTTTCATTTGAACAAATGGCAAGTTTTATTAATTAAAAATAAAGGTGTAACACAAATCTAAGCCTGATGATCATTCAAATTTGTTTTTGTGCCATCCGAGCATAATGGCTTCAGGCCACATTCTAAAGAATCCAAACTTCAACATCAAAAACAGGAAAAACTTTGAAATTATTCACCAACTCTTAAAACATTACATAGACACAAAGTGCCACCCATGCCGCACCCGCACCTCCCCCAGTTTTTAGAACCCTGTACGTTAATGTTTCTGGCGTGCTTTTGTCTATTTTCTGATATCATTGGGAGTAACTACAGAACAATTACATGTGTTTAACCGCCCACTTACTTAAAAGTATATTTTATTTGAATGCATGTGACAATCTGAGCTACAAATTAGTCAGCTGTAATCTGACATGAATGCAAGTGTACATTCCTCAGTGGGTCACACAATTTTGCAGTGTACAAAGAAGCAGGTGCTTCCATACATCATTAAAAAAAAAAGAGATATTCTCAAAGGTCATTACCTGGAAGCAACAGTCTCAAGAGATGGCGCATTTTTTAACTAAACTCGATGCAGTCACACATTCCTACTGTGCAAAATCAGCTTAACAAACAAATGGTTTCCAAATGACTGTCTTGTCTGAATTGCCACCCCATTTAGTTTCCGATTAATTTTATGGGAACTGGGCCTCATATTTCACTATCCATCTGGTAGCAATTTCACAAAGGAATGCTTGTATGTGTCACCCTACTTCTGTCACTGTTATGAAGACAGATGTTTCATCTGTATCGACTGCATTCTCTCCTGCCGCCAAAAAAAATCGTCCCTGGTGAATCCTAGTGCAGTTTTTGAAAATAGATGCTAATAGCAATAATTATTAATTTCAAGCTTCTTTTGCGCTATATAGCTTAGAAAGAAATCAAAATGTGGCTCTTGTGTTTTGATTTTTACAGATTATATTATCTTAATTTTTGTAATTTGTTTCTCTTTCCTCACTAAAACTAGCACCCAACGTCAGAGCTCTCAGCCCGCTCAATCTACTTTGGACACGTTCACATGAGCACAGTCAACCTGTCGTGAAAAGTGCATAAGTCCCCCATGAAGGACATTCCCCCACCCCCTCCCCAGATCAGTCATTTTGAAAGAAGGAAGAACTTTCACGTATAGAGCACCTTTCACAATCTCAGCCTGGGCCAAAATGCTTTAAAGCCAATTAACTAATTTTGAGTTCTGATGACAGGTGACCTAGAATCATATAGCGCAGGAGGCTATTCGTCCATCGAGCCTGAGCCAGTTCTTTGAAAGAGCTAGAAAGTTAGTCCCACGTCCTGCTTTTTCCCCACAACCTTCCAAATATTTCCTTTTCAAGCACATATCCAACTCGGTTTTGAAAGTTACTTTCGCATCTTCTTCCATCACCCTTTCAGACAACGCATTTCACATCATAACAACTCATTGCATTAAAAAAAAACGAATTTCCCCTTTGTTCTTTTGCTAATTATCTTAAATCTGTGCGCTATGATTTTTGACCCTCCCGCCAGTGAAAACAGTTTCTCCTAATCTACTCTATCAAAACCCTTCAAAATTTTGAACACCTTTATCAAATCTCCCCTTAAAACTTCTCTGCACGAAGGAGAAGAACCCCAGCTTCTCTACTATCTCCACATAACTGGTCCCTTATCCCTGCTATCATTCTAGTAAATCTCCCCTGCACCCTCGCCAAGATCTTGACATCCTTCCTAATGTGTGGTACCCAGAGTTGGACATAATATTCTGAAATGTTTACTCTATTTCTCTCTCCACAGATGCTACCTGACCTTCTGAATATTTCCAGCATTTTCAGTTTCTATTTTAGATATCTAACATCTGCAGTTTTTTTACTTTTGTAAACACAGCAGTCAATTTGCACACAGTAAGGTCCCACAAACAGCAATAAGATAAATGACAACTTAATCTGTTGAATAAAGGATAAATATTGGCCAGGACCAGGACATCAGGAGTACTCTTCTTTCAACGTTACGATGGGATCTTTTACATCAACCAGTGAGTGTCATCTTAGACTGTGTGTCAAGTTCTGGACTGGGCTTAAACCCATGGTTTTCTGACTCAGAGGCAAGTATGCTACCACTGAGCCACTTTATTTCTTTATCCCCAAATCCTTCAAAAGGCTGTTTCTAACTTACATAAAAAAATCCAATGCTGGATTTTAATTCAGGTTTTGAAGCAAAGCTAATGCAAATGACATAAAGATATTGTTTTGTCTACAAAATTTGATTTGAGAGAAGTGTTTCTTCTGAAAAAAGGACCATTTTCAATAAAGCAGGTTTATTTGTTTCCTAAGTGTTGCAAAGGAAAAAAGAAACCTGTTACAATAGATATGATCTATTTAATTTAAATGGATCTCTTGACAAGCTCCAACCTATCAAATTACTAAAACTAAGCTGGGAGTAGTCACATTCAATTTCATCTTCATTAATAATGCCAGAAAATACCAGAGACTAGATATTCAGGAATATATGATAATGAAGCAATTGTCACAAACTATGAGGGCAAAGCACATATAGTTAATTATTAGCAAAACTTCAAAGTGTTACTGGCTTGAAATGCAAGAAATTCAGAAAGAAGAAATAGTTGAGTTCAGCAATAAGAAAACAGGATGACAACAGTTTATGATTCAAACCAAAGAAAATTATGAATCTGGACCTGTGTGAAGTTTCATTTGACAATTTAAGATACCTTCTTAGCACTGGTATCTAACTAATGCTGACCTGTGAAAGACCCCTTATATATGGTGCTCTCAACTGCAGTCTTTCACACTCGTGAAAATCTTAGTGATGCACAAATATTAGCATAACAGTTTCTTTATACAGGTGATATTTAGATATAGATATAAGGCAACATACTCCCTTGTAACATGCAGGTGTCTGGAGGCCGACTAGAAAATTCCAGTCAGCCTCTGACAATAGACCTTAATAGGCCTTTTATAAGCCTTAATTGGCAACCTGCTGCATACCCCGCCCCACCAATTTCGCCCGCAGGAAAATGGCCCGAAGGCAGGATGTTAACGGGAACCCGCACTCCTGCTGGGGTGCAAAATTCTGCTCCCACCGCCATCAAGGCCTAAAAATTCAGTCCACGGCATCCAAGTTCTTATGAAGAGAGATTAAGAATTTTCAACAAAACCAGGAAATGCTGGAAATACTGAGCAAGTCAGTCACCATCTGTAAAAGGAAGAAAACTGCAGATGTTTCAGGCATTGCCCTTCATCATAACTGGAAGATATTAGACAAACAACTTAAAGAACAGAGCAAGGGAATGGGGGTGGGCATAGGAAGATCACACATACACAAAAGAAAATGAATGCAGAATAAAGTGATTAGGTGGAGAACATGGAAATGGTTAACTCACAGAAGTGATAATAGTTTAAAGAAAAAGAGGCATGATGAGAGAATGAAAATACATACACAAGAGACCAAAAGGATGTATGAATAGCTAAAGCAAGTTAGCCAAATTGGAGATAGGAACATGAAAATCTGGTGTAAGGAAAAGGCAGGTCAACCTCAGGGGCTGGATTTTATTTTCCCTGCAAATAAAATGGCGTCCCACGATCTTGAGCATGGCGGCTCATTTAAATATGCAGGGCGGCTGCATGTCCCAATCATATGGTGGTTGCAGCCTCGGCGACGCCATAAATGGCGTCAGCTGTTTCCGCGCAGGTGCTGGCGCCATGTTTAAAGGGCTGCTAGCCCTGCTCAGAGAATGCAGAGTTGCCCTGCCCCCCCATACACTGAAATTGCAGGGTTGACCCCTTCTCCCCACAACTGCACGAGGTCACCCCTTTCCCCGCCACAATACAAATGCAGATTTGCCCCCATAGCCCTCTCCTACAACTCTAAAAATTCAGGGAGGGAGAGGGGATTGAAAGTGTTAATAAACTTTTATTTCAATTTTGTCACAATCCTGACTCTTTAAACATTTAAATGGCACTGAAGGGCTTGAAGCCCTTTAAAATTGGTGCCTGCGCTGTTCTGCGGACGGAACGGCTGCCCTCTCTATGTCATCGGGGGCAGCCGCTCCACCCCCTCCATTTCAATGAGCCCCTATGCAAAATATCGCGGGGGGCTCAGCGACGGCGCATCCGTGCCTGAAGGACGCTGACTTCAAAGCGCATCTCCATGATTTGCAGCATGCTAATAAAATTCAGCCCATTAACTTTTCTGACTGACCTCTATATTTCCATTGCTATTGATTTTTCTTTTTCTTACATAAGATCATAAGAACTAGGAGCAGGATGTAGGCTGTCCGGCCCCTCGAGCCTGCTCCGCCATTCAATAAGATCATGGCTGATCTTTTCGTGGACTCAGATCCACTTACCAGTGCTCCCACCGTATCCCTTAATTCCTTTATTGTTCAAAAAGATATCTACCTTAGTTTTAAAGACGTTTACTGAAGAAGCGTCAACTACGTCACTGGGCAAGGAATTCCATAGATTAACAACCCTCTGGGTTATTATTTTCCAGCAGTTGTAGTTTTTCCCATCTTGGTTTAAGACACGGCCACCAATTTTGGGGTGAAAGGTAAGTGGGATGCACAAGAGCAAATGTAGTTCGCACGATATAAAACAGGTGAAAGAGCCATATCCGGCAAGTACTAATCCATTTGCCTGACCTCAATAATTAAAAAGCTAATAGATAAATAATCAAAGCAAAATACAATGTACTTTTTTAAAAATTCATTCTGGGATGTGGGCATTGCACACATTTGTTGCCCATCCTTAGTTGCCATTGAGAAATTGGTGGTGGGCCTTCTTTTCGAACTGCTGTAGTCAGTGGTGAAGGTGCTCCCACAATGCTGTTATGTAGGGAGTTTATGGATTTTGACCCAGTAACAAAAAAATGGCTATACATGCCCAAGTGAGGATGATGTGCGACTTGGGGGAAAACAGAGGCAATGGTGTTCCTAAGCACCTGCTGCCTTTGTCCTTCTAGGTGGTGGAGCTCGTGGTTTTGGGAGCTACTGGTGAAGAAGGATTGGTGAGTTGCTACAATGCATCCTGTAGATAGTACACACTGCAGCCACGGTGCACCAATGGTGGAGAGTGGATATTTAAAGCATGCAACAAAATAATTTAATAAACAACAGCTAACACAGTTTTAGAAGGAACAAATTTTGTTGGCCTATGCTGTCAATACTGAAGGTCACACTGAAGCTGTACAGTGTACTGGTCAAGCCACACCTGGAGCACTGCTTATAGTCTTTTTCACCACAACACAAGAGGGGTATCTAGACTTTAGGTATGGTACAAATGAGAGAAAAGTAACAGGTTCCTCAGGTTTCTTCAGCTTCCAGAAAAAATATCTTAGAGGGAAACCCATAGAAATCCGTACAACCGTTACTACCAGAGACATAAGTGAAGTATATATCACCTTCACAATACAAAATCTTGGCAAGTTAAGAGTACATCTCATTAATCTGCACAGCTGAATAACAATTATCTGTCATTTGCCGGAAGATCCTGTCAACAAAAAAAATGTTCAGGCTATTCGTTGTCAGCTGTCTGTCCTCCTGAGACTGATAAAAAAGACACAAGAACAAATTTGCTGCACAACAGCAAACCATCCAAGAATAACAGCTTCACATCTGCATAAATGTTGATGTTATCACATCAGATCTTCGGGGAAGGAGACAGGCCAAAGAGTTTAAGCAGGGCTTAAAATCAGTAGGGCTCTGGGCCAGAGGGAGGTTGTAGCTGTGGTAATAAAACTGGAATCTATTCTAAAGATAAGGAAGTTGAATCCTAACTTGTATATTTCATAAAATAAACTATCCTGGGTTTTGAAGTAAATAAATTACTATGAAAGTATCAGGGATTCTTGGCTTTGAATACCAAAACAAGGAAGTCATGCTAAACCTTTACAAATCACCAGTTGCATCTCAGTGTATAATTCTGGGCAGCACACTTCAGTGAGGATGTTAAGCTCCTGAAGAGGGGACAGAGGAGATCTACCAGGATGATACCAGGGTTGAAGGACTTCAATTATGTGGAGAGATTGGAGAAGCTGGGATTTTTCTCCTTAGAGCAGAGAAGGTTAAGGGGAGACCTAATAAAGGTTTTCAAAATTATAAGAGGTTTTGATAAAGTAAGTAGGGAGAAACTGTTTCCCCTGGAAACCAGAGGTCATGGATTTAAATTAATTGGCAAAAGAACTAGAGGGGGATTATGGAGTAATTACTCCATGCACAGGATTGTAATGATCTGGAATGCACTACCTGAAAGGGTGGTGGAATCAGATTCCCCAGGAACTTCCTAGTTGGCAATTGGACATGTACCTGAAGCTAGCTAATTTGCAGTGTTATGGGGAAAAATCTGTAGTGGGGGATTAAATTGGACAGCTCTTTGAAAGAACCATCACAGACATAACAGGCTGAATGGCCCCCTTCTGTGCTGTAAAATTCTATAATTCTATGAAAGTAGAAATTATTTTTTCTTAAACAAATCAATTGCCTAAGTGGGTTGGAGAGGAATTTTCTGGATTGTTTTCCCTCATTGACCTGGGTTTTTACTGGTTTCTCCCAGGAGATCACATGTCTTCTGGGTGAGGTGGGGAGTGCATGCATCATGCTGCACAAGACATCACATTTGTGTGGAAGAGGCTGGAAGAATCATTAAATCATTTCCTGTTCGTCTCATTCTGTACACATATAAATCCTACTGACTGGTGGAACAAAGATTAGAGTCAAACGCTAAGGTAAAACAATCAAAAGGCAGCTTGCTTTTCTATGCACAATCTTAAACTCAAGCTCATTTTATTGAAGATATCAATCCAGATCAGCCTCGGTAGAATGGTTCTATTTGCTGTTGAACAGTTTTGGTTTCAGAACAGAATATATTTTTTTCAAGGGCAGCATTAGGTACAGGACCCAACAAAAATTACTTGCTTCTCTATTTAAAAAAAAATTCTGGAATGGGGATAAACCCAGCTGCCCTGAGGTGTTGGTGGCATTCGCAACTGAGTGGCTTGCTAGGGTGCTTTAAAGGGCAACTGAGAATCACATGGTTAATGCCAACCAATTCAACAGCCTGATTATCACATGCTTCCCCAGATTTCAACTTTAGCTCTTAGTGATCTGTGCATGGCACTTAAACATCTAATATGCTAGTACACTCAACAATAAATCCAGTGACCTCAGTACTCACCTCCCTCTCTCAACAGCCAAAGCATCTATTTCGTCAAAGAAGAGGATAGAAGGTGCCACAGCTCTGGCCTTCCTGAAGATCTGCATAAACAAAGGAAAATCACTGGATTATACAATTGGCAAATAATGTCTGCAAACCTGTACTTAAAAAAAATCATTATTTTAAAAAGGTTTATTCAATTAATTTCCATAACAGTAACACGACAAAAATATAGCCAGTGTAGCAGATATGTCTGTGTATTTCAAACACTGGGAGAATCTATTAAAGAGGACTCATTAAAGGTCTCGGGATGGAAAGACCCCAGAAGAATTCTCAGGTTATACTTGCCATAGAGATGGCACGCACAATGAAGTCTCATGGAGGTATTTCATGCAAATGACAACACCATGCTACATGTTTACAGAGCAATGGAGAAAATCTTTCCGTATAACTTTCCAGCCCCTCCATTCTGAAATGTATCACCCCAGAAATTTTAACGATGAATTTTTTTCTTTTCCTTCCTCCTTAAACATTTTCTACTAAACTTCATGTTGTTAGGTGTTCCATAGGCGATACCTGGTAGCTCATCCAATGGGACATTCGTCAGATGAGATCCTAGGCTACCAGATGATGGGCATCACTTCTATCAAGATCCAGTACTCACCCAATATCCAGACATGCAAAATTCCAGTAGTATTCAGTTGCTACTGATCAAAAGTGGGAACACCAGGAGATTTTTTATAAAATCTTTAATTTATGCCTTCAGTTTTATTAACAAATTAGTTGATCTCCTGTGGTATTGCCCTAGGAGTAAACAGTAAGTGTTGTATTCATAATTTCAGTAAGCAGGGTAATAAGGCAAAAAGATAATTGGACCTTGGCAGTTGGGAGGGGATAACTGTAACAAGGCATGAGTGGGGAAGGGGGAGAGGGCTGGGAAGAGTGGAAAGGAGAGGGGGCCAGGTAAGCGGAGAGAAGAGTCGAGGAGACATCCAGGAGGGAGCAGAGTGGAAAGGAGAGACGGCCGTTGGGTTGTGGGAAGGTGGGGGGCAATGGGAAAATGGGGGGGGGGGAATTTATTGCCCTTGAGAAGGTGGTGGGGGGGCCACCTTCTTGAACTGCTGCAGTCCATGTGCAGTACCCATGTGGGTACACCCACAGTGCAGTTAGGAAGGGAGTTCCAGGATTTTGACCCAGCAACAGAGAAGGAACGGCGATATAGTTCCAAGTCAGGATGGTGTGTGGCTTGGAGAGGAACTTGCAGGTGGTGGTGTTCCCATTTGACTGCGGCCCTTGTCCAGGTGGAAGAGGTCGTGGGTTTGGAAGGTGCTATCTAAGGAGCCCTGGTGCGTTGCTGCAGTGCATCTTGTAGATGGTATGCACTGCTGCCACTGTGCATCGGTGATGGAGAGATGAATGTTTGTGGATGGGGTGCCAATCAAGCGGGCTGCTTTGTCCTGGATGGGGTCTAGCATCTTGAATGTTGTTGGAGCTGCACCCATCCAGGCAAGTGGAGAGTATTCCATCACACTCCTGACTTGTGCCTTGTAGATGGTGGACAGGCTTTGGAGAGTCAGGAGGTGAGTTACTCACCGCAGGATTCCTAGCCTGCTCTTCTAGCCATGGTATTTATATGGCTACTGCTGTTCGGTTTCTGGTCAATGGTGACCACCAGGATACTGAGAGTGGGGGATTCAGCGATGGTAATGACATTGAATGTCAAGGGGAGATGGTTAGATTCTCTCTTGTTTGAGATAGTCATTGCCTGGCACTTGTCTGGTGCGAATGTTACTTGCCACTTATCAGCCCAAGCCTAGATATTGTCCAGGTCTTGCTGCATTTCTACACGGACTGCTTCAGTATCTGAGGAGTCACGAATGGTGCTGAACATTGTGCAATCATCAGCGAACATCCCTATTTCTGACCTAATGATTGAAGGAAGGTCATTGTGAAGCAGCTGAAGATGGTTGGGCCTCGGACACTACCCTGAGGAACTCCTGCAGTGATGTCCTGGGGCTGAGATGATTGACCTCCAACAATCACAACCATCTTCCTTTGCGCTAAGTATGACTCCAACCAGTGAGTGTTTTGCCCAATTCCCATTGCCTCCAGTTTTGCTAGGGCTCCTTGATGCTATATTTGGTCAAATGCTGCCTTGATGTCAAGGGCAGTCACTCTCACCTCATCTCAGAGGAGAGTGGTCGAGGGAGTAGAGAGAAGAGAGAGTCGGGGTGGGAGGAGTGAAGAGGGAGCTGTGGGGAGTGGAGAGGAGGGGAGTGGGGAGGGAATGGAAAGATGAGTGCTGACTACCACTGGAGAGGTGACACAGCACAGGAAACAAACGTCAAGGAAATTTGCAAAAGTGATGCCATAGTAAACGCAGAGCAGGAGGACATCACTTCACAAGGAGAGGCAGCGGGGGGTGAGTTACAGGTAAATATTTAACCTGCTGTTACCACCTCAGTGAGATCATTAACATTAAAATACAAGATATGAACCCCAGACCAATTTAAAGAATTATATAATAACATTTCAAATTTTAAGTCTTTTATGATAACTAAAAGAAATCCCCATTAACCAAATAGTATTTTGTAAGTAGCAGATATCCTGGATTACAAAGAAAGGTATTTTTTAAATGTATTATATCATGAAAACCCCCACATGAAAAATGGGAAAATATTAATTTCATCGGTTGGACCTTGCCTTAGACTTTTGCTGGAAATTCTTACAAATAACTTCATTTAAAAAGAGTAACCTGGCAGCCAAGATGGCCACAGATGTTTACATTTGAAACACCAAAGAATTAGAAGGGAGACAACATAACTGATTCAACCTAGCCAGAACAACAGCTCTCTGATTAAATTACCTGAAATGGCTTTGTCAACACTGTTGTCAGGAGCCATCGACTCCCACTGGCTTTGAAAGAGCCAACCCCCTCCAAATGTGACTGAACAGCTTAAGGTGTGGCACCTTGAATCTCAGAGAAGATTCCGGAAGGGCCTGATTAACCCAAGAGAGGTTTTGGGAATGTCATGTGACTGCTGTGCAGCTCTGGAGAGGCTAAGCTTTGTCAGTCAGAAAGCAGGACAGTAACTGAAAAGCCATCAAGGAGGCAGCTCGCTCTCTCTCCAGTAAAGATCCAGAGAAGCCTTGGCTGTAACTGCTAAAGCCTCAAACCTACAGACCAGCGCTGCCAGAAACTAGGGGACAAGGATCAAACCCCCTCTTCTGTCTTCCAGAGCCTGAGAAGCAAGCCTGCAACCATACACGTGGTCCAGTGAAGACTTCAGCAACTCCAATCACCCAACTCCGTTTCTCCCTCAGTAATCTATTTGTGTGTGTGCGACTCTTGTGCGAGTGTGTGCGACTCTTGTGCGAATGTGTGCATGGATGCGTAGCATATTTTAGTAATTTTAATCAGTATGAATTGTTAAGGATAATAAACTTACATCTTGCTTGTTTAAACTCAAGAAAACTTGTCTGATTGGTTCATTTGCAATTATATTGGAGGAACAGGAGCAAGTGCTCACTGAGGTGGTAAGTTCAATCACTGTGTTAAAAAAAGGATAAACCCTGTTGCACTCAAACCAAAGAAGGGGCAAAAGGGGGCGCCTGAGACCACTTCCTCACCTGGTCATAACAATGAAAATACTTGTAAACTCAACACCGCACTAATACGTTACACAGTCCTTTTTGATGGTGATATACTTTGTGGTTAAAAGTCCCAGTAGCAAAGGATTGGATCTCCCAGACCCCTTCAAAAATCAATGTTCTCGTCACTCACTTCCCCAAGCACTTCCAATCTGGACGTCTGTGACCAAGGCGATTCCTGGTGGTCCTGCTGGTCTTCCACCCCTCTGCAAGCTTCAACTTTCAAAACAGGTTTGTGTCTTCGCAGCCTTTTATTGTGTCAGACTTCCGAGATCAGATGTTCCCCCTCTCTCTCTCTCTCTCTCTCTCGAGGGTGCAACTGCTGGTTTCCTCTCTTACAGCCTGCTTTCAAGCTGCAACCACTGGGTTCCCTTCTTACAGCCTGCTTTGAGGCCACAACCACTGTTTCCTCTCTTACAGCCTGTCTGCCTTCAGACAATCTGTTAAATTTATCTGGACTCAAAAATCAATAGTTTATTGTCCTGTTCCAATACGCAACGTCCAGATGTCTGGTTTCACAAAGCCACCTGGACCTCCATTGTTCCTAGGTGCTAACAGCTGCTCGGTACATTTGCATCTTCAGAATCACTGACCCCCTTGTTTACAAACCGGAAAGTTGGAAAGGGGAAGGGGAAGGCAAGGGGGAAACCCATTGTTCTTCAGGTGTTACCCCTGCAGTCTTTTTTCAAAAAAAGTCTTTGATCTGTCTTATTGTTAGCAGAGTGGATGAGGTCACCTGACCTACCAGACTCCATCTTAAACTTGTAAAAATCACAATTTTTTAAAAACATAATCATGTTACAAAATCCAGCGTTCATAACACCTCCCCCCTAAAAATAGAAGTCATTACCGTAGTAATGAATTTTCTTACAACATAATTACACATAACATTGTAAACATTTTCATTAACATTTTACACTTTGCGCAGGTCACAACTATATTTTATAATTCTGAGTTGTTTGCCTCCATTATACCCTTTCTTTAAATTCTGGATAGAGCATCAGCAATTACATTGCTCTTTCCTGCAACATGCACAAACTTTAGGATAAATGGTTGTAACATTAAATGGCAGTAACATTAAATGGCAGTGAAATAATCTAGCGTTCTTGGTTTTGAACTTTTCTAAATTGGTGCTACCACGACAGGTGAACTCTAGCTACTTTGACTCGGTTCAATTATATCGTTCTGCAGCATATATTGAATTTTATCTCTGACCTGAGCCTATTTAGCAGGATTGTGTCGATAAGGGTTCTATTTAATGGGTGTAGCTGCCCCTACATCAACCCCATGAATAGCCAGAGGAGTTCCACCTGGCTTATCTGCATATATTGCTTTAAACTCTTTTAGCAAATCTACTATGTCCCTTTTATGCTGTTCAGAAAGATAGTAGAACTGGACCTAGATTTTCTAACAGTTCTGTGTTTGCCAGTTTCACCGCATGGGGCTCAATCTGAGAGTTCTCAGTCTCTGCCCCTTCCTCCAGTTCATCAAAAGCAACACTATCCTTAACCTCCACTTCTGTCATTTGACATACATTTATTGGCTGACAAGGTTCATGGTCATAGTATCTTTTCAACATATTCCTGTGACACTCACTTTGACTCTTCCATCTTTCTGGGGTGCTAACCAAATAATTCACCTAAGTTTCCTCTTAATGAAGTCTGGTCCACTGAACCTAGCTTTCAATGGTTCCCCAGGTAAAGGAAACAGATCTAACACCTTGTCTCCAGGCTGCAAACTGCATGCCTTAGCTGTTCTAGCCACTCAGTTTTTTCATCACTTGCTGAGAAATCTTGAGATATTTTGTAGCCACGTCACAAGCTTTTGTGAGTCTCGAAATTCTGACACACAATCTAAGAGGGTAGTTTCCTCTTTCTGTGCTAAAAATCTCTCCTCAATGAGTTTAAGGGCACCCCTAACCTTTGCCCAAAGATCAATTCAAATGGGCTGAAACCCATTTGGTGTGTCCCTGGTAGCAAATAATAATGATATCCCCTTATCCAAATTATACGAATACTCAAAACAATAAGCCTTTATCATACTTTTTAGGGTTTGGTGATACCTTTCCAAAGCAGCTTGTGACTGCAGGTGATATGTGGACGATTTGAGCTGTCTCACTCCCAAATTACTCATGAAATACATGTGACATGAAATGTGACCCCTTGGTCTGACTGAATTTCTTTTGGCAATCCATATTTAGTGAAAAACTGAATTAACCCCTCAATCACAACTTTCGCTGTTATCTTTTTTAAAAGGTATTACCTCTCAAAATCTAGTGGACAAATCCATGATGGTTAGAAGAAACTTGTGACCCGAATTAGTCGTGGGTAAGATCTGACACAATCCACAAGAACCCTACTAAACGGTTCTTCAAAAGCAGGAACCAGTATCAATGGGGCTGGCATAATTGAAGGCTGTGGCTTCCCAACTACCTGAAATGTATGGCAGGTTCTGCAAAATTCAACCACTTTCTTATGCAAGCCTGGTGAATAAAAGTGTTGTCTTATCCTGGCCTGAGCCTTTCGAATACCCACCCGACCTGCCATTGGGATCTCATGGACAATTCTCAAAATCTCACTGCAGCATCCTAGGGGAACAACAACCTGATGAGCTATAGCCTAATCCTCATCAGCAGGATTCTGGGGAGCTCTTCATTTCTCATTAGAATGTCATTCTTAATATAATAGCACTCAGGAACCGATTCAGCTTCTGCCTCAGAACATGCCATTTGAGACAAACGTCTTAAGTCAGGGTCTGCCTGTTGGGCTTCAATCAAAGACGATCTGCTAAACAATTCACCATTGTTAGCCTTGGAGCCTTTTCTACCAACATCCCCATCTAAATCCTTGAAAAAAGTCTCAGCCAACCAAACCCCCAAATTATCCTCGACAGCAACTGAATCCTTCTCATCTTGCTTAATCTTATGAGTTTGGGATCTTGTCATTACACAATCTGGAAATATTCCAGAAAATTCCTCCTGAAAAATTTCAGTTTCAGCAACCTCAGCTGGCTTTTCCAAAACTACTGGAGATACCAATACCTGAGGATATCACAGCTGTGCTGAAGGAGGGCACTATGGAGGACTCGAGCAGTGAGGCAATATGGGCAGAACTTAGAAATAGGAAGGGTGCGGTAACAATGTTGGGGCTGTACTACAGGCCTCCCAACAGCGAGCGTGAGATAGAGGTAGAGATATGTAAACAGATTATGGAAAGATGTAGGAGCAACAGGGTGGTGGTGATAGGAGATTTTAATTTTCCCAACATTGACTGGGATTCACTTAGTGTTAGAGGTCTAGATGGAGCAGAATTTGTCAGGAGCATCCAGGAGGGTTTTCTAGAGCAGTATGTAAATAGTCCAACTCGGGAAGGGGCCATACTGGACCTGGTGTTGGGGAATGAGCCCGGCCAGGTGGTTGAAGTTTCAGTAGGGGACTACTTTGGGAATAGTGATCACAATTCCGTAAGTTTTAGAATACTCATGGACAAAGACGAGAGTGGTCCCAAAGGAAGAGTGCTAAATTGGGGGAAGGTCAACTATACCAAAATTCGGCAGGAGCTGGGGAATGTAGATTGGGAGCAGCTGTTTGAAGGTAAATCCACATTTGATATGTGGGAGGCTTTTAAAGAGAGGTTGATTAGCGTGCAGGAGAGACATGTTCCTGTGAAAATGAGGGATAGAAATGGCAAGATTAGGGAACCATGGATGACAGGTGAAATTGTGAGACTAGCTAAGAGGAAAAAGGAAGCATACATAAGGTCTAGGAGGCTGAAGAAAGACGAAGCTTTGAAAGAATATCGGGAATGTAGGACCAATCTGAAACGAGGAATTAAGAGGGCTAAAAGGGGTCATGAAATATCTTTAGCAAACAGGGTTAAGGAAAATCCCAAAGCCTTTTATTCATATATAAGGAGCAAGAGGGTAACTAGAGAAAGGATTGGCCCACTCAAGGACAAAGGAGGAAAGTTATGCGTGGAGTCAGAGAAAATGGGTGAGATTCTAAACGAGTACTTTGCACCGAGGAGAGGGACATGACGGATGTTGAGGTTAGGGACAGATGTTTGATTACTCTAGATCAAGTCGGCATAAGGAGGGAGGAAGTGTTGGGTATTCTAAAAGGCATTAAGGTGGACAAGTCCCCAGGTCCGGATGGGATCTATCCCAGGTTACTGTGGGAAGCGAGAGAGGAAATAGCTGGGGCCTTAACAGATATCTTTGCAGCATCCTTAAACACGGGTGAGGTCCCGGAGGACTGTGTTGTCCCCTTGTTTAAGAAGGGTAGCAGGGATAATCCAGGTAATTATAGACCGGTGAGCCTGACGTCAGTGGTAGGGAAGCTGCTGGAGAAGATACTGAGGGATAGGATCTATTCCCATTTGGAAGAAAATGGGCTTATCAGTGATAGGCAACATGGTTTTGTGTAGGGAAGGTCATGTCTTACCAACTTAATAGAATTCTTTGAGGAAGTGACAAAGTTGATTGATGAGGGAAGGGCTGTAGATGTCATATACATGGACTTCAGTAAGGATGTTGATAAGGTTCCCCATGGTAGGCTGATGGAGAAAGTGAAGGCGCATGGGGTCCAGGGTTTACTAGCTAGATGGATAAAGAACTGGCTGGGCAACAGGAGACAGAGAGTAGCAGTGGAAGGGAGTTTCTCAAAATGGAGACGTGTGACCAGTGGTGTTCCACAGGGATCCATGCTGGGACCACTGTTGTTTGTGATATACATAAATGATTTGGAGGAAAGTATAGGTGGTCTGATTAGCAAGTTTGCAGACAACACTAAGATTGGTGGAGTAGCAGATAGTGAAGGGGACTGTCAGAGAATACAGCAGAATATAGATAGATTGGAGAGTTGGGCAGAGAAATGGCAGATGGAGTTCAATCAGGGCAAATGCGAGGTGATGCATTTTGGAAGATCCAATTCAAGAGTGAACTATACAGTAAATGGAAAAGTCCTGGGGAAAATTGATGTACAGAGAGATTTGGGTGTTCAGGTCCATTGTTCCCTGAAGGTGGCAACGCAGGTCAATAGAGTGGTCAAGAAGGCATACGGCATGCTTTCCTTCATCGGATGGGGTATTGAGTACAAGGGTTGGCAGGTCATGTTACAGTTGTATAAGACTTTGGTTCGGCCACATTTGGAATACTGCGTGCAGTTCTGGTCGCCACATTACCAAAAGGATGTGGATGCTTTGGAGAGGGTGCAGAGGAGGTTCACCAGGATGTTGCCTGGTATGGAGGGCGCTAGCTATGAAGAGAGGTTGAGTAGATTAGGATTATTTTCATTAGAAAGACGGAGGTTGAGCGGGGACCTGATTGAGGTGTACAAAATCATGAGAGGTATAGACAGGGTGGATAGCAAGAAGCTTTTTCCCAGAGTGGGGGATTCAATTACTAGGGGTCACGAGTTCAAAGTGAGAGGGGAAAAGTTTAGGGGGGGATATGCGAGGAAAGTTCTTTACGCAGAGGGTGGTGGGTGCGTGGAACGCGTTGCCAGCAGAGGTGGTAGACGCGGGCACAATAGCGTCTTTTAAGATGTATCTAGACAGATACATGAATGGGCAGGAAGCAAAGAGATCCAGACCCTTAGAAAATAGGCAACATGTTTAGATAGAGGATCTGGATCGGCATAGGCTTGGAGGGCCGAAGGGCCTGTTCCTGTGCTGCAAATTTCTTTGTTCTTTGTTCTTATCCCTGGCTAAGTCATTCCCTAGCAACAAATCCACCCCTTCAATATGCAAATCTGGGACGATTCCCCACTGTTCCCAGACCGGTGACTAAATCATATTGCAAATTAACTTTATGCAATGAACAAACAAACAAAGAACAGTACAGCACAGGAACAGGCCATTCGGCCCTCCAAGCCTGTGCCAATCTTGATGCCTGCCGAAACTAACACCTTCTGCACTTCCGGGGCCCATATCCCTCTATTCCCATCCTATTCATATATTTGTCAAGATGTCTCTTAAACGTCGCTATCGTATCTGCTTCCACCACCTCCGCTGGCAGCAAGTTCCAGGCACTCACCACCCTCTGTGTAAAAAACCTGCCTCGCACATCCCCTCTAAACATTGCCCCTCGCACCTTAAACCTATGTCCCCTAGTAACTGAATCTTCCACCCTGGGAAAAAGCTTCTGACGATCCACTCTGTCCATGCCGCTCATAACTTTGTAAACCTCTATCATGTCGCCCCTCCACCTCCACATCCGAAACGGATAAACGGCCCCTCTCAATGCCCTCACCATGACTTTCGCATTCATAGCACTATTTGGGGAAAAATCTACATCCATTGCCACCATCAATGACTGCGTTGCCCCTGTATCTCTAAGAAGCACAATCAGCTTGCCTGCCTCATCTGACAAATATGGGGACACCGTATCCCTGAGCACAAAACTTTTATATCCATCAGTGACCTGACTAAATTCATTAGCACACAAATATCACTTCTCTTCTCTGTCCAACATCGTCAAAGCCACTGGCTTGTCAACAGCGCCACCTATTGGAGCAACCTTTTCAGAACAGACTTCTGGTAAACCTACTAAAACTACTGGCTTGCCCTTTAACTTCCAACATTCTGAGTTTATATGCTCTCTTTTATGACAAAAATAACATGTTGGTCCTTTTGACCCATTCCTAGTTTCCTGACTTTTTTAAGCACTCTGAGGGTTTCCTGTATCCTTTCTCTCACTAAAACTGAATCTCTTCTCATTATCCACTCTCCTATTCTTCCAACTCTTTTGCAAGTTTCCAAACTGGGGCCTCTAACTACTGCTTTTGTGGGTCATTTCATAATCATCCGCCATTTCTGCGACATTCCCTATTTTACCAACTTTTTGTCCCTCCAGATGGGACTTTGTTCCTGAAGGGAAAGTATTTTTTAAATTCCTGCATTAGGATTACTTCCCTAAGGTTTTCAAAATCTTGTTCAATTTTCAGAGACCGATACCAACGATCAAATATCATTTGCTTCTCTAGCAAATTCCATAAATGTCTGACCCTGTTCCTTGCTTAAATTCCTGAATTTTTGCCTGTAAGCTTCTGGTACCAACTCATAAGCATTAAGAACTGTCATTTTAACCACTTCATAATCACTTAACTGTTCCTCCAAAAGTGTTGACTATACTGCTAACATTTTTCCCACTAACACATTTTGCAATAAAAATTGTCCAACTTTCCTTCAGCCATAGCAACTTTGTTGCAATTTTTAAAAGTACATTTCAACTCCTTTCTCACTGAATTTAGGCAATAGATGAATATTCCTTGCCAAATCAAAACCAGTAGTTAAATCGGATTCATCCACAAACCTTCCTGTCACTCCCTGTTTGTGTAATCTAAGTTTTTCCTCTGTCAGTGCAAATTTCCTGGTTTCTGTTTCTTTTGGTAACTCTCTTTTTCTTTCTCTTCTCTTCCTCTTTCAAATTCAAGTTTTCTCATTTCAAGTTGTAATTGTCTTTTTCCCTTTCCTTTTCAATTGTGGGCGGCACAGTGGCGCAGTGGTTAGCACCGCAGCCTCACAGCTCCAGCGACCCGGGTTCAATTCTGGGTACTGCCTGTGTGGAGTTTGCAAGTTCTCCCTGTGTCTGCGTGGGTTTCCTCCGGGTGCTCCGGTTTCCTCCCACATGCCAAAGACTTGCTGGTTGATAGGTTAATTGGCCATTATAAATTGCCCCTAGTATAGGTAGGTGGTAGGGAAATATAGGGACAGGTGGGGATGTGGTAGGAATATGGGTTTAATGTAGGATTAGTATAAATGGGTGGTTGATGGTCGGCACAGACTCAGTGGGCTGTATCTCTAAAAACTAAAAAAATTCATGCTTTCTCAGTTCCAAGTTGTAATTGTCTGTCCCTTTCTCTTTCTTCTTCGAGTTCCAGTTGCCTCATTTGTAACTGAATTCTAGCTAACTGAATCTGAGAACTACCAAGATCACCCTTTTCTTCCTCGAGGTTAAAATGCCGAGCCAACACTTCAACAATTTCTGCCTTTTTAGCTTTTTATTTCAAACTAACCCCCCACTTGCTCTGCTACAGCCATTAACGCATCCACTGTTAACTGTGTCAAATCATTGAGAGTCAAATCTCATCTCTCCACAAAGGCTTGAGCATTAAAAGCAGACAGGCTGACTTCTCCCTGAGTATAACAAAACTGTGAAATATTGTTTGTTTTAAATTCTAGCAAATTCCAGTGTACCCGTTTTACAGCCTCTGAATTCGTATCCAAGACCTGAGCCCCCAAATTAGTTCCAACCCCAGTGAGACCGTTAACATTAAAATATGAGATTATGATCCCCAGACCAATTTAAAGAATTCCATGACAAGATTTCAGGCTTTAACACTTTTACTATAACAAAGAAACTAAAAGAAATCCCCATCAACCAAATAGTACTTTGTAAGTAGCAAACACCCAAGAATACAATTAAAGTTATTTTCTTTACTTATTAATATTCTTGTAAATCCGAACAGTGCTTATACATTACACAGTTCTTTTTGATGGTGATATTCTTTGCGGTTAAAAGTTCCAAACTCCTCCCAGTAGCAATGGGTTGTATCTCACAGAACCCTTCAAAAATCAATGCCCTCGTCGCTCACGTCCCTGAGCATTTCCAATCCGGACGTCTGTGAATAAGGTGATTCCTAGTGATCCTGCAGGTCTTCTACTTCTCCGCAAGTGTCAACTTTCAAAACAAGTTCAAGACTTTGCAGCCTTTTACTGTTTCAGGTTTCTGAAAGCAGGTTTCCCCTCTCTCTCTTGAGGCTGCAACTGCTGGTTTCCTCTCTTGCAGCTTGTCTGGCTTCAGACAATCTGTTAAATTTATCCAGAGTCAAAAGTCAATAGTTTATCGTCCTGTCCCACTATGCAAAGTTCAGAAGTCTGGTTTCACAGAGCCACCTGGGCCCTCCATCATTTCTAGGTGTTAAAAGCTGTTTGGTACATTTGCATCTTCAGAATCACAGACCCCCTTGTTTACGACCCAAAGGTCTGGGAGTGTGAAACACTTTTTTCTTCAGGTGTTACCCCTGCAGTCTTTTTTTCAAAAGAAAGTCTTTAATCTGTCTTGTCCTTTGGCACAGTGGATGGGAGGTCACCTGAGCTTCCAGATTCCATCTTAAACTTTTAAAAATCACAATTTTTTAAAAACATTATCATGTTACAAAGTCCAGCGTTGATAACAGCTGCCTATAAATTAAATGAGCTCAAGTAATTGAGTCTTAAGTTTATTTCTGGTTACTTTAGATACTCATCTAATCAATAGAGGCATGGCAGGGCACCTCAGCCTGCACATCCTGTCCCATGTGGGAACTCCATGACACTTTTCGTGTCCTAGATAACCACATGTGCAGGAGGTGTTGTCAGCTGAGGAGCTTGAGCTCCGAGTTTTGACTGCAAGCAGAGAGGGAATGAGTGACCGCCAGACAGACAAGAACCACCAGGCAGGTAATGCAGGTGTCCCAAGTGCATCTCACTCTCCAAACGATATTCAGTTCGGAATACTGGTGAAGGTGATAGTTCCTCTGAGGATTACAGCCAGGACCAAGTCCACGGCACAATCATTTACTCAGCTGTAAGGGGGAAATGGGGAGGAAGGTCAGGAAAGCAATACTGATAGGACATTCAATAGTTAGGGGAACAGACAGGCATTTCTGCAGCTGCAGGCATGACTCCAGAATTGCATTTTGCTTCCCTGGTGCCTGAGTCAAGGATGTCACTGAGCAACTGCAGGATATTCTGGGGAGGGCTGGGTGGGGGAGGAGTAGGGAGGGTGAACAGCTAAAGGTTATGGTCCATATCGGTACCAATGACATAGATAGAAGAGAGTCGAGGTCCTGCAGGCAGATTTTAGGGAGCTAGGAAATAAACTAAAAAGTAGAGCCTTAAAATCTAGCAATTTCTGGATTACTCCCAGTGTCATGAGCCAGTGAGTACAGAAATAGGTGGATAGAGTACAGCAATGCACAGCTAAAGAGATAGTGCAGGAGGGAGGGCTTTAGATTTCTGGGCCATTGTGGCTCATTGGATTGCATCTCAATAGGGCCAGGACCAATGACCTTGTGGGGAGATTTGCTAGTGCTGCTAGGGAGGGTTTAAAACTAGCTTGGCAGGGATATTGGAACCTGAGCGTAAATAGAAAAGGAAGAGAAGCAAAGCTGGAAACAGAAGGTGTGAAATTATTAAGTGAGTATGGAAGACAGAGAAAATAAAGGCTAGAAAATAGAGAAAATAGTGATTAATGGTATATACGTAAATAAGGCAGATGAGCTGAAGGCACAGATAGACATGGAAGTATGATATCACAACTATTATTGAAATATGGCTTAAAAAGGGCAAGAATGGCAGCTCAACATTCCTGGTTCCAAGGTTTTCAGACAAGATAGAGGGGGGGATAAAAAAGGAAGGGGGTGCAATATTGGTTAAAGAAACAATTATAGTTGTGAGGAAGGATGATATGCAAGAACAATTTTCAAATGAAGCCATATGGGTTGAACTGAGCAGCAAAAAAAAGGGGCAATCACAATGCTGGAAGTGTACTATAGATCCCCAAACAAACAGTCAGAGGGAGATAGAAGAGCAAACATGTTCGCAAATTGCTGAGAAGTAGAGAAACAATGGGCAGGATTTTCCCTCCGGTGGGAAACAGAGATTGGGACTGTTTCCGGGTGCCAAACCTGACTCTGGGAGGAAAACAATAACTCATTGTTATTTTCACAGGCGCACCTCCTTAATTGGCCTGGAGACGGGCTCGCCATCCAATTAAGGACGGCAGAAGGGCTCTTGAAGCTGCAGGGCAATCAGAGGCCGTCCAGCTTAGAACCAGAGAAAGGTTACGGAACAGAAAGAGGCCATTCAGCCTATCGTATCTGTGCTGGCTGAGACGCCCAATCTAATCCCACCTTCCAGCACCTGATCCCTAGAATTGCAGGTTACAGCATTTCAGGTGCAGGTCCAGGTATCTATTAAATGAGTTGAGGGTTTCAGCCTCCATCAATCCGGGCAGTGAATTCCAGAAACCCACCACTCTCTGGGTGAAAGAGTTTTTCCACATGTCCCCTCTAATCCTTCTGCTAATCATCTTTGAAAGTAACAACAGGCAGTAGAGAATAAGTAAAGGAGAGGACGTTTCAAGACGGTGGTGCCCTCTCTCCAATCTTTTTGAATCTTCAATTAAAAAATGGATCTTGCAGCCAGGCCACCACTTTAGGAGGTTGGGGGGGAGCCCTTGTACAGGGCAGCCAATGGCTGCTGCAGCACCCAGGCAGGCCGGGGGGGGGGGGGGGGCTCTAGGTCTGCCTGGAGCACTGCCCCCCACCCCCTGGCCTGCTGCCAGAAAGCCTCATCCAAGCACCTAAATTGACCTCCACCACCTGCAAGAACTTTAATTGGCCTCAATAGGCTCTTAATAAGCCCTGTCCGCTACCTGTCACGTGCAGTTGGGTAGTCCTGCAACCCCTCCATTCTGTCTCCAGAAAAATGGCCCGGAGGTGGGATGGAGCCTGGGAACAAGCACACTGTCGGAAGGGGCTATTTTTAGCTCCGACCCGCCTCTGATCCTGGCCTCGGCGCAGCCTCAAAATCCTGCCAATAAGGAGTAAGAGTAGGAGATTTCAACTACCCTAATATTAACTGGGATAAAATCAGTGTAAAAGGTTTGGAGGATGCAGAGTTCTGAAAAGGTATTCAGGAGAACGTTTGTAGCCTCTATGGAGCAAGCCTAACAAGAGAAAGTGCACTTCTCGATCTAATTTAAGGAACTGATGCTAGGGAGGTGCAAGGGTATTAGCGGGAGATCATTTTGGTGGCAGTGATAATTAATTCAGTTAGATTTCGTGTAGTTATGGAAAAGGACAAAGATAGACCAAAAGTAAAAGTCTCAAATTGGGGAAAGGCCAATTTCACTAAGCAGAGACTCCCAATTATAGACCACCCCTCCACCCCCGCCCCCGCCCCCACAGATGTCAAAGAGCATACAGGGTAGGATAAGGCAAAATAGGGATGCTTATATCGGATAGCGAGTGCTCAATACTACAGAAAGCCTAGAGGAATATAGAAAGTGCAGGGGTGAAATTGAAAAAGAAATTAGGAAAGCAAAGATAGGACATGAAAATATATTGGTAAGTAAAATCAAGGAAAACCCAAGATGTTTTATTTTCTAATCCTCTCTGGCTACAGGCCTGGTGCCAGAGGGCTGCTACTGCTGTTTAAAAATGGAGGAAGGGAGAGACCAAGTAATTACAAACCAGTCAGCCTAAGCTCGTTGATGGGCAAATTATTGGAAACAATTCTGAGGAACGGTATAAATCATTCTTTAGAAAGGCACTGATTAATCAAGGGCAATCAGTATGGATTTGTTCAGGGAAGGTCTTGTGTAACTAACTTGATTGAATTTTGTGAGGAGTTAACAACGAGGGTCGATCAGAGTAGCATGTTTGATGTAATCTACATGGATTTTAGCAAGGTTTTTGACAAGGTCCCACATGGCAGACTGGTCAGAAAAGTAAGAGCCCATGGGATCCAAGGGAAAGCGGCAAGTTGGGTCCAAAATTGGCTCTGCGACAAGAAACGAAGGATTATGATCGATAGATGTTTTTGTAACTGGAGACTGTTTCTAGTGGACTTCTCCAGGTCTTGTGTTGGGTCCTTTGCTTTCTGTACTATAGATCAATGATTTAGACCTAAACATTGAGGGCCTGACTAAGAACTTGACGGATGACATAAAAATTGGCTGTATGGTTTGTAGTCAGGAAGAAAGCTGCAGACTGCAGGAAGATATCAATGGGCTGCTAAGGTAGGCAAAAAAGTGGCAAATGGAATTCAATCCAGAGAAGTGTGAGGGAACGCATTTGGGGACAGTAAAAAAGGCAAGGGAATACACAATAAATGGTCAGATACTGAGAAGTGTAGAGGAGCAAAGGGAGTTTAAAGTGCATTTTTTCAGATCCCTGAAGGTAGCAGGACAGGTAGACAATGTGGTTGAGAAGGCATACGGGATAATTTCCATTGTTAGCTGTGGATAAGAGTAGGAAGGTTATGCCAGAACTGCGTAAAACATGAGTTAGGCCATAGAGTACTGCGTACAGTTCTGCTCACTACACTACAAGTTGGGTGTAGTCACACAAGAGAGTGTACAGAGGAAATTGACAAGGATATTACTAGGACTGAAGAATTTTAGCTATGAGGAATGACTGGATAGGCTGGGATTGTTTTCTTTGAAACAGAGGAGGCTGAGGGCAGATTTAAATTTAGGTGTATATTATTATGAGGGGCCTAGATAGAGTCCTCAAACATGATCCAAGAGTTTCAGGTCGATTGTCATTTTAATTCTTCGCCCCACTCCCACTCTGACCTCTCTGCCCTCGGTCTCCTACACTGTTCCAACGAAGCTCAATGTAAGCTTGAGGAACAGCACCTCATCTTTCGATTAGACACTTTACAGCATTCCGGACTCAAAGCTGAGTTCCACAATTTCAGATCATAACCTCTGCCCCCATTTTTTTGACCAGCAGCTGTTGGTGATGAATCTGCTTTTCCTCTCGACCTATTGTTTGTTTCTTTACTTGTCCCATTGCCATATCCTTTTGCCTTGCACCATCATCACTTTTGTGATTAAATCTGTCCTGCCTTCCACCCTATCACAGACCTTCCCTTTTGCTCTTTCCACCCACTCCCATCTCTGTAGTTGCTTAAAACCTGTTTGATTTCTAAAAGTTCCCAGTTTTGACGAAAAGTCATCAACATGAAATGTTAAATCTGTTTCTCTCTCCACACATGTGGCAGTATTTATGCTCTGCCCGTGGCAAGTTTGGAGGCGGGAATTGTGTGGCATGGTGGAAGGTGAGGACCCCGCCACCTTCCCACCTCCACCCCGATTAAGTCCATGGCAAGAAGGCCAGTGGATGGCCTTCCTGCCCTGTTGCCAGTTGAGGCCCAATTAAGGCTCTCTTCCCATTGTCACTGGTATTAACCCAGCAGCAGATATTTGTGCAAGGTTCATTGTGGTCTCCCGGGGGGGGATCCTTCGTCAAAGGCACTCAATGCCCGATCGGGGAACCTGCCATTGGGAAGGGGGACCCACTGAGAACCACCCCTCTGACCTTGCAGCTGACACCTCCTCCGTGACCTCCACTCCACGGAATCCCTCCTGCCATCACTTACCGCTGGCCTGGGTTGCTCCACGATTCTAGGCCTCTGGTGGGTGCCATTCCAGCAGCAGCCACCACCTCCCTGGTGTCGCTGCCAATCAAAAGAATTGCTGGCCTCTGATTGGCCGTCAGCTCTCAGCTGGCGCGACTTCACGTCCCCAACGTTCTGATCCCGGGAAAGACCCGCCAGTAGCCTCTCAAGTGCCCGACTCATAATCCGGCGGGCCTTCCCCAAAGGAGCCAATGCGGATCTCTTGCCGGCTCTGCAGCCAGCAGCCAAGACCCCAGTCACATCCAGAAAATTGCTCCCAAGCGTCTGCCCTTCTGAGTATTTCAAGCATTTTCTGTTGTTGTATTATATAAAATCGAAATGTCCATTTACAGTGGAATCCACAGGTAGGTAGGTGTTGACACTGTGACAATGCTTTCTTTCCCCATATACAGAGCCTAACATGAATTTTCCAAGTATTTTGAAAGAGAATGATGCAACCCACTCAGCATTGTTGACAAATAATTTTTTTTTACATGTTATTTCCCAAGTCTCCTTTTTGCTCTCAAAATGAGCGATCTTAACACTGAGCAACAGAAGGCTTTCCCATTTCAGACACTCAAATTTAGGAATTCTAGTCAGCATTATTTTAATGCTGTGTTCATCCATCCACTTGAAATGGGTAAGAAAACATTGAATAGAAAATCTCTTGGCTACAGACTCAAGTTAAATATAGTACAGTTACAATTTTTCTTCAGCACGAGCATGAATCACAAATTCATAAAAACATAAGAAAATAGCAGCAGGAGTAGGCCATTCGGCACTTTGGGCCAGCTCCGCCATTCAAAAAAGATCATGGCTGATCGTCTATTTCAGTACCCTGTTTCTGCTTTCTCCCCATATCCCTTGATCCCTTTGGCATTAAGAAATATATCTATCTCCTTCTTGAATATATTTAATGACTTGGCCTCCAATGCCTTCTGCAGTAGAGAATTCCACAGGTTCACCACCCTCTGAGTGATGAAATTTCTCCTCATCTCGGTTCTAAATGGCATACTCTGTATCCTGAGACTGCGACCCCTAGTTCTGGACTCCCCAGCCATCGAGAACATCCTCCCTGCATCTAGCCTGTCCAGTCCAATTAGAATTTTATAGTTTTCTATGAGACCCCCTCTCATTCTTCTAAACTCTAGTGAATATAGGCCTAGTCGACCCAATCACTCCTCATCCATCAATCCTGCCATCCCAGGAATCAGCCTAGTAAATCTTCTTTGCACTCCCTCCTTGGCAAGAACATCCTTCCTCAGATAAGGAGACCAAAACTGCACACAATACTCCAGATGTGGTCTCACCAAGGCCCTGTATAACTGCAGTAAGACATCCTTGCTCTTGTACTCAAATCCTCTTGCAATGAAGGCCAACATACCATTCGCCTTCCTAACCATTTGCGACACCTGAATGTTGCTTTCAGCAACTGGTGTACAAAGACACCTAGGTCTCGTTGCACCTCCACCTTTCCCAATCTATTACCACTCAGAGAATAACCTGCCTTTCTGTTTTTACAAGCAAAGTGCATAACCTCACAGTTATCCATGATATACTGCATCTTCCATGCATTTGCCCACTCACCCAACTTGTCCAAATCACATTGGAGCCTCTTTACATCCTCCTCACAACTCACATGCACCACCCCGCGCCCCCCCCCCCAGCTTTGTGTCATCTGCAAACTTGGAAATGTTACATTTAGTTCCCTCACCCAAGTCATTAATATATATTGTGAATAGTTGGGGCCCAAGCACTGATCCCTGTGATACCCCAGTAGTCACTGCCTGCCACCCGGAAAAAGACCCGTTTATTCCTACTCTCTGTTTCCTGTCTGTCAACCAATTCTCAATCCATGCCAGCATATTACCCCCAATCCCATGTGCTTTAATTTTGCACACTAACCTCTTATGTGGGACCTTATCTAAAGCTTTCTGAAAATCCAAATACACCACATCTACTGGTCCTCCCTTATCTATTCTACTAGTTACATCCTCAAAACACTTCAGTAGATTGTTAAGCACGATTTCCCTTTCGTAAACCCATGCTGACTTTGCCCAATCCCATTTATGCTTTCCAGGTGTTCTGCTATCATATCCTTTATAATAGACTCTAGCATTTTCCCCACTACTGGTCTGTTGTTCCCTGTTTATTCTCTCCCTCCTTTTTTAAATAATGGAGTTATATCTGCCACCCTCCAATCTGTAGGAACTGCTCCAGAGTCGATAGAATTTTGGAAGATGACCACCAATGCATCCACTATTTCCAGGGCCACTTCCTTTAGTACTCTGGGATGTAGATTATCAGGTCCTGGGGAGTTGTCAGCCTTTAGCCCCATTAATTTCCCTAGCACTATTTTTTTACTAATACTGATTTCCTTCAGTTCCTCCCTCTCATTAGACCCTTGGTTCCCTAACATTTCTGGGAGGTTATTTGTGTCTTCCTTTGTGAAGACAGAACCAAAGTACGTGTTTAATTATTCTGCCATTTCTTTGTTCCCTATTATAATTTCCCCCATTTCTGACTGTAAGGGACCTACATTTGTCTTCACTAATTTTTTTCTCTTCACATATTTATAGAAGCTTTTACAGTCAGTTTTGATGTTCCCTGCAAGTTTACTCTCATATTCTATTTTCCCCCACTTAATCAACCTCTTTGTCCTCCTTTGCTGAATTCTAAACTTCTCCCAATCCTCGGACTTGCTGCTTTTTCTGGCAATTTTATATGCCTCCTCTTTGGATCTAATACTATCCCTAATTTCTTTTGTAAGCCACGGTTGAGACACCTTTCCAGTATTATTTTTGCACCAGACAAATTCACAAGGACACTGCCTATGGCACTTGTGTGATATTTTCCATTTTCCTGGACAGCCATGCTTGTGGCCTATCTCAGTAAGACTGCTAAGCTTGCACCAAGTTAGGAGCAGTTTTTGTGCTATGGTTCATGCAGAGTAGAAACCGGCAAGATCAAGTGACATAGGCTAACAAAGAGGGTATAATTTTTTTGCAACAGTCTGAGGTACTCTAATTTATTGCACTCTCTTGGTCAGTGATCTATTCTGCTGAGTGATCTCATGAGTTGAACAGATAAAGCAAAGGGTATTGATGAGATTTAATATTTATCATTGTAGTACTGCACATCAAATCACCAACATATAGTGCCAGTCGTTGGACACACTGGCTTAATGCTTCAAAGAACAAAGAACAAAGAAAATTACAGCACAGGAACAGGCACTTCGGCCTTCCAAGCCTACGCCGATCCAAATCCTCTATCTAAACCTGTCGCCTATTTTCTAAGGGTCTGTATCTCTTTACTTCCTGCCCATTTATGTATCTGTCTAGATACATCTTAAAAGATGCTATCGTGCCCGCGTCTACCACCTCCGCTGGCAAAGCGTTCCATGCACCCACCACCCTCTGCGTAAAGAAATTTCCACGCATATCCCCCCCTAAACTTTTCCCCTTTCACTTTGAACTCGTGTCCCCTTGTAATTGAATCCCCCACTCTGGGAAAAAGCTTCTTGCTATCCACTCTGTCTATACCTCTCATGATTTTGTACACCTCAATCAGGTCCCCCCTCAACCTCCGTCTTTCTAATGAAAATAATCCTAACTTACTCAACCTCTCTTCATAGCTAGCGCCCTCCATACCAGGCAACATCCTGGTGAATCTCCTCTGCACCCTCTCCAAAGCATCCACATCCTTTTGGTAATGTGGCGACCAGAACTGCATGCAGTATTCCAAATGTGGCCGAACCAAAGTCCTATACAACTGTAACATGACCTGCCAACCCTTGTACTCAATACCCAATCTGATGAAGGAAAGCATGCCATATGCCTTCTTGACCACTCTATTGACCTGCGTTGCCACCTTCAGGGAACAATGGACCTGAACACCCAAATCTCTCTGTACATCAATTTTCCCCAGGACTTTTCCATTTACTGTATAGTTCACTCTTGAATTGGATCTTCCAAAATGCATCACCTCGCATTTGCCCTGATTGAACTCCATCTGCCATTTCTCTGCCCAACTCTCCAATCTATCTATATTCTGCTGTATTCTCTGACAGTCCCCTTCACTATCTGCTACTCCACCAATCTTAGTGTCGTCTGCAAACTTGCTAATCAGACCACCTATACTTTCCTCCAAATCATTTATGCATATCACAAACAACAGTGGTCCCAGCACGGATCCCTGTGGAACACCACTGGTCACACGTCTCCATTTTGAGAAACTCCCTTCCACTGCTACTCTCTGTCTCCTGTTGCCCAGCCAGTTCTTTATCCATCTAGCTTTATCCATCCATCCACCTTGGACCCCATGCGCCTTCACTTTCTCCATCAGCCTACCATGGGGAACCTTATCGAACGCCTTACTGAAGTCCATGTATATGACATCTACAGCCCTTCCCTCATCAATCAACTTTGTCACTTCCTCAAAGAATTCTATTAAGTTGGTAAGACATGACCTTCCCTGCACAAAACAATGTTGCCTATCACTGATAAGCCCATTTTCTTCCAGATGGGAATAGATCCTATCCCTCAGTATCTTCTCCAGCAGCTTCCCTACCACTGACGTCAGGCTCACCGGTCTATAATTACCTGGATTATCCCTGCTACCCTTCTTAAACAAGGGGACAACATTAGCAATTCTCCAGTCCTCCGGGACCTCACCCGTGTTTAAGGATGTTGCAAAGATATCTGTTAAGGCCCCAACTATTTCCTCTCTCGCTTCCCACAGTAACCTGGGATAGATTCCATCCGGACCTGGGGACTTGTCCACCTTAATGCCTTTTAGAATACCCAACACTTCCTCCCTCCTTATGCCGACTTGACCTAGAGTAATCAAACATCTGTCCCTAACCTCAACATCCGTCATGTCCCTCTCCTCAGTGAATACCGATGCAAAGTACTCGTTTAGAATCTCACCCATTTTCTCTGACTCCACGCATAACTTTCCTCCTTTGTCCTTGAGTGGGCCAATCCTTTCTCTAGTTACCCTCTTGCTCCTTATATATGAATAAAAGGCTTTGGGATTTTCCTTAACCCTGTTTGCTAAAGATATTTCATGACCCCTTTTAGCCCTCTTAATTCCTCGTTTCAGATTGTGCCTACAATCCCGATATTCTTTCAAAGCTTCGTCTTTCTTCAGCCGCCTAGACCTTCAATCTGTTGACTTCCTTACCCCAACCCTATTAGGAAGGCAGTACGGAGTGGAGGCCAGGCATTTCCTCACAGGTGAGAGGGTGAAAAAAATAAAAGAGATGATGGCCTCAATTTTATCTGCACGCACCTCATGGAAACCAGATAGGTTGAGCAGTTAAAATAATGGGTGTCAAATACCTTAAATGATCCCACTTCTTTCCTGGCATGTGCCCATATTAACCTGCTGTTTTGAACAGATGAGCAGGACACCCACAAGAAGGAAGTAGGGCCCTGTTCTAAATATACAAATTGGGACCGATGCTGTCTGCCTTATCAGCCGGAGTCATTGGCAGGGGTTTGGAGGGAGAGGTGTGGGAGTGAGTGGGGGGGGGGGGGGGCGGGGCAGGGGTGCAGTGTCAGTTTCCCAGTCAGGCAAAACCTGCTGAGAGCTGGCTCCTGGGCCAGAACAGACCCGGCAAGTAGTTTAAAATTGATATTTCAGGTTTTCTTCTGGGCCAGGAGTGCTCATTCAGTCCTCACAAGGAATCATTGGGCCTGTCTTGAACCCACTATTAAAGCAAGACCACACCACCACCACCCCCCCCCCCCCCCATCATAGGCATGAGCCCCACTACCTGCTGGACACTGTCCCCATGGCTCATGGTTGCAGCCTCCAGATGCCTGGATCGGTGGTGGAGGCAGAAACCCTCAACTTATTTAAAGGTACCTGGACATGCATCTGAAGTGCTGCAACCTGCTCGGCTACGAATCAGGTGCTGGAAGGTGGGATCAGATTGGGTGGCTAGTTTTTTCGATGGGCTGAGTGGCCTCTTTCTGCGCCATAACTTTTCTATGGTTCTATGGTCCTATGCCTATCCGTGATCTCGTTAGCTGGGCAGCTGTTGGGCAGGAGATTGCATCATTTTATTTAAATGAAACCCTGCTATTGATGAAAATAAGGAATGGGGAAATAGTATGTGTGTCCCATAGTGGAAATAAATATGCTCAGGGTTGTAGATAAAAGAGCTTAACCATTTTATTTCGAAAACTTAAAAAAGTTTGTTGTTTGTAATTTAGTGAGATTTAAAGACATATGCAGAAAACAAAATATTATTTTTATACACCTTTTTTTGAATTGCCCAACGGAAATACTCCAAATCATTTTACTAACAAATGCTTTTAAGCAGTTTTTTTTTAAAGGAAAAGCATTTTACATGGTAGAGCCAAGTGACAAGTAACACAAATGTGAAGAACCATTACAAGCATTCTAGTCCAACCTACCTCTCTCACAGCACGCTCAGATTCTCCTACGTATTTATTCATTAGTTCTGGTCCCTAAATCAGAAAAAAAAACTTAGTTACAAGCAGTACACATATAGGTATTACAGGCTACAAACAAAGCAGCAAACAATAACAAGAGGCATTACACACCATTATATACAGGTTGAGATCACACCCCATCCAAATTTAAATTTAAAAAGAACAATTCCTACATCACTTTGTCTACCCAATTGTTCAAGCCACCACCAGTTTCTCATAGAAGTGTACCGGGAGTTCTGAAATTCCTGTTCTTCCATTTTGAGAGAGTGAATGATTCTCTCCAACTCAGCCATTCCTCAAACTGGGCTATTCTTCAAAGTATTCCAACCAATGCTCCTCAAGGGCACTGTTGGTAGTCACAGTACAGGAATAAACTGACAATGCACACAATAGGTCAACAAGCAACTAGCTAAGTGGAACTTGCATGGGGGGACTGAACAAGCAGTGTTTGACTGTTTGACCTATGATGTTTTTGGAACACTTTTGGTAATGACACAATGATTAGTAACAAGAATATAGCATCCAAATTTGCTTGAATTGAACAGGTCCATATTCTCAGCTGGAGGAAACTATTTTCTCTCTCCTGCAGAAGTAAAATCCCTCCATTGATTGCTGAATCAGTAACCAGTCCACCTTTTTTTGCATTACACCTGTTATGATCTGGACTTTCTTTGAACACTTCTAGCTTGTCTTCATAGCAACAAACAAAAAGTTCAATAAGCAGACCTGGTCTTTTTTTTTATTCGTTCATGGGATGTGGGCGTCGCTAGCTAGGCCAACATTTATTGCCCATCCCTAATTGCCCAGGAGAAGGTGGTGGTGAGCCGCCTTCTTGAACCCCTACAGTCCATGTGGGGTAGATACACCCACAGTGCTGTTAGGACGGGAGTTCCAGGATTTTGACCCAGCGACAGTGAAGGAAAGGCAATATAGTTCCAAGTCAGGATGGTGTTTGGCTTGGAGGGGAACTTGCAGGTGGTGGGGTTCCCATGCATCTGCTGCCCTTGTTCTTCTAGGTGGTAGAGGTTGCGGTTTTGGAAGGTGCTATCTAAGGAGCCGTGGTGCGTTGTATCCTAATGCATGCCATGAATGGGATACCATGCCATAGGACTAACAATTACTCTTACAGTAGAATATACATACAGAACATAGGTTGCCCAACAAGTTCTCTTGTCCATTTCAAAACCCAGTAAAATACCATGTTGTCAGACAGTTTTATTTATACTAAAACTAAATGATTTATTTGTAAAATAATTGTTCACAAGCAATAAAACAGAAGATAATGAGGTATATGGAGGCAATATTCCTGTCCACAGAATTACTGTGTCAATTACCGAAAGACAATTGAAAGTTGCACATGAACACTTAAGTGAAGATTAATAATGAGATACCTTTATGCAATTTGAACTTGCAAGATGAACCCAATGGGTCTGAATATAAATAATAAATAATTTAATTGCTTCCACCAGTTTGCAAACTCAGATACAATAACATCTTGAAACGGACTGACCCACACAGCAAGTAATTTATTATTTAATTATTCAAACATACAACATAATCAAGGAAAAAATATCTAGAACACAAAACTGAAATACAGTTGAACCAGAAGAGCTTCATGTATTAGCTGCACTTAAAAAAAAATAACTTTATAGATAAGTTTTTACAAGAAACTATTAAAAATACAGATAACCCAAGCAATGTATTCAATCACACTACTTTAGCCATCTTAAAGTTACATTAAAAAAGCAAATATTCCCTTCGGTTCAGTGTTTGTAAAAGATCCCATGGCACTATTCGAAGAAACCCAAGACAGTTTTCCCCCAGTGTAATGACCAACTAGCATCAACAACACAGATTTGCTGGACATTCATCTAAGGAGCTTAGGAGGTGTTTGTGGCAGTACCATAAATGGAGCAGGCGGCCGGCTATCCCCAGGTAATGTCGGGGGCTCGGTTACTGAAGGCGCGGGTTCCGCTTAGGGTGCCTATTTTAGTTGACCAACGAGAGTGACTCGGTGTCGTCCACAGGACAACAAATCTACACACGGCTTTCTCAAGAGGAGATACCATTAACATAATCCCAATATATAAACCTAATTGAGGCAGAAGAAAAGTTTACAAGCCGAAGTCATTAACTCATGCTGTTAAGGGATGAGACCCTACGGGCAGCGTTTAAAGAGTTAGGAAAGACATTTAAAAAGCAGGAGTTTAAAGATATTAGTCGGATTACTCCCAGTGCACGCATCAGTGAGCAGATGAATGCGTGGCTGGAAAGATGGTACAGGAGGAAGTGCTTTAGATTCCTGGGGCATTGGGAGCAGATCTGGGGGTGGTGGGACCGGTACAAGCTGGACAGTTTGCACCTCAATAGGGTTGGGCCCAATTTTTTAATAGGGAGGTTTGCTAGCAATGCTGGGCAGTGTTTGAACTAGTTTGGCAGGGGGAATGGCAACCTGAGGGTGAAGTCAGATGGGGCAAAATCAAAAATAGAAGGCAGAAGATTAGTGAGTGGGTCTGGAAGGCAGAGGAAACAAAGTTTAGAAATAATAGAGTTTGGTAGTGCTCAAGGATATTTACTTCAATGCAAGGAGTATCGCAAATAAAGCAGATGATCTGAGGGCATAGATAGAAACATGGCAGTATGATATCATAGCTGTTACAGAAACATGGGTTAAAGAGGGACAGGAATGGCAGCTCAACATTCCTGGTTACAGGGTTTTCAAACGAGGTAGAGCGGGGTATAAAAAAAAGAGAGGGTGGCAATTTTGGTTGAAGAAATAATTACAGCTGTGAGGAGCGATGATATGTTAGAAGGATCATCAAATGAGTCCATATGGATTGAGCTAAGGAACAAAAAAGGGACAGTCATACTACTGGGAGTGTACCATAGACCCCTAAACAGTCAGAGGGAGATAGAAGAGCAAATAGGTAGGCACATATTCTACGTCCCCGGGACCTGATATTCTACATCCAAAAGTGTTCAAAGAGGTAGCTATGGAGATAGTGGATGCATTGGTGATCATCTTCCAAAATTCTGTAGATTCTGGAACAGTACCAGCAGATTGGAAGGTAGTAAATGTCACCCCACTATTTAAGAAGGTAGGGAGAGAGAAAGCAGGGAACTACAGACCTGTTAGCCTTACATCAGTAGTAGGGAAAATGTTAGAATCTATTCTAAAGGATGTGATAAATGGACACTTGGATAATAATGATCAGATTGGGCATAGTCAACATGGATTTATGAATGGGAAATCATGTTTGATGAACCTGTTGGAGATTTTTGAGGATGTTACTAACAGCATTGATAAAAGGGAGTCAGTGGATGTTAGTATACAAAATTATGAGGGGCATAAATAGGAAGAAACTTCCTCCCTTAGCGGAGGTATCAATAACCAGGGGGCATAGATTTAAGGTAAGGGGCAGGAGGTTTAGAGGGAATTTGAGGAAAAAAAATTTTCACCCAGAGGGTGGTTGGAATCTGGAACACACTGCCTGAAGGGGTGGCAGAGGCAGGAACCCTCACAACATTTAAGAAATATTTAGATGAGCACTTGAAATGCCATGGCATACAAAGCTAAGGGCAAAGTGCTGGAAAATGGGATTCGAATAAATAGGTGCTTGATGGCTGGCATGGACACGATGGGCCAAAGGGCCTGTTTCTGTGCTGCACAACTCTATGTTGTGGGACTTTGCTGTGTACAAATCAGCTGCCTACAGATTAGCAGTAACTGCACTTCAAAAGTAACTAATTGGCTGCAAAGTGCCTTGGGATATCCTGAGGATGTGAAAGGCACTATATAAATGCAAGTTCCTGCTTTTCCTTCCTATTGACACAGGACATAAACTACATTCCCATCTTCATACTCCCTTTACATTGTAGCGAAGAAATGACTGCGAATGAATTGAGACTTTTATTTTCTTCCCTGTTAGGCTAAAAATAGCACATTCTAGTTCATTCAAATTTTTACATTTTGTACTTGATAGGATATTTCTTCTAAAAAATGTACTTATTTAGTTGAGGCAGCAGCTCCGTGACAAAGGAAATATGAATAAGTTCACACTGCTACCTGTAAAAACACTCCAATCCAACTCACCATGTCATTTTAGCCTGTAACTATCGCGCTGAGCTCAGGAATGTCATAAGACATACACAAACATACAAATTAGGAGCAGAAGGCAGCCATTCGGCCCCTCGAGCCTGCTCCGCCATTCAATAAAATCATGGCTGATCTGTTTGTGTCTCGAATTCCACGCTCCCATCTACCCCCGATAACCCTTAATTCCCTTGCCTAACAAGAATCTATCTACCTCCATCATATTCAATGACCCTGCCTCCACAACCTTCTGAGGAAGAGTGTTCCAAAGTCGCACAACCCTCAGAGAAAAAATTTCTCCTCATCGCTGTCCTAAAAGGGCGACCCCTAATTTTAAAACAGTGCCTCTTGTTCTGGACTCACCCACAGTGGCGCAGTGGTTAGCACCGCAGCCTCACAGCTCCAGAGACCCGGGTTCAGTTCTGGGTACTGCCTGTGCCGAGTTTGCAAGTTCTCCCTGTGACCGTGTGGGTTTCCGCTGAGTGCTCCAGTTTCCTCCCACAGCCAATGACTGGCAGGTTGATAGATAAATTGGCCATTGTAAATTGCCCCTAGTGTAGGTAGGAGAATGGTGGGGATGTGGTACGGAACATGAGATTAATGTAGGATTAGTATAAATGGGTGGTTGTTGGTCGGCACAGACTCGGTGGGCCGAAGGGCCTGTTTCAGTGCTGTATCTCTAAATAAAATAAAAATAAATAAATATTCAATAGGAAACATCCTCTCCAGATCCAATTTGTCAAGACAGTTCGGATTTTATAAACTTCAATCAAGTCTCCCCTCATTGTTTTATACTCCAGTGTAAATAAGCACAGTCTGCCTAACCTTTCCTCATAAGACAACCCACTCATTCCAGGTATGAATCTAGTAAACCTCCTCTGAACTGCCTCCAACGTATTTACATCCTTCCTCAAATAAGGAGGCCAAAACTGCACACAGTATTCGAGATGTGGTCTCACCAATGCCCTGGATAATGGAAGCATAACATCCTTACTTTTATTTTCAGTTCCTCTCATAATAAAGGATAGCATTCCATTAGTCTTCTTTATTACCTGCTGTACCTGCACACTAACTTTTTGTGACTCTTGCACTAGAGCACCGAGATCCCTCAACACTTTGGAATTCTGCGGTTGTTCTCCATTTAAGTAATATTCTGCTTTTTTATTCTTCCTGCCAAAGTGAACAATTTCACATTTTCCCACATTATACTCAATCTGCCAGATTCTTGCCCACTCACTCAACCTATCTATATCAGTCTGCAAGCTTCTTATGTCCTCTTCACAACATACTTCCTTATCTATCTTTGTGTCATCTGCAAATTTAGCTACCATGCCTTCGCTCCCCTCATCTAAGTCATTAATATAAATTGTAAAAAATTGAGGCCCCAGCACAGACCCCTGCGGGACTCACTCATCATATCCTGCCAATCAGAAAAGGATCCATTTATGCATACTCTCTGTTTTCTGCCAGCCAACCAATCTTCTATCCATACTAATACGTTAGCCCCTACACCATGAGTTCCTATTTTGCGCAATAACCTTTTATGTGGCACCTTGTCAAATGCCTTCTGGAAATCCGAGGACAGTTGGTCAATGGGCTCCCCTTTATCCACAGCACATGTCACTCGTTCAAAGAACTCCAATAAATTGGTTAAACATTATTTCCCTTTCACCAAACCATGCTGACTATTCCCGATTACCTTGGGTTTTTCTAAGTGCCCCAGCTATAACCTCCTTAATGATCGATTCTAACACCTTCCCCACGACAGACGTCAAGCTAACTGGCCGATAGTTACCTGTTTTCTGTCTCCCTGCCTTCTTGAATAGCGGGGTTACATTTGCTACTTTCCAGTCTGATGGAACCTTTCCAGAATCTAGCAATTTTTTGAAAAATGAACACCAAAGCATCTACTACCTCATTAGCTACCTCTTTTAAGACCAGAGGATGAAGTCCATCAGGACCTGGGGACTTGTCAGCCCGCAGCTCCATCAGTTTGGTCTGTACCGCTTCCCTGGTGATTGTAATTTCACCAAGTTCTTCCCTTCCTTCCACCTCCTGATTTACAGCTATTGCTGGAATGTTTTTTGTATCCTCTATCGTGAAGACAGAAGCAAAATATTTGTTCATTTCATCCGCCATTTCCTTATTATCTACTATTAGCTCCCCATTCTCACTCTCGAGAGGAACAACACTCACTTTACTTACTCTTTTCCTTTATAAATACCTTTAGAAACTCTTGCTTTCCATTTTTACATTTCTAGCTAGCTTCCTCTCATCCTCTAATTCCTTTCTCCTGATTAACCGTTTAGTTATTCTTTGCCATTCTTTATATTCTGACCAATCATCTGACCTGCCACTCATCTTTGTGCAATTATATGCGTTTTCCTTAAGTTTGATGCTTTCCTTAACTTCTTTAGTTTACCATGGATGGTGAGTTCTCCCCTTAGAATTTTGCTTTATAGTAGGAATATACTTATTCTGATGTTACGACCGTGGCAGGAGCAACGCACTGTCAATTCAGTCCCGTCACTCCACAGGTCGCAGCATATTATTAAGCTTTCACACCCAATCGGAAAACAGCCAAATTAAACACTCTAGTAACCCCATAATGAAACAGACCAAACCAGGTATCTTTGGACAACAACAAATTACCAATTTATTTTTAAAAAATCTTAAAAACTATTAAGATAAACCAATACATTTCTCTTCAGTTTGCCTCGCTGGAAAATCTCTCAGAACTAACTGGTTTCTGCCAGTTGCACACACAGCCAAGTGGACACACTGCACCATGTGACCTCTCTTTCCTGCTGTTGCCCAGGGTAACAAAAAATACAGCTGTGGCGCACACTGTGTCTCAGAAATTCCAGAATTTTCTCTCCCTTAAAAGTGCACTGTTTTTAATAAAGTCTTAAAGGCAAACACACTGTTTTTAATCCGAGGAGAAAAATAATTACAGGTCTGTGACACTGAGTATTCTGAAATATCCCCTTAAATGTCTGCTAGTGCTTCTCTATTTGATCTATCTCCAAGCCTAGCAACCCAGTTCACTTCAGCTAGCTCAGCTTTCATGCCCACATAGTTGCATATACAGAGAATGGAAGCTCTTCAATCCATCTGGCTCATTACTGAAGAAAGGTTCTACAGTCCATTACTTAAAATATTTCAGGGTTTCAGCCTCCAATACTCACCTGAAATCCATTTTGTATTGATTCCTATTCCTGACATTTCCTGGCATCCATCCTATTGAATCTTTATATATTTCCCTTTCCCAAATCCTCAAACACAGTAAATTGAGGAGACGTGAAATAAAGTAGCTTGTAGCGTGAAAATTGAAACATATAAATTACAATCCTTAGGTCAACACAGACAACACGAACAAAAATCGTAATGAGATGTACCATCTATGAAATAAAACAGAGGTAGGAGTATTACCTGTAAAACATTATCTTTCCTGCTATTCAATTGAAAACCCCTTGAAATGGGTCGAAACATTCTACCCTTGTTTCACTTCAAGGAAACCTGTCTATGGATCATTAATTATCAGACAGCCCCAATAAGGCCAGCTCCTTCTCTACGCTGCTGCTCAGCACTAATCCCCACCCATGTCCTCCTGACCATAACCCCGAACCCTTTAAAAACTTTCATTCTCAATTTGTTTCTCAGCTCGAGTGGCCTTGCTGCCGTTTGTGGGGATCACCTCAGGATCCTAATCCTAGCTCCAACTCTTGCCAACTAGGATAAACTTGAAAGATCAATGATACACGTTCCTGTTCAAATGAACATTTTCTCTCACCACTACATTTTAAAAGTCCATGTTGAGCCACAACATGACCGAGCATAATGTCCCTTGACTTCAGAACTGGGTTCCAAATCTAACTCATGTTTGAGATGACAGTTTCTTTCTTCTGGATCTAATATAAATTTAGTTTGGGAAGCTTCAACAGAGCTGTTGCTGGATGTTGATATTCAGAGGGACCTGGATGTCACTGTACACTAATCACAAAATTAACATGCAGGTATGGCAAGCAATTAGGAAAGCAAATGGAATGTTAGCCTGTATGACAAAAGGATTGAAGTGGAAGAGTGAAGAAGTCTTGCTGCAATTATATAGGGTCTTGGTAAGACCACACCCAGAATACTGTGTACTTACCTAAGGATATTCTTGCCTTGGAGGGTATGTAACAAAGATTCACTGGACTGATTCCTGGGATAAGGGGATTGTCCTATGAAGAGAGATTGGGTAGACTAGACCTTTATTTCTGAAAGTTTAAAAGAATGAGAGGTGATTTCCTGGAAATGTGTGAAATTCTTAAGGGCCTTGATAAGGTAGATTCTAGGAAGATGTTTCCCCTGGCTGGGGAGTCTAGAATTAGGGGCAAAGTCTCAACACATCCCAGTTTCTCACCATTTAAAAAATATTCTGCTTTACTATTTTTCTTTCTAAAGAATATAATACATTTCCACATATTATATTCCATTTGCCACTTACCTTCTGGAAGAGCAGCGGAGAGGAGTCCAGGCGTGCCAGAGTTTAAAAACAACGTTAACACTGACATCACAGGAAAGCTGCAAGGTGATTGGTTGGTGAGTATCTGCTGTTAGGCAGTATCAGTAAATAGCTGGGTTAGTACATTACTGTTAGGGTGTGTGTGTGTTAATAGCTGGGTTATAGTGTCTCAACAACTGGCAGACTAAAAAAAAAAGAGTAAAAAGTATTAGTAATAAGGAATAAGTGAGTAGCTGGTGCGTTTTTTTTTGAGTAAGGTTTATTTTAACTAGTGAACTGTATTGATTATTAGTAGGATTTATCAGTACTAGTAAGGTTTTATTAATAATTCTAAGGTGTTGTTGTATTGGTAAGGTTTTTTTTAGCAGTAGCAAAGGGTCAACTAATAAATAAAGGAATGACAGGGGTGCTTCAACCTCGAAAGTGCACCTCCTGTGCTATGTGGGAGCTCCAGGATGCTTCCCATATCCTGGAGAACCATTTGTGCAGGACATGTTGTCAACTGCAGCAGCTTGAGCTCCGGGCTGTGGAACTTGAGCAGCAGCTGCCGACACTGCGGTGCATTCATGAGGATGAGAGCTATGTGGGTAGCACGTTTATAGATGTGGTCACCCCACAGTTTAAAAGTATGAAGGGAGAGAGGGAATGGGTGATCACCAGGCTGTCAAAAAGAATCAGGCAGATAGTGCAGGAGACCCCTGAGTGCATCTCACTCTCCAACAGGTATTCAGTTCTGAATACTGAAGGAAGTGTTGCTTCACCTGGGGAGAGCAGCCAGAGCCAAGTCCATGGCACTACAGGTGGCTCAGCGGCACAGGGGGGTACAGGGAAGACTGGAAGAGACATAGTGATAGGAGATTCAATAGTCAGAGGAACAGACAGGTGTTTCTGTGGCCGCAGACATGGATCCAGGACGGTTTGTTGCCTTCCTGGTGCCAGGGTCAAGGATGTCACTGAGCGGCTGCAAACATCCTGAAGGGAGAGGGGGAACAGCCAGCTGTCGTAGTCCATATAAAAACCAACAACATAGGCAGAAAGAGGGATGTGGTCCTGCAGTCAGAATTTAGGGAGCTAGGTAAGAAATTAGCAAGCAGGACCTCAAAGGTAGTCATCTCCGGATTACTCCCAGTGCCACACGCAAGTGAGTATTGAAATAGAAGGATAAGACAGATGAATGCGTGGCTGGAAAGATGGCGCAGGAGGGAGGGCTTTAGATTCCTGGGACATTGGGACCGGCTCTGGGGGAAGATGGGACCTGTACAGACTGGACGGGTTGAACCTGAACAGAGCTGGGACTGAGTTCCTTGAGGGACATTTTGCTAGTGCTGTTGGGGGCGGGTTTAAACTCGTTTGGCAGGGGGATGTAGACTCAGTTGATACAAAATCAGAAAGGAAAATGGAAGGCAGAAAATTAATGGATGAGTCTGGAAGATAGAGGAAACAAAGGTTAGAAAATAAAGAGTTTGGCAGTGCTCAAGGGTATCTGTTTCAATGCAAGGAGTATAGCAAATAAAGCAGATGAGTTGAGGGCACAGATAGACACATGGCAGTGTGATATCATGGCTATTACAGAAACATGGCTTAAGGAGGGACAGGAATGGCACTCAACATTCCTGGTTACAGGGTTTTCAGACGCGATAGGGAGGGGGATAAGAAAAGAGGGGGAGTGACAATTTTGGTCAAGGAAACGATTACAGGTGTGAGAAGGGATGATATGTTGGAAGGTTCATCAAATGAGGCCATATGGATTGAGCTAAGGAACAAAAAAGGGGCAATCACACTGCTGGGGTTGTACTATAGACCCCTGAACAGTCAGAGGGAGATAGAAGAGCAGATATGTAGGCAAATCTCTGAGAAGTGCAAAAACAATAGGGCAGTAACAGTAGGGGATTTGAACTACCTCAATATTAACTGGGATAGTTTTAGTGTGAAAGGAATTGAGGGAGCAGAATTCTTGAGATGCATTCAGGAGAGGATGCAGTTTTAGACTTAGCTGTAGGAAATGAAGCTGGGCAGGTGGAAGGAGTGGCTTTGGGAGAGCATTTTGGTGGTAGTGATCATAACTCAGTCAGTTTTAACATAATTATGGAAAAGGACAGAGACAGAATAGGAGTTGGGGAAAGGCCATTTTACGAAACTGAGGAGTGATTTAGCGAAAGTGGACTGGAAACTTGAAGGTAAATCAGTGTCAGAGCAGTGGAAGACATTCAAAGGGGAGATTCAAGGGGTTCAGAGTAAACATGTTCGCACAAATAAAAATGGTGAGATGGTCAAATCTAGAGCCCCATGGATGTCAAGGAGCTTACAGGGTAAGATAAGGCAGAAAAGGAAATCTTATGTCCGACAATGAGAACTCAATACTACAGAAAGTCTCAAGAAGTGTAGAAAGTGGAGGGGTGCAATCAAAAAGGAAATCAGGAAAGCAGAGAGGGCATGAACAAATATTGGCAAGCAAAATCAAGGTGAACCCAAAGATGTTTTATCAATGCATTAAGAGTAAGAGGATACCCAAGAAGAGAGTAGGGCCCATAAAAGACCAAAAAGGTAACCTATGTGTAGGGGTGGAAGATGTTGGTATGGTTCTTAATGAATACTTTGCGTCAGTCTTCACAAAGAGGAGGACGATGCAGATATTGTAGGTAAGGAGGAGGAGTGTGAAGTATTAGATGTGATAAACATAGGGAGAGAGAAAGTATTAATTGTAAGTTGATAAATCACCAGGGCCAGATGAAATGTACCCGAGGCTGTTAAAAGAAGCAAGAGAGGAAGTAGCAGAAGGTCTGACCATCATTTTCCAGTCCTCACTGGATACAGGTATGGTTCCGGAGGATTGGAGAACTGCTAACGTTGTACCTCTGTTTAAAAAGGGATTGAAGGATAGACCGAATAATAACAGGCCAGTCAGTCTAACTTCAGTGGTGGGCAAATTATTGGAATCTATTCTGAGAGACAGAATAAACTGTCACTTAGAAAGGCACAGGTTAATCAAGGATAGTCAGCATGGATTTGTTAAGGGAAGATCTTGTTGGACCAACTTGATCGAATTTTTTGAAGTAGTAACAAGGAAGATGGATGAGGGTAATGTAGTTGAAGTGGTCTACATGGAATTTAGCAAGGCTTTTGACAAGGTCCCACATGGCAGACTGGTTAAAAAAAGAAAATCCCATGGGATCCAGGGAAATGCAGGAAGGTGGATTCAAAATTGGCTCAGTGGCAGGAAACAAAGGGTGTTGACGGGTGTTTTTGCGACTGGAGGGCTGTTTTCACTGGCATTCCGCAGGGCTCCGTACTGGGTCCCCTGCTTTTTGTGGTATATATTAACGATTTGAACATAAATATAAGGGGCACGATCAAGAAGTTTGCAGACGACACAAAGATTGGCCATGTGGTAGATAGTGAGCAGGATAGCTGTAGGCTGCAAGAAGATATTGATGGTTTGATCAGATGGGTAGAAAAGTGGCAAATGGAATTCAACTTGGAGAAGCGTGAGGTGATGCATTTGGAAAGATCAAACAAGGCAAAGGAATAATTAATGGGAAAATACTGAGAAGTGTGGAGTAAGTGAAGGACCTTGGAATGAAAGTCCACAGATCCCTGAAGGTAGCAGGAAAGGTCGATAAGTTGGTTAAGAAGGTATATGGAATCCTTTCCTTTATTATCCGAGGTATAGAATATAATAGCAGGGTGGTTATGCTGGAACTGTATAACTCATTGGTTAGGCCACAACTTGAGTACTGTGTGCAGTTCTGATCACCTCATTACAGAAAGGATGCAATTGCACTAGAGAGGGTACAGAGGAGATTTAAGAGGACGTTACCAGGACTGGAAAAATGCAGCTATGAGGAAAGATTGGACAGGCTGGGGTTGTTCTCCTTGGAAGAGAGAAGGCTGAGGGGTGATCTGATTGAAATGTACAAAATGTTGAGGGACCGGGATAGGGTGGAGGTGAAGGGCCTATTCACCATCGCAGAGAGATCAGTGACTAGGGAGCATAGATTTAAAATGATTGGTAGAAACATTAGAGGGGAGATGAGGAAAAACTTTTTCACCCAGAGGGTGATGATGGTCTGGAACTCACTGCCTGAAAGGGTAGTTGAGGCAGAAACCCTCAACTCATTCAAATAGAGTTTGGATATGCATCTCAAGTGCCATAACCTGCAGGGCTACGGACCAAATGCTGGAAGGTGGGATCAGAATGGGTGGATCGTTTTTTGGCCAGCACAGACACAATGGGCCAAGTGACCTCTTTCTTTGCCTTAAACTTTCTATATTCTTATCCACTCACTTAACCTGTCTATATCCCTTTGCAGCTTCTTTACATCCTCCTCACAGCATTTGGTCATCTGCCCTATATGGCTCGTCGTCAAATTTTGTTTGATAATGCTCTTGAAGATATTTTACTGTGTTAAAGACACTATATAAATGCATGTTGTTGAACACAAATTATATCTTGCACCTGCAAAACTGCTTTAAGAATCCGACCACTTTATTTTTACTTCAACCTCACCGATGGCACAAGACACAAAATGCAGGCAGAAAGCTGGTATATGGCAAAGCAAGCTAATGGCAAGATGAGGGCAGTTGAGGAAGTCATTTTTTTGAGCAAACAGTATCACTTTGTGGAGTCCAAGCCCCTACCCCTGGCTTATTCTAAACAAACTGCCCAAAGACTTAGACAAAGAGGCAAGACTGGGTTTAGCCAATTTCAGAATTTAGAAATGGACAAATGAACAAAATCGCAGTAATATAATGAATTACTCAGAAATAGCCAAATCACCACAAGTTTAAACAAATTTCTGAAGTTCTGTCACTTTATTTATGTATGTAAAAGTGGCAGCATATTCCCACAAGCAGCAAATCAATGACTAGAAATGACGGGGCGGCACAGTGGCGCAGTGGTTAGCACCGCAGCCTCACAGCTCCAGCAACCAGGGTTCAGTTCTGGGTACTGCCTGTGCGGAGCTTGCAAGTTCTCCCTGTGACCGCGTGGGTTTCTGCCGGATGCTCCGGTTTCCTCCCACAGCCAAAGACTTGCAGGTTGATAGGTAAATTGGCCATTGTAAATTGCCCCTAGTGTAGGTAGGAGAATGGTGGGGATGTGGTAGGGAATTTGGGGTTAATGTAGGATTCGTATAAAATGGGTGGTTGCTGGTCGGCACAGACTCGGTGGGCCGAAGGGCCTGTTTCAGTGCTGTATCTCTAAATAAAATAAATAAAATTATTTTAGGTGGTGTTCGATGCTGGAAGAAAGTTGGCAAAGTCACTTGGCAAACTTGCTACTCTTCTTTAAATAGTGCCAGGGGTTCTTTAACATCCATTTGAGCAGGCAGATATGGCCTAGGTTCAACATCTCATTCTTTAGACTGTATCGCTGTTAATGCAGCACACCCTTAGCGCTGAAGTGGCAGACTACATTATGTGCTAAAGTCCAGAGTGTGGTTTGAACCATTGATCTTTCAACTCAAAAGAAAGTGTTATAACTGAGCCAAGTTCATATACTGAAAACTGAGATTCATTTGAATTTACATACCATTTTGATGTCTTCTTAATGCAATATAACTCAAGGAGATTGATTACAATTACAAAACCCTTAGCTAATTTGTCCTTGATGGTGGCCTGTAACTGTATTCCTATCGCACATCCCTGTGCAGAAAAGCTATTCATGGATAACAGGACTACGTGAGATAAGCTGGGAGCAACAGCATGGAAGAGGAGCTCCCCATTTAATGTCCCTTAATCCTTTTCCCGCTCCTTTCTATTTAAATATTTCTGGAGTGGTTCCCAGATACCCTATGTTGTGAATTAATTTTGTTTCACCTACAGGACATCTGGAGAGAGCAACTTAATCTTAGAAATATCTGTGTATTCACAGAAAGAAAACATGATTAATCCTCTTAGGATGTGGATAAGAGCATGATGGAAACTATTCAAAATATAATTCTCCACAAAATTAATCTAAGCAGATGTTGACTTAAAGTGCAGCTGTGCAGAGTAGATAAGGGCTGCAGCATGCTAAGGCACAGTGTGGTGAATAAGTTAAGTACAGTAAACACAGTCATTAATCAATGTGTTACAATGTCAGAGACAGCAGTTCATTAGGGCAAACTGAGGTAAAATTCTGAATGAAAATACCTCAAATTTACCATCCATATCTGAATATTAGTTCAGTTACAATAGAAGATTGTGCAAATACTCATATTTGGTGCTAAATTAAAAAGAGTCATATGTCTATGAACACTATCTGACTGTTATATTTGTGCATTTTATTTATTTATGGAAAAAAGTTCTAATTTGCTGAGCAAGCCAGCAAAATTACCTCGGTTTGAAGGTTTCCAGAAACTCTAGCACAACACTGAATGACTTAGTATTCAAACAAAAATGCGTTCTTTCAATATACAGAACGATACCTTCGTCAAAGTTTGACATTCTTGACATTACTGATATATCTCCATATAAAAATCCAAAATTGTACTACCTTGTTTTACTACATCGTTTTACTTTTGGCAAGCCCAAGACTACTCCATCTCCCACCATCCTTATCCCTGCCCCATTCCTTGTTAGTCATAAATAAAATGGAGAGTTCATGACATTTTCTTTCAGAAGAATCTTCTTTTCTAGTCATTAATGTGACTGATGAGCACCAAATGGTGATTCAAGAAGCAGCCTCACAGTCATGGTGTTCAGAGTGAAAGCTTCCTGCTACTGCAGTACTACGCACCTTGGAGTGCACAATCAACAGTTCAACCATCTAGCTTACCAAGGCAAGGACATAATGAACATATGAATGAATGTCCACAAGAATCTTAATCATTTTGTCAAACAAGCTGCATGCAGCAGCCATTAAGATCACTAAAATCTTTAATGATTTGATGTCTGAAGTAACCATACATTGTTTTTCTTCTTATGTTTAGACTAGTTCATTAAAAATGTATTTTGTCTCCCAAACATTGAGGTTATTTTTGGAGACCAAGCAGCAATTAAAATTATGAAGGGATGTAACAAAGTATAAAGTGACTATTTACTGTGGTAGCTAGAACACGTGATGTAAATATAAGATTAAATGTAAGAGATTTAGGACAGAGAGCAGAAGAAAAACATTTTTTAAACACAAGCCTGTGCGGATAGTGTAATACACTACTTCAGTTAATGATTGAAGCAGAGACAGTATAAACATTTAAGGAGTAGCTTATATAGATTGTTAACAGAAAGGGATATGAATCTGAGTGGGCACATGGAATTGGAACTCATGCTCACAAAGAGGATAGAACATAGATTGGTTGGGCTGAATGTGTGTTTTCATGTCATAATTTTGATGTAATCCTCTGGAACATTGTCATTTTGTAATCAAGATGAAGCAGTTAGATTATTTGTCATGCACTTTTAATACCACTAGAGTAGCCTACACTTTCATACTAGAAACAGGAGTTGCTGAAAAATAAATATTTCCAATCAAAATCAGTTGATAATTTCAGGACAAACAGTCAAGTTAAAAGGCCATATCCAAACCCCATAGGTGAATTACACAGAACATGCAGCAGAGTAAAAAGTGATTCAGCTCAACAGTCCATGTCAGCATTTATGCTCCACTTGAGCCTCCTCCCATTCTTCTTCATCTAACCCTTCTCCCTCCTATGCTTCTCCTACATCATATTAAATGTATCTATAGTATTTGCCTCAACTACCTCCAGTGGTAGCAAGTTCTATATTCTCATCACCCTTTGGGTAAACAAGTTTCGCCTGAATTCCCTATTTGATTTCTTGGTGACCAGCTTATATTGACGGGCCCTTGTTTTTCTCTTCCCCACAAGTGGAAAAAAACTGACAACCCTATCAAAACTTTTCATAATTTTAAACACCCTTATTAGGTGATTACTCAGCTTTCTCTTTCCAAGAGAAGAGACCCAAGCCCGCTCATCCTTTCCTGATAGAACTATGAGGTTATATTTGTCAATCTTTTTTGCACCTTCTCCAGTGCTGCTATATTCTTTTTTATAGTGTGAGAGAAACCACATCTGCCAAACGGAAAATATTAATGTTGTCATACAGAACATTATGTTCAGTGTCCTGTAAGCATTCAAATAACTTGTTTTAAAAGACCACAGAACAGTGGCTGAAAACATGGCTGTACATTTGCATTCTGAAAGACAGTTGCATGGAGAGACAATGGGAGTACTCCCTGCTCCAATGAGCCAGATGTTTTGTCAATAGTAATGATCAAAAGACACTGAGAGTCATTAAATGTGTAACAGCCAGCATTCCACCCCCCCTCACCACCCCCCTCCCCCGAGAGCATGAATTACAACAATTATTCAGTCCTGTCTGGTGCAAAAATAAAACTGGAAAGGTGGCTCAACAGTGGCTTACAAAAGAAATTAGGGATAGTATTAGATCCAAAGAGGAGGCATATAAAATTGCCAGAAAAAGCAGCAAGTCTGAGGATTGGCAGAAGTTTAGAATTCAGCAAAGGAGTACAAACTGGTTGAATAAGCGGGGGGAAATAGAGTATGAGAGTAAACTTGCGGGGAACATAAAAACTGACTGTAAAAGCTTCTATAAATATATAAAGAGAAAAGGATTAGAGAAGACATATGTAGGTCCCTTACAGTCAGAAATGGGGGAAATTATAATGGGGAACAAAGCAATGGCGGTACAATTAAACACATACTTTGGATTTGTCTTCACAAAGGAGGAATCAAATAACCTCCCAGAAATGTTAGGGAACCAAGGGTCTAATGAGAGGGAGGAACTGAAGGAAATCAGTATTAGTAAAAAAAATAGTGCTCGGAAAATTAATGGAGTTAAAGGCGGACAAATCCCCAGGGCCTGATAATCTACATCCCAGAGTACTAAAGGAAGTGGCCCTGGAAATAGTGGATGCATTGGTGGTCATCTTCCAAAATTCTATCGACTCTGGAGCAGTTCCTACAGATTGGAGGGTGGTAAATGTAACCACATTATTTAAAAAAAGGAGGGAGAGCCTTACATCAGTAGTGGGGAAAATGCTAGAGTCTATTATAAAAGATGTGATAGCAGAACACCAGGAAAGCATAAACGGGATTGGGCAAAATCAGCATGGGTTTATGAAAGGGAAATCATGCTTAAAAAATCTACTGGAGTTATTTGAGGATGTAACTAGTAGAATAGATAAGGAATGACCAGTGGATGCGGTGTATTTGGATTTTCAGAAAGCTTTAGATAAGGTCCCACATCAGAGGTTAGTGTGCAAAATTAAAGCACATGGGATTGGGGGTAATATACTGGCACGGATTGAGAATTCGTTGACAGACAGGAAACAGAGAGTAGGAATAAACGGCTCATTTTCCGGGTGGCAGGTAGTGACTAGTGGGGTACTGCATTGATCAGTGCTTGGGCCCCAGCTATTCACAATATATATTAATGACTTGGGTGAGGAAACTAAATGTAACATTTCCAGGTTTGCAGATGACAAAAAAGCTGCGGGTGGGTGGGGGTGGTGCAAGTGAGCTGTGAGGAGGATGCAAAGAGGCTCCAATGTGATTTGGACAAGTTGGGTGAGTGGGCAAATGCATGGCAGTTGCAGTATAACGTGGATAAATGTGAGGTTATCCACCTTGGTTGTAAAAACAGAAAGGTAGATTATTATCTGAATGGTGATAGATTGGGAAAGGTGGAGGTGCAACAAGACCTGGGTATCCTTGTACACCAGTCGCTGAAAGTAAGCATTCAGGTGCAGCAAGCAATTAGGAAGGCGAGTACAGGAGCAAGGATATCTTACTGCAGTTATACAGGGCCTTGGTGAGACCACATCTGGAGTATTGTGTGTAGTTTTGGTCTCCTTAGCTGAGGATGTTTGTGCCATGGAGGGAGTACAAAGAGATTTACTAGGTTGATTCCTGGGATGGCAGGATTGATGGATGAGGAGAGATTGGGTCGACTAGGCCTATATTCACTAGAGTTTAGAAGAATGAGAGGGGGTCTCATAGAAAACTATAAAATTCTAATAGGACTGGACAGGCTAGATGCAGGGAGGATGTTCCCGATGGCTGGGGAGTCCAGAACCAAGGGTCACAGTCTCAGGATACAGGGTATGCCATTTAGAACCGAGATGAGGATAAATTTCTTCACTCAGAGGGTGGTGAACCTGTGGAATTCTCTCCCGCAGAAGGCAGTAGAGGCCAAGTCATTAAATATATTCAAGAAGGAGATAGATATATTTCTTAATGCCAAAGGGATCAAGGGATACGGGTTAAAAGCAGGAACTGAATTAGATGATCAGCCATGATCTTTTTTGAACGGCGGAGCAGGCCCGAAGGGCCAAATGGCCTACTCCTGCTCCTATTTTCTATGTTTCCAAGAGAGTGTCTGGTAAGCTTGGAGGAATCCACAAACCTCGCAGGCAAGGCTGTTCCAAACAAGGAGCTAGTCACATGACTAACCTGCTGGCCAACCTGGACTTAATTGAATTGTGCTCACAGAACAGTTTTTGGAGGAGACTACAATTGAACATCAAGAAGAGAGCACTCCCTCTCTCTGTCTCTCTCTCTCACGTAAAGTTCCAGGGACCCAAGGCAATAACTTAAGCCTCAGGACAGAAGACCAGTGAAACAAGTTTGAAAGTGTGCACTGGGCCCCAAGGAGAACTTCAAGACTTAACTTCAATCAAAGACTTGACATCCAACCCAAAGCCAGTAACTGAACTCCATCTGTTACTTCAAAACTTTCCCCTTTAATTCTTTCTCCTCCTCTGTATCTAGTTGCATGTGTTTATCGCGTATGCATGCTAGCGTGGTCGCGTTGCACAATTTCAGTAGTTTTAACTGAGTTAGAGTTTTAAGGTTAATAAACCTGCACATTTCTTGTTTAAATCTGAGAAAATCCGTCTGCTTGATTTCTTTGCAATTACAATTAGAGAGCAGTGAGCAAGGACTCACTGAGGGGAAGCTAAAAACACTGTTTTAAAAGTTAAACCCTGTTACAGCCAAACTAGGAAAAGGCTGACGGGGAGCCCTGGACCCCTTCCCCACCTGGTCATAACAGCATGCTGACCAGAACTGTACACAGTACTCCAAGTGTGGTCTAACAAAGGTTCGGTATAACTTCTTTACTTTTTAATTCTATCCCTCTAGGAATAGTCCCTGGGTAGGAACACTCAAAATTATTTTTTACTAACGTACATAAGAATTAGGAGAAGTAGGCCATTTGACCCCTCTAGCCTGCTCCACCATTCAATAAGATCAGGCTGATCTGTTTGTGTCTCGAATTCCACACTCCCATCTACCCCCAACAACCTTTGATTCCCTTGCCTAACAAGAATTTATCTACCTCCACCTTCAAAATATTCAATGATCCAGCCTCCACCACCTTCTGAGGCAGAAAGTTCCAAAGTTGCACAACCCTCTGAGAGAAAATAATTCTCCTCATCTCGGTCCTAAAAGGGCAACCCCTATTTTTAAAACAGTGCCCCCTAGTTCTGGACTCCCCCACAAGAGGAAACATCCTTTTCACATCCACCTTGTCAAGACAGTTCAGGATCTTATATACTTCAATTAAGTCTCCCCTCACTCTTCTAAACTCCAGTGAAAATAAGCCCAGTTTGTCCAACCTTTCCTCATAAGTCAACCCACTCATTCCAGGTATCAATCTAGTAAACCTCCTCTGAACTGCCTTCAACGCATTTACATCCTTCCTCAAATAAGGAGACCAAAACTGCACACAGTATGCGAGATGTGGTCTCACCAATGCCCTGTATAACTGAAGCATGACATCCTTACTTTTATTTTCAATTCTTCTCGTAATAAAGGATAGCATTCCATTAGCCTTCTTTATCACTTGCTGCACCTACATACTCACCTTTTGTGACTCATGCACTAGAACACCTAGATCCATCTGCACCTCGGAATTCTGCAGTTGTTCTCCGTTTATATAATACTCTACTTTTTTATTCTTCCTGCCCCATTTATGCATACTGTCTGTTTTCTGCCAGCCAGCCAATCTTCTATCCATACTAATATGTTACCCCCTACACCGTGAGTTACTACTTTGCGCAATAACCTTTTATGTGGCACCTTGTCAAATGCCTTCTGGAAATCCAAGTACAATACGTTAACAGGCTCCCCTTTATCCACAGTGCATGTTCCTGCTTCAAGAAACTCCAATAAAATTGGTGAAACATGATTTCCCTTTCACAAAATCATGCTGACTATTCCCGATTACCTTGAATTTTTCTAAGTGCCCAGCTATAACCTCCTTGATGATCGATTCTAACACTTTCCTCAGGACAGATGTTAAGCTAACTGGCCTATATTTACCTGTTTTCTGCCTCCCACCCTTCTTGAATGGAGGGGTTATATTTGCTACTTTCCAGTCTGATGGAACCTTTCCAGAATCCAGCGAATTTTGAAAAATTAACACCAACACATCGACTCCCTCATTAGTCACCACTTTTAAGACCCTAGGATGAAGTCCATCAGGACCCAGGAACTTGTCAGCCTGCAGCTCCATCCGTTTGCTCAGTACTGCTTCCCTGGTGATTGTAATTCCACCAAGTTCCTCTCTTCCTGCCACCTCCTGATTTACAGCTATTACTGGAAAGTTTTTTGTATCCTCTATAGTGAAGACAGAAGCAAGATATCTGTTTATTTCATCCGCCATTTCCTTATTATCTACTATTAACTGTCCATTCTCACTCTCTAAAGGACTAACACTCACTTTACTTACTCTTTTCCTTTTTAAATACCTGTAGAAACTCTTGCTATCCATTTTTACATTTCTAGCTCCCTTCCATCTCATACTCTAATTTCTTTCTGCTGATTAACCTTTTAGTCATTCTCTCCGTTCTTTATATTCTGACCAATCATCTGACCTGCCACTCATCTTTGCACAATTATATGCTTTTTCCTTAAGTTTGATGCTTTCCTTAACTTCTTCAGTTAACCATGGATGGTGGGTCCTCCCCTTAGAATTTTTCTTTAAAGTAGGAATATACTTATTCTGAGTATTCTGAAATAGCCCCTTAAATGTCTGCCACTGCTTCTCTATTGATCTATCTCCTAGTCTAGTAGCCCAGTTCACTTCAGCAAGCTCAGCTTTCATACCCACATAGTTGCCCTTAATTAAGTTTAAAATAGTGGTCTTAGACCCACTCTTCTCTCTTTCAAACTGGATGTAAAATTCAATCATATTGTGGTCGCTGCTACTTAAAGGTGCCTTTACTCTGAGGTCATTAATTAATCCTGTCACATTTACACAATACCAAGTGTTACAAGTGTTTTGTTTTTAAAAAGAAAACTTAGAATTCTGTGTGTTTTAAAAGCTGAGAAAAGGATTTTTGCTCAGTAGAAGATACCCAAATAGCTAGAATTCCTGCAATGTTTTGAAAGGAAGTTCATAATAAGAGTTAAACTTTACGAGTACTTTGAAAGGAAGTTGAACTTGTACAAGGACAGGAAGGCCAGCAGTTTCAAGGAAACCACAGGGGTTTGACCTTTCCTCAGATCAGTTTTTTTGAAGGACAAGAGACACTGTGTCTGGACATGTGACGATGTTCAGGAAGGTTCTTTTTTCACCTTGGACCCTTTAAAAAGCCTGTGAATTGGACAAAGGGCAGGCATTTGAAATCTTTGCTTGACCTGCTTGGAACAAAAGAGAAAAGACCCAGAAAAGTGTTACCTGTCTCTGTAAAAGAGACCTACATCTCTTGAAAAGGAATCCTGCATTTGAAAGGTGGCAGATTGCTGTTGCCTCCAGTCTCTGAAGAATTCCTACATCCAGTGAGATTCCTGCTGCCTCCTGTGTACTAAGAAATCATGAAATCTGAAGAATTCTTTTACTGCTAGACTGTTGCTTCAAAACCCAAGCAGACCTGTTACTCTACCCCTGATGGAAGACCTATGTAACACCCGCAGCAGTTAAATTGCCGTGAATACCTACCCATCACATACTGTTCATCAACCTTGTCGGGAGAGACTTCGGGTGGTATCTGACTATTCGACTTTGGGACACCTCACTGTACCGAAAACATCTGACCAGAACGTGAACCTCAATTATTTTTTATTATTCTTTCTATTCCTGAGAAACAGCTGCAAACCAAAAATCCTTTTTCCCTGGTTAATCCGGTTTCTTTTTGAATGGGTGTGTGTGTGTGCAAGAGGGTTAAGGAATTAAGGAGTTTTTCATATATATAGATTTATCTCATTCGTAGTTAAGACCTTTTATTTCTTTCTAATAAACAGTTCATGTTGTTATTGTTTAAAGAAACCTGGTTTGGTGTGCTTTATTCTGGGGGACCAATAGAGTATTTAATTTGGCTGCTTTCCGGTAAGTGGGAACTTTACGAATATGCTATGACCTGTGGAGTAGTGCGAGTGAATTAACTGTACATTATTCCCGCCTTGGTTGTAACAGAAGTCTAATATAACCTGCTCTCTGGTTGGTTCCAGACCATGCTGCTCTAAGAAACTATCTCGAAAGCATTCTATGAACTCCTCATCCAGGCTACTATTGCCAATCTGATTTTTCCAGTTTATATGCAGATTAAAATCACCCATGATTATTGCCATCCCTTTATCACAAGCACCCAATATTTCTTCTTGTATGCTTCGTCCTACATTGTAGTTACTGTTAGGGGGCTGTAGACCACTCCCACTAGTGACTTCTTTCCCCTACTATTTCTCATCTCCATCAAACTGATTCTACATCCTGATCTCCTGAACCAAGGTCATCTCTAACTATTGCACCAATGCCATCCTTGATTAACAATGCTGCCCCTCCACCTTTACCTAGCTTCCTATTCTTCTTCAATGTCATATACCCCTCAATATTCAGGACCCAATCCTTGTCATCCTGCAGCTACATCTCCGTAATGGCTATCAGATCATATTTATTTACTTCAATTTATGCAATCAGTTTGCCTACTTTGTTATGAATGCTACGTGCATTCAAATACAGAGCCTTTAGTTTTGTCTTTTTGTTATCTTTGTAACATCTAGTCTTGACTGTTGGTGTGGTCTTAGGTTTTTTTCTCTCTGTCCCTTCCTGCCATTTTCTGACCTTCTTTTCCCATATTACTATTCTGTTCTTCTGCCTTGACTCTACCCCTTGATTTGCTACCTCTACCCAAGCTTGACCCCTCACCTTTCTTATTTTGTTTAAAGCCCTTTCTACTTCCCTAGTTATACGGGTTGCTAGAACACTGGTCCCAGCACAGTTTAGGTGCAGACCGTCCCAACGGTACAGCTCCCACTTTCCCCAGTACTAGTGCCAGTGCCCCACGAATGGAAACCCACTTCTCCCACACCAGCCTTTGAGCCACGTATTCACTTCACTAATCTTATGTGCCCTCTGTCAATTGGCAAATGGCTCAGGTAATAATCCAGAGATTATTATCCTTGAGGTTCTGCTGTTGAATTTGGTGCCTAGCTCCTCATACTGTCTAAGCAGAACCTCTTTCCTAGGCCTACCAATGTCATTGGTACCTACATGGACCACAACAACTGGATCCTCCCCCTCCCACTTAAAGTTCCTGAGCAGATGTCCTGAACCCTGGCGCCAGTGGCAACACAGCCTTCTGGACTCGCGCTCTTGGCTGCACAGAACAGTGTCAATCCCCCTCACTATACTATCCCCTACGTTCCTTTTTGCTCCCCCACTTGAATGGCTTCCTGTACCACAGTGCCATGGCCAGTCTGCTCATCCACCTAGTATGGAAATATGATGTAGTGGCAATAACAAAAATGTGGCATAAAAATGGCGAAGACTTTGTGCGCTAAATATACAAACTTTAAAGTGTTCAGAAAAGATAGAGAAGGAAAAAATGCGGGTGGGGTGACTGATGAGGGAAGGCATTGCAGTGCTAGTAAGGGCGGATGATCTTGAAGGGACAAGGACAGAACCCATTTGGTTCGAGTTGAGGAGCAAAAAGGGTATGATCACACGCCTAGAGGTACTTTATAGACCTCCAAATAGTGAGAGAGAGACATAGAGGTGAAAATCTACAGGGAATTCACAGAGATGTGCAAGAACGAGACAATGGTGATATTGGGGGACTTTAATTACCCAAATATCAATTTGGATAATTTTAGATTAAAGAGTAAGGGGGGGGGGGGGAGGAATTTCTAAAATGTGCGCAGGAGAACTTGTTCTCAGAGCAACTAGCAAAGAGGCACTGCTGGATCTGGTGTTCGGAAATGAGGTAGGTCAAGTGGACCAAGTGTCTGTGGGGGAGCACTTGGGTAAGAGTGATCATTGTATCATAAGGTTTAGACTAGTAATGCAGAAAAGGGACAAAATACGGTAGAATATCTAGATTGGAAGAGGGTTAATTTCAACGCCATGAGAAGGGATCTAGCCAGGGTAAAATGGAACCAAAGACTGGCAGGACGAGCTGTATCAGAACAATGGGTTATCTTTAAGGAAGAGACGCTTCAGGTACAAGCTCGTTACATTCCAACAAAGGTGAAAGGTCAGGGAACAAAGAACAGGGCTCCTTGGTTGATGGGAGAGATAAAGATGATGAAACAAAAAAGAGTGGATGATGCATGTCAGTTGACCTCATCAAGTGAGAACCAATAAGTTGAGAGTGGAGGTGAAGAGGAAAATAAGACTGGCAAAGAGAGAATATGAAAACAGAATGGCAGGCAACATAAAAGTGAACCCAAAGATCTTCTACTGGCATCTAAATAGTAAGCGAGTAGTAAGAGGAAGAATGGGGCCTTTAGGGACGAAGAGGGTAATATATGCTTAGAGGCACAGGGCAAGGCTAATATATTTAATGAGTATTTTGTATCAGTGTTCACGAAGGAAATGGAGACTGACAAAATATCAGTAGAAGCAGAAAGAGTAGAGGCAATGCAGAAGATAAAATTGGGAGGGGGGGAGGTACTAAAAAGGCTGGCTACTGTTACAACCAGGTGAGTAAGGGGTCTTCGGCTCCCCCTTGCCCTTTTCCTAGTTTGGCCATAACAGGGTTTAACTTTTCAAACACAATGTTTTTAGCTTCCCCTCAGCGTGTCCTTGCTCACTGCTCTGTAATTGTAAAGAAACCAATCAAGACAGGCTTTCTCAGGTTTAAACAATTAAGCTTAACATTCTACCCCAGTTAAAACTACTAAAAATACGCAACACAACTACATTAGCATGCATATGTGATAAACACACACACAAATAGAGACATAGGAGGAGAAAAAAATAAAGGGGGAAGGTTTGAAGTGGTAGATGGAATTCAGTTACTGTTTTTTAGTTTTGCTGTGAAGTCTTTGATTGAAGTTAAGTCTTGCAGCTATTGTTGGGGCCCAGTGCACACTTTCAAACTTGTTTCGCTGGTACCAGAAGGCTGCGGGGGTCTTCTGTCTTGATGCTTCAGTTACTTGCGTGGGTCCCTGGGACTGTGCATGAGAGAGAGAGAGAGAGAGAGAAAAAGAAAGAAAGAAAGACAGAAAGAGAGAAAGAAAGACAGAAAGAAAGAAAGAAAGACAGACAGACAGACAGACAGAAAGAAAGAAAGAAAGAAAGAAAGAAAGAAAGAAAGAAAAAGAGAGAGACCTTGCTTCTCTTTGGTCTTCAAAATTACAGTCTGTCTCAAAACATTTCTGTGATGCACAATTCAATCAATTCCAGGTTGGCCAGCAGGTTAGTCATGTGACCAGCTCTCTGTTTGACACAGCATCACCTGCGAGGTTTGTTGATTCTTCAAAGCTTACCAGACACACTCAGTTGCCGGGGTGGGGCGTTGGTGGAGTGCTGACTCTTGGGCAGACAATGACTCTCGCGCAGACAATGACTCTCAATGTCTTTTGATCATCACTATTGACAAAACCCATCTGGCTAATTGAATCAGGGAGAACTCCATTGTCTCTTTATTCAACTGTCTCTCAGAATGCAAATGTGCAGCCATGTTTTCAGCCATTCAGTCCTGTGGTCTTTTTAAACAAGTTATGTTCAATATCCAGTAAATGTTCAAATAGTGTCCCATATGACAAAATTAATATGTTTCCATTTGGCAGGTGTGGTTTCCGTCACACCTCCACCCGAATGAAATGCAACATTAGCGGGAGCATTTCATGATAAATTGTAAAAAAGAGAAAGTACAGGAAAACACACATGCATTTCTCTCATTCAGTCAGAAATCTTAGAATTGTTACAGTCTGTCTTTCCTTTGTATCAGTGCTGCTTTGGACTGCCCCTTTTGCCCTTGAGTGGATCTGAGATAGTTATGTGTTGCCCAAAGGGTTTTAAGTTTCTTCACTATCAGCCTGCAATACGTTGAGAATGATCATCCCAATAAACATGTGATATTTTGGGAGGTTTGAAGTTTGCACATTTCCATGACGTCTAGGGTACCTTTGTTCCTGTTGGGGTCTGCAGGGGGATGGTTAGACTTAATTAGCCCTGGTTTGGAGCTCTGATTTTGGAAGTCAGCAGTGGGTGGATCCACTCTGACCTCACTTTCAGTGCTCTGGCGAGCCATCCAAGTGCTGCTTACTTCAGGGGATGGTTGGTTCCCTTTTCTCCTAACTGTGGGGGTGGATTCTTTGATAATCTTCCCTTGGTCCCAGAGGACACTCCTGCTTACAGGTATTTGTCCAAATTCCACTGCACTCCCCTGTGGCATTTCTACTAAGTGAGGCATCACCCTCACAGTTTCTCTGTCCTCTTGAGGACTTTCTTTGTCCTTGCAGGTTTCTGTAAATGCTGTTAGCAACTCTGATGGGGTGCTACTGGTGTCTGCTTTTACATAGGAGGATGGGATCTAATTTTTCCAACATTTCAGGGTTGGCTGACCGGACAGTAGGGGTTTTCATTTGGGAATCCTCCTGGACTTCCTGTAATCTGCCCTCTTTGTCCCTGTTTCCCCTTTCCTCTCTAACTTCTTGCCAGCCATGTGCCTGTCTATCCCCTTTTGTTCTCGGCAGTGGTCCCTTACAACTCACCAGCCCTCTGCTGGAGGGTCTTCCAAACACCCGTACAGGACTTAGGAGTGCAGATTTCACTGCAGGTTGGGGTTTCCCCTCAACCTGGCACGTGACAATTCCTACAGTATTTCACCACATCTTTGTGGAGTTTTAGCCAGTCAAACTGCTGCCTTATGCAGGCTTTGGTTTTTCGTATACTGACATGTACAGCCACTGTAATCTCATGGGCCATTCTTAATATTTCTCTCCAGTACTTCTGTGGCACCACCACCTGGTGAACCACTGTCCATTCTTTGTCCTCGGGTCTGTGAGTAGAACTCCACTTCCTCATCAGTACCTCATTCTTTAAATAGTAGCAAACAGGGACTCCCTCTGCTTCAATTTCAGTCTGGGCAGCTTGTGCCAACTCTCTCAGTACTGGGTCAGCTCGCTGAGCCTCAGCTAGGGAGGATCCATTTAATCCATTCCCTGGGTCCTCTAACTTTCCAAAGAAACTTTCAGACAGACAGACCTCACGATCCTCTGTCTGCAGTGCCAATTTAGTCTCCTCTGGGGGTGTTGGCTTGGTCATGGCCCAATTCACTACACATTCATGGGGACTGCAGGGGACCGTCTCCTGCCACTGCCTTGTCTCCTTGACCTCCTTCGGTCTCTCTATCACTACTGGGGAAGCTACCACCTTCGTCCCCACCAGATCATTACCTAGGAGCAGGTCAGTCCCATCCACAGGCAAACTAGAGACAATCCTTATGGTCACCAGTCCCGAAACTAGGTCGCACTCCAAGTGCACCTAGTGGAAAGGTACAGGCGTATACTGCCCTCCAATACCATTTACCAGCATTCTAGTATTTACTGCGCTCTCTGGGAGAAAGGTCAGACCTTTTCCCAGTAAAAGGGATCTAGTGGCCCCTGTATCCCAGATTATTACTATGGGCTTCCTTGTCCCACTCAAGGGGTATGGGATTACTCTCCCTTCAGACACAAAATCCTGATAACCTTCAGGAATCCTATTAAATTTTCCTGCACCCACAGCAGTATGTTTTCTGGGTCTTCCTTTTGCTGCAGTTAAAGCCACAGCTTGTTCAGCTGTGCTTTCCATCAGGGTTCCTTCTCCTTCACTGAGCGGGTGTGCCTTGATTAACCCGACGCACTTTCCCCGTAGTTTTCAGGAGTCAGCTCTTAGATGACCTGCCTTATTGCAATGGAAGCACACTGGTCTCCGGGTCTAACTCCTGCTTACAGCACTATCCTTTTTGGCTGGAGGAGGGCCCCCTGCGTGTCCTGCTTTTCTTTCTCTCCCAGGGCTGCTTGGGCTCCTACTTTGTCCCTTTTGGATTTAAGGGGGTGACTAGGAAAGGTTTCCCCTGGGGAACCGACTGCAAACTCATCAGCCAGAACTGTGGCTTGCCTCACTCTATGTACTTTTTGTTCCTCCACATGGGTCGTTATGGAGTGGGGGTGGGGGGTGGGTACTCTGTCGCCCCTTAGTTAACTCAAGCCGCCTCAGCTCTCTTTCCTCCCGTTTCTTCTGGAAGGTTCTTTCTCTCTCTCTTTCTCTCTTCTAATTCAAGTTTCCTCTATTCCAGTGGTATCTTTGCTAGCAATACCCTGTCAGAGTCTAGTTCTAACCATGTTTCTGATTCTTCAGATTCGAGGGAAAAGTGGCCGGCCACTACTCTTAGGAGTTCGGACTTCCTAGTCTTGGCACGGAACGTGATCCCACACTGCTCAGCCATATTTTTCACCTCCTCCATAGATAGTGCCTTTAACTTATACCAATTACTTCACCCTGGCTTGGGGAGTTACTAGCTTCAGTTGCGGACATGTTAGTATTCTAGCACACACAACCACAAGAAAACCTGTATTGAAATCTTTTCTCTTTTTGATTGGGATCAATTTGATTTCCTACTTCCAATTTCTCATTTGTCTGTGGGTCCAATACGGATGCTAGCCCCCAAATTTCTGTTACGACCAGGTGAGGAAGGGGTCTCAAGCTCCCCTCTCGCCCTTTTCCTGGTTTGGCCTTAACAGGGTTCAACTTTTAAAACAACAGTGTTTTTAGCTTCCCCTCAGCAAGTCCTTGCTCACTACTCTCTAATTGTAATTGTAAAGGAAGCAATCAGACAGGCTTTCTCAGGTTTAAACAAGAAATGTGTAAGTTTATTAACCTTAAAGACGGGGCTAAAATGTGGCGAGTCGAAGAGACTTAGTAGTTGGCAGGAAAAAAGACAGAGGCGCAAGGGGAGAGCCAACTGTGCAACAGCCCCGACAAACAAATTTCTCTGCAGCACCTGTGGAAGAGCCTGTTACTCTAGAATTGGCCTTTATAGCCACTCCAGGCGCTGCTTCACAAACCACTGACCACCTCCAGGCGCGTATCCATTGTCTCTCGAGATAAGGAGGCCCAAAAGAAAAAGAAAAGAAAGAAAGAAATTAACCTTAACACTCACAGGAGTGGCAGCAGTATTCCATCACTTCCCTGACGTGAAGAATATACATGGTAGTAAGCCACTTGGCACCCATTGCTACAGTATTGATACGACTGATCAATAGTGACCCCAACCCCGATGTTGACAGGGAGGAAGTTAGCAATAGCGGAGGCCAGATTGAACTTTTTTTATTGGAGATGGTCATTGCCCGGCACATATGTGGTGCAAACACTACTTGCCACTTATAAGTCTAAACCTGGATGTTGACAAGGTCCTGCTGATGTGTACAGCTTCATTATCAGAAGGAGTTGTGAATGGAGCTGAATACCATAGACTCATCAGCAAACAGTTCCATTTCTAACTTTACAACAGAAAGAATATCACCAAGAAGCAACTAAAGATAATTGGGCCAAGGATGCTGATCCTGAGAACACCAGCAACAATGTCCTAAGGCTGCAATGATTGGCATGATTGGCTCCTGACATGCATGACCATCTTCCTATGGATCAGGTATGATTCCAGCCATTAGAGGGATATCATCCTAATCCCCACTGATCTAAACTTTGCTTGGGCTGCATGATCTCATGCTCAGCTGAATGCTGCCTTGATATCAAGGGCAGTTACTCTTATCTCTCCTCTGTCATTCAGCTTGTGTGCATGTTTGGATCATGGTTGAAATGAGGTCTGGAGCAGAGTGGTTCGGCAGAACCCAAGCTATGCAAACTTAGCCCGCTGAGCTCTCTTTTTAGTGCTTCTCCTATTTTCCTAGTCAACTGGCATTGAAGTGAACTACAGCTACTAACTGCACCTGAAAATACTTCCTTAGGCCCCAAAATTTTTTTATACAAAAGCATTTGTACAGGAGTAACTGTCACCTGAGAATTACATTGCAAAAATGGTCCAATATCTTATCTGGCTCAGTGTCAGTTTTTGTCTGATAATGCTCCTGTGAAGTGCCTTGGGTTGTTTTACTCCATCAATGCCACTATATAAATTCGATTTGTTGTTGTTCATCCATAGCTGCTACATGGACATCCTTTACAATAACTGTCCATTACGAACAAAATCAAACCGTGCTTTTATTAAAGACATTAACACCGCACTTTTCAAAATGGAGCTTTCAAGAAGAACACAGCCTGAGTACAGGCACCACCTCCATTACTCCCTGCTGTAATATCTGTTAAAAACATTGCAATTTGTACTGTGTTACCTTCACAGCTAAGAAATTCAGTCCGCTCTCATTGGCCAAAGCTTTTGCTATCATTGTCTTGGAGCATCCAGGAGGTCCATACAGCAAAATTCCTTTGGGAGGCTGAATCCCCATTCTGGCAAAGGACTCTGGGTGTTTCTGTGGCCACTCAATAGCCTGCCTGAGTTTCAGCTTCACATTTTCCATCCCTCCTATGTCCGACAAAGACACCTAAACAAGGAAAAGACATTGATCAGTCCAGGATCACCTTACATATCCAAACATTTTCATTTTCCAAATAACTGCTGGATACTAAATAGCATGCAAACAAAATATTATCCTTTGTGTTTTATAATGTAAAGAATGCTACAATGGAAAATCATACATAATATCACTTGTGTTAAGTTTAGGAATAACATCCAAGTTTCATGTCAAAGAGACCACTGTTTTACAATTTTCTTTTTTCCTCTCCTCAAGACACTTGTGTATTAATGTCCAAGTGTTAATTTTTCATCTACAAGTCTAAAAAGTTCAATCTTCTCCTCATTTTCCATCAGGAATAACTAGGCAAAGGTTAAGGGACTCATATCCAGGGACTCATTTTCCATCAGAAATAACTAGGCAAAGGTTAAGAGCACAAACCCCAACTTATTTTCCCCTCTCTTTAATGAGGCACACTGCATTACCTTCACCAACATTACTGCTGCTATTGCCTGCTAACGCAGCACAAAACTGGAATCAAAATTGGGACTTTTAAGGAAAGGTATTAGTCTCGGCAAAGATAGTCCCAGATTTCTGGAATCTCATTTATGAGAAAATGAAAGAAAGTTAGTATTGTCCTCATTGCAAAGTGGCCTAACATAAATTTTGAAAACTATGAAGGAAACTGATGAAGTTGAGCCAGAGAAACTACTCACAATAATAAAAAAATCAAAATTAAGGATTATATTGTAAAAATTAGGAATCTGTATTACTTATTAGGGTTTAAACCAGAAGCTATTTCATAAAAGGAGTTATAGAAATGTAGAATAACTCATCAACGAAGGCCAACATACTAATAGAGCTTGAAATACCTAAATGGGTTTTGAAAGGAAAAAGAGGATTGATGCAAGAATATCGGAAGATGGGGTTGAAATTAAACAAAAGCAGGTTTTCTGGGCCAAACTGTCTTTTCCTGCTCCTAAAATTTCTACAGCACCATACATTTATCCACAGGGAGATGTTCAGGGAGTTTTGACAGCACCATCCTTCAATTCTCTTAGTTGCTACAGAACTGAAAAATTCTCAAGATTACAGTCTCAAAATGGAAAGAATTCCATCCACCAAACGCTATAGACTGGGCATGCCATCAAGCCTGTGATACACGAGGGATTTGAATACTCGTGTTATCTGAATCATAACCTACCACAGTGCCATCTGAACTCAATGTGCTTATTACAGATTACTCCTGGCTATCTATTATTTGCCTAATCTGCATCTTCTAGCAGTTGACGCAACAGTTACTTTGAGAGCGACATGTGAGCAGGTCTCCTCTTGTGCATTGAACCATTGAATATCATGGGGAGACTAAGAGTAAGACAAAAAAAAAAGTACATGAAAAAAATAAAAACAGGTGATGAGGTGGGATGAACAAACAACTGTACAAATTTCAATTGCTGACCAACCTCATCAATTATCACATACATAGCAAGCAGGTTACAGCATTGGCTGCCAGACTGTTGGCAGGCTTAATTTATCAACATAAAGCGGTCAAAGAGTGGCTAGTGATATGTCATGATATAGATAGTAGAGCTTGAAGTGATGACAAACAGCATTAACATTGTCATGCAGGCCCCCACCTGCCAAGAACGAGGCACATTAATTTCGCCAGATGGACATTAAACTTTAAATTGTTGCTGGGAAGAAGAGAAGGCCTGTTACAAGGAATTGCCAGCCCCCTGGCCGGAAAGACATTTTTACATATTAGCAGACAGTGTTGGAACAGATTGGGAGCTATCCCTTGCTCCCAATACACAGAACAGACCTGATCAAACCAGGTTACGTGACCACACTGCTGGCCAACTTGGGGAGTTTTAAATTGTAGAGAGTGTTTAAACTGGCAGAAAGCTCTTGGCTCCTGGATTGAAAGACCTCCTCTCCTCTACTCCCAACTCTTCCTCACGGAACTGAAACCCACTGAAAACACATGAACCCCAAGAGAGAAAAGTCTCCTACAGTGAACAAGGTTTAAGAATAATACTGGGCCCCAACGAAAAGCAAGATCAACCTACAAAAGGACAATACAATGAGCTCGAAGAACCATAACAAACTCTTCAGATATTGCCTCAAACCGTTCCACTTTATTTTTCTTCTGCTCTTTTCTGTCTCTATTTGCACGTGCATATCGCGTATGCATGCTAGCGTGGGGTGCTGTAGGCATTAACCAAATTCGAGTTTTAGTTTAAGCTTTAATAAATTTCACCTTTCTTCTTTAAACCTAAGGAAGCCGGTTTGGGCTCATTTCTTTTCCTTATATTTGGAAAGCAGTGAAGAAGGATTCACCAAGGGGAGCTCAAAACACAGAGTGTTTAAAATTAAACCCTGTTACAGTAAGACCAGGTGAAGGCTGAGAGGGACCCCTAGACACTTTTCCCACCTGGATGTAACAACATAAGTAGATTCTGATGAAGGATCACTGACCTGAAACGTTAACTCTGATTCTCCCTCCACAGATGCTGCCAGACCTGCTGAGTATTTCCAGCATTTCTTGTTTTTATTTCAGATTTCTAGTATCTGCAGTATTTTGCTTTTATTAACATAAATAGGTTAATGCTTCACAACTAATAAACAGTCTGAGTTGATGATGCTGTATTCTATCAAGAGTTCTAGATGGGAATAACATTTTTATAACAAATACCTTCCCTAGTCAGGAAAGAGAATTTATTCCTAATTTTTTTTCCTCAAACATCACAAAACTTAGAGGGAAACATAATTAACTGAATTTTATTAGCTCACTTTAAAAATGGCGGTCTGCACAGGTGGAGCCGCCGCGATATTGAGCATGGTGGCTCATTATCATACCTGCAACGCCTCCAAATGACGTGAAGGGGCAGGATTTCCGGCGCTGTGATTGGCATCGGGTCACATGAGGAGCAGGTGCTGGGGCACTATTTAAAGGGTAGCCAGCCCTGCTTTCTTTCATCTGTTGATACAACAACCTTGCAGCTGCAGCTTAAATTATTTAGACTGTGCATTGACCAATGGAGTTGAAGGACAGCATCAAAATTCAAAGATGGCAGAGGTGCGCTCCAGAGTGGCCCCAGGGTTCAGCAATCCTTCCCTGCGCATTCTACTCCAGGCTGTGCTGGCAAGGCGGGAGGTCCTTTTCCACAGCAATGGCAACAGGCCCTCCCGCATGACCAAGGCAGCCTGGCTGGAGGTGGCAGAGCAGGTTAGTAGCCGTGGGGTCATCTGACATGATTGGGTCCAATGCCGCAAGAGGATGAACGATCTGCTTCGCAGCGCAAAAGTAAGTGGCACTTTGTATCCTGGTTGTGCTGAACCTTTCTGCCATGTCCATGCCAAAGGCAGGGAAGTTGGGCAGGGAGGAATGTGTGACATCAATGGATGAAAGTATGAAAGAACTCACCCTTGTCTGCCGCTCAGAGCATGGCACCTACATGAGTGGCTCACTCAGTAGTGCATACCGAGCATTCCCCAACTTTGGGCACAGCACCCCTCTTCTGACATGTGTCATATTGTTGCCTTGCCATGCTTAATCTCTGCTGCCTTACTCCTCCAGGCAAAAAGGGCCCACAATGCTCGGGAGGCGAGCCGGACTGGTGGAGGAGTGTCAGATCTGCAAACGCTCACACAGGCTGAGGAGGCAGCACTGGAACTGGCTGTGACACATGTGGACCGTTCAGTCGGTGACAGAGAGCTCGGGGTCCTGGGTGAACGTACAGCCATTTGATATATAGAATGACATGAAAATCTTATTGTTTGAGACAACGCTGTCATAATCGTTACATGTGCACCATTAAGACTGACAGTGCGCTCTTCTCATTGTATCTTGCAGTTTAACACTCTGAATCGACCCCAGTGGCCCAGGACTCCTCCTGCACCTCAGAGGAAGAGACATCCTCAGAGGAAGCAGCGTCACATGACACTCCCACACCTTCCACCAGTGCAGATACAGTCACCTCGGTGGGAATGCAATCGACCATAGAGTCTGGGTCACAAGCTGGCGAGAGCACAACACACGTGCCCGAGCAGCTGACTGAGCCTGAGACAGCCGAGGCCCCTGACAGTTGGAGGACTGTGAGTGGCCTGGCCCATGTTGAGCCCAAGGCTACTGAGGACCCTCTGTTGTTGACAGCACAGGGCATGCTGGAGTGCAGTAACAGTCTTGGCGACATCTGGTGGAGATGACATAGGCCTTGCGCAGCCTTGAGCGGATGATGGGAGAGTCCATCCAGGCCATGACAGCTGTCACGTCCCAGGCAATAGAGCGCATGGCTTCATTTATTGAGACAGCAGCGGCCAACTTGGTGAGCCAGAGTCCATTAATACGGGTTGACCTGCAATCCCTCGCTGAGGTCATCAGATCCATGCAGCAGTGGCAAGGCGAGAGAGGGAGCAGGGCCATGGAGACTGACCCTGCTCCTTCCCAGGAGAGCAGAAGGGTTCAAACAAGCCCTGAGATGGAGGAGGCGACCCTGCGCGCCATATCTGTGGTCTTCCCTCAAGGCAATTCCAATGTGGACGCTGGCCCCTTCACCGGTGAGTCAAGCTCCAGCAGCCACGACGTCCGAGGAGAATTCTGCACTGACGCAGGATTCCCCCAGCCAGCCGAGGCCCTCCAGGTCTTGTGCGTACAGAGAACAACCGCCAAACTCATCCACAGCCAAACAGCGTTCTGATCAGCAGCCTTCCTCCAGTCAAGCTGCTAGAGCAGAGGTGGCAACCGGAAGGAGCACTCGCAAACATTTCAAAAAAACACCGTGACACAAATGGGACTGCATGGGTGACACTACACTGTAAAAAGTTGCATCATTAAATGTTCTTCACTAACATGTGTGTCATTTTTACTATGTGAATGACATGTGGCAGCATGTACCAATCATGTCTCCTCCCATTACATCATCGGCCTTTCAGAACTGCCAATGTATGGAATAACATCATTGCCATGCCAGCATTACTCATGTGCCTCTCCACGGATACAGTAACATGGGAATTGGCTCAGTCTGCTGATGCCAGTAATGGTGGAGACAAAGATGTTGCAGATGCAGACTGCTGCACAACAGGTGAACATGGGTTAAAAACAGAAATGCCAGAACCACTCAGCAGGTCTGGCAGCATCTGTGAAAAGAGAAGCAGAGTTAACGTTTCGGGTCAGTGACCCTTCTTCGGAACTGACAAATATTAGAAAAGTCACAGGTTATAAGCAAGTGAGGTGGGGGTGGGGCAAGAGATAACAAAGGAGGTCCAGATTGGACCAGGCCACATAGCTGACCAAAAGGTCACAGAGCAAAGGCAAACAATATGTTAATGGTGTGTTGAAAGACAAAGCATTAGTACAGACTAGGTGTTAATATACTGAATATTGAACAGCAGCAAGTGCAAACCTGAAAAAAACAGTGGGTAAGCAAACTGAACAGACTAAGATGAAATGAAATAAATGCAAAAAAAAAATTTGTAAAAAATGTAAAAAAAGAATGTAAAAAAAAAAGGAAGAAAAAATGACTAAAAATGAAAGTAAAATGGGGGGCTGTCATGCTCTGAAATTATTGAACTCAATGTTCTGTCCGGCAGGCTGTAGTGTGCCTAATCGGTAAATGAGATGCTGTTCCTCGAGCTTGCGTTGATGTTCACTGGAACACTGCAGCAATCCCAGGACAGAGATGTGAGCATGAGAGCAGGGGGGAGTGTTGAAATGGCAAGCAACCGGAAGCTCAGGGTCCTGCTTGCGGACTGAGCGGAGATGTTCCGCAAAGCGGTCACCCAGTCTGCGCTTGGTCTCCCCAATGTAGAGGAGACCACACTGTGAGCAGCGAATACAGTATACTACATTGAAAGAAGTACAAGTAAATCGCTGCTTCACCTGAAAGGAGTGTTTGGGGCCTGGGATAGTGAGGAGAGAGGAGGTAAATGGGCAGGTATTACACCTCCTACGATTGCAGGGGAACGTGCCATGGGACGGGGTGAGGTGGTGGGGGTAATGGAGGAGTGGACCAGGGTGTCGCGGAGGTAACGATCCCTTCGGAATGCTGACAGGGGAAGGGAGGGGAAGATGCGACTGGTAGTGGTATCACGCTGGAAGTGGCGGAAATGGCGGAGGATGATCCTTTGGATATGGAGGCTGATGGGGTGAAAAGTGAGGACATGAGAACCCTGTCACGGTTCTGGGAGGGAGGGGAAGGGGTGAGGGTAGAGGTGCGGGGAATGGGCCAGACACGGTTGAGGGCCCTGTCAACCACAGTGGGGGGAAATCCTCGGTTGAGGAAAAAGGAAGTCATATCAGAAGCACCGTCATGGAGTTGAAGGAGAAGTTGTTCAATGTGAGAACAAGTTCAGCAAGGCGGAGGAGGGTGGTGGTGGATGGGGACTGGTTGGGCCTCTGTTCCAGGAGGAAGCGGAGAGCCCTCAAACCATCCTGGTGGGGGATGGAGGTGTAGAGCGATTGGACGTCCATAGTGAAGAGGAGGCGGTTGGGACCAGGAAACTGGAAATTGTCAAAATGACGTAGGGCGTCAGAAGAGTCACGGATGTAGGTGGGAAAAGACTGGACCAGCGGAGAAAAGATAGAGTCTAGATAGGAACAAATAAGTTCAGTGGGGCAGGAGCAGGCTGACACAATGGGTCTGCCGGGACAGTCCCGTTTGTGGATTTTGGGAAGGAGGTAGAAGCGGGCTGTCCGGGGTTGTGGGACTATGAGGTTGGAAGCTGTAGAGGGAAGATCTCCAGAGCAGATGAGGTCAGTGACAGTCCTTTGGACGGTGGCTTGATGTTCGGTGGTGGGGTCATGGTCCAGAGGGAGGTAGGAAGAAGTGTCCGTGAGTTGGCATTGAGCATCTGCAAGGTAGAGGTCGGTACGCCATACGACAACAGCACCACCCTTGTCTGCAGGTTTGATGACCATGTCGGGGTTAGACCTGAGAGAACGGAGTGCCTCAAGTTCAGAGGGGGACAGGTTAGAGTGAGTGAGTGGGGCAGAGAAATTGAGATGACCAATGTCTCGCCGACAGTTTTCAATGAAGAGATCAAGAGCGGGTAAGAGGCCAGGGGGAGGGGTCCAGGTAGAGGGAGAATGCTGGAGGCGGGTGAATGGGTCTGCTGGTCGGGGGGAGGACTCCTGGTCAAAGAAGTGAGCCCGGAGGCGGAGGCGACGGAAGACGAGCTCAACGTCATGCTGAGCGCGAAATTCATTGACGTGGGGGCGTAAGGGGATAAAACTGAGACCTTTGCTGAGTACAGAACGCTCAGCATCAGACAGGGGGAGGTCAGAGGGTATAGTGAATACACGGCAAGGGGTCAGATCAGAAGGGGTGGGGTCAGAGGGAAGTGAAGCGGAAGGAGAACCTGGAGGAGCATTCGTCCCCATCAGCTGCTGGAGCTTGCGTTCCTTAACACCTGAAAGGAAGAAAAAAAGTTTTTTGTTAATGCGTCGGATGAGACGAAAGATGAAATGAAACTGCGGAGTAGAACAGCTTTGAGATAAGGTGAGGCGGTGCTGCTGGAGAGAGAGGTCCAGTGTGTGTATGTGGCGGCGCATAGCACTGAGTGTGGATCTCAGGATGCGGCGAGAGTAGCAGTCCGAGGAACGTTGTATTTCTCGGAGATACCTGTGATCCTGGGTGGTTTCAAAGCATGATGGGTGAAACTGCAGTTGGAATCCACATGGAATAAGTCGGAGCCGGAGACAGTCACTGAGGAAGGAGATGTGGCTGTGAAAACGAGTTTTGGTAGATACCTTATCAAACACCAGGAGGGAAATAGAAAGCAATGAAGGTGAACAAGGTGAACATGGGTGCTGTGTGGCTTGCAGAGTACATGGTGGTTTTATGTCGTGGAGAACCTTTTATCAATAAGGCATTGCCGTGCATCCCTTGCTCCCTGCTCGCCTGCCATGTGGCGCCTGGATGCTCTCTGTCCTCCCATATGCCTTTCCTGCTGTAAGTCTTCTGCATCCTCATCGTCTGAGGAGTCCTGCTCACGTCTCTTCTTATCCTGCAAGGCCTCCACCCTATTGAGTGCATAGTTGTGCAGAGCACAACAAGCAGCAACTATACGAGCTACCCTTTCCAGTTTGTACTGCAGGACACCACCCGATCTATCCAGGCATTGGAAGCACGTTTTCAGCATGCTGATCACCTGCTCAATGGTGGCTCTTATAGCTCTGTGGCTGCCGTTATATCTCTCCTCTGCATCAGTGGTGTGGTTTCTCGCTGGGGTCGGGAGCCCTGTCTGCAAGTGGTAGCCCTTATCTCCAAGAAGCCACCCCTCGATGTGAGACAGTTCATTGAACAGCAAAGGCAACTGGGACTGGCACAGAATGAAGGCGTCATGGCAGCTGTCTGGAAAGCGGGCACATATTTGCATAAAGTGTTTCCAGTGATCACATACAAGCTGCATGTTGAGCGAGTGGAATCCCTTTCGGTTTACGTACGCAGCTGGTCGCCTGGCAGGAGCCTTGATGGCCACATGGGTGCAGTCTATGACCCGTTGAACCCGTAGGAATCCCACAATGGAGCCAAAACCGATGGCCCTCTGATCCCGGCTCTCAGGGTCTGTTCTGAAGTGGACATAATCATCGGCCCTTCAGTACAGGGCATCGGTGATCTGCTGACTGTGCGAACCCACAAAGGTCTCCGGTGGGTCCCTGAAATGATGCAGAGGCATAGAAGTTGACAGCCACTGTCACTTTGAAGGCCACAGGCATAGGATGTCCACCAAAGCCCATCGGTTGCAGGTCATCATTAAACAGAGCACAGGGATGCGTCACGAGTCTCTCTCGACATCCACAGTCGCCTCTGACACTGGCGCTCAGACATCTGCAGGTATGTCATTCCGGACCTGTAGATGCGCGGCAATCTGTAGTGGCGAGCTCTACTTGGAGGCTGCTGCTGCTCATGACCAGGGGCTTCTGTGTAGGCTGCACCTGCCTGTTGGTTTTGTCTGCAGCGCATATGGCTCCTCACGACAAGCGGATCAATGAATATAGGGCGTACCAACCCCATCTCCAAGTTGCAATTAAACTCGGTTCCTTCACTTTTTCGAAGGTACCTAACAGGGCAAAGAATGATGTTGACTGGTACATCAGGTGCGTTCAGGCATCAACTATGTGGCGTAGCATGGCATTATCCGTCTTAGCTCCCACTAAGTGTGGCACAGTATGACCACATTCAGATCGTAGCAGTTGCATTGATTGGCCCACCAGCCAGATTACCTTTAAAATGCCTACCATTTATGGCACCCTCCCCACACACAGGTTCCTGGAGTGCCATTGTTCCTCAACTCACACAAACATTCAATGGCGCAGAGCTCCCCCCTTTACAGAGGGAGGGTATGCAGTAGCTCCCTTGATGCCTGCAGAGTTGCGCCCCTTATAACGTACGTCCCCACACAACTCCCTACACGTATGAAGAGTTGTGCCCCCAGTTATACCATCCCCCTCCCTTCATGTATGCAGAGTTGTGGCCCCAGTAATACCATCCCTCCTCCCTTCACGTATGCAGAGTTGTGCCCCCAGTAATACCATCCGTCCTCCCACTTCCCTTCATGTATACAGAGTTGTGCCCCCTTTAATGCATTCCCCCTCCCACCTCCCTACATGTAGAGTTGTGCCCCCTTTAATGCATTCCCCCTCCCACCTCCCTACATGTATAGAGTTGTGCCCCCTTTAATGCACTCTCCCTCCAACCTCCCTACATGTATGCAGAGTTGTTCCCCCTTTAATGCACTCCCCCTCCCACCTCCCTACATGTATGCAGAGTTGTGCCCCCTTTAATGCACTCCCCCTCTCACCTCCCTGCAGGACTGCAGAGTTATGCCCCCGTCTTGCCCCACTATCCTTCACAGGCTCCGAGCACTGCAACCTCTGTCCCGCCAGCTTTTATCAGTTGGCAACGAGATGGCAGGTGAGACACGGCCGTTCAGCTGAATATTAGCTTTTTCCAAATTGGCAGCGGGATGCATAATGAGGCAAGGTAAGTAGCACTTTATATACATAGATTTGGCTCTTGTCGCCGAGTGGTGGGGGGGTCCGCTGGCAATATGGGGTGGGCCTCTCCCGCAGGCATTTTTCGGGCCTCCCTGCCACGACCCCCGACGTCGGGGAGCCAGTAAAATTCAGCCCAATATTTCACTATGTTCATTGGAAGTCAGGGACTATAGTTAGTAAAATCAAACTGACAACAATAGTGGTTAGAAAAATACAACAATAGCCATTAAAACATCCCCACACAAACACAGAAGTTTCTTTAAAAATATGCTCGACAAGTAGAAAAAAATAAGCATCTCAGATTGTCAAAAAGGAAATGCTTTTAGCACCAATATTTATCTTGATTCAATTAAAATTTGGAACATGTGCATATAATCATGTCAAAAACACAATGGCCTCAATATTAAAATGAAGATGACCTACGAGCAGGGTGGGTGGAATTGCATGGATGAAACCCGGAAGTCAATTGAGTGAGTTGGAATCTGCGACCTCAATTCATTTGTACCAATTAATTTTGATATCTGGATTTTGCATTTTCAAGCTGTGCGGTGGGCGTGATGCGTACCTGCATGATGTGATCTCAGCAGTACTTGAAGGGGCAGAGTACAAATGGAAACTGGCATAGAGCAAGGGAAGGCCCCAGATTTAAATGATGCATCGGTGGAATTACTCCTGGGTGGTATCTGGAGTAAGAGGGACATACGCTTTCCCAGCAATCAGAGGAAGAAAACCACTGCTCTCACAAAAAAGGTATGGTTGGAGGTCACTTAGGAGGTGAGCAACAAGAGCACTGTGCCCAGGTCTTGGATGCAATGTAGGAATCAGTTTAATGACTTAATCAGGTCAGAAAAAGTGAGTATGTATTCTGATTCAGCTACACCCTGAGCTTTAAGTACCCTGCCACTCTCCTCACTCTGTCTTGCTAAGTGTACTCCATCACTCCTCACACCCATTCAATTTTCAGCAGTACCCAGCCTTCACTTTCTATGCACTTCCCATTTATCTGTCCACTGTTGTCACTCATCTCAAGTCCTTATGCAAGGTGATGCATCTATTTCATAGTTACCCTACTGTATTCATGAGTTAAATACCTCAACTTCATTCATAAGTCTGTTTTTTCACCCCTTGTAGGAGAGAGTGCAAACCACAAGGGAAAAGGAGTGGACTGGAAGTGGCCTGCCACAAATAAGGCAGCTCGCTAATGCACAGGCGGAAGCCCTGAAGATAAGTGGCATGTCTGCATCTGTTTCAATCAGAGATGGAGAAACATGGAGCTCCCAGATAGCTGGTGACAGAATTACAAATGTCTCTGACACAGATATACTGACTTCATTTCATCAATGATGGAACTATGAGAAGATTGAGTATGGCGATTGTCAAGATTGAGACTTTCCCTTTCTTTTGTCTTCCAGGGCCTTCACATTTACAGCTAGTGTTGCAGGACACGCACGAGGATGAAGCCTCAGAGGACCTCACTCCTTCTGACGGTGCACCCTCAAAATCTACAGGTATGCAGTAGTGTAGATACTCGCACTTTGGTGGGTCCACATACAGTTAATTGGATTGTCACCTGGTGATGCACACCACATAAATGAGCATGAGTAGATACTCGTGGTAGGACAGCTGTGGAGAGTCAGGGAGTGCAATCCTGTCCAAGCTCTGCTCATCTGGACACAGATGTTGAACCCCAGGACCACCATCGAGAAGGAAAATGCTAGAGATCCAATAGCAGCTTTGCCAAGTACTGCCCAAAATGCTCCAGACACTGCACATTAATGGACAGGATGGAGGAATCCAACTCGATTGCTAGTGGATTGGTGGTACAAGGAATTGCAAGAATATCTGCTACAGAGAGAGTGGCCGTCTCCATGGCACTTTAAGCACGGCTCTGAAAAGAGTCCATGCAGGCCATGACCACAGCCATGCAGGAGATGTCTGCTGTCTTAAACAGGATGACAGATACCTTAGCCGTGGCCTGATCGCCATCGTTGGTCTTCAACAGAGTGGTAGGCGTGATGTGGCACTGGTCCAGGAGAAGGATGACGGTGAAAGAATACATGGAAGTGGGAACTCCACTCAAAGTGCTCCCACTTCTTAATCATTTCTCATCCACCACCACAACCCCCCCACCGTCACCCCCCCCAATCCTGCCAGTATCCTACATGCTGCCTCATCTCCTGATGGTCGAGTCCACCCCTGCACAGCTGCAAGAGGAGCAGTCCTTAGCAGGGCTCTCAGAGGCCCCAAAATCCAGATGGTGTAGGCCAAAAGCATCTCAGCAGTCAGTGTAGGGATCTGAGCAGCCTGCCCTCTACCTCTGCTGAAGTTGCACAGAATGCACCACGTAATAGTGATAGAAAATGCAAGGTCAAGAAATTGTAATTCATCAAGGGCACGAACCTGGGTTTTGACAAAATATTATGTTGTTAAGTTTCCTTTTTTTATTTAATGGCACATAAAATTTATTGATTAGCACCACTATTGCCCATTATTGTGTTCCAAGTGGTAGCTCATCCTTTCACTTGTTTCATGATGAATTCCAAGACTCATTGGGCAGAAATGCAATGGGTGGGTGAGTGGTTTAAGAACTGTTTAGTGCAGTGGCAGGGCAGTCCAGGTGGTAGGAATAAACCACAGGATTTCATTTGTTGCACACTGTGAACCTTTGCAATATTGGGGCATCCCTAGCATCCTGGGCAGCAATGTACATGATTAATCTGATAATGGCTTCCCTATCTTCATCCTCCTCCCCCTGCTCCTCCACGATGTTCTCCACGTCCAAAGATGAATGATGAGCCCCTTCATCCTCCTCTACCTGCAATCTTTTCTACTGCCCAATGTTGTGCTGTACACAACACACCATTATTATTCTGGAGACCTACGCTGCAAGTACTGAAGGGTGTCTCCAGATCTACCTAGACAGCGGAAGCGCATATTCAACATTCCAATGGCTTGCTCAATGACACATCTGGTGGACATGTGGCTCTGGTTGTAGCATTCCTGTGCCTTATTGCTGGGTTTCCTCACAAATGTCATGAGCCAAGAGTGAAGGCTGCATCCCTTGTCTGCTACAAGCCAGCCCTCAAGTCTGCCTCCAGGAAAGTAAAGATCTGGAATGTTTGACACCCCTCTGCATGAAATAATGAAATCTCTGACTTCAGCAAGTAGGTTTCTTGCTGGCATCCAAATGGGCCTCCATTAAACCCAGAAATGGGTGCCTCGGAGCTAGGTTGCATTTTTGTTCCAAAAGTCAAAAATTGTAACCCCCAACTGCTCCCAACCCACCTAATTTTGGGGGTTAAAATTCCCCCCCAATAGACTTTGACAGCATGAGGCTTCCTGGGAAAAAAAGAGTGGTAGGTAGTGCACTTAACTCAGATTTCAAATCCCCATACAGCCCTTAAACCATCATTCTTCTCCAATGAAAAAACAATTATGCCTTTCACCTCTTTTTACATTATCAAACCTGAATTCAACCTGCTGGATTATCCTGACTGGCCTAATTACTGTACTTCATGCTCACTGTATCTTTGTCACAATATTTCTTCACTTACAGTCATTATAGCCAACAAGTTTGCCAGCAGCTTTCATGAAATACTCTATATCAATTCAAATACAAATCAAGGCAATTATTTGAAAATTGTCATAATTGATGTCGTGTTAAATACCACTCTCCAATTACTCAATCCCCTCACATATATGAGTTCAGGACTCTTTCACGAGTGCAGTGCTCACATGCATTAGTGGTACGAAATGTTCCAACATCAGAGGAACAGGAATACTGAGAATAATAGAGAAAAAGCTATTGAGAAAATCCAACAAGCTGAAAAACAATTACTTGGCTTTGAGTTCCCTCTTTAGACCTTCCCTCACTAACATTTGGCACTTCACAGTACATAATATACAATTTCCTTTCAGAAATGGTGGATGGTTCCTACTAAGATGTAGGTACAACCAGTTTTTAGCCAGTTAATGGATTCCATCATGTTCTTGGATTGGTGGGCAAGCATGAAGGCATAATACTAAATCACACAGGACAATATTCTTTCAACATGAAGCATGAAAGCATGCAAGTAATTGCCAACTTCTGTGGCTCCTCTCAAAGTTCCTTTACTGTGACTCAGTCAATCTGGCCAATGCTCTTTTAACAAAGAGACTGAATGGCTCCTTGGCTTAAAGATCTGGATTTTGATATTTCTGCACCACCTCAAAACACCACAGGAGCACAAATACAATAAAGTACTTTGTATACACAAATCACAGTTAAAATATATTTCAGCATCCTGAAGCAATGGGTGAGAATTTTTCCTGCGTGTTGCAAGATGCACAATATCAATATGCACTTTTTTGACTAACTGGGTCACAGGTCGCTGAAATAGCATTGCAAATTACCATGAAGAATCAAGTCACACGTCTGGTCTGTGCAACATGCAACATAATCTTGAGTTTAGTTTAGTTTAGAGATACAGCACTGAAACAGGCCCTTCGGCCCACCGAGTCTGTGCCGACCATCAACCACCCATTTATGCTAATCCTACTCTAATTCCATACTCCTACCACATCCCCATCTGTCCCTATATTTCCCTACCACCTACCTATACTAGGGGCAATTTATAATGGCCAACTTACCTATCAACCTGCAAGTCTTTGGCATGTGGGAGGAAACCGGAGCACCTGGAGGAAACCCACGCAGACACAGGGAGAACTTGCAAACTCCACACAGGCAGTACCCAGAATTGAACCCGGGTCCCTGGAGCTGTGAGGCTGCGGTGCTAACCACTGCGCCACTGTGGTTACATTCAGTAAGTAATAATAAATGGAAAAATAAAGACAGGTGAATGATGTGCGCTGTTATTAATGTACAAATTGACCAGAAACATGTAGCAAGTAACAGATACCCTGTGAATTATGAATCACAACTGGTTACTGGTCGACTTGTTAGGTTCGTGAAAATGGCATCTCGCCCTCAACCTCCCCATGATTTTCATGAAGTTGCTATATTTGCACATGAATTGCTCATTAAACTTGCCACGAAAAGTTAAATCTATGAATTAAGTACCCTTGTAATGACATGATAATTGTTAATGACTGCCCCCAGTCTGGCCCTGAAAGTGAACAATTAAAAATGTGGACTCTAATTCCTTCAGGTTATGAATTGAAGCAAGATTTTAAAAAGTCAAATTTAAAATTGTTTTCTCTTTTTCCTCTCTCTCTTAATGCAATCTTTCTTCCCCATTATTTTTTCTTCTATACCTGATTTGACAATGAATTCATCCACTCTTAAGTCTTTCCTCAATTTATTTCTCAATCTTTTAATCTCATAGGTTAAAGAGATGCACACTTTGTCCCTTTGTCCATCAAGGTCCCAGATGCCCTGTTGCCCTCGCTGAGCATTTATCAACAACTTTGTGGGCAAGATCTTTTAAAACCTTCAACGTGCAAGAACAGGGCAAACGATGAGCTGCCTGCTCCAGCAAAATCTAGGCCATTATTTTACATGACTTTTATTTTGAAATAGAGAGTGAGCTGTACAGATTAGTCATATCTGTGGAATAAAAATAGTTTCAAACTGGCAATCATTCAGATCCTGTTCATACAACACATGCAATTAATTTCCTTTCATTACAGGGGCAATTTTCCTTTGTTACTGCTATTTGAAAACAGAGTTCTGATTCCATTGTTGTTGAGCTGCTGCCGGACAAACTTTGGCACAGGCTTATACTTGGTCAAGTAATGTAGTGCCATGCAACCCTCTGTGCAAGACATAATGTCCTCTAGGGAAGGAAATCTGCTGTCCTCACCTGGTCTGGTCTGCATGTGACACCAGACCCACAGCAATGTGGTTGACTCTTAATACCCTCTGAGATGGCCTATTAAGCCACTCAGGTGTATCAGACCGCTACAAAGTCAATAAGGAATGAAACCAGACGGACTACGCTGCATCAACCAAGGCACCTGAAATGACAATGGCAAACCCAGCCCTGTTGACCCTGCAAAGTCCTCCTCACTAACATCTGGGGGCTTGTGCCAAAGTTTGGAGAGCTGTCCCACAGACTAGTCAAGCAGCATCCTGACATAGTCATACTCATAGAATAATGGGGCGGCACAGTGGTGCACTGGTTAGCACCGCAGCCTCACAGCTCCAGGGACCCGGGTTCAATTCTGGGTACTGCCTGTGCAGAGTTTGCAAGTTCTCCCTGTGACCGCGTGGGTTTTCGCCGGGTGCTCCGGTTTTCTCCCACCGCCAAAGACTTGCAGGTGATAGGTAAATTGGCCATTGTAAATTGCCCCTAGTACGTAGGTGGTAGGGAATATGGGATTACTGCAGGGTTAGGATAAATAGGTGGTTCTTAGTCGGCACAGACTCGGTGGGCCGAAGGGCCTGTTTCAGTGCTGTATCTCTAAATAAAAAAAATAAATAAAAAAATAAAATATCTTACAATGGTCCCAGACACCGCCATCACCATCCCCAAGTATGTCCTGTCCCACCGGCAGGCCAGACCCAGCAGAGGTGGCGGCACAGTGGTATACAGTCGAGAGGGAGTTGTCCTGGGAGTCCTCAAAGTTGACCCTGGACCCCATGAAATCTTATGGCATCAGGTCAAACACGGGCAAAGAAACTTCCTGCTGATTACCACCTACCGTCGCCCCTCAGCTGACGAATCGGTACTCCTCCATGTTGAACTCCACTTGGAGGAAGCACTGAGGGTGGCAAGGGCGCAGAATGTACTCTGGGTGAGGGACTTCAATGTCCATCACCAGGAGTAGCTCAGTAGCACCATTATTGACCGAGCTGGCCGGGCCCTAAAGGACATAGCTGCTGGACTAGGTCTGCAGCAAGTGGTGAGGGAATCAACACGAGGGAAAAACATACTTGACCTTGTCCTCACCAATCTGCCTGTCGCAGGTGCATCTGTCCATGACAGTATTGGTAGGAGTGACCACCGCACAGTCCTTGTGGAGATGAAGCCCTGTCTTCACATTGAGGATACCCTCCATCGTGTTGTGTGGCACTACCACCATGCTAAATGGGATAGACTTCGAACAGATCTAGCATTGCAAAACTGGGCTTTCATGAGGGCCATCAGCAGCAGCAGAACTGTACTCAACCACAATCTGTAACCTTATGGCCCGGCATATCCCCCACTCTACCATTACCATCAAGACGGGGGATCAACCCTGGTTCAATGAAGACTGCAGGACAGCATGCCAGAAGCAGCACCAGGCATACCTCAAAATGAGGTGTCAACCTGGTGAAACTATAACCTAGGACTACTTGCATGCCAAACAGCATAAGCAGCATGCAACAGACAAAGCTAAGCGATCCCACAACCAACAGATCAGATCGAAGCTCTGCAGTCCTGCCACATGCAGTCGTGAATGGTGGTGGACAATTAAACAACTAACAGGAGGAGGTGGCTCCACAAATATCCCATCCTCAATGATGGGGGAGCCCAGCACATCAGTGCAAACAATAAGGCTGAAGCATTTGCAACAATCTTCAGCCAGAAGTGCCGAGTGGATGATACATCTTGGCCTCCTCCTGAAGTCCCCAGCATCACAGATGCCAGTCTTCAGTCAATTCAACTAACTCCGTGTGATATCAAGAAACGACTGAAGGCACTGGATACTGCAAAGACTATGGACGCTGACAAGATATTGCAAGGTATTGAAGACCTGTGCTCCAGAACATGCCATGCCCCTAGCCAAGTTGTTGCAGTACAGCTACAACACTAGCATCAACCCGGCAATGTGGAAAATTGCCCAGGTATGTCCTGTGCACAAAAAGTAGGACAAATCCAACCTGGCCAATTACCGCCCCATCAGTCTACTCTCGATCATCAGTAAAGTGATGGAAGGTGTCGTCAACAGTGCGATCAAGCAGCACTTGCTTAGCAATAACTTGCTCAATGACACTCAGTTTGGGTTTCGCCAGAGCCACTCAGCTCTTGACCTCATTACAGACTTGGTTCAAACATGGACAAAAGAGCTGAACTCAACAGGTGAAGTGAGTGACTGCCCTTGATATCAAGGCAGCGTTTGACCGAGTGTGGCATCAAGGAGCCCTAGTAAAACTGGAGTCAATAGGAATCAGGGAGAAAACACTCTGCTGGTTGGTGTCATACCTAGCACAAAGGATGATGGTTGTGGTTGTTGGAGGTCAATCAGCTCAACTCCAGGATATCACTGCAGGAGTTCCTCAGGGTAGCCCAACCATCTTCAGCTGCTTCACCAATGACCTTCCTTCCATCATAAGGTCAGAAGGGGGATGTTCGTTGATGATTGCACAAAGTTCAGCATCATTCGTGACTCCTCAGATACTGAAGCAGTCCATGTAGAAAGGCAGCAAGACCTGGAAAATATCCAGGCTTGGGCTGATAAGTAGCAAGTAACATTCTGTGCCACGCAAGTGTCAGGCAACGAATATCTCAAACAAGAGAGAATCTAACCACTTCCCCTTGACTTTCAATGGCATTACCATCGCTGAATCCCCCACTATCAACATCCTGGAGTTACCATTGACCAGAAACTAAACTGGACTGGCCACATAAATACCATGGCTACAAGAGCAGGTCAGAGGCTAAGAATTCTGCAGCAAGTAACTCACCTCCTGACTCCCCAAAGCCTGTCCACCATCTACAAGGCACAAGACAGGAGAGTGATGGAATCACTCTCCACTTGCCTGGACAGGTGCAGCTCCAACAACATTCAAGAAGCTCGAAACCATCCAGGACAAAGCAGCCCACTTGTTTGGCAACCCATCCACAAACATTCACTCCCTCTACCACCGATGCACTGTGGCAGCAGTGAGTACCATCTACAAGGTGCGCTGCAGCAACGCACCAAGGCTCCTTAGACAGCACCTTCCAAACCCATGACCTCTACCACCTGGTATACAAAAGCAGCAGTTGCATGGGAACACCACCACCTGCAAGTTCCTTTCCAAGCCACACATTATCCTGACTTGGAACTATATCGCTGTTCCTTCACTGTTATTGGGTCAAAATCCTGGAACTCCCTTCAATAGCACTGTGGGTATACCTATCCCACATGAACTGCAGCAGTTCAAGGCAGGGGCTCTCCACCTGCTTCTCAAGGGCAATTAGGGATGCCCAATAAATGCTGGCATAGCCAGCGATGCCCACATCCCACGAATGAATAAAAAAATCATGCAGATGCTCATAGAGCAGATGTAACTCAGTGCCACCCATTATCCTATAAATAAAAATGCCACCCATTTACCACCCCCAGCATATAACTCAATGTCAGCCACCTATTACCCTATATATAAAAGCCACAGTCACCCATACGTTATCCTTTAATGTAATCCAATGCCATACGTCTGCTATCCCACTGGCAGCACCGAATATACGTAACTCTGTCACCTGTGTACCCTGACTGTGAGCCACATACAAGGTAGCTATCATCTTCTATATAATTTACTACAGAATAATGGAACTGGAAAACTCAAAGCAGTTTGAATATATTTAGCATTTTGAATACCAAACCAACCACAGACATTCATTTTTTTCCTTCATCAAAAGACAAGTCAGCTTCTTCCATTTTCACCATAAAAAACAATTTTGGAATCTGGTTCAAAGTAATATATCAATAAATCTCTCTAATCAAGCACTCTTCCTACTGAATCACACTGTAAGGTTGTCACAAAAGGCAAAAAAATATGATTAGTTCAAATAATCACTGCCTGTTAACTGCTGATTGGCTCAAATATCCCATTGCCTAAATGTCAATCAAAATATAATTCCATTCATTGGACATGTAAGAAAAATTATCCATCATCATAAGCAACTACCACAAAACAAATTAATCAGTTTGGTCATTTTATCCCCCAGTGCCAACAAATCCCATAAAACCAACAATTCAAATCCCTCAAAATATTGTCATTTGACTACAGGAATGTTGTGATTTGTGCCCCTGATGAGAATATAAAGAAGAGGGCAGTTGGGTCAAGCTATTGACTTTGCTTGGAACTTCAGTTCTTGGCTTAGACTTTATTGTCCTTTTTTTGTGTCTTAAAACCTAGAAAGTTGCACAACCTGAGACCTGATCTTCTGCCCATGCATTAGTGAAAGTTTCACAGTCATCATCCCTTTCCCCAAAAGTACCCTTAATATCGCAAACTTCTGCCCCATCTCCAACTTCTGTTACCTCTCAAGTCTTTAAACAGATTTTCACCTTCCAAATCCCTGCCCATCTTTCCCACCAGTCCGTGTTTGAATCTCACCAATCAGATTTCCGCCCCTGCCACAGCAATGAAACAGCCCTCGTAAAAGTCACAAATGACATCCACTGTGACTGTGATGCATTATCCTTGCTCAGCTTTCCCAACAACCCTCAACATGGTCGACCACAACATCTTTCTCCAATGCCACTCCTCTTTTGTTCAGCTGAGTGGGACTACCCTCACGTGTTTCCATTCTTAACATAGCCAATCACAGGCAGACCATCTCCAATAATGACTGCTCTTCTGGCCCCTGCCCACTACCTCTGGAGCTCCCCTAAGGATCTATCCTTGGCCCCCTTGTCATGGCATGATATGGGGTCAGCTTCCAAATAGACACTGAGGACACCCAGCACTGCATTTCCACCAGTTGTCCTGTGCTGTTTGTTATAGAGTCCTGCTTCAGCTTCCAGTTAAACACTGTGAAGACTGAGGTTACAACTCTGCAACCTCACCTCTGATTTCAGTCAGGTTGGCGAACCTCAGGAAAGATATATTCCCTTTACAGGGGTGCAATGCAGATTCACTAGAATGATGCCAGGGCTTAAAGGTTTAAATTAGGATGCCAAGTTGCATAAACTTGGCTTTTATTTTCTTGAGTTTAGATGGGTGGCACAGTGGCGCAGTGGTTAGCACCGCAGCCTCACAGCTCCGTTCGGTTCTGGGTACTGCCTGTGTGGAGTTTGCAAGTTCTCCCTGTGACCACGTGGGTTTCCGCCGAGTGCTCCAGTTTCCTCCCACAGCCAAAGACTTGCAGGTTGATAGGTAAATTGGCCATTGTAAATTGCCCCTAGTGTAGGTAGGTGGTAGGAGAATGGTGGGGATGTGGTAGGGAATATGGGATTAATGTAGGATTAGTATAAATGGGTGGTTGTTGGTCGGCACACACTCAGTGGGCCGAAGGGCCTGTTGCAGTGCTGTATCTCTCGATGACTCTATGACTCTAAACAACATGTTTAAAATAATAAAGAAATTCAATGGAGTAATGCAGGGGGAATACAGGTGGAAGAAATACAGAGCAAGAGGGTACAACCTTGAAATGAGAGCTAGGCCATTGAAGAGTGAAATAAGGAAGCACTTTTTCAATACAAAGGTAGTGGAAACCTGGAACTCATTCCCCCAAAAGGCTGTGGATGATGGGTTCATTTAAATTTTCCAGACTGAGATCAATAGATTTTTGCAGGGTAAAGAGATCAAGAGTTAAGAAGCGAAGGCAGGTTAATGTGGTTGGGATAATCAGTCATGATCTAATCGAGTACCAGAACAGCCTCGAGGATCTGAATGGCCTACTCTCCTTTCCCACACTTGTTGTCTTTCTTACCCCCACTTTCCCATCTCTTCCTCTCCCCTACCACACTCCTCCATTTCCCAACTTTTCCCGCTGCTCCACTCCCCGACTCTGCTGATACAAAGGAGGTTTTAGTATGCAAGATGTACTTGGAAATTAAAATGCCTTCCCTATAAATTCTAGTAATCAATAGATCACGACGTCAAAATGGCTTCCTTTAAAAAAATAAATAATTTTGAGCTACACGTTGCACTGGTACTCCAAAAAGGTGTACTTAAACCATTATTATTTATTGAATGACCTAACCTGCACATGCATCAGCCAGTATAAGGTTCAATGTTCTGCAGCATACCTACCAGATAGTCCACCAAACCAAATTCCAGGTGCACCAGAACTGGAGTTTTGAGCAAACAGAATTTAAAAAAAAAATGAAATTGAAGGTCCTTAAATGTTTTGCTCATTTAAGCAAAACACTAAAAAGTGTCTCCTTGCAGCAAACTAAAAATGAAAAACAACCCAGCATCATTTTTTTTTAAATACTACAAAATCATAAAATAACTTGCCTTCCAATATAAAAGTTACACAAAATTACAATCTCTTCCGGAAATCACAAGACTAACATTTGTTTCCTCCTTTCTATTCTGGAGATACTGATATTTAACATCTACACATTCTTCCCTAAGATAATATGGGAGTTTCCTCCCAAAATAAGCCATTTGTTTCTTCCTTGGCAAGTGAGCCTGGAAGCTAAAAGTAACACTTTGCAACATATACAGATATTATTTCTCTGTTGTAGTAATAACTTACTTTTGGCACATCAATAGCCACCTCCCTCATGGCACTAGGCCTGACATCATTCATCGCTTGCAGGAAATCATTAAAAGTTATCTTCACTGACTCAGCCACCATACTATCTGAAGGGTTAGTGCATTCTCCAAGTGCCCGACGCAAGGCATGCAGACCTGTCAGAAAGAAAAGCATTTTTATGGGTTACCCATTTTCTCTGGACATTACATTTTTCTTTACAAATTAGTCTCATTAATTCCAATTCATCTGCTATGATATTTCTCAAACTTTGCAAAATAATTTTAAAATGCACTATATAACTTAAATATCACTGATGTCTACTTCAAACTATTAAGAAGTGAATTATGTTCAATGCAAACACTTAAATAATTATTGCATAACACATCAAGTCAATGCAAATCAGCAATAGCTTATTCAAATAGTGTGTTCATCAATAGCATTATTTTAGAAAGAACAGAATAGAGTGGCAGTTCACAGATATGAATCTGTGATTCAAACACAAGTTATCAGTCTTAACCAATATTAAGCACTGGAGTTAGGTGGAGATTTGGCACTCTTCTTCAGAAAGGAAGTAAAGGATAGCTGGGAAGCACAGCAGGTTCGACACTGGTGTTTCATTCCTATGATTTTGGCTCAAATTCAACAAGACTGAGATGGACGTCTGTCTGTTAAGGATCTGATATACAATGAATTTGGACAATCTCAATCCAGTTCCTCATATGTGTGGACCTAAGCACAAAACTGTCACTAACTGGCAATATAACTCAGGCAGATGGAAGCATATTTCATGTAGGAAATGGAAAACATGCCACACTGCTACAGTCATCTTCTGAGGTTGGATCTCGCATATTGATGGGGAAGAGAAAAGGGAGCTTTTCTCTGTATCTGACATAACTGATTTCACTGTACTTGGAACCTGAAATATGAAGATCTTCATTTCCCAGCACTAATATCCCTCACTTTGAAAAGTACAGGTTTTTTTAAAGAAAATAAAACTGAAGGAATTTCACCCACAGGCTGCTTCTAAATAATTCTTCTTAGGGTGGCACAGTGGCACAGTGGTTAGCACCGCAGCCTCACAGCTCCAGCGACCCGGGTTCAATTCTGGGTATTGCCTGTGCGGAGTTTGCAAGTTCTCCCTGTGACCGCGTGGGTTTTCGCCGGGTGCTCTGGTTTCCTCCCACTGCCAAAGACTTGCAGGTTGATTGGCCATTATAAAAATTGTCCCTAGTATAGGTAGGTGGTAGGGGAATTAAGAGAAGGTGGGGATGTGGTAGGAATATGGGATTAATGTGGGATTAGTATAAATGGGTGGTTGATGGTCGGCACAGACTCGGTGGGCCGACGGGCCTGTTTCAGTGCTGTATCTCTAAATAAATAAATAAATATGCAGCTTTTGGTATCTAGTGATAGAGCTGCATAAGCAAAGACCTAAACTTTCAGCTATAAGTGATGTGTGGTGTCCTAAAATTGTCTTTGCCCTTACTTCATTTTCATTTCTTTCCCACTTTTGAAGATAAAGATTGTATTCAGGTATGATACCATGGCTGCCAGCATAAATGACCTCTTCCGAAACACTGAGTGCAGAAAGAGTTGGCAGGGTTTTTGAGCATGGACAAGATTGGGCAGCATCACAGCCAATCCTTATCCTACCTTTGCTTGATGCCTATATGCTCACTTTCTAACAGTGGTTACCAAATGGGAATAGGCTGATTTCAACCCCCGCCCCCCCCCCCCACTTCACCCCGCCCCCACCAACGCTCCTGTTGCATTGAGGCCAACTATAATGCCCCTACTGTTGTACCGGCTGCGATCAGCCTAATACAACACAGACCACTGATTAATTTTCAAAATGTATATATACACCTTTAGAAATTATTCTCTGTTCCTTAAAATGTGACTTACTTGCATAGTTTTCCACATCAGTTAATGGTTTCTGTGGAATATATAGACTGGAATTTCCTGAAAACACAACAGCGTATGAATGGCACACGCTGTTATTAATTTGTAAATTAGCCAGCAACTTGCAGCAAGGAAGAAATATCCCACAAATTATGAATCGCCATGGGTTGCTAGACTGCTACCACTCCACCATTAGCTTAGTGAAAATGGCAGCTTCCCCCTTAAACTCCCCATGAGTTACGTGAAGTTGCTGTCTGTTCACATTAATTGCCCATTAAACCTGCCACGTAAAGTTAAATCTAGTAATTAATAGCGTAAGTACCCTTTTAACAAAGTGATCATAGCCCAGAAAGAGAACGATTTAATCTGGAGTCGCATTCCTTCAAGTAGTGAACTCTTATTGGAGACTTAAATAATGTCAGATTTTAAATTTAACAAAACTTTCTTTTGCTTCATATCTCTTTTTTCTCTCTTAATTCAATCTTTCCTTCTCATTATTTATCTTTCTGTATCTGATTTGACATTGAATTCACCCACTCTAATTCACCCTGCTTCTCAGTCCTTTGTTTATTTCTCAATCTTTAGTTAAGCAGATACACTGTTGGTCCTGCACTCTGTAAGGACCCAGATGCCCTGCTGCTCTCTCCATGCTGTTATCAGCTGGCACTTCCAGCAACTTAAAGGGCAAATCATTTTTGTGCTGAAGGGTGCAGAAGAAAGTCTAACTAACTGGGTACGTTGTATGATGCCCTGCTCCAGCAAATTCAAGACCATCATTTTAAAAAGTTAGAACAAAGTATGGGCTGGCATACTAGGTTAGCAGATTATTCTTTCTTCACTAAACCCTGTAAAGGGTTAAAAATCTCCTTTATCTGTTGGCTGCAAGGCTCCTACTTCATGAGTTTGAGCCAACTCTAGCCAATTTCTCGCCGATATGGCCCCACAACATAAAACTGCTCCTAATTGAAACATATAAGATCCTGAGCGGACTTGACAGGGTGGATGTTGAAAGGATGTTTCCCCTTGTGGGAGAGACTAAAACTCGGGGGCACCGTTTAAAAATAAGGGGTCTTCCATTTAAGACAGAGATGAGGAGAAATTTTTTCTCTGAGGGTCATGAGTCTGTGGAACTCTATTTCTTGGAGAGCAGTGGAGGCAGGGTCATTGAATGTTTTTAAGGCAGAGGTAGACAGATTCTTGACAAACAACGGAGTCAAAGGGTATCGGGGTAGGCAGGAAAGTGGAGTTGAGTCCACAGATAGATCAGCCATGATCTTAAAGAATGGCAAACAGGGCTCAGTAGTTCGTATGTTCGTATGTAATTCAGCATTAACCGACAATCTCACTATAAGATGCTACAAGGCTGACTGGTGTGGGAAAACAAAATAGTTTCAATGCTGCAACAAGAGGTATTCTTCAAGGTTGGCACAGCTAGAGGGAGCTTTATTCTGCATCTAATCAAGCTTTTTGTGACACGGGAGTGCTCAATGCCACCCGAAAGTTGAAGTGTTCCAATTCCAGTTTCAGTACTGACATCCCTCACTTGATAAGTGTGAAAGGTCACCTCAAATAGATTTTTTTTTTAAAGTAGCACAACCTTTGAAAATTTTAGGGCTACATTTTCTTCTATTTGCTCATTTTGTGAAAAATAGGCACCGCTTTTAAACAAGGACATTTTTACTCTAAAAATATGGCTTTTGGTGTTTTTTTAAAAATGTTAAAATGTGTTTCCTACTTCACATTTAAATGTTGTGATATTTGCTCCCAATGCCATTAAGCACACTTACTGAGTATCTGATAGGTTGCCCTATACTCGCCATTATCTCTGGAAAAACTGTTCATGACGCAGATATCTGACATAATACGGCTTAATTGTTGGAAAATTTTATTTTACGTATTCATTATTCACATTGATTATTGGGTGTTGACCTTCCATAAAATAGATAATTAACGAACAAAGATGTTGATAAGAACTTAACTGTATAAACCATGGCTGTAAACTGGTAATACTTCACCCTTTTTCTACTTAAAGTTGTAAGTCATAATCCTCAAAAGATTTTTCTTTTTTAAAAAAAACATTTCCCGCACCAGTACGTTCTTCCTCCACAAATATATCTCCCTCTGCTCCTGAAGGTGCTGACTTATGCTAGAGTATGGTTAGATGGTACAGGTTGCCCTCTGGCAACTAATAGCCAAGCCTGATCTTGCCCTGAGCCAACATCCACACACATGCATTTTCAGCAGGCATCAGTGTATAACAAATCAGGAGTGAAAACGCTGCCTGATATTCCCCCACCCTAAATCTAAGAGAGGTCAATTGTTGCACTACCCAGTTTGAGATGAGCAATAGAAGCCAGGAACATTACTTAGACCATCAGCTCTGTACGGAACACACTGTTCAGCAACTGAGACTTTGAAACAGCTAGCACAATAATATTTATGATGAGATTTTCAAACAGCATTATCGAGAAATAAATTACTTGTTTTTCACATCTTTTTTACGTTTTTGCTGGAAAACAGGCTACAGGGTTGAATTAGGCTTATCACACCATCACATTCAATTTTAAATATTAGATAGGTATATCAATAGATTCATCAAAGTTCACTCCTTGCTGTCTGTTTTTCCCTCATCAGAAACTAAAAATATTGAAACTGAAAAGGTGTGTGGTTCAGTTTCGGTAGCTCGATTTGTATGGCTGCCCCACGCAAATGCAGCACTGTTATTCTCACGCTTACACAGTGACATCAACGATTTTCCTTTTCCATTCAACTGAGACATCAGAAATGGTAAAAGCATTTTTTTCATATTTCCAGCAACAGGCCTTGCACAGTGACTGAGATACAAACTTAAAACTGCAAGTCTTGGAACACAAGAGCACAAGGAGCAGGAGTGGACCATATGGCCTCTTGAGCCTGCTCCTCCATTCAATATCATCGTGGCTGATCTTCTGCTTCATCTTCACTTTCCCCATATCCCTTGATTCCTGGAGAGATCAAAAATGTATCTTTCCCAGCCTTGAATAGTTACGCCAATGTGTTTTGTTGAATGATAATTTTCTTTGGTCCACTGGCTGGAGATAGGAATTTGTTTTTTTTAAAAAAAGAGACATTTTAAAAAGACAAGCTGCCAGCAAAGTCATCCTTTCAGCTTAAGATGATCACCTAGTTTGCAATACTGTATCCTATACTGCAAAGGACTGTCAGGAGAGAGAGAGAGAAAATGTCTGCTAATTTCCTGGCCAGAACCACGGCCCAGAAAGTTTAAAGGAACTACCTGTTCTCTCAGCAAGCAGAGAAATACTGCTAACTGCTCTGTTTGAATGACTGAGTATCTGTCATGTGACAAGCCCCTCCCCATCTGTGGTTTTAAGCTAATGTTTTCTCTGCAGCAGAGGAGAAGCAACTGGACTCGGACATGAGCAGACCGAAAGTGGGGGTCCCTCTCTCTCTCTCTCCATTCCAGCTTGAAAGCTTTCAAATCCTGCTTGGTGACTAACCACCTTTGCATACTCCGGCTGCAATTAGAAACCCCATTAGAAGAAATCATCTGCATCGTTATCGCCAAGAAACCCACCGAACCAGTCATCTACCTCTTCAAACTTAAAGCCTCAGGACCACTGAATTCAGCTAGAAGCCAGACGAATCACCAAACTCCACAGACTGTATACATTTTTTAATGCAGTCTAACTCAACCAATTTACCTTTCCCCACTCTGTAACGTATTTGTGGGTGTGTAAACGTCTAGTGTGTATAAGAGTGAAAGTTGGCATGTTGTTTATTATTTTTATTAGTTTGGTTTAGGTACATCAAAGTTAACCTCTTTATTTGGTTCTTGTAATTATCATAGCAAGTAAGTAATCAAACATCTATTGAATTGGCCAGTATATCCACTTTAAGAAAGAACTAAACCTGTTATGGTCAAACAAGGAGAGGGAAAAGAGGGTAGTCCTTCAACCACTCCTCACTTGACTGGAACAGGAATTTGGGGGCTCACGTCTGGGATCAAACCCAAAGACAAACAGAAATTGGAGGCAGGAAACCAAACTGATCCCTAGCAATAATCAGAAAAATTTCAATACAGGTTTTCAGTACTAGAGTACTAAAATTGAGGTCAGTACCTTCCTATAACAGAGTGATGCAACTCGGGCAAGGTGAAAAGCCCTATCTGTTGAAGAGTTGAGGAATGTAGCTGGGCAATTAGAGATTACTATCCGTCCAAAAGCTAGGAAGCCTGAAATCCTAAAACTTGTGGCCAACCATTTTAAAATTGACACTGAAGAACCGGAAACAGGTATAGAATCTGAAACAGACAGAGGAACATTAGCTAAGATACAGTTAGAACAGAGGAGACTAGAATTAGAATTCCAGGAAAGGGAGAAAGAAAGAGAATTCCAGGAATGGAAGGGAGGGAAATCAAGTTAAGGCCGCTCGAATTGAATCGGGTGAGACCCAATGTACCCCTACCTCAGGACCAGGTGGTGAGCTCTTAAGGTTCTCCCAGTTGATACCAAAGTTCAATGAGGGGGATGTGGAAACATTTTTCATCTGTTTTGAAAAGCTTGCAAAACAGTTGAAGTGGCCAGCAGAGAACTGGACACTGTTATTGCAAAGCAAACTAACAGGAAAAGCCCATGAGGTTTATTCACTGTTGCCTGATGAGAGTTCATCAGATTATGAGATGACTAAAAATGCTATCCCGAGTGCATATGAGCTGGCACCAGAGGCGTACTGCCAAAAGTTCCAAACTCTCCGAAAGCAGCCAGAACAAACTTACATCAAGTTCGAAAAGGTTAAGCAACTCGCTTTCGACCGATGGATACGGGCATTGAAGATAAGAGCCCTCTTATGAAAACCTCAGAGCAGTGATCCTCCTCGAGGAGTTCAGAAACTGCCTTCCCATAAGAAACCACGTGGAGGAACAAAAGGTTCCAAAAGCCAGGCAGGCAGCAATCCTGGCTGATTATACATTTATTCACAAGCCCCTTATTCATTTCCCCAAGGGAATCCTTTCCCTAATCACCTCCAAATACCTGAGAAGGATAGAAGGCGGGAGGGTGATTGCAGCACGAACAGTTTCCATTGTATCACGGCAGGTCATCTTCGAGATGACTGCTGGAAGTTATGGGGAAAACCCTAGGTTTAGTCAGAGTACAAGACCAGTGCAGGAAATGGGGCCCTGATGGAAAGCACAGCAGACCAGGCTGTGGCTTTAACTGCAGCAGTAAAACTCAGTAAACCTACTGATGAGACTGTGGGAAAACTCAACAAAATCCCTGAAAGTTGCCAGGCGTTTGTGTCCAGACGAAAACTGACCCCATACCCCTCGAGTGAGGCGAGTAAGAGGGATACAGAGGCCACCCACTCCCTAGAGAGTGCACTGAATGCTAGTAAATGGTATCGGAGGAAAGTATATGCCCATATCTTTATACCGGGTGCACCTGAAGTGCGACCTTGTTTCAGGAACGGTAACCATGAGGATTGTCCCTAGTTTACCTGTGGACGGTGTCAACCTACCCCTGGGTAATGATCTGGCGGGGCGAAGGTGGTGGCTTCTCCAGTGGTTTTAGAGAGACCAAAATAAGTCAGAGCAGTTACAGGAGAAGGTCCCTGTCATTTTTCCTCACTGTGTGGTGACCCGGTCCATGGTCAAACAAGCTCCATCAGGGGAGGCTGAACAGGCACTACAGATAGATGACCCTACTGAATGGTTATCTGAAACCTTCTTTGGGAAGTTAGAGGACCTAAGGAATGGGTTAAATAGGCCTTCCTTGGTCAAGGCTCAGCAAGCCAACCCAGGGTTAAAAAAAGTTATCACAGACTGCCCATCCGAAGGTGAAGCTGAGGGAGTTCGAGTTTTTTTTTTATTCGTTCATGGGCTGTGGGCAACACTGGCTAGGACAGCACTTATTGCCTATCCCCAATTGCCCTTGAGAAGGTGGTGGTGAGCAACTGCTGCAGTCCCTGTGGGGGTAGGTACACCCACAGTGCTGTTAGGAAGGGAGTTTTATTTTTTTATTTATTTAGAGATACAGCACTGAAACAGGCCCTTCGGCCCACCGAGTCTGTGCCGACCATCAACCACCCATTTATACTAACCCTACACTAATCCCATATTCCTACCACATCCCCACCTTCCCTATATTCCCCTACCACCTACCTATACTAGGGGCAATTTATAATGGCCAATTTACCTCTCAACCTGCAAGTCTTTGGCTGTGGGAGGAAACCGGAGCACCCAGCGAAAACCCATATGGTTCACAGGGAGAACTTGCAAATTCCGCACAGGCAGTACCCAGAATTGAACCCGGGTCGCTGCAGTTGTGAGGCCGCGGTGCTAACCACTGCGCCACTGTGCCACCCCACTGCGCCACTGTGCTGCCCCAGTTCTGCGATTTTGACCCAGAGGACTACTCTTTAAAGGACAAAGTGCTGAGGAAGAAGTGAAGATCTCCTCACAGACCTGCAGAGAAAGACTGGACAGTGGTTCACCAGGTAGTATTGCCGCCAAGGGACCGTAAGGAAATATTAATAGCCCACAAGATTTCAATGGCTGGGCATGTCAGTATCAGAAAAACCCAAGCCCGCATCAGACAGCATTTTCATTGGGCACAACTCCACAAGGATGTGGTGTAGTTCTGCAAGACTTGCCACATGTGCCAGATTGTGGGGAAGCCTCAACCTGCAATAAAACCTGCACCCCTAATTCCCATACCGGCTTTTGGGGAACGATTCAGCAGAGTGTTGGTAGATTATGTGGGACCCCTGTTGAAAACAAAAGAGGGCTAACTAGTATCTTCTCACTATTATGGATGTGGCTAGTCGATTTCCAGAGACTATCCCTCTAAGAACCATCTCTGCCAAGGTAGTGGTGGAGGGGCTAACCCAATTCTTCACCCGATATGAGCTGCCTGCTGAGATCCAGTCGAATCAGGGCACAAATTTTAGATCCAGTATTTTTCAAAAGGTCATGAGTAATCTGGGCATAACCCAGCTAAAGTCCTCAGCCTACCACCCACAGTCATGGGGGGTTTTGGAGCACAATGTTCAGGACCCTAAAGACAATGATCAGGGTACACTGCTATGAATACCCCCATGACTGGGACAAAGGGCTGGGATTTCTTCTCTTTTCCACCAGGGACTGACCCAATGAGTCCACTGGATTTAGTCCCTTTGAGTTGGTTTGTGGACGCAAGGAGAGAGATCCTCTAAAACTAATCAAGGAGATATTTTTGGGACCCAGGAACAAATTTTCCCTGTTAGAAGACATCTCCATGTTCCGAGAACGGCTCGCGAGAGCCTGTGTGGTGGCTCAGGAGCACCTAAAAGCCTCCAAGACAGCTATGAAAAGGCAGGCGGATAAACATGCCAAGTCCAGAACATTTCAGCCCGGAGACCATGTGTTTGTGCTATTACCAATACAAGGAGAACCACTGAAAGCCTGGTTCAGGTACCCGTACAGAGTAATAAAGAGAATTAGCAAGGTGAATTATATAATTGACACCCCAGATCATAGGGAAAAGCAAAGGCCGTGCCGTATCAATATGTTAAAACAGTATCACAGCCGGAAACAGACAAACAAGCACAAGTCTGTCAGGCAGTCAGGAAAGAGGAGCGTGAAAGGGGCAGTGAAGACGAGTTAGAGGGAGGCTGGGAGGATTCCCAAAGCGAACCCCCTACCATCCGGGTGGCTAACACTGAAATGTTAGGGAAATTAGACAACGTACTCTCCTATTTAAACGCAGAACACAGAGGAGACCTAACAAGGCTGCTCACAGCGTTTAAAGGGATCTGCAGGGACAAATCAGGATGCACAACCCTAACCCTACATGACGTGCATGTAAGAGAGATCCCTCCCATAAAACAAAATCCCAGGAAACTGACCCAGATTCAGGAGGAAATTCAAAATGAAGACCTAGAAATTAACGATTTAAATTCTGAAGGGAGACACGGAAAACCTCATAAGAGAAAGGAAAACCCCAAGACCAAAAAGGATTTTGTGGCAGATTTGGAGGGTAGTGATGGTGGTGGTGACTGCCAGTCAAGTATCCTAACTGCGGAAGAATTGTGGGCCAGGCTGGATGAGCACAGGAAAAAACATGTACACAAAGCACTGGATGATCTTCACAAAGTTATGAACAACTTTGAATCCAGGGTTGAGTTCACTGATTATAGAGAAACTGAAAAAGGAAGATATTGTACAAATACATGAGGAACTTCAGTATATGCTGGTGCACAAGCTGACTGAACCCAGTCAAAGCAGTTGGAGTTCCCCAGTTGTGCTCATGCACAATCCCGGGTAAAAGAAAAATTAACTAGAGTCTAGCTATGACAGTGAGACTGACGAGTGTGTGTGTACAGTTTTTTTTAAATTCGTGGTTCCTGTCGTCACATTTCATTTTGCATGGCGGGGAGGCGTTACGCCAAAATACACAATATGCTCAACAATATATTCAACGATGGAGCAACCTTCTGGGCTAGAGAATTCCAAAGATTCACAACCCTCATGGCGAAGAAATTTCTCATCAGTCCTAAATGGTCGACCCCTTATCCATGCCCCATGCTCTAGATTCCCCAGCCAGGGGAAACAACCTCTCTGTTGACCCTGTCAAATCCCTTCAGAACCAAAAGTTCTACCTCAAACACATTTTTTTAAAAAAAACCATGATTATCAAGGTGAGGGATGCTAATAATCGGAAAAAAGAACCAGTGAAGGATGCTAATCATCAGAATGAAGAACCTACCAGTGTCACATCAAGCCCTCGTAAGCCAGCCACAGCACAGATGCAGAACAAAAAATCCCTCTATCCTATCCAAGTGCACAAAGAACACCCAGTATTGCACTGGTGTGATATTTTTCTGATGAATGGTTATTGACCTAAAACATTGGGCTGAATTTTCCCAGCCCCATGGCGGTGGGCCTGGAGGCAGGGTGTACAGCTCAGGAAAATAGAAGAGAGCTGAGTTGAGACGGCTCCCCGAAGCATTCCAGCCACCACGGAATTTTCCCGGGTGGGCTGGAAAGCAGATTGGCTACACTCACCACAGAGGTGGACAGCCAATTAACATTGTTAAGGCCCCAATTAGGGGTGATTTGCAGCCTCGCGGGCATTTTGCTGGCGGGGCAGTGACCTCCCTACTGTGTGACCAGACAGCCAAACTGAGAAAAGTCCGAACAAAACCTGTCCAATAGGTTCGTAATATTTCCAAAGACTAGTGTAAAAATATTAGTCAAACATGTTGATACCTAATCTATATCAAGCTCCATAAATATTGGGCACTCAATAATTAACACACTCACTTCTTACAGAAGCCTTATTTAACCTGGTTGATCATATCAGAAATATTACACATCACACAAAAGACTGATTGTGACAGGGCTCTGATGATTTAGGCATACAGATTATTGTTACCTACTATGGTGGCTCCTTGTATATCACAGGTGGAAACTATCCAAGAGGCTGGACTTTCAAAGGCCAGAGATAGGATGATATGGCACTTCATTACTCCGTGGGTACCATGATACAGCACACAAGTAAACTTACACAGCAAAAAAACTCCCTGAAAAGACATCAGTCATGTCATGTTTCTGGCCTACTCAGTCAAGTCAGAAAGGGTAGCAATAATTCTGTCACTGCAACTGCTGTGTAGTTTAAACATGTTGTCATGTAACTCACCACACATTAGGGTCATGTAAAAGTAAAATAAGGGAGGACATGAATGAATAAAAAAATAAATTCGTCCTGCTGAATGAGTGACTAGTAGCTGCTGTATCAGAGAGTGAGTGGAAAAAAAGACAGGAAAAATGGGGAAGGATGATCTGACTGTTACAATGAACTATGCTATATGCAATATTTTTTCTATATTGGTTACTTTTTTCCCTTGTCTCTAATTAAGGAAAACAGGTGGATAAGTACCTGAAAAAATATCAAAAAGGACCACACAGATTTTTTGAAAATTCATGAACAGGATGTGGGCATCGCTGGGATTTATTGCCCATCCCTAGTTGTCCTTGAGATGAGGCAGTGAGCCTTCCTCTTGAGCGCTGCAGTTGATGTGGTGAAGGTGCTCCCACAATACTATCAGATAGAATTTTGACTCAGCGACAATAAAGAAACAGTGATGTATGCCCAAATCAGGATGGTGAGGGACTTGGAGATGGTGTGCCCATTTACCTCGTCATTCCAGCTGGTGGAGGTCACAGGTTTGGGAAGTGTCAAGAGTCATACAGCACAAAAACAGGCCCTTCGGCCTATCGTGTCTGTGCCGGCCATCAAGCACCTAACTATTCTAATCCCATTTTCCAGCACTTGGCCTGTAGCCTTGTATGCTGTGGCATTTCAAATGCTCATCTAAATACTTATTAAATGTTGTGAGGGTTCCTGCCTCTACCACCTCTTCAGGCAGTGCATTCCAGATTCCAACCACCCTCTGAGTGAAATTTTTTTTTTCCCCAAATCCCCTCTAAACCTCCTGCCCCTTACCTTAAATCTATGCCCCCGGTTATTGACCGCACTGCTAAGGGAAAAAGTTTCCCTAAAGAAGCCTTGATGAATTTCTGCAGTGCACCCTGTAGATAGTACACACTGTAGCCACAGTACAGCGATGACGGAGGAATGTTTAATGTGTTGGAGGGGTACCATTCAAGTAGACTGCTTTGTCCTTGATAGCATAGAGCTTCCTGAGTGTTGTTGGAGCTAAAACTCATCCAGGCACATGGGGATTTTTCCATCAGACCCCTGACTTGTGCCTTGTTGGTGGCAGAGGCGCTTCAGGAATCATAAGGTGATTCATGATCGCTGTAGAATGTCCAATTTCTGACCTGCTCTCGTGGCTATGGCGTTTAGGTGTCTGGACTAGTTCAGTTTCTGGTCAATGTGATGCCCCAGGATACTGATGGTGGGCAACAGTAATGTCTCTGAACATGGCTGGTGGTTATGTTCTCTCTTGTTGGAGATGGTCATTTCCTCTTACTTTTGTGGCTTGAGTGTTACTTACACTATCAGCCCAAGCCTGGATGTTGTCTAGGTCTTGCTGCGTGTGGCAAGGACTGCTTCATTATCTGAGGAGTTGCAAATGGAGCTGAACAACATGCAACCATCAGCAAATTTTCCCACTTCTGACCTTATGATGGAGGAAAGGTCATTGGTGAAGCAGCTGAAGATGTTTGGGTCTAGGTCCCTGCCAGGAGAAACTCCTACAGCGATGTTCTGGGGAGAGGTGATTGGCCTCCAATGACCAGAACTATCTTGTGTGTCTGGTAATAACTCCAGCCAGTGGAGAGTTTACCCTGATCCCCAGGTAATCATGTTTTCTAGGGCTCCTTGGTGTCAGTTGGTCAATTGCTGTTTTGATGTCAAGGGCAGTCCCTGTCATCTCATCTCTGCAACTTAGCTCTTTTGTCCAGCTTTGAACTAAGGTTATAATGAGGTGTGGAGCCAAGTAGTCCTAGTGCTACCTAAGCCGAGCAGTGGTGAGTATGTTACTGGTAATAGTACTGTTGACTATGTCGTCCATCACTTTACTGGTGATTGGGAGTAGGTGGATACAGTAGTAATTGGTCAGATCGGATTTATCCTTTTCTGTACACAGGACGTAACTGGGCAATTTTCCACATTGTCGAGTAAATGCCTGTGTCGTAGGTGCACTGCAATAGCTTGGCTAGAGGCCCGGCTAGTCTGGAGCACAGATCTTCATCATTACTGCTGGAATATTGTCAGGGCCCATAGCCTTTGCTCTATCCAGTGTACTCAGTTATTTCTTGACGTCATGTGGAGTGAATTGAATTGGCTGAAGACTGGCATCTGTGACATTGGGTATTTCAGGAGGTGGTCAAGAAGGATCATCCATTCAGCACTTCTGGCTGAAGATAGTTGCGAACGCTTCAGCCTTGTTTGTCGCATTCACATGCTGGGCTCTGCCATCACTGAGCATGGGGATGTTCATGGAGCCTCCTCCTCTGGTTAGTTAGTTGCTTAATTCTCCACCACCATTCACGACTGGATGTGGCAGTACTGCAAAGCTTTGACCAAATCATTATTAGTTATGGGATTTATTAGCTCTGGCTATAGCAAGCTGCTATAGTATGCATGCAGTCCTGTACTGTAGCTTCACCAAGTTGGCACCTCATTTTCAAGTAAACCTGCCACTGTCCCTGACATACTCTACACTCCTCGTTGTATCAGGATTGCTTATCTAGTTTGATGATGATAGAGGATTGAGGGATATGATGGGTCATGGTGGTATACAATTCTACTGCTGCTGATTGTTGCGGTACACCTTTAAGTTGGTGTGGTTATGTTTTCTGTATGCATTACTAGAGAGGAAATGATGCAATGCAACATGTGACTCAGACTCTGTCTGAGCCTGCTGCGAGTGAGCAACCAGATCAGATGTGTGTACAAGTTCTCCTACTTTGTAATGCTGCTACCAACTCTTCAACTCCTTAATAAATGAACCTACGTGTTTGTGTGTTAACTATGCATTATGCATGTTTGGTGCCTTGATGTTTAATTGATAGTAAGCACAATGAGAAGAAAACACAACACGGATAGCCCACAGCACCTCATGCGTGCCTAGTTTAGAGCTACTAGTTCTGTTTTTAATTCATCACTTAGTTAGTATGGTGGTAGTGCCACACGACATAATGGAGTGTGTCCTGAGTTAAATAAATTGTTTGATTTAAAAAGAGTTGCCAAACACATACTCGAACAAATTCCATACATATTTACATTTAAATTGAACAACCACAGCCTCTTTCTTGGGTACCAGGCACAGACAAACAAAGTAAAATCTGAAAGTAAAAACAAGTGTATCAAGTTAAGCTGGGATAGGATTTCTGCTTCTGAAGTTGGATTTTACCAACTTATATAATGTGACTGAATTAAAGCCATGTTAAATTTTAGACAAATTCATCATTTTGTAACAAGCTTTAGGAACAATACAATCAGCTGCAACATTGCAGATTTGTGGGGCAGGGGGTGGGGGGGGAAAGAGGGGGGGGGGGGGAAGGTGGTGGTGGTGACAATTAGCCAGGGTTTATATTCCTCATCATTGTCCATGTGTGGATATCAGGGGAGGACAGTCATGCATGAATGCGATGCTCCCTTTGGTTAAATAGCTTTCCAACACATTGTCAGGATTCATACATGAATAATTGCCATTGTGGCAGGGCACTAGAAGGCAACCAGCAGATGTGGAAATAGCAATACCTCAGCAAACATTCAACAACTTCAGGTGATGAGAAAGGAAAAAGGGGAAAATAACAACAGAAAAAGAAAACTGTAATCTTGCAATCTGTTAGTTAATGTAAAATGTTGTCCTCTGATCCACAGCAGGGACAAAAGGTCAAAATCTGCAGAAACAAATCCCCATCTCATATGAGGAAATCTGTCTGTGATTATTTGGGCAGTCAACAGTTCAGTGGAAAAAGAAAAACATTTAACGTTAAATAATACAAAAAAAAAACACAAACTGGAAATTGAAGAAAGTGTCTTCCTGTTTCCTCTTGTCATTATCTCTGCTAGTCTTTCCAAATACTCCCCAGTGAATAGTGTAGCCAGCAGTGATGCTTAACCCTTTGAGCACTGAATTCCCTACACAACCCACAGCTCTCCAATCAAGTGTCCTCCTGCATAGCATATTTGTGAACAGTAGAATCCTCTCATGTTAAATACTGTAAATGAGAACATGACCCACGCGATCCTACTTCTGTCATTTTCTCAGACAGACTGCACCCTGGATGTGGAAGGGTTAAGGCACACAAAGCTGAGGAAGCTATCAGACATGTTCTTATCCTGTTTATTTTTTCAGGATCTGACCGAGCCTCCATAAAAACAGTTAATTCTCCAGTCCAGCACAAGGTCAAACTGTTCCAGGACCAGTCCTGTTTTCTCCCTCAGGCTACACATCAATGCTCTTCCGAAACCACTGCCGGATAAGTGAGGGACTTGTTCTGAATTAATGCAAGAAAACATCTGGTGCACGCTTGGGCAAGGAAAATCAATCTGATTACTGAATCAAGCACTTCGTTTTCCATCAACATTAACTAAAATAAGTTCATTTGTGTTTGATTGGAAATACAAGCAGCTTCCCACCAACAGTATAAAAATCAATTTTGGTAAGAGAAATTGTTTCCTAACTTGCACTGTTTTGAAAACTACACAAGGCATTTCTTTGGCTGATTAAACTTTATATTTGCCATAAAAAGGTGCTTGGCTCCCATTCCCATCATTTCTGAAGATTAATATTACTGCAAGCTGCACGTTCTGAATGTTAAAATATGTAAATAATTTGACTAATTTTTTTTAAGCAATTGATAAATATAATTAGTTTTTTAAGAAATGACCTCCTTATCTATTTAGTCAAATTCAAGCTGAATTGGCCATGATAACTTCCCTGGAATTTAAAAAAATGCATCTTTATTTTGCAAAATGTATGGAGTTGGAATTACAATTGAATTTGAAGGGCAAGATCCCTTTTTGGACATTCTAGCCTAAAAACTAACATACAACAGACATACAATTTTTTAATTCAATCCTCACCAGCGTTTATTCTAACTATAAAGTTTCCAAAGTCTATTTACATTAGTTTACATTAATTATTGCAAAGCCCCATTTTAAGAAGCCATTGCTCATGGATTCTGCTACAGCATAACCTCAATTACTGACACAAGATTTCTATTATATACACAGGAACAAATATGGGAAGAAAGGAATTGAAATAGGCCATTCAGCCCCACGAGCCTATTCCAAAGCTATGATTTAGCTTGAAGTGGAACCACACACTCAATCCAGGAGTAAACGGAATAGTGATCCAATAACACTAATAATGATCCACAGTGAGCATTTAATTACAGTTTTAAGTGGCAGAGGTCAAAAGTGGAATGAGTCAAAATTGGATCTATTGTGTAATAGGTGGGCAGAGAGAGCATGGTACAAATCTTATTACAATATATAGACTGCAATGGTCAAATATTTTACAGACACAATGCAGCTCGGTTGCGAGAGGGACAGGGATAGGTGGAGGGATGCTACCCTGGGTTGAATGGTGGAGATTTGGGAATGAATGATTATCCTAAAGTTAACATTTGGGAATCAGTGAGTCCTATCCAAAACTTTCCCACAGGAGATTAAATGGATGGATGCAGTCCATGATAGGGTAGGTCGTATATGATTTGTGGATGGAGAAAGCTTAATGATTGGAATGTCCTTTCCTCGTCCATGCTTTCTGCTTTGTGATGTTGCCCATTGTATTGTCAAAGCACAGTGAAAGCTAAACCTACATAAAAGAAAAAAAAAAACTTGCATTTATATAGTGCTTTCCCAACCTTGGGATGTCCCAAAACACTTTACAGGCAATGAAGTATTTTTGAAGTGAAGTCTCTGTTGTAATATAGGAAACGCAGCAGCTGATTTGTGCACTGAAAGCTCTGACAAACTGCAATTATTAAAGACCAGATAATCTGTTTTGTTTTAGTACTATTGATTGAGGAATAAATATTGGCTGGGACACTGGGAAGAACTCTCCTGCTCTTCTTCATAATAGTGACGGGGCCTCACTTTAATGTCTCATCCAGAAGACGGCAACTCAGAAATTGCAGTACTCCCTCAGTACTGCATTGGAGTGTCAGCATAGATTTATGTGCTCAAGTCTCTGGCGTGGGACTTGAACCTTCTGACTCAGAGGTGAGGGTGCTACCTACTGAGCCATGGCTGTCTGTCACCTCTGAGTCAGAAGGTTCAAGTCCCACTCAAGAGACTTGAGAACAAAAGCACTCTTGCTGTAGTTTCTAAAGCACTGCATTCCTTTCTTTATTATACAGTGTTACAGCCAGGTGAGTGGGGGGGAGGGAGGGGGGGGGGGGTCTCAGGCTCCCCTCAGCCTTCCTCTTATTTGACCACAACAGGGTTTATTCCTTTTAAACAGTGGTTGTGCTTACCATGAGTGTTTTATCTTTTTCTTTTATTGTGATCGTTAAAGAACCAAACGGACAGGTTTTCTTGGGTTGAAACAAGAAAGAAGTAAGTTTATTATAATTAACAATCTAACCCCGATTTAAAATAATAAAAAATATGCTACACATTCACGCACGCATTCACACGAGAATCATACGCACACAAATAGATTACGAAGGGAAAAATAGATTTGTTGGTTGGATTAAAGTCCAGAATAAAGGGAACTTAAATACACAGTCTGTGAAGTGGATGATCCGGTAGTCCTCGGGCTGAAGCTGTATTCTAGAAGTCCTTAGCTGATCAAAGTGCACTTTGTGGTTGGTCTGCTTTGCTCAGGGTTTCCTTGAAGACAGACTGGTAGGTGGCTCTCTTCCCCTGATTGCTGGCTGTAGCAGTCTGTAGGCTTGGAGGGTCCACAATCACAGACAGTTTTCAAACTTGATGTTTTCTGAGGAGAGAGGAGAGACAGAAAGAGAAGCATGCAGCCTTCTCTGTTGCCACACACTCAATTACTGCTTGTCTTCTGTGACTGTAACAAAACTCCCAGTCTTTTCAGAGACGGACAGACAGTCACATGGTTCTTTCAATCCCCTTTGTTTTTAATGAGGTCCAAAGTCTAATATCCAAAAACTCTTAGGTGGGGTTGTCAGCGTTTACCCTCTGGAGGGACATCTCCACTTATGAATGCCTCAAGATAGCTTTGACTGTCCCGCTAATGAGAATGATTTGCATAATCTACTCAGTTAGCCAAAGCATTGCTCTGGCTGGGCTTCTTGTTAGACTTTTGGCTCCAGTTCAATCTCCTGGTATTTGAGATGTAAATTGCAGTGGCCATCTTGACTGCTAGTCATTTTTAAAGTTAACTAGGTTTTTCCCCATTAAAAATCTAATATAAGATTCCAACTGATGAAATTAATATTTCTCATTTGGCATATGGGATTTTTTCTTGACAACAGGCACTGAATGTCTGTTGCTGCTTCCACGCTACATATCATTTCTATATTATATCTATTCATAGGTTGTGTGGTAGTGCAGTTATGCAACCAAGAAATCCTACAATTGCTCAGATGCTATGCAATCATGGGAGATTAGAAACAAGGGCTAAGGTACTTCTCACACAGCAGGGGAAGGGGAAAAAATCAGTAGGGTGGCGGCTGTACTCCACACCTGGGTTCCTAACACTTAACTGTACAGCAACATTAATAGACACCCATGAACAATGCCAGGGTCGAGCTGAGGCTGATGACAAATGTGTTTGGAAAAATAGAGAGACACAGCAAAAGGTAAGCCAGCTGGCAATCGAAATAATATAGGATCAGAAGTCAGCAATTAGCTCTTCCAGCCTGTTCCATCATTCAGTTAGATCATGGTTGATCTGTACCTCAACTCCATTTTCTTTTCTCCACGTGCACTTGATATTCTTACCCAACAAAAATCTGTTTGACCTGAGTCCTGAATATTTCAAATGACCCAGCATCCACAGCCTTTTGGGAGGGAAACTTCCAGACTTCTACTACCTTTTGTTTGAAAAAGTGATTTCACTCCTAAATACCATAGCTCTAATTTGAAGATTATGCCCTCTTTCTCTGGATACCCTCAGCAGAGGAAATAGTGTCCCTGCACCTAACCTATCAAATTCCTTTATCATTTTAAACACCTTAATTAAATTACTGCTGTAATTTCTAAACTCAAGAGAATAGAAGCCAAGTTTATGTAAACTGCCCTCATAATTAAACCCTTTTAAAACCAAGTATAATTGTGGTATACAAAAGCAAAATACTGTGGATGCTTGAAATCTGAAATAAGAAAATGCTGAAATACTCAGCTTGGTCAGGCAGCATCTGTGGAGAGAGAAAGGGCAGCACAGTGGCGCGCACCGCAGCTTCACAGCTCCAGCGACCTGGGTTCAATTCTGGGTACTGTCTGTGCAGAGTTTGCAAGTTCTCCCTGTGACCGCATGGGTTTTCGCCGGGTGCTCCGGTTTCCTCCCACAGCCAAAGACTTGCAGGTTGATAGGTAAATTGGCCATTATAAATTGCCCCTGGTATAGGTAGGTGGTAGGGGAATATAGGGATGGTAGGGATATGGGATTAGTATAAATGGGTGGTTGATGGTCGGCACAGACTCGGTGGGCCGAAGGGCCTGTTTCAGTGCTGTATCTCTAAATAAATAAAATAAATAAAGGGGAGGTGGTGGCGTAGTGGTAATGTTATTATATAAGAACATAAGAAATAGGAGCAGGAGTAGGCCATTCGGCCCCTCAAGCCTGCCCCGCCATTCAATAAGATCATGGCTGATCTGCCCCAGACCTCAACTCTTCTTTCGTGCCATCTCCTCATAGCCCTCAACTCCCCGATATTTCAAAAATCTATCTACCTCCTCTTCAAATACTTTCAGTGATCTAGCCTCCACAACTCTCTGGGGTAGAGAATTCCAAACATTCACTACGCTCTGAAAGAAGAAATTCCTTTGTATCTCAGTTTTAAATGAGTGTCCCCTTATTCTGTAACTATGTCCCCTAGTTCGAGATTCCCCCACTAGTGGAAACATCTTCTCAACATCTACCCTGTCAAGCCCCCTCAGAATCTTGTACGTTTCAACAAGATCACCCCTCATTCTTCTAAACTCCAATGAAGAAAGGCCTAACCTGTTTAGCCATTCTTGATAAGTCAACCCCTTCATCCCAGGAATCAACCTAGTAATCTCTTTTGAACTGCCTCCAATGCCAGTATATCCTTTCTTAAATACGGGGACCAAAACTGTACACAGTACTCCAGGTGCAGCCTCACCAACACCCTGTACAGTTGTAACAAGACTTGCCTATTTTTAAACTCCAACCCCCTAGCAATAAAGGCCAAAATTCCATTTGCCTTCTAATTACTTGCTGCACCTGTATACTAACTTTTTGTGTATCATGTTAATGATTTAGACGTGATTATAGGAGGTATGATCAGTAAGTTCACAGATGACTCGAAAATTGGTGGCGTCGTAAATAGTGAGGAGGAAAGCCTTAGATTACAGGACGATATTGATGGGCTGGTAAGATGGATGGAGCAGTGGCAAACGGAATGTAATCCTGAGAAGTGTGAGGTGATCCATTTTGGGAGGACTAACAAGGCAAGGGAATATACAATGGATGGTAGGACCCTAGGAAGTACAGAAGGTCAGAGGGATCTTGGTGTACTTGTCCATAGATCACTGAAGGCAGCAGCACAGGTAGATAAGGTGGTTAGGAAGGCATATGGGATACTTATATTCTCTGCCTCGGCTGATGAAGGCAAGAGCAGGGAGGTTATGATGGAGCTGTATAAAATGCTAGTTAGGCCACAGCCAGAGTATTGTGTACAGTTATGGGCACCACACTATAGGAAGGATGTGATTGCACTGGAGAGGGTGCAGAGGAGATTCACCAGGATGTTGCCTGGGCTGGAGCATTTCAGCCATGAAGAGAGACTGAAAAGGCTCGGGTTGTTTTCCTTAGAGCAGAGGAGGCTGAGGGGGGATATGATTGAGGTATACAAAATTATGAGGGGCATTGATAGGTTAGATAGGAAGGAACATTTTTCCTTAGCGGAGGGGTCAATAACCGGGGGCATAGACTTAAGGGGCAGGAGGTTTAGAGGGGATTTGAGGAAAAATGTTTTCACCCAGAGGGTGGTTGGAATCTGGAACGCACTGCCTGAAGAGGTGGTAGAGGCAGGAACCGTCACAGCATTTAAGAAGTATTTAGATGAGCACTTGAAACGCCATAGCATACAAGGCTACGGGCCAAGTGCCGGAAAATGGGATTAGAATAGTTAGGTGCTTGATGGTCGGCACGGACACGATGGGCTGAAGGGCCTGTTTCTGTGCTGTATAACTATGACTCTATACACACGAACACCCAGATCCCTCGGTGCTGCACCTTTTTGAAGTCTCTCTCCATTTAGTCTGTCTTTTGATTCTTCCTACCTAAGTGCATGACCTCACACTTTCCTACATTAAACTCCATCTGCCAAGTTTTTGCCCACTCACTCAACCTATCTATATCCCCTTGCCGATTCCTTATGTCCTCATCACAACATGCCCTCCCACCTATTTTTGTATCATCAGCAAATTTGGATATATTACACTCTGCCCCCTCCTCCAAGTCATTAATATAAATAGTAAATAATTGAGGCCCTAGGACAGATCCTTGTGGCACTCCACTAGTTACGTCTTTCCAACCTGAAAAAGACCCATTAATCCCGACTCTCTGTCTTTGTGAGTTAACCAATCCTCAATCCATGCTAACACAATACCCCCAATACCGTGCAATAATCTTTTTTGTGACACCTTATCAAATGCCTTCTGGAAATCTAAATACACTACATCTACCAGTTCCCCTTTATCAACTCTGCTTGTTATAACCTCAAAGAATTCTTAGCAAATTTGTCAACCATGATTTCCCTTTCACAAAACCATGTTGACTCTATTCGATTGCATTAAGCTTTTCTAAATGTCCTGCTATTTCTTCCTAAATAATGGACTCTAGCATTTTCCCAACAACCGATGTTAGGCTGACTGGCCTATAGCGTCCTGCTTTTTGTCTCCCTCCCTTCTTGAACAGGGGCATCACATTAGTGGTTTTCCAATTCACTGGGACCCTCCCGGAATCCAGTGAGTTCTGGAATATTTTGATCAATACCTTCACTATCTCTGCAGCCACTTCCTTTAAAACCCTTGGATGTAGGTCATCAGCTCCTGGCGACATGTCTGCTTTTAGTCCCATTAGTTTGTCAAATACTTTGTCCCTCGTGATAGAGACTGTTACAAGATCTTTCTTCCCATTAGCTCCTTGCTTATCTGATATCTGTGGAATGTTTATAGTGTCCTCAACCATGAAGACCGATGCACAATATTTGCTTAAATTATCTGCCATTTCCCTGTTCCCCGTTATCAATTCGCCAGTCACATCCTCCAAGGGTCCCACACTCACTTTAGCTACTCTCTTTATATACCCATAGAAGTTCTTGCTGTTTGTTTTTATATTTCTTGCCAATTTACTTTCATAATCAACTTTCTCCCTCTTTATTAGCTTTTTAGTCATCCGCTGCTGGTTCCTAAAAAATTCCCAATCCTCTGGCCTACCACTAGTTTTCGCCACTTTGTATGCCTTAGTTTTTAATTGGATACTCTCCTTGACCGCCATTGTTAACATTGGGTGGTTCATCCTTCTCATCGAGTCCTTCCTTTTGACCGGGATAAATTTTTGCTGAGCGTTATGAAATATCTGCTTAAATGTCTGCCACTGCTCATCCACTGACCTTCTCCTTAGTCTATTTTCCCAGCCCGCTTTAGACAACTCTTTCTTCATACCTCCATAATTGCCCTTGTTTAAGTCGAGGACAGTGGTTTGAGACCCGAGTTGCTCACCCTCAAACTGAATTTGAAATTATACCATGTTGTGATCGCTACCCCGTAGAGGATCCTTAACTACGATATCTCTGATTAATCCTACCTCATTACACATTACTAGATCTAAAATAGCCTGTTCCCTGATAAGTTCTGCAACGTATTGCTCTAAGTAACAATCCCTGATGCACTCTACAAATTCGTCTTCCATGCTACCTCTGCCAATCTGATTTGTCCAGTCAATATGCAGATTAAAATCATCCATGACAATTGTAGTGCCCTTCTTACACGCCTCCATTATTTCCCAATTTATACTTTGTCCTACAGTGAGGATACTCTTCGGGGGCCTATAGACGACTCCGACCCGTAACTTCTTCCCCTTGCTATTCCTTATTTCCACCAAAACTGATACCACATCATGATCTATTGCACCTATATCACTACTCACCACTGCACAGAAACCTCGCTTTATTAACAAAGCTACCCCACCTCCTTTTCCTTTTTGCCTATTGTTTCGGAACGTTGAATACCCTTGAATATTGAGTTCCCAGTCTTGGTCACCCTGCAACCACGTCCCTGTAAAAGCTAGCAAGTCATACTCATTAATTTCTATCTGTGCCATCAACTCATCTAGTTACAAATGCAGTGTGTATTCAGATAAAGAGGCTTAAGCTTTGACTTTTTACTGTTATTACTCATTCTGGTTCTAATTTCTGCTACATTCTTCTGCTTATATTTTCTGCCCCTTCCTGTCACACTTTGATTACCATTCGCATCTTCACTACCCTGCACCTCTGCTCTCTCATTTCCTTTTGATTATTTAAGCTTCCCTTCAATTTTACCCTCCCCCCCCCACTAATTAGTTCGTAATCCAGAGGCCTAGGCTAACGCTCTGAATCCCACCACTGTAGATGGTGAAATTTGAATTAATAAATCTGGGATTAAAAACTAATCTAATGGTGACCATGACATCATTGTCGATTGTTGTAAAAACCCATCTGGTTCACTGTCCTTTAGGCAAGGAAATCTGCTGTCCTTACCTGTTCAGGTCTACATGTGACTCCAGACACATAGCAATGTGGTTGAGTCTTAAATGCCCTCTGAAATGCCCCAGAAAGCCACTCAGTTGTATCAAACTGTTACAAAGTCTAAGAAAAGGAATGAAACCAGACAGCCCACCTGGCAGCGACCGAGGCACTGGAAACGACAACAACAAACCCAGCCGTATCGACCCTGCAAAGTCCTCCGTACGAATATCTGGGGGCTTGTGCCAAATTTGGGAGAGCTGTCCTATACAGTGGTCAAGCAACAGTATGACATAGTCATACTTACAGGCAATGTCCCACACAGCACCATCCCTGGGTATGTCCTGTCCCACCGGCAGGACAGACCACCAGAGGTGGGGGCACAGTGCTATACAGTCAGGAGGGAGTTGCCCTGGTAGCCCTCATGAAGTCCCATAGCATCAGGTCAAACACGGGCACAGAAACCTTCTGAAGAAGGGTCACTGACCTGAAACATTAACTCTGCTACTCTCTCCACAGATGCTGCCAGACCTGCTGAGTTTTTCCAGCACTTTCTGTTTTTATATCACGGAAACCTCCTGCTGTTTATCACCTACTGCCCCACCTCAGCTGATGACTCAGTACTCCTCCATGTTGAGCACCATTTGGAAGAAACACAGAGGGTGGGAAGGGCACGCAATGTAATCTGGGTGGGGGATTTCAATGTCCATCACTAAGAGCAGCTCGGTAGCACCACTGCTGACCGAGCTGGTCGAGTCCAAAGGACATAGCTGCTAGACTGGGTCTATGACAGGCGGGGAGGAAGCCAACAAGAGGGAAAAACCTACTTGACCTCATCCTAACTAATCTACCTGTTGCAGATGCACCTGTCAATGAAAGTATCAGGAGTGACCACCGCACAGTCCTTGTGGAGACGAAGTCCTGTCTTCACACTGAGGATACCCTCCATCGTGTTGTGTGGCATTACCACTGTGCTAAATGGGATAGATTTCAAACAAATGTAGCAACTGAAAACTGGGCATGCATGAGGCGCTGTGTGCCATCAGCAGCAGCAGAATTGCATTCAACCACAATCTGAAACCTCATGGCCTGGCATATTCCCCACTCTACCATTACCATCAAGCCAGGGATCAACCCTTGTTCATGAAGAGTGCAGGAGGACATGCCAGGAGCAGCACCAGGCATACCTCAAAATGAGGTGTCAACCTGGTGAAGCTACAACACAGGACTACATGCATGCCAAACAGCAGAAGCAGCATGCGATAGACAGAGCTAAGCGATCCCACAACCAACGGATCAGATTTAACTAAGCTCTGCAGTCCTGCCACATGCAGTCGTGAATGGTGGTGGACAATTAAACAATGAACAGGAGGAGGAGCTCCACAAATATTGCCATCCTCAATGATGAGGGAGTCCAGCACATCAGTGCAAAAGACAAGGCTGAAGCATTTGCATCCATCTTCAGCCTGAAGTGCTAAGTGGATGATCCAGATCAGCCTCCTCCCGAGGACCCCAGCATTACAGACGTCAGTCTTCAGCCAATCCAATTCACGCCACGTATCAAGGAATGGCTGAAGGCACTGGAAACTGCAAAGGCTATGGGCCCTGACAACATTCTGGCAATAGTACTGAAGACTTGTGCTCCAGAACGAACCGCGCCCCTAGCTAAGCTGTTCCAGTATAGCTACAACACTGTCATCTACCCGGCAATGTGGAAAATTGCCCAGATATGTCCCGTAAACAAAAAACATGACAAATCCAACCCAGCCAATTACCACCCTATCAGTCTGCTCTCGATCATCAGCAAAGTGATGGAAGGGGTCATCAACAGTGCTATCAAGCGGCACTTGCTCAGCAATAACCTGCTCACTGGCGCTCAGTTTGGATTTCGCCAGGGCCACTCAGCTCCTGACCTCAATACAGCCTTGGTCCAAACATGGACAAAAGCGATGAACTCAAGAGGTGAGGTGAGAGTGACTACCCTTGGCATCAAGGCAGCATTTCATCAAGTAAGGCATCAAGAATCCCTAGCAAAAAGGGAGTCAATGGGAATCAGGGGGAAAACTTTCCACTGGTTGGTGTCATACCTAGCACAAAGGAAGATGGTTGCGGTTGTTGGAGATCAATCATCTCAGACCCAGGACATTACTGCAGGAATTCCTCAGGGGTAGTGTTCCAGGCCCAACCATCTTCAGCTGTTTCATCATGATCTTCCCTCCATCATAAGGTCAGAAGTGAGGATGTTCGCTGATGATTGCACGATGTTCAGCACCATTCACAACTCCTCAGTTACTGATGCAGCCAGTGTCCAGATGCAGACAACAACCCGGCTTGGGCTGATAAGTGACAAGTTACATTCGTGCCACACAAGTGCCAGGCAATGACCATCTCAAACAAGAGAGAATCTAACCATCTCCCCTTGATGTTCAATGGCATTACCATCACTGAATCCCCCACTATCAACACCCTGGGGTTACCATTGACCAGAAACCGAACTGGACCAGCCACATAAATACTGTGGCTACAAGAGCAGATCAGAGGCTGGGAATTCTGTGGTAACTCATCTGCTGTCTCCCCGGTGACTGTCCACCATCTACAAGGCACAAGTCAGGAGTGTGATGGAATGCTCTCCACTTACCTAGATGAATGCAGCTCCAACAACACTCATGAAGCTCCACACCATCCAAGACAAAGCAGCCCACTTGATTGGCACTCCATCCACCACCTCCAACATTCACTCTCTCCACCACCGACACACAGTGGCAGCAGTGTGTACCAACTACAAGATGCACTGCAGCAACTCACCAAGGCTCCTTCAACAGCACCTTCCAACCCCGCGACCTCTGCCACCTAGAAGGACAAGGACAGCAGATGCATGGGAACACAACCATCTGCAAGTTCCCCTCCAAGCCACACACCATCCTGACTTGGAACTATATCGCCGTTCCTTCACTGTCGCTGGGCCAAAATTCTGGAACTCCCTTCCTAAAGCCTAAACCCCACTGACTGCAGTGGTTCAAGAAGGCAGCTCACCACCACGTTCTCAAGGGCAACAATGGATGAGTGATAAATGCTGACCTGGGCAGTGATGCCCATATCCCATGTACGAAAAGAAAAGAGAGTTAAAGTTTCAGGTCTGTGACCTTTCATCAGAACAGTTCTGATAAAAGGTCACACACCTGAAACGTTAATTCTGTTACTCTTTCAACAGATAATTGTGGTATATTTGCACTCCAAGGCCAATATATTTTTCCTGAGGTGGGGTGCTCAATGCAGCACTCCAGATGTGGTCTATCCAAAGCTTACCACTTACTACTACCAACTACAACAAATTGTATCCGTATATTGCAAATAAGCTAATAAAACATCCCAAGGCAATTCACAGGAGCGTTACCAAACAAAATTTGGCAGCAATCAACCTAGAGGAGATATTAGGGCAGATGACTAAAAGTTAAGGAGTGTCTTAAAGGAGAAAAGAAAGGCAGAGAAGTGTAGGGAGGGATTTCCAGTTAGGCCCGAGGCTGTTGAAGGCACAGCCGCCAATGGGGGAGCGATTAAAATCAGGGATGCTCAAGAGGTCAGGATTAGAGGAGTGCACATAACTTAGAGGATTGTGGATCTGGAGGTGATTACAGAGTTAGGGAGGGCGAGGTCATGGAGGGACTTGAAAACAAGAATCAGAATTTTAAAATCAAAGCACTGTTTCACCAGGAGCCAATGAAGGTCAGTGAGAACAAGGGCAATGGGTGAATGGGAATTGGTGCAAGTTAGGACATGGGCAGCAGGGTTTTGAATAACTTAAAATTTCCAGAGCTTAGAATGTCGGAGCTGGCCAGGAGTGCATTGGAATATTCAAGTCTAGACATAACGAAGCTATGAAGGGTTCAAGCAGTAAATGAGCTGAGGTGGAGTCGGGCAATGTTACGAGGTGAAAACGGGTGGTCTTAGTGATGGCGAATATGTGTGATTGGAAGCTTATCTTTGGATCAAATATGACACCAAGGTTGCGAGCCCTCAGACAATTACCAGGGAGAGGGATGAAGTCAGTGGCTAGAAAATGAAGTTTGTAGAGAGCACTGAAGACAATGGCTTTGGTCTTCCCAATATCTAGTTGGAGGAAAGTTCTGCTCATCTCGTACTAGATATCAATTTAGAGCTAGTGGAGGAGTTGAGATAGGTAGTAGTGAGGTAGAACTGGGTGCTGTCAACATACATTTGGAAAATGACACTGTGTTTTCAGACGATATCGCCGAGAAGCAGCATGTCGTTAAGAAATAGGAGAGGGCCAAAGACAGATCCGTGGGGGATGCCAGAGGTAGTGGCAAGGAAGCGGGAAGAAAACCCATTGCAAGTGATTCTCTGTCTACAACTGGATAGTTAAGAACGGAACCAGGCTTGTGCAGTTCCACCCAAACGGACAACGGCAGAAAAGTCTTGGAGAAGAATAGCATGATCAGTTGTGTCAAAGGCTACAGACAGGTCAAGAAGGAGAAGGATGGATAATTTACTTTGCAACAGTCACATTGGATGTCATTTGTAATTTTGGTACAAGCCATTCTCGTGCTGTCACAGGGCAGAAAACTGATTTGAGAGTTTCAAACATGAAGTCTGGGGAAAATGGGCAAGGATTTGTATAACTAAAGCATAATTTCCTCGCCTTTATATTCCAACCCACTTAAGGTAAAGGTCAACTTTCCATTGTCATTTTGATTTTGTGTTCCTTGGCTTGCTGTGAACATTAAAGCTGAAATATTGTTTTTGTGGCAAAAGGGGACTTACATTTTCTGCCTTTTGGCTGATTGATTTTCACTGTTATAAAAGCAGCACTGTACCAATCAGAAACAAGACATAAGCCTACACTCTACCAATTAGAAAATTAGAATAGGAAGCTGCAGGCACAAAAATCTTTATAGATTGATATTTTCTGCTAATTGATGTTCAGTACTATCTAATAAATTAAAGAAACAGACAACAGTTTGAATGCAGAACTTAAGTATACAATCTTTCTCAGCTTAGAATACGATCATGGAAGCTGTAGTTCAAGAGTTAGCAAGCACAGCACTCGATCCATCTTCACAGTTACTTGCTCCAATTCAGGAAATCCTCTGCAGAGCTTACACCAAATATGTCAACCCGCAGGGTTTGTTCATAATATGCTGAAGTATCAATTTGATTCCGTATGTTTTCTGATTATGACAAAAGTATCCCAGCAGATTTTTCTAAATTAAAATTCCAGACATTTCAAGCAAGGTTCAGTCTCCAAACTTGGTCAAAAAATTCAAACAAAAACTGTAAATTTTAAATCAAACCAGAAAATGCTAGAACTGCACAGCATGCCAACCAGCACAGATTATCATTTCAGGTAGAAGCCTTGCATTCAAACGATTTTTCTCCTTTTAGATGCTGATCAACATGCTGTGCATTTCCAGTCTATTTCATATCTCAGTTTATTCTTGCAATTTTAATTTAAACATATGGCCATGACAAGACTCCATTTCTGTTAATATTTTTATACCATTTTTTCTCAATACGTTTATACTCATTTCTGTTATACACAAGCCTTCTTATATGCATGCACTACTCTGATCCACTGACATCCAACAAGGTTTTATTATATGTTAAATCTGTTGCTATGTTGTTAAATTACAATGCTGAGATTCAAGAAAGTTTCAAAATGGTCTTCAAAAATTGCAGCACAACAGTACCTCAGTGCACGTAACATTACAGTGTTATTAAGGTTAACACATGAAGATAGCTATGTGGAAAGGTAATCTAATCCTCAGGCTCTCTACTAACCCATTATCTACAGCTAATGGTTACATTGTGATTTTGTCCCCATTCTTGAATGTCTTAACCATGTCCATGATCATTCCAGTAGATGGCAGTCTACCCCACAATATAACAGGAGTCACTGTGGAAAAGTTAGATTTTCTAGATTGTCCAGACAACCTCTCTGCATTAACCCCATCAATTCTCCATGATTTTGAAAATTTAGCTCACAACTCTCATCTTAATTTGTCAGTATTAAGCACTCCCAGATCAGGTATAGCCCCATAAAGTAAAGCTCCTTCCCCTCTATTCAAAAAATGTACCTATGCCCCAGCCACACGAGTACATTTTCTCTGGCATTTTTCCAATTTCCACATTAGTCATCATGTGACTTTGGAGAGATTGCCAATGTTCATGCCAATCAGTGTTAAACTAACAGCAGTTTGGTGCTACGTGCCCACACCCACTGGGAACAGAAATAAGACTATCCAATTGCATTTTACATAAGATAACAGACAAAGGAGACTTTTATTCCATCAGTCTGAGCTGGATTTAAATCTGGGTTGGAGGTGAAAGGCCAGTGGCTAACCTAACACACCACCCCATCTCATAAATTTTCTTTTTCTAATGAGTTCCTTTTGACGCTCCTTATTACTCATCTTACAACTCTGGGGTAAATTCTTAATCACCACCGGGAAATCTTTTTGTTTTTACGTTACTTGAATGGGAACATCTTTGGGATGGAATTTAAAATGAAGAAAAATAAGGAGCTGCATGTTAGTGACCAATAGTTCTGTTCTAAACTTCAAATTGGGAATAGGGAGGAGGTGAGTTTCTTCAGCTCACAGCATGTCCCCTAATTGAGGCCTCTACTGTTATGGATGGTAAGAATAGATAATTGCATCTATCTCATCACAGAGCTTATTGGGCTCCTAACAATGTACAGATGAAGCAAAAAAAAAATTCAACCTACACACAACCTACCGTCATCACTATCAAATCAGTCTGTGAATCAAATTATGCAGAAATAAAAAACAGTAACGGTATTCTCTGGTTCTAAGTAATAAAATGCCTTTACTGACAATATGCGTAATGGGAGAGGTAGCTCTGAACGTTTATTGACGCCAACAGTGTTTCCATCTCCAAAATTCAATGCATGCAATGTGATGGTTTACACATCAACCACTGTCAAAAAACTAGTGACATCTGCTTTTAATTATAGACAAGGTAAAAGATCATATCACTGTAGACAGGTTTGATTTCTGTCAACAGTGCTGGTGTCAGAAGCCACAGACAGTTCATTTGACTCTGCGGACAACTTGACACCACTCCATGATCCTTCTGTACAGCAGTGCTCAGCAAAAAGGGTGTATAGCATATTCACATTTACAGCACAAGCTTGTTACCACACTTTCCCAACCCATTGCCCAGTCATATAAAACAGGGGCAATAGGTTGCAAACATGTGAAAGTGTTTAGGTCACCAGTCGCCAAACTGTACTGACAGTGTTTCCTATAATGCTAATAGTCAAAATGCTGACTTGAAGTCAATTAATAATGGTTGTATATTGACTTCTGTAGGGAGAGGCTGTACCAGGCACAATCTTGTGAGCCAATCCATTGTACACCATGCCTGAGAGATGGGGGTAGATTCTGTTACGGTACCAACACTGAATGCGCCTGTACTAAGTTACTCTCTAAAATAATACAAATATAAAAAATGCAGCAGAATTTAGTGCAGCATACTGAGCACTTGTATGTGATCAGTGCTTGTGCCAGTCTGCACATCTACTAATAATTATCACACTGGTTGCCATTTTGCCAGTGACAGGACGCAGAGTATATGCTAGTTGCAATCATTTTTTTCCAAGAGAAAATTTAAAATCTTTACGAATGTAATTATAATACAAGTTTGCTTTTCGGCAGGATTCTCCCAAAACATAGTGTGGGGGGTGGGCAGCATCCAGGAATAAATACCCTGAGCATGTCATACTAAATACAAAATGATACTGCAGAGATTCTCTTGATGAATCATTTGGCAAATACATTGTTTGATATGGAATTGAGACATTCAAAGCTAAAACTATTTCTGCTGGTTGGTGAGTCTGGCACTAGGGAATATAGCATTAAAATTAGAGCCAGGCCTTTCAGGAGTGAAGTTAGGAAATGCACACAGGGTGGTAGCAGTTTGGAATACTCTTCCGCAAATGGCAGTTAATGCTGGGCCAACTGTTAATTTTAAATTCGAGATTGATACATTTTTGTTAACCAAAGATACGAAAGGGATATGGGGCAAAGGCTAGGTCACAGATCAGTCATGATCCCATTGAATGGGAGAACAATCTCGAGGGGCTAAATGGCCCACTCCTGCTCCTATGATTGTCATGTTAGCTGATCTCTTCTGGGCCAGGAGATAACAATAATTGATGCCTACACTCATGGGCTAGGCAGGGGTAAGTTTAAAAAAAAAAGGAACTAGAGTTCCAGCTGCTGGCCATTATCTAGTGACTTTTGCTGGAAAATGCATACATATATGGGCTTCTGAGAGAGGAGGATCAGACTCACTCATGCATCATCACATGATAAAATAGCCTGCCAACACTCACGGTTTAGACTCGTATGTGAAAAATAGCTATTGGGCAAGGCACTGGATGATGGTTGGTGACCACAGAGCCATCTCCAGGAAAGGAGGTAAGAGAAAATTGAGGATGGGGAGAAATGGATATTTTCATTCCAAATGTATATTTTGACTGTGTGTATTAAACCAAGTAAACGCAAATTAAACGCAAGCAAATGGACCGCTGGGTGGAGCACTACCTAGAACTGTACTCCAGGGAAAATGTTGTCACTGAGACCGCCCTCAATGCAGCCCAGTCTCTGCCAGTCATGGATGAGTTGGACGAACAGCCAACAACATCGGAACTCCGTGATGCCATTGATTCTCTAGCCAGTGGAAAAGCCCCTGGAAAGGATGGCATTACCCCTGAAATAATAAAAAGTGCCAAGCCTGCTATACTCTCAGCACGCCATGAACTGCTTTGCTTGTGCTGGGATGTACCACAGGACATGCGCGATGCCAATATCATCACCCTCTAAAAGAACAAGGGTGACCACGGTGACTGCAACAACTATCGTGGAATCTCCCTGCTCAGCATAGTGGGGAAAGTCTTCGCTCGAGTCATTTCAAACAGACTCCAGAAGCTGGCTGAGCGTATCTACCCTGAGGCACAGTGCGGCTTTCGAGCAGAGAGATCCACCATTGACATGCTGTTCTCCCTTCTCCAGCTACAGGAGAAATGCCGCGAACAACAGACGGCACTCTACGTTGCTTTCATTGATCTCACCAAAGCCGTTGACCTGGTCAGAACCTACACTGTTTGGGATCTTCTTCTCACTGCTGCTCTCACATGCGCTCAAGTCTTCAGAAGAAGAAATTTTCCTCCACACAAGATCAGATGGCAGGTTGTTCAACCTTGCCCATCTCAGAGCGAAGACCAAAGTACGGAAGGTCCTCATCAGGGAACACCTCTTTGCTGACGATGCTGCATTAACATCCCACACTGAAGAGTGTCTAAAGAAACCCATCGACAGGATTGCACAAACAAGTGTCCCCCCTCTTTCAAAGCAAGCATTTTTTTTTCAAGCACCATTAATAGCTTCTTTTTTTCTTCTCTTCTCTTCTTTGGCCTCCTTATCTCGAGAGACAATGGATAAGCCTGGAGGTGGTCAGTGGTTTGTGAAGCAGCGCCTGGAGTGGCTATAAAGGCCAATTCTAGAGTGACAGGCTCTTCCACAGGTGCTGCAGAGAAATTTGTTTGTCGGGGCTGTTACACAGTTGGCTCTCCCTTTGCGCCTCTCTCTTTTTTCCTGCCAACTACTAAGTCTCTTCAACTCGCCACACTTTAGCCCCGCCTTTATGGCTGCCCGCCAGCTCTGGCAGATGCTGGCAACTGACTCCCACGACTTGTGATCAATGTCACAGGATTTCATAAAAGCAAAATACTGCGGATGCTGGAAATCTGAAACAAAAACAAGAAATGCTGGAATCACTCAGCAGGTATTAGAAAAGTAATAATTTTCTAATATTTGTCAGTTCCGAAGAAGAGTCACTGACCCGAAACGTTAACTCTGCTTCTCTTTCCACAGATGCTGCCAGACCTGCTGAGTGATTCCAGCATTTCTTGTTTTTGTCACAGGATTTCATGTCACGTTTGCAGACGTCTTTAAAGCGGAGACATGGACGGCCGGTGGGTCTGATACCAGTGACGGGCTCGCTGTACAATGTGTCTCGGGTGATCCTGCCATCTTCCAAGCGGCTCACATGGCCAAGCCATCTCAAGCGCCGCTGACTCAGTAGTGTGTATAAGCTGGGGATGTTGGCCGCCTCGAGGACTTCTGTGTTGGAGATACGGTCCAACCGTAAGGTTAAAGCTAAAGCCGAAGCTATTGAAACTGCCGATCACAAGGATACCACAGGGATCAAAGTATTTTCAAGAGAAAACTTTGAGGTTCAGTTTTCTCTGCTGCCACAGCAGTGAAGTACAGAGGGTCAGTCTGCCAAGCCACAGTACTGTTGACTTCATGATGGGCAAGAGAGACAGAGAGAAAACAAAAACTCCAAAGATAATCAGGGACTACAATGCAGTGGCCTGAGAGCCCCCTGGGAACAGATCACCCACCTTCTGGTCTAAGAAAAAAGGAATTAATAACTTCAAAAATAAACAAACTTCACTTTTTCCCCTAAACTACTGTCTATATTTTTTTTAAAAAAGAAAGCAACATTTTTTTTCCTAAATCTACCCATTGCAGTAGAATATGTCAACAAAGCTACAATTTGGGTGACCAACTATCTATATTCAGTTCATGTGGCACCTGAGGAAATTGAACTTTAAAGTTTCATTTTAAAATAACTTTGCTCATTCACACAGACCAACAGTTTCAAAGGCTTTTCCATAGCTTTAACCTCAGCGACTGCCTCGAAAATTTAACAAGTTATTTTGTTGTGAAATTCATTTCTTTCTGAACTACGATTTTAAGAGGAGGAGAGTTGAACCATTAAGTTCACCCAAATGTTATAAACTCCATTTTCTTCTGTCTTTCACAGTTATAACACGAACTTCGCAATTGATGTACAGGTGTAATTCACATCTATTTGCAAGAAAACTGGCTATTAATAATTAGTAAATGGCTGAACACAGTCGCATTTCAAGTTATATGGATGGAGTTCTACACTTGGTACCTGTAGCTAGACATTAAAAGTTGCCCAAGAACAAGCCTCGCATGACTATTCCTGTGATTTCCTCCCTTCATTCAGGTTCACAAGAGCTCTTGATTTGCAGAATTGTATGTGGAAACTAATGCTCTACCACGCTGTTGCCCAGCATATTGGATATTACACTGCCCATCACTTGCAACATGACATACAATGAAATAACATTTCACCGCACAGCACTTATTTTTATATTAGAGGTAAAGTGAATGCAGCACACTCTGTTTTACTTAAGCAGGTGAAATCCTCAAAGAGCACCATTAAAATATAACTCATGTATTATTCTGGTGGTACTACATCATATTCACCACAAGATGGTGCAACAACAAAAACCAGGCCAACAGTACGATGTAGTTACCTGCTTCCTGGCAGACTGCTGCCAGATCTGCTCCAACATAGCCATGAGCCCCATCTGCAAGCTGTGTCAGCTCCACCTCAGTCAACAAGGTGGGAACATTCTTCAGAAACTTCTTCAAGATATCTGCACGGTCTTCAGCATTAGGGATACCAATCTCTATTTCTTTATCAAATCGTCCAGGCCTCCGAAGTGCTGGATCTAAGGCATGAGGTCGATTTGTGGCACCAAGGACCAGGAGCTGTCCTTGACTTCCTTCCTAACAAGCAAGAAAAAAAAAGTCACATTTCATCAATACATATTTCACTACAACCCAGTGCTCAAGATTCCTCCAGCCCGGTGCGCGAGATCTCGAAAAGCAAATTCCTCAAAATGCAAACTTTAGAAGATAACCACCAGTGGCTCAGTGTTACAGAAAGTCACAATATTTACAGCCAGTGGTTTGATTGTCTCTATTCAATAAACACCCGTTACTGTATAACATAACTAGCAGAAACCTGCAAAACATTTGCGGTGCAATTAGTGTCTTTATTGCAACAGTACTTCTTTAAATCCCCATTCCATGTCATTCCATCCTTCCCATTTCATCCCTAACATGTAATACCCATTCCATTCCGTTCATCCCACCCCTTCTTCCAATGCCATCCCTCTGATTCTACCCCATCCCCGATTCCATCCCTTCCATGAATTTCCTCCCGCCCCCGCCATCCCATTTTATTTAACCCCCTCCCATGCAGTCTTCCCCCTCTCCCTTGCGTGGAGAGCGCTTTATGTTTGGTGAGGTTGTTCTGCACCTGTGGGATGACAGCTGGTTAATTAGATATTTTAAATCTTTACTGTAACATTTGGGTACTGAGCGTACCAGGCACCACCCACCAACAGATACACCCCTTTAACCGATCAATCAAAACAATCCAGACAGACAAAAAATGCATATTATTAGATATACATATATTAGTGGGGTTTTAATCACGTTGATGCAGCCATCTGGAACTGCTGTGAATCTATCATATTCTAATAGTTTAGAAATCAATTATTCTGATCGTTTTCAAAATAAACTATTCCAAACCATTTTTATAATTTGCATCCACAATGACGAAAATAGAAGCAGTTAAATTAAACTACATGAGGAACAATTTCACAACTCACATTACTTCATAATCTAAACACCATTTTTCAATAAAGAATTTACACTTCACTATTAAAGACACAGTTGGGAGAGTTTGCAGTGGATCACACGTATATCTTTACAGAATTTTGATTTACACGGGTGAGGAGCGTGTATCACTCTCAAACATATATTGATGCCGACTATACACATCTCTGTAATATGTCCCAACCGTTCATACACTGTAAGTGTTACAAGTAACTCGATGTTCAGTGCTTCTTTTTAAAGTGATACTGGCCTGGATTTTGCAATCAGCAGCAAAGGAACGGCACCTCACTGACAACTGCCCACAAAGATTTGACATTTGACAAAGACTTTACAGCGCGACTTCCTATCATCAGGTGTCTGTTCTAGAGTAGCGACCTCTAGAGGGCATTTGTGAGCAGGACAAGAAACACTGATGCTTTTCCACCAGTTAAAGAATCCTCACAGAGAGGGGCTGGAATTTTACGCCCCAACCCCTGCCCCCGCCCCCTGGGACCGGGCTAGAGGCAGAGTGCGGGAGGCGTAAAATTGAATGGGAGGTGGGGGGTGGGTTGCCATTCCAGATGCCTACCCGCCCCCACTGCCATTTTGCCAGCCATGGGAAAGGTAGCAAACAGCCTCCTGCCCCAGGTCAATTAAGTCCCTTAAGTGACCAATTAATTGCCACTTAAGGTCCTCCTTCCAGAGCTGCTGGTGTATTACTAGCAGCAGCCGGCCACTTCACCAGCTGAGGAGGCTGCCCAATTAAACCTGGCTGCCTCCTTGCAGGCTGGGGGATTTGGGCCTCCTGATTGGGCACCCTGTGCCCCACCAGGAGGGAACCCCCGCCCCAGCGGCACAAACTGCCTCCGCTGGAGCACCTCCCCCCGCATCGTTGATCGGCACAGACTCGGTGGGCCGAAGGGCCTGTTTCAGTGCTGTATCTCTAAAATAAAAAAAAATAAAAGTCCTGACCTAGGTCATTTAAGGGCCTGGGCCACGCAAAACCACTGCATGGCTTCAAGGCCCGGCAGAGGCAAGCCCATGCCGACATTTCAGCTAGTGGGCCGAGTCACCGCCGCCATGTAAAATTGCAGCCACAGATTCCAAACCAGGTAGTATAAAGCAGTTACAAAAACAAGAAATGCTGGAATCACTCAGCAGGTCTGGCAACATCTGTGGAAAGAGAAGCAGAGTTAACGTTTCGGGTCAGTGACCCTTCTTCGGAGTATAAAGCAGTTATTTTTGTTCAAATATAAATTAGATTTAAATGATGTTCTGAAAGCAAAATAAAAGATTGGGAAATACGGACAGAATTAGCAGAGAGAGAACACAGAGACAGTCAGAAAAAATTGAAAAAGTAATTTTTCTTTTAAATCTCCAACACCAATTCTCTTCTGAGGGAATAAGATGCCACCTTGTGAAATTAATTTTCAGGGTCAGAGAGGTTGTTCGGTAGTAATTATCACTTATTATGCCGTTAAAAACTTACTTACTCCTGAATGCATCAGCCATAACTTTTTCAGCCATCTTTAGTATTGAACTAACAGGCATGTACAGCAAGTTCACGCCGTTGCTACCATTTGAATGTTAAGTCTATTGACAAGGAGTGCAACAGCACACCTTGTGGAGGGGCTGGGTATCTCTGACAGCAACCTCTGTTTTATCAGTACATTAAGAGCTTAGAAAACAATAAAAAGTTTCAAAAATTCCTTATTTTGTTATATATCTACTAAAATAAATAATTTTCACAGAAAAGTCAAATATGTTTAAAATTCAAATGGTTTTTCTTTCCTTGGTACTACAGTCATGAGCTGCGATCCGAGACTTAACTAAACAAATATATTGGGCGATTTCCCAATAGCTTATGCCAAAATCCAAGCAAAAATCATATTGGCAGGACTTCAACCCCAGAAAGTGTTGTTCAGTAACTTCCAGTCAGTGGAATTTGGGATGAAGGGAAGGCAGAGAGAGTGGCAGGCTGTCGCACCAAAAACAGATGAGAACTGAATGAAAATATTATAATGACATGCAAATAAAAACAATCTGATTTCTCATGACTAATGCACTCATATCTCATGCTTTTAGACGAAAGTTCATTACACAGGAAGTTGACGTTTAAAGGGGATCTTTATCACTTGGAAAAATGTAGTGTCCACTCGTGCTGTTGACTTTGGAAAGACGATGCCAGAGCAAGCAACCGCACCAGTCACTTTTTCCAAATATTAGGGCTCCCCAAAGTGCAGAGCATCATTGAAAGCACCAAATGTTCATAAATGGCTGTTGTACCCAATAGCTTCACATTGATGAACCAGAACATTCAGCTCCTCTATGAGCATAATGCAGGTCAATGCCTGCTTCCCAGGCAGTCATAAGAGTCTTTATTTTAAGGCATTGTACTGTGGCCTCATCATTTGTTTCACAAAAACAGTTCAAGAGTACTTCCTAGGAGACCCCGAATAGCTACCCAGGACAGACACAGCGAAATGCACGCAGCCAAAATCATCATAGAATACATCACAGCATCTTGAAGCATGGCCAAAGTTTCAAGTCTGTGACCTTTCATCAGAACTGAGAAAAGTTAGAAATGTAATAGGTTTTGAGCAAGGTGAAAATGGAAGGGTGGGAAGAATAACAAAAAGGAAGGTGTGTGATTATTGTATTAAAAGACAAATCAATAGCCCAGAGAGTGTTAATGGCTTCTTCCCCCATCCCCTTTTCTCTTGCTCAAAGTCTATTACATTTCTAAACTTTGCCAGTTCTGATAAAGGGTCACAGACCCGAAACGTTAACTCTGTTTCTCTCTCCACAGATGCAGCCAGACCTGCTAAGTATTTCCAGCAATTTCTGTTTGTATGACAAAACACACCTTGACCTAAAATGCCTTAAGCACAGACTGAACTGCCAGGGATCCCCTTTCTTTTCACCTGCTGATATACTATTCAATACCATACCAACAACACATTCTAAACTCAGTTGGACTTCAGTGCTCTGAACCTTAACCTATTGTTTCTTCTTGGTGCTCCCCTATGACAAGAGTCAGATTAATAAATGGGCATTGTGTGTCAGTGGCAGTGTCTTGGGAGTGGAGCGCTTGAAAGGATAGAAATGAGTTATATTGAATGCTGTGATTTACTCAACAAATGAGGGAGACTCTGTCCTGGCACAGTTTCTGGACCTTATCTAGAGAAAGAGAACAAACTCTCTTTCTGTCATTAAGATAATCCTTGAACTATAGGGTACAGCAGGATAAACTTTGTAGCTTAACTACAGGAAGCGGATTTGAGGACGTGTAAGGACTCGATTCCATTCTCCCAGTTTCTCCATGGCCATCACAACTGTTTGGATGAAGCAGCCTTCCAGATTAGTTCTTCTGATTTGTCTTCCTTTATCCTCAACCAAGGATTCTCCCCACCATGGCTGACAGGGCGCTAGATCGAGTTCATTTTACTTCACACACTTCTGCTCTCACCCTCCCAGAATCACAATCGGGTTCCCCTTGTCCTCACCTTCCACCCTAACAGCCTCTATATTAAGCAGATCTCCTCCTCATTTCCACCATCTCCGGCGTGATGCTACCACCAAAGAGATCTTCCCCGCCCCTCCCCTTTCAGCACTCTGAAGGTCCCATTCCTCCACGACACTCTAGTCCACTCCTCAATCACAACCCAACACCCCTTCCCTTTCCCATAGCACCTTTCCATGCAAACACAGGAAATGCAACACCTCCCTTCTCACTCAGCCAAGGCAACAAACACTCCTTCCAAGTGAAACAGCGATTTACTTGTACTTCTTTGAATTTAGTATATTGTATTAGCTGCTCACAATGTGGTCTCCTCTACACTGGGAAGACCAAATGCGGACTGAGTGACTACTTTGTGGAAAACCTCTGTTCAGTATGCCAGTATGATCTTGAGCTTCCATTTCCCTTTTATTCTTAATTCTCCACCTTTTTAAAAAAAATTCATTCATGGGATGTGGGCGTCACTGGCTATGCCAGCATTTATTGCCTTCTTGAACCGCTGCAGTCCATTTGGCGTAGGTAGACCCACAGTGCTGTTAGGAAGGGAATTCCTGGATTTTGACCCAGCGACAGAGAAGGAACAGCGATATAGTTCAAGTCAGGATGGTGTGCAACTTGGAGGGGAACTTGCAGGTGGTTGTGTTCCCATGCATTTGCTGCCCTTGTCCTTCTAGTTGGTAGAGGTCGCGGGTTTGGAAGGTGCTGTCGAAGGAGCCTCGTTGAGTTGCTACAGTGCATCTTGTAGATGGTACACACTGCTGCTACTGTGCGTCGGTGGTGGAAGGAGTGAATGTTTGTAGATGGGATGCCAGTCAAGCGGGCTGCTTTGTCCTGGATGGTGACGAGCTTCTTGAGTGTTGTTGGAGCTGCCCCCATCCAGGCAAGTGGAGAGTATTCCATCACACTCCTGACTTGTGCTTAGTAGATGGTGAAGGGGCTTTGGGGAGTCAGGAGGTGAGTTATTCGCCTCAGGATTCCTAGCCTCTGACCTGCTCTTGTAGCCACGGTATTTATATGGCTACTCCAGTTCAGTTTCTGGTCAATGGTCGCCCCTAGGATGTTGATAGTGGGGGATTCAGCGATGGTAATGCCATTGAATGTCAAGGGGAGATGGTTAGATTCTCTCTTGTTGGAGATGGTCATTACCTGGCACTTGTGTGGCGCGAATGTTACTTGCCACTTATCAGCCCAAGCCTGGATATTGTCCAGGTCTTGCTGCATTTCTACACGGACTGCTTCAGTATCTGAGGAGTCACGAATGGTGCTGAACATTGTTCGCTGATGATTGCACATCCCCACTTCTGACCTTATGATTGAAGGAAGATCATTGAAGAAGCAGCTGAAGATGGTTGGGCCGAGGACACTACCCTGAGGAACTCCTGCAGAGACGTCCTGGAGCTCAGATGATTGACCTCCAACAATCACAACCGTCTTCCTTTGCGCTAGGTATGACTCCAGCCAGCGGAGGGTTTTCCCCCCGATTCCCATTGACCTCAGTTTTGCTAGGGCTCCTTGATGCCATACTCAGTCAAATGCTGCCTTGATGTCAAGGGCAGTCACTCTCACCTCACCTCTCGAATTCAGCTCTTTTGTCCATGTTTGAACCAAGGCTGTAATGAGATCAGGAGCTGAGTGGCCCTGGCGGAACCCAAACTGAGCATCACTGAGCAGGTTATTGCTAAGCAAGTGCCGCTTGATGGCACTGTTGATGACACCTTCCATCACTTTACTGATGATTGAGAGTAGGCTGATGGGGCAGTAATTGGCCGGGTTGGACTTGTATTGTTTTTTGTGTACAGGACATACCTGGGCAATTTTCCACATTGCAGGGTAGATGCCAGTGTTGTAGCTGTACTGGAATAGCTTGGTTAGGGGCGCGGCAAGTTCTGGAGCACAGGTCTTCAGTACTATTGCCGGAATATTGTCAGGGCCCATAGTATTTTGCAGTATCCAGTGCCTTCAGTCATTTCTTGATATCACGCGGAGTGAATCGAATTGGCTGAAGTCTGGCATCTGTGATACTGGGGACTTCAGGAGGAAGCCGAGATGGATCAACTCGGCACTTCTGGCTGAAGATTGTTGCAAATGCTTCAGCCTTATCTTTCGCACTGATGTGCTGGGCTCCCCCATCATTGAGGATGGGGATATTTGTGGAGCCACCCCCTCCAGTTAGTTGTTTAATTGTCCACCACCATTCACGGCTGGATGTGGCAGGCCTGCACAGCTTAGATCTGATCCGTTGGTTATGGGATCGCTTAGCTCTGTCTATCGCATGCTGCTTACACAGTTTGGCATGTTGTAGCTTCACCCGGTTGACACCTCATTTTGAGGTATGCCTGGTGCTGCTCCTGGCATGCCCTCCTTCTGGCCTCCTGGCTTGATGGTAATGGTAGAGTGGGAGATATGCCGGGCATGAGGTTACAGATTGTGGATGAGTACAATTCTGCTGCTGCTGATGGCCCACAGCGCCTCATGGACGCCCAGTTTTGCATTGCAAGATCTGTTCGAAATCTATCCCAGTCAGCACGGTGATAGTGCCACACAACACGATGGACGATATCCTCAATGTGAAGGCGGGACCTCGTCTCCACAAGTACTGTGTGGTGATCACTCCTACCAATACTGTCATGGACAGCAGCATCTGCGGCAGGCAGATTGGTGAGGACGAGGTCAAGTATGTTTTTCCCTCGTGTTGGTTCCCTCACCACCTGCCACAGACCCAGTCTAGCACCTATGTCCTTTAGGACTCGGCCAGCTCGGTCAGTAGTGGTGCAACCGAGCTACTCTTGGTGATGGACATTGAAGTCCCCCACCCAGAGTACATTTTGTGCCCTTGCCACCCTCAGTGCTTCCTCCAAGTGGTGTTCAACATGGAGGAGTACTGACTCATCAGCTGAGGGAGGGCAGTAGGTGGTAATCAGTAGGAGGTTACCTTGCCCATGTTTGACCTGATGCCATGAGACTTCATGGGGTCCGGAGTCGATGTTGAGGACTCCCAGGGCAACTCCCACCCTACTGTATACCACTGTGCCACCACCTCTGGTGGGTCTGTCCTGCCGGTGGGACAGGACATACCTGGGGATGGTGATGGCAGTGTCTGGGACATTGTCTGTAAGGTATGATTCCGTGAGTATGACTATGTCAGGCTGTTGCTTGACTAGTCTATGGGACAGCTCTCCCAACTTTGGCACAAGCCCCCAGATGTTAGTAAGGAGGACTTTGCAGGGTCGACAGGGCTGGGTTTGCCATTGTCGTTTCCGGTGCCTAGGTCAATGCTGGGTAGTCCGTCCGGTTTCATTCCTTTTTATAGACATTGTAGCGGTTAGATACAACCGTGTGCTAGGCTATTTCAGAGGGCATGCAAGAGTTAACCACATTGCTGTGGGTCTGGAGTCACATGTAGGCCAGACCAGGTAAGGACAGCAGATTTCCTTCCCTAAAGGACATTAGTGAACCAGATGGGTTTTTACAACAATTGACAATGGTTTCTTGGCCATCATTAGACTAGCTTTTTAATTCCAGATTTTTTTAAAAATTAAATGCAAATTCCACCTTCTGCTGTGGTGGGATTCGAACTCATGTCCCCAGAGAAATACCCTGGGTCTCTGGGTAACTAGTCCAGTGATAATACCACTACGCCACCGCCTGCCTTGCTCCCACTCTGACCTTTCTGTCCTTAGCCTGCTGCAGTGTTCCTATGAAGCTGAACGCAAGCTTGAGGAACAGCACCTCATCTTTCAACTGGCACTTTACACTTTTCTGGACTCAACATTGAGTTCAACAATTTTAGGTCATAACCTCTGCCCCCAATTTGTTTCATCCCTTATTTTTTTTTTAAAACTGGTTTTTCTTTCCCCCTCATTTCTTTCTTAATTCCTTTACTTTACGTTTGGAAGGCTGCTATTCACACCTCCTCTTGACACATCTTCTGTTTCTTTACTTGTCCCATTACCACTCCCTTTGGCTTTACAACATGAAACCTTTTGTCATTTAATCTCTCCTGCCCTCCACCACTTTATAGACCTTCCCTATTGTTCTTCTTCCCACCCTCCCCGCTTTCACTTGCTTAAAATCTATTACATTTCTAAAGTTTCTGATGAAAGGTCACAGACTTGTAACATTGGGTTGGATTTTATGGTCTCCCCAGTGGTGAGTTTGAAGGCAGGAAGCATTTAATCAGGCGAGATGGTGGCAGGTGGGGAGCCCCACCATCTTCCCATCTCCACAAATTATGTCCATGGCGGGAAGGCCAATTGAGGTCCTACAGTGGGAAATTAATGCCCTATGAAAGCCTCTTCCCGCTGTGCTGGTATTAGCCCAGTGACTGGCAGGCCTGTCGCCATACAGGGAGCACAAAGAGTGAACTTGTGCCGGCTGCTTGTCAGCTCCCATGGGCGGGGGGGGGGGAAAAGAGGGCGCGGGGGCACAAGTCCCTCGTCTACAGGGGCACTCACTGCCTGATCTAGGAACAGGACATCGGGAAGGTGAGGGGCCCCACTAAACGCCACCCCCATCCTTGATGCGAACACCCCCCACACCTCCTACACCGTGACCCCCACCCCGTGAAACCCCTCCTGCCATCACTCAGCTGTGGCCTGGGTCCATTGACGATCCTGGGCCTCAGTTGGGTGCATTATTGGCAGTTGAAACCACCTCCCAGGTGGCGATGCGGAGTAAAAGACCTGCTGGCCTTTGATTGACCGGCAGCTCTCAGCATGTTGGACTTCCCTCTCTGTGGTCCTTAATCCCGGGGAAGGCCCACTGCTCCCCAGCTAAGTGCCTGATTGGCACGTAATGCAGCAAGTCTTCCCGAAAAGAAGCAACACAGGGCTCTCGCTGGCATTTCAGCTGGCGGGCAAGATCCCCGTCGCCTCCATTAAATACCACTCATTAACCCTGTTTCTCTCTCCACAAATGCTGCCAGACCCGCTAAGTATTTCCAATATTTTCTGTTTTTGTTTATATTTTAATGTTTGCTTTGGTGCCAGAAAATAAGGTAAAAAAGGAACAGCACTTTGAATAAGAATCAGAACTTCATGTGCGGTGCACGCACAGGTTCCAGCAGCCAAGCCTCCCATTAGATGTGCAAAGTCAGAAAAGAATACTTCAGAGCAGAAGACAAGGTTGAAGCGTTTCCAATTATCTTCAAGCAGAAGTGCCAAGGGGATGATCCATACTAGCCTCCTGAGGTCCCGAACATCACAGATGCCAGTTTCCAGGCAATTCAATTCACTCCATGTGGTATTAAGAAAGGCTACAGGCCCCGACAACATACCGGCTGTACTGCTGAAGACTTGTTCTCCAGAACTAACCATGACCCAAGCCAAGCTGTTCCAGTACAGCTACAATAACTGCCATCTACCCGACACCAAGAAAAATTGCCCAGGTATATCCTGTCCACCTCATTCACTCCCTCCATCACTGGCACATCGTGGCTGCAGAGCGCACCAACTACAAGGTGCACTGCGGAAACTTGCCAAGGCTCTTTCAACAGCACCATCCAAACCTGCAGGGTCTACCACCCAGAAGAACAACTGCAGCAGACGCATGGGAACACCACCACCTGTACGTTCCCCTTCAAGTCACACATCATCTTGACTTGGAAATATATCACTGTTCCTTCACTGTCATTGGGTCAAAATCCTGAAACTCCCTCCCTAACAGCACTGTGGGTGTACCTACACCACAGACTGCAGCAGTTCAAGAAGGCAGCTCAGCACCACCTTCTCAACAGCAAGTAGGGATGTGCAATAAATGCTGGCCTTGCCAGTAACACCCATATCCCATGAATGAAATAAAAATAAGGTTCCATTCTTAGAACTAATTAATTAGTACAATCTACTGATGACTGGTCCCAGCAACTCTGTGTGCTGCACTCTGCCATAGCCACGGTGCCCCCTTCTCTATCACACTTGGTCCAGACAAATTTTAGCTGAAGTATTGTGAAAACTGAGGGTTTGATGTGCTGTCGCACTTCTGTGGCCATTCTTTGCATTTTAAATTAAATACATTTGTAGTTTGGCTGGTAAAAATAAACCTTTAAGTTGCTGCTGCTGCAAGCATTTAAATCTTTCTGCACCACCCTGATCCCTCTTAATCAACAAACTCCCAATGGCAAACGCACATTTTCAATTTTCCAGACATGACTTAGTCCTTGCATCTCTCCACTGAAACAATGTCTACATTTTCCAACGCAAGTCATTACCCTAAGATCTCTCTAATCTACTTATAAAGTGTTTGCTTACCACTGAATTTACTGATTAAAGCAGTGAAGTAAGTGAACTATTTAGATCAGGACAGTCTCAGGTTCAATTCCTGATCTGTACTGTGTTAGCTGAACTCAGTTGGGGCAACGATAGGGTGTCACATCTGGCCTCAGTGCTCCAGATTGGACAGGGGCAAATTGGTTAAGTCTCCTGCTTCTGATTGCTATCCAGTGATCCCAAATGAAAAATCCTGAGCAAGGGCCTGGTCAGGCTAAGCTTTGATATCCCCTGCACCCAAAAAACCCAAAAGCATTCATTGCCTCTGTTCACTTGTCGAAAGTGCCCACTTGTGTGAGATAACAAAAATAATTGATATCTATCAAATTGCACCTCAGCAGTGGAAGAGAAAAGACGGGCAGGAAAAGGCTACAAATAATTGTTTAAAGAGAGTGCTCTTTTGCCAGTGCTAAAAACTATCCAGATCTTTCAGTACAACAATTGTACTCTATAATATATAGCAAGCAGAAGAACAGCTTGCAGTGGTTTGGAAAGATACTATTCAATGAAGGAGCTCTGAAGTGCCATGAACTGGAAAAACAATGCAGAGATATTTCTGAAAGTCAGCTGGACACAGAGGAGTGACTTAAAGCGAGAGTCATTACTTTGTGAAACACATGCCTTAAAATCATGATTCTATGCAACAGGAGTTGATCAGTCTTTATGGCATGCCATTATTGAAGCCGAATATTGACCGACAAGGGTAAAAATGTAGTAAGTGACATGGAGCATGAATCTGTTACAATAGGTGACAGATGATAGATTTTTCACTATTCCCTCCACCACCACAAATTTATAGTATTTTACAGGATCAGAAATAGAGTCATAGAGTTATACAGCATAGAAACAAGTCCTTCGGCCCACCATGTCCGCACCGGCCATCAAGCACGTGGCCCGTGGCCTTGTATGCTACGGCGTTTCAAGTCCTCATCTAACTACTTCTTAAATGTTGTGAGGGTTCCTGCCTCTACCACCCTTTCAGGCAGTGTGTTCCAGATTCCAACCACCCTCTGGGTGAAAACATTTTTCCTCAAATCCCCTCTAAACCTCCTGCCCATTACCTTAAATCTATGCCCCCTGGTTATTGACAGCTCTGCTAAAGGGAAAAGGTTTCTTCCTATCTATGTCCCTCATAATTTTGTATACCTCAATCAGGTCCCCCCACAGCCTTCTCTGCTCAAAGGAAAGCAACCCGAGCCGATCCAGTCTCTCTTCATAGTTCCAGCCCAGGCAACATCCTGGTGAATCTCCTCTGCACCCTCTCCAGTGCAATCACATCCTTCCTATAGTGTGGTGCCCAGAACTGTATACAGTACTCCGGCTGTGACCTAACTAGCGTTTTATACAGCTCCATCATAACCACCCTGCTCTAATATTCTATGCCTCGGCTAATAAAGGCAAGTATCCCATATGCCTTCCCAACTACCTTATCTACCTGTGCCGCTGTCTTCAGTGATGTATGGACAAGTACACCAAGGTCCCTCTGACCCTCTGTACTTCCTAGGGTCCTACCATCTGCTGTATATTCCCTTGTCCTGTTAGTCCTCCCAAAATGCACCACCTCACACTTCTCAGGATTAAATTCCATTTGCCACTGCTCTGCCCATCTTACCAGCCCATCTACATCATCGTATAATCTAAGGCTTTCCTCCTCACTATTTACGACACCACCAATTTTCGTGTCATCTGCGAACTTACTGATCATACACCAGTTAAATTAAAATCCTGATAAATTTCTTCCCTTTCCTGTTAATAAAAGCTATTGCAGAATAGTCACATTAACAAAAAGACTTCTTCCTTTGAACCCACAGCCAAGAATGTACATTGGCAGTACAATGCACTGAAACACCAACGTTCAAGCTTCATTTCTCAGTGCTCCGAATAGCCAATTTCAGTCAGGTAACCATGTGGAGTAATCAAGCAGAAGCGAAAAACTTTCTGATGTGGATTGCAGAGAGGAAAGACAAAGTCACCACCAGGCTGTTCTCTCAAACTTCCACCCTTCTGTCCGAGAATTTTAAGCAGATCAGCTCCTGCCTACTCCAGCACAGAAAGTACCTGGCTCAGGGAGTTGACAAGAAAAACTAAAAGGGGAGGTGGCAAAGGGTATAGCAACAATAAAGGATGATATATCTTCTTAGAAAAAGATACATAACTCAGCCACAGCAACTAAAGAGATGCCCTTGCAGAGTAAAACACGGTGTAGAAAATATGAATGCTCATGACAAAACTGATTACAATAACAGGCAGGCCAAATTCAACAATGAGAGGTATAATCTCACACAACAATGTTCATGAGTGGAAAGAATGAGGAAACAAACTAGCAGAGAAAAAAAGTGCTTGGTTGAAACTGCAACACAATCTCTTGCACTTTTTACAAGATCACAGACCCAACCGATCAACCACGATTATTCTCTACAAAATATTTGTGCACAATTATTTCACTACTCTTAATTCTGTCACTACTTACTCACCGAGCCAATACCATCCATTAGTGTGAGCAATGATGCTACCACTCGCTTCTCAACTTCATGTTGAGCTCCTTCCCGCTTTGGGCAAATGGCATCAAGCTCATCTATAAATATAATTGAAGGTTGACTGGAGAAAAGAGATAAGTCATTAGATGCAAGTCACATTTTAAGGGTAATTTTACATATGTTACGAATGGCACATCTAATTTGATGAAATCAAATCTTTCACATGTATAGAACGATCTCCTTCCTTCCCAATACATTCTTGTACAATCCATGATCTATGAAATTACACAGTTCTTTCACCAACATGAATTTGGAAATCAAACTAGAGTTACACAGAAAGAAAATGTTTCAGGCGAAGTAGTATCAGCTTGCCTCAGTGAGAGCAGCAGAGTCAATAAGGGCGATGAGTCAGAGCACAAGATGAACACGGAAATCTGAGAAAGAAATTCAAAAGTGATGTCACTACCACAGAGGGAGCGGATTGGTGGGTAACAGTTAAGTGTTTGCTTGTTTTATTAAGTTATTCATTTTTGACTGTTGAAAATCATTGATGGTAGTTTCCATTGCATTTTAGATTGTGTCACGGAACTGTTTCTTTTTATTTCCTCCTCAGATTAAGAATAGTGTGTGCCTTTAAGACTATTTGAAAACAGTGTGCCTTTAAGACTGAGCACAGTGTGCCGGCTACACCTGTCCCAAGGCCACAGCAGGAAAGAGAGGTCACATGGTATAATATTTTGATTTGACTGTGTAAAAACTGGCAAAACCCTGTCTGAACCAGCCACCAGCGAAGCATGCTTACTGAAGAGCTGTCTATTTCTCTCAGCAGAAATTCCACAATGAGCTACAAGCCAAGTTAATTGTCTAAGGAGGAAAAAACCCCTTGAAGAGATGATTTGTATTGCTGGAGTAAAGTATCAACTGAGACACTGTTGGTTTTAAAATCCGAGTGGACCCATTGCTACACTCCTTGTTTAAAGAACTGTTTGATGCCTGCTGCAGCCAGAATGCCTACCAGACTGTTTCATCAAATCCATGTGAAGACTTCGACAGGCATTTGATTATCTTTACACCCGGACACCTCACCAACCAAGAACGTAACCCACAAAGACTTATTTATTTATTCTTAAGAAACAGCTAATTTTTAAAAAACACCACTTTTTAAAACTAGTTAACTGTTAATTTTGAATTTGTATGTGTGAATGGGGGAGTTAGGTTAAAGTAAGAAGTTATAAGGTCCTTAGACATAGGTTTATCTTAATAGTGTTTAAGATTTGGTTTTTTAAATGAATAGTTGATTTGTTGTTGTCTAAAGATACCTGGTTTGGTTTGTTTTATTCTGGGGGTTACTAGAGTGTTTAATTTGGCTGTTTTTCCAGTTGGATGGGAAAACTTTAATAATATGCTGCAACCTGTGGAGTGATGGGACCGAATTGAAGGTGCATTGCTCCCATCTCGGTCATAACAATTGATAGATATAATTTCCAGTGATCTTAGTTAATTTTCTACTATTTTAATATCTCAATCTTTCAGTTGTCATTTTCTTAGAATTTTACAGGTCTGTTCTCAGAGACTTAGACATCAATTTCTTAGATTTTTTTTTAAAAGGAGTTCTGTGTTAAGTGTTTTAGTGGTCAGGGTCTCAGCAATTTAGAAGTCACTGGATTGACTACCATGGCAGGCCAGCTGGGACCTGTTGCATGTACATCCTGTTCCATGTGGGAACTCCAAGACACTTCATGAGTCCTGGATAACTATTAGTGCAGGAAATTGGGTGGCACAGTGGCGCAGTGGTTAGCACTGCAGCCTCACAGCTCCAGCGACCCGGGTTCAATTCTGTGTACTGCCTGTGTGAAGTTTGCAAGTTCTCCCTGTGTCTGCGTGGGTTTCCTCCAGGTGCTCCGGTTTCCTCCCACATGCCAAAGACTTGCAGGTTGATAGGTAAATTGGCCATTAGCAATTGCCCCTAGTATAGGTAGGTGGTAGGGAATTATAGGGACAGGTGGGGATGTGGTAGGGATATGGGATTAGTGCAGGATTATTATAAATGAGTGGTTGATGGTCGGCACAGACTCGGTGGGCCGAAGGGCCTGTTTCAGTGCTGTATCTCTTAAAAAAAAAAATGTGGTTGCGTTAACAGAGACATGGTTCAAACAAGGCCAGGAATGGCTTCTTAATATTCCTGATTACAAACTATTCAGGAATGATAGAGAAGGAAAGAGGTTGCGGGAGGGAGCAGGGCAGTATTGATTAAGGATGAGGTTATAGTTCCAAATAGAAAAGATATACTAGATGGTTCTAGAACTGTAAAGGAGAACTTTCTCAATCAATGGCCGGAATTTAATCCGGGGTCTCAACCTCTGGCAAAAGCACTGCGTCTTCCCTTCTGTGGGAAGCCCGCCAAATCAATTGCCAAGTAGGCACTTAACTGGACAGTGGCAGGCCTTCCATGGGATCAAAGACCCCAGTGACAGAAGTCAGCCTTGTGAGAGCTGCCAGCCAGCCAATCAGAGGTCAATAATTCGTTAACTGAACAGTGCCACTGCAGAGGCGGTGGTTGCTGCCGATGGAGCACCCACCCAAGGCTCAGGAGATACGCTGGAAGCAAGCCACAGATGGTCAGGGCAGGACAGGTCTCACGGGGTGGGGTTTGTGGAGGAGGAGTGTTGGCAGCAAGGACATGGGGGAAGCCTTCAGCCAACCTCCCATTTCCAATGCCGGGTTGCTCATTCAGACACTGTGTCTTTAACAAGCAACCACCCCCACCACCCCAGGAGCTGGCAAGCAATCTGCACATTTTTTCTTGCCGTCCTTTCCGTGTGGTGTCAGGCCTGCCTGCCGCTCGACTATTTGCGGCGGCGGCATGAGGCCCTTAATTGGGCATTAATTACCCACTTAAGGGCCTCAATTGGCAGCCTTCCCACCCCAGACTTAATTTCGGTGGAAGCCGGAAGGTGGCAGAGTCTCCCTCCTCACCACCATCCCACCCAATTATATGCTCTCCCCGCATCCCCACCCCCCCCCACCGCCCCCCCCAAAACCTGCCGCGGGGGAGAAGATAAAATTTCCCCCAATATTCCAGACCAACAAGCAAGGAAGCAATGTTTGCTCTGGTTCTGGGAAATGAAGTTGGCAAGTGGAGTATATTACAGTGGGAGATCGAACATACGAACTAGGAACAGGAGCAGCCATTCGGCCCCTTGAGCCTGCTCCGTCATTCTATAAGATCATGCTTGATCTGTTTGTTGATTCAACTCCACTTTCCTGCTTAACCCAATATCCTTTGACTCCCTCGCAAAGAGTAACCAGAACAAAATTCAGTTTAAAGTAATCATGGAAAGAGATCAGAAAATGTCAAAGGTAAAAATGCTCAACTGGGGAAAGGGATAATTTCAGTGTTTTAAGGGATCTAGCACAGATAGAGTGGAAAAGGTGATTGTAGGGCAAAGCAGTAACGGAGCAATAGAGGGCAGTCAGGGAAGAGATAGTTCATGTTCAAATTAGGCATATTCCTTGGAAGGGAATAGGTAGAGCATCCACATCTAATGTGCTCTGGATGACAAGGAAAATAAAAGTTAAAATAAACAAAAAAGGAGGTTTACGACAAATTACAGGAGCAAGATTCAGCTAATAATCAAAAATACAGAATGTACAGGAGGGAATTGAGAAAGATAATATGGAAAGAAAAGAGGGTTACATGAAAAGATAAGTAGGCATCATTAATTTGAACTCTAAAACATCTTATAAACATATAGAGTGTAAATAGTTAGCTCGAGGAAAAAGTTGGGCCTATTAAAGGACCCAATAGGAAATCTTCACAGAGACAGAAGACATAGCAAAAGTATTAAATGAGTAATTTGCATCTGTCTTTACAAAGGAAGCAGAGGATGTGAAGATTATACTAAAAGAGGAGATGGAAATTGTGGACAGGATAGTAATAGATAGAGAAGATATACTAAAAAGATTATTACTGAAAGTTGGTCAACTGGTCGAGATGGAATGTATCCTAGGTTGCTGAAAAAAAAGCAACGCACATGCACTGGTCAGAAATGTTCAATCCTCAGGAGTAGTGCTGGAAGACTGGAGGGTTGATAATGCTATCCCACTATTTAGGAAAGGGGAGAGACAAACCAGATAGATAGCAATGAGGATAGTTATAGGCTTCAGGATGACATAGACAAGATGGTGGAATGGGCAGAAACATGGCAAATGGAATTCAATGTGGAGAAGTATGCAGTTTGGGAGGACTAATATGGAAAGACAGTATACTATAAATGGCATGATTTTGAAAAAGTGTGGGTGAGGAGAGAGACCTTGGGTGCCCACATACAGAAATCCTCTAAAAGGTGGCAGGGTGTTGATAAGGTGGTTAAAAAAGCACATGGGTTATTTGGATTTATAAATAGAAGAAAAGTGATTAGAAGCAACAAGATCATGCTAGAATTTTATAAATCACTGGTTTAGCCTCAGCTGGAACTTTGTGAGCAATTTTGGGACCAAGGAAATATATAAAGGCATTAGAAACAGTACAGAGGAAATTTGCCAGTGTTGAGGGGCTGCAGCTATGAGGAGAGGTTGAAAAATTTAGGACTGTTCTCCTTGGAACAGAGAAGGTTAAGAGGTGACCGAATAGAGGTTTTCAAGATGAGAGGTTTTGATAGAGAAAATAGGGAAAAAATATTCCCTCTGGTGAGTGGGTCAATAACCAGAGGTCATGGATTTAAAATCATTAGCAAAAGATCTAGAGGAAAGATGAGGATTTTTTTTTCACTCCGTAGTTGGGATCTGGAATGCTCAACCTGAAAAGGTGGTGATGGGTGATTCCATAAATAATTTTTAAAAGGAAGCTGGACAGTTCCTTGAATGAGGAGAATGAGAATGAGGAACTTACAGGGTTACAGACAAAAAGCAGAAATGTGGGACTAAGCATGACTGCCCTTTCAAACAGGCATGCCAGGCCGAATGACCTCCTTCTCTGGTGCAGGTTTCTATGATCCAATGATTCAAGCCGATAGCACTCTTGCTTCTTAGTCAGAAGAATGTAGGTTCAAAGCCCACTCCAAGACTTAAACTAACAATCTAGGCTGCCATTCTGATGCACTGCTAAGGAAATACTGCAGTATGCATTATATAAGATCATAACTCATTGCTGCAAAATTAACGCACACTCTTGTTTGAAATGAAAGTGAAAGACTTCCATTCTCTTCCAACCCACTCCCTCACCACCATCATTCTTCAGCCCATGAACCAACTGTAGCCAAAAGGCAAATGTGAATACTGAAACAAACAATTAGGGTAAATGGGTATTGCTAGTATTGGAGAAGGACTGGCATTGGCATCGCTCATAGATCCACTTCTGATCTTGGTATATAAAAGTAAGTTGGATTTGAAATTTGTTGATGACACAAAAGTAGAGTATTTGGAAAATAGTGAGGAGAACTATAAAAAAAAACTTCAGGAAGACAAACAAAATAGGCACAGAGGAGGAAGATGCTATTTAATGTAAATAAGCTTGAGGTGATACTTTTGGGAGGAAAAATAATAAATTGGAGTTATACTCTCAAAGGAAAGATGCCAATGGATGTGGATGACCAGTGGAATGCAAGAAGTTCAAAAACCTGAACTGCTGAAAGTGGTTATTGACCCCTCCGCTAAGGTAAAAAGTTTCTTCCTATCTAACCTATCAATGCCCCTCATAATTTTGTATACCTCAATCATATCTCCCCTCAGCCTTCTCTGCTCTAAGGAAAACAACCGTAGCCTTTTCAGTCTCTCTTCATAGCTGAAATGCTCCAGCCCAGGCAACATCCTGGTGAATCTCCTTTGCTCCCTCTCTACTGTAATCACATCCTTCCTATAGTATGGTGCCCAGAACTGTATACAGTAATCCAGCTGTGGCATAACTAACATTTTATACAGCTCCATCATAACCTCCCTGCTCTTATATTCTATGCCTCGGCTAATAAAGGCAAGTATCCCATATGCCTTCCGAACCACCTTATCTACCTGTGTTGCTGCCTTCAGTGATCTATGGACAAGTACACAAAGGTCCCTCTGTACTTTCTAGGATCCTACCATCCATTGTATATTCCGTTGCCTTGTTAGTCCTGCCAAAATGCATCACCTCACACTTCTCAGGATTAAATTCCATTTGCCACAGCTCCACCCATCTTACCAGCCCATCTATATCGTCCTGTCATGGGTGACTTCAATCTGCATATAGACCGGGCAAACCTAATGAGCACTAATGATGTGAAGGACAAGTTTCTGGAGTGTGTTAGCGATAGCTTTCCAGAGAATTGTTGAGGAACCGACTAGAGAACAGGCTATTTTAGATCTAGTATTATGTAATGGGAAAGGGCTAATTAATAATATTGTTGTAAAAGAACCTTCAGGGATGAGTGACCATAATATGATAGAATTTTACATGATGTTTGAAAGTGAGGTAGTTCTATCTAAAGCCAGGGTTTAAATTTGAACAAAGGAAATTATGAAGGTATGAAGGGCCTGTTCCTGTGCTGTAATTTTCTTTGTTCTTTGAAGGGCAAATTGGCTGAGGTGGATTGGGAAAATACATAAAAGGTATGAAAGTACATAGGCAATGGATAGTCTTTAAAGAAATATTACATAGTTTATAACAACTATACATTCCTTCAAGGCACAAAACCCCCAAAAGCAAAGGCAGTCAACTGTGGATAACAAAGGAAGATAAGAATTGTATACAATTAAAAGAAAAGGCCGATAAAGTTGCAAGAAATAGTAGTAAACCTGCGGTTTGGGAGGATTTTAGAATACAGCAAAGGAGGAAGAAGAAACTGATAAAGAAAGGGAGAATAGAATATGAATGTAAGCTAGCACAAAACATAAAAACAGACTGCAAAAGCTTCTATAGGTACGTAAAAAGGAAACGTTTGGCTATGACAAATGTGGGTCCATCACAGGCAGAATCAAGAGAAATTATAATGGGGAATAGAGAAATCGCAGAGAAGCTAAAAGATTACTTTGTGTCTATCTTCACTGAGGAAGATACAAGAAATCTCCAAGAATTAGAGATCCAAGGGATTAGGGAGAATGAGGAATTGAAGGCAATTATGATTAGTAAGAAGATTGGATTTGAGAAATTAATGGGGCTGAAGGTTGACAAGTCCCAGGAACTGATATTCTACATCCCAGAGTGTTGAAAGAGGTCGCCATGGAGATAGTGGATGCATTGTTGATCACCGTCCAAAATTCTATAGATTCTGGATCAGTTCCTGCAGATTGGAAGGTCCCAAATATCACTCCACTATTTAAGGAGGGAGGGAGAGAGAAAACAGGGAATTACAGACCTATTAGCCTTACATCAGTCGTTGGGAAAATGCTAGAATCTATTCTAAAGGATGTGATAAATGGACACTTGGATAATAATGATCTGATTGGGCATAGTCAACATGGATTTATGAATGGGAATTCATGTTTAACGAACCTGTTGGAGTTTTTTTGAAGATGTTACAAACAGAATTGATAAAGGGGCGTCGGTGGACGTGGTATACTTGGATTTTCCAAAGGCTTTTGATAAAGTACCCCACAGGAGGTTGGTTAGCAAAATTAAAGCACATGGGATAGGAGGTAATATACTGGCATGGATTAAGGATTGATCAACGGGCAGAAAGCAGAGAGTAAGAATAACCAGGTCATTCTCGCATCGGCAGGCTGTGACTAGTGGAGTACCGCAGGGATCAGTGCTTGGACCCCAGCTGTTCACAATATACATCAATGATTTGGATTTGGGGACCAAATGTAATATTTCCAAGTTCGCGGATGACACAAAACTAGGTCGGAATGTGTCTTGTGAGGAAGATGCAAAGCAGCTTCAAGGGGATTTGGACAGACTTAGTGAGTGGGCACGAACGAGGCAGATGGAATATAGTGTGGAAAAATGTGAGGTTATCTACTTTTGTAGGAGGAACAAAGGTGCAGAGCATTTCTTAAATGGTAAGAGATTAGAAAGTGTCGATGTACAAAGGGACCCGAGTGTCCTTGTTAATAAGTCACTGAAAGCTAACATGCAGATGCAGCAAGCAATTAAGAAGGCTAATGGTATGTTAGCCATTATCACAGAAGGATTTGAGTACAGGAGTAGTATAGAACCTTGGTTAGACCACACCTGGAGTACTGTGTGCAGTTTTGGTCCCTTTACCTTAGGGAGGATATTATTGCCATAGAGGGAGTGCAACAAAGGCTCACCAGACTTGTTCCCGGGATGGGGGGACGGTCCTATGAAGAGAAATTGGGAAAACTGGGCCTATATTCTCTAGAGTTTCGAAGAATAAGAGGTGATTTCATTGAAACCTACAAAATACCTAAAAGGGATAGACTGGGTAGATGCAGCCACGATGTTTCTCTTGGTTGGGGAGTCTAGAACCAGTGGACACAATTTCAAAATAAAGGGGAAGCCACTTAGGACAGAGATGAGGAGAAATGTCTTTACTCAGAGGGTTGTGGATCTTTAGAATTCTCTACCCAAGAGGGCTGTGGAAGCTCAGTTATTGAGTATGTTTAAAGCAGGGATTGACAGATTTCTAAATACCAATTGGGATATGGGAATAATGTGGGGAAAAGGCACTGCAGTGGATGATCAGCCATGATTGTACTGAATGGTGGGGCAGGCTCGATGGGCTGAATGGTCTACTCCTGCTCCTAACATCATCCCTAAAAAAAAAAAGAGTTAGGAGAGGGATTATGAGAAATTTTGTTACGTAAAGGGTTGTTGGAGCATGGAACGTGTTGACACAAAGATCATTGCATCTTTTAAGGGAAGCACAGATAAATATTTGAAGCAGAAGAAATGGCAGTCTTAATGGGTCAAATTGACTCCCATGTCTATTAATCTCTCATGCTAATTACAGTAATTTGTATTTCTCTCACTGAGTTACCATTGAGTGGCTTCTGCAAAGATCTGTCTCAGCTTTGCTTCACTTTCTCCAAAGTACCTGAAACAAAAGAAGGCAGGTACCTGAGCATCACAGAGACTAAAACAGCAATGAATACTTAAATCACAGAGTCAAGGAGAAAAGGGAACTAATCAGAGATTTGGAAACTATTTTTCTTGACATTTCTACTTTGTAATCATCATTCTCTGTAAAATGGGATCTTACAAATATCAACATACTGAATAATTTACAATTCAGAATGGTGCAATGAAAGACAAAGATTTACAGGAACTGGTGCTCAGCAGGGTTGATGGATGTCATGGCAGGAGAATTTTACCCCACTTTTTCTCTCCCACTGTCAGGTTTTAGCACTCCCACATGATATTGCACATCCAAACAGAATGAAGCTCCATCTACTCTGCCTCAAAACATGTCGCTGTCCCAACATTGAAAAGCCATCGCCTTCAATAAGGTTGCTGCCCGAGGTCACATTTTTTTCAGAATATGTTCCTCCCTCCGCCTCTGCACGGAGCAGCTTCTCATCTTCGGTGATTTTAACCTCCATCTCAATTCATTATGCTCTCTCCTCCGAGTTTACTGCCATCCTATCCTCCCTTAATCTCGCCCTCCATGTAAACACCCCAATCCATATTCACAGCCGCCCAATTGACCTTGCCATCTGACATGGCCTTGCTATCTTATTCTTTCAATCACAGATAAGGCCATCTCTGATCATCTCCTTGTATTGCTCTCCACCCACATTCCCCCTTCCCCTCCAAACCCTACTTGCTTCTGTATCCACCACTGAAAAAACTCTCTCTCAGTTCACGGAGAACTGCCCTCTCAAATTCACAATTGTCTAGCATTTGGCCCTCTGTTCATGACAACATTTCTGCAACTACCGATCTGCTCAACCACACCCCCACTTCCATCTTCGATGCCCTACTCCCCATTAAAACCATTACTCTCTCTCACCCTGGCCGTGCCCCCTGTATGGTCCTCATCTCTGTTCCCTCAAATACAAGGGATGCAGACTTGAAAAAATATGGCAGACAACTGGTTTAGCCATTCACTGCCAGATCTGGCTGAACCACCTAAAGCACTATTGGGCCTTCTCTCATCGATGAAAACTGCTCATTACTCCAGGATTATCCTGGAATGCAAAGGTAACGTTGGCTTTTCTCCAATGCAAGCCGTCTTCGTAAACCCCTCTTCCCTGTCTTTTCCACCGTCACCTCAAGTGCAGGAGCTCATGGATTTCTTTGTCACCAAGATTGAGACAATCCGATCAGCTGCCTCTGCCATGTCCCTCCCTTCCACGAGTGTGCCAGGCAAAACTTGCTCTAAGATTCTCCCCTGTCATAGTCCTAAACTTGTTTCCTTCTCTAGTTTCTCTCCTATCTCCAGTCATGTCTTTCTCCTAGCTCATCTTCTCCATAAGATCCACCTGCTGCTCTCTCAACCCTATTCCCACTAAACTGCTGACCGGCAACTGTCCTTCTTGACACCCATATTAGCTGACATTGTTAATGGTCGCTCTCCTCAGGTTTTGTCCCTCTCTCCTTCAATTCTGCCATCATCATTCCTCTCCTCAAGGGAAAAAACAACTTTTGACCCTCCGTCCTTGCAAAATCCTATCTCCAACCTCCCTTTTCTCTTCAAAGTTCTTGAATGTGTTGTCACCTCCCAAATTCGTGCCTATCTTTCCAGAACTTCATGTTTGAATTCCTCCAATCAGGTTTCTGCCCCTGCCACAGTATTGAAACAGCTCTCATCAAAGTCACAGATGGCATCTTATGTGACTGCAACAAAGGCGAACTATCCCTCCGCATCATTCTCGACCTGTCTGCAGCCTTCGTCAAAACTGATCACACAACCCTCTTCCAAACTCTCTCCACCGTCGTCCAGCTGGTTGGGACTGCACTCGCCTGGTTCCATTCTTATCTAATTGTACCCAGAGAATTGCCATCAATGGCTTCTCTTCCCACTCTTGCATGATTACCCCTGCAACCCCCAAAGATCTATACTTGGCTCCCCTTCCATTCCTCATCAACATGCTGCCCCTTGGCAACAACATCTGAAAACATGTCAGTTTCTACATGTAGGCTGATGACACCCAGCTCTACCTCACCACCACCTCTCTCAACCCCGCCAGTCTCTAAATTGTCAGATTGCTTATCCAATATCTAGTATTCGATAACCTCAGTATCATAAGTGACTCCAAGTTAAGCTTTCAACCAGATATCCACACCATCAATAAGGTCGCCTATTTCCACCTCTGTAACTTCACCGATTTTTGCTGCTGCCTTAACTCTTCTGCTGCTGAAACCCTCATCCATGCCTTTGTTTCCTCCGGACTTGACCATTCTAATGCACTTCTGGCCAGCCTCCCACATTGTACCCTCTGTAAACTTGAGGTCATCCAAAGGTCTGCTGCCCATGTCCGAACACGCACTAAATGCCATTCACCCATCACCCCTGAGCTCGCTGACCTACACTGGCTCCAGGTTAAACAACATCTCGATTTTAAAATTCTCCTTGTTTACAAATTCCTCCACGGCCTGGCCCCTTCTTAGTTCTGTAATCTCCTCCAGCCCTACAATCTTCCGTGATATCTGCATTCCTCCAACTCCTGACTCTTGAGCATCCCTGATTTTAATCACTTCATCCTCAGTCGCCATACCTTCATTTGCCTAGGCCCTAAGCTCTGGAATTCCCTCCCTAAATCTCTCCGCCTCTCTTTCTCACTTTTCTCCTTTAGGACGCTTGTCATGAAACCCTATATGCCAAAGAGGAAATATTAATTTAATGTGTTGGAACCTTACATTAGACTTTTACTGTAAAATCTTACAAGTAACTTTAAAAGTAAACTGGCAGCCAAGATGGCCACTGCAATTTACATTTGAAACACCAAAAGATCAAACTGGATAACAAGTCTCATTCAACCTAGCCAGAACAATGGGGTACTCTCAGTGATTAAATTAGCTAGAATGGCCTCATCAGCACAGTCATCAGGGCCATCTACACCCATTGACTTTGAAAGAGCCAACCCCCTTCAAGTGCGACTGGACATCTTAAGATATAGCAACTTGAACCTCAGAGAAGATTCCAGAAAAACCTCATTAAAAGAACAAAGGGGCTTGATTATGTCATGTGACTGCCTGTGCAGCTCTGGAGAAACTGCAAGCTTTGTCACAAGGACAGAGTAACTGAAAAGCTATCAACGAAGCAGGTCTCTCTCGCCAGTAAATATCAAGAGAAGATCCGGCTGCATCTGGGAACTCCCTCAAGCCTACAGACTGCCACAGCCAGCAACCAGGGGACAAGAATCAAATCCTTCTTCTGCTTTCAGGAGCCCTGAGGAAAGCAAGCTCACAACCGTGCACGTGGTCCAGCTAGGACTTCAGGGCTACAATTTCAACTGAGGACAATGGGACTAATATACCATAATCAAATTCCATTTATTCCAGACTTTAATCCAACCACCAAATCTGTTTTCCCTCTGTGATCTATTTGTGTGTGTGACTCTCATGTGAATGTGCAGTGTACATTTAGTAATTTCAACTGGGTTAGAGTGTTAAGAGTAATAAACTTACATCTTTCTTGTTTAAACTCAAGAAAACCTGTCTGATTGGTTTTTTTGCATCTACATTAGAGGAACAGAAGCAAGTGCTCACAGAGATGGTAAGTTCAACATGGTTAAAGAAAAAGGATAAACCCTATTGTGGTCAAACCAGAGAAGGGATGAAAGGGGAGACCTTCTCCTCACCTGGCCGTAACACACTCCTTAAAACCTCTTTGACCAAACCTTTGGTCATCTGCCCAATAGCTCCTTCTTATGTGGCTCAGTGTCATATTTTGTTTTATGATCCCTCTATGAAATGTTTCGGGATGTTTTATTATGTTAAAAGGAGATATGTATAAATACAAGTTGTTGTTATTTATCTTGGGCAGTTTACTTACAGACTTACCATACTTTGAACACATTTATTTGATCTGTGGATTCTACTTTCATCACGATACATCATTTGACTTACTTGCTCATAATTTCAGGTCCATTGATGACAGAAATGTGAGCTCCAACTTCATTAGCTACAGCTCTTGCAATCAGGGTTTTCCCAGTACCAGGAGGACCATACAGCAAAATTCCTCGAGGGGGCATAATTCCTAAACCACAACAAAAAAAGGTACATAGCAATGAAAAGGGCAGCATCTCCACATAGCACCTGCACTAAAGCCTTGACTAAACTAAGCATGATTCCTTTTTTTTCCCCATTATCTTCGATCCTTTTGAAATCAGGATAAATTTCTTTAACCAGAGTGGTAAGAATGTGGAACTTGTTACCACATGGAGTAGTTAAGGCAAATACCATAGATGCATTTAAGGGGAACCTAGATAAGTACATGAGGAAGAAAGGAATAAGTGGATATGAGAGGAGGTGAGATAAAGGTCGTGTGCAGCATAAACCTGCAGCTGAATGACCCGTTTCTGTGCTGCAAAATTCTACGCACTTTATCTCCCAACTCCAGTGAGTAAATCATGCAGCAAGGTCAGGAAAATGTATAAAATGTCATCATGGACATTGTACAGATACACAACTTGATAGGTTAGTGCTCAAATAGACAATTCCTCTTCCTTTTCTCAAATATTATTCCTGTCCTGAATTCGCTAACTGTTGTTGAAATATGATTCCACGACTACCAACAATTCTCCAATATCAAACCTAAGTGACCACTTCTCCAGCATGAGCCTAGAACATGGATGTCAACGGTATTAACGATAGGAGTATCACAGCGAAGCTTAATCCTGCCCTTCCCCAGAACCACACATTTATACTTTCCAACAAAGTTGAGTAAATAGCGATCAGAAACTAGAACCCTGGCTGATTTTGGTCTCCCTATGCCAGGGTGCTGAGGCCAACTGAACCTTCTTGGTTTACTTGGCTCAGTTCCATACTCTGCAGTGTTTTTATCTACGGAGTCTTCAAGGAAAGTTTTTTTTAAAAATTATTTTCTTTTTAAGGTGTCCTATCAACAAACCATATGCCTTACCTCGACAATAAATGTGTGCCCTGCTCCTATAATTTGGACAATGCTGCTCAAAGGTAGTCACTAGGAAGCATAAGAAGTTAGTCTGGGGTGGTTTTTCCTCTTCATTGAGGAGACTTCAGCCTCTGATGTACATAGCTACATAGTGATATGCATAGCGGAGATCAAAAAATTACTTTGTTGTGGATATCAGAAATGTTCTGAGAGTTCTATTGCACTCAAGTTTACATGTTTCATTAAGATTAGCTCTCCACTAAAAAATCTACAAAGAATAATAATGGCCTGTCTCTGTGCTGTATATTCTACATAATAGCAGTGCATCACCATATGGTAATGAAAATATTCAAAAAATTTTATTGTGTACTCAAAAGTTACCTGTACAATATAAAATCAAACCCAGTCTGTGAAAAAGCAGATTTTCAAATAGTGAAAAACCGAAATGGTAAATAATCCCACCAAATAATGTTAATTGCTCACAACTTTAGCCTTTCACATTAAGTGATTCACCAAGGACTGTCCAGTTTACTGACAGTAGAGACATCAGTTCTAAAGCACTCTATTGAAGTGGGAGATAAATAATTGCACCTGATGGCCATTTAGACCAAATCATTTACTGTATCACACAGCACTTTGAAATGGCATGCTTAATAACACACACAGCTACACATCCTGAATCCAGTCACAAAGGATTATTTTAACAGTGAGAATTTTAATTCTTTGGACAGTGAACCAGTTCGGTTTTTTCAACTTATAACTACTTTTGTTTCACAAAAAGAAACCCAAGCTAGTTACACTGTCTACACTAATTATAAGTCAAAGAGACTTGGTACACATCGTGGAGGAAGCACATTTAAACAGGTCATGCAGACAAAAACAGGAGGTTCATTTCGAGAGGTCTGTAATTGAAAAACAGAGAAGTTAGGTTAAACTTATCTAGAACCTTGGACAGACTGGTCTTTAGAATATTGTGCATAGTTCAAGTCTCCATATTACAAAAAGGATAGAGGGGTACTGAAGAAGGGTTAGATGAAGCAAGGTGAGAGGAGGCTCATGTGGAGCATAAACATCAGCAGAGACCTGTGGCCTGATTCTGGCTGTAAATTCTATGTAATAAAACCAAAAGTTGTCCAAATAATTATTTACTGTAGAATTCTACAAAACAGAGTTGGAAATAAGGTTTGCAATATAACTGAAAGATTTACATCTATCCTTAACCACCATTTACAAATGCATCAATCCAAGACTTTCATAATCAAGCTAATAAAAAGGTAACCCAAATAGTTCATACTTCCATTTATCTCTAATCTGGGTGGTGTTCAAATGCAAAGCTCGACAGCCATGGCTATCAAAATGGTGGTACCATCAAAGTCCTAGAACATATAGCAGAGTTGTCCCACTGATTTGATGCGTATATCTAAACAAACATATGGCAAGGTTGGAAATTGTCCAAATAGGATATTCCATTTACACCAGCACATTCACTTTTAATAACAATTTGTATTGCTATAAACACCTTTAAGATTGTAAAGCATCCTAAGGCACTTCCCAGGAGCATTATCAAACAAATTTTGACACCAAGCTACATGAGGAGATTTTAGGGCAGATGTCTAAAACCTTGGTAAAAGAGGGAAGTTTTAAGGAGTGTCTTAAGGAGGGGAGAGGGGTAAAGAAAGCGGAGAGGTTTAGGAAAA